>NC_053040.3:419107411-420357411 GCF_002575655.3 Aegilops tauschii subsp. strangulata | reverse complement strand
TCTTATCTCTGAGTTCAGGATAAGAGTTTGGATTTCTGTGTTGCTGCTATCTTTTCGTCCATATGGATACCTAAGATTAGTGGGCAAAACTCATATCTTTCATGCAAGTTTTTTACCCATGTAACAACTGAATATCATCTTTGTCTTTACTATAATTGTTTAAACAAAGACGAATGATTAAGAATGGTGCATGCAAATTGCATAGATCATCGAAGTGTTTTATGCTCCGTTTGGGTGAGCTTGTATTCAGTGTAAAAACTCACTATTTAAGTCTCCATTTGATTCCATGCTTGGTGTAGCATGTAAAAAAATCATAGTTTTTTTCTATTTGCTTGACGTAATGAAACTATGCAATAAATTTAGGCTATATGTGTTTGGTTAGACAACAACAACGCGATGCAAAGATTACATGCCAAATATGCATAACATAACCCCCACTCACTTTGATTATAGCTTCAGCAAACAAGTAAGCAACGGGATAACAAATAACATGCATAAGGGATACAAGGAATTACATGGGAAAATCCTTAAAATGAGAAGTAAGAAACCACAATTGTGGACCAATGGTACAAACAAATTTCATGGTGAGAATGATGTGTACAGAGTCTTCTATAATTTTTTTAGAGATTTGCAACATACTCTATATGTTGCAAACCGGCAACGACACCAACAAGTAGAAAAGAGGTAGAACAACACGAAAGCATAGTCAACACAATTTCGTCTCATTCTATAATATCTCAGCTGCTTTCAAATCACTCAACCAAACGACAAAACATTTGGTAGACAGGTAGACACCCAAGTTCCCAATTGACTGATCAAACTTTAGTTCAATTCAATCAGACACAGTTTACCTAGCAAAATAGTTCATCTACCAAAACCCTTTATTGGAAATGCAGTAACCCAAATTGACAAAACTACTATACAATTTAATGTTGCACTAAACAAATACTCAAACCAACTACGTCCCAACAAGATCGAAGTGTTCAACTTAAGGAACAAACCTGCCAAATTTTGTGCTCATCCAAGAATGTGTGAGCAAGACATATTGGTCTAAACTCTAAAGCCACCAGATGTGGACATAATCATCTCTTATTATTCTTCACTCACAAAGTTATGTGTGTTCTCTCCCATCGTCGGGATGCTAGCTATATTGTAAACAAGGGTGGGGAGGCTTTTCTTTATTTTTCTACTATCCTGAGGAAGCATCCCAACCACTAATTTAGCCGAGATCTATCTTTTTTAGGGAATTTATCCGAGATCAATATTCCATAAAATGTTGGACTTTAGCTGAGTTGGGTGGCATATCACCTCCATTTAGAGGAGTTAACCCAATATATGCATCTTATGATGGCAAGGTAAGTTAATGCAACATTTCATTTTTAAGAATCTTATATTGTTGTTTTTCCTTTTAGGACATTTAGCGGTTTTTATTTTCCTATAACACACATGCTCCAAACTTTCATTGTGTGGGCAATCATGTTAGTTTTTCGTTTCCCTTGTTAGTTTTTTTTGTTTTCATCCTTTTCCCGTTCATTAGGGTTTATACCCTTTTTTTTACTTTTCTTGTTTCTACTTCTTTTTATTATGTTTTTAATGCATTTCCTTTTGCTGTCAAATACATGAACATGTTATGTGTAAAAACATTTTTATACACATATGGACATCTTATTTTAAGAATATGAAAGCACTAGGATACCTGAACATTTTTCATCGTTTGTAATGTATATTTTATTAATTTTTTTTTAATATTCTTAAATTATGTTAAATAGAAATATTTCCCAAAATCTAGAAACATGAAATGGCATGTGCGAGTTCTGGCCAATGTTAGAGCTTAACTCCAAGATAGTATGTTCAGCCTAGCCTAGGGACCTCCCACGTGACACATTAAGCGGGCATTTCCTATTTGGTGTTTCAGGCACCTGTTAATGTGCGTTTGGCAAACCGGCGCACAACATCCTCCGCGCTTGGGCCGGCCCATTTCCTTTTCTGTTAAAACAAAATAAAGAAGAGTGTGCACAGCGACGAAATCGAACTTGGAACCTCAACTTTCATAGAGCGCGCGCCAACAGCTAGGACATCGCACCACTTGTGCCTACTAACTTATTTTTTCTCCAGTTCGCGAAGCCCTCGATTTTGGGAAGCTTCCCAACCCGGTTTTTATTTTATTTTTCTCTTTTTGGAACTTTTTGTTTGGTTTTTTCCTATCTTTCATTGTTTTCTCTTCTTTTGCAAATGCATGAAATTTTTTCATTTTTCAAATTTTTTTAAATGAAAATACTTTTTCAACTTTGTGAACATTTTTTCAATTTTTTTTAAATCAAAATGCTTTTTTCAACTTCGTGAACATTTTTTCAATATCGATGAACTTCTTTTCAAAATTGATGAACATTTTTTTCAAAATTGATGAACTTTTTTCAAAATAAATAATTTTTTAAATCAATGAACTCTTCTCAAAATTGATGGTTTTTTTTCAAATTTGCGAACTTTTCTTCAAAATCGATGAACTATTTTAAAAAATGATGAACATTTTTTTTAATCATGGAACTTTTTCCAAATTCATAAACCTTTTTTCATATTCATTAACTTTTTTCAAAATTTGATGAGTTTTTTTGAAATTGATGAACCTTTCGAATTCAATTAACTTTTCAAATTTTCAAACTTTTTTATTGCAAATCTATGATTTCTTTTTTAGAAAATTACAATTTCTGTTGTCAAATGGTTTATATGGGTACATAATATATGTTAATGATTTACTAAAAGAAGTATTAAGTAGCCCAAATACTGAATCGTGCAGCTGTGCCCAATAGACGTCGCGAGCGCACGCGCTACCGGACAAAATCCCATCGTACGTGCATCGCTATGAAAAACACACTATATCCCCCGAAAGAAACGCCTATCCTAATTCCCCTTTCCTCGTATTTACACGATGGTGGCGAAGAACCAGCCGCCGCCGGTGGCGTAGCCTGGGACGTCGAGGGGAGGCGACGGACCGAGGAACTAGGCAAGTCGGTCCGGATCTAGTGCCCTCACTCATGTTCACTTGCTCTTCTGACTTGTTTTGGTTATCACTCTGATCAGACATACTAGCAAAGCAAACTGACAGCAGACCCTGTGAATAGATATAGATGAGATAGAGTGGATGAGCATCACAAAGTGCAGAGGTTTTGCAAAACAGATGAGTCAAAACTTAGTTTTAGTTTTCCACTGAAAGCATTTTGGAGCTACTGATTTGTGAAACTTGGTGACAACCAAGCAACTTTTGGAGTCTAAACTAGTGAAATCGGTCAGACCGAGACACAATTCGGTGACTCCGAGATTGCTAGGGTTTCACAGAGAGTTGAACTCGGTCGCACCGATTTGCAACTTTCGGTCAGACCGAAAAGTGCAAGTGCAATGGCCTAAGACAAATTGGTGAGACCGATTTTCACAACTTGGTCGGTCCGAGATGAGTTCGGCGGAAACCTAACCCTAAATTTTCAAATCAAATCTAATCTACGGGATGTTCTGCTGGACATGATGATCTCAAACGTGGTAAGAAACATGGCATTGACCTTGTGCTCAGAATCAAAGGTAAAAAGAATGCACAAGGGGTCGAACTCATACCCTAGTTTGGCAGTGAGCTTGCTACGGCGGCGTTGAAATCCGTTGACGGCGATGGAAACCAGCGGCGGGAGGTCACTGGCGACGAGAGGACAATCCGGAGACCCGAGGTGGCAGAGCAGGACACGCGCGGGATGAAGGGTTTTGGAGAAATTTCCAAAATTCAACCCGTCGGTATATATACCCCGACACTGTCGGTGTGACCGAGTGGAACAACTCGGTGGCACCGAGATGTAGAATCGCAAGCGGTTACTGTAACTCGGTGTGACCGAAAAGTTCTAATCGGTTGCACTGGGATTGAAAACCTAGATCAACTCAATGAACTCGGTCAGATCGAAAAGGATGAATCGGTCAGACCAAAATGCACAAAGAGGTTTTGGAAGTTTAAGTCTATGACAAACCGGGGACTCCGAGTGCTCCTCACACAGAGTGTTCGAATCTGACTTGGTCAAACGTTGTGATCTAGCATGAATAGAGTTTGAGACAAGAAAAACATGGATAGCTAGAGGAAGTTCTTAGGCATTCTTGTCCATCCATTTGGCAAAAGTAAAATAGCCAAACAATCAAAGAAACAAATGGATGTCCTCGAATGAGTAAAATATGCAATCAACATGCTCACACAGTAAAATGGCAAATGAAATATGTGGCAAAGCATGCACAAACACTCTAGCATCTATCAAGCAATTGGTGATGACTAGGTCATCTATATATGAGTATATTTACTTAGGAGTAAAATGAGAACATTTGATCATAGGTCATACTCATCGTTTAATCACAAGTGGGGTTACCACTTTTACATAAAGCATTGTTGTGTTCACACCATTAGAGTTGCTTTAGCTCAAAATTTTAGAGTAAAGCTCCCCCTAGATGTGATATCCCTCCTAAGAGGGATGAACTAACCTTGGGTTTTGTCGATGATGACTTCATGTAGATGTTGAAGATGTGGATGCTCAATGTTGATGTAGATCATTCAAAGCAATCCATTGGAATGAGTTGCACTTTCAATACCTGCACGGGTTAGTCCCACAAGGAACAAACAAGGATATCCATAGACATAGAGTGATGTTCACACAAGATGATGTCCATGAAAGCATTAGGTTACCTTGTCCCTTGTCTTACCAACAAGAGGGGTTTGTGATTCCTTGAACTAGTGCAAGTTGTGGAAGTTGTTTGCACTTGTCCTTGCTAAGATGATATGAGTGAAGTATGTTGGCGGAGTCACCCTCAAGAACTCTCTAGTTCTTCTTCTTCGGGATCCACATCATATTGATGGGAATCCTTGGAGTTGTAGTCATACTTGATGAAGTAGAACTTGATGTAGTCTTGGGAACCCACTTGACCAAGGCCTTGGGAGCTTCTTCAAATGCATCAATCTCCTCTTGAAGCTTGTCCTTCCCTTTTTGCTTGTGGTCTTGTGGTGGAAGATCATCTTTAGCTTGTGTCCCCTTGAAAGAAGTAGGATCATATTCTCTTGTTGAGGAACAAACTTCGTCTTGGGGTATTGATCTTCTTCCCACTCAACTCCATTGGCATTGAACTTTCATTCAAAACCAATACCTTGACTCTTCCGGTGCCTTCCTTGCTTGCATACAATTTCCTCAAATTGCTTACTCCCGGCAAGGCTCTTGTACACACCTTTCTCTAATTCCCTTCAATAAGCTATTTTCTTGCTCAAGTGTAACTTGGCTAAGAGAATCATTAGTGGAATCAAGAGAACTACTAGAAGCAACAATATTGGATTTAACATGATCATTGTTACTACTAGAAGAAGAATCTTTCTTACTCTTGTTGCTAGATTTAACTTGTGGCATGTAAGTAGACAAGAGTAAACGCTTGGCAATGTAAGAAGAACTTTTCTTGCGAAGATCATCATTGATTGCTTTTAAGAACCCATGCTCTTGCTCAAGGTTGAGCTTTTCAAAGCGTAGCTTCTCATGAGTCTTTAAAGTTCTCGATGATTTCCCAAGGTAGTTTCATGAGCTAACTTAAGAGTGTTTAGTTCTTTAGTTAGACGCTCAATCTCCTTCTTATCATCATCATTCATTTTATCTTGATTAGCATGATTAATAGCAATTTCATCATAGTTTTCATCACTAGAATTGTCAACAAGTAAATCATCATCACCTAGCAAATCATCTTCATCACTATTGAAATCAACATACTCGGGGTGTGATTGTCATGGTTCTAAGACTGACAGTAGAATGGGGGGTAGGTATGAGGAGGCTAGATCCTAGCTATGGTGAAGTTGTACACACAAGATTTACGAGTACAGGCCCTTCAAAGTGGAAGTAACAGCCCTACGTCTCGGTGCTCGGGAGCTCGGTCGATTGGATTATATGTGTGGAGTTACAGGGGGTGCGAACCCTTGTGCCTGAGGAGGGGTGTGGCTTATATAGAGTTCGCCAGACCCCTCCGGCCCTCAGTTACACAGGGTTCAATGTACATAAAGATAGGACGTTACTGGTAGCGCCAGCATTAAAGTCATATAAATGATCATTAAAACTATGGAGTGAACGCCTAACCGTTGTCATTCAGAGTGACCTTAGATCTTCCATACTCCGAGTGGTTTCTGATATGGTCGAGTGAGCGTACTCTTGTCGAATGGAATTGGGTTGTCCGAGTGGAACTTTCAGTCAAGTGGGTTGGACTATGTAGAAATTTCAGTCGGTAGAATCTGCTGTCCTTTGAATGTCTTTGATTGTAGGGCAGTGTCCTAGGGTAGGGTACTTAGATCAGGTCTATTGCCCTACCCTAGGTACATGTCATCGTCATTAGCCCCCGAATGGTTCTGGGTCCGAGTGGAATTGAAGTTGAAGGTGGTTCCGACTCAACTTTCCTGCTTCAGAGGCACTTTACTTAGATTGGTGAATCATGCAAAAAGTCTCAACTTCATTTTCAGTCGCCTTGAGCCATTCAGAAGTTGTCGAGTGAACTTTTGTCAATAAGCTTCGAGTGTTTCATATGGTATAAAATCTTCGGCCTGACAGATTGCTCTGCTGCTCCCGGATCTTGCGGGATTTGAAATTTCGGGAAGCGTGCAGGACGGAGGAGGCCGCAGTAATCGGAGTGGATTAGGCAGGGGCGCCTCGACCTCCGCGCCACCTTTTTCGCCACGTACTGCGCACACGACTGTTGTGGGATTTGACAGGATTACCTGGGCCCACGTGTCAGCCACTCGGGAGAGGGACTTATATAAAGTGCCCCGGCTGGGGTTTTCTGTACAGTGCGCCCCATTCTCCCCCTTTCTCCTTTGTTCCTCCGTCGCATCCACCTCCGCTCTCGGCGCCGCCGCCCTGCTTGAGCTCCATCCGCCGCAATGGGGAAGGAGAAGACGGTGGCCTTAGAGCGCGCGAAGAAGGCGGCAGCGAAGGCGAAGGGGAAGAAGACCAGCCGGGGCGGATCTTCGTCGAGATCTGGCCTGCCGCCCGGCTGGATTCAGGGCGACTGGATCCGGTCGACGATTCAGCTGGAGGATGTGGAGGATTTGGTCGAGGGAGGCCTGATCCCCCACGGGTCTTGGCGGCTTCCAGAGGACGAAACCGAGCCGCGGCCGCAGGAGGGTGAGTGCGTCCTTCTCGCCACTCACGTCGACCGTGGTTTTTCTCTGCCTCCCCATCCTTTCTTTCGAGGCTTTTTGAACTTCTTTGGAGCTCAACTTCACCACTTTTCCCCCAATACCATCATGTATCTTTCCGCATATGTGTCCATGTGTGAGAATTTCGTGGGGTGTCGACCGCACTGGGGTCTCTTCAAACACATTTTCACCTGTCATTCTCAGTCGGTCAAAAAAGCCAACCCGAGTGACGAGAGGACGCACGTGATCCAGATGTGTGGGGGCCTTGGGATCCAAATGAGGAGTAAAAGCACCTTCCCAGCCATGATTCTCCCCGAGTCTGTTAGAGGGTGGCAGTCGACCTGGTTCTACTGCAAAGACCAGCCGACTCCAGGTTAGTCGACCGGGCTTCCCCCCTTCTCTATGGCTCGAGTCGAAAAGCCCTCTTCCTTGAAAGTGACTCCGGCGGAGAAAGCGGAGGTGAAGACGTTGGTCGAGCGAGTGGTCCAACTTGTCCGCGACGGCGTGACTGGCATGGATCTGTTAGAGGTCTTTCTAAGTCGACGCATCCAGCCACTTCAAGCCCGTGATAACCCGATGTGGCTGTATTCGGGCATTGATGACTCCACTCGGATTCACCCGGAAGAAGTTGACGAGGATACGGTGGCGCAGTGGCTGCAGGGCATCACCAGCAACAAAGATAACCCCAGAGGGTCCAGGAGGATTCCTCCACTCGACAACACTTATGAACCAGACAAGGTCCAACTCTGAGCTTCTAAGTGTCTTTTTGATCCATCATGTAATTGTTCTTGTTGACTGACTGTCATTTGTTCAACTTGTTATCTTGCAGGTCTTCACTAAGATGTATTCAATGCCCAACGGAGAGCAGGTGCAAGAGCAGGAGGGAGAGGTGAGCGAAGGGGAAAGCGCTGACTGGCAGTCCGACGGAGGGGAGGGCGAGGAGAGTGACGACCCGAGCGATGGTGAAGAGGTCGACTCTCCTCCTCGCACGGAAAGGCGATCCAATCACCTCCATGACCCAGCCAGCATCCGAGGGAAAGGAACTGCGCAGACTGGTCAGTCTTCAAAGCGCACTCGGACGGCTTCTCCTGTGCCAACTGAAAAGGCTCCAAAGCAGCCAAAAGTCGAGCCGCAAAAACCTCGGAAGGCGTCGCCCAAGATCAAAATGGCTGTACCTATTGCTTCTGGGTAATCCTTGAACTTGACTTCTCAGTTTGACACGACTTGCTCTTTGGTCGACTCATTTATCTGTTCTGACTGAATGGTTTTTGAATCTATAGTGCTGCTACTTCTGGGACTTCTATATACAAAGATAATGAGGATGAGGAGATGGAGGATGCAGTCACTTCTAATCCGGGTACAACTCTTGTCATTTCGTCTTTACTTTCTCAGTCATTTTGTTGGTCGACTGAACTCTTGGCAATTGACTCTTTTGCAGCTCCTCCCAATGTCATTGATCTTCCAGATGACGACGAGGACGTGCCGCTGAGGCCCATGGGAAGGAGGAGTAGGAAAACATCAACTGGCAAGACGCCTCAGTCGACGCTAGTGACTGAACCGGTGATCTAGGAGACCGGTGATGCCAACCGGGCTTCTGTGACTTTTGCCGTACCACTGTCGAGTGCTCAGCTCAGCGTCTACTGCACAGATTCCAGCTGATCCATCGTCTTCACTCTTCACTGTGCATCACGTCCCAGAGGACCAAGTGGATGCTGCCAAGGAAGCTATACGCCAGGGAGGCATCATGATGGTGCAGATGAAAGTGGTTCGGGAGGCTAGTCAAGCTGCTTATGACGCCAGCTCGGCTCTCCAGACCAACGTCTAGGTTGGTTGATCTCTGACTGATCTTTTAGCTTGTCGCTTGTTCTCTTAGGATATGCTACCTGAAAACTTTTCTTGTGCATCTCATCTATCTGTCAGTCTGTACTTTTGCATCCGTACACCCACTGGGTGTTTTAATTTATGCTGAGTAGTTTTTCTGATCGAATCGACTAGGTTATGTCGATTGTAGCTTTAGACTAGTGGGGGCACGCAGAGTGCACCCACTGGGTGTAGTCCCCGAGGCCGCCGTTGAATGTGTGATTCGGTGGAGGTCTTGATAAAAATATCTTGTTCGTTAGTTCTTCCACTCGATCTGGGCGGACCATGTCGAGTGGAATCTGAACCAGTGGGGGAACGCTGAGTGCACCCACTGGGTGTAGTCCCGAGACCACGGTCGACTGCGGGCAGTCGGTTGGGGTCTTAGAACAACTGTTGCATTCTTCTTTCCTTTTTTTACTCGGCCTGGTCGGACTATGTCGCGTAGAAACTGGACCAGTGGGGGCACGCTAAGTGCACCCACTGGGTGTAGTCCCCGAGACTACTATTGGATGTTTGATTCTGCAGTAGTCTTAGAACTTTTTGAACTTGTCACTCCATTGCTCGGAAGCAACTAATCTTCATGTCTGTCGACTGATTATCCCCTAACCACAGAAATCTTGTGAACTTGGAGCTCGGTTTGCTGACTTGGAGCAGAAGCAGATCCAGCTCAATCTTGATCTGGAGTTAGCCAAGACGAATTTGCAGAAGGCTAAGGATGATGTTGTTGGTATGAAAAACTTGTTGACTAACTCTTTTCTGAACTGAGTGTTATTTCCTTCTTCTGAACCAAGTGTTATCTCTTTCAGAAACGATGAACCAGGCTTTGGCGTAGAAGGATCTGGAGCTTGCAGCTGCACAGAAAATAGCAGAAGAGAAAACTGCACTTGTCGATCAGAAGCTGGCCTCAGTCGGTAAACTGGAAGAAGAGAACACCAAGCTGAAGGTTGCTCTTGATGAAGCCAACAAGGAGGCGACTCGACTGAAGAGGGACAAAAGAACCCTGACCGACAAAATGGAAGACATCGCCCGTAGGAGAGATGAGCTGGAGAATTATCTGGGAGGGCTTGCCAAGAAGTTGTCCGTTATGCTTGAAGGTGCTTTTCCTTGTCCAACTGACTTGTTGTTGTCGACTCGTTACATAGCTGTTGACCCATCGTTTTATTGCGAGTGTAGAATTCTGCCAGAACTTCGAGGAAGAGACTGGGCAAATTGAGACAAGCTTGGACCCCATCCTCTCCCCTGTTAAGGACGAAGCCACCATGAACGTGCTCCAACTGGAATCTCGTATTGCTGGCGTTGTCGACTACCTTGCTCGGCTGAAAGTCGCGGTGTCGCGAATCGATACAGCACTCTGGCCAGGGGTGACGCTCCAGAATGACCTCGAGTCTCTGAAGACTCGACTCAATGAGGTCCCTGGTCGAGTGCAAGAATGGAAGAAGTCTTCTGCCCAGTGTGGTGCTGATGTGGCTTTGTCTCTGGTTCGTGTCCACTGCAAGGAAGCCAAAGAAGAGAAGCTGGCAGCAATCAAGGTCGCCAACACCAAGAGGCTTGACTTCCAGTCTTTCATGGAGACTTTTATTGCTGCCACCACTCGTATTGCAGATGGAATCGACTTGGATGAATTCGTCGAGCCTGCTAGTCCACCTCCTGCGGAGTGAACAAACTTTTATGATCTGATTAAATTTGCCTTGGTATGCCGAGTGGTTTTTGTAATCGTTAAACTCCTTCGGGTATGATACCCGAGTACTTTAATCCGCGGTCGGGAACCTCGTGGGATTTATCTTAAACTTAGCCTTTCTTTGAATATGCTTGTGTTTGCCTTCGAGTGGGACTTGTTTCTTCACTCAGAATAGTCTTTTGTCCTTGTGATGCAGCTCTGAGGAGAAGGTCGCAGATGACATGCACCTCATCGTCCTTGCGGATCAGGATGGAGCGCATATTGTATTTATGGTGCAGCTCTGAGGAGAAGGTCGTAGTCGACCTGCACCTCGTCATCCTTGCAGATTAGGATGGAGCGTATGGCCAAGTCCCCGAGTAGGAAGATCATTCTTCACTCAGAACGTGTTTTGAACTTAGGCGAGTACTGGACTGCAGTTAAGCCCCCGAGTGAGAGAGTTGCTCTTCACTCGGTGGGATTTTTTGAACTTAGGCGAGTGCGGGACTGCAGCTAAGCTCCCGAGTGAGAGGATTGCTCTTCACTCGGTGGGATTTTTCAAACTTAGGCAAGTACTGGACTGCAGCTAAGCCCCCGAGTGAGAGGATTGCTCTTCACTCGGTGGGATTTTTCAAACTTAGGCGAGTACGGAACTGCAGCTAAGCCCCCAAGTGAGAGGGTTGCTCTTCACTCGGTGGGATTTTTTGAACTTAGGTGAGTACGGAACTGCAGATAAGCCCCCGAGTGAGAGGGTTGCTCTTCACTTGATGGGATTTTATGAACTTAGGCGAGTACGGAACTGCAGCTAAGCCCCCGAGTGAGAGGGTTGCTCTTCACTCAGTGGGATTTTTCAAACTTAGGCGAGTACTGGACTGCAGCTAAGCCCCCGAGTGAGAGGATTGCTCTTCACTCGGTGGGATTTTTCAAACTTAGGCGAGTGCGGGACTGCAGCTAAGCCCCCGAGTGAGAGGATTGCTCTTCACTTGGTAGGATTTTTCAAACTTAGGCGAGTACTGAACTGCAGCTAAGCCCCCGAGTGAGAGGATTGCTCTTCACTCGGTGGGATTTTTCAAACTTAGGCGAGTGCGGGACTGTAGCTAAGCCCCCGAGTGAGAGGCTTGCTCTTCACTCAGTAGGATTTTTCAAACTTAGGCGAGTGCGGGACTGCAGCTAAGCCCCTGAGTGAGAGACTTGCTCTTCACTTGGTAGGATTTTTTCAAACTTAGGCGAACCGGATTCGCAGCTAAGCCCCTGAGTGAGAGGCTTGCTCTTCACTCGGTAGGATTTTTTCAAACTTAGACGAAACGGATTCGCAGCTAAGCCACCCACTGGGGGATTTCTAACACATGTATAATTGACAACAATCATTTAGAAGACTGTAAAACTGTGTCTTTGATAGACAAACTAAAAAGGTATTTCTTATTACATCTCAATAGTCTGAGTTTTTAAGTATAAAAACGATGGAGCAACTCCGCATTCTAAGCGCGCGACTCATCTTTATTGTGCTCCACATTGTAGAGGTGATACTCTCCATTGTGGAGCACCTTAGTGATGATGAAGGGACCTTCCCACGTGGGAGCAAGCTTGTGCGGCCGTTGCTGATCCACTCGGAGAACCAGGTCTCCCTCTTGAAATGCTCGACCTCTCACGTTTCTAGCATGGAATCGACGAAGGTCTTGCTGATAAATGGTCGACCGGAATAGGGTCATCTCTCTTTCCTCTTCCAGAAGATCAACAGCATCTTGCCGAGCTTGTTCTTCTTTGGCTTCTGAGAAAAGTTCCACTTGGGGTGCATTGTGAAGCAAGTCACTCGGAAGCACAGCTTCAGCCCCGTAGACTAGGAAGAATGGATTTCAACCAGTCGAGCGATTTGGAGTTGTTCTCAATCCCCAAAGTACTGATGGTAGCTCATCCACCCAAGCATGTGCTGCATGTTTGAGGTCATGCATCAATCGGGGTTTCAGCCCTTTGAGGATCAAACCGTTTGCTCTTTCTGCTTGCCCATTCGACTGTGGGTGGGCGACTGAAGCGTAATCGACCCGAGTGCCTTGGGAAGCGCAGAAAGCTCTGAATTCATCTGAATCAAAGTTTGACCCATTATCTGTGATGATACTGTGCGGAACTCCATATCTGAATGTTAACTCTGTGATGAAGCTGACAGCAGTACTTGCTTCGAGGTTTTTGATAGGTTTAGCCTCAATCCATTTAGTGAATTTGTCGACTGCTACAAGCACGTGGGTGAAGCCACTCCTACCAGTCCTCAAAGGTCCGACCCTATCTAATCCCCAAACTGCAAATGGCCAGATGAGTGGAATGGTCTTCAAAGCTGAAGCAGGTTTGTGGGACATGTTGGAGTAGAACTGACAGCCTTCACACTTGTCGACTATTTCTTTCGCCATCTCATTTGCATGTGGCCAGTAAAACCTGGCTCGGTATGCTTTGGCCACGATGGTCCGGGAGGACGCATGGTGACCACAGGTCCCCGAGTGGATATCATTGAGGATCATTCGGCCTTCTTCTGGCGTGATGCATTTCTGACTGACTCCAATGACACTCTCTCTGTAAAGCTGTCCAACCATCACGGTAAAGGCTTTGGATCGACGGACGATCTGACGAGCCTCTTCTTCATCCTCTGGGAGTTCCTTCCTGAGAATATATGCAATGTACGACACTGTCCAATCGGGAATGACGACCAAAACCTCCATGACCAAGTCGACCACGGCTGGGATTTCAACTTCAGTCGGATCAGTGGAGCTCTTAGGCTGTGGGGGCTCTTCGGTAAAAGGATCCTCTTGGACTGAAGGTGTGTGAATATGCTCCAAAAACACATTGCTGGGAATGGGCTCCCTCTCGGAACCTATCTTTGCCAAGTCATCGACTGCTTGATTTTTCAGTCGGGGTATATGGTGAAGCTCTAACCCCTCAAACTTCTTTTCCAACTTTCTTACTGCATTGCAATAACCAGTCATAGCTGGACTCCTAACATCCCATTCCTTCATCACTTGATTGACTACCAAATCTGAGTCTCCGTAAACCATTAGGTGTCGGACGCCGAGTGAAATGGCCATACGCAACCCGTACAGAAGTGCCTCATATTCAGCTTCATTGTTGGAAGAGTCAAAGTGAATCTGGAGAACATAACTGAGCTTGTGGCCTCGCGGAGATATCAGGACTACTCCAGCACCTGAACCATTCAACATCTTGGACCCGTCGAAGAACATGGTCCAATGCTCCGACTGAACCTGAGTCGACAGTTGTTGTTCAATCCACTCGACGAGAAAATCTGCTATTGCCTGCGATTTGATTGCTTTGTTTGCCTCAAACTTGATATCCAGCAGAAGGAGTTCAAACGCCCATTTATCCACTCGACCAGTTGCATCTCTGTTATTCAATATTTCTGACAATGGAGCATCGCTGACGACTGTGATTGAATGATGTGAGAAGTAGTGTGCAACCTTCTTCATGGTCAAGTAAATCCCATAGACAACCTTCTGATAATGCGGGTATCTTTGCTTGGATGGGGTTAAAACTTCAGAAATATAGTATACTGGGCGCTGAACCTTGTAGGCCTTGCCTTCTTCTTCCCGCTCGACCGTGAGTACTGTACTAACAACTTGTCCAGTGGCTGCAATATAAAGCAGTAAAGGCTCTCTGCTGATTGGGGCAGCAAGCACCTGCTGGGTGGAAAGCAGGGTTTTGAGCTCTGCAAACGCTGCGTCAGCTTCAGGAGTCCACTCGAACTTATCAGATTTCTTCATCAATCGGTAAAGAGGCAGTGCCTTTTCATTGAGACGAGAGATGAATCGACTCAAAGCGGCCAAACAACCAGTAAGCTTCTGAACGTTGTGTACACGCACGGGGCGTTTCATTTGGAGAATTGCACCAACCTTCTCTGGGTTTGCATCGATCCCACGTTCGGAAATGAGGAAACCGAGTAACTTGCCACCCGGAACTCTAAACGTACACTTCGACGGATTGAGCTTGATATCGTATCTCCTTAGATTGGCAAAGGTTTCAGCGAGATCAGTCAGCAGGTCGGAACCTTTGTGTGACTTAACCACGATGTCATCCATATATGCCTCCACATTCCGATTGATTTGAGTGAGCAGGCACTTTTGTATCATGCGCATGAATGTGGCACCAGCATTCTTGAGACCAAAAGGCATGGTGACATAACAAAAGCACCCGAATGGGGTGATGAAAGCTGTTTTTACTCCATCGGGTCCATACAGTCGGATCTGGTGGTACCCGGAATATGCATCCAAAAAAGACAACCGCTCACACCTCGCAGTCGAGTCGACTATCTGATCAATGCGAGGAAGAGGGAAGTGATCCTTCGGGCAGGCCCGATTGATGTGCTTGAAGTCGATACACATGCGGAGTGAATCATCTTTCTTAGGAACCATGACGACATTGGTGAGCCACTTGGAGTGGTAAATCTCTCGGATAAACTCAGCAGCCAAAAGCCGAGCCACTTCTTCGCCAATTGCCTTTCTCTTCTGGATGGCGGACCATCGAAGATGCTCTTTGACTAGTTTTACCTTTGGGTCGACTCGCAAACGGTGCTCAGCCAGTTCCCTGGGCACACCCGGCATGTGAGAAGGTTTCCATGCGAAGATGTCCCGGTTCTCACGGAGGAACTGGATGAGCTCTTCTTCCTATTTGGCGTCGAGTGTTGACGAGATGTGAGTCGGAGCAGCACTGGGGTCAGTCGGGTGAATATGAACTGACTATGTCTCACCGGACGACTGAAATGCGGAATCTGAAGCAGGCTTCTTTGCTCTCAACAAATCACTCGGATCTGCATTCTTCTGATATTCTGCCATCTCAACTGCTGCCATTTGCTCATCGACGATCTTTGAGCCCTTCTGTAAACACTCTTCAGCTCGCTGCCGATTGCCAGTGACTGTGATCACGCCTCTAGGGCCAGGCATTTTCAGCTTGAGGTACATGTAGCCATGAAACGAGCGTATGCAGTCCTGCCTAGAATAGCATGATAGACACTACGAAAATTCACAACTTCAAATGTCAACTTTTCCTTACGGTAATTGGTCGAATCACCGAAAACCACGTTGAGTGTAATCTAGCCGAGTGAATCGGCTTTCTTCCCAGGGATGACTCCGTGGAATCGCATGTTGCTTTCGCTGAGCTTGGACATCGGAATGCCCATCCCTCGGAGGGTCTCAGCATACATAATATTCAGACCACTGCCTCCATCCATCAGGACCTTAGTCAGTCGGGTGCCCCCAATGATCGGGTCGACCACCAACGCTTGCCTCCCAGCGGTGGCAACACGCGGGGGATGGTCGGACTGGTCGAATGTGATGGGAACCTTGGACCACTTCAAATATGTTGGTGTTGCTGGAGCTACCATGTTTACTTCTCTATTGATGACCTTCAATCGACTTTTGCTTTCGATATCAGCAAAAATCACCAGAGTGGAATTGATGTTGGGAAAACCATAATCTTCTTCTTCCTTGTCCTCATCCTTGTCCGACTCCTTTTCCTTTTCACTGGGTTATTTCTCTCGGAATTGCTGGATCAGGAGCCGACACTGTCGAGTGGTGTGTTTAGGATAAATCAGTTTACCCTCTTCATCCTTCTTGGTATGAATGTGACATGGCAAATCCAACACATCATTTCCTGCTTGATCTTTTACTTTCTTGGGGATCCAGGGCCCTTTGGGCTTCCCCTTGGACTTTCCTTGACCTATGACCAAAGCTTCACCAGGAGCTGCTGGCTCGGCTTTGCGTTTCTGCTTCCGACCTCCTCCGGTATCTTGGGCGACTTGCTTGCACTTTCCACTGTGGAGTCGGTCCTCTTCTTCTCCATTAGCGTACCGAGTGGCTATTTCCATCATTCGGGTCAGGGACATGTCTCCTGTCCGACCGAATTTCAGGTTAAGCTCTCGATACCATACACCCTCCTTGAAGGTGCAAACTGCTTGATGCTGAGATACATTTTCCACTGTATGATGCAAAGTGGTCCACCTCTGAATGTAATCTCTCAAGGTCTCATTCGGCTTCTGTACACAATGTTGCAATTCTGCCAACCCCGCTGGTCATTTGCAAGTACCTTCAAAAGTTCTGACAAACACCCGGGCTAGCTCTTACCAGCTGAATATACTGCATGGGGCCAACTGATTCAGCCATGCTCTGGCCGAACCCTCCAACATCAGAGGAAGATGCTTCATAGCCACCTCATCGTTACCACCACCGATCTGTATAGCCACTCGGTAGTCTTCGAGCCAAGTGCCAGGCTTCGACTCACCGGTAAACTTACTAATCCCAGTCGCCAACCTGAAGTTGGGGGTGGATCTCGGCGGCCCTGATGGCTCTGCTAAAGCACTCGGGACCTGAAACATGTACTCTGCTTCCACTCGGGCGATCTCTGTCTTGCCCTTCTCTGTGTGCCCGGTTCCTGTCGACCAGACCTTGCACCAAAATTGACCTTGCATCAAACCCAGGCTCTCTTGGGTCGACTGGAAATCTCCGCTCACCACCGTATGGGCGCCTGTCATCATGATGACGGGGCACATATGACCCGCCCCTCGGAGGGGGCGTAGGCACTTGACGGCGGTTATCACGGTCGAATTGATTATCAAACTGCTCATGATTCTGACCCAAGAACTGTTCTTGACGATGCCCACGTCCCTCACGCCTCTGAGGCGATCTTGGGCTGTGAGCCGACTGAACTATATCAGCCACCAGAGATCTGCTATGGATTCTGTCCCGCGACTGAGACACTGCTGTGTTCTGCTCTCCTGCTGCTCGAAGTAAAGCCCGGATCTGCATCAAACCCCTACCAGCCTCCGACTGGGAAGGCTGAATGGACTCCGTTATACGGGCCGCAGCTGTGAGATTCTGAATTGGAGTGCGGTATACCTGAGGTTGAGGCGGGAAAAGTTGTCGTTGCCGTCGACTGGACTCAGGGATCTGCTGTCGAGCACGTTCGTCGAGTGCATGCTGAAGGTTTTCCAGTCGAGTGTGCATAGCCAAATTGGCCAGGCGCGCCTCCTCCAAGGCCCGAGCCTCAGAGGTCTCCCCAACGATGGGCGTGTGGAGCACCTCCATGTTGCGGTGGTGAAGCTCCTCCCTCTGCTGTGAATGTAGGGTTTCGGAGTGGTACTTATCGTGAACACGCCACGGATCGCCGCCACCGTTGCGGCGGAAACCAAGCGGGCTGCGCGACGAGTCGACCATCAAGACTTCTGCCGCAGGATCACTGCTGTCGCACTCGGATAAAGTCTCGACGGAGCCAGTCGACAGATCGAACAGGCCATAGAGTGATTCGTCGGGCTCGATTGCCGCGACTTGGGGGGTGGCCAACTGGCGTGCCACCGCGTGCTTTACCCACCGCTGAAGCCGCGAGCGACCAGATCGCTTACGGCGGTGAACAGCGGGGAGCGAAGAGACTGCGGGAGCCGACCAATACTGGGTCGACGGCTGCCGCACAAGGACGCCGCGAACGCACGCGTGAAAGTGCGTTGCCCCGCGGATGGGGAGTGTCTCGGTGTCGAGGGGAGCCTCCTAGAGCCAGGCGGAGTCGTCGGCGATGAAGATGAGCGCGCTGAGGCAGATCTCGTGGCCCTCAGCCAATCCACCGCCGGAAACCATGATGATGGGAATCGGAAAAATCGCAACCTCACCAGAAAGTCGCTAAGACACCTGCCCCACGGTGGGCACCAACTGTCGTGGTTCTAAGACTGACAGTAGAATGGGGGGTAGGTATGAGGAGGCAAGATCCTAGCTATGGTGAAGTTGTAGACACAAGATTTACGAGTTCAGGCCCTTCACAGTGGAAGTAACAACCCTACGTCTCGGTGCTCGGGAGCTCGGTCGATTGGATTATATGTGTGGCGTTATAGGGGGTGCGAACCCTTGTGCCTGAGGAGGGGGGTGGCTTATATAGAGTTTGCCAGACCCCTCCGGCCCTCAGTTACACAGGGTTCAATGTACATAAAGATAGGACGTTACTGGTAACGCCAACATTAAAGTTATATAAATGTTCATTAAAACTACGGAGTGAACGCCTGACCGTTGTCATTCAGAGTGACCTTAGATCTTCCATACTCCGAGTGGTTTCTGATATGGTCGAGTGAGCGTACTCTTGTCGAATGGAATTGGGTTGTCCGAGTGGAACTTTCAGTCGAGTGGGTTGGACTATGTAGTAATTTCAGTCGGTAGAATCTGCTGTCCTTTGAATGTCTTTGACTGTAGGGCAGTGTCCTAGGGTAGGGTACTTAGATCAGGTCTATTGCCCTACCCTAGGTACATGTCATCATCAGTGATACCTTTGGGCCTTTAGCCATGAATCATCTTCCAATTCCTTCATTTGGAGAGTCAAATATGTCATAGGAGTTGGTTGACACAAGTGCTAGACCGGCAACACCTTCATCTTGAGTATATTCGGAGTCGGAGTGATAACTTCTTTCGGAGTGGTGGTCGGAGTCGGAGCCGGATACCTTCATTTTGTAGGGAGCTTGATGTCTTCATTTTGTGTAGCTCTTTGATGATTTGTCCTTCCTTTCCGAATCCTTGCTTCTCCGAGAGGTTCTTCGTTCATAGCGATCATCTCTACTCCTTC
The DNA here is from genome assembly GCF_002575655.3 of Aegilops tauschii subsp. strangulata. Lineage (NCBI taxonomy): Eukaryota > Viridiplantae > Streptophyta > Magnoliopsida > Poales > Poaceae > Aegilops > Aegilops tauschii. Next base: position 420,338,137 of record NC_053040.3, on the reverse strand, counting down.
TCTCTCTTGGAGGTGATTATTCTCTTCTACTTCTACTTTTGGGTGAATCTTCTCTTCTTTTGTAGGGAGCCGTACACTCATTGGAGTAGTGTCCGGGTCTTCCACAATTGTAACAATTACGCTCACGACTCGATGATCTTTTGTCATTGTAGGACCTTGACTTTGAAGTTCTTTCTTTGCTTATACTCTTGTAGAACTTGTTGAAGTTCTTCACCATTAGACTCAATTCCTCATTGAAGGTTTGTTTATCACTTGATGATGTAGGAGCATCACATGAGGTTTTCTAAGCACCACTTGACTTGTTGTGAAGCTCTTCCTTATCCTTGAGTGACATCTCATGAGCAACAATTCTTCCAATGACTTCCGTTGGCTTGAGATCTTTGTAATTGGGCATCATTTGGATCAATGTGCACACGGTATCATATTTTCCATCCAAGGCTCTTAGGATCTTCTTGATGATGAATCTATCGATCATCTCTTCACTTCCTAAGCCAGCAATCTCATTTGTGATGAGAGCAAGCCTAGAATACATTTCAACGACACCTTCACCATCCTTCATTTTTAACTTGTCAAGTTGACTTTGAAGAACATCCAATTTGGATTCCTTGACGGAGTCGGTAACCTCATGCATATCAATCAAAGTATCCCAAATTTCCTTTGCATTCTCAAGACGGCTGATTTTGTTGCATTCTTCGGGGCACAATCCGTTGAAGAGGATATCGCAAGCTTGAGCGTTGTGTTGCATCATCTTCAATTCTTCCGCGGTAGCTTCACGGTTCGGTTCTCTCCCATTAAAGAATTCACCTTGCAAGCCAGTACACATAATAGCCCAAACAGCGGGGTTATGTCCAAGAATATGCATTTTCATCTTATGCTTCCAACTAGCAAAATTAGTACCATCAAAGTAAGGACCTCTAGAGTAGTAATTTCCCTTGCTAGACACCATACTCTCCTAGGTTGTGAAACCAAGGCTATGATCACCAAAAGCAATGGAAATCAAGGAAAACGGAGACCAAAGCTCTGATACCACTTGTAGGATCGAAAGTATGTCTAGAGGGGGGGTGATTAGACTACTTGATCAAATAAAAATCTAGCCTTTCCCAATTTTAGGTCTTGGCAGATTTTAGCAACTTAGAACATGTCAAGCAATCAACCTACACATGCAAGTCTAAGAGTATAGCAGCGGAATGTAAAACATTTGCATATGAAGGTAAATGGAGGAGTTTAGAGGAAGCAAACACAATGTAGACGCGGAGATTTTTTCCGTGGTCCTGATAGGTGGTGCTATCGTACATCCACGTTGATGGAGACTTCAACCCACGAACGGTAACGGCTGTGCGAGTCCACGGAGGGCTCCACCCACGAAGGGTCCACGAAGAAGCAACCTTATCTATCCCACCATGGCCATCGCCCACGAAGGACTTGTGTCACTCGGGTAGATCTTCATGAAGTAGGCGATCTCCTTGGCCTTACAAACTCCTTGGTTCAACTCCAAAATCTTGACGGAGGCTCCCAAGTGACACCTAACCAATCTAGGACACACCACTCTCCAAAAGGTAATAGATGGTGTGTTGATGATGAACTCCTTGCTCTTGTGCTTCAAATGATAGTCTCCCCAACACTCAACTCTCTCTCACACAGATTTGGATTTGGTGGAAAGATGATTTGAGTGGAAAGCAACTTGGGGAAGGCTAGAGATCAAGATTCTTGTGGTTGGAATGGAATATCTTGGTCTCAACACATGAGTAGGTGGTTCTCTCTCAGAAAATGTATGCTGGAAGTGTAGGCACGTTCTGATGGCTCTCTCCACGAATGAAGAGTGGGTGGACGGGTATATATAGCCTCCACACAAAATCTAACCGTTACACACAATTTACTAAACTCAGTGAGACCGAATCGAGAAACTCGGTCAGACCGATTTAGTTCAAAATGTGAACATTAGGCTTTTTGGTGGGACCGACATGTCAAATCGGTGGGACCGATTCCATTAGGGTTAGGGCATAACCTAATCTCGGTGAGACCGATCACATAAACTCGGTAGGACCGATTTCTATAATAGGCAAACAGAGAGTTGGTCAGGCAAACTCGGTGGGACCGATTCGCTCATTTCAGTGAGACCGAAATGTTACGAAAGGGAAACAGAGAGTTTGCATTGTGAACTCGGTGGGACCGATCTCTCATCTCGGTTGGACCGAAACGATACGAAGGGAAACAGAGAGTTTGCAATCCCATCTCGGTGAGAGCGAGATCCCTATCAGTGAGACCGAAGTGACTAGGGTTTCTGGCAGTGGCTATGTCAAATGAACTCGGTGGCGCCGGATAGATAATTTCGGTGGGGCCGAGTTTGACTTTTCGTTTGGGACACATGTGGATATGAGAAAGTGGTTGAGGGCTTTTGGAGCATATCACTAAGCATTTTGAGCAAGCAAGCCATTAAGCAACACCTCATCCCTTTTAATAGTATTGGCTTTTCCTATGGACTCAATGTGATCTTGGATCACTAAAATGAAAATGTAGAGTCTTGAGCTTGAGCCAATGTGTCCTTAGCATTTTGAGGGGTCCACATTCCTAATCCATGCCATGCCAATCACTGAACTTTCTAAAATGATCATCTTGAAAAAGCATTAGTTCAATGAGCTATATGTTGTTAGGAATTACCAAAATCACCCAGGGATAGTTGTACTTTCAGCTAATTGTTGCCGAAGATTTAGAGGAAGGAGATTAGAACTACATTGGGCTTCTAATTATGATGATTAGAGAAACTAGGTCCACCTCTAATTAGATCAACTAGGATCAACTAGGATCAACTAGAACTATATGAACTAGAACTAGAACTAGATGAACTAGAGGAGGCTCCAAAACTTGTGTGTACAAAAATACCCTCCTTGGGGCGTGATATGTCCATTTTGCGTCATGCTTTCCTACTGTTATTTATAATGTTTTTGGTCGTTATTTCACTTTATGATGCAATTCTAATGCCTTTTCTCTCTTAATTTGCAAGATTCACATGAAGAGGGGGATTGTCGGCAGCTAGAATTCTACAGAGATAGCTATTCAATAGAGCTCCAAATGACCTAAAATTCATGGAGATTTTTATTGAATATATAAAAAAATATTGGAACAGGTAAATTCCAGGGGCCACCTGTTTCCCACAAGGCAACAGGGCGCACCCATCCCCCAGGGGGCGCCCTGTTACCTTCTAGGGCCCACAGCTGGCCTCCGGTGCCCATCTTCTACTATATGAAGGATTTTTCCCTAGCAAAAAAATAAGAGGAAGACTTTCGGGATGAAGCACCACCGTCTTGTGGCAGAACCTGGGCAGGAGCACTTTTTCTCTCTGGCGGAGCGATTCTGCCAGGGATACTTCCCCCCAGGAGGGGGTAGTCGAAGCCATCAACATCACCAATGATCCTCTCATTATGGGAGGACCAATCTGATACGTCCATTTTGCATCATGCTTTTATATCGATATTTATTGCATTATGGGCTGTTATTACACATTATGTCACAATACTTATGCCTATTCTCTCTTATTTTAGAAGGTTTACATGAAGAGGGAGAATGCTGGCAGCTGGAATTCTGGGCTGGAAAAGGAGCAAATATTAGAGACCTATTCTGCACAACTCCAAAAGTCATGAAACTTCACGGAGGCACGTTTTGGAATTAATAAAAAATACTAGCGAAAGAATCAACCAGAGGGGGCCCACACCCTGACCACGATGGTGGGGGGCGCGCCCTACCCCCTGGGCGCGCCACCTGTCTCGTGGGCCCCCTAGCAGGCCTCCGGTGCCCATCTTCTGCTATATGAAGTCTTTCGTCCAAGAAAACATAAGGAGGAAGCTTTCGGGATGAAACACCTCCGCCACGAGGCGGAACCTTGGCGGAACCAATCTAGCGCTCCGGCGAAGCTGTTCTGCCGGGGAAACATCCCTCCGGAGGGGGAAATCATCACCATCGTCATCACCATCGATCCTCTCATCGGGAGGGGGTCAATCTCCATCAACATCTTCACCAGCACCATCTCCTCTCAAACCCTAGTTCATCTCTTGTATCCAATCTTTGTCTCAAAACCTCAGATTGGTACCTGTGGGTTGCTAGCAGTGTTGATTAATCCTTGTAGTTGATGCTAGTTGGTTTATTTGGTGGAAGATCATATGTTCAGATCCTTTTTAATACCCCTCTGATTATGAACATGAATATGATATGTGAGTAGTTATGTTTGTTCCTGAGGACATGGGAGAAGTCTTGCTATAAGTAGTCATGTGAATTTGGTATTCGTTCGATATTTTGATGAGATGTATGTGGTCTTTCCTCTATTGGTGTTATGTGAACGTCGACTACATGACACTTCACCATTATTTGGGCCTAGAGGAAGGCATTGGGAAGTAATAAGTAGATGATGGGTTGCTAGAGTGACAGAAGCTTAAACCCTAGTTTATGCGTTGCTTCGTAAGGGGCTGATTTTGATCCATATGTTTCATGCTATGGTTAGGTTTACCTTAATACTTCTTTTGTAGTTGCGGATGCTTGCACTAGGAGTTAATCATAAGTGGGATGCTTGTCCAAGGACGGGCAGTACCCAAGCACCGGTCCACCCACATATCAAATTATCAAAGTAACGAACGCGAATCATATGAGCGTGATGAAAACTAGCTTGACGATAATTCCCATGTGTCCTCGGGAGCACTTTCCTTTATATAAGAGTTTGTCCAGGCTTGTCCTTTGCTACAAAAAGGATTGGGCCACCTTGCTGCCCTTTGTTTACTTTTATTACTTGTTACCCGTTACAAATTACCTTATCACAAAACTATCTGTTACCGATAATTTTAGTGCTTGCAGAGAATACCTTACTGAAACCCGCTTGTCATTTCCTTCTGCTCCTCGTTGGGTTCGACACTCTTACTTATCGAAAGGACTACGATAGATCCCCTATACTTGTGGGTCATCAAGACTCTTTTCCGGCGACGTTGCCGGGGAGTGAAGCACCTTTGGTAAGGAAAAATTTATATAGTGTGCTGAAATTTACTGTCACTTGTTACTATGGAAAGTAATCCTTTGAGGGGCTTGTTCGGGGTATCTTCACCCCGACCAGTAGAGCAAAGAGTTGCTCCTCAACCTACTGAACCTACTAAAAATGTTTACTTTGAAATTCCTTCGGGTATGATAGAGAAACTGCTAGCTAATCCTTTTACAGGAGATGGAACATTACATCCCGATTTGCACCTAATCTATGTGGATGGATGATATGGGATCATGGAACTACAACCGATTGAAATTGGAATTTCATCCGAAGTTTTATCCTATGCATCTTGTTCATCGTTATAATTTTTGGCCTCGCGAAGGAGAAAGCATCGCTCAAGCTTGGGGGAGGCTTAAGTCAATGTTATATTCATGCCCCAATCATGAGCTCTCAAGAGAAATTATTATTCAAAAAATTTATGCTCGGCTTTCTCTCAATAATCGCTCCATGCTCGATACTTCTTGTACTGGCTCTTTTATGATGAAGACTATTGAATTCAAATGGGATTTATTGGAAATAATTAAACACAACTCTGAAGATTGGGATGTCGATGAAGGTAATGAGTCAGGTATAACACCTAAGTTTGATTGTGTTAAATCTTTTATGGATACCGATGTTTTCCGTGAATTTAGCACTAAATATGGACTTGACTCTGAGATAGTAGCTTCTTTCTGTGAATCCTTTGCTACTCATGTTGATCTCCCTAAGGAGAAGTGGTTTAAATATAATCCTCCCATTGAAGTAAAAGTAGTTGCACCTATTAAAGTTGAATAAAAGACTATCACTTATAATGTTGATCCTATTGTTCCTACCGCTTATATCGAGAAACCACCTTTCCCTACCAGAATAAAGGATCATGCTAAAGCTTCAACTGTGGTTCGTAAGAGCAATACTAGAACACCTACACCCCCTGAGCAAATTAAAGTTGAACCTAGTATTGCTATGGTTAAAGATCTCTTGGTTGATAATATTGATGGGCATGTTATTTACTTCTGTGACGAAGCTGCTAGAATTGATAGACCTGATACTAAGGGTAAACATAGACATGTTGTTGGCATGCCTGTTGTTTCGGTTAAAATAGGAGATCATTGCTATCATGGTTTATGTGATATGGGTTCTAGTGTCAGTGCAATACCTTATTCTTTATACGAAGAAATTATGCATGATATTGCACCTGCTGAGATAGAAGATATTGGTGTTACTATTAAGCTTGCCAATAGAGATACTATCTCACCGGTTGGGATTGTTAGAGATGTTGAAGTCTTGTGTGGGAAAATTAAATATCCTACTGATTTTCTTGTTCTTGCTTCCCCACAAGATAACTTTTGTCCCATTATTTTCGGTAGACCCTTCTTGAATACTGTTAATGCTAGGATAGTCTACGAAAAGGATGTTGTTACTATTGGATTAGGGGATATGTCTCATGATTTTAATTTTGCTAAATTTCGTAGACAACCCCATGATAAAGAATTGACTAGTAAAGATGAAATTATTGGTCTTGCTTCTATTGCCGTGCTTCCTAACGATCCTTTAGAAAAATATTTGCTAGACCATGAAAATGATATGTTTATGAATGAAAGAAGGGAAATAGATGAAGTATTCTTTAAACAAGGACCTATTTTCAAACACAACTTGCCCATTGAAATTCTAGGGGATCCTCCTCCACCAAAGGGTGATCCCGTGTTTGAGCTTAAACCATTACCTAATACTCTTAAATATGGTTATCTTGATGAAAAGAAGATATATCCTGTTATTATTAGTGCTAACCTTTCAGAGAAGGAAGAAGAGAAATTATTGAAAACACTGAAGAAGCACCGTGCTGCTATTGGATATACTCTTGATGATCTTAAGGGCATTAGTCCCACTCTATGCCAACACAAAATAAAATTGGAGAAAGACGCTAAACCGGTTGTTGATCACCAACGACGGTTAAATCCTAATATGAAAGAAGTGGTAAGAAAAGAAATACTAAAGCTTCTGGAGGCACGTATAATTTATCCTGTTGCTGATAGTCAGTGGGTAAGTCCTGTCCATTGTGTCCCTAAGAAGGGAGGTATTACTGTTGTTCCTAATGATAAAGATGAATTGATACCACAAAGAATTGTTACAGGTTATAGAACAAATTAAATAAAGCTACTAAAAAGGATCATTACCCTTTACCTTTTATTGATCAAATGCTAGAAAGATTATCCAAACATACACATTTTTGCTTTCTAGACGGTTATTCTGGTTTCTCTCAAATACCTGTGTCCAAAGAGGATCAAGACAAGACCACTTTTACCTGCCCTTTCAGTACCTTTTCTTATAGACGTATGCCTTTTGGTTTATGCAATGCACCTACTACCTTTCAAAGATGTATGATGGCTATATTCTCTGACTTTTGTGAAAAGATCGTTGAGGTTTTCATGGATGATTTCTCCGTTTATGGATCTTCTTTTGATGATTGCTTAAGTAACCTTGAACGAGTTTTGCAGAGATGTGAAGAAACTAGTCCTGTCTTGAATTGGGAGAAGTGCCACTTTATGGTTAATGAAGGTATTGTCTTGGGGCATAAAATTTCTGAAAGAGGTATTGAAGTTGATAAAGCTAAAGTTGATGCTATTGAAAAGATGTCGTGTCCTAAGGACATCAAAGGTATAAGAAGTTTCCTTGGTCATGTCGGTTTTTATAGGAGGTTCATTAAAGACTTCTCAAAAATTTCTAGGCCTCTGACTAATCTCTTACAAAAAGATGTTCCTTTTGTCTTTGATGATGATTGTCTAGAAGCATTTGAAATACTTAAGAAAGCCTTGATTTCTGCACCTATCGTTCAGCCACCTGATTGGAATTTACCCTTTGAAATTATGCGTGATGCTAGTGATTATGCTATAGGTGCTGTTCTAGGACAAAGAGTTGATAAGAAATTAAATGTTATCCAATATGCTAGTAAAACCCTAGACCACTAAAAAAAGACACATCCATGACATTTTGGGCCGAACGAATTTTTTCTGTCATACTTATGACACTTCTATGACGATAATTGTGACAAAACCCGGTATCATCATAGATGTGGTGGGGTCCTACTTCTATGACAAAAAATCATGACAGAAAATGGGCTTTTCATCCTAGGCGGGTCGGAGACGCAGCTGCATGACATTCTTTGGGCCGTCCATGACAGAAAAAACCGTGGTAGAAGTGAGGGCGAGGAAAATATCGGGGTGTTCCCGGTTACGGTGGGTGGTCGGGGCCGAGTGATGTGCATTTCTCTCATACACGCACGCGCGTGGGTGCGAGGCGTTGGGCTCTAACTGAACCCGAGTGATTGCACTGCAGGCTACGCGTTACTGAACTCGAGCGATCGATCGATGGCTGTTAACTGAACCCCATCGAGCGATTCCTTCGCTACTGCTGCTAACTGAAGCCGATCGAACCTGCTGCCTCTGGATGAATAGTGAGCGTTGCTGGGGGGTTTGGATGAACAGTTCCCAGTGGGGGTGGATGAACAGGACCCCGTGGTGTTGCCTCTGGATGAACAGGACCCTGATCGATCGAGCCGGTTGGGGCTGGATGAACAGGACCCCGTGGAGGGCAGGATGAACAGGACCACCCTGTGGAGGGCAGGATGAACAGTAGACGGTGGAGGGCTGGATGAACAGTAGCCCATGGAGGGGTGGTTGAACAGGAGCCCGTGAAGAGGGCTGGTTGAACAGTAGCCGGTGGAGTAGCGCGCGGTGGAGGCTGGATGAACAGGAGCCCGTGGATGAACAGTCATAGGTGGAGGCTGGAGGAAGTCGACGGTGGATGAACAGTAGCCCGTGGAGGCTGGAGGGGGTCGACGATGGAGATGAACAGTATCCCGTGGAGTCCCGTTTTGCCGTACGCCACACCCCTCCCGATGAACAGGACCCCCGTTTCGACCGTAGCGCTCCAACACAAGTCCGTTTCCTCCGCTTTGCGGTACGCCACACCCCTCCCGATCAACACGACCCCCGTTTCGACCGTAGGAGGTCCGTTTCCTCCGTTTTGCGGTACGCCAGACCCCTCCCGATGAACAGGATCCCGTTTCGAACGTGGCCGGTCGAACACAAGGCCGTTTCCTCCGTTCTGCGGTACGCCGGGCCTCGTTTTCATCGGTTGTTCCGTCCAAGCCCTCCCGATGAACACGACGACGCATTCCGTTCCGACCCAGCCGGTTGGCTCCCCATGAACACGAGGACGACGCTGTTTCTTTGTTCTGACCCAGCCATGTACACGAGCCCTAGCCGTACGTATGCGCAAGTAGGCGTTCGAGACCCTGCCCGTATGTACGTACGTGGCCGTATTTTCTTTCTTGCACACTGGCCGCTGTACGTATGTGTACATGCTACGTGCGCGCCTCTACTATGACACGTGGGCGCCTCTACATCGACCAGTATGTACGTACACGTTCGCGACCAGAATGACAATGCTACGTACGCTTCGACCAGGTGGGTCCCGACTGTCAGGCACTTCCTTGCCTGCGAAGATGTAGCTGGTGGGTCCCAGCAGTCAGGGGGGCGAATCGTTTTTTTTTGCCCGGACGCACTTCCTTGCATGCGAAGATGTAGCTAGTGGGTCCCAGCAGTCAGGGGGAAACGTTTTTTTCACGAAATACGGTGGCCCGTCCGATGGGTCCCCGCTGTCAGGTGGAGGAATAATTTTTTTGCGCGTAATAAGGAGGCACTTCCTTGCTGCGGTCGTGGACCCAGCTGTCAGCCTCTCCACGTATAGTCCACGTCCGATGGAAGCCGTTCCTTGACCACGTTGACCACGCCGCGCCGAGAGCACCAGGGCGATGGACGACGGCGAGGCCTAGGAAGGGGACGACGCGGAGCCGGGGAAGACGCGGCAGTGGATGCCCACGCGTAGAGGAGTATGAGGGTTCACTGGTTCACTGCGGTGTGAGGCTGCCGTCGCCGCAGAGTAACAGGGGGTGTGGGTGAGTAGATGGATGGCCTGGCCAGCGGTGGGAGTAGTAGGGGGCGGTGAGGCCTCTGCCGCATCGCAGCCGGCCACGGAGGCAGGAGCACGAGGCACGACCGGCGCTGGTTTGGGCAGCTGGAGCAAGAAGACCAGAGGTTGAAGAAGCACTACGGCCGTTGGATGGACATCGTACGGTCAGTGGAGCTAGAATCGTGCATATTGACTAAGTTGATAAAGCCCTCCGTCCCCGTCAACTTAGTAGGCCCACAAGTCAGCCTGCCACTATACTGGGTCCCAGCTAGCAGGGGAGTATTCATTTTTTTGTGCGTAATAAGGAGGCACTTCCTTGCGTGCGAAGATATAGCTGGTGGGTCCAAGCTGTCAGCGGTGGTAACGTTTTATTCGCGAAATACAGAGGCCCTTTCGGTGGGTCTCAGATGTCAGGTGGAGGAATCATTATTTTACATGCAATAAGGAGGCATTTCCTTGCATGCGGCCGTGGACCCAGCTGTCAGCCTCTCCACGTATAGTCCACTTCAGATGCATGTCGGTCATTGAACACGTTGACCAGGCCGCGCCGAGAGCACCAGGGTGGTGAACGACGGCGAGGCCTAGGAAGGGAACGACACGGAGGCAGGGAAGACTCGGCAGTTGTTTCCCACACGGAGGGGAGTACGACTCTACGAGGGTTTTACTGGTACGTCTGCCGTCGCCGGAAAATAACAACAGGTGTGGGTGAGTAGAGGGATGGCTAGGCCAGCGATGGGAGGAGATTTGCAGCCCAACAGGCCTGACAAAGCGACTTACTTGGCAAATCACAAAAAAACTGGGCTGTGGCCATGGACCCAGCTGTCAGCCTCTCCACATACAGTACTCTTCCGATGGAAGTCGGTCGTTGACCACATTGACCACGCCGCGCCGAGAGCACCAAGGCGGTGGACGACGGCGAGGCCTAGGAAGGGGACGACGCGGAGCCGGGGAAGACGTGGTAGTGGATGCCCACGCGGAGAGGAGTACGAGGGTTCACTGGTTCGGCTGCGGTGTGAGGCTGCCGTCGCCGCAGAATAACAGGGGGTGTGGGCGAGTGGAGGGATGGCCTGGCCAGCGGTGGGAGTAGTATGGGGGCGGTGAGGCGTCCGCGGCAGCACAGCCGGCCACGGGAGGCAGGAGCAGGCGACACGACCGGCGCTGCTTTGGGCGGCTGGAGCAAGAAGACCAGAGGTTGAAGAAGCACTAAGGCCGTTGGATGGACATCGTACGGTCACTGGAGCTAGAATCATTCATATTGACTAAGTTGACAAAGCCCTCCGTCCCCGTCAACTTAGTAGGCCCACAAGTCAGCCTCCCACTGTGGTGGGTCCCAGCTGGCAGGGGGTATTCATTTTTTTGTGCGCAATAAGGAGGCACTGATACGTCTCCAACGTATCTATAATTTATGAAGTATTCATGCTATTATATTATCTGTTTTGGATGTTTATGGGCTTTATTAAGCACTTTTATATTATTTTTGGGACTAACCTATTAACCCAGAGCCCAGTGCCAGTTTCTGTTTTTCCCTTGTTTCAGTGTTCACTGAAAAGGAATATCAAACGGAGTCCAAACGGAATGAAACCTTCGGGAGAATTATTTTTGGAATGGAAGCAATCCAGGGGACTTGGAGTACACGTCAGGGAATCAATGAGGAAGGCACGAGGCAGGCGGGCGCGCCCACCCCCTGGGTGTGCCCTCCACCCTCGTGGGCCCCTCGTGGCTCCCCTGACCGACTTCTTTCGCCTATATATATCAATATACCCTAAAACCATCGGGGAACAGAATAGATCGGGAGTTCCGCCGCCGCAAGCCATTGTAGCCACAAAAAACCAATCGAGACCCTGTTCCAGCACCCTGCCGGAGGGGGGATCCCTCACCAGTGGCCATCTTCATCATCCCGGCGCTCTCCATGACAAGGAGGGAGTAGTTCACCCTCGGGGCTGAGGGTATGTACCAGTAGCTATGTGTTTGATCTCTCTCTCTCTCTCTCTCGTGTTCTTGAGGTGATACGATCTTGATGTATCGCGAGCTTTGCTATTATAGTTGGATCTTATGATGTTTCTCCCCCTCTACTCTCTTGTAATGAATTGAGTTTTCCCTTTGAACTGATCTTATCAGATTGAGTCTTTAAGGATTTGAGAACACTTGATGCATGTCTTGCCATGCTTATCTGTGGTGACAATGGGATATCACGTGATCCACTTGATATATGTTTTGGTGATCAACTTGCGGGTTCCGCCCATGAACCTATGCATAGGGGTTGGCACACGTTTTCGTCTTGACTCTCCGGTAGAAACTTTGGGGCACTCTTTGAAGTACTTTGTGTTGGTTTGAATAGATGAATCTGAGATTGTGTGATGCATATCGTATAATCATACCCACCGATACTTGAGGTGACAATGGAGTATCTAGGTGACATTAGGGTTTTGGTTGATTTGTGTCTTAAGGTGTTATTCTAGTACGAACTCTATGATAGATTGAACGGAAAGAATAGCTTCGTGTTATTTTACTACGGACTCTTGAATAGATCGAGCAGAAAGAATAACTTTGAGGTGGTTTCGTACCCTACCATAATCTCTTCGTTTGTTCTCCGCTATTAGTGACTTTGGAGTGACTCTTTGTTGCATGTTGAGGGATATTTATATGATCCAATTATGATTTATTGTTGAGAGAACTTGCACTAGTGAAAGTATGAACCCTAGGCCTTGTTTCCTAGCATTGCAATACCGTTTACGCTCACTTTTATCATTAGTTACCTTGCTGTTTTTATATTTTCAGATTACAAAAACCTATATCTACCATCCATATTGCACTTGTATCACCATCTCTTCGCCGAACTAGTGCACCTATACAATTTACCATTGTATTGGGTGTGTTGGGGACACAAGAGACTCTTTGTTATTTGGTTGCAGGGTTGCTTGAGAGAGACCATCTTCAACCTACGCCTCCCACGGATTGATAAACCTTAGGTCATCCACTTGAGGGAAATTTGCTACTATCCTACAAACCTCTGCACTTGGAGGCCCAACAACGTCTACAAGAAGAAGGTTGCGTAGTAGACATCAAGCTCTTTTCTGGCGCCGTTGCCGGGGAGGCTAGGTAAGCGGCACTCACACCCCGTCAACTAAGCTCTTTTCTGGCGCCGTTTCCGGGGAGGTGAGTGCTTGAAGGTATATCTTTAGATCTTGCAATCGAATCTTTTAGTTTCTTGTTTTATCACTAGTTTAGTTTATAAAAGAAAACTACAAAAAAATGGAATTGAGTTTGTCTCATCGCTTCATCTTTTTAATATCTTTCGTGAGTATGATGGAAAGGAAAATTGTGCCAAAGTACTAGAAGAAGAATTGCATAGAATTCTTGGCATAAAATATGTGAATGATGAGCATGATTGCAATGTTGTTAGTATGAATTCCTTGAATACCCATTATGTTAATGATATGCAAAGCCACAAGCTTGGGGATGCTATGTTTGATGAATATGATATTTTTAGTCCCCCAAGTTTTGATGTGCAAATTTATTATGATGAAAGCATGCCTCCTATCTATGATGATTATTGTGATGACACGTATGCTATAAAGAATACTGATAACCATGAAACTTGTCATCTTGATCTTAATTTTCAATCACATGATAGTTATTTTGTTGAGTTTGCTCCCACTATTATTCATGAGAAGAATTTTGCTTATGTGGAGAGTAATAAAATTTATATGCTTGTAGATCATGAAAAGAATGCTTTAGGTGCTGGTTATATTGTTGAATTCATTCATGATGCTACTGAAAATTATTATGAGAGAGGATCATATGCTTCTACATATTGCAATAATATCAAGTTCCCTCTCTATGTGCTTAAAATCTTGAAGTTATGCTTATTTTACCTTCCTATGCAAGTTGATTCTTGTTCCCATAAGTTGTTTGCTCACAATATCCCTATGCATAGGAAGTGGGTTAGACTTAAATGTGCTAGTCATATTCTTCATGATGCTCTCTTTATGTTTCAATTCTTATCTTTTATGTGAGCATCATTGAAATCATCATGCTTAGCTAGGGGCGTTACATGTAAGCGCTTGTTGGGAGGCAACCCAATTTTATTTTTGTTACTTGCTTTTTGTTCCTGTTTAGTAATAAATAAATCATCTAGCCTCTGGTTAGATGTGGTTTTATGTTTTAGTTAGTGTTTGTGCCAAGTGAAACCTATAGGATCTTCTTGGATGATAGTTATTTGATCTTGCTGAAAATTCCAGAAACTTTCTGTTCACGAAAACAATTGTTAAAAATCACCAGAAAGTGATAAAATAATTATTCCAATTGCAGTAGATCAAAAATCAAATTATCTAGGTCTTCCTATTTTGGTAGAATTTTTTGAGTTCCAGAAGTTTGCGTTTGTTACAGATTACTACAGACTGTTCTGTTTTTGACAGATTCTGTTTTTTGTGTGTTGTTTGCTTATTTTGATGAATCTATGGCTAGTAAAATAGTTTATAAACCATAGAGAAGTTGGAATACAGTAGATTTAACACCAATAAAAATAAAGAATGAGTTCATTACAGTACCTTTAAGTGGTGTTTTGTTTTCTTTCGCTAACGGAGCTTACGAGTTTTCTGTTGAGTTTTGTGTTGTGAAGTTTTCAAGTTTTGGGTAAAGATTCGATGGACTATGGAATAAGGAGTGAAAAGAGCCTAAGCTTGGGGATGCCCAAGTCACCCCAAGGTAATATTCAAGGATAACCAAGAGCCTAAGCTTGGGGATGCTCCATAAGGCATCCCCTCTTTCGTCTTCGTTCATCGGTAACTTTACTTGGAGCTATATTTTTATTCACCACATGATATGTGTTTTGCTTGGAGCGTCATGTCATTTTATTTTGTTTTTCTTGCTATTTGAATAAAATACCAAGATCTGAAATTCTTAAATGAGAGAGAGTCTTCACATAGCTACATAATTATTTAACTACTCATTGATCTTCACTTATATCTTTTTGGAGTAGTTTGTCATTTACTCGTGTGCTTCACTTATATCCTATGAGTAAATGGTTGAATGATTTGAATGTCATAAATCTAAAATTATATATGTTTCATATGCCTTTCCCATGGGGAGTAATGCCTTCACATATAAGAAGTAGAGGTGGTAAATTTATTGAAGGTTAGCAAACATTGTATTGGTCACTTGAACAATTCATGAAAGAATATTGAAGGAAGAGAGATTTCACATATAAATATACTATCTTGGAAATCTTCTATGATTGTGAGCCCCATTATTTATTTTCAAACCTGAGCAAATTAGTTGAAGTTGGACAAGGAAGACAACATAATGAGTTATGCTTGGGTATATTTGTATAGAAGTTATGTTGTTATGGATCCTCTAACATGTGGTGTTTGCTATTTAGAATCCTTTGCTAGCCAAAATATCTGTACTAAGCGGGAATACTGCTTGTGCATCCAAATTCCTTGAACCAAGTTTCTTCCATGAGTGTCCACCATATCTACCTATATGCGGTATTTACTTGCCGTTCCAAGTAAATTTGCATGTGCCAAACTCTAAACCTTCAAATAATAATCTGTTTTGTATGCCCGAATCGCTCATGTAGCGGCTAGGGGCTGTCAGTATCTTCCATGCTAGGTGGGTTATTCTCACGATGAGTGGACTCCGCTCATCATTCACGAGAAAATGGCTGGTAACTGGGATGCCCAGTCCTATGATCAAAAGATCAAAAACAAATTCGCAAATAATTTAAACAAAACTCCCCCAGGAATGTTGATAGTTGGACGGCACCCGTTGTTTCGGACAAGCCGTGGAGTGTGAATGTTGGTGGAGGGGAGTAAAATCTTTACCTTTCTGCGTGGGAACCGCCTATAATGTATGTAGTATGGAAGATATTGGGAACTCTTGGTCGTTATGTTGACAATGAAAGCATACCTCTCAAAATTATTTTCATCTATGTTTTTGCTTCGAGCTCTGGCACCTCTGCAAATCCCTGCTTCCCTCTGTGAAGGGCCTATCTTTTACTTTTATGCAAGAGTCAGTAGTATTCCTTCTCATTCCAACCTACTCTTTAGTTGGCAAGCATCATGTGATGGAAAGATCTAAGCATATATGGCCATTCAAATATATTTGATCATGAATTATTACTGTTGACATTACCCTTGAGGTAAAAGGTTGGGAGGCGAAACATTAAGCCCTTATCTTTCTCTGTGTTCGATGAATACTATTTGTTCTAAAAATATGCTTTGAGTAGTAGCAATCATGGAAGACTAAATGATAGTTGAGTATGTGAAGTTTGCGGAATCAAAGCTCTGACATAGACTCTTCCTGAAAATAAGATGAATTGTAATTGTTTGATGACTAATAACACGGTTTGTTAGTTTTCAAGAAAGTTTATGATCTATACTTTAACATGTGAATAGTTTGTTACTTGATCATGCAAAGTTTTATGATATGAGCTACTGTTATGACATATGATGATGCTAGAAAAGGTGATTGAAATTATCATTGATCAAACTTGTGCACCTGCTAGCATTCACACTTCATAAATTTATTTCTTTTATCATTTACCTACTCCAGGACGAGCAGGAATTAAGCTTGGGGATGCTGATACGTCTCCAACGTATCTATAATTTATGAAGTATTCATGCTATTATATTATCTGTTTTGGATGTTTATGGGCTTTATTAAGCACTTTTATATTATTTTTGGGACTAACCTATTAACCCAGAGCCCAGTGCCAGTTTCTGTTTTTTCCCTTGTTTCAGTGTTTCGCAGAAAAGGAATATCAAACGGAGTCCAAACTGAATGAAACCTTCGGGAGAGTTATTTTCGGAATGGAAGCAATCGAGGGGACTTGGAGTACACATCAGGGAATAACCGAGGAAGGCACGAGGCAGGGGGCGCGCCCACCCCCCTGGGCGCGCCCTCCACCCTCGTGGGCCCCTCGTGGCTCCCCTGACCGACTTCTTTCGCCTATATATATATCAATATACCCTAAAACCATCGGGGAACAGAATAGATCAGGAGTTCCGCCGCCGCAAGCCTCTGTAGCCACAAAAAACCAATCGAGACCCTGTTCCGGCACCCTGCCGGAGGGGGGATCCCTCACCAGTGGCCATCTTCATCATCCCGGCGCTCTCCATGACAAGGAGGGAGTAGTTCACCCTCGGGGCTGAGGGTATGTACCAGTAGCTATGTGTTTGATCTCTCTCTCTCTCTCGTGTTCTTGAGGTGATACGATCTTGATGTATCGCGAGCTTTGCTATTATAGTTGGATCTTATGATGTTTCTCCCCCTCTACTCTCTTGTAATGAATTGAGTTTTCCCTTTGAACTGATCTTATCAGATTGAGTCTTTAAGGATTTGAGAACACTTGATGCATGTCTTGCCATGCTTATCTGTGGTGACAATGGGATATCACGTGATCCACTTGATATATGTTTTGGTGATCAACTTGCGGGTTCCGCCCATGAACCTATGCATAGGGGTTGGCACACGTTTTCGTCTTGACTCTCCGGTAGAAACTTTGGGGCACTCTTTGAAGTACTTTGTGTTGGTTTGAATAGATGAATCTGAGATTGTGTGATGCATATCGTATAATCATACCCACCGATACTTGAGGTGACAATGGAGTATCTAGGTGACATTAGGGTTTTGGTTGATTTGTGTCTTAAGGTGTTATTCTAGTACGAACTCTATGATAGATTGAACGGAAAGAATAGCTTCGTGTTATTTTACTACGGACTCTTGAATAGATCGAGCAGAAAGAATAACTTTGAGGTGGTTTCGTACCCTACCATAATCTCTTCGTTTGTTCTCCGCTATTAGTGACTTTGGAGTGACTCTTTGTTGCATGTTGAGGGATATTTATATGATCCAATTATGATTTATTGTTGAGAGAACTTGCACTAGTGAAAGTATGAACCCTAGGCCTTGTTTCCTAGCATTGCAATACCGTTTACGCTCACTTTTATCATTAGTTACCTTGCTGTTTTTATATTTTCAGATTACAAAAACCTATAGCTACCATCCATATTGCACTTGTATCACCATCTCTTCGCCGAACTAGTGCACCTATACAATTTACCATTGTATTGGGTGTGTTGGGGACACAAGAGACTCTTTGTTATTTGGTTGCAGGGTTGCTTGAGAGAGACCATCTTCAACCTACGCCTCCCACGGATTGATAAACCTTAGGTCATCCACTTGAGGGAAATTTGCTACTGTCCTACAAACCTCTGCACTTGGAGGCCCAACAACATCTAGAAGAAGAAGGTTGCGTAGTAGACATCAGGCACTTCCTTGCATGCGAAGATATAGTTGGTGGGTCCGACCTGTCAGCGGAGGGAACATTTTTTCGCAAAATACAGAGGCCCTTCCAGCGGGTCCCAGATGTCAGGTGGAGGAATCATTATTTTGCACGTAATAAGGAGGCATTTCCTTGTGTGCGGCCGTGGACCCAGCTGTCAGCCTCTCCACATACAGTCCACTTCCGATGGATGCCGTTCATTGACCACATTGACCACGCCGCGCCGAGAGCACCAGGGCGGTGGACGATGGCGAGGCCTACGATGGGAACGACACGGAGTCGGGGAAGACACGACAGTGGCTGCCCACGTGGTGGAGAGTACGAGGGTTGACTGGTTCGGCTGCCGTCGCCGGAAAATAACAGGAGGTGTGGGTGCGTAGAGGGATAGACAGGCCAGGGATGCGAGTATATGATGGGGCCGTGAGGCCTGCCCGGCAGCACAGCCGGCCACGGGAGGCGGGAGCAGGCGGTTCCGACGGCGCTGGTTTGGGCGGCTGGGGCAGGAAGATCAGAGACTGAAGAAGCACGATTGCCGTTAGATTGACATCTAACGGTCTGACGCTGGTAGAGCTGATTGTTGACTAAGTTTCTTTTTTGATAAACCTTGTGTACGCATGAACTTAGTAGGCCCACAAGTCAGCCTCCAAATCTGTGGCAGACAACATAGGGCCCATTTGCTATTTTTTAATAATTTGCAGCCCATTTGCTAATTCTTAAGTAATTTATTACAGCCCATTTTCTGCCCAGGACCACAGTCAAAAAGTTCAACCTTATTTTGCATATTTCGGTGGAGTCCGAACTTTTGTAATCCCGAAATGATAAACATTTTTTAAGAACTTATTGATTTGCCAAAAAATATCGTTTTGTTTTTGTAAGCAAATAAGACGTGGGACAATTGAGTTGGTTTAAGGGAAAACCAGTGGTAAAAAAATCTGCGTTGGGAGGGAAAACAACAACAAAAATAAGGATGTAAATATGAAAAGTGAATTTTATGTATTTTCAATATAATGATACGTGTATATGAACTAGTAAAACTATAGGTAGAGATTAGAAAACGGATGTAGGACATGCGTTTCAAGAGGAAAATAGAACTGGGATGTGTGTTTGATTCAGTAAAAAAAGTGCCTGCGGATGTTGTAAGACAAAATATAACTAACGCTGGCGGGCCAGAGGCCAGTAGATACCTGCTGGATCTTTGTGCCCCGTTGTCGTCATGGGCTGGGCCTGTTAAAAACAAAACCAAGCCTGGGCAGTCTACAGCCCAGTTGAAACTTGCTCGAGCTGAAAAAACAATATACGTGCTCAATAAACGAGAGAATTCTGCAAGTACAGACTGGTAACTGGGATGCAGCAGGGATATTGTTTTTTCATCGTGATAATAAGAGCATGCACTTATTTAGAAAAATTTGTAGAACTGGGAATTCGAACGGCAGGTGCTTATGCTACCCATCAAATAAAAATCAGGTGCCTGAAAATTCGTTTCGAAACAAATGATTCAGCTTTATATCCACGTCGACCCTCGGCATGATGGTTGGAAGCAAATGCCAAGTTCATACCAAAAGATCGTTAACAACAATACCAACTTGCGGACGACAAGGTAGTACAAGTACCAATACCAAACTAACTTATAATCTTTTTACTCCTGGTCCTAGTGTTTGTCGGCGTTCTGGGAACGGGGGTCCCCAGACTTGCCTGCCTGCGGCCCACGGCGTGGCTAAGCTAGCAGGCCGTATGGCCCATCTTCATCGACAAGGCGTTCAAGACCTTCACGAGGGGCCCAGCCTCGCGAGGCGGACGGCGCAAGACTTCCTCAGGAGCGGCCTAGCCAGGCAGGCTCGCGAGGAGCGGAGATATCAAGGCGGGGCAAACCTCGCGAGGCTCTCGTGACGTGATCCATGACGATCGACACCAGGCGGGCGCCAGCGCACGCAGAGTCCTAGTTCCCTCTTTGGTGCTAAGGAGGTAGGCGCAGGCGCAGAGTACCGAGGCACCAGGCAAAGGTTTCCATATCGGTGCAACGAGACCAAGACCAGCAGGATGGCAAGACGGAGGTCACCATGGAGCCCAAGACGGCGTCACCACCAGAGCCTTTTGCAGGCGAAGTCCACTTTTGTCAGGATAGCTTGTACTAGCTGTCCCCTTTCAAATTTGCCCGCCATTGTTGGCTCCCTTCCCGCTCAGTATTTGGGGAGAGGACCAGGGCCTATATAAATAGAGCTAGCCACCATAGTAGAGGCATCAGATCAGATCCAGAGCCAACCCCTCACCCCAAACCAAACACAAGAACACCTCAACCTCAGGAGGCTGTTCTTCCCCTTGTACTGTTCATCATCATCCCAAGAGGCAATCCACCACCACACACTTGAGTCGGGTATTACACCACAACGGTGGCCCGAACCAGTATAAATCTTGTGTCTCTCTGTGTTGCGAGTTCGTCGAGTTCGTCCGCGAGATCTTAGCGAGCTAGGGCGTAGATCGGTAGGAAGGAAAGAACTTCGCGCGCACCCCAGAGTTCGAACCTTAAGGGTTTTGCCGGAACCCCACATCCGACAGTGTTCGTCTGGTAGAAAATCTTGCAGAGGACCAGCTCCCGCTCCTTCTCTTGCTCCAGGTCCCCGATGTGGTACTGGTGCATCACCCATTTGGTCCTCTGCTGGTCGAAGTTCTTGTTGGTGTGCAGCACCAGAACCTTTTTGCTGCCCGTCTGCCGACCGTTGACCATCACCGATAGGTATTGCCAGTGTTGTGCCACATCGCGTGCATGTCGCACTCCGACTGTATCTTGCGACGCGTCCACGTGCCCCTTTTGAACGCCCTGGAATTGCGCTGGAAGAAATGCTTGCTTAGGCCACTCAGTGTGATACCTGCAGTATTGTCGAATACAGGTTTTAGTGTACGTAGTTGGCATTTTCATAACATCTTTGGCATGTTGCAGTCACTTGTTTCACTTTTTATTAACTGTCAAATTGTAATTGCTTCACCAGGTCTGCGTCTAAAAAGAAAAATAGAGCTATAAACAATAGTTTTTCTATTTCACATCTAGATGTGAAATACTTATCTCACATCTAAGTCTAGAATTGTTGGATCTTGTTTGTCTTTAAAACTCGTGCAAGGTGATCTTGTCCCTCGCACGCTGGTCCGCGTCGTGTTGACCTCGGTAAGATTCAGATTTTTGTAGGCAAGTTTTCCTTTGTTATGCGGGCGTCTGTTCCTTCTTTTGGGCTTTTGACTTGTTCTTTATCAGGCTTTCTTTTCCGTTGCTTGAAGGTTGTGTTAGTTTCACTTAACAGTTTGCCTAAGCTCCCACAAATATATAATGCAACAACAAGAAACAAAAAAAACTATGACCCAAAAAAAGACTACAAGAAGAGTGGACATCATGTTAGATGTGAAATAACTATGTCACATCTAGATGTGTCTTAGACAAATCCTATAAACGAAGGAATATGTTTGTGCAAGTAGACGAGCGATCGGTGTCTTACCTGGAAGTTTCTCAGGATGGGGGTAGCATATGCCGTGCTCGCTGTCGATGGTTGGTATGAACAAATCGATGAGAGGGTGAGATCTCGCGCTGTCAGCACTCACTTTGGCCTCAAGGTGCTCGATCAGCTCCTGATCCGTGGGATCGAACTTGACGCCAGCCGGCAGCACCGGCCAATCCTTCTTCGACTTGCATGGGTTAACTCCAGTTATATGGTACTCAATGTATGATCAATCGACTGTTTTAAGTGAATGATGAAAGATTTCGACAGATAAGTGGTACTCCAAATCTGAAGTCCAGAATACCCGAACACGCCGCCGGGATTCTTGTGTCACCTCACGCGCAGCGTGTTGTCACATCAATTCAATGTGTGGACATGATGAATAATTTGACCGACGTATACTAGTACTGGTACTGTACTACTTACTAGTCGTATTTAGTGTCACATTTTAACCATAGGTTTAACTAACAAGTACGCACTTGAAGCCTAAGTGATATATATATATATATATACTACACAACATCTCCATCATCATTATCAGTACATCCTGCACAGGTGAGTTAGGATGCACTTGATCCTAGAAAGGTATCTATCCTTCAAACCAGAGGAGTGCTTCAAACTAACAAGAGTACATAATATCCAACAAAAGAGGGTCTTGCTACAGCAGCAGAATACATGGCTCAGTCTACATATCAGTACGAATCAAGTTGTGCATATTTGCTGTTGGAATGAACCACATCGCCGCATGTCGGGTTTGCAAAAGCCATCCATCGCATGGAAGCTTCATGCCTTTCACACACTGAAGATTATCTCGCAACAAGCTGTGTCGACGAATCTCTGGATATGGTGAGTCATGAAACCCATGGTATGATGTGTAAACACAGTCCCCCCTGGCGAATGGAAGTTGCATAGCACGGTAATCATCGCCGGTGATATGATCGATGATTGGTTGGATGATCGGATAATTGAGCCCGAGGAACATGGAGTGGTTGCCGAGGCTGTAAACCCGCCTCCAGTTGAATACGCCTGGCCCAACGGAGCTGGGATCTTTCTCGAACACGAAGCAGCCATAGCCATCAATGTTACGAATGCCCCAGGCATTGTACTACATGTGGTTTGATGAAATGGTTTGGTCAATTTGGTATGTGCAAATGAGCATCAAATGACCACCGTCAGCTGAACGAGCGGTAAACCACCACCCATCGGCTGGTATGATTCCAGGTCCTGGAATCATGAAGGCCAGCGCATTTGCGTCTGCTGCAACAATTCAAATTGGAGACCAAAAGGACAAAAATAAACAATCATGTTCAGAGTATGTGTGGAATTAAGATTATTATAACAGTGACACATATCATAGACAGAGAATTGCAATGCCGTGGTCATAATCATACCCCAAGTTAAAAAAACAAGCCAATGGCTTTCATATTCTAGCAATATATCATGGTTCAAACATCATGTAACAATGAGAGGAAAACAGATATGACAGGGCCTACTCATATTCTACCATAGCACTTACTACGGTGTTATCATATCAACTCTAAGCAATAACATGCGTTGTTATAAAAATCCTGGTAATGAGAGTAACATATAGCAATCATGAGGTTATACTCATAATATCTATTCTAACAATCATTAGATACCAATTGTTCTCATATCAACTCTAACAATAACATGTGTGGTCATAAAAATCTAGGAAATGAGAGGAACATATAGCAATGATGTGGTTATAGACGTACTATATATTCTAAATTTGTAACAATGAACAGGCAGTCGTATTCTTAAGGTAAAGATGAGATGAGATAGAACAATTACACGACAATAGATTCCACCAGTATAGGCAGCCAATCTGTGCGTCGACCGCATAAACGATGCCATCGTTCACTATAGCATCAGACAGAAGTGTTGGGTGAAGAGGATCGACGATGAGCCATAAGCATGTATGGAGACCGGATTCCAGATAGACTAATCCCATGTTGAACACGACAATGAGCTTGTAATCCATGTAGTCTTTTGATGGTGTGGGCACTTCGCAGATTACAACCTTCAGCAAACAGAGGTCGAGCCAAAAGCTCGACGCGTCTCGTGCGTAGTAGGCAGGAGTGTCCGGCGGGCCGCGAGGCTCGATGGCGGCGGTATCCAAAGATGGAAGGGTGATCTCTCGCTAGGTGTAGATATCCACGAGATGCCACGGACTACCGGATTGGTGGATGAGGACGATCCAATTGGCCTTCATGCCCACCCAGTAGTGGCCGCGCATGAAGGGCAGGTGGATGGGTAGTGGTAGCATGTCGAGGGGCACCACGGCAACCTCTGTAGGATCGTCAAGTCGGTGTCTGGGCCACCTGCGAGGATCGGGCATCAGCAAGCAGGGTGTCTTGAAAAGAGCCAGCCGGTTGCAGACGAGTAGACGGTACAAAGACACCGAGCATGCGGCCAGACGGACGGTGCTGAGTAGGTCCATACGATTACAGATCTGCTCCAAGAGAACATCGGGGAGGGAATTCCAATCGCAGATCTGCGTGTCAGTCGGTTCTGCCATTGGGGTTTTCGGTGCCTGCGAGCCAGCGGGGAAGTGGATTCGGGCGGGCGAGCGAAGAAGCTTCTCCTCGTGTGGCCGAGCAGTGAGCGGGGGGATATGGTACGCGCGAGCTTCCAAGGAAGATAGCACGGGCGGGCGAGCAGTGAGCGGGGGGGAATGGTGTGCGGCCGACGATGGGGAAGAGAGGAGGAAGAAGAAGAGAGGAGGAAGAAGAGTGGAAGACGGGGAAGAAAGTGCATTAAATCTCAATTCTACTACTACTACCAGGATATACCGTCCTTCGGAGTGTAAATAGTTACACCGATGACATGTGGGTCTACCACAAGAGGGCCTATATGTCAGTTAATGGAGGACAGAAGTGTGCTCTACTGGCAAACATGATGGCAGTACTGGGTAAGGCTGATTTAGTAACACCAACACGCTGGTTCAGCTTATTAATTAAGTGTCCCATCTGCTGCAGCGTGTATTGTCACTTCACTGCGAAGACTAGTTGAATAGTTCTCTCTGACCGAGATGGGGAATAATGGATCGCGAAGACTTCCTTTCTACATTATCCCTATGCCTCTACGCTCACTTCACTCATTTTGCTCCGTACGTAGTCACTTGTTGAAATCCCTAGAAAGACAAATACTCCGTATTTGGGAACAGAGGGAGGATTTTACTCCGTATTTGGGAACAGAGGGAGGATTTTACTCCGTATTTGAGAACAGAGGGAGTATCACCATATGGAGGGAACAGAGGAAACTTGAAATATGAACATGTTAATGGGAGGGAGTAAGCCCCATGCATGCATGCAACATGCAACACTCACACGTACACATGGACGCACGCAACACTCACACACCCATGCGGCACACAACACACGAGCAACACACAGGCTCACGCTCAAGTGCTCAACCTACTCCCTACGTCCGTGAAAGACTGTACATTTAGAGATTTACACATTAACCAGGGCATAATTAACGCCCAAAAGTTATGTGTGCATGCGACCATTGAGAGAAGAAGATTAAATGAAGGTCGTTGCATGTTGTAATTAAGGATAGACATGTAGCCTATACCTAGAGCACAAGTTGGTGCATTAGTCAATCAATATCGATTTAGATTAAAGGCTAAATGCATTGGAAGTGTAGATGTACTACACTCTTTGTTTTTTAGCTGATTTCTTTGATCTGCCAACTGACAGGTGGGACCCAGAAACCAGGTGACAATTTACCAGTCAACAAAGTGCCACGTCGACTATGTGGTCGGTCAGTAGGGTGCAATACGGTGCTCTACGATGAGCTAGTGATCTTATAATCACCGCAAAACTATATATAGTGACCGTAAAGAGCGTATTGTTACATACGTTGACCGCCATTGTATTTTTCTCATTTCAAATTAAGCCATATTAACCGGAAAGGACGCAGTATGGACTAGTACTGCTTTGATGTGTCCCGTCAACTCGCCGAACGAGGAGAAGCTTGCTTACTACGCCTCTCCCTCGCCCATGCATGCAGTGGTTCGCAGGACGAGGAGAGGGTTTTGACTACAGTGCACCCTCTCCCTCTCCCTCGCCCTCGCCCTCGCGGTGGACGTGCAGCAGTTCAATCGGTGTCAGATTGCCAGAAGCATAATGTGTACTGTAGTATCATCATTGTTGGACCTTCCGAAGAGGCGAAGAGCCAAGTGCAAGGTTCACACGAGTACGAACTGTTGAACCTCCCGAAGAGGCAAAGAGCCAAGCGCAAGGTTTTATAGGAGTTGTCGTCGTAGTCGGAGCGTACTACAACTATAGCGAACGATGCTACTGTATGATGCCCCCACGTCACGTATATCCAAAGCTGTGCCACCTTTTTTTTCTCAAAGAGCATGTTGGAGCCCGTGCAACAACCACACAAGTTGCACGTACACATAACATATTTACTAGTAATAAATTCTAAAGGACAAATGCCAGTATGCCACACAAGTTCATCTCCAATTCATGTGATAGATTTGTGCACGACTAGTCTACATATATTCACAGCGCTACCGTTCACAATTTACCGTACTCCACTTACACGTTATAGATGGGCTACATGTCCTCCTCCAGGTTCCAGTCCCAGGTGTTCTTCATGGATGGCACAATCCATAGCGGTGGGCAACAGGAATCATTGTCGCAGCTTTCTAGTCCGGTTCCACACGATGGAGACTCATCCAAGCTGAAGCGGCATAAATGAGGGATAGCGTGTCCCAGCATGTCGTTCATCATGCGGTGCGCACGGAAGACACAACCATCCTTCATGAACGGCAGGCCTTCCGTGTCATGCACAGAAGGTGGCATCCGCTTCACAATGGGGTAGCTGTCCCCAATGAAAAGCGAGTACTCTCCAAGAGTGTTCCTCGGCACCCACGTAGCATCACGGGGGTCGAACTCGGCGCCGTTCATCTGGTACACGCGGCATCTCAGATCTGGACACATGGTGACATACATAGTCAAGGTCCATGCATAATAATGTTGTGCTCAAATATGGCGGTCAGTAATACTGTGCAGCAAATAGTACTACTCCGGTATAGAGTAAGTAAAATAACCGGCTTATTATATATAGCCACTCTTGGCTACATGGATGAGATAGTAAGACATGGAAAAACAAAAATGGTGGCAGCTAGTGGGTTCAAGTCTTCAAGGACCTAGCTAGCTATACGCGTCCTCCAAGGTAAAAAGTACTCCTACTACTAGTATGTAAGTAGAGTACTAGTACAACAATGAAAGAGAAGGCGAGAGGGTTAAAAAATGGAATACCTGGGTAGATGGTGACGGTCCGATCGTGGTAGATTGTGTGACCATGTTGCACATCAGTGGTACCATGGGTAACGACTGCTAAGATATTTCATCCCAATATGCCAAAGTCAGCTACAAGGTTCCAGGTTAGACCGAATCGCGGATGCAAATGCACATCCAGGATCGGCGATCTTATTTTAATCACGGGATGACTGGTCCCTGCAAAATAATGGAGTGCCATTAGGGATGCAAATGATGGTCTGTGCATTCCGTTTGTAATCTCCCGTACCGTAGGATGGCAACCAGATGAAACAAGTCCCCTGGCTTGTCACCGCGAAGATGCGGCCTAGATGGCGCACGGCGCCTTCGAACATGTAGGGGTACAAATCTGTCACCGCCAACATGCGCCAGCCTTTGCCATTACTGCCTCTTGCATTGATGGCAATCCTTATGTCGAACACCGCGATGAGATAGTAATCGTCATAGCCGCGTCACTTTGTCGGCGGGTCCGCAATTGCTATATTCTTCAATCTCATGTAGGCATCATCATACGTATTCAAGCCCAGCCAGTCCGGAAGGCCGATCCCAATGGTGGAGAAGGGGTCTACCAGAACGGCCGCACTGCTGTGGATGTTGTGCAAAATGATGGTGGTATCCGGCCGGAGGTATGCAAGCCAATCTTTGTTGGCACCGACCCAGACCTATATATAAGACGGTGGGCAGCGGAGAAATTACGGAATGGAAATGGAATAACTAAGTACTACATGATCAAACTCCATTACTGACCTGCTCATCGGACAAAATCCGACTACCTCTCAACGTCGGTAACTCTAGCGGAGTCAACGTGCAACCATGGCCAGGGAGCGGTGGACTGTTCGAAGGATTGTCCCATAGAAGAACCTTCTCCTCGAGGACGGATGGAAGACCAACAAGCATGGCCTTTTCCCAAGCCATTTTAAGCATCGTCTTGAAATAGTTGGTGCAGGAAGCACCGAGTCTTGCGGCGGTGAGGACGTCGGAGCGGCGTGCGATTTCTCCCAGAGGATCGTCGTCCAAGGTCTCCCAGCCCCGACGGGGAGGAGAACCGCCTGGCGAATCCATGGGAGGAGCGACGAACTGCCTTCTCTTCGGGGGGAGGGGAACTGGCGAGGAGGAGATAAGAGCGTAGTAACCGCAGGGCCTCGTCCCTTCCAACTGTAGCGAAGGGGTGAGGCTATTATATACTACTAGTACTAGCATTATGGGATGTTATGGGATTGCATTATACTGTAAATAATAGCACTAGTAAGAAATTTTTGGCACTAGCTAGTAGTTTTTGGCGTGGATTAAGAAATTTTGGGTATGTTTTTGCTATTTTTTGTACACGCCAACTAGTGTCAAAAAATGTCTTACATTATGTGACGGAGGAGTACGCACTCGTACTGTAGCAGTACTAGTACTACTTTCTCAACTAGTAGTGCGAGGGTACTACTAGTGCTATCTACTGTACTTCTAGTATAATGCACCAGTTTTGAACTCTTGAATCTCAGGGCCAAGGAGCAGTTTTGAACTCTTGAATCCACAGTTGGAAGTGGAGGGTACTACTGTTCTCTAGAACCATCACTGTACTATCAATGCAGGGAAAGTACACCTGCGTAGTGGCCTAGTGGGTACTCTCAGTGCTCTATTCAGCCGCTCCTCTCACGTAGCTGGCCTACTCAGCCGCTCCTCTCACGCACACACTAGCAGCCTGTTTATCGGCGACGGTTACTGCGGGGGCAGAACATTTGAGTTATTTGATACAACGAGACTAGGCTTTTCGCTTCCATTTGTGAAGGTGTAATGGATCTCGTCGAACTTTGTTAGTAGTTCCTTCTTTATGAATGAGATGAAACAAAGCTTTTTCCTCCGTTTAAAAAAAACACGTCAAGAGGAATTTCTTTTATAGTAGAGCCTATAATGGAGTGAAGTCCATGCGTGCAACTCCACAAGCTACAGAGTAGTAGTAGAGCACTTTACGTACCGAGCCATATTGCACAGTTCCCAATGCCCCGCCAGGCTTTTCCGGCTCCTCGGGCTTAATTGGAAGGCGCTAGTTTAAATATGCTACTAGCTGATGAGGAAGCTGCAAGCGAGGTGCGGCTAGGCGAGCACGCGAGCCACGAGATGCTGGGAAGGAAAACCCGTTCATGTGGCTAGGCTATCCAGTGCACCTAGATTGTGGTGCCGCACGTCCGTTTGACTTCAAAACTCAAACTACCCGTGTAAAATATTAGCTCGCAGCGAAGTTACTATTTAAAAAAAGGCCGTCGTGCGTTCGGCTGGGATCGAACCCACAAAACGAGGTATACACTCCCGCGACCACTAGTAGTACTCGTTGGAGTACAATGCAACCTAGAATCGCCTTTTGTCGCTAGTAGTACATTGTTCCTTACAAGAAACCACTAATAATGCCAAGAAACTACTACCACTTGCATACGTGGCAGACTTAAGATAAGACTACCTTATCAACCATTGTACATGCTCTTACCAACCAGCCCTACCAAGAAACGACTACTCTACAAAGTGCCGTTATAGGCACGTTTCAACCCATGGCCCTGTTTGGATACATTTGTTGTCAATTTAACTCTGCCATCCAAACACCACTTTGGTTAGAGTTAGTTCAGGGTTAGAATCTAACCTCTGACTTAGAGTATCCAAAAAGGGCCCGTGTCGCCCATTAAGTCAACGCCTTCTATTCGACCGGGCGTTATGACTTGTGGGACCTACATGTCAGTCTGCACAAAAATCCCCGAGTGACCTCCTACCTCCGGCCCGTCCACCTAGTCATCCTCGGCCATGGGACGCAGCTACCGCCGCCGGCAGAAGGCGAGGTCAAAACCGCCGGCGGTGCGGAGGCCATCTTGCGGCAGCCCGGATGCCAGCTCCGTCCGGCGCTCGCGGTCGCTAGCTAGCCAAGATAGCTCCGTCCAGCTGCTTGTCTGCAAGGTTTGCTAGCTAGATTGGCACGGCGGCGCGGTGGCTTGCTCGTGCGCGCCGTGCTAAGGCCATCCTTCTGGCTCGAGCGAAGGCCAGCGCGGCGGCTTGCTCACTCGTGAGTCATGCTCGGGCCAGCCTGCCAACCCGTGTGGAGGCCAGCGCGGTGTCTGGCCCGTCCGGCGGAGCGGCGGCCAACTCACTCATCACCGGCGCCACCGACGAACACGCATCAGCACTGTTTGAAGTAATGTTCAGGAAAAATAATGATTTGAGGGGGAATAACATGATAGAAGGTCAGATGTGGGTCCCTCGTGTCAACGGTCAAACAAAATGTGTTGGTTTAAGCTGCCTCGTCAGCATGGATGTGTGGGCCAACCCTATCATAAATGGGTTTAAACTAACCTAATCGGCAGGTAGTAGTTTTTGGCGTGGATTAAGAAATTTTGGGTATGTTTTTGCTATTTTTTGTACAATAGATTCTTCCTAGGGCTGGTTGAAAGTGGTAGTTTTTTGTTAAATACTCTACATATTGTAAGTAGGAGTGAAAGTTAAGCTTTGGAACCCAATAAGCAAGGCTAGTTACATAGTGCATATGTGTACATGATTGAAAGTAAATATCAACCATGAGTGACTAATATCTTGATGGAAAACTCGAAACTATGGAATACTAGGGAAAAAAATTGCATGGTTGGAACTACTAGCAATGTTCATGTGCGTTGCAACGAATCATAATTAGAATAATACTTATTCACAAACTTGATACAAAGCACTCTAATTTTGATATACATATATCACTAGAGATATATTATGTTTCAATTAGAATATATTCCTTGGGCTGTTTTGGTGAGGTCAGGGAGGGATGTGGTTGGTTCTAAGATACTAATTATGGGTTTTTTTGCAAATTGGTAGACAAGTGAGATGTTTGTGAGAAAAGGCAACAACTTACCTCACAGTCGTTAGATGTAGATCTAATGGTCACAAACGACGGATGGCAGACACACCTTCATCACCAACTTAGTCTTCTGTAGGAGTACTAGCAAGATCTGTGCATTGCACGGAACATCAAGATGCATTTTTTTATAAAAACACTCGTTGTGATTGACCCATGCGGGAGTAATCCCATGTGTAAAAACTAATGATATCTCGAGAAATAGGAGATAAGGTGAAGAGGAGTGGGGCGTGGTGGTGATTGGTGGTCGGACTGAGCGGAGGCATGGGGATTCACGACGCCGGCAGCGGCCACCAGACCAGTTTGTTCCAGAGGCTTCCTTTCTTAATTTCTCAACAATGAGGTTGTTGGAGATAAGGATGAACGAGGGAAGGCCTTGTCTGCAAATGTGGAGAGGGGTGCGGGTATCTTTTAGTTTAATTTCCATCAGTCAGATATAGATCGGATGGTCTATATTGCAAGATGGCACGCGTACCATCATCACCAACTTGGTTTTTAATAAGAGAAGAAATATAAGTATGGAGATACAAACGTATTATCGATACTTGTTTCCGTAAACTAGCATCTACATTCTATTCAACGCCTTAGCATGTGAGGCCTTAGCACAATGACTTCTCGACTGTGTAAAACAAAGGTTTTCCCGTCGCCGATAAGGAGGGGGTGACGGCGACGCGCTTTTTGGCTTGCTCTAGTCCTGGTAGTCATACTAGGTGGTCTAAGCACGTGTAGATTTATTCTTTTTCACGTCTCGTGTTCGCCGTACTGCCACGACTGTTGATGAATAGATGGTAAGTTATTCACGGGGAAACCCTTGTTGAGCGTGTTTGCGAGAGAGAGAGACAGTGTGCGTGTGTGATATGTCTAGAGACTGAGGCAATGATAACAGATTCTTTGTGTCTATGTGTGTGGAGGATAGAGAGAGACATGTACATGGGGCTTTGTGTTGTGTAACGTGGACACATATACATAATTAGAGAGTGAGTGTGCGAGATACACATGCGGACATGGGGAGAGATGAGGATCCAGATTAATGGGTGTTTGTGCGTGTCTGTGTGTGTTTGTGCGCGCGTTTGTGTGTGAGAGGGAGTGTGTGTATGTGGAGTAGAGAGACCACTAATGATGTACACCTAGTATAAGGGAAGGGGGAATGGTGTGACATGTGTAGTAGCGGGATAGCATGGGTGCGGGCGGGGGCAGCAGACTATTTGGAAGAGACATCGATTGTGTGTGGGAGAGGGGTGTGAGCGAGAGAGAGAGAGAGAGAGAGAGAGAGCTAGCGACGGAGAGAGAGAGAGAGAGAGGAAGAGAGGGGCGAGAGAGGGGGCGTTTGTGTCCATAAATGGCGTATAGATAGGGAGACAATGTTGATGTTGTTTGAAATTGGCCTATGTACAGAGACGCAAGGGAAGCGAGTCATCGTGTGTGTGATAGGGACTTCATGAGAGATCTAGAATAGATAGTGTAGAGAACAATGTGCGAGATCGAGAACGATGATACATTAGGGAGCTATGGAAAGAGTCACGACATATATGTATACAGGGAGGAGCTGGGGCGGGTCCGCATGTGGGGGGGATAGAAAGAGGAGAGTGGTGCACAAGGAGACAAAGTGTGCTTGTTTTGCAGTGGGGGTGGTGTGTGAGGTGAGTGTGCGAGAACCACATAACTAGGGAGATAGACGTTTGGGGGCGACGTTTTGTGTGTATGGGAAAGATACACTCTACATAGTGCGTGTGCTTGGGAAAGAGAGATGTCGGGAGACCTAGCCAGAGAGTGGGGGAAGAGATGTGTGCATGCCCAAGAGACAAAGTGATAGAGACCTATATTGGGGTCCGGACTTTAGAAGAGAGAGGGGTGTTAATGTGCTCGTGTGTTGGTGTTTGGGGGAGAGAACGACTTCTGTGTGTGGGGGGCGACGAGGGGGGGGGGGTTGGCTTCAGATAAAGAGTGAGGTGTCTATATTTGAGGGACTTTAGCGTAATTGAGATATACATGGTCAATAGTGTGTGCACTCAAGGTTGATCAATTTGTTTCACAGTTTGGACTATGAGATAACGATACTTTTGAACATGCGTGATATACTTTGATGTGCCAGAATTACAAACCTAAGATTGGAATTTTGGAATTCGACTCTATCATTAGCTTTTGTAATTCATTTAAATGGAGGTACATTTTTAAGCTGGGATTTCATGATTTCAAATTCATATATCAAACCTAGAGATATACACATACGGGCATGTTCAAACTTTATAATCATCCACTTTATTCATACACATACGCATTTTTGCTTTTGTCATCATATTTAGGATAAACACATTTGGAATTTCATTTGAATTGGACCATATGATGGTATTTGCTTGTAGTAGCTCAATGATCCATATTTGAATTGAATGGACAATCTAAGTTTCGAGTTGGAGACATTGATTTTCAAAACTTGCACTTTTTTCGTTCAAAACAAACAAATTCTCGGCCATGATATCATAGTCGGCCGTACAAGAGCAAAATATAATTTCAGGCGCCAAAAGCTTTCAAACTTCCCGCTCATCAAAATATCTCGCGCCCGAAAGTTTAGCCCTGTGATATTCCTGTTTTACCCCTGCCACATGAACGGAAAAGGGCTGCTTTGGTAACTCCATTGTTTTCCCCTCTTTGCCCCCAACATTCTTCCCCAGAGCCCCTCCCCTTCCCCTCCCCGACCCCCCAACCACGGCAAGCCGCCGAATCTAGTCCTCCGCCGCAGCGGTGGACCTCACACCCCGACGGGTCTACCTTCCGCACCTTGGAACCCCCAACTGCCAACTCACCACTTCATCGGAGCCGCTTCAGCGACTGGCTTGTACACCGCTCTAGATCTCCTTGACCGCCATCATGGTCCACCGCACCGGATCTGCTTAACCGGCGCCCTCGTCCACCACATTGTAGGCCCTTCACTGACTCCCTCGTCCGTCCCTTCGCTGGCCCTTCATACAAGCCCTTGTCCACCGCAACAGATCCGCCTCACCGAAAGCACTGTACAACGCGCCCGCCGGAGCCTTCGCCCACTGCACCGGACCCGCTCCACGGACGCCATATTCAACTCCACCGACCCTGCTTTACCGACGCCGCAGCCTCATCAGGTTATTTCGATCTGTACTCCTTCGGTTTTTCTCTTTATCGTGCAACTGTTCACTTACCACAGATGAGCTTTCTTGTATGTTGACAGGCGCTGCAACCGTAGCACCGGAGCCGCTTCAGCGACGGCGACAGCCGGCCCAAACTCAACCGCAACACGAGTACCATCGACGATCCTTAGCTATCAAGTATGCCAACGATACCCATACGCCGCCGAGAATCAGGTACTATTATCCAACGACCGGCGCCTACGTTCACTTTCTTAGCATAAGCACCGCACCTTTGAATTTCTTCAGGGCATCATTCAATTTTTCATGAGAAGCGTTATTCTGCTTGCACCTGTAGGGCCATACTTCTGGTAGTGAACATGTTACATGTGCTAAATTACATACCAGTGCACATATAGTTAATATGCTTTAGTTTTGTCCTAAGTATTACTGTACTTCCTAGATATCACTCTCTACTATTTTACTTCTTGCATGCTATATTTATGATAATGGTGTTGTTCTGATGCCACCTATTGGTTCCATCAGACTACTTCATGTTCTCTATGCTTAATTACACATCAGCAAACTAGCATGTGGTTCCGCTGGTTTTTGTTCGTTTTACCCTACATTTTCTGATGCTAGCTATTACATCACTGCTGTGAGCCTCTGTTCATTACTTTTTTGTGTGTTCTTGATCTTCCCAAGTTGCATGACTAATTTGATGCTTCTATTAATTATGGAGCTGCCAACCCCATCAAGCAAAATATTTGTTCTTTTGGGGCTGGCACCTCGAACAAGCATAAAAATAGAGGGAAGCAGATATATTGTCGTGTATGCACACACCCTTCTTTCATTAGTTTAGATGAACCATTGATGATCAATTTGAACCAGTGTATGGGATTAAAATTAATTTTACCTAAATAGAGGGTGCAGAATAAACTACAACAAGTAGATTTGCAACCACGGGATGCTGATGATATCTTCAAAGAACATTGCAATAGCAGCGAGGCTTCACAGCAACATATGGTAAGCCAGTGTGTTTTAGTACATGTGAAATGTAATGCGTGTTGGCTACTTTCTTGGCTTGTGCCCTCAACCTGTAATTCTACAGAATAACAAATAGTTCAGTTGTCTGCTTTGCTGTATTGCTTGATTCGAATGCTTGTTTGTTACTTGTTACGCTATACCTGAGTTGGCCAATATGTCAGCAGTGCCTGCTGTACTATCGTAAAGAAATGCATCCCTAGTTTATTTGAGTCCTTAACTTTTCCTCTGAACTTCATCACAAGACTGTCTTCGTAGTTTATATGAGGCCACATTGTTAAGTGCTTTCTCAGATTATTTCAACTGCTTAGATGCCTTGGCAACTTAAATATAGCGGTGGTACACTCCCTTTCAACTAGGGATGTCAACTGGGTCCCGGTTAATCCCGATTAAAGTCCACTAGTGGTATGATAGTTCAAAAGAGTTTTTGTTTTTTGAGGAAAATGAACCAGGGAGCTAGCAAAAACTAACTAGATGGGACTGGCGGATGTCGTTTATTTGCCACTTACATCCCTAGTTTCATCATACCATTTTAATTTCTTTTCGGCTGATGCTGCTTCGAACCATTTAAATATAGCTTGCCATGCTCGGCAATAATTCATGTGTCGTTTACCATGTAAGCTTACTGCCTAGATCATGCGATAACCATCTCTTACTTATGTCTAGCGGAAACCTTTCAGGATGCCGTTCACACTAGGACACAATGTACAACCCCATAATCTATTTGTGGAAGCAGTGCGCCATCCATGTTACCAGATGGTAGCAGTTCAGAGGCAACACCGCTGGAGAGCAGTCTAAGCACAGATATTATAGTTCTTGAGGCTCTACTAGAGGCAGAAAGAGATGGTGTGGCTGCCATGAATGAGGTAATCTCGATCTTGAAGCTGGAAATTATGCAATTAGTTGCACGCATTATGCAAGCAACCCAAGAATTGGAGGAAGTAAGAATGTTGCATTTGAAGACGGAGGAGGTCATGCTGCTTCTGCTATCTGAAGCCCAGGGTAATCCCATTTCTTCTTTAGATAGCAGTTGAAATTTTCATTAGATTATTGTACTTGCATGTTGTGTCATGTCTCTGAATGGATTATGTTGTAAGACCCCCTATGTTGTCCATGTGTTGTAATGATCCGAATTTTTTAGGCGAGGTAATCCTCATTACTTGTATGATTGACATAAGGTGAACTGTTTTCCGTGTGAGCATATTGTATTGGATGAAATAACTTTTTGACTCAAAGTGTATCCAACCTACTGAATTCGAAGATCACGGCATTTCTAAATCATAATCATATATAAAGGTGGAATAAATCTTTGTTGTGGTTCTGAAGAAATAAATAACAAAACATAGAATTATCTGTGGATATTCGTAATCGAATAAAAATTGGATTTGGATTTAGTTGCCAGGGCCCAGGGCAAATGTGAATGCTAATTCTCCCAAGTTTTGAACGAAGCGGCTAAACACCCACTATCATTTGTGGGATGCCTGAAGCAAGTGTTTGCGAGATGGAAATTACTATCTACCCCTGACACTTGAAATCCTTATCGACCGGATTTACACTGCTGTCGATAGGGGTAGACTAGTAACTTCAATCAGACGTGACACGACGGCCTCTGAGCCCATTCAGACACGGTGGGCGCCAAACGTGGGTGGCAAAACACATTTGATTCAAGCTCGTCCGAAAGACATGTGTTCCTCCCTCCATTTCCCCATTCATCGACGGTGGGCGGCAAAACAAACTCTCCTCGTCCGAAATCGATGTAGGCTAATATTTTAAATAGGGGCAGATGTGTAACTTCCCTCAGACGTGACACAACCGCCCTACCTGTCAGCCCCGTTCATACACCGTGGGCGCCAACCGTGGGCGGCAAAACACCCTCTCCTCGCCCGAAATCGTTACCGGCAAATATTTGGGAGATGCGAGATTATCGTCCTATCCCCAACCGACGTGATGTCCGAAATTTTAAACGGGGGATAAGTTCGTAACTTTCCCACATTTCAGACAAGCGCGTCCCAAAGTTTGAGATTCCCCCTCCCCCTCCATTTCCCCATTCATACACCGTCGGCGCCACGACAACCTCCGCACTGCGGACAGCCTCCTCCGTCCGCCACCCCATCCTCCACCTTGCCGGAGCCGCTACCCCTACCTCGTCGTCCACTGCAAGAGATGGACGTCTCTCATCCACGGCGCCGGACCAGATCCTTTCATCGCGTCGTCTCGCTTCATCAGCACCGTCGTCCACTTTGCCGTTGCCGCTCCTACGACTGCCTCGTCCACGGCAACAGGATTTATCCCCCAACCCGGCCGTCTGCCATCTAAAGTCTTCTTCCCCGCCGCCGACAGCCATCGCACCCGCAGCACCCTCAACGTATCAGCAGGGACCTACACGGCATCGCAAGAGAGGTGGTACTCTTCCATATGTGCTTAAGTTATTGATCTCAGCCGGAAAATAGATCTTAAATTGTTTAATGTACTTTTCTTGTCCGTACCAAATCGTAGTGGCTAGTTGAATGCAAACATTGGTTGCGAAGTAGCTTTGTCCGGTTTGCACCTTCAGATCCGCCATGTCACGGTCACTATACTCGTAAAGCTTATGGTTTCCCCCCTTTATATTCACTACCATCATCGTAGGTGCTTCACTGCTTCGTGTCGTGCTAGCACTGCTCCTCAAGACCTCAACCCATCAAGCGAAACAACATGCCACTCATAATTCCAAAGCTTACGTGTTGAAATACGAATATGATATGATGCTCATATTACTAAAACAGAGAACGTTTAATTGGTCACCTAATGTTCCTATATTCGTTTCGAAAAGCATGTGCGCCACCCACTGGTCCAGCTAGTTCCACTTTCCTGATTTTACTCTTGATGCTTAGGGTTTTCCCCTTTTATCTACTCTACTATGATCTGCGTAGGTGCTTTCTGTCATACTAGCATTACTCCACCCTTCAAGCTAAACAACAAAACACTCAAAATTCCAAAGCTTAGTTGTTCAAACATGATTGTGATATGATACTGATATTAGTTAACAGACACATTTAATTGGTTAGCTAAAGGTCCCACTTGAGTTTCCAAATGCATGTCGCGACATATAGAGAGACAGCAGAATTACATTTCTTTTGTCACTTGTTGACTGTACTTTCTTGTCCATACCAAATCTTAGTTGTTATTTCAAAGCAAATATCGGTTGCTAAACCCTTTGCGTGGTTTGTAGCTTCAGATCTGCCATCCCACTGCCACGGTCAACACTATACTCATCATGCTTACGGTTTCCCCTTTTATGATGACCACGATCAGCCTACGTGGTTCGTGTCGTAATAGCACTACTCCACCCATCGAGCTAAACAAGCTTAGTTGTACAAATTCAAGTCTGATATTATGCTGATATTAGTAAAACTGAGAGATGTTTAATTGGTCAGCTAAATGTTCCTACTTTAGTTTCGAAATGCATGTGAGCCACATATGGATAGACCGGAAGGAATAGTATTTCTCTATGCGCTCTGGTTCATCATGGGTGGCCAACCGACATTGTATAGAAAGACTTGTAATATCTTCAATCTGCTTGCTCTTCTGCTCTTCTTTAAGATGATCCTCTTATCTTGCGGTCGACTAGTCAGGTCGAGTTATTCTCCCTTAGTATATTTTGAATCTGTCAGGTCAGGTCGACTTGTTCTTCTTTACTATATGTTGAAGCTGTCATCTGCGAAGTATCATCACTTCTGGAGCTCTCATATTTTGAGTAGTAGGCCACATTATATTAATGCACACACCAAATTACAGCATGCATGGCACCTCTTAGAAGAATTGCAGAGATAGCACAAAGGGGTTTACAGGGAGGAAGTATTGGATTAGAATCACTTCTGCATTACAAAGATAATCTCACTTGTTTTTATGTTTTCATGCATGTCAGGTATTGAACATTATCAAAATGAATATGAGAATGGGCGCACGAGAGGAATATTGCGGAACAATCCACTGGCTAACAAACTTGGCATGGTGGAGGATGGTCTATCTTATTCACCCATCAAGGTGCATGCTCTAACTTGGCAAGGTTGTATTGGTCGCACATATTTTGCATCTGGCCTCTTGCATTACTTCTACTTTGTTACACTATCTGCTTAGTTTAAGCATCATATATGAGTATATGCCATACCTATCCATTTTCTGTACCTATTCCATGTGTCGTCATACTATGTTTTTCCAGTCAAATGTTGTTCTTTCGTAATAGATGTCCAAAAGGAAGAGGGTGATTGCATATCCTCAAGGAGTACAAACTAGGTATTTGGAGAAGGTAGTGATGCCTGTTAAATCAAATAGATCAGCAGGCACAGAAAACACAGGCCCAACTGTAACAAACTTTATCCCTACTCCAGTGGCCAAACCCCTATTAGAACTGCTGATAGCCCAGCGTCAGGTACTGTCTATGATATCAATTCAAAATTTGAACTCCTAAATTTCTGCATGTGCCTTACCTTCTCTCTTGTATGAAAACTAATTTCAGATGAATCTCCTTGCTCAAAGGATCATAGGATCTCACGACAATACTGGGCTCTGCATTGCTGTTCTCAGTACCTCTTGCCCTTTGTCAGCATACTTACACTCATTGTTGTTTGATTATGTAGCATCATTGTAAATGTTCGCTTCTTTATCCTCCCTTTGCTTGAAATTATAAGATCTATATTTACTCTTAGATAAGTGTGGAATTAACACAATGGTTATGAAGTTTTGGATTGCTCATGTAAGTACATGTTGTCATGTACTCCCTCTATATCGAATTAATTGTTGATCAATTTAGAACTTAATAGTGCTAGATACATCCATTTGATTGACAACTAATAACGGACGGTGGTGGTATTACTGTACATGCATCGCGAGATAGTTGATTGTCTAGCATTACTCTGCATCTTATCTGCCCAGCCCTCCACTTTCTCCAAATTATCATATCTACATTTACTCTAACCAAAATGTTGAATAAAGCCAATGCCACTGCACACGTTGATGTCTGCATTCCTCTTGTCAGTACCTTTTGCCTTGTAACGCTGTACTTAATTAATTGCTATTTGATTATGTATCATCAGTCTGCACCTGAGCTTCATTATCCTCCATTTCTTGCAATATTATTTGATCTATATTTACTCTTTGCAAAATGTAGAATAATGGCAATGCTTATAAAGAATTTTCTTTGGGGAATTTATTGAATTATCTTTCCATCAACATGGAGAAGGGCTTTGTCCAGCCCGTGTTAACATGTAATGTAAGTTCATCCTTCTAAAGCCTTCAAACTTGTTTCTAGTATAGATTTGGATAGGCATCATTTCCTCCACTGCTGTTTACATCTGATTGGATTTGCAACAACTACCAATTTTAAATTGTAGTTGTAAAAACATGTTCCTTATGTAGAACATATCCATTTATTTGCTTATATAATTGTGAAACCTGTTACGTGTCTCCTTGTTTCTCTTTCAGAGTCGTATCTCTTATGCCAGGCAGAACTTTAGGAAAGATAGTGAGCCAAACCATCTTGAGGACAGCGAGATGACCCCAAGGTCCTGTCTTGATGAAGACAGTGAGTTGAAGCTACTCACCAGCAGGTGTGAGACAACCTCTGTGCAGTCGCTGCCTCAATCAGTTCGACTTCTTCAGTCCCAACTTAAAGTGGAAAGGCTTGCTTCAGCTCAGCTCCGACTTGAAGTCAAAGATGTAATGAAGATGTCAGGGGACTCCCTTGCGCACTATGGTGCCATACAGCTAGGGATGAAGCATCTATCGTTGACACAACTGAGGTCTCATCAGCTTGTTCGGCTGCTTGCGGGGCCCGAGCTTGCCAGGTCTAGTGCCTTCTGAAGTGCTCTCAGTTTTGTATATTCTTTTGTCGGCGCGTTTATATGTACTGGTGACGACCTTTGATGCCCAGTGTATGTAATTCGCGGTCATGTTGCGCTTTATTATCACCGGTAGCGAACTTTGATTCCCAATGGATGTAATATGCCGTAATTTCTTTGTTGTATAGTCTAGGTTTATTCTTTGGTCGGTATGCTGTAATTTAGGCCGGAAGGTTCAGTGGATCTTAGTGTTGTCGGTCTTCAGGCCGGCCCGTTACTCATATGAGCCAAAACATGGGCCTATAATCATCTTGGGCCATTAGCGGGTCTAAACCTATAGTAGTTTCCCGCCTTTAATAGGCCATGGGCTACATATTTACTGTAGTGACACTGGGCTTCCTACGGGCCGTAGAAACAATGGGCCTTCTATGGTCCATAGAAACAATGGGCCTCTAACGAGCTGTATGATCGATTGGCCAAACATGGGCCAAAAATAGACCGCATTATGGCCGTAAACGGGCTAGAGTTGGAGTCGTCCGTTCATGGGCCGACCATAACTGGCCGTCGTTAATAGGCCGTATTTGATGACACTATGAAAATGGCCCAACGTATTAACGGGCCGACTGTAACCACGGGCTGAATTTGGCCCACAAGCAGAAAATGGCAGTAACGGGCCATAAGTAACCGAATGCTGGAAATGAGCCCAAGAATAAATGGGCCCTGAGAAGGCTGAAAGATAACATGGGCTAGAAACGGCCCAATGGAATAATGGGCCGTTAATGGGTATAAAGTGATACACTGTTCATTACGGGCCAGTTTCACCACGGGCCGTTAATGGGCCAAGAGTTACAAAGGGCCTCATATGGGCTGAAAGACGTCATGGGCCATACATGGGCCGGAACTTAAAACGGGCTGGAATTATATTGGACGACCCAGATGACGCTACTGGGCCTAATTTGGATAGGCCGTAAATGGGGCCTGGGTTAGCGGGTTATAAATGGGCTATATGCGAACAGGCCGTTAACAGGCTTTCTGTGGGCCGGCCCGCCACCTTTTGACCAAGTCAAACGGGTCGGCCTTTTCACAGGAATGGGCCTCTGTTGGGCCATGCCACGTGTCGACGTATCATAGGCGCTTTTGGTCCAATGAGTGGATGACATCTGTCCCAATGGTGAGCCGACACGTGTTTCCTCCAGTCAATGATGATTTTACACATGGAAAATCCCCATTGGTCGGGGCTGTTAATGGGTTATCAGATCCATAACCGGACCCGATAGCTTAACGGTGTTCCGTTATGGTGGATGCCACATGTCGGTCACCCTTGACGAAAGCACTTCTGTGACGCGCGATTTATCGTCATGGAAGTGGACACTTCCGTGATGATAATTTTGGTAATGTCATGGAACACTTCTACGACAGCACAGGTATGACTATCTTGATTCTGTCATAAATTTGTCATGGATGTACATGCATGACAGAAAACGTGACCTACTGTGACAAACACGTATCATCACGGAAGTGTATTTTTTTTGTAGTGGACAGTGCCCAG
The DNA here is from genome assembly GCF_002575655.3 of Aegilops tauschii subsp. strangulata. Taxonomy (NCBI): domain Eukaryota; kingdom Viridiplantae; phylum Streptophyta; class Magnoliopsida; order Poales; family Poaceae; genus Aegilops; species Aegilops tauschii. The sequence goes on along the minus strand of NC_053040.3, from coordinate 420,295,708 downwards.
AGAAATTATGCTACTACTGAATAAGAATTTTTAGCTGTTGTATTTGCTTGTGATAAGTTCAGACCTTATATTGTGGATTCTAAAGTAACTGTTCACACTAATCATGCTGCTATTAAATATCTTATGGAAAAGAAAGATGCTAAACCAGACTTATTAGATGGGTTCTCTTGCTACAAGAATTTGATTTCCATATTATTGATAGAAAGGGAGCTGAGAACCCCGTTGCAGACAACTTATCTAGGTTAGAGAATGTTCTTGATGACACACTACCTATTGATGATAGCTTTCCTGATGAACAATTAGTTTTCATAAATGCTTCTCGCACTGCTCCATGGTATGCTAATTATGCTAATTATATTGTTGCTAAATTTATACCACCTAGTTTCACATACCAGCAAAAGAAAAAGTTTTTCTATGATTTAAGACATTACTTCTGGGATGACCCACACCTTTATAAAGAAGGAGTAGATGGTGTTATTAGATGTTTTGTACCTGAGCATGAACAGGAACATATCCTACGCAAGTGTCACTCTGAGGCTTATGGAGGACACCACGCTGGAGATAGAACTGCACATAAGGTATTGCAATCCGGTTTTTATTGGCATACTCTCTTCAAAGATGCCCGTAAGTTTGTCTTGTCTTGTGATGAATGTCAAAGAATTGGAAATATTAGTAGACCTCAAGAAATGCCTATGAATTATTCACTTGTTATTGAACCATTTGATGTTTGGGGCTTTGATTATATGGGACCGTTTCCTTCCTCTAATGGGTATACACATATTTTAGTTGTTGTTGATTACGTTACTAAGTGGGTAGAAGCTATTCCAACTAGTAGTGCTGATCATAACACCTCTATTAAGATGCTTAAAGAAGTTATTTTTCCGAGGTTTGGAGTCCCTAGATACTTAATGACTGATGGTGGTTCACATTTTATTCATGGTGCTTTTCGTAAAATGCTTGCTAAGTATGACGTTAATCATAGAATTGCATCTCCTTATCACCCAAAGTCTAGTGGTCAAGTAGAACTGAGTAATAGAGAGCTTAAATTAATTTTGCAAAAGACTGTTAATAGATCTACGAAGAATTGGTCCAAGAAACTTGATGATGCATTATGGGCCTATAGAACTGCATATTAAAATCCTATGGGTATGTCTCCGTATAAAATGGTTTATGGAAAAGCATGTCACTTACCTCTTGAACTAGAACATAAGGCATATTGGGCCATCAAAGAGCTCAATTATGATTTCAAACTTGCCAATGAGAAGAGGCTATTTGACATTAGCTCACTTGATGAATGGAGAACCCAAGCTTATGAGAATGCCAAACTGTTTAAAGAAAAAGTTAAAAGATGGCATGACAAAAGGGTACAAAAACGTGAGTTTAATGTAGGTGATTATGTGCTTCTATTCAACTCTCATTTAAGATTTTTTGCAGGAAAACTCCTCTCTAAATGGGAAGGCCCTTACGTTATCGAGGAGATCTATCGTTCCGGTGCCATAAAAATCAACAACTTCGAAGGCACAAACCCGAAGGTGGTGAACGGTCAAAGAATCAAACAATATATCTCAGATCCAGATCACCATGACGTGTCCAAGTGCCCCCAAGGACAAGTTCTTCGAGAAGGTCATCAACCCCTACCTCGCGGAAGTGCTGCAACATCCTCAAACCATTGAGATGCGTGAGGGGCTGCTGCACATTCGCGATGTTGAGGGACCAAGGAGGACCGGAAGCGCGGAGACAAGGCTCGAAGCAATGGGGCAACAAGTTTTCAATTGCCAGGAGATGGTGGAACATGGACTCGATGCCAATCACATAATGATCATGGAGTTCACCAACAACCACAAGCTGGATGCCAAGAACATTGGGGAGGCCATCTTCATGCTTCACGAGAAAATCAAGCGCCTCCAAGCCCAGATCTATGACCCTCAAAACCAAAACTGTGAGTATGAATATAGATTCAAGAGAATGAGTTTGGCTGCAGATTTGAGGATCCCGGAGACTCGATCATCCTTTTACGATGGTGAGCCTGTGCCTTGGAAGATGGACGATAAGCCTACATCATCAACAACTCCATCTTCTTCACCTCCGAAGAAGGAGACATAAACACATGGGTATGGGCACTCCCCTTGGCAACTGCCAAGCTTGGGGGAGATGCCCCGGTATCGTATCACCATCATACTCCTATCTTAAACGTTTCTCTTAGTTCGATCCTTTTGGTAATATCTTGATTTAGTAGAATAAAGTTTTAGTATGATCTAGTTTTGAGTTTTGCTTTATGATCCTTCTATGTAATCGAGTCCGTGAGCTATATATATAATAAAGATTAGTGTTGAGTCAAGGGCTTGATTATCTTGATATGATCTTGAAGGAATAAAAGAAAGAGAAAGAATAAAAAGAAATAAAGAGGTCATATTGATCTTATGGAAAGTAATGACTTCACATATAAAGAGTATGATGAATAAAAGTTGTTGAGAGTTGACAAACATAGTTTTGGTCATCGTTGCAATTAATAGGAAGTAATAAAGAGAGGTTCTCACATATAAATATACTATCTTGGACATCTTTTATGATTGTGAGCACTCATTAAAATATGACATGTTAAAAGGTTGATGTTGGACAAGGAAGACAATGTAATAGGTTATGTTTTCTTATATCTGAAATAAAGTATATTGTCATGGATCACCCGACATGTTGAGCTTGCCTTTCCCCCTCATGCTAGCCAAATTCTTTGCACCAAGTAGAGATACTACTTGTGCTTCTGAATATCCTTAAACCCAGTTTTGCCATGAGTGTCCACCATACCTACCTATGGATTGAGTAAGATCCTTCAAGTAAGTTGTCATTGTTGCATGCAATAAAAATTGCTCTCTAAATATGTACGATTTATTAGTGTGGAGAAAATAAGCTTTATACGATCTTGTGATGTGGAAGAAATAAAAGCGATGGACTGCATAATAAAGTTCCATATCACAAGTGGCAATATAAAGTGACGTTCTTTCGCATTAAAATTGTGTGCATCCAACCACAAAAGCACATGACAACCTCTGCTTCCCTCTGCGAAGGGCCTATCTTTTATTCTTGTCTTATACCTTATGCAAGAGTCATGGTGATCTTCACCTTTCCTTTTTACATTTTATATATATATATATATATATATATATATATATATATATATATATCCAATTGGATGTAAGTTATCATGAACTATTATTGTTGACATTACCCTTGAGGTAAAAGGTTGGGAGGCAACACTATAAGCCCCTATCTTTCTCTGTGTCCGATTAAAACTCCATACCCATAAGTAATGCGTGAGTGTTAGCAATTGTGAAAGACTAAATGATAGTTGAGTATGAGGACTTGCTGATATTAGAGACCTATTCTGCACAACTCCAAAAGTCCTGAAACTTCACGGAGGCACGTTTTGGAATTAATAAAAAATACTGGCGAAAGAATCAACCAGAGGGGGCCCACACCCTGGCCATGAGAGTGGGGGGCGCGCCCTACCCCCTGGGCGCGCCCCCTGTCTCGTGGGCCCCCTGGCAGGCCTCTGGTGCCCATCTTCTGCTATATGAAGTCTTTCGTCCAAGAAAAAATAAGGAGGAAGCTTTCGGGACAAAACACCGCCGCCACGAGGCGGAACCTTGGCGGAACCAATCTAGGGCTCCGGCGGAGCTGTTTTGCCGGGGAAACATCCCTCCGGGAGGGGGAAATCATCACCATCGTCAACACCATCGATCCTCTCATCGGGAGGGGGTCAATCTCCATCAACATCTTCACCAGCATCATCTGCTCTCAAACCCTAATTCATCTCTTGTATCCAATCTTTGTCTCAAAACCACAGATTGGTACCTGTGGGTTGCTAGCAGTGTTGATTACTCCTTGTAGTTGATGCTAGTTGGTTTATTTGGTGGAAGATCATATGTTCATATCCTTTATGCATATTAATACCCCTCTGATTATGAACATGAATATGATATGTGAGTAGTTACGTTTGTTCCTGAGGACATGGGAGAAGTCTTGCTGTAAGTAGTCATGTGAATTTGGTATTCGTTCGATATTTTGATGAGATGTATGTTGTCTTTCCTCTAGTGGTGTTATGTGAACGTCGACTACATGACACTTCACCATTATTTGGGCCTAGAGGAACTCATTGGGAAGTAATAAGTAGATGATGGGTTGCTAGAGTGACAGAAGCTTAAACCCTAGTTTATGCGTTGGTTCGTAAGGGGCTGATTTGGATCCATATGTTTCATGCTATGGTTAGGTTTACCTTAATACTTCTTTTGTAGTTGCGGATGCTTGCAATAGGAGTTAATCATAAGTGGGATGCTTGTCCAAGGAAGGGCAGTACCCAAGCACCGGTCCACCCACATATCAAATTATCAAAGTAACGAACGCGAATCATATGAGCGTGATGAAAACTAGCTTGACGATAATTCCCATGTGTCCTCGGGAGCGCTTTCCTTTATATAAGAGTTTGTCCAGGCTTGTCCTTTGCTACAAAAAGGATTGGGCCACCTTGCTGCACTTTGTTTACTTTTATTACTTGTTACCCGTTACAAATTACCTTATCACAAAACTATCTGTTACCGATAATTTCAGTGCTTGCAGAGAATACCTTACTGAAACCCGCTTGTCATTTCCTTCTGCTCCTCGTTGGGTTCGACACTCTTACTTATCGAAAGGACTACGATAGATCCCCTATACTTATGGGTCATCACAATCTTCATCGACATCTTCACCAGTACCATCTCATCTCAAAGCCTAGTTCATCTCTTGTATTCAATCATTGTCCCAAAACCTCTGATTGGTACCTGTGGGTTGTTAGTAGTGTTGATTACATCTTTTAGTTTAAGCTAATTGGTTTATTTGGTGGAAGATTATATGTTTAGATCATCAAACATATTCTATACACCTCTGATCTTGAACATGCATATGATTTGTGAGCAGTTACTTTTGTTCTTGAGGACATGGGAGAAGTCTTATTATAATTAATCATGTGAAGTTGGTATTTGTTCGATATTTTGATGATATGTATGTTGTTCTTCCTTTAGTGGTGTCATGTGAACATTGACTACATGGCACTTCACCTTACTTGGGCCTAAGGGAATGCATTGGGGAGTAATAAGTAGATGATGGGTTGCGAGAGTGACAGAAGCTTAAACCCTAGTTTATGCGTTATTCTGTAAGGGGGTTATTTGGACCCATATGTTTCATACTATCATTAGATTTATCTTAATTCTTCTTTCATAGTTGCGGATGCTTGCGAGAGGGGGTAATCATAAGAAGGTTTCTTGTTCATGTAAGAACAACACCCTAGCACTAGTCCACCCACATGTCAAGTTATCAAAGTAGCGAACGCGAATCAACTAAACATGGTGAACATGACAAGATGACAATTCCCATGTGTCCTCGAGAACGCTTTGCTTTTATATAAGAGAACTTTCCAGCTTGTCCGTTGTGGCCTCCAGATGGAATCGCGAAAGAACATAAGCTTGCGGCGGCGAAAAAAGTGTTTTGGGTGGCTCCTTGTTGGTTTGGGAATATTTGGGAATTTATAGGGATGGAATTAGGTCAAACAGAGTTGTGTGGGAGTCAAGAGCTCAGTGGCCATGCCTACCCCCCAGGGTGCACCTGGTGAGCTCGTGACTCTCCCGTAAGGCTTCTGGCCTCCTCTAGAACCTTCTAGGGTCCCTTCTGGTCCAGAAAAAATCACCATAAAGTTTCATTGTGTTTGGACTTTGTTTGGTACTGATTTTCTGAAAAGTAAAAAACAAGAAAAAGAGAGGAACTAACACTGGGCACTCGCTTAATAGGTTAGTCCAAAAAATGATATAAAATAGCATATAATGCATCCAAGATTGATAATATAATAGCATAAAACAATAAAAAAATTACGGATACGTCAGAGACGTATCAACATCCCCAAGCTTAATTCTTGCTCGTCCTCAAGTAGGAAATGATAAAACTAGAAATTTGATGTGAAATGCTGCCTAACATGTGTATCATGTAATCGCTTTTATGTTATAAATATTGAGAAACGATGAAGTAACAACATCGACATAATAATATCCATGAACATAAGTAACATAATCATTACTTTTTCAAAATATACGATCCTTAATGAATGTTATCCCCGCTCAATTTATCATGTTAGCTTGGCATGACTCCGCCTTCACCGCATACATATAAATCATGAGCACCCCGGTGTCAAACCAGGCAATTGGATCATATTTCTAACGTGCTTCAACATTTTCAACTCCACGCAATACATGAGAGTGAGACATGGATATAACACTATAGGTGGAATAGAATGTGGTGATAGAGATCAATAAGGAGAAGTCAAAAGGAAGAAAGTCTCACATCGACTCGATGGATCACCAGACTATGGAGATGCCCATCAATCGATATCAATGCAAGGAGTAGGGATTGCCATGCAACAGATGCACTAAGGGCTATAAGTGTATGAAAGCTCAACGGAAACTAAGTGGGTGCGCATCCAACTTGCTTGCTAGTCAAGACCTCGGACATTTGAGGAAGCCCATCATAGGAACATACAAGCCAAATTCTATAACGTTAAATTCCCACTAGTATATGAAAGTGATAACTTTGGAGACTCTCTATATGAAAAACATGGTGCTACTTTGAAGTATAGGTGTGGAAAAGGATAGTGACACTGCCCCTTCTCTCTTTTTCTCTCATTTTTTTGTTTTTATATTTTTGTTTCCGTCCGGTTCCTCATCCCGACTTGTGGGGGAATCATAGTCTCCATCGTCCTTTCCTCACTAGGACAATGCTCTAATAATGATGATGATCACACTTTTATTTACTTACAACTCAATAAAAATGAAAATATGATTCTATATGAATGCCTCTGGAAGTGTACCAGGATGTGGAATGATCTAGCATAACATGTACAAAAATGATGAACGGTGGCTGAGCTACAAATACTATGTCATCTATATGATCATCCAAAGCAATATGACAATGAACACGTATGTCATGAAAATGGAACGGTCGAAGTTGCATGGCAACATATCTCAGAATGGCTATGGAAATGCCATAATAGGTAGGTATGGTGGCTGTTTTGAGGAAGATATAAGGAGGCTTATGTGTGATAGAGCTTACCATATCACAGGGTTTGGATGCACCGGCGAAGTTTGCACCAACTCTCGAGGTGAGAAAGGGCAATGCACGACACCGAAGAGGCTAGCAAATTGCGGAAAGGTAAGAGCATGTATAATCCATGGACTCACATTAGTCATAGAGAACTCACATATTTTTTGTGAAAGCCTATTAGCCCTTGAAGCAAAGTAGTACTCGCATGCCCCTAGGGAATTGGTTGGTACGAGTTAACCATCGCACGCATCTGATTATAACAACACTCAAGGATTTCATTTCAGACATAAAAATGCTCAAACCTCCCCACCATGCCATGACCAACACTTAGATGAGAATTAATAACAAGCTCTAATACCGATATTTCTACTATCCAATGATCATGAACTTATATCCTTTGATATTATGACATCAATATCATTAAACCATACGTTTCATATTTAGTCTTGTACATGAAAGTTTTTATTATACCCCCTTGAATACCTATCCTTTATGGACTAGTCTTATAACCCGTGCAAATTGCCATTACTATTTATTAGACTCTCAAAAAGATTTAAGCGAAGCATGACAGTGTAACTATTTCTATAAAATATAACCATCGTCGTGCTCTAAAAGATATAAGTGAAGCACTAGAGCAATTGCCTAGCTCAAAAGATATAAGTGAAGCATATAGAGTATCTATAATATCTAAATAGTTCATCCCCACTAAACTAATTCTCTTGACATGCAGCGTGTCCACTTCAGCAGTCCAGCCACATCATCCCACTAACTGATTTTTCTCGCTCTTGGTCAAGGCACGTCATCGATCCCGCTACCGCCGCTTTTTCCATTGCACGCGCATAGTTTAATCAGCAGCCAAGTCGGTTTCCCGCTGCCCCGAACGAACGATTCACGCGGTGCACTATCCCAACTTTTTGCACGTGGGTTGCCGAGCCCAATAGCTGGTCCATGGAGCTAGCCCATGTAATAATCAGCGCTATAGGCTGGCGTAGTTTGGTGGGCTACCCATAAAAATGAGCTGGTCCTTCGACCGTGACAACAAGTAGCCATGGCGGAGTCAGCTGCCAGTGGCACACAGCCCATGATGAAAACTCGAGGAGACAGGGGAGCGACGATGAGCAGCACAAGCAGACTCGGGAGCGCGACGAAGATGGAGGTGGCGATTAGACGCATCACACTCCTACCACAACTGGGGGTGGAGGGGTCGAGTGATACGTCTCCAACATATCTACTTTTCCTAACGCTTTTCCTCTTATTTTGGACTCTAATTTGCATGATTTGAATGAAACTAACCCCGGACTAATGCTGTTTTCAACAGAACTACCATGGTGTTGTTTTTGTGCAGAAATAAAAGTTCTCCGAATGGAACGAAACTTTGCGAGGATTTTTTATACAATAAATAAGAATTTCTGGAACCAAGATCCACCGGAGAGGGGCACCTGGGTGGGCACAACCCACCAGGGTGCGCCCCCTCTCCTGGCACGCCCAGGTGGGTTGTCCCCACCTGGTGGCCCCGCAGACCCTGAACCGACGCTATAAAATCCTATTTTTCCAGAAAAAACCAGGGAGAAAGAATTATTGCGATCCACGAGAAGGAGCCGCCGTCACCTCATGTTCTTCATCAGGAGGCCAGATCTGGAGTCCTTTTGGGCTCCGGAGAGGGGGATCTTCGTTCTTCATCATCACCAACCCTTCTCCATCTCCAATTCCATGATGCTCCCCACCGGGAGTGAGTAATTCCTTCGTAGGCTCGCTGGTCGGTGAGGAGTTGGATGAGATTCATCATGTAATCGAGTTAGTTTTGTTAGGGCTTGATCCCTAGTATCCACTATGTCCTAAGATTGATATTGCTATGACTTTGCCATGCTTAATGTTTGTCACTTTGGGCCGGGTGCCATGAACTCAGATCTGAACCATTTATGTTATCACAATTATATCCATGTTTTAGATCCGATCTTGCAAGTTATAGTCACCTACTACGTGTTATGATCCGGCAACCCCGGAGTGACAATAGTCGGGACCACGCCCGGTGATGACCGTAGTTTGAGGAGTTCATTTATTCACTATGCGTTAATGCTTTGTTCTGGTTCTCTATTAAAAGGAGGCCTTAATATCCCTTAGTTTCCAATAGGATCCCGCTGCCACGGGAGGGTAGGACAAAAGATGTCATGCAAGTTCTTTCCATAAGCACGCATGACTATTTACAGAATACATGCCTACATTATATTGACGAACTGGAGCTAGTACCGTATCGCCCTAGGTTATAACTGTCTCATGATGAATATCATCCAACAAGTCACCGATCCAATGCCTACGAATTTATCTTATATTGTTCTTGCTAAGTTACTACTGCTATCATCACTGTTACACTTGCTACAAAATTACTGCTATCACTGCTACCGTTACCGTTGCTGCTGCTACTACTATCAAAACTATCATATTACTTTGCTACTGATTACTTGCTGCAGATAATTAATCTCTAGGTGTGGTTAAATTGAAAACTCAGCTGCTAATACCTTCAAATATTCTTTGGCTCCCCTTGTGTCGAATCTATAAATTTGGGTTGAATACTCTACGCTCGAAAACTGTTGCGATCCCCTATGCTTGTGGGTTATCAAGACCTTTTTCCGGTGCCATTGCCGAGGAGCATAGCTATATTTGTTAAGTCAATTGGGATTATTATCATATTATCACTATGAAGAATCTGAAGGATGCTAAGACTAAGATATTTCCCTCAAAGACGAGGGGAGGTAAGGAATTGCCATCCAGTTCTGCTTTAGATTCACCTTCTGTTATAAGTAAACTTGCCACACCACCACATGCTATTAATTATGATATGTCGCAAGTTATTGATGATGCTACTTCTGCTATGGATAATTCTTATGATGATGCTAGTACCTCGCTTGATAATGATGATGTGCCACTTGGTGATTTCCTTGATAAAAAATTTGCTAGAGTAATACAACATGATGTTGTTGAATCTGATGATGAGCTTGAAATTGAAACTCCTGAAACACCTGCTAGAACTAGCCCTCCTACATATGAATTGCCTAAGGTCCCAGAGGGTTATGTTATGAATGAGGAGACAACTAGATATATTCTTGCTTGTAAGGATAGAGATGATCTAGAGAAATTATTATGCAAGTGTAAGGGAAAATATCTAAATGCTAGAATGAAATGTGATCCTAAGTTTGCTACTTCACCTATCTTTATTGATGATAAGGATTATGAATTCTCTGTCGACCCAGAGTTAATTACTTTGGTTGAGTCTGATCCTTTTCATGGTTATGAAACTGAAACTGTTGTGGCACATCTTACTAAGTTTAATGACATAGCCACCCTTTTTACTCATGATGAGAAAACTCGCTATTACTTTATTCTCAAATTATTTCCGTTCTCATTAAAGGGTGATGCTAAAGCTTGGTACAATACTCTTTCTCCTGGTTGTGTGCGTAGTCCCCAGGATATGATTTATCACTTCTCCTTATGCACCCTAGCCTAAGGTGGTAGAGGTAAATTCTCTAATGAAGTTCAATGATAATGACAATCCTCACCTTATGCACCCTAGCCAATGCCTTTATGAGTTTGAAAACTACATTAGAAAACAAGATCACTTCAACGCAAATGTTATGAAACAATTGAAATACAATTCTGATATGATTGCTCGATTGAGTGACTTGATATTTAAAATCTCAAATGATGTTAGAGGTGTTGGAAAGCATGCTTCTATGGTTCAAACTCAGTTAGAACATGTTGCTAAATCTCAAAGAGAATTGCTTGATGAAATGAATAATAATATACATGACTTTGTTGTTAGAGTTGCAACTAGAGGAGGTAAAATGACTCAGGAACCACTTTATCCTGAGGGACATCCAAAAAGAATAGAACAAGATTCACAAAGAGTTAACACTGATGCACCTAGTCCTTCTAGAAAGAAAAAGAAGAAGAAAAACGATAGGACTTTGCATACTTCTAGTGAACCTGAAATAGAAAAACCTCCTGATAATGATAATGAAACTTCTATCTCTGATGCTAAAACTCAGTCTGGTAATGAACACTCACCTTTTGATAATGAAAAATATAATGATGAGGTTCATGAAAACACTCAACCAAATAATAATAAAGAATGAGACAATGATGTTGAGATAGAACCACCAGTTGATCTTGATAACCCACAACCTAAGAATAAACGATATGATAAAAGAGACTGCATTGCTAGAAAACACGGTAAAGAAAGAGAATCGTGGGTTCAAAAACCTAAGCCTTTTCCACCCAAGTCAACTAAAAAGAAAGATGATGAAGAATTTGAATGCTTTGCTGAAATGCTGAGGCCAGTCTTTTTGCGTACTCGCTTGACTGACATCTTGAAAATGCCTCCTTATGCAAAGTATATGAAAGACATCATCACTAATAAGAGAAAAATACCGGAAGATGAAATCTCCACTATGCTTGCTAATTATACTTTTAAAGATGGAGTACCCAAAAGACTTGGAGATCCGGGAATACCAACTATACCTTGCTCTATAAAAAAGAATTATGTGAAAACTGCTTTATGTGATTTAGGAGCTGGTGTTAGTGTTATGCCTTTCTCTTTATATAAAAGACTTGATTTGAATAAACTCACACGTACTGAAATATCTTTGCAAATGGCTGACAAATCAACTGCCATACCTATCGGTATTTGTGAGGATGTGCCCGTTGTTGTTGCTAATGTTACTATTTTGACTGACTTTGTTATACTTGAGATGCCCGAGGACGACAACATGTCGATTATCCTTGGTAGACCCTTCTTGAATACTGCAGGGGCTGTTATTGATTGCAATAAAAGCAAGGTCACTTTTCATATCAATGGTAATGAGCATACGGTGCACTTTCCGAAGAAACAATTCCAAGTGAATGGTATTAATGTTATTGAAAAATCTCCGACAATCACTATTGGAAGTTTTCAAATACCTCTACCTACTATCAAAAAGAAATATGAAATGCTTATTGTTGGGGACATTCATATCCCCATTGAGGTAACTTAGTGATTTACGAAAGTTCTTCAATTTCATGCTAATCGAAAGTGGTTGTTAATAAGACTTGATCAACCTTATTAATGGATCATTTTTTAGCGGTATGAAGTTGATGAATTTAGTAAGCACTACCTTCTATCCCTACTTTTAGTTTTCTATTTTTATTAGTTATAAATAAAATAAAATGCCATGTTTTGTCTGTTTTTTGAATTTTCCGTGTAATAAAAAAATGACCCAAAAATAAAAGTTCTCAGAATGCCCTGAAAATTTAATACGATTTTTTCAGAATATTTCTGAATTTATGGTGAAAATAATATCAGAGGGAGGTGCACCAGGTGGGCACAACCCACCTGGGCGCGCCAGGACCCCCAGGCGCGCCCTGGTGGGTTGTGGCCCCCACGTGGACCCCCTCACTTATCTCTTCACACCACATCATCAGTTACCTCCAGAAAAAAATTCTCCATTGCTCTCTCTCTCCCGTGTTCTTGCTCTCAAACCCGCGGATTTCAATCTCTTTGCTCGAAGCTCCGTTTCCGAAACTGTTTCGGGGGATTGTTGCTTGGTATGTGACTCCACCGTTTGTCCAATTAGTTTTTGTTTTAGTGGTTTATATTTTGAATAATTAGCTACTCTTGATGCTGCTATAGATGAGCTTGCGTGTTGAATTCTTAGAGTTCTAAGTAGTTTGAATGCTTGCTATGGCTTCTATGTATCCCTATGAGTAGTTGCTATCAATTTTGTAAAGTTTTGTTAAAAAAAATTGTCACTCAAAAGTTTTCAGAAAATTGTATGTGAACACGATGAACCTTTTTGGAAGGAGTTCCTCGAGGAGGCGATCCTTGGGGGCATCTTATAGTGACAGCTCCGCTCGCCAGTCTTATGTTGAACCAAGTGAAAGTTCCACATGAGATGCCGCCACCAAAACATGCTTATGGCCTTGCGATGACTATATGATGCATGTGGGCATTAAGGAGGAATTTGAGCAATATGTTCACAATGCCGGTCTCAATCCCTACATTTTAGATAAGTGCGAACAACGCCACATTCTCACTGAATCGTTTGTCAAAGGATTTAAATTCCATCCCCGTGAGTCTAGGGTGTCGTTTATGCTTATGATAATCCATTTACCATCTCACTAGAGAATTTTTTTTTACCACTGCAAACTCCCGTTCTGGGGTTCGCTTGACGAACCGCCAAGGGCTGAGTACCAATCATTCTTGACTAGTCTTTGCTGCGGTGAGACGAGGGGAGTGACACAAGGTAGAATAAAGAGCATTCATTTTCCCGCAATTCAGTACTTTGCATTATTTAACGGGAAATGTATAGCAGGCAAGCAAGACTGTAGTACACTTTGTGCTCCAGACTTGAGCCTCATATGCACCGCTCTCACCGGTGAAAGGAATTATAACCTTAGAGTGATTGTTGCACGCAGACTTCAACATAACGCTAACAGTGGCTATTTCTATGGTGGAATATATGCCACGGGTTTAGCACGAGGGCTGGGTTTTTCACCTTTGCCCTTTGATTCTATCCTACCCACGCAGTATTTGGACTTCGATGTTTTGAAAAGTCATAAGATCCTCACAGGAAAAGTCCATAATTTCACTTACAATCTGTCTTTTAACCAAAAATCTATTGTGCACACATATTTGCCTGCGTCTGCTCTTTTTGACTATCACAGCAAAGGAAGATACTTTGTCCATGAGAGCGAGGCCCGAGCTCACAACGCGGCAATGGAGGCAGCACGGCAGGCCGAGGCATCCGCACTAAGAGCCTCCGTCAGCTACCACGCCAACTACTATCCAGGCTACTTACTATTTACCAAGTTAGGCCAAAAGCCTAAGCCTGGGGGAGTACGTGTTCTCACCAACACTACATTCATGTCCACTTATTTTCATTTTTCGGCGTTCACACTTTTTCATTGTATCATCCATGCTTGATTTATTTTCTTGCTTTATTCTTGTGTGTTTGAAAAACTTTAGAAAAACCAAAAAAATAGTTGTAGTTAGTTTACTTTCTATGCATGCTTAGTAGTAATACTAAAAAGAAAACCCAAAAACATTTCCTTGTTCTTCTTTTGCTTGTTGGGAGCTTTCCCGTGTAAATATTCTCGCTTTTGCTTTTCCCTTTTATTTTCTTGTTCAAGAAAACCAAAAACTCCAAAACTATTTCAGTGTGTTTCTCTGAATTTCTTTTCTTTTTATTCGAGTTGTACCTAGGAGAAGACCACGATGAATGTTGAGTGGCTCTCTTATGAATAATTGTTGATCTAATAAAGAGCACATTTTACCTTGTCTCTCATGTTGAATAAAATGTTTGCAGATTCCAGCTTAGTCCACGGCACTCTTGCACTATTATTATTTTCATATCGTTCGGTCGTGCAAGTGAAAGGCAATAATGACGATATTCGATGAACTAGCCGTGGCAGAGAGAAGCTGGTATGAACTCGACTTGTTCTGTTTGTGTAAATATGTTTAACCTAGTATCCATGATTCAGCCCATTATGATTAAACATGTTTGCAATGACAATTAGAGATTATAGTTTCTCATGCCATGCATAAGTAGCTGGGAGTGGATAATGATTTATCTTGGATATCAACATTGTGTTAAAATGATTGTGATGTAGTATGATGATATGGTATCCTCCTCTAAATGCTCGAGTGGCTTGACTTGGCACATGTTCATGCATGTAGTTGAATCAAAACCAACATAGCCTCTATGATATTTATGTTCATGGTGTTCATATCCTACTCATGCTAGTGTCCAATGTTACTTATGCATAATGCATGTTTATGACCGTTGTTGCTCTCTAGCTGGCCGCTTCTCAATCTAATTGCTAGCCTTCGCCTGTACTAAGTGGGAATTCTGCTTGTACATCAAAAACTTTGAACCCAAAAGTTATTCCAAATGAGTCCACCATACCTACCTATATGCGGTATTACCCTGCCGTCCTAAGTAAATTTGCATGTGCCACCTCTAAAAACTTCTAAATAAATATCCCTTTTGTGTGCCTGGATCGTTCATGGAACGACAGGAGGTGGTCGGTATCTTCCATGCTAAGCGGGTTATTCTCAGGTCAAGTGTTTATTCACTCGCCATTGCACGAGAAAAGAGCGGTAATAGGGATGCCCAGTCCCAAACTGCAAACAGAAAAAGAGTTAATCTCTCAAATAATCAAACAAAAACTCCCAATGTAGTCAAAACCTTTACTTTTATCGCTTGGGAACCGCCACTAGCATGCTTAGCATGGAAGATATTTATAAATGATGGTCATGAAGTGAATGAGAAGGGTGCATCTCTCAAAATACCATTTACCTCTGTTTTAAAAACTTGAGCTCTGGCACCTCTGCAAATCACTGCTTCCCTCTGCGAAGGGACTATCTATTTACTTTTATGTTGTGTCATCACCTTCTAAAACAAGCGCCAGAACCTGAGAGCACAGTTGTCATGACTTATGCATTGTGTGTAGCTAATTTTGGGTGCATCATGACTGGATCTTTTCTACCATGGATTACAATGTTTAGTCGCTGCTTGAACTTTGGAGGTGCTCTGCATTTATGTTTTGCGATCTTAGAAAGGGCTAGCGAGATACCACTATTGTCATATTATATCATGGTTGTTTTGATAACGTGTTGCCGTTTGAGATATCTTATTATTGCTCGCTAGCTGATTATGTCATTGATATGAGTTAATATAATCTTTAAGAGTTATTGCCGGCATGGTTAGTTATAATGTTGACTGAAAACCTAGGTGATGTTTAAGCTTATTTATGCAAACAAGAGCAAAAGAGTTCGTATAAGCTTTTCTGTTTCACTTTCAGTTTATCAGCTGAATTGCTTGAGGACAAGCAAAGGTTTAAGCTTGGGGGAGTTGATACGTCTCCAATGTATCTACTTTTCCTAACGCTTTTCCTCATGTTTTGGACTCTAATTTGCATGATTTGAATGAAACTAACCCCGGACTGACATTGTTTTCAGCAGAACTACCATGGTGTTGTTTTTGTGCAGAAATAGGACCCCGCTGCCACGGGAGGGTAGGACAAAAGATGTCATGCAAGTTCTTTCCATAAGCACGTATGACTATTTACGGAATACATGCCTACATTATATTGATGAACTGGAGCTAGTGCCGTATCGCCCTAGGTTATAACTGTCTCATGATGAATATCATCCAACAAGTCACTAATCCAATGCCTACGAATTTATCTTATATTGTTCTTGCTAAGTTACTGCTGCTATCATCACTGTTACACTTGCTACAAAATTACTGCTATCACTGCTACCGTTACCGTTGCTGCTGCTACTACTATCAAAACTATCATATTACTTTGCTACTGATTACTTGCTGCAGATAATTAATCTCTAGGTGTGCTTGAATTGACAACTCAGCTGCTAATACCTTCAAATATTCTTTGGCTCCCCTTGTGTCGAATCTATAAATTTGGGTTGAATACTCAACCCTCGAAAACTGTTGCGATCCCCTATACTTGTGGGTTATCATCGAGCACCCCTAGTCGTGGTCGAGCTCGATGGTGAGCAACCGCTAAAACCAAGATCACGCGCGGGGCAGCAAGGTCGACCACGATGGTGAGAAGTCACGACGGAGACCATCACGCGATGGGGAGGCGAGGAAGGATCTATCCAAGAGACATGTGGGGATATGAATGAACATAGAGCTCCTCCTGGAAATGGCTTCTCCCAACGAGAGGATAACGATGGTGAATTTGCAATTTCTCCCCCCTTCTTCCTAACTATTCCATGCCAACTGGCACACTACGGACGGCGTGATCATCGCACCCCGATCCGACGGCAGCGACTGCGTCGCGCTTGTTCGCCTCAGTGCAACCGTCAAATGGTTAGCTTTCACGAAGATTGGCGGCATAGATGCTCGGTAGTGAGCGGATTACATGTTAGCTGAAGAGTCAATACATCTATGCCAGCTGGCACACTACGGACCGAGTGATCTTCGCGCCCCGATCCGATGGCAGCGACTGCGTCATGCTAGTTTTGTTGGGGAACGTAGTAATTTCAAAAAAAATCCTATGCACACGCAAGATCATGGTGATGCATAGCAACAAGAGGGGAGAGTGTTGTCCACGTACCCTCGTAGACCGAAAGCGGAAGCGTTAGCACAACGCGGTTGATGTAGTCGTACGTCTTCACGATCCAACCGATCAAGTACCAAACGTACGGCACCTCCGAGTTCAGCACACGTTCAGCCCGATGACGTCCCTCGAACTCCGATCCAGCCGAGTGTTGAGGGAGAGTTTCGTCAGCACGACGGCGTGGTGACGATGATGATGTTCTACCGACGCAGGGCTTCGCCTAAGCACCGCTACAGTATTATCGAGGTGGACTATGGTGGAGGGGGCACCGCACACGACAAAAAGATCAAACGATCAATTGTTGTGTCTCTAGGGTGCCCCCTGCCCCCGTATATAAATGAGCAAGGGGGAGGTGCGGCCGGCCAGGAGGGGCGCGCCAGCAGGAGTCCTACTCCCACCGGGACTAGGACTCCCTCCCTTTTCCTTGTTGGATTAGGAGAAGAGGGGGAAAGAGGTGGAGGAGGAGAAGGAAAGGGGGGGCGCCGTCCCCCTCTCCTTGTCCTATTCGGACTAGGGGGAGGGGCGCGCGGCCCTTGCCCTGGCCGCCTCTCCTCTTCTCCACTAAGGCCCACTATGGCCCATTAACCCCCGGGGGGTTCCGGTAACCCCTCCGGTACTCCGGTAAAATCCTGATTTCACCCGGAACACTTCCGATATCCAAATATAGGCTTCCAATATATCAATCTTCATGTCTCGACCATTTAGAGACTCCTCGTCATGTCCGTGATCACATCCGGGACTCCGAACAATCTTTGGTACATCAAAACATATAAACTCATAATATAACTGTCATCGAAACGTTAAGCGTGCGGACCCTACGGGTTCGAGAACTATGTAGACATGACCAAGACACATCTCCGGTCAATAACCAATAGCGGAACCTGGATGCTCATATTGGCTCCCACATATTCTACGAAGATCTTTATCGGTCAGACCACATAACAATATATGTTGTTCCCTTTGTCATCGGTATGTTACTTGCCCGAGATTCGATCGTCGGTATCTCAATACCTAGTTCAATCTCGTTACCGGCAAGTAGCTTTACTCGTTCCGTAATACATCATCCCGCAACTAACTCATTAGTTGCAATGCTTGCAAGGCTTAAGTGATGTGCATTACCGAGTGGGCCCAAAGATACCTCTCCGACAATCGGAGTGACAAATCCTAATCTCGAAATACGCCAACCCAACAAGTACCTTCGGAGACACCTGTAGATCACCTTTATAATCACCCAGTTACGTTGTGACATTTGGTAGCACACAAAGTGTTCCTCCGGTAAACGGGAGTTGCATAATCTCATAGTCATAGGAACATGTATAAGTCATGAAGAAAGCAATAGCAACATACTAAACGATCGAGTGCTAAGCTAACGGAATGGGTCAAGTCAATCACATCATTCACCTAATGATGTGATCCCGTTAATCAAATGAAAACCCATGTCAATGGCTAGGAAACTTAACCATCTTTGATCAACGAGCTAGTCAAGTAGAGGCATACTAGTGACACTCTGTTTGTCTATGTATTCACACATGTATTACGTTTCCGGTTAATACAATTCTAGCATGAATAATAAACATTTATCATGATATAAGGAAATAAATAATAACTTTATTATTGCCTCTAGGGCATATTTCCTTCAGTCTCCCACTTGCACTAGAGTCAATAATCTAGATTACACAGTAATGATTCTAACACCCATGGAGCCTTGGTGCTGATCATGTTTTGCTCGTGGAAGAGGCTTAGTCAACGGGTCTGCAACATTCAGATCTGTATGTATCTTGCAAATTTCTATGTCTCCCACCTGGACTAAATCCTGGATGGAATTGAAGCGTCTCTTGATGTGCTTGGTTCTCTTGTGAAATCTGGATTCCTTCGCCAAGGAAATTGCACCAGTATTGTCACAAAAGATTTTCATTGACCCGATGCACTAGGTATGACACCTAGGTCGGATATGAACTCCTTCATCCAGACTCCTTCATTTGCCGTTTTCGAAGCAGCTATGTACTCCGCTTCACACGTAGATCCCGTCACGATGCTTTGTTTAGAACTGCACCAACTGACAGCTCCACCGTTCAATGTAAACACGTATCCGGTTTGCGATTTAGAATCATCCGGATCAGTGTCAAAGCTTGCATCAACGTAACCATTTACGATGAGCTCTTTGTCACCTCCATAAACGAGAAACATATCCTTAGTCCTTTTCAGGTATTTCAGGATGTTCTTGACCGCTGTCCAGTGATCCACTCCTGGATTACTTTGGTACCTCCCTGCTAGACTTATAGCAAGGCACACATCAGGTCTGGTACACAGCATTGCATACATGATAGAGCCTATGGCTGAAGCATAGGGAACATCTTTCATTTTCTCTCTATCTTCTGCAGTGGTCGGGCATTGAGTCTTATTCAACTTCATACCTTGTAACACAGGCAAGAACCCTTTCTTTGCTTGATCCATTTTGAACTTCTTCAAAACTTTGTCAAGGTATGTGCTTTGTGAAAGTCCAATTAAGCGTCTTGATCTATCTCTATAGATCTTGATGCCCAATATATACGCAGCTTCACCGAGGTCTTTCATTGAAAAACTCTTATTCAAGTATCCCTTTATGCTATCCAGAAATTCTATATCATTTCCAATCAGCAATATGTCATCCACATATAATATCAGAAATGCTACAGAGCTCCCACTCACTTTCTTGTAAATACAGGCTTCTCCAAAAGTCTGTACAAAACCAAATGCTTTGATCACACTATCAAAGCGTTTATTCCAACTCCGAGAGGCTTGCACCAGTCCATAAATGGATCGCTGGAGCTTGCACACTTTGTTAGCTCCCTTTGGATCGACAAAACCTTCCGGTTGCATCATATACAACTCTTCTTCCAGAAATCCATTCAGGAATGCAGTTTTGACATCCATTTGCCAAATTTCATAATCATAAAATGCGGCAATTACTAACATGATTCGGACAGACTTAAGCATCGCTACGGGTGAGAAGGTCTCATCGTAGTCAATCCCTTGAACTTGTCGAAAACATTTTGCAACAAGTCGAGCTTTATAGACAGTAGCATTACCGTCAGCGTCAGTCTTCTTCTTGAAGATCCATTTATTCTCAATTGCTTGCCGATCATCGGGCAAGTCAACCAAAGTCCACACTTTGTTCTCATACATGGATCCCATCTCAGATTTCATGGCCTCAAGCCATTTTGCGGAATGGGCTCACCATCGCTTCTTCATAGTTCGTAGGTTCGTCATGGTCTAGTAACATAACCTCCAGAACAGGAGTACTGTACCACTCTGGTGCGGATCTTACTCTGGCTGACCTACGAGGTTCAGTAACAACTTGATCTGAAGTTCCATGATCATCATCATTAACTTCCTCACTAATTGGTGTAGGCGTCACAGGAACAGATTTCTGTGATGAGCTACTTTCCAATAAGGGAGCAGGTACAGTTACCCCATTAAGTTCTACTTTCCTCCCACTCACTTCTTTCGAGAGAAACTCCTTCTCTAGAAAGGATCCATTCTTAGCAACGAATGTCTTGCCTTCGGATCTGTGATAGAAGGTGTACCCAACAGTCTCCTTTGGGTATCCTATGAAGACACATTTCTCCGATTTGGGTTCGAGCTTATTAGGTTAAAGCTTTTTCACATAAGCATCTCAGCCCCAAACTTTAAGAAACGACAACTTTGGTTTCTTGCCAAACCACAGTTCATAAGGCGTCGTCTCAACGGATTTCGATGGTGCCCTATTTAACGTGAATGCAGCCGTCTCTAAAGCATAACCCCAAAATGATAGCGGTAAATCAGTAAGAGACATCATAGATCGCACCATATCTAGTAAAGTACGATTACGACGTTCGGACACACCATTTCGCTGTGGTGTTTCGGGTGGCGTGAGTTGCGAAACTATTCCGCATTGTTTCAAATGTAGACCAAACTCGTAACTCAAATATTCTCCTCCACGATCAGATCATAGAAACTTTATTTTCTTGTTACGATGATTTTCAACTTCACTCTGAAATTCTTTGAACTTTTCAAATGTTTCAGACTTATGTTTCATTAAGTAGATATACCCATATCTGCTTAAATCATCTGTGAAGGTGAGAAAATAACGATATCCGCCACGAGCCTCAACATTCATCGGACCACATACATCTGTATGTATGATTTCCAACAAATCTGTTGCTCTCTCCATAGTACCGGAGAACGGCGTTTTAGTCATCTTGCCCATGAGGCACGGTTCGCAAGTACCAAGTGATTCATAATCAAGTGGTTCCAAAAGTCCATCAGTATGGAGTTTCTTCATGCGCTTTACACCGATATGACCTAAACGGCAGTGCCACAAATAAGTTGCACTATCATTATCAACTCTGCATCTTTTGGCTTCAACATTATGAATATGTGTATCACTATTATCGAGATTCATCAAAAATAGACCACTCTTCAAGGGTGCATGACCATAAAAGATATTACTCATATAAATAGAACAACCATTATTCTCTGATTTAAATGAATAACCGTCTCGCATCAAACAAGATCCAGATATAATGTTCATGCTCAACGCTGGCACCAAATAACAATTATTTAGGTCTAATACTAACCCCGAAGGTAGATGTAGAGGTAGCGTGCCGACGGCGATCACATCGACTTTGGAACCGTTTCCCACGCGCATCGTCACCTCGTCCTTGGCCAGTGTTCGCTTAATCCGTAGTCCCTGTTTCGAGTTGCAAATATTAGCAACAGAACCAGTATCAAATACCCAGGTGCTACTGCGAGCTCTAGTAAGGTACACATCAATAACATGTATATCACATATACCATTGTTCACTTTGCCATCCTTCTTATCCGCCAAATACTTGGGGCAATTCCGCTTCCAGTGACCAGTCTGCTTGCAGTAGAAGCACTCAGTCTCAGGCTTAGGTCCAGACTTGGGCTTCTTCTCCTGAGCAGCAACTTGCTTGTTGTTCTTCTTGAAGTTCCCCTTCTTCTTCCCTTTGCCCTTTTTCTTGAAACTGGTGGTCTTATTGACCATCAACACTTGATGCTCCTTCTTGATTTCTACCTCCGCAGCCTTTAGCATTGCGAAGAGCTCGGGAATCGTCTTATCCATCCCTTGCATGTTATAGTTCATCACGAAGCTCTTGTAGCTTGGTGGTAGTGATTGAAGAATTATGTCAATGACGCTATCATCCGGAAGATTAACTCCCAGTTGAATCAAGTGATTATTATACCCAGACATTTTGAGTATATGCTCACTGACAGAACTATTCTCCTCCATCTTGCAGCTGTAGAACTTATTGGAGACTTCATATCTCTCAATCCGGGCATTTGCTTGAAATATTAACTTCAACTCCTGGAACATCTCATATGCTCCATGACGTTCAAAACGTCGTTGAAGTCCCGATTCTAAGCCGTAAAGCATGGCACATTGAACTATCGAGTAGTCATCAGCTTTGCTCTGCCAGACGTTCTTAACGTCGTCAGTTGCATCAGCAGCAGGCCTGGCACCCAGCGGTGCTTCTAGGACGTAATTCTTCTGTGCAGCAATGAGGATAATCTTCAAGTTACGGACCCAGTCCGTGTAATTGCTACCATCATCTTTCAACTTTGCTTTCTCAAGGAACGCATTAAAATTCAACGGAACAACAGCACGGGCCATCTATCTACAATCAACATAGACAAGCAAGATACTATCAGGTACTAAGTTCATGATAAATTTAAGTTCAATTAATCATATTACTTAAGAACTCCCACTTAGATAGACATCCCTCTAATCCTCTAAGTGATCACGTGATCCAAATCAACTAAACCATAACCAATCATCACGTGAAATGGATTAGCTTTCAATGGTGAACATCACTATGTTGATCATATCTACTATATGATTCACGCTCGACCTTTCGGTCTCAGTGTTCCGAGGCCATATCTGCATATGCTAGGCTCGTCAAGTTTAACCTGAGTATTCTGCGTGTGCAAAAACTGGCTTGCACCCGTTGTAGATGGACGTAGAGCTTATCACACCCGATCATCACGTGGTGTCTAGGCACGACGAACTTTGGCAACGGTGCATACTCAGGGAGAACACTTTTATCTTGAAATTTAGTGAGAGATCATCTTATAATGCTACCGTCAATCAAAGCAAGATAAGATGCATAAAAGATAAACATCACATGCAATCAATATAAGTGATATGATATGGCCATCATCATCCTGTGCTTGTGATCTCCATCTTCGAAGCACCATCATGATCACCATCATCACCGGCGCGACACCTTGATCTCCATTGTAGCATCGTTGTCGTCTCGTCAATCTTATGCTTCTAGGACTATCGCTGCCGCTTAGTGATAAAGTAAAGCATTACAGGGCGATTGCATTGCATACAATAAAGCGACAACCATATGGCTCCTGCCAGTTGCCGATAACTCGGTTACAAAACATGATTATCTCATACAATAAAATTTAGCATCATGTCTTGACCATATCACATCACAAATATGCCCTGCAAAAACAAGTTAGACGTCCTCTACTTTGTTGTTGCAAGTTTTACGTGGCTGCTACGGGCTTAGCAAGAACCGTCCTTACCTACGCATCAAAACCACAACGATAGTTTGTCAAGTTGGTGCTGTTTTAACCTTCGCAAGGATCGGGCGTAGCCACACTCGGTTCAACTAAAGTTGGAGAAACTGACACCCGCTAGCCACTTGTGTGCAAAGCACGTCGGTAGAACCAGTCTCGCGTAAGCGTACGCGTAATGTCGGTCCGGGCCGCTTCATCCAACAATACCGCCGAACCAAAGTATGACATGGTGGTAAGCAGTATGACTTATATCGCCCACAACTCACTTGTGTTCTACTCGTGCATATGACATCTACGCATAAAACCAGGCTCGGATGCCACTGTTGGGGAACGTGGTAATTTCAAAAAAATTCCTACGCACACGCAAGATCATGGTGATGCATAGCAACAAGAAGGGAGAGTGTTATCCACGTACCCTCGTAGACCGAAAGCGGAAGCGTTAGCACAACGCGGTTGATGTAGTCGCACGTCTTCACGATCCGACCGATCAAGTACCGAACGTACGGCACCTCCGAGTTCAGCACACGTTCAGCCCGATGACGTCCCTCGAACTCCGATCCAGCCGAGTGTTGAGGGAGAGTTTCGTCAGCACGACGGCGTGGTGACGATGATGATGTTCTATCGACGCAGGGCTTCGCCTAAGCACCGCTACAGTATTATCGAGGTGGACTATGGTGGAGGGGGGCACCGCACACGGCTAAAAGATCAAACGATCAACTGTTGTGTCTCTAGGGTGCCCCCTGCCCCCGTATATAAAGGAGCAAGGGGGAGGTGCGGCCGGCCAGGAGGGGGCGCGCCAGGAGGAGTCCTACTCCCACCGGGAGTAGGACTCCCTCCATTTTCCTTGTTGGATTAGGAGAAGAGGGGGAAAGAGGTGGAGGAGAAGAAGGAAAGGGGGGCGCCGCCCCCCTCTCCTTGTCCTATTCGGACTAGGGGGAGGGGCGCGCGGCCCTTGCCCTGGCCGCCTCTCCTCTTCTCCACTAAGGCCCACTATGGCCCATTAACCCCCGGGGGGTTCCGGTAACCCCTCCGGTACTCCGGTAAAATCCCGATTTCACCCGGAACACTTCTGATATCCAAATATAGGCTTCCAATATATGAATCTTCATGCCTCGACCATTTCGAGACTCCTCGTCATGTCCGTGATCACATCCGGGACTCCGAACAATCTTCGGTACATCAAAACATATAAACTCATAATATAACTGTCATTGAAACGTTAAGCGTGCAGACCCTACGGGTTCGAGAACTATGTAGACATGACCAAGACACGTCTCCGGTCAATAACCAATAGCGGAACCTGGATGCTCATATTGGCTCCCACATATTCTACGAAGATCTTTATCGGTCAGACCGCATAACAATATATGTTGTTCCCTTTGTCATCGGTATGTTACTTGCCCGAGATTCGATCGTCGGTATCTCAATACCTAGTTCAATCTCGTTACCGGCAAGTCTCTTTACTCGTTCCGTAATACATCATCCCGCAACTAACTCATTAGTTGCAATGCTTGCAAGGCTTAAGTGATGTGCATTACCGAGTGGGCCCAGAGATACCTCTCCGACAATCGGAGTGACAAATCCTAATCTCGAAATACGCCAACCCAACAAGTACCTTCGGAGACACCTGTAGAGCACCTTTATAATCACCCAGTTACGTTGTGACGTTTGGTAGCACACAAAGTGTTCCTCCGGTAAACAGGAGTTGCATAATCTCATAGTCATAGGAACATGTATATGTCATGAAGAAAGCAATAGCAACATACTAAACGATCGAGTGCTAAGCTAACGGAATGGGTCAAGTCAATCACATCATTCACCTAATGATGTGATCCCGTTAATCAAATGACAACCCATGTCAATGGCTAGGAAACTTAACCATCTTTGATCAACGAGCTAGTCAAGTAGAGGCATACTAGTGACACTCTGTTTGTCTATGTATTCACACATGTATTACGTTTCCGGTTAATACAATTCTAGCATGAATAATAAACATTTATCATGATATAAGGAAATAAATAATAACTTTATTATTGCCTCTAGGGCATATTTCCTTCAAGTTTGCCTCAGTGCTACCGTCAAATGGTTAGCTTTCACAGAGATGTGCCACATAGATGCTCGTTGGTGAGCGGATTACATGAAAGTTGAAGAGTCAATGCATCTATGCCAACTAGCACACTACCGACCGCGTGATCTTTGCGCCTCGATCCGACGGCATTGACTGCGTCACGGTAGTTCGCCTTAGTGTGACCGTCAAATGGTCAGCTTTCTCGGAGATTGGCTACATAGATGTTCATTGGTTAGGGGATTAAATGGGAGCGTAGGAGTCAATACATCTATGCCAGCTGGCACACTCGGACCGCGTGATCTTCGGGCCCCGATCAGACGGCAGCGACTGCGTCGCGCTAGTTTGCCTCAGTGCCACTGTCAGATGGTTAGCTTTCACGAAAATTGGCGGCGTACATACTCATTTGTTAGCGGATTACATGGGAGCTAAAGAGTCAATACATTAATTGGATGGTTCTGGAGAAAATTATAATGGTTGCCTTGCATACGTGTGCTGCCCTTATTTTACGAAATTGTCCATCTCACCTTAAATTCTTATATAGAAGGAGTAAATGAAGTTTACATTGAAAAAACATACGATCATGCTAATACTAAGTGGCAAAGGAGTAAAGAAGAAACCGTAGATATGACCACCAATAAACGGCCAGAACTCAAGAGCAATGGAGGCGCGACAAGCAGAGACAACTTGTTCCATCGGTAACCATCTAAGCTAAACTTTTATCCTTGACAAAGCTCGAAAAAAGAGAAGCCGTACGTGCGCACTACCGACACATTTAAGACTCATGCGCATTAACGGCACTATGCATAAAGACAACAAATTTCACAGATTACCATTTTTATTAAACGGTTTATCCTCACTGAAACTCACAAAAGAGAAGCTGGACGCGCGCACCACTAACAAACGTCAAGAACAGTGTGTCATCATGTTTAAGCCGTGGGAGTCAGGATACAGTACTGCCTATATTTCCTCCATGGTGTTTGAATCAGACAGTCGAGCCGGCCGCAGGGTCGAAAAGCGTGAACCGGCAAAGGATTTGGGGTCCGCAGTTCGCACCGGATGTCCAACGACTCCCCTGCCTGTCGCCCTACACCTATAAACCTCCATCCCCTCACGCCGCGGAGTCCACATCAGGCGCGCTCGCCGTCACACCCCATGATAGTCACCCCCTTTCTCGCAACCGAAGGTACACGCACCCCCTCCTCATCTTCGTCACCCAAAACTTTGTTTTCAAGCCCACTGCACTATTTTTTTCCTATCCCAACATACCAAACATCTCAACTAATACCTTGAAAATTTGATTCTAATATGTTCTATACTCTGGATGGCAGAAATTATAAGGTACTACATTCTGAACACCAACTCGCCATTTTTTAAATCATTTTTCTAACCAGCCCGATCATTTTTTGTGACACCAAACATTTTATATGACACTACGAACCATCCCAGAAAATAGACATGTGTAGTGACACCCAAATGCGTCGCCAAAAATCAGGCTAGAACGTCGTCAAAGCTAGCTAGGGCGCTGCCCCGGGAGGAAAACACCTTGTGATGGTGGACCGTCATAGAAAATAATTTTAGGCGACGGTTCCTGTTTCGTTACTAGAGTTTTTGTCATTGAATAGAGCAAAATTTGTAGTGAACAGAGTCTACAAGAATAAAGTTGCGTAGTAGACAATGGGCGATGATGGCGGCGCACCTTCGGCTTACTTCAGTGCTTCTGGTCGTCGCTAGGTGGTCTACGAATCTAGATGTAATTTTTATTATTTCTGATGCTCGTTGTACTACTATGATTGAAGAGGAATATATATGAAGTTTTCAAAAAAAACTAGCTGCCTTGTTTACTATTTTTATTTTTATTACAGTCATGAAAAGGGTCAGGCCCAACTAGCTTATCTGCTACCTAGTTTCCCCTACTTACTGCATCTATATTAGATACTTCCCTAAAATAAAAATAAAAACTTAAACTTGCACTTGATTGTAATAAAATTGCCATGATTGCACAAATGAATTTGTCATAAAAGTAATGGTATCTTTTTGGACTTAGGTAATCATGAAGTTGAAGAAAACTTGATTGGAAAATTTCCATGTAGATTGTAACCAAATTTGCCATGATCATTAAATAAAAAGATTTGCCATGTTGATAATAATAAAATTTCCATGGTAACACTAATGAATTTGCCATAAAATGCTAATGTTAGTTTGCAACTGAGATTATCGTGATGCCACCCACCGCTCATGCCGCCGTCCACCAACATGTCGCCGCTCATGCCGCTGCCGCTCGCCGAGCTGCCAGACCGCCCCTCCTCGGTGGCCACATCGCGTCCGCGTCGCCACCCGCGGCCATGCTGCCTCGCGCAGGTGACTACCAAACCGCCTCACGCCGCCCCTCGCTGGTGGCTGTCACGCGTGCCACTCTTTGCGAAAGAAACGAAGAGAAGATGAGGGAAGCGATGGCAAGTAGCACCAGTAGATTACATAGCGCGACAGAGATGGCGATGGTGACCAGACGCAATGGACTCCTATAGCAACTGGTGAATGGAAGGATCGAGCAATCATAGCCTAGGTCGAGCTCGATGGTGAGCAACTGAGAAAACCCACATCAAGCACGAGGTAACGAGGTCAACCATGACAGCAAGTAGTCATGGCGGAGTCAGCTGCTAATGGCACACAACCCACGACGAAGACTAAAGGAGACAAGGGAGCGACAATGACCAACACAAGCAGACTCTAGAACGCGACGGAAATGAAGGTGGCAATTTAATGCATCGCACTCCTACCATAACCCGGGGATGGAGGGGTCGATTGCCCCTAGACATGGTCGAGCTCGATGGTGAGCAGCTGCCAAAACCGAGATCACGCACGGGGCAGCAAGATCAATTGCGTCGGCCAGCAGTCGCGACGGAGACCATCACATGATGGGGGAGGCGAGGAACAAGCTATCCAGGAGACATGCGGGGATTCGAACAAACATGGCAACTCTTGGAAATGGCCTCTCCCACGAGAGGATAACCATGGTGAATTTGCATTTTCCCCTTCTTCCTAATTGTTCTATGCCAACTGGCAGACTACGGACCGCGTGATCTCCACACCCCAATCTGACGGTAGCGACTGTGTCACACTAGTTCGCCCCAGTGCGATTTTCAAATGGTTAGCTTTCATGGAGGTTGGCGGCATAGATGCTCGTCGGTTAGTGGAATACATGGGAGCTGAGTCAATACATTTATGCCAGTTGGCGTATTATGGACCGCGTGATCTTCGCGCCCTGATCCGACGATAGTGACTGCGTCGCGCTAGTTCGCCTCAGTGCGACCGTTAGATGGTTAGCTTTCACGAAGATTGGCGGCATACATGCTCGTTGGTTAATGGATTACATGGGAGCTTAAGAGTTAATACATTAATTGAATGGTTTTGAAGAAAATTATAAGGGTTGCCTTGCATACGTGTGCTGCCTTGATTTTGCAAAATTGTCCATCTCACCTTAAATTCCCATATAGAAGGAGTAGATGAAGTTTACATTGAAAAAACATACGATCACGCTAATAATAAGCGATCAAATGAGTATCTCTGTCATTAAACTTTGGCCCTATGAAATGTTGTTGACATTGCTATATTTATAAGTTTTACTCTACTAGATATAGGTACCATGACAATTAATCAAACCGTTTATTCTAAACAAAGATCGCAAAGAAGAAGCCGTACGTATGACCACCAACAAACGGCCAAATCTCAAGAGCAATGGAGGCGCGGCAGGTAAAGACAACCTGTTCAACGGTAACTGTCCAATCTAAACCGTTATCCTCGGCAAAGCTCAAAAAAGAGAAGCCGTACGTGCGCACTAGCGACACACATTTAAGACTCGCGATTAGTAACGACACTACGCATAAAGACAACATGTTCCATAGATAACCGTTTTCATTAAACCGTTTATCCTCATTAACACTCACAAAAGAGAAGTTGTACCTGCGCACCACTAGCAAGTGTCAAGAACAGTGTGTCGCCATGTTTAAGCTGCGGGAGCCAGGATTCGTAGTCTTTTCCTTACGAATCCATTTGATTTGATTGTTGAATATACTGCATAAAGGTTGTTAAGTTGCAATAGTATAAGGATCCACAGGTCCTTACCACAAGAAAGAGAACGAGACGTGCTTAGAACACGAGTGTGTGTCCTTTTTTCAAGAAAGTAGGCATGTTTACCCAATCGGGCATAAAATTGACCAGGAAAAAAATATGGCCTATATTTCCTCCACGGCGTTTGATCCAGGCAGTCGATGCGGCCGTAGGGTCGAAAAGCGTTGAACCGGCAAAGGATTTGGGGTCCGCAGTCCGCACCGGATGTCCATCGACTCCCTCCCTATCTCCCCACACCTATAAACCCCACCCCTGATGCAGCGGAGGCCACATCAGCCGCGCCGTGCACCCCCCCTAACAGTCATCCCATTTCTCGCTACCGAAGGTACGCACACCCGCTCCCTCCTCACCTCCGTCATCTGGACCTGGATTGATTTCAGTTACCACTTCCTCAATTCTACCTGCATCATAGTCAGTTGCGTGCCCTACCCATCGACGAGATCGAGCCGAGCGATTGCCCGTACTCGGTTCGATCTCTGCCA
Organism: Aegilops tauschii subsp. strangulata; assembly: GCF_002575655.3. Classification (NCBI taxonomy): domain Eukaryota; kingdom Viridiplantae; phylum Streptophyta; class Magnoliopsida; order Poales; family Poaceae; genus Aegilops; species Aegilops tauschii. The sequence continues at coordinate 420,265,219 of NC_053040.3, read as the reverse complement.
GTAGATTCAGCGCGGGTATGTATCAGTAGCTATGTGTTTGATCTCTCTCTCTCTCTCTCTCTCTCGTGTTCTTGATTTGGCACGATCTTGATGTACTGCGAGCTTTGCTATTATAGTTGGATCTTATGATGTTTCTCCCCCTCTACCTTCTTGTAATGGATTGAGTTTTCCCTTTGATGTTATCTTATCGAATTGAGTCTTTAAGGATTTGAGAACACTTGATGTATGTCTTGCATGTGCTTATCTGTGGTGACAATGGGATATTCACATGATCTACTTGATGTATGTTTTGGTGATCAACTTGCGGGTTCTATGACCTTGTGAACTTATGCATAGGAGTTGGCACACGTTTTCATCTTGACTCTCCGGTAGAAACTTTGGGGCACTCTTTGAAGTTCTTTGTGTTGGTTTGAATAGATGAATCTGAGATTATGTGATGCATATCGTATAATCAAACCCGCGGATACTTGTGGTGACATTGGAGTATCTAGGTGACATTAGGGTTTTGGTTGATGTGTATCTTAAGGTGTTATTTTAGTACGAACTCTAGGGCTGTTTGTGACACTTATAGGAATAGCCCAATAGATCGATCAGAAAGAATAACTTTGAGGTGGTTTCGTACCCTACAATAATCTCTTCGTTTGTTCTCCGCTATTAGTGACTTTGGAGTGACTCTTTGTTGCACGTTGAGGGATTGTTATATGATCTAATTATGTTATCATTGTTGAGAGAACTTTCACTAGTGAAAGTATGAACCCTAGGCCTTGTTTCCAAGCATTGCAATACCGTTTTCGCTCACTTTTGTTACTTGTTACCTTGCTGTTTTTATATTTTCAGATTACAAAAACCTGTATCTACTATCCATATTGCACTTGTATCACCATCTCTACGCCGAACTAGTGCGCCTATACAATTTACCATTGTATTGGGTGTGTTGGGGACACAAGAGACTCTTTGTTATTTGGTTGCAGGGTTGTTTGAGAGAGACCATCTTCATCCTACGCCTCCCACGGATTGATAAACCTTAGGTCATCCACTTGAGCGAAATTTGCTACTGTCCTACAAAACTCTGCGCTTGGAGGCCCAACAAGAGTCTACAAGAAGAAGGTTGCGTAGTAGACATCACCTACAAGTGACCATAGTGTTTTCTGCATTCGAGTTGTTCATGCAATGTCACATGTCATGAACTCATAATGAACCAACTAAAAATGGCTAAAAAATGGCTTGCCGCGATTCTTACCTCGGGAACTATGAATGCGTGGCTGGACGAGCTTGACTCTCAACCGGAGACGATGTTAATGGAGCGCATCCTGCGGAAGAAACCAAGAGAAGACGGGGGAAGCGACGGTGAGCAACACTAGCAGATTCCATAGCGCGATGGAGATGGCGATGGCGACCAGATGCAATGGACTCTTGTGGCGACCGGTGAATGGAAGGATCAAGCAATTGTAGCCTAGGTCGAGCTCGATGGTGAGCAGCCGCGAAACCCCTCCCCCCCTCAAGCGCGGGGTAACGAGGTCAACCATGACAGCGAGTAGTCATGGCGGAGTCGTCTGCTAATGGCACACAACCCATGATGAAAACTAGAGGAGACAGGGGAGCGACAATGAGTAACACAAGCAGACTCCAGAACACGGCGGAGATGGAGGTGGCGATTAAACGCATCGCACTCCTACTACAACTGGGGATGGAGGGGTCGAGCGCCCCTAGTCGTGGTCAAGCTTGATGGTGAGCAACCGCCAAAACTGAGATCATGCGCGAGGCAGCAAGGTCGACTGCGAAGGAGACCATCACATGATGGGGAAGGCGAGGAAGAAGCTATCCATGATACATGTGGGGATTTGGACAAACATGACAGCTCCTCCTGGAAATGGCCTCTCCCAACAAGTGGATAACGATGGTGAATTTGTTATTTCTTCTCCCTTCTTCCTAAATGTTATATGCCAGCTGGCACACTACGGACGTGATCTTCACGCCCCGATCCGACGGCAGTGACTGCATCACACTAGTTCGCCTCAGTGCAACCGTCAAATGGTTAGCTTTCATGGAGATTGGTGACATAAATGTTCATTGGTTAGCGGAATACATGGGAGCTGAAGAGTTAATACATCTATGCCAGCTGGCACACTATGCACCCCATGATCTTCGCGCCCCGATCCGACGGTAGCGACTGCGTCGCGTTAATTCGCCTCAGTGGGACCGTCGAATGGTTAGCGTTCACTAAGATTGGCGGCATACATGCTCGTTGGTTACTGGCTTACATGGGAGCTGAAGAGTTAATACATCTATGCCAGCTGGCACACTATGGACCCCGTGATCTTTGCGCCCGATCCGACGGCAGCGACTGCGCCGCGTTAGTTCGCCTCAGTGCAACCGTCAGATGGTTAGCTTTCACGAAGATTGGCGGCATACATGCTCGTTGGTTACCGACTTACATGGGAGCTGAAGAGTTAATACATCTATGTCAGCTGGCACACTATGGACCCCGTGATCTTCGCGCCCCGATCCGACGGCAGCGACTACGTCACGCTAGTTCATCTCAGTGCAACCGTCAGATGGTTAGCTTTCACGAAGATTGGCGGCATACATGCTCTCGTTGGTTACCGGCTTACATGGGAGCTGAAGAGTTAATACATCTATGTCAGCTAGCACACTATGGACCCCGTGATCTTCGCGCCCCGATCCGACGGCAGCGACTGCGTCGCGCTAGTTCGCCTCAATGCAACCATCAGATGGTTAGCTTTCACAAAGACTGGCGGCATACATGCGATTACCGGCTTACATAGGACCTGAAGAGTTAATACATCTATGCGAGCTGGGACACTACAGACCGCGTGATCTTCACGCTCGATCCGACGGCATTGACTGCGCCACGCTAGTTCTCCTCAGTGCGACCGTCAAATGCTTAGCTTTCACGGAGATTGGCGGCATACATGCTTGTTGATAAAATTACATGGGAGCTGAAGAGTCAATATATTAATTCGATGGTTTTGGAGAAGATTATAATGGTTGCCTTGCATACTATGCTGCCTTGATTTTGCGAAATTATCCATCTCATCTTAAATTCCCATATAGAAGGAGTAGATGAAGTTTACATTGGAAAAACATACGCTCACTAATAATAAGCGACAAAAGAGTATACGACGCATGTTGAAATGAGTATCTCCATTATTAAACTTTGGACCAACGGAACGTTGTTGACATTGCTATATTTATAAGCTTTACTCTACTAGATATAGGCACCATGATGGTTATAATCAGACCGTTTATTAGCATCAAGTAAAGGCAACTTGTTCCACGGGTAACCATCCAATCTAAACTGTTATCCTCGGCAAAGCTCGAAAAAAGAGAAGCCGTACGTGCGCACTACCGACACACATTTAAGGCCTTGAGCAGTAACAACACTATGCATAAAGACAACATGCTCCATAGATAAACCGTTTTCATTAAACTGTTCATCCTCCTTAAAACTCACAAAAGTGAAGCCATACGAGCGCACCACTAACAAACGTCAAGAACAGAGCGTCGCCATGTTTAAGTTGTGGGAGCTAGGATTCATAGTCTTTTCCTTATAAATCCATTTGATTGTTGAATATACCGCACAAAGGTTGTTAAAATGCAATAGTATAAAGACCCACAGGTCTCGTCTCCTTGCCCCAAGAGACCGAGACGTGCTACTAGAACGAGCGTGTGTCCTTTTTTCAGAAAGTGGGCATGTTTACCCAATCGGGCATAGAATAGACCAGGAAAAATACCGCCTATATTTCCTCCACGGCGTTCGATCCAGACAGTCCAGCCGTCTATAGGGTCGAAAAGCGAACCGGCAAAGGATTTGGGGTCCGCACTCCGCAGTCCGCACCGGATGTCCATCGAGGACTCCCCTCCCTGTCTCCCCACGCCTATAAACCCCCACCCCCTGACGCAGAGCGGAGGCCACATCAGGCGCGCCGTGCACATCCCCCTGACAGTCATCCCCTTTCTCGCTACCGAAGGTACGCGCTCCTCACCTCCGTCATCCGGACCTGGATTTCAGTTACCACTTCCTCAATTCTCCCTGCATCGTAGCCGGTCGCGTGCCCTACCGATCGACGAGATCGAGCCGAGCGATTGCCCGTACTCAGTTCGATCTTCGCGAGTAGATTCAGCGCGGCTCAGTTCGATCTTCGCGAGTAGATTCAGCGTAGTTTAGTTCGATTTTTTCACGAGTAGATTCAGCAAAGTTTTTCTGAATTTTCGTGGCAATTTTCCCTGATCTGGCCGCTCCAATCAGCCATGGTGAAGGAGGCGCCCACCACTCCGAGCGCCAAGGGCAAGGGCGCCGCGTCCGCCTCCGCCTCCGCGAAGACGCCGCCGTCCAAGGCCACCCCCGGATCGGTCAGGCGCAAGAGGGCGTGTAAGAAGAAGAAGGCCGATCCGGAGAAGCAGAAGGCGGCCGCCGCCGCTGCAGTCGCGGCCTCCGCCGACGCGCCTGCTTCGGGGCCCACGCCGGTGGTTCCCGCCCCGGCCGACGTCGGCACTTCGGCCGCCCTTGTGGTCGCCGAGAACGGCGGCGCCGACGGGAAGATGGTCGCCAAGGCCAACGGTGATGGCGATAAGTCCGTCGCCAAGGACAACGGTGGTGGCAGTAAGTCCGTCGCCGAGAACAAGGGTGATGGCGCTAAGTCCGTCGCCAAGGACAAGGGTGATGGCAGTAAGTCCGTCGCCGAGAACAAGGGTGATGGCACTAAGTCCGTCACCGAGAACAAGGGTGATGGCAGTAAGTCTGTCGCCGAGAACAAGGGTGATGGCAGTAAGTCTGTCGCCGAGAACAAGGGTGATGGCAGTAAGACTGTCGCCGAGAGCAAGGGTGATGGCATTAAGATGGGCACTGGGAACAGCAGTGCTGACAGGAAGATGGGCACTGGGAACAGCAGTGCTGACAGGAAGAGGGGTAGGAAGGATAAGATGAGGGGGAGGGAGAAGGGGGAAGGACAGGGGAGGGTGAACCCGAAGGGGGAGGAGAAGGAGAAGAAGGACGACACAGCGGGGGAGGAGAGGGGCAGTGCTGGGTTTATCTTCATGTGCAATGGAAAGACGAAGCCGGAGTGCTTCCAGAACAGCGTGTTTGGCTTGCCCAAGGCGAAGATAGATGTGGTGGAGAAGATCCGACCAGGGGCGAAGCTGTTCCTGTATGACTTTGACCTGAAGCTTCTCTATGGGGTGTACAAGGCAACGGCAAGAGGAGGGATGGATCTTGTGCGACGTGCGTTCAACGGGAAATTCCCTGCTCAGGTAATTCTTGGTCATTGTTTGCGTGCTTATGGCCCATTGTTATGGTAGTAGAAGTATCCCGTTTACTATTAACTAGTATTATTATACAACCTGTCCTGAAGATATTATGGGAAATTCCCTGCTCAGGTAATTTTTGGTCATTGTTTGCGTGCTTATGGCCCATTATTATGTTAGTAGAAGTATCCTGTTTACTATTAACTAGTATTATTATACAACCTGTCCTGAAGATATTATGTGCTATATCGTATGGTTAGGGTATGTAGAAAGCCGCACAAGTTAATACCGCAGACAATGGCCTGATAGTTTTTTTTTGACTGATCCTTTGAAAGGCTCATTAGTGATGTGTTGAAATTCCTGTTGATTCCGATGGCATGCAAACTCGAAGTTTGGATATGCGTGTATGCTTATTGAAGAGAACAGCGACATGTTCTTCTTGTCTCACTTGGCAACTTTTTACGTCATTAAACTTAAAATGGTTATTTAAGCTAAATTTATTTTCTTACAAGGCTTGTGCTTCAATTTTTTCATAACGAATCAGAACGGTTACTAGTGAGTACTAATTCTTATTTTAGTTTCCTTAATCATTAAATGTCCATGGCGGTCTAGCATTGATCATGTGGGAGTTGTCGTTTGTTGCGTCAGTAAGTCTTTGCTAGAGTAGCAGAGGGTGCAAAGGTCGTGGTATATTGGAACACATCCTAGCATACATGATGTTACGTGGCAAAGGGTGAGGTGGAAGTCTTCTCGAAATGATGGTAGATAGGACACCTCCGATCAAGTTAGGAAACACACATGATCTTTTTATGAGAAAATGTCACATGTCCTGAACTATCTTTAATTAATAGAGACAAAGTAAACCATTTGTTCCCTTCAAAATGTGTTGATTTCTGTTAAGAAGGTATATGTTTGCACTTTGCACAGTAACCGAATTAATGGCGATCTCAGGCTATGTAGAAAGAAATAGCTGTTTGTCTTTGAGTTTCTGGCCTAATCTTTTTTGGTAATTAGTTCAATAGTTTTGTCTGACCTTCGGAAGAAAAATCGGCGGATGACCTTGCATGGTTACACCCATGTTTGTAATGATATACCTAGCAAAACATATTAATGGTGAGTACTGGTAGATGGCAAGGATTAATTGTGTGGAGGGAGCGAGTAAAATGGTATTGGAACATGCGTATGCAAACACTACTGATCATCTATAACGAATCCCTTGCGAAAGCAATATTATGCACAGATCTCTATAATAGAGCTATGGGTGCGTTTGGTTTGAGCCCAACATCACCAAAATTTTGCTAGTCAAAATATTGGCTAAGGTTTTGGTTGCCCATGTTTTGGCAAAAAAAAAAAAATCAACTAGAGTTGACTAGAGCACTTGGGCATTCCAAAATATTTGGCAACCATCCAAGCAAGAGCCAAAATTTTGGCTATGACCAAAAAGGTTAGTATGGTTGGTTTTGGTCACCATCCAAAGTTCCAAGCACACCCTATGTTTGCCGTGGAATTCTAATTTCTCTATACCCCATGTTGATTAATTTGCATTATTACATTTTGTGTTTGCCAAAATCTGTGGTGATCTTGTTCTTTTAATATCTTTTATCCTTTCAGTGTGGGGTGTTTTAGCCTTGGAAAGCTAACATGGAGTTTCTTTTAGCATTGTTTTCATCTTTCATGAAGATGAATGATAGGTCAAAGGAGATGATGCTAAGGACACTTTATTATTTTAACTAATTCATGCACTTGATGCAGGTCAAATTCAGGATTGATAAAGATTGTCTTCCGCTTCCTGAGAGTAGTTTCAAGCATGCCATTAAGGAGAACTATGATTCAAAGGGAAAATTCACCCAAGAGCTCAATTCTAGACAAGTAAGCCATGACAATTATTCTAAATTGTGTAATTTGAAATGTATCCAAAACTGAAATAAAACTAAAATAACATTTTGCATGTTCATGATGTAATTTATGGTTCTATTTTGTAGGTCCGTAAGCTACTGGCACTATACAAGCCAATTAACATACATCGGCCATCTTCCCAACATGTTCAAGAAGTTCCTCGGACAAACCGTGTTGAAAGGCTCCTGCCTCACTATGTTGAAGAAAGGCGACAGCCATATGATTATGAAGAAAGGAGGCTGCCACGATATCATGAAGAAATGCAACACCCACAATTTGCTGAGGAAAGGAGGTTAGCCTATGATTATGAAGAAAGAAGGCCATCACTCCATGTTGAAGAAATTCGACGCCCACAATTTGTTGAAGAAGCTCAGCCACCTACATACTATCATGTTGCTCCTGCTCCTCATGGTTCATACCATCCACATCAAGCTAATATCATTTATGAAAGGTGAGTGGTCATTATCTTATATGTTCGTATACTGTAATTTGTGTGCTAATTTAATTTATATAACAGAAAATATTTTTAATTAATATATTTTCAAGCATGGCAGTCAATTTAATAGTACAATTTTTTGGCTGCTTCCAAATTGAATTTTTAATTGTGAGCATAGCTTTTCACCATATTTTCGTCCATTTTATCGAAGTATGTTTGATAAGTTGTGTCCGTTGATGTGAAATTATTAGAAGGTCGTAATTCTTTTGTAATCCTTTAGTGGGGCACTTTGTTACTCTGAATGCAGAATTTCCTTCCCACCAACTATTTGTTCAATGGGTTGTTTCTGTGGATTCTGTTAGTTTGGTGCCGAGTCTAAGATAGCTAACCAATTCACCTCTTTCTAAAAAGTATACGATTAATAGCTGTAGACTATTATGATTCATATACTGGGTGCTGATTACCCTAGTATAGGCTGTTTTATGAGAATCTGGGATTTCATTTCAGAAGAAAAGAACTGTTGAATCTAGGAGACCTGTTCATTCTTTCCAAAAGTTTGTCCGACTCATCAAAGAAAGTATTAATGCACTGGAGGCCCCTACAGTTTAGGCACCTTACTGGCACTTCATTACATGCTCATGGCCCTCAATTTTCTCTTTTTTAGAAATAAGAAGTTTACCCTCATGCCAGAACCTTTCCTTCATGATTCTAGAATTTGTGTATTTGTTTGGCAATTAATCATGAACAGACTAAAACATTTAGGAACAAAAAGCAAATTTGGCATGTATTAATATTTGAACATGTCGTTGAGGGTGTTTTTGACATCTCTTCAAGGTTTATATCATGCTGTCTTGATGACTGCGGTCTTTTACAAATGTAAACCATGCACTACAACATAAAAATGTTTTGATTTAGTTGTTATCTAATCATATACATACACATATGCTCCGATGCTTGATGAATTCTGACCTTGTTGAACTTGAATTCTGCTCCCAGGGCTCCAGCTGACGCCGCCAACAGGGTGGATCCATTCCTTCCAAGAGACTACAGGGTGCCGCCGCAGGAGGTCGCCGCGCACCCCAGCTACGCTGACGAGATCTACCGTGGTGCTTACCCCGCCGCTCAGGACCTGTCCTACGCGGCCAGGCCTGCCGCTTACCCGGCAAACCTCCAGGGGCCTGCTGCTTCAAGGGTGCCGGTGTCCTCCCTCTACTCGTTCGCCGGCGCACCGGCGTACAGATGATCGCTGCAGCGCCTGCTCTGAAACCGGTCCTGACCAGCATGATTCGCTGGTTGGTGGTGTAGCTAGCGTCGTCTTCTGATACATACTGTAGTCGTTTGTTGGATCCCTGACTTGGATGTCGTTTGTCACAAGTGTGGTACCTGGAACGTGTCGTTTGCCACAAGTGGGGTACTGGAACGTGTCGTTGGCTGTTAAACAAGTGACTTTCCTGACAAGTGCTGCCGTGGTCTTGCAAGTGTGGTCTGTTTTGTTTGTTATATGAATCTCGGTAGCTGGTAGTGCGTAGATATTCGGTTGATCCATCTTCGAAATTCGCAGTTTAGATATACTACTTTAGTGATCTAAAACGTCTTTAATTAGTTTACGGCGGTGGTGCTATTTTAGCTGATTTTTAAGCGTAATCTGATCACATGCCTCCGTAAGAAAGTGGTTCCTGGTCAAGTTCGGCAGGAAGCAAGGAGCCATCAAGTTCCGTCGCAATCTTCTGGGCGGCCGGCTAAAGCCAGCCAAGGGGTCAAACGAGCAACGCCGCGAAAAGGAATGGACTCGGGCTAGGCTGCCGCTCTACTACTACGCAGGAAGGAAATCTCATCTACTGTCGTGGTCTTCACGATATTTGACACGAAGATCCACAGAAACTTCCCGTGACGGGGTACACCACAACATCGCCACCGTTGGCGCCGTGGATCCACACGGTGGCGTACACGTACGTGCTCGCTCGCTCGTGCGGGCCGTTTGATAACCTCCGGCCCCTCTGCGGGGATGCGGCCAGCGCCCGTCCCCCCGTCTCCTCCCCCCTCCCTCCCTGTCGTCGCACGGACCGACGGCGACGGCCGGGCCCCTCCCGCCGGGCCACCGCGCCTATATTCCAGCCTCTGGCCTCCCCCCTCCCACCCGCCTTCCTCCAGCGCAGCCGCCAGCCCCCGCTGAAAAGTCCTCCAACCCCAAAGCTCCCCCTCTCCGTCGGAGAGATCCGGGCCGCCTGCCCCCAATCCCGCCGCCCCCCGCCCCCGAATCCGCGCGGCGTCCACGGGCGTTGGGCGAGAGAAGCCTCGCGCTCGCGCGCGCGCGCATTTCCTCCGTCGCCTCGTCTCGTCTCGCCGGGGATTCGGGAGGGGGCCGGGGCCCGCGAGGGAGGGAGGCGGGATGCCGATTGGGGTGTCGGACGAGCTGCTCGGCACGTTCGTGCCGATCGCCGTCTACTGGCTCTACTCGGGGCTCTACGTCGCGCTGGACGGCGTGGAGGGCCTCGACGCGTACCGCCTGCACCCCAGGGGGGACGAGGCCGCCAGGAACGTCGTCTCCAGGGGCGCCGTCGTCAGGGGCGTCCTCGTCCAGCAGGCCTTCCAGGTCGTCGTCGCGCTCACGCTCTTCGCGGTAATCCTCCTCGCCCTTTCCTGTCTATATATATATTCCTTCTGGTTTGCAGATAGGCCACCTGAATACGTAGCTTTGGCCTTTGCTGTAGTGGCAACAATGATTTTAAGGCCTTTGCTGTATTGGTAACCATGATTTTGAGCTGCAAAGTGCCTTTTCTCTTTGCCTCTTCCATAAATGGCACTAGTAGATAGAGAGACGCTTGATAAGCTATCTATCCTGATTTGGAGCTGAAGTGACTGGCTTAGGACGTCCTTGTCTTGGATTGTTTTGGCATGTAACTACCGCATTCCACATAGAGCAAAATTTTGGGACCTGACCTGTGGTGAAATGAAATATTAAGGAAAGGAAATCAGCATGCCATGCTTATAACTGCAGTTTGGTTTCTGGAGAGTTGCTCAGCCTAACGTTTTTGCGTTTATACTTGCTGTGGAAGATAAGAAACTTACCGTTGCTAACAAAGAAACCCGACCCTCTGAAATAGTAGCGAGGAGCTGATTCTAGTATTGCTTCTGAGAAGCAGTTGTACATTTGTACAATAGCATACAGCATGTTACAAACCCCAAAATTGATGCAACACTACACTTTATGTTGACTGAAAGTACAACAACATAGCGTCTCATGGGGAAAACTTGGTTTGCAGTAATGCCCAATTTAACGAGCAGTTTTTTGAAGTAATACCAGGCCTTAACAATTCTTGTGGACTTTACCTGACAGCTTCATTTATACGCAAGTTTCTAAAGTGGTTAAATTTTCTTGAACTGCAGGTTATTGGTGATGAGAGTGGTATTGCACCGAAGCAGCCTTCTGCTGTGGTGATAGCGCTGCAATTTATCATCGCGATGTTTGTCATGGACACATGGCAGTACTTCATGCACAGATACATGCACATCAACAAGTTTCTGTATAAGCACATCCATTCCAAGCACCACACTCTTGTAGTCCCTTATTCCTTTGGGGCTCTTTACAACCACCCTCTTGAGGGCCTTATTCTGGACACTATTGGCGGTGCTCTCTCCTTCCTCCTCTCCGGTATGACACCACGAACATCCATATTCTTTTTCTCTTTTGCGACCATCAAGACGGTGGATGACCACTGCGGGCTGTGGCTTCCCGGGAACATCCTCCATGCGTTGTTCAACAACAACACTGCTTACCATGATATCCACCACCAGCTCTATGGCAACAAATATAACTTTTCTCAACCTTTCTTCGTCCTTTGGGATAAGATTCTGGGGACATACATGCCCTACTCTCTCGAGAACCGGAAAGGGGGTGGGTTCGAGTCCCGGCCAGTTAAGTCAGTAGAGCAGACCAAGGCTGATTAATACGTGCATATTCTCTGATTCTCGTTCTGCTTAGATCCGATACACACTGTCCTATCACGCCGCCTGATTCTCTAACTATGAAAATGCTGTAGAAGCCTTATGTCCTGGTTCATATAGTGAGGGTTTTTCGTGTTTTCTAACACTTTCTTTCTTTCGATTTGGTTTGGGAGTCCCATCTTGTATCAAGGTATAGTGGGTAAAATATTGTATTGTATGAAAGAATACTCGGCATCCACTTGGATTTGTCTCCTCTGGATCGGTCTGTACTTCCATCCACATGGTGATGTTAACAAAGAAGGATGATATTAACACTACACGCAGTATGCAGCATTGTGTTGTCCTGCCCATTTCGTTGTCTTCTTTTTCATTTGTGTGTTGTGTTGGATGAATGTTGGACATATAAGCCTTCTTTCTGCTGTGTATAATAACCTGCGGAGATGATCCACCAGTGAGCTTTATTGAACTATAGTTTTGTTTCTGGAGATGATCCACCAGTGAGCTGTATTGAACTATAGTTTTTATCTGGAGATGATCCACCAGTGAGCTGTGCTGAAATGAAATATAGTTTTGTTTCTGCTGATCATCATCATTTGCAGCTTTGTGTTTCAGTTCTGTAGTTCTGCTGTCAGGCACTCGGGCTATGTTGTGGCGCCGCCAGTCCAGGACTAAACTGAATTTTGATCTGGGGACTAAACTGAATTTTGTTTGTTCGTTGCAACCGACAGAAGCTTATCTGTAAATAGCTGAACTAACTACTGCTTACAGGACATAACAATTTCAAATATAATTACTATGCATACTTCTTACCATGAAGTGGCAGGTTTACTAGAAGATTACTCTATGGCAGCTGAAGCGTGTGTGCGCTATGACTACGATCATCTGAGCCAAAAACCTCAACCCAAATATGCCTAGAACATGAACCAGAAAGTTGGACAAAGCTAGCGCACAACGGAGTGACCCGACCACCTAACAAGATCTCGACACCAATAGCAACACAACCGGATCATCAACGCCAACTTGGAAGTGCCATTGACATCATCCATATAAATTATCACATATTGTAACCCCGCAAGACCGGAAAAAAAACCATTATGTCAAATTGAATGGTGGCTATTCAGAAATCTTTGTCCCATGTCGGAGGCTCTGTAGGAGAAATTGGATCTTTTGCCCCACTTTACTTCTTCATTGGATCATTCCCCCTCCCCCTCCCCGAGAGGCTACCGGGTGGGGCCCGGGGCCACTGTCATTGAGACAATCAAAGGGCAAATCATCCAACCCCTTGTAAAGTGGGGTAAATCATCCAATCCCCCGGCTCTGTAGGGAGATCCCTTGTCCCCTTATTTGTTTCTGTTCTGTGTTGAAGGCTTCTCTGCTCTACTGAAAAAGGCTCAACTTGATAAGCAGCATTGTGGTGTGTCATCTCGAAGCAATGCCCCCATATGACCCACCTTATGTTTGCGGATGACAGCATAGTCTTCCTTGAGGGATCTCAAAGCAATATAGAGGCCCTTAGAGATATACTCCAAGTCTATGAACAAGCCTCGGGCCAACGGGTTAAACTTCAAAAATCTTCCATTTTCTTTGGGAAGGGGGGGGGGGGGGGGGGGTTGCGATGGGGACAAAGAGACGCTCAAGGGGATCATAGGTATTTTTTTGTGGCCCTAAGCGAGAAGTACTTGGGCCTACCAACTGTAGTAGGAAGATCAAAAGAGGGTACTTTCGAGCATGTTAGGGAAAGTTCCAAAGAAAAGGTTTTGGGCTGGAAGGGCCAAGGATTGTGAAAGGCTGCTAAGGAAGTGCTTGTCAAATTTGGGTTACAAGCGACACCGACTTTAACCATGAGCTGTTTTTAACTGTCAAAGAAAATGTGCCGAAACCTGACCGCCATATCCTCTAACTTCTGGTGGGGTTCAGCGAATGGTGAGAAGAAGGTGCTCTAGGTGGAATGGGATAAGATGTGCATGTCAAAAAGTGAATGATGCATGAGGTTCAGGAATTTTGAAGCTTTCAACCAGGCGCTCCTTGCTAAGCAAGCTTGGCGAATTCTGCATGTCCCTCAATCTTTGTGTGCTAGAGTCCTTCAAGCTAGGTACTTCAAGGATGGATCTATTATGAATGCAACTTGCCCTTCGGGAGGTTCTTTTACTTTCAGGAGTATACTTTTTGGTCGTGATCTCCTCAGAGAGGGTGTTGTTTGGCGCATTGGTGATGGGTCTAGAGTTATTATCCACCATGACAATTGGATACCGTGCAAGGGTAGCCTACGGCCACTAGGCCAAACATTCATGCATGGCACCACACGGGTGTGTGACCTGTTGTCCGTAGATGGTGATAACTGGGATCACGCCAAGGTCGAAGCTATATTCTCTGTTGATGATGCAAATGATATCAGGCAAATTCCGGTTGGTGGTCAGGGTGTGGAGGATTGCTTAGCGTGGAATTATACCAAGGATGGAGTATTCATGGTTCGTTCGGCTTACCATCTGTTGATGAGTAGGAAGAGGGCGCATACCGGAGGCCTCTTCGAATGTGTAGACTCACAGGAGTTGGCTGGCGCTGTGGGGTGCTCATGTGCCCAAAGTTAAGGTCCACTCTTGGAGACTGATGAGGAATGGTCTGGCTGTGGGATCGGAATTGCATAGAAGGAAAATCAAGCCCGACATCTTCTGCAATGGATGTGGTAGGGAGGAACCTCTCGCTCACCGTTTTTGGTATTGCCCTCACTCTCATTTGTTTTGGAAAGAACTCTCTGATAGGAGGGCAATCCAGGCTAGCTCACCACCTGTTGAGGATATAACCATTAGAGTCACCCGCCCAGGAGGGGCCGGGTTACGTCATAATGGTCATCACGCGAAGCCCAGTGCCAAGCTTGAAGACGGCGGGTTAGATAATGGGCTTAAGACCCGGAGGAGGCTTAAGGCCCGTAGTGATAAACCGCCGTATGGCAAGACTTGTAGTGTAAGGCAAGAATAGTTGAGAATCCGAGCCGGACACTCTTATGAGCCGGCCGGGACTCTGAGAGCCGCTGGGCGTCAACCTCTCTATATAAAGGGACGACCCGGCGGCGGTTTAGGGACAAGTAAGATCTCGTCGAGAACCAGGCATAGCAATCAGGCTCCCTGGTCATCGAAACCATAATCAATACCACCTCAACTGGACGTAGGCTTTTACCTTCACCGTAAGGGGCCGAACCGGTATAACCCCCGTGTTCCTTGTCCCGTTTAACCCCTTTAAGCTTCCTAGCTGCGATGGCTCCACGACTAAGTCCTAGCTCGAGGACATCTGCCGTGACAATTCCACGACACCACCCGAGTGTGTCCAGTCTAACTCTGACATCGGTAGATGGCTGCTAGACCGAATGGCAGAAGCAAGAGATGAGGAGAAGGATATGTTATTTCAGTGTGTCTACGGTCTTTGGCTAGCAAGGAATGAAGCTAGGGACGGTAAAAGGATCCAAGACCCACATGAAATAGCAGGCTCGGTGTGCAGGTTCATGGACGAGTGGCTCGAAGTGGTCCGCAAAAAATCAAGATGCCATGTGCAGACACCGCCGGAGAAGTGGATTCCTCCTGAGCAGGGATGGATCCTTGCCAATGCTGATGGGGCTATGTCAAATGCAGCTAGCAAAGGAGGAGGAGGGCCGGTCCTTCGAGACCATGATAGCGCCTTTCGGGGTGCTGCAGATCATTTCTTCCCCAATGATTCGAAGCCGGAGTTTGTGGAATTGAAAGCATGCCGGAGAGCACTCCAGTTTGGTCGCGAGATGGGGGTCTCAAAGATCCACGTCGAGCTTGACTGCAGAGAGGCCATATGTATGATCAATGGTGCCAACAAAAACCTCTCGGCGGCTGAGCCAATTGTCGAGGATATCAAGGGCCTTATGCTGGGCTGGCAGGGTTGCAAAGTTACTTGGAGAAGGCGAACAGCTAACCGTGCGGCTCATATCTTAGCTAAGCTTGCAGTAGGTGATGAACTTTATGAGGTGGTGTACCGTGCCTCGTGTTGTATCTTGCATGTAATCACGGATGAGATCCCGGACGCTTTTTAATTAAAGAACTATCTTTCCTAAAAAAGGGAAACATTTGTAGCCGGCCGACCGGCTCAACGTTTGCGCCGAACGCATGTTGACCACGCGATTAAAGTCGATCACGTGTCCATGCGAGGCTGCTGCATGTGTCCCTTGCAGGCCCACCCGCGATGGGCCCATGCGAACACGAGCGGCGGAAGGAAACAAATATCTCTGCCTCGCTCCTCCATTATCTCCTCGACCGCTCACACTTTTCTCTCTCTCTCTCTCTCTCTCTCCCCATTACTCGTCCGCCATGGTCGCCACCGATGAGCTCAGCGTCGAGCTCACACCAACCTCCTCTCCCCGTCTCGGCGCCGTTCATTCCCACGGTCGCTTTGCGTCACTCTCCGCCCCAACCTCCTCTCATGCCTTGGCACCGAACCACAGCCATGGTAGCCTCTCCCCGCCCCTCCTCCTCCTCCCTCCTTCATGGCGGTTACGCGTGTGGGTGGCTGTGGACGAGGAAGGAGACGCGCGACGCTCCGACCAGTGGCTAGATGTTGGAACTAGCTCGCAGGCGAGCTGCATATGGCGAGGGGCGCTGCTGGAGCGTCGACGACGTCATGCAACCATGGGCGCGGCATGTGTCGTGGAGTTGTCACGGCAGATGTCCTCAAGCTAGGACTTAGTCGTGGAGCCATCGCCGCTAGGAAGCTTGAAGGGGTTAAACGGGACAAGGAACACGAGGGTTTATACTGGTTCGACCCCTTACGGTGAAGGTAAAAGCCTACGTCCAGTTGAGGTGGTATTGATTAGGGTTTCGAGGACCAGGGAGCTTAACTGCTATACCTGGCTCCCGACGAGATCTTCCTTGTCCCTAAACCGTTGTCGGGTCGCCCCTTTATATAGAGAGGTTGACGCCCAGCAGCTTCTGAGAGCCCCGGCCGGCTCATAAGAGTGTCCGGCTCGGACTCTCAACTATTCTTGCCTTACACTACAAGTTCTACCATAAGGACGGTTGTAACTACGGGCCTTAAGCCATGGCCGGGTCTTAAGCCCATCTTTGGCCCACCGTCTTCAAGCTTGGCGCCGGGCTTCAGGTGATGACCCTTATGAGTAACCCGGCCCCGCCGGGCGGGTGACTCTAAGGTTTACATCCTCAACATTAGGCCCCAGATTGATTTGAGCCGGCTCATGTCAATCTTCAATCCTTTCGACAGAAAAAATCTCCGGCTTACCATTGTGTGAAGGCCATAACCCGGCGTGACATCATCCTCTGGATTCCGGGTAACCTGCCGTGACGTCATCTTCCATTAAGTCCATTTTTTACTCCACCATATCCGCAACGGATCTTATCTTTACTGCCATCCCGAAAATCGAGGCGTTTTTTATGGTGAGATAACCGCGCCGTGGCCTCCTCGTTTCTCGCGCTCACTTATGAGCTTGCCCTTATAAGTAGTCCGGCCCGTTGAGCCTCCAGCAGCCCGTCTTCTTCCTCGCGCCGCTGTTCCTCCGCTCGAGCTCCCTCGCCGTCGCCACTGCGGGTCTTCTCGTCCTCACCGACTCCGGCCGCTGCATCGACCTGTTGCGTCCAGAGAGAACGGCGGCGATCCCCGCGACTCACCAGCACCCGTAAGTCTTCGCCACTCCGTAGAGTAGATCCACATTAGGCTTCCGCAGTTCTTCCCGTGTTCTTCGCTGTTCCTCGCAAGTCCCGGTAGTTTTTATTTTTACCGCCTTTCTCGATCTCCAACTGCATAGGACTGCTGTGGTAGTTGTTTTACGCCCATTCCAATGTTCATAGATCCCTTCTTACTGCGTACATGCTCTGTTCAGGCTTATGAACTTCCTCGGCGTCTATTTTAGGTCTAGAAATCTTTCCTTTTATTCAACCATTTTGATCCAAAATTTTCACCACGATCTGTGAAACTTGTTTTCACTACACTTAGTAAAAAACTGCATCTGCTGAGCTATGGCGGCTTACATTTCCGGCTCAAAGAAGCCACGTGCTGTGAAATTTTGCCGGCTCATTTACAATAACGCTGTAGACAATTTGAATTATTCTCGCTTCCTTCAGCGGCTTAGATAACCCGATGCATTTAGCCATATGTCATTAGGCCCCTTCATAAGCCGCCACTTTAAACATTGAACTGTAAATTCCCTCCGGCTTATAATTAAACCGGACATTTCCTTTTATCATAGGCTTCCGACTTGCACCATGCCTCCCAAAGCTCCCAAAGCACCCATCACTTGCAACTGGATGAGGTCCAACGTCACCGACGAAACCTTAGCAGACTTTGTGAAGACGGGTTACCTGCCCAAGAAGGACGTCATGTCTTACCGCGCCCCTGACCCGTCAGAGGAGAGACCACAGCCAAAGGACGGGAGGTAGTAATATTTGCGGATCACATGAGCCGGGGCTTCGCACCGCCCGGCTCAAAGTTCTTCAGGGATGTACTGAATTTCTTTGACCTGCGGCCACAAGATATAGGACCCAATTCGGTGTCGAACATATGCAACTTCCAAGTGTTCTGCGAGGTCTACCTTGGAGAGGAACCCAGTCTTCTGCTCTTTAGAGAGCTGTTCTATTTGAACCGCCAGAACGAGTGCGCCAACGGGCCGAGCTTAGAACTTGGTGGAATCTCCATTCAGCGACGGAGAGACTGCCTTTTTCCTTACGCCGAGCCGCCCAGCCACCCAAAGGACTGGAACCAGACGTGGTTCTACTGCCAAGACACGTCGCCGGCTGACGAGAGCCCGCTGCCCGGCTTTCGCCCTTCACGTCTGGAACCAACTCACCCTCTGTCTGACAAGTTAACTCAGGCGGAGCGCCAACCTCTGATCCCCACCATCAACAAAATCAAGGCTCTCCTGGGAAATGGCCTTAATGGCATTGATCTGGTCCGAGTCTGGATCTCGTGGCGGGTGATCCCCTTAAGCCGCCGCCCCGGCTTAATGTGTGAGTACTCGGGCCAGAAAGATGACCCCCCCTGAGACACAACCGCAATGATCTTCCTGAAGATGTTGCTGAGGATATGACCAAGGCTCTCTTGAACGAGAGTTTGGCAGACTGCGGGAGGACCGACTTAAACCCCTTCTGCAAGACCAACCCGGCCCCAGCGGTAAGCCGCTGATCTGAACATCTTATTTTCTTCTGTAGATAACTTCCATCCGAACCTTAAGAAATCGTCATTGTACTTTCAGGCTGATGACAAATTCTGGAAGGTCAAATATGACCATGAGGCGGCCAAGAAGGCCAGGAAGGCTAAGAAAGCCGCCAAGAGAGCCGCTCCCCGCAAGAAGGGAAGTAGGCCTACTGCTTCAGAGCTGCTGCAACTAAGCGACAGCTCCGAGTCAGAGGTAACCCCTGAGCCTGTAAGCTCTTGTTGTATTTGTTGTTTATTTCTGTCCACCTTATCAATACTGTTCATCAACAGGATGACACCGGAGCAAGTAACCCGGTGGTTGAAGAGGTAATGACACTTTCCTCCGACTCGGAGCCCTTGCCAAGGCTGAAAGTCCGAAGGGTAACCCGGAAAGTAAGATTTTCACATCCTTTAGCTTATCAAAATCCTCAATTTCTTTTGAAGCAACAGATTCATGAGAGCCGGCGGCACACCCGGACCAACAAAGACGCTGACCTCTCCTCCGGTTTACCTGACGCGTCGAGGAAACGCCGGACCGAGGTTATCTCCCACTTGTACCCTTTTCATCCTTTGGCGGGTGTTATACGTCAACCGCTCAATTCTTCCGATTCAAACTATCAGGAAACCTCACCCTCCTCTGGTGACTCGATGCAATCAAACCTGCCGGCCTTCAAGACCGTACCCGGGTAATGATGATCATCTCTTGTTGTGCTTATCTTTACTCATACTTTTGTACTAACCTTTTTGTCCTTTCAGTGCCCAAGCAAAGCTCAGCAAGAGGGCAAAAAAGAACAAGCCGGTCGAAGAGCCGGACTTGCCTGAACCGGAGGCTGCAGCTCAAGAACCGCCAGTTGCCTCTGCTCCTGCAGCCGCCGCTCCAACCGACAAGCCAATCGCAGAAACTTCTGCTAACCCGGAGACCTCCAGCCTGGCTCACCCGGCCGATGACCCGGACGTGGTAATCACCCAGACGGAGTTTGTTGAGCCGGGGAGACCCACTGCACTGGCCAAGTGCTCCGCCAAAGAAGAGCTGCTAGAGCGCCGCCGGGCCAATCTGGACCTCACCGACTATGCCAATCTGAGCATCGGAGAGATCGTCTCCGGCTATGTCAGTCAGGTGCACAAGAGCCGGGACTTAGAGATCGACATGGTGAATCAGATTCAGCAGAAATCTGAGGTACCACTCTTCTTGCTTACTGCATAGTTATCTTTACCATACTAGCCCCCAAGTCGACGACTTATGATTGAATATGTTGTAGACTTAAGTTCCGGCTTACTTCCATGAACCGGTAATTTGTAGATAGAAACGTTCGATATGCATTAGCCCCCAAGTGCCAAGTGTCTTTGCTTGGAAAACGCTTGGGACTTTTAAATTTGCATAGTAACTGTTCATACTATAACCCGGAAATTATGCAGGCTGCTTGCAAGAAGTTTGAGGCTGACATCTCCGATCTAAAGACCCGCCTGAGGACGCAAGAAACTGAGACCCGGAAGGCCAACGCCAAATTTGTGTCCAGTATTGCTGCTCAGGAGAAGCTGAAAAAAGACTTTGAAGCTGAACGGAAAGCTTGGGCCGAAGAGAAGGCTACTCTGGTGAGCCGGCCAAACAGGCGGAGAAGGCTCTGACAGAGAAAACCACCGAGCTCTCTGGCTTAAAGCGCCACGTGTCCCAGATGGTTGCCGCGATCTTCGGTAAGTCATGCCACCGGCTCTCGTCCAGTTTATAATCTTTATATCTCATAACCCACCATTGCCAGCGGCTTATCTTACTCTGTTAAACAGGTTCCAGAAGCGCCAACCTCAACCAAAGTGTGCTGACCAAGTTGAAGGCCGTGTACACCCTGGTGGAGCAACTCTACACCGGGTCACAGCGCGCCTTGGCCGTGGTGGCCCTATCCAACGAGGTGCCGACTCACCTGGCGGAAGTTCTTTGCCGGCTTGCCATTCTTCCTCAACGTGTCCAAGAGCTACGACGGGCCTCTGCAAGAGCCGGCGCCATAGCTGCTCTGAGCCGGGCCAAGGCGTTCCTTCCAGAACTAGACCCGGCGGACATTGCCCTTGGCTACCCCAGCTTGAAGGAAGACGGCACCCCCTTCGACCAAAAGGACTTTGCAGCCTGCGTGAAGATCGTACGCCTGGTGGCCACTCTGATTGGAAATGACACGGATCTGACCAAGTACCAGCCGGGTTACAATGCGAAGAATCAGAGGATCCCCACTCCGCGTTATGAAGCCATCAGCTTAGTCCCGCCGACTCGTAAGCACACCTTTGCCCCGGAAATTGACCCGGCCGGGTTAATTGACGAGGAAGCTCGATTTGAAGCTCTGAGCGGCATTGACTGGAAATCATCAACTTTCCAGGTCTTGGGAACAGCCGGAGGAGCGGAAAGAGATGAGCCGGAAGCTTCAACCCAGCAAGCATCTTAACTCTGTAGGCGGCTTATTTAAACAACGCTTCACCCCTTTGGACTCGATGAATCTTGTAATAGAATAGGACCAACACTTTAACTTTGCCGTGCCATCGTGCACGCGTTGAATGCTGAATTCCATTGAAGTTGCTTCCTTATATTTCTCCGGGTCATAGTTGATCATTCATATTCCTTAAGCTTAAATAGTTGTCTTTAACTATCCTGCATAGAAAGACAAATCACAAGTCTCTAGGCGGCTTACCGCACGGAGAATCATAGTCTTATGCATATAACCCGGAAGATGAATCACAAAAGACTGGTCTTCAATTATGTCCTTGATATAACCGTAACAACACACTTACCGGCCTGCAAGCACACTTCCGGCTTAAATAACCCGAGTAAGAAGGTTGGTACCTCAATTCCGGTTTACCAGTCTTAATAACGCCGATTGTGTTCGACTAGTACTGTAAATCAAAGTTAAGCCGGCAAAGTGAGACCCGCCGTGCATACTTGAAATAATCAGAAGAACTCGCTATAAATCAGAAAAACTTAGGGGCTTCCGGTTCGAATACGACCAGAGACCCGTCCCAAAGGGGTTATGCTAGGATTTGAATGCGATCATATAGCCCCCAGTGGGTGTGGCGATGCCAATCAAGAGGGTACCGACAGCTATGTTCTCTTTGGTTCGAATACGACCCATGTTTGAACAGGAAGCCCCCAAATGACCTTAAGAATTGTTTAACGACGCTGATTCGAATACGATCCACGTCGGTTCCCAAAGGGGGTTGAACTGTGATTCAGATATGATCAAAGAAAATTCCCCAATGAGCTCGGCACTTTGCCAATCAAATGGGTATCGACAGCTATGTTCTCTTTGGTTCGAATACGACCTATGTTTGAACAGGAAGCCCCCAAGTGACTATATTGCGTATGGCTAGATTCGAATACGATCATAAGCCGGACCCCCCTTCAAGTTATCATGTGATCTTGTAATGAAAACAACACGTTCACCTTTGAAGGAGAAAAAAGGACAGAGGTCCTGCTTTATTGCTTATCATAATATATACATGGCTTAGAGAAATATGTACATTATGAGAGCCGGTGGCTCAAGTGTAATAAGGCCGAAGCTGAGCTATGTTCCACGGCCGACGGGTCTCTTCCTCCGACTTACGTGAATCTTTGTGCTCCCGAATGTCAATGAGGTAATATGACCCGTTGTGCAAATTCTTGCTGACCACAAAGGGCCCTTCCCAAGGCGGGGACAGCTTGTGCGCATCTGTTTGATCTTGGACGAGCCGGAGCACCAGATCGCCTTCCTGGAAGACCCGGGATTTAACCCGGCGACTATGATAACGGCGCGGGTCTTGTTGGTAAATCGCTGAGCGAGCTGCTGCCACATCACGCTGTTCGTCTAACAAGTCAAGAGCATCTTGGCGCGCCTGTTCATTATCCACCTCCACATAAGCCGCCACTCGAGGCGAGTCATGACGGATGTCACTGGGGAGGACTGCTTCCGCTCCATAAACCATGAAGAAAGACGTGAAACCTGTAGACCTGTTAGGAGTAGTGTTGATGCTCCACAACACGGAGGGTAATTCCTCCACCCAACAACCCGGCGTCCGTTGTAAAGGGACCAAAAGCTGGGGTTTGATGCCTTTCAGAATCTCCTGATTAGCCCTCTCAGCTTGACCATTGGATTGAGGGTGAGCCACTGATGAAACATCAAGTCGAATATGCTCTCGTTGACAAAACTCCTCCATGGCGCCTTTGGATAGATTGGTACCATTATCAGTTATAATGCTGTGTGGAAAGCCAAAACGAAAGATCACCTTTTTCATAAACTGAACTGCCGTAGCTGCATCACACTTGCTAACTGGCTCCGCTTCAACCCACTTGGTAAATTTGTCAACTGCCACCAAGAGGTGGGTCTTCTTATCCTTGGACCTTTTAAAAGGCCCAACCATATCCAGCCCCCAGACCGCAAAGGGCCAAGTAATTGGGATCATCCTCAGCTCCTGAGCCGGCACATGAGCCCGTCGCGAGAACCTTTGGCAACCATCACATTTACTGACCAAGTCCTCCGCATCAGCATGAGCCGTCAGCCAGTAAAAACCATGACGAAAAGCCTTGGCCACAAGAGACTTTGAGCCGGCGTGATGGCCACAATCCCCTTCATGAATCTCACGCAAGATCTCTTGACCTTCCTCAGGGGAGACACAACGCTGGAACGCTCCCGTAACACTGCGGCGATGCAACTCACCATTGATAACAACCATCGACTTAGACCGCCGGGTTATTTGTCTGGCCAAAGTTTCATCCTCAGGCAAATCTCCCCGGGTCATGTAAGCCAGATAGGGCACTGTCCAGTCCGGTACGATGTGGAGAGCCGCCACCAGTCGTGCCTCCGGGTCAGGGACAGCCAAGTCTTCCTCTGTAGGCAACTTAACAGAAGGGTTATGCAGGACGTCCGGTAAAATATTAGGCGGCACCGGTTTTCGCTGAGAGCCCAGCCAGCTTAAAGCATCAGCCGCCTCGTTCTTCCTACGATCGATGTGCTCTACTTGGTAACCCTGAAAGTGCCCAGCAATGGCATCAACTTCGCGGCGATAAGCTGCCATGAGAGGGTCCTTGGAGTCCCACTTTCCTGACACTTGTTGAGCCACCAAGTCTGAGTCGCCGAAGCACCTTACCCGGCTCAAGCTTATCTCCTTAGGCATCCGAAGACCGTGGAGCAAGGCCTCGTACTCAGCTGCATTGTTGGTGCAAGGAAACATCAATTGTAGCACATAATGGAACTTGTCACCTTTAGGGGAAGCCAATACGACTCCAGCCCCCGAGCCCTCCAACTGCCTGGACCCATCGAAGTGAATAGTCCAATATGTGTTATCCGGCTTTTGTTCGGGCACTTGTAGCTCTGTCCAATCATTGATGAAATCCACCAAGGCCTGAGATTTAACAGCAGTGCGTGGAACGTATTTCAGACCATGAGGTCCGAGCTCTATAGCCCACTTAGCCACTCTCCCTGTGGCCTCTCTGTTTTGAATGATATCTCCAAGGGGGGCAGAACTGACCACAGTGATGGGGTGACCCTGGAAATAATGCTTAAGCTTCCGGCTTGCCATGAACACACCATAAACAAGCTTCTGCCAATGCGGATACCGCTGCTTGGACTCAATGAGTACTTCGCTGACATAATAAACCGGCCGCTGAACCGGATGCTCCTTACCCTCTTCCTTGCGCTCCACCACCACGGCCACACTGACGGCTCGTGTGTTAGCAGCCACATACAACAATAAAGGCTCCTTGTCAACCGGAGCAGCAAGGACTGGGGGCTCGGCCAGCTGTCTCTTCAAATCCTCAAAAGCAGTATTAGCTGCATCATTCCAGACAAAGTCATCAGTTTTCTTCATCAACTGATATAATGGCATGGCCTTCTCCCCCAAACGGCTTATAAAACGGCTTAAAGCAGCGATACGACCCGCCAGGCGCTGGACGTCGTTTATACACGCCGGCTTAGCCAGGGAGGTGATGGCCTTGATCTTCTCCGGGTTAGCTTCAATGCCTCTGTTAGAAACCAAGAAACCAAACACACTTGGCCGGGTTAAGCATCATCTTGTAGACCCGGAGATTATCAAAGGTTTCCCTCAGATCATCTATCAAGGTTTCCTCCTTCCTGGATTTAACCACAATATCATCCACATAAGCATGAACATTGCGCCCAATCTGGTTATGAAGACAGTTCTGCACGCAACGTTGATAAGTCGCCTGTGCACTCTTGAGTCCAAAGGGCATAGACACATAGCAGAAGGCTCCAAAGGGAGTGATGAACGCCGTCTTCTCCTGGTCCTTAACTGCCATTTTAATCTGATGATATCCAGAGTAAGCATCCAAGAAACTTAGGCGCTCACCACCCGCCGTAGCATCAATGATTTGATCAATACGGGGAAGGGCGAAAGGATCAGCCGGACACGCCTTGTTCAAGTCCGTGTAGTCCACACACATCCGCCAGGTGCCGTTCTTCTTGAGTACGAGCACCGGGTTAGCTAACCACTCTAGGTGAAAGACTTCAACAATAAACCCGGCCGCCAAGAGGCGGGCCACCTCTTCACCAATAGCTTTCCGCCTTTCTTCATTAAACCGCCGAAGGAATTGCCTGACCGGCTTAAATTTCGGATCAACATTGAGAGTGTGCTCAGCGAGTTCTCTAGGTACACCTGGCATGTCAGAAGGTTTCCATGCAAAAATGTCCCTATTCTCACGGATGAACTCGATGAGCGCGCTTTCCTATTTTGGATCCAGATTGGCACTGATGCTAAACTGCTGAGATGAATCACCTGGAACGAAATCAACAAGTTTAGTCTCATCAGCCGACTTAAATTTCATTGCCGGCTCATGCTCCGTAGTTGGCTTTTTCAGAGAGGTCATATCTGTTGGGTCAACATTGTCCTTGTAGAATTTTAACTCCTCTGTTGCACAGACAGATTCTGCATAAGCTGCATCGCCTTCCTCACACTCCAAGGCCACCTTCCGGCTGCCATGAACCGTAATGGTCCCATTGAGACCCGGCATCTTGAGCTGTAAATACACGTAACACGGCCGTGCCATGAACTTGGCGTAAGCCGGCCGCCCGAATATGGCATGATACGGGTTTCTTATCTTGACCACCTCAAAGGTCAATTTTTCCACCCTGTAGTTGTGCTCGTCTCCAAAGGCCACTTCCAACTTGATCTTGCCGACTGGATAAGCCGACTTACCAGGTACCACCCCATGGAAAATAGTGTTTGACTGGCTAAGGTTCTTATCAATCAATCCCATGCGGCGGAAAGTCTCATAATAGAGGATGTTGATGCTGCTACCTCCATCCATGAGCACCTTAGTGAACTTATATCCTCCCACCTGATGAGCCACCACCAAGGCCAAGTGACCCGGATTATCCACCCGGGGAGGGTGATCCTCCCTACTCCACACTATAGGCTGCTCAGACCATCGTAAATAGCGTGGAACCGCCGGCTCAACAGCATTCACGGCCCTCTTATGAAGCTTCTGATCTCGCTTACACAGACTGGTGGTAAATACATGATACTGTCCACCGCTGAGCTGCTTTGGATTGGTCTGATAACCCCCTGCTGCTGTTGACGACCCTGGCCAGACTGCTGATTAAAGCCCCCTTGACCGTTCTGAGGATTAGCATTTGAACCGCCGCCCGGGCCATGAAAACCGCCAGCGCCTGAGCCGCCGCCCGGGCCGTTGTTGCCATTAAAGGCATTGGAATTCTTAAAGGCTTTCATGATCGCACAATCCTTCCATAAATGAGTAGCTGGCTTCTCCCTAGAGCCGTGCCTCGGACAAGGTTCATTCAACAGCTGCTCCAGCGTCGGGCCTGACCCGCCGGCTCGGGGAGGTGGCCTCCCCTTGCGTCGCTGGTTATTACCCTGTGAACTGGCGTTGGTCACGAACTCTAGGCTGCCGTCGGCCTTGCGCTTGCCACCTCCTTGGTTCCCCGGGTTATGCTGAGGACCCTTGCCATTGCCGTTCTTCTTTCCCTTCCCTGTTCCTTTCATCATCTGAAGCGGGGTCCTTGGTACTATCAGAATCGGCATACTTGACGAGAGCCGCCATCAGCGTACCCATATCATTACAATCACGCTTGAGCCGCCCAAGTTTCATCTTCAGGGGCAGAAAACGACAATTCTGTTCCAACATTAAGACTGCAGAGCCGGCATCCATCTTATCAGATGAATGTATTATCTCCTTAACCCGGCGAACCCAATGTGTCGTAGACTCGCCCTCCTGCTGCTTACAGTTAGTCAAATCCACAATTGACATGGACTGCCTACAGGTATCCTTGAAATTTTGGATGAACCGGGCTTTCAGCTCAGCCCAAGACCCAATGGAATTCGGTGGTAGCCCTTTCAACCAAGTGCGGGCAGTCCCATCTAACATCATGGTGAAGTACTTGGCCATCGCCGCTTCACTGACCTCCAGCAGTTCCATGGCCATCTCGTAACTTTCGATCCAGGCGGCGGGTTGTAGGTCAGCCGTGTAATTAGGCACCTTCCTAGGGCCTTTGAAGTCCTTGGGTAGACGCTCATTGCGGAGAGCTGGCACTAAACAAGGGACACCTCCAGTCCTGGTAGGGATACCCACGTCGACGGAGGTCGTCGGATAAGCCGGGGGAGTCTGGTAAGCCGTCAACTGAGGCACCTGCTCCGCCTCTTGCCGCGCTCTGTCTTGGTCTGCTGCGTGAAAGGCTCTGTTATGAGCCGGGCCATGGCCAGGGGGCGGGTCATGGCGTCGGACATTACTTGAGCCGGTCGCTGAGACCATGTGTCTGCGGTAACTCGGGCTCCGGCCCGGACGAGGGGTCGAGTGGATCCTGTCCCGGCTGTAAGAGTACGCCTCTTGCTGCGCCAGCGCTGTCTGAAGGAGTTCCCTGACCCGGCGGGTTTCAATAGCCGTCGGAGAGTCGCCGTCAATTGGGAGGGCCGCCAGCCGTGCTGCTGCGGCGACCATGTTCTCCAGCGGGTTAGCATAATGACCCGGTGGTATTGGCACATACTGAGGCGGGGCAGGGTTCACCCGGGGAGGCCACATCACTTGTGGCTGAACAAGGGTCCCGGACCCGGGCACTATGACCCCCGGCGGGTTACTAGACCCTGCACCTGGCGTGTTGAAGAGGTTTCGAGGATCGTAGACCGGAGGGAGTCGAGATTGGGCCTTTTGATGCCTCCTTCTCATGACCTCATTGGACGCGTTCTGATCCATCGTGAGCCGGAAGGACTGCGCCTGAATCAACTGAGTTTGGGCGTCGAGAGCCGCCCTCTCCGCAGCCATCCTGATCCCTTCCGCTGCCAGATCCTCCTTGGCTTTCACTAGATCTAACTTTAACTGCGCCACCTCCGCGTCATGCTGAGCTTGATCCGCCGGGTCAACCGCGGCGGTCAACAGGGCCGTCATCTTGTCCGTGAGATCCATCAGCACCTGAGCCGGCGAGGGCACCGGGTTTCCTGCCCCAGCAGCAGGGTTCTGAACAGGCTGCGCACCGGCCATGAAGATTCCGACCCGGCTCGGCGGCTCAAACGGGTCCGGAATACTGTCACCATCGGAACAACCCATTAGCCTGCCATCTTGAAGTTGATACAACGAGTTTGACTCATCTGTGGATGATTCGCCGTCAGAGTCGGCGGCCATCTCATCACCAGATCCAGATCCACCAGAGAGCCCTCCATGGATACATACCACAAAAGCATGCTTCAAGGCAGGCAGGGCCCGGGCGGGTCGCGCGCGCTGAGCCGTCTCCATGAGATCGGCGCAGAGATCCGGCTCAGGGCCCGGCTCACCAATCTTGCCAATGAAAACATGAATCCCGCCGAAGGGGACCCGGTATCCGTACTCAATTGAGCCGGCGTCGGGGCCCCAGCTTGCATCGTCGATGTAGAGCTTGCCGCGACGACTCTTGGTCATCCGGCCCACAACGTATCCCTTGAGCCCTTCGAAGCTGCCCCTCAAGAACTCAAATCCACCGTGCGCTGGCCCCACGGTGGGCGCCAACTGTCGTGGAGTTGTCACGGCAGATGTCCTCAAGCTAGGACTTAGTCGTGGAGCCATCGCCGCTAGGAAGCTTGAAGGGGTTAAATGGGACAAGGAACACGAGGGTTTATACTAGTTCGGCCCCTTACGGTGAAGGTAAAAGCCTACGTCCAGTTGAGGTGGTATTGATTAGGGTTTCGAGGACTAGGGAGCTTAACTGCTATACCTGGCTCTCGACGAGATCTTCCTTGTCCCTAAACCGCTGCCGGGTCGCCCCTTTATATAGAGAGGTTGACGCCCAGCAGCTTCTGAGAGCCCCGGCCGGCTCATAAGAGTGTCCGGCTCAGACTCCCAACTATTCTTGCCTTACACTACAAGTTCTACCATAAGGACGGTTGTAACTACGGGCCTTAAGCCATGGCCGGGTCTTAATCCCATCTTTGGCCCACCGTCTTCAAGCTTGGCGCCGGGCTTCAGGTGATGACCCTTATGAGTAACCCGGCCCCGCCGGGCGGGTGACTCTAAGGTTTACTTCCTCAACAGCATGGGATGCTGGAACCGGCTCGGCCATGAGCTGGAACCGTGACGCCCAAATGCTGGAACCAGCATCCGTCCTTGCTGCAATCGGCAATTTTTTTGCTGGAACCGGCTGCTCCAGAGATGCGACGGCACGCCGCCGTTTGCTGGAACTGGCACTCCGGGGAGCTACAACCGACTTTGCGGAGAGCTGGAACCAGCAGTGCGCGGTGCTACGACCGACAGAGGCGTAGCGGGGAGAGAGGTATTTGTTGGGGAACGTAGTAATTTCAAAAAATTTCCTACGCACACGCAAGATCATGGTGATGCATAGCAACGAGAGGGGAGAGTCTGTCCACGTACCCTCGTAGACCGAAAGCGGAAGCGTTAGCACAACGCGGTTGATGTAGTCGTACGTCTTCACGATCCGACCGATCAAGTACCGAACGCACGGCACCTCCGAGTTCAGCACACGTTCAGCTCGATGACGTCCCTCGAACTCCGATCCAGCCGAGCTTTGAGGGAGAGTTCCGTCAGCACGACGGCGTGGTGACGATGATGATGTTCTACCGACGCAGGGCTTCGCCTAAGCACCGCTACGATATTATCGAGGTGGACTATGGTGGAGGGGGGCACCGCACACGGCTAAGAGATCAAACGATCAATTGTTATGTCTCCAAGGGGTGCCCCCCTCCCCGTATATAAAGGAGTGGAGGAGGGGGAGGGCCGGCCCTCTCTATGGCGCGCCCTAGGAGGAGTCCTACTCCCACCGGGAGTAGGATTCCCCCCTTCCAAGTAGTAGGAGTAGGAGTCAAGGAAAGGGGAGAGAGAAGAGAAGGAAGGAGGGGGCGCAGCCCCTCCCCTAGTCCAATTCGGACTAGGCCTTGGGGGGGCGCCCAGCCTCTCCTCTCTCTTTCCCCTAAAGCCCAATAAGGCCCATATACTCCCCGTGAATTCCCGTAACTCTCCGGTACTCCAAAAATACCCGAATCACTCAGAACCTTTCCGATGTCCGAATATAGTCATCTATATTGATCTTTACGTCTCGACCATTTCGAGACTCCTCGTCATGTCCCCGATCTCATCCGGGACTCCGAACTACCTTCGGTACATCAAAACACATAAACTCATAATAAAACCGTCATCGAACTTTAAGCGTGCGGACCCTACGGGTTCGAGAACAATGTAGACATGACCGAGACACGTCTCCGGTCAATAACCAATAGCGGAACCTGGATGCTCATATTGGCTCCCACATATTCTACGAAGATCTTTATCGGTCAAACCGCATAATAACATACGTTGTTCCCTTTGTCATCGGTATGTTACTTGCCCGAGATTCGATCGTCGGTATCTCAATACCTAGTTCAATCTCGTTACCGGCAAGTCTCTTTACTCGTTCCGTAATACATCATCCCGCAACTAACTCATTAGTTGCAATGCTTGCAAGGCTTATAGTGATGTGCATTACCGAGTGGGCCCAGAGTGTAACACCCCGGATGTAACTTTCCATATTTGTAACTCCAACTCTTGCCATTTCCGGCTATGTGTTATGATATTCCCTTCGTGGTCGGGTTTTGTTTTCCGTTTTTGCATTTTGTTCATGTCATGCATCTCATATCATGTCATCATGTGCATTGCATTTGCATACGTGTTCGTCTCATGCATCCGAGCATTTTCCCCGTTGTCCGTTTTGCAATCCGGCACTCCCACCTCCTCCGGTGCACCCTTCTTGTTTCTCTTCATGAGCGGGTGTTGAACGTTCTCGGAATGGACTGAGGCTTGTCAAGTGGCCTTGGTATACCACCGGTAGACCACCGGTCAAGTTTCGTTCCATTTGGAGGTCGTTTGGTACTCCAACGGTTAACCGGGTAACCGCAAAGTCCTTTTTTGTGTTGCAGCAAAACCCCTCTCTAACCAGCCCAAAACCCCTCTAAGTCACTTCCATGCTCTAGGTCGTTCGATCACGATCGTGTGGGCGAAAACCGCACTCCATTTGGAGTCTCCTAGCTCCCTCTACCTATAAAAATACCCTCCCCCTCCAAATCTCGGGCAAAAACCACCCTAACCCTAGCCCCGCTCCCTCCGCGCCGCCGGACGTGTCCGCCCGGCGCCGGACGAACCGCCCGCAGCCAGTCAGAGCACGCCACATGTCACTTCGCCACCGCCCGTACGCCCGCGGCCCGCGGAGCCCAACCGGGGCCCGCGCGAGCCCGCCGCGCCACCGCCTGGCCCGTCCGCCGCCCGGGCGCCTCGCCTCCCTCCGCCGTGGCCCCGCCGCCCCGCCGCCGCGTCGCCTCGCCGCGCCGGCGTCCGGCCGCCGCCGACCGCCTCCGCCCGTCGCCGCCGCGCCCCGCACCTCTCCGGTGAGGCCGGCCCCGAGCGCCGCCTCCCCGTCCCTCCTCACCGGCGCCCCATCCTCTCTCCGTCAGCGCCTCCTCTCCCCCAGCTCCGGCGAGCCGAGCCACGGCGAGCTCGAGCTCGGCCCGATCTGGATCCAGTGCCTACGGTTGACTTTATTCTCCTTCCCCCGAAATTTCTCTTAGTCCCATGCATTTTTACATTACATGTCTATGTTCAGTGCATCATAACTCTCTGTATATAACTCCGTTTCATGCGTGTAATATGTTAAAATGTTCGTCTCGAGATGCTCTTCAT
The DNA here is from genome assembly GCF_002575655.3 of Aegilops tauschii subsp. strangulata. Lineage (NCBI taxonomy): Eukaryota > Viridiplantae > Streptophyta > Magnoliopsida > Poales > Poaceae > Aegilops > Aegilops tauschii. Next base: position 420,233,408 of record NC_053040.3, on the reverse strand, counting down.
TTTGTTCCATTGCGCCATGTTCATTTGAGTCCATCTTAATGCACAAATCCCTGGTACAAGAGTGCTAGTTGCTGTTATCTGCTGTTACTTATCAGAACTTCGGGTTTTGTTATTTTTGTTGCATTTAATCTGTGCATCTTATGGGCATGAGACCTACATGTGTTTTGATGTATGCCATGCCATATTTACATAAGTGTATGCCATGTATTTTTGTGATCTCTGTGGTGACTAGAACAAGCATGCAAACTAGGCTTTGTAATGTTTCTGATTTCAGGGACTTGGTGATTTCTCCAAGTCTGTGACTGCTGTTATTTTGTTGCTATGTATCCATATGTCTACAGAGAGATCCATGCTTATTTTGGTGATGTTCACTAAGGGTGTTTTGTAGATATTATTGTAATTGATCCATTCATGTCCTTGTTTGCAATTATTGAGTGCCATAGCATGACTCAATCTTGCTCTACTTTTGCTATAAAATATTTCTGGCAGATTGTTTACGTGTTATTAAATTTTGACAAGCTTGTTGTAGTTGTTTCATCCATGCTATGTATTTGTTCTTGCCGTGGATAGCTTCATAAACATGCCATCTTGCTGTAAGTAGGCTTTTTTTGTCATGCATTGCTTTGTCGTGAGTGCATCAAGCTCACCAAGATGCCCTTATAATGTCTGTTTCTGTCATTCTCTGTTTTCTGTTAAAGTCTGAAACCTGTTAACGAAACTTGCTATGTTTACATGGTAGCCATCATATCTTCTGGTCCTTCTTGGCTTATGGTTAGTAAGGGACTTTTGTGATATGCATTTAGTAGAATACTGACATGCCTTGTTTTGTCATGTTAAGTTCCTGTAGCATGTTGATTTCGTGCTCTGAACTTTGCTGCCTGATGCTGTTTCAGGCATGTCCAGTAATTTTCACCAAGTCTGTGAACCTGTTATCTTTTGCACTTTTGCCATGCCTGTTTGAACCTGCTGTGGTGTGAACTAGCCGTAGCTCAGTGTTTATCTTTTGTCAAGCATCTCCTGTAGATTACTGCCATATGCTTTGTTGCTATGTTGGAGTGCTGTAGCATTGTTACTCGTTGCATTCTAAGTGCTATCATGCTGTTAATCGCAGATTCGTGTCATTCTTGTTTTGCTTGCCATTTGCAAACCATGCATCCGTTTCCGGTGATCTTTATATCGATTTCGACCGAAATCGTCTCATCTTTCTAGTGGCATGCTTGGTTTGCCAAGTTACTGCCTTGTTCATCATTTTCCTTCCGGAGCACGCATATGCATCGCATACCACATCTCGCATATCATACATGTTTTGCATCATGTTGCTTGTGCATTTCTCGTGATTGATTGTGGTTCCGTTGCTTGTGTTCTTGTTTTGGGTAGAGCCGGAAGACGAGTTCTTGAACGAGGAACCTGTTGAGTACGCTTACGAGGATCAAGCTTTCGTCAACTCTGAGAACCTTGCAGGCAAGATGACCATACCCTCGAAATCACTTCTATCTTTGCTTTGCTAGTTGTTCGTTCTATTGCCATACTGCGCCACCTACCACTTGCTATATCATGACTCCCATATTGCCATGACAGCCTCTAACTATCCTTTTCCTAGCAAACCGTTGTTTGGCTAAGTTACCGCTTTTGCTCAGCCCTTCTTATAGCGTTGCTAGTTGCAGGTGAAGTTGAAGTTGGTTCCATGTTGGAACATGGATATGTTGGGATATCACAATATCTCTTAGTTATTTAATGCATCTATATATATGGTAAAGGATGGAAGGCTCGGCCTTATGCCTGGTGTTTTGTTCCACTCTTGCCGCCCTAGTTTCCGTCATACCGGTATTATGTTCCTTGAGTTTGCGTTCCTTACGCGGTTGGGTGATTTATGGGACCCCCTTGACAGTTCGCCTTGAATAAAACTCCTCCAACAAGGCCCAACCTTGATTTTTACCATTTGCCACCTAAGCCTTTTCCCCCGGGTTTTCGCGAGCCCGAGGGTCATCTTTATTTTAACCCCCCCGGGCCAGTGCTCCTTCGAGTGTTGGTCCGAACCGAGCAGCCTGCGGGGCCACCATGGGGAAACTCGAGGACTGGTTTTACTCGTAGCTTGACTTATCTGGTGTGCCCTGAGAACGAGATATGTGCAGCTCCTATCGGGATTTGTCGGCGCATCGGGCAGCTTTGCTGGTCTTGTTTTACCATTGTCGAAATGTCTTGTAAACCGGGATTCCGAGACTGATCGGGTCTTTCCGGGAGAAGGTTTATCCTTCATTGACCGTGAGAGCTTATAATGGGCTAAGTTGGGACACCCTTGCAGGGTATTATCTTTCGAAAGCCGTGCCCGCGGTTATGAGGCAGATGGGAATTTGTTAATGTCCGGTTGTAGAGAACTTGTCACTTGACTTAATTAAAATACATCAACCGCGTGTGTAGCCGTGATGGTCTCTTCTCGGCGGAGTCCGGGAAGTGAACACGGTTTGAGTTATGAATGACGTAAGTAGGAGTTCAGGATCACTTCTTGGTCATTACTAGTTGACGACCATTCCGCTGCTTCTCTTCTCGCTCTCATTTGCGTATGTTAGCCACTATATATGCTTAGTGCCTGCTGCAGCTCCACCTCATTACACCATCCTTTCCTATAAGCTTAAATAGTTTTGATCTCGCGGGTGTGAGATTGCTGAGTCCTCGTGACTCACAGATTCTACCAAACAGTTGCAGGTGCCGACGATGACAATGCAGATGACGAAACCGAGCTCAAGTGGGAGTTCGACGAGGAACGTGGTCGTTACTATGTTTCTTTTCCTAATGATCAATAGTGGAGCCCAGTTGGGTCGATCGGGAATCTAGCATTTGGGGTTATCTTATTTTCATTTGGATTTGACCGTAGTCGGTCTATGTGTGTATTTTGGATGATGTATGAATTATATTTATGTATTGTGTGAAGTGGCGATTGTAAGCCAACTCTCGTTATCCCATTCTTGTTCATTATATGGGATTGTGTGAAGATGACCCTTCTTGCGACAAAACCACAATGCGGTTATGCCTCCAAGTCGTGCCTCGACACGTGGGAGATATAGCCGCATCGTGGGCGTTACACAGAGATACCTCTCCGACGATCGGAGTGACAAATCCTAATCTCGAAATACGCCAACCCAACAAGTACCTTCGGAGACACCTGTAGATCACCTTTATAATCACTCAGTTACGTTGTGACGTTTGGTAGCACACAAAGTGTTCCTCCGGTAAACGGGAGTTGCATAATCTCATAGTCATAGGAACATGTATAAGTCATGAAGAAAGCAATAGCAACATACTAAACGATCGAGTGCTAAGCTAACGGAATGGGTCAAGTCAATCACATCATTCACCTAATGATGTGATCCCGTTAATCAAATGACAACCCATGTCAATGGCTAGGAAACTTAACCATCTTTGATCAACGAGCTAGTCAAGTAGAGGCATACTAGTGACACTCTGTTTGTCTATGTATTCACACATGTATTACGTTTCCGGTTAATACAATTCTAGCATGAATAATAAACATTTATCATGATATTAGGAAATATATAATAACTTTATTATTGCCTCTAGGGCATATTTCCTTCAGTATTTTTACTGGAACCATGAGTCAATTTTGCTGCATCCAGCAATATTTTTGCTGGAACCGGTGATGAGACCAACACGAATAGGGGAGCTGCATTGTTGATTTTTGCTGGAACCGGCAACGTGGAGAGTTGCATCCGGCAATTTGTTTTGCTACTACCGTTGATGGACGAGAATGATGGGGGAGCTGCATCGACCTTTGTTTTCACGATGAGATATGACGGCGGTGAGTTGCAACTGGCGAAGACGGCAAGCGAGATGCAGAGGCGTGCGGCATGCTGCGCTCCTTTCTTTCTCCCTGCGAGATGTGCGGAGGACAAAGGAGGGACAGAAGATTTGTGCGGGATCGTACGGTTAGTCACCCACATATCGGGCGGCTAGCGACAGACCAGCCGAAAATTGGGCCGACGCGTCGGTGCCTATCGGTGCCAAAAAAAAGGGCATACAGCTTTTCCCAAATGAAAATCAGAGCAAGTAGTTACATGCACATTATCGTATCCGAAAATATCTGTTGACGAGAAATCGGGCACGCTGTCGTGCCCCCCAAAATAGGGAGAAACAGGGCGGACGACATGGGACGGGAACAGCCGAAAGAGAAACGCACAGGGGGGGATTTCGCCGCCGCGACCCGCCGGAGCGGAGCGAGCGCCGCGCTGGGGCATATGGTGGAGCACCGCCTGCCGACAACCGGCCTGCCCCCCGCGGCCGGGCCCCGCCGCCATTCCCGACGGCCGCGGCGCCGTTGCCGCCTGCTCCTCCCCCCGACCTTCGCCCTGGCGCTCCTCTCCCTCGCCTACCTCTCCTTCTCCTCCCACGCCAGCCTCCCATTCCACCGTAAGCTCTCCTCCTGCCCAAGCCCAACCACCCCGCGCTTTGCTGCAATGTAGGTGAACAGACTGCGATTTTTTCGTCTCAGTGTTTGTGGTGGCATCCATGTTCTCTTCCTCCCATTCGCTATAATTCACGGGATTATTGTTCGCCTAGGCATAGATGTACGACCTGCTAAATATTTGTATCATGCCTGGCTCTTATGTGCGGTGAAATCTGTGCTACATGGAGTACTTAATTGCATGAAATAAATTGCAACTGGTCTCCACCTCTCTGTGTTGTCACTTACCAGGTTATGAAGCTATCCATTGTTCATCATGTGATTTAAGTGCAACAAAATTGAGTAATTCAGTTAAGAAAAACAAAATCGTGTAAGAAGAATTATATTGCTGAACCCCGCTATCTAGAATCTTCGTGTAACTCAGATGCTTGTTAGAGTGACACATGCATCTTTGGCTGACAATGTTATCAGAGTTCCCACAAATCGACAATGTTCTGCTATGCAGCAATACATCAAGGTCCAATGAACAGGGAGAACGTTGGAAAGGGAATGGATAAGAGAGACAAACGCAATACCACGGTCAAGGAAAATATCTCTATGTAAGTGCACATTTACCATTTTCCATATATAAATATGTACTTGTGTATATGCGCATACCTTCGGGTATCATCAGATTTACTTTTATGTCAGGACTATAGACAAGTCAGAACCCTTCATCAAAGGAAGAAAGAAAAAGAGTTGTAAGAGATATTCTGGACTCTATCTACTCTCTAAACGTTGATTTCCTAAAACATTGTCATTTTAAACCTTTGTAAGATAAATCTGTTATCCAATTTTTATCTTAGATGTACTCAGTTGAAACAAACATGTTGATAAGATCTCATGGTTCTACATTCAAAATATCTACTCTCTTATTTTCTACCTTGATTAATGCTGTTCATCGCTCAAACTTGACACAAAGCCTGACACTTGGCATTTCCTAACCTATTTATGTGCTAAATGGAACCATGTAAATGATATTAATTTTTGCATGTTTCTTGGTTCTATAATAGTTACGTTTGTTGACAACTTGACATACAGAATGTAATATTGCAGATGGGCCCTGTGAAATTGAGTTTTTGCCGTCGGTTGACAATCTTGTGGAGCCTGCTGACTACAACAATTTTACACAGTTTTTGTTGAAGTATATCTTGACTGAGGGACATTTGATTGGTAATGGGATTTTTGAACCATTGTTTGCTGGGCACCAGAGTCTTCAGGAAAGAGAGGAAACATATTATGCAAAAAACCAAAGTCTTCACTGTGGTTTCGTAGAAGGTCCAGAGGGTTATCCTAGTAGTGGATTTGATTTGGATGAACATGACAGGGCTTATATGGCTACCTGCCGTGTGGTGGTTTCATCATGCATTTTTGGAGGCTCTGATTACTTAAGGAGACCAACTAAAAGCAGAGTAATGTTCTTATTCCTTTTTTGTGCATGCATTCTTAACAAGTACTTCCTCCGCCCGAAAAAACTTGTCCCAAGCTTGTCTCTCAGATGGATGTATCTAGCACTAACTTGATGCTAAATACATCCATTTGAGGGACAAGCTTTTTCGGACGGAGGGAGTACCATGTTTTTCAGATGCAAAATGGCAAGTCACCATCATTTCCTCCTTGGCAATCTCTTTGTGTTTTTTCAATCCCATGGTGATTGCATGCTTTTCTCTCTTTATTACACTGTTTCAGAAACATTATCATTTACCAGTTTAAAAATCTCACAGATTGGCTCATACTCTAAGAAGAATGTGTGCTTCATCATGTTCCTGGATGAGCTAACGTTGACAACCCTTTCCTCTGAAGGACACATCCCTGATGAAAATGGATCCATTGGTCTTTGGAGAATTGTTGTAGTTAAGAATTTACCCTACAAAGATATGCGGAGAGCAGGAAAGGTGCCAAAACTTCTGGCTCACCGACTCTTCCCATCTGCCTTGTAAGTTTTTTGCTGATGTATTTGTCCATGATATCTAGTTGCATGGAGATTCTGTATAGTACTCTATACTCCCGCAGAATAAAATTATATAAATTCTAAAGCACGCGGAGTTAGTTCGTTACTACTTATTAGCTGGTTGATTGCTGATGCATGTCATCTCATCAACTACTAATGTAGTTTAGGATCTTAGTTTTTATTACTCCTAGTTTTCTTTTAACTGGCACATATATGTATTTTCCTATACATATTACCACTACATGCATTTTCTTCTCCATGGCTAACATAACACATTTTACCTGTTAGGTACTCCATCTGGTTGGATAGCAAATTGCGTCTTCATGCTGATCCAATGCTTATCATTGAGTATTTCTTATGGAGAAAGAAAGCAGAGTACGCCATTTCAGTGCACTATGATCGCACCTGTGTCTGGGAGGAGGTGCTTCAGAACAAGCGCTTAAACAAGTACAATCACACTGCTATCGACGAGCAATTTTACTTTTATCAGTCTGACGGCCTTGTGAAGTTTAATGCCTCTGGCCACGATCCTGTTCTACCGAGTTGTAAGTAGCATTTACTTATGTTTGATAAATTCTCCTATGAGTAAATGAGTTGATCGAGTGTATAACAATTTTGCAGATGTGCCCGAAGGATCTTTCATCGTACGTGCCCATACACCAATGTCTAATTTATTTTCATGCCTTTGGTTCAATGAGGTCAACCGTTTCACGTCACGTGATCAGTTGAGTTTTGCATACACTTACTTGAAGCTCAGGAGAATGAACGCTGGAAGAAATTTTCAGCTAAATATGTTTAAGGTAATAAATGTTCTGAGTAGAGCTTCCCTTTTGCTGGCTGAGCTCCTCTTGATATGCTGTATTTCATCTTAGTTAATACGTACTTGATTATAATTACTGTCAATGGTAGTCCGTGCCTACACAGGTTCACATAGAATCTTAATATGGTTCTTTCCATTTTATTGTTAAAACAGGACTGTGAAAGAAGAGCAGTGGCTAAACTGTTTCATCACCGAGCTAATGGAACTACAGATCCACCCCCAAAAAACCTTCGCACAGATAAAAATCATTCATCGATGCCAAGCTAAGACTGCCATCAAGGAAATAGAAGCTAAACTCCTCTAATGGAAGATCTCGATGCTAGCAGACAGGAAGCGGGCCGCCGCCTGCACCCCTACATGGAATGCTTTTTCACTGCTGCCTCCTGGTTTCCACAGTTTCCAGACGCGGGAGAAATCTTACAGAGCTGTATTCTGCTGCGATCAGAGTAGCAGAAAACGGACAGTTTCAGGTTCCAACCATGCATGCTTTTACTTGCAAAGTCGTTGGTGGAAGAGATACATATCGGGGAAAATACCCTTTGAACATGGTGGTAATTACACCTGATAAGTGATTTTATTTTTAAAAAATTCAGAAAAAGTCAAAATGTTCCAAAACTTTTACCCAACAAACTTGAGCTGTCTCTGTCGTACAAAAATATTCTGTAACTAAATATTCTCTGACAAAATTCTGACAAAAATGACAAATTGCCCAGGACATATAGCGTGAACAGTACCTCGTATACAGCGACAAATCTGTTTTTTACGTCCACAACCACATGAAAGTCATTTCTTCGCGAAAGATTTTATGAGTGCAACAATAGTCTACTTTGTTTGCAAAAAGTTTCGGATTTTTTTGACTTTCTTACAAATTACTATTTAAAAAAAATCGGCTGTAATTACACCCAAGAGCCAAACGTTCACTTCCGCATGATAGTGTTCTGGATTTCAACTCACTGATGTTCTGATAGTCACTGCTCAGTCAAAGAACGGGAGTATGAGTACGAGAGCAGGTAGCAGCATTTATCATTTTCAGTGTATGAAGAGATAATTCCTGAAGATTCCTTATTTTTAGTACGACGAAAGTTATATCTTTTCTTTATCAATAATATGTACTCCCTTCGTCCCGTGTTTTATGATACTATGATAGTGTTAAAAACCGTCTAGCATTGAGTACTTTCTGAGTTTTGAATCAGTGATTGTTGGTCGTATTCAACATGAAAAAATCACGCACCAATTGCAAACCTTTTAACACGTACTCCCTCCGTTCCTAAATATAAGTCTTTGTAGAGATTTCACTATGGACTACATACGAAGCAAAATGAGTGAATCTACACTCTAAAATGCATCTACATACATCCGTATGTGGTTCATAGTGAAATCTCTACAAAGACTTATATTTAGGAACGGAGGAAGTATAATATTGCACTGGTTTTCCTTTTTATGTAAGCGCCTCAGCTCCATGAAAGGGAGCATTTGGATGTGGGAAACGTTTCTCCTGTGCCAGCTGATCCACGAAAAACATCAATGATATGTTTGGTTGCTTGCATTAGGTCCAATCACACCCGCGCGGGAAGAATCCGGCCTGTTTGGATGCCCGCATAAGAGGAAGCTGAAGGGATGCGAGCTGTGTACACTAGTAGAAAACTGGGCTTTGGTCACAGGGCAATATTCACATTAGTCACAGTTCAGTCACGAACCGGGACTAATGTGAGCATTGGTCCCGGTTCGTGCGGCCAGGGGCCTGCCGGGCCTCGTGGGGGCATTGGTCCTGGTTCGTCCGGCCCCTTTGGTCCCGGTTGGTGGGACAAACCGGGACCAATGGGCCTCGCTCCTGGCCCACCACCATTGGTCTCGGTTGGTGGCTTGAACCGGGACCAAAGGGTTGGTCCTAGTTGCGGTCAGAGTTTAGTCCCACCTCGCCAACCGAAGGGCGCTCACACCGGTTTATAAGCCCGTCCCTCTCTGCCTTGTTGAGGTCCTCTCAAATTGAAAATAGATGCCCTTATACAGGGAATTTGACCTAAATTTAGAGTAAATTTCTTTGAATTTCATAGAAATTTATTATGAATTTAGGTTGAATTTTCTCTATAGGCGCATCTATGTTCATTTTTTTATAGTAAATAAAATAAATAAACCTTAATAAAATAAATAAACCTTAATAAAATAAAATAAAATAAACTATAGTAAATAAAATAAATAAACCTTAATAAAATAAATAAAATAGCAGCAGTAAAATAAATAAAAATAGCAGCAGTAAAATAAATAAAAATAAAATAAATAAAGTAAAATACATAAGTAATTAGAAACAAAATGGAATGAAATAAATAATTTTTTGTTGTAAGTAGAAACAAAACAAAATAAATAAAGCAAAAGAGAAAACAAAAAACAGGGAAAAAAATTATGCCACCTACTCGGCCACCACGGCCTGAATACGACTTGAAACCCATCCATGGGCCAGGATTCAGGCCCGCAGAAGGCCCAGTAGGCCCCACAGGCAAAGAGAACGGTTAGGCCCGAAAGCCTGCAGTTGAGAGGAGCTCGAGAGGGTGGGCGCAGCAGCGCTTATAAACCACTCTCGAGCTCTCTCAACTAGCGAGGTGGGACTAAACTTTTGACGCGGGGCACCACAAGGCCTTTGGTCCCGGTTGGTGCCACCAACCGGGACTAAAGGGGGGCATGCGTACCGGTTCGTGGCACCAACCGGGACCAATGCCCCCCCTTTAGTCCCGGTTGGTGCCACGAACCGGGACCAATGAGTTGCCTATATATACCCCATCGCCACAGCAGAGCACTCCACAGTGCTCTGTTTTTTCTGGCCGGCGAGGGGAGGGCATTTGGGTGCTCTAGCTCACCTCCTATGCACATGAGGTGTTCGACGAAATGTCTGAGCCACACTAGTTAATCTTTCTCCTCTCGAAACTCGACCTCCGAGCTCCATTTTCCCCGAGATTTGTCTAGGTTTAGCGGTCTGTCACGTCCCGTCCCCGTCTTCACCGCCGTCGATCGCCCGCGCCGATCTCGTCGCCAGCACCACCGTGGTGAGCCTCTTGTTCTTATCTTCTTTCTGAAAGAAAAAAATTCTTACTTCAGATAGATACTTGTCTAATTTTGTTACTTTTATTATTCCTTCTTATTACATAGTGCGATGGTTTTGGTATCCGCCCCCGTCGGCCCTCGTCCTGTCTATGATTCGGATGTGGTATATATTATCTTTTTATAACTATTTGGTTCATTTATTGTTTATGACAAATATGCCGACCAACGTGACATAGATTTTATTTATCTAGGAGGTGGTTGAACCGGAAATTCCAACCGACCCTATTGTCGAGAGGTTAAATTTAGTTGAAGAAGAAAACAATTACTTGAAGGAAAAAATAAAAAAAATTGAGGAGGAGAAGATGATATTGGAGTTGCATGTTGCGGATGTCGTCGATGATCACAAGATCAAGATGGATGCAATGCGCTTGAAGATTAGAAAGATTAGAAAATATGCCATTCATACCGAGGCTTGGTATCATTATACCGTTGGATCAATTGTTACCTTGGTTGCGATTATGATCGCATTTGTTTTCGCATTGAAATGTTTTACATAGTTTCAATGTATGGTTTAATTAATTAGATGCTCTGGAGAGCTAATATATGTTGTTAGATGAGAACTATGTATGTACTTTGGTTTTAATGTGATGATGAACTTCTATTAATTTGGTCACTTAATTATCTATTCATGATGTTCTGTAATGGTTTTTGACACACTTAATTATATATAATGCACGCAGATGAACCGGCAATGGATGTACGGTGACAGACACACCTCCGAGTACATTACGGGCGTGCATGATTTTCTCGAAGTGGCCGAGGCAAACAAGCAGAATGGTTTTATGTGTTGTCCATGCCCTACATGTGGGAATACGAAGTCTTACTCTGACCGGAAAATCCTTCACACCCACCTGCTTTACAAGGGTTTCATGCCACACTATAATGTTTGGACGAGGCACAGAGAAATAGGGGTTATGATGGAAGACGGCGAAGAAGAAGAGGACGATGACAACTATGTGCCCCCTGAATACGGTGATGCTGCAACGGGGGAAGCTGCTGAAGATCAAGAGGAACCAGACGATGTGCCCAATGATGCTACAAGGGGGGAAGCTGCTGAAGATCAAGAGGAACCAGTGCCCGATGATGATGATCTTCGTCGGGTCATTGTCGATGCAAGGACGCAATGCGAAAGTCAAAAGGAGAAGCTGAAGTTCGATCGCATGTTAGAGGATCACAAAAAAGGGTTGTACCCCAATTACGAAGATGGCAACATAAAGCTCGGTACCGTACTGGAATTGCTGCAGTGGAAGGCAGAGAATGTTGTGCCTGACAAAGGATTTGAGAAGCTATTAAAAATATTGAAGAAGAAGCTTCCAAAGGATAACGAATTGCCCGACAGTACATACGCAGCAAAGAAGGTCGTATGCCCTCTAGGATTGGAGGTGCAGAAGATACATGCATGCCCTAATGACTGCATCCTCTACCGCGGTGCATACAAGGATCTGAACGCATGCCCGGTATGCGGTGCATTGCGGTATAAGATCAGACGAGATGACCCTGGTGATGTTGACGGCGAGCCCCCCAGGAAGAGGGTTCCTGCGAAGGTGATGTGGTATGCTCCTATAATACCACGGTTGAAACGTCTGTTCAGAAACGAAGAGCATGCCAAGTTGATGCGATGGCACAGTAAGGACCGTAAGAAAGACGGGAAGTTGAGAGCACCCGCTGACGGGTCGCAGTGGAGAAAAATCGAGAGAAAGTACTGGGCTGAGTTTGCAGCTGACCCAAGGAACGTATGGTTTGGTTTAAGCGCGGATGGCATTAATCCTTTCGGGGAGCAGAGCAGCAATCACAGCACCTGGCCCGTGACTCTATGTATGTATAACCTTCCTCCTTGGATGTGCATGAAGCGGAAGTTCATTATGATGCCAGTTCTCATCCAAGGCCCTAAGCAAACTGGCAACGACATTGATGTGTACCTAAGGCCATTAGTTGAAGAACTTTTACAGTTGTGGAATGGAAACGGTGTACGTACGTTGGATGAGCACAAACAGGAGGAATTTAACCTGCACGCGTTGCTGTTTGTAACCATCAACGATTGGCCCGCTCTCAGTAATCTTTCAGGACAGACAAACAAGGGATACCACGCATGCACGCACTGTTTAGATGACACTGAAAGTATATACCTGGACAAATGCAGGAAGAATGTGTACCTGGGCCATCGTCGATTTCTTCCGACCAACCATCAATGTCGAAAGAAACGCAAGCATTTCAAAGGCGAGGCAGATCACCGGAAGAAGCCCGCCATGCGTACCGGTGATCACGTACTTGCTATGGTCAATGATTTACACGTAATCTTTGGAAAGGGTCCCGGCGGACTAGCTGTTCCGAATGACGCTGAGGGACACGCACCCATGTGGAAGAAGAAATCTATATTTTGGGACCTACCCTACTGGAAAGAGCTAGAGGTCCGCTCTTCAATCGACGTGATGCACGTGACGAAGAACCTTTGCGTGAACCTGCTAGGCTTCTTGGGCGTGTATGGGAAGACAAAAGATACACCTGAGGCACGGGAGGACCTGCAACGTTTGCACGAAAAAGACGGCATGCCTCCGAAGCAGTATGAAGGTCCTGCCAGCTACGCTCTTACGAAAGAAGAGAAAGAAATCTTCTTTGAATGCCTGCTCAGTATGAAGGTCCCGACTGGCTTCTCGTCGAATATAAAGGGAATAATAAATATGCCAGAGAAAAAGTTCCAGAACCTAAAGTCTCATGACTGCCACGTGATTATGACGCAACTGCTTCCGGTTGCATTGAGGGGGCTTCTACCAGAAAACGTCCGATTAGCCATTGTGAAGCTATGTGCATTCCTCAATGCAATCTCTCAGAATGTGATCGATCCAGAAATCATACCAAGGCTAAGGAGTGATGTGGCGCAATGTCTTGTCAGTTTCGAGCTGGTGTTCCCACCATCCTTCTTCAATATCATGACACACGTCCTAGTTCATCTAGTCAACAAGATTGTCATTCTGGGGCCCGTATTTCTACACAATATGTTCCCCTTTGAGAGGTTCATGGGAGTCCTAAAGAAATATGTTCGTAACCGCGCTAGGCCAGAAGGAAGCATCTCCATGGGCCATCAAACAGAGGATGTCATTGGGTTTTGTGTTGACTTCATTCCTGGCCTTAAAAAGATAGGTCTCCCTAAATTGCGGTATGAGGGGAGACTGACTGGAAAAGGCACGCTTGGAGGGGACTCAATAATATGCAGGGACGGATATTCTTGGTCTCAAGCACACTACACAGTTCTACAGAACTCTACCTTGGTGACCCCGTATGTCGATGAACAGAAGAACAGTCTGCGCTCCAAACACCCGGAGCAGTGTGACGACTGGATTACATGTGAACACATCAGGACTTTCAGCAGTTGGTTGGAAACACGTCTCAGAGGTGACACCACTGTTTGTGATGAGTTGTACTCGTTGTCCAGGGGACCATCTTCGACTGTATTGACTTACAAAGGATACGAGATAAATGGGAATACATTTTACACGATCGCCCAAGATCAAAAGAGCACCAACCAAAACAGCGGTGTCCGCTTTGATGCAGCAACCGAGAGGGGAAAGGACACATATTATGGTTACATAATGGACATATGGGAACTTGACTACGGACATGATTTTAAGGTCCCTTTGTTTAAGTGCAAATGGGTCAATCTGTCAGGAGGCGGGGTACATGTAGACCCACAGTACGGAATGACAACAGTGGATCTGAACAATCTTGGGTACACTGACGAACCGTTCGTCCTAGCTAATGATGTGGCACAGCTTATCTATGTGAAGGACATGTCTACTAGACCGAGAAAAAGAAAAGATAAGGAAGCGAATACATCATACGATGAGCCAAAGCGCCACATAGTTCTTTCAGGAAAAAGGGACATTGTGGGAGTGGAGGGCAAGACAGACATGTCTGAAGATTATGAAAAGTTTCATGAAATTCCTCCCTTCAAAGTCAAGGTTGACCCAAGCATCCTGATAAACGACGAAGATTATCCATGGTTACGGCGCAATAAGCAAATGACACAAGCAAAGAAAAAGTGAAGACTTTCTCCCGCAACTATTATGATGATACCATGCCAACTTTGTAACAGACGAGTATGATACCATTGTCCGTTTTGTACACGAAGTGCATCTAGTTTTTGCCGTAACCCTCTCAACTTTCTTGCACATGCTATGTGGATGAAATGATGATACCATGCCAACTTTCAACCTTTTCAGAGTTCATTTGAAATGCTTTTTAATTTTAGGGTCTTATAGCTCAAAATAATTAGTAAATGCATGAAAAATAACAAATGAAGTCAGAAAGGGTTGAAAATTGATGATGTGGCTTTGAATGGTGCATTTTGAACACACAAAAAGTCAGGAGTTCAAATAAGTTTAAAAAAATGAAATCCCTTTGTAACAGACGAGTTTCCGTATGAAATCCTGATACTTCGAAAGAGATTGTCCGTTTTGTACACGAAGTGCATCCAGTTTTTGTCGTAACCCTCTCAACTTTCTTGCACATGCTATGTGGATGAAATGATGGTACCATGCCAACTTTCAACCTTTTCAGAGTTCATTTGAAATGCTTTTTAATTTTAGGGTCTTATAGCTCAAAATAATCAGTAAATGCATGAAAAATGGTGCATGAAAAATAACAAATAAAATAAATAAGTAATTAGAAACAAAATAATATAAACTTTAATAAAATATATAAGTAGAAACAAAATAAAATAAACTTTAATAACATAAATAAAATTTATGAAACTAAAATTATCAAAGTATTTTCTGTTCAAAACATTATAAGCAACCTCTAGTATTATTGAAACTAAAATTATATAAAATTGATGCAACTAAAATTATCGAAGTATTTTCTGTTCAAAATCATTGAAAGCAAAAATAATTTTCATAAAGAACTTTTTTTGTTAGAAACTTTAATAGCAAAAAGAATTATCATAAAGTAAAATAAATAAGTAATTAGAAACAAAATAAAATAAAATAAATAAGTTTTTTGTTGTAAGTAGAAACAAAACAAAAATAAATAAAGCAAAAAAGAAAACAAAAAAATAGGCAAACAATAAAAATTATGCCACCTACTGGGCCACCACGGCCTGAATACGACTAGAAACCCATCCATGGGCCAGGATTCAGGCCCGCAGAAGGCCCAGTAGGCCCACAGGCATGTACAGAGAGGTTAGGCCCGTAAGCCTGCTTTAGAGAGGAGCTCGACAGCTCAGGCGCACCACACCTTATAAACAGGTGCAGCTCTCTCTCAGCTAGCGAGGTGGGACTAAACTCCCACCACCACGCCGCTGTGCAAGGCCATTGGTCCCGGTTGGTGGCACGAACCGGGACCAATGCCACCCTTTGGTCCCGGTTCATGGCACCAACCGGGACCAATGCCCCCCTTTAGTCCCGGTTGGTGCCACCAACCGGGACCAAAGGCCGCCGCTTCCCGCCCTTTGGGCTGCTGAAAAGAGGCCTTTGGTCCCGGTTGGTGGCACCAACCGGGACTAAAGTGGGGCATTGGTCCCGGTTGGTGCCACGAACCGGGACCAATGCTCTCAGTATATAAGAAAGCACTTAGTGTTTTTCAGATTCATCTCTGCATCAGTTCCCCCGCCCCGACGACGCCGCCAGGCTGCCCGAGCTCGCCCCGTCGACGCCGTCGCCACCCTCTGCTGCCTCGTCGACGCGCAGTCGCCCCTTCCCCGAGCACGCCGCCGGCGGCCCGCCCCGACCACGCCGCGCGCCCCTGCCCCGACCACGTCGTCGTCGCCCCAGCTGCCCCGACCACGCCGCCGTCGCCTCTGCCTCGCCCTGCCCCGACCACGCCGTCGTCGCCTCTGCCCTTGCCCCGACCACGCCGCCGTCGCCTCTGCCCCTGCCCTAACGCGCCGCCGTCGCCTTGGTCAGGGCCGGCACTGCCCCCTTCCTCCCTGTTTTTTCTGCACATGTATATGATGTTTTTTTCCTGATTATATGTATATGTATGAGTATATGTATGTATATATGTTCTCTGTGTATATATATGTTCATGTATATATGCAAAAGATAGATTTTTAGAAAAGTTAGGATTTTTTTCTGTTCATAGATTTTTTTGGTGATATTAATTATTGTAGAATATGCAAATGTTTGTATATTCATATGAACAATGCATTAGGCAAAACCTTTACTTTTTTTCGAAATTTTCTATTTGAACATTTTTTTATGAATGAGAGGAAAAAGGAAAATAAGAAGAGGAAGAAAGGAGAAGAAGAGGAGAGGAAGAAGAGGAGAAATAAATAAGAAGAGGAAAAAAGAAGAAAAAGAAGAGGAGAAGAAGAAAGGAATAGAAGATAAGAAGAAAAAATAGAAAAAATTCTATTGTTTCTTCTCTCCTCTATTCCTTTTTCTATTTTTTCTTCTCTCCTCTATTCCTTTCTTCTTCTCCTCTTTTTTTTTCTTTTTTTTCTTCGATCTTCTCCTCTATTCCTTTCTTCTTCTCCTCTTTTTGTTTCTTCTTTGTTTTCTTATGTTTTATCGGGTCTGTCGTCGTCGATATACCCCTCTCCCGATAACTTCAACACGAGGGGGGGTCGATATACCCCCTCCCCGATAATATTATTTTCCCATGTACGTATGTCGTCGTTGTCGATATAACCCCCTCCCGATAACTTCAACACGTGGGGGGGGGGGGTCGATATACCCCCTCCCCGATAACATTATTTTCCCATGTATGTATGTCGTCGTTGTCGATATATATAACTCCCTCCCAGATAACTTCGACATGATGGACGGTCGATATTTATACCCCCTCTCGACCGTGATAACTTATACCACGGGAGCACCCCCCGGCCCTCTCGCTCGACCAAAACTCTCGAGGACACCCAAACCCTAGAAAAAAACGATGTCGGTCTCCTACCCCCTCCCGCCGCGCCCCTACCCTTGAAGCGTTGCCGAGGCCACCCGAAACCCGGAATAAGCTAGGTCTACGTTTGCACTAATATATCCACCTGCTGTCATGTTTGTGTAATAATTGCCATGTTGTAATATTTGCAGAAACAATGGAGCACGAACGAGACGAGCAAGCAGAAGAGGTGTTGGGGGACATAATCTTAGCCAGAGGTGATATCTTGTCGTATCTTAACGACAATGATGGTCTGGAAGAACAGGGTGAAGAAGCAGGCTACGGTGATCGAAGAGTGGAGGAGGAAAGACATGATTATGATGGCTCCGGTGACCCAATGCTGGTGCAAGAAGGAGCCCGTGGTGACGGCTCCGGTGACCGAACAGAGTCCGGCCAGGTAAATATATTAGTTAAGCCTGTGCTGACTAGCTAATTGATGCATTCATTGTTTTGGTATGTACACATATTAATTAACACTCGTCTTTCTTCTTTTTTCTAGCCCTCCGGATCGAGCACAACTTCGGTAAAGAGACGAGGCCCGAAGAGAAAGTTGCGCTCGGATGAAAGGTTTGAGATCACAGCAATCGTGCGCGACGGCCAACCGATTGAACCCATCCGGACAAAGGATGCATTTGCTGCTCAGTGCGGGGTTCTAGTTAGGGACAAGATCCCGATCAGCATCCACCAATGGTATAAGCCTAAGAAGGAAGACCCTGAGGTGTGTTATGTCAATGATATGCATAAAGATGATCTTTGGACTGAGCTGAAGGCAAATTTCACCCTACCGCCAGAGGAGGATCCGGAGAAGCCAGTTAAAGAGCAATTAATCAAGTCTCATGCTCTTAAGAAGATGGCAGGCCTATTCAGGAGGTGGAAGAATGAGCTGAAAACGTTTGTCGACAAAGAAGATACACCAGAATTCATCGGCCGGTATGAGAAGATCAGATATCACTGGCCCGCATTTGTGGCCCACAAGACATCGAAAAAGAGTAAGAAGATGTCAGCGACAAACAAGAAGAATGCTGCGAAGAAGAAGCTTCACCATCGCACGGGGTCAGGTGGCTACCTCAAAGCCCGGCCTAAGTGGGCCAAGGCTGAGAATGATCTGCTTGAAAAAGGGATCGAACCACAGACAATGAACTGGACAGACCGTTGCCGGACTTGGTTCTTCGGGCTGGCGGAACCTTGGAGCCTATATCAGGGAGGTGCGTTTGGACGAACGAGCTTTTGAGAATACCAGTCAAGAAGATTCAGCAATATATCGATGCAGCGCAGGAAGGGACGTTCGTTCCAGACAGAGAGAAGGACGAGCTCACAATGGCCCTCGGGAATCCTGAGCACCCTGGACGGACACGAGGCACGCCAGGCTCCGTTCCGTGGAAGGCTGGTTTTCCGGACGCAGGCGGTTACAAAAGCCAGGAGAGGAGGAAAAAAATGGAGCAGACCCAAATTCAGAAGCTGCACGAAAGGGTTCAAGCGCTAGAGGAACGAGACGGCAATCGACATGCCGAAACTACCCCCGAAGCTACCCCGCCATCTCAGTGGAGAAGCAGCGTGGCTTCCACCGAGCTGCTTTAGCCGGAGCATGTCTTGACGGCTCCTGCTAGCTACCCCATGGATTCTATCACAGAGTCTCAACATTGCCACCTTATGGCGCAATGGCAGAACTTCAAAGTCAAGGCAGCTGTTGGCTCTGTTTTACCTCCTGAACCCGGCGCAACCTACCACTGCCGGCCGATTCCAGAAGGATATGCTAGGGTGATGGTGGATGAAATAACGGAGGGATTTGAGGACCTCCAGCTTGACCACCCTACCGGTGAAGGGGAGACTTGGCTGGGTTTAGCTCTGAAGACTCCGTGCCTATGGCGGAAGGAGCTCATTAACCTTCCGAACTGGACGCCTCCGGCGAGTAAGGGCACTCCGCCGCCGCCTCCTCCTCCGGCGAGTGATCAGGGCACTCAGCCTCCTTCTCCGGCGCGTGGCGGCACTCCGCCTCCTCCTCCGCCTCCTCCTCCGGCGAGTGATCAGGGAACTCAGCCTCCTTCTCCGGCGCGTGGCGGCACTCCGCCTCCTTCTCCGCCTGCGCCGGCGTGCCAGAGCAGCCAGCCTCCTCCTTCTCCGCCTCGTCAGCAAGGGCGGAAGAGACCCGCCGCCACTCCGGCTGCTCCGGAGCGTCGTAGTCCTTCTCCTTCGCCTCATAAGCAAGGAAAGAAGACAGCCGCAGCCGCTCCATCTGCTCTGCCGGTGTCTAGCAGTACAGCTGCCAGAGGCGGGAGGCAATACAGATTCGGTCCTTCTCTGAAGACTCCAGAGAAGTTACCATACGAGAGGACCGAGGAGGAGAACGCGAAGATCGTGCGAGCCGAAGTGAAGAACTTCTTTGAAGGGGTGAAAGCAAAGAAACATCCACCTCCGGAGGAGAAGGTAGATCCGGTGAAAGCGAAGCGCACTCTGGATGCCCTGACAAAACCACCAAAGTCTCCGCCGAAAGGCAACTATGAGCGCATTATTGCAAAGACATTTGTCGAAGCGGAGCGGTCGGGAAGTACTGTCAGTGATCAAAGGTTAAAAGAACGACGAGCTGGGAAAAAAATTGCCCAGCTCGGCGAACAAGCGAACCAATCATCCCCCCCCCCCCGCTCAAGGTATCTAAAGACATCGTCGCTAATGATCCGAGGATGGTGGCCGGTTATAGCAATCTTGGAGATTACCTGCCCGACGATGTACATTATGAAATCATGGAGGTGGACGAACACAAATACCATTACGGGAAGCCTCTCGTCAAAGATGAAAGATCTCTAACAACGATGATGCGAAGATTACATGATTGGGACATGAAAACCTGCAGAGAGTCTGATGGGATGAATACTTTGACGCTGAGAGTTAAACCGGAGCATGACCTCGTTGGAATTGAACTGCTGAATGTTCTATTTGAGGAGTTCTTCCAGTTTTTCAATCAAAAGGCCCTCGATAAATCAACGATCACTTGCTACTGTCTATAAGTAGTACTACTTCTGTCATTAAGTCTCTCTATATAGGTCAGCTCTTTCATTGCATGTATTTATAATTATCCTCACTATATTATGCAGATTGAAGATCGCCGAATTGAAGAAAAGACAAATCGATGATATTGGGTTTATTAACACAAATCTTATAGATGCATATACGGTTGAAAAACATGCCAAAGAAGCCGAGGCCAACTTGCTACGATCGTTGGTATTAAATCAAAACAAAGATATAATACTCTTTCCTTACAACTTCAAGTGAGTGTTACTGTCTTGTGCATATTCGGTTTCCCTTATTAGTCCAGGTTATGGTAATGTAATTGATGACTTATGCATGCATGCGCAGCTTTCACTATATTCTCCTAGAGATTAAGCTTGAGCAGGGAGTAGTAACCGTCTTAGACTCGAGACGAAAAGATCCCCAGGACTATGCGGACATGACTCCAATGCTCGAGAAGTAAGTTAAATCGATCATTATCCACCATATCAGCAACTTTGTTCATTTCCTGATATCAAGTAATTGTTTTCTTTGTCTGTCAGGGTTTGGAAAAAATTCACCACAAAAGCTCCGGGACTGCCAAAGAAGCTGCAATTTAGACACCCGAAAGTAAGTACTATAGTAGCATGTTCCGCACATCTCCTAGTGATTCAAGCGCTAGTTTCATCTACCATTTAGCATGCTTGCTTATCAGTTAGATTGACCTCTATTTCTTGTAAAATGGTTGTGGCAGGAACAAGGGAATGATTTCTGTGGATACTACGTTTGCGAGTCTATCCGCCACACGACCTGTGAGCGGGGCTACTCTGACGAACAATATGAAGTGCGTAAGCAATAATATTCATAATTTTATTTTATTACCATCATTTGTGTCAAGTTTCATTTATTCATATATATATGTATTGACCCCCTTCTTCAAATTAGATGTTTCGGATGCGGGATGAACTCCTAGCAGAAGATCGTATGCGAGCAATTCAAGAGGAATTGGCGGCATTCTTCCTTGACCACGTGATCGCTGAAAACGGAGAATACTATGTGGACCCTGTGTTCTTACAATTTAATTAGGAGATTATATTGTAAGAGATAATTATTGTATATATGTAGCCGGTAGTGTCAGATAGATATACGAGAACTTGTTGTTCGACCAATCTCTCGGAGAAGGAGAGGTGGTCGATATCACTTCTCTCTGTATGCATATGTTCATGACGATCTGCTGTTTCCTTCATTTGCTTACTAGCTAGCGTGTCTAGTCCTCTCTATACGTATATAGTACGTAGCGTCGACCAAGCACGGAGATAAGAGAGGACGCTTCTCTCTATTAATTAGCTAGCTAACACAATATATGAAACACCTAAATTAACCCCCCAACCCCCCCCCCCCCTTCAAAAAAAACAAAAACCCCAGCCCCTGAAATGCTGACGCGTGGATGCCTATTGGTCCCGGTTGGTGACACCAACCGGGACAAAAGGCCCTGCCTATTGGTCCCGGTTGGTGGCACCAACCGGGATCAAAGGCCCCCCTGCCTGGGCTGGCAGCAGCGGCCACGTGGAGGACCTTCTGTCCCGGTTCGTGTAAGAACCGGGACTAAAGGGTTAGGGCTTTAGTAACGACCCTTTAGTCCCGGTTCAAAAATCGGGACAAAAGGCCCTTACCAACCGGGGTAAAAGCCCCTTTTTCTACTAGTGGTACCTGCTTCTCCCTAATCTTCTTTCTTCCTTCTCCCTCTAATCTACACAACGGTGCTTCGATTCGAAATAAGCTCTACATGAAAAAGATGCACATCAATGTTAAGGTTCCATTTTTGTGCGTCGGCCGTAAATGCTCAACTTTGTGTTCACGTTTGGAGCTATTTTGGACGAATTTTGTCAAATTCTTCGCGCACAGTCGACCGTTTGAAATTTCCTTTGACAAGTAGCCTAATCTCGCAGTTCCACATGATTTTCGTGTTGCAAGATTTCTGTTTCAACGACCATAGAAGAGAAGAACTACATCTTTCTCGTGATTGTACATATGCATATGTGTGGTCTGATTTAGGACACTGCTTAACCGTTCCTCTAGGCCAGCATGGTTCCTCCTGATCCCCTCTCCCGCGTCTTGCTGCAGTGGCATCATTGTCACCGTTGTTCGTCTCGGCCTTCTTTCCTAGATCCTATTGCACTGACGTCGCCATGGCGCCCAAACTGCATGTCTTCTCCTCTATTCTCTACCTCAGAGCCCTCCTATTCATCCCTCTCGACGTCGGCGTCATTCCTCTTGACCTCCTTACCCGCGTCCTACTACACTGGAGTCGTTTTCGGCGTCGGTCATCTCGGCCTCCTCTCTCTTGTCCTACTACACTGACACTGCCATCGCGCGAGCATTGCATTCCTCCTCTCCACTATCTTTGTGCGAACTTTCTCTGCGGCGATGAGGCCAGCAACTAGTTCACCGCGTCGCTGATGGGGTCGCTCGCGCATGACTCCGTGCTCATCGTGTCGGACGCGACGCCACGACCACCGTCCACCGCTGTCGCCATGGTCCAACATGCATTGCATTTCTCCTCCCCCGTCCCCTGCCTCAGCGCTCCTCTGCGCGGACTTTCTTTGCGGCGGCGACGGTAGCAACTAGTTCGCCGCGACGCCGGCGGGAACGCTCTCCCGAGACTCCGCGCTCGTCGTGTCGGACGCGGCGCCGCGGTCACCGTCCACCGCAGTCGTGAGGCACAATATAACTGTATGTGTTAAGTCTTAAGTGTAAGTGTTAGCTCTTAATCATATCTCGCGTATGCAAGCAAACACCATGTAGTTGCCTGAGCCGAGCCAATGTGGGCAACCAAACGCTATGCCAAAATTTCTCCCCTAATGCAAGAGGCCTAGATATGGGCAACCAAGCAATGTGCATATGTCGGTTTTTTGCCTGTTTTCCCTCAACCAGGCTCCGTTGAGCCAGGCTCCATGGGCCAGGCTCAACCGACAAGGTAATCAAACATGTCCCAACTGCTCGCGCTGACGTTGGATGGGCATCAACCACACACACTGCTCTTTGAAAGCACCCGCACGCTCATCATATCCTTATCCACACGTAGGGATGGTAGTTTTGCTCATGGGTACGGGTACCCACAGGTACCCTACCCAAAAACAGTGGGCATGGGTAAGACTTAGCAAGATTTTTTATCCATGAGTAATGGGTATCCATACCCACAAAATAGTATACGGTAGGGCGTGGGTATGAAAATGCGCCCATTGGTAACCCAATGGACACCCAAAAAAATTAATAAATAAAAATAACTCCTATTGACATGTGGGGTCAACACCCAACTCCTATGGCTAAACCCGACCCCTTATTCCAATAAATAAAAATAAGTCCTATGACATGTGGGGTTAATACCCAACTCCTTTGGCCAAACCCTCGATCCCTTATTCCCTAAACCGGCCATTGCTCATAGGATCGCACCCTACGGATCACCACTCCTCCTTCATCCTATGTGGCTCATCAAAATAATGAAATCTCGACTATTCAGCAGCGGACTCTTGTCGAACCCTAAAGAAAAGCAATGGAATCTTTTCCAACACTTGGACCAGCAATCCCAAGTTCCCACCAACGCATCCCTTTGTGTCAGGCCTCCACCAATCGCTTATTGTACTCCCTTCCCTCCTCCAATAGGCCACCCACCGGAGGAGGCCACGTCGATGCTAGACTGATCACCAATCATGACTTGAATTTGAGACTCATTACTCTACTTGTTCAATATGTAAATAATGTATATTGTAACCGGTGGGTATGGGCATGGGTGTCAATTCATGCCCATGAATATTGAAATGGGTGGGTATAGAAATTTTTTTTGGGTATGGGTTTGGGGTGAGGGTTGTACCGACCTATACCCTACCCATTGCCATTCAACTCTGGTCCATCCCAAATTCCCATGGCTTCCCTCGATCCCCGGCCGTGGTGTGGATTCCCGTAGCAGCGTCGGTGCTTCAAAGGTCGCCACCAGATTTCCAGTGATGCTCCTCTCCTAAGTGTTGTCGTGCCTCCCATCCCCACCCCAGATGTGAAGAGGAACACTCCCCATGGCCGATGCCTGCTGTTTTTTGCGGCGGTGATGATGCGACGCGGCGGCGATGCTGCTCCGTCATGCTACTATGACACAGTCGTCGTGTTGTGAACCCAATGTTGCAACCCGATGTAGTGGAGGCGCCGCCACGCCGTCTTGCTGCTCTCGTCGTGCTGCTCGCCGGTGTTGTGGAGGGATATAAACCGATGTTGCAGAAGCAACGCCGTTCTGCTCGTTGATGTTGTGGATCGGCTACAACAATGTTGATGTTGCATGGCGCAACAGAGGTCATGTTGCAATAAGGTTGAATCGTGTTGCAAACGAGGGATGACTAGAGGAGAGGGGCAATCGCGGCGGGCATCACACGCATCAGACGGCTCGCGGCCCGGCCGACCTTTGCCAAAGACCAGTCGGATGGGCAGTACATTATGTTATTCTAAACAAACTTGGAAGCAACAGTAACCAATTTTAGTGTTAAAATGCTAGCGCAGTGAAACAAGCAGCGAATGTAAACGTTGATAGTGCGAAAATTTTGGGTAGAACCATGGTCTACCCGAACCTATGCTCAGGGCCACTCATCTCTGGACACATTTATCGGGATGTGTGCACAGCGGGTAAAGTAAAGTATGGCGGGAGTCATTAAAAGGAAGATTACGTGGGCTATAGTTGCTAAGTACTCCGAACCATAGGGAGTAAACCTACTAGTAGATGCTAACACGATAGGTGTAATATAAAATACCATAGTTCTTCGAACCATGCGAATGTTGTCTTCAATACACCAGCACTATTCATACTTGTTTATTCCCAGTATATGAGGGAGCTTGCTTGTTTTATTTTTGTTGTTTATTCCCAATTGTAGTCTGATTTTGGTGCATGCTTTTTTATAAGCTGTAAAACTCAACCATATTTGTGGATGCGGCATACATTTTTTTTAGATTTACAGTGTGTTAGTACATATTTTTTTTGAACATTTTTTAGGCTGTAAGACTTAACTGAGCATTTCAAATCATTCTGTACAAGTCAAACGAAGGCCCGTCCCCCGTGTCGCTCCCTGGAGCGGCTCGGGCGGAGTCCCAGATCCCGTCGCCGCCACCTCCATTCCCTCCCTCCCCCTCACCGTCGTCGGCTCACGCCACCGGGCAAAGCCCGGCGGCGACCGGCGGCGGCGGGATCTGGTCAGTTTCGGCCTCCCTTGGACGACATGGAGGCATGGGGCGCATGTCTGCGGCGGGGCGTAGGCGAGCTCCGGGCGGCGCGGAGGTGCGCGGACGCGGAGGCCATGGCTTCAGGGCAGCGCTGGTGTGCCTTGGCACGGCGCTGGTTCTGGATGCGCGAATGCCGCGGATCTGGCCGTCGCGGATGCGTGCGGCGGCGTGGATGCGCGTGTGGCGGGCGGCACTGAGGTGCAGGGGCATGGCCGCCCGGCCGCGGGTGGGTCACGGCCGTGTGGTGGCTGGTGAGGCGCGGCGTGGGCGGGCGCACGGGATGGCGAGGCCGGCGCGGATCTGGCGCGCGGCGGGGGTGAGCTGCAGCTGCAGCTCGGCTGTGGCTGTGCAAGCGTGAGGCGGCATGTGGTGGCCACGACGGGCGGCTAGGCGGAGGCCGCGGATCTGGAGGGTCCAGCGTGGTTTGAGAGGTGCGGCGGCTACTGCACCACGAGGTGGAGCCGGTGGACGTCGATCGGGGGATTGTGTGTTGTGCAGTGCTTCAGATCTGCTCGGATTCGGAGGTGTGGAGGAGCCCCGGGCGAAAGTCCAGCACTAACTTTGGGTCGGTGCCGGCAACAGCGGCGCCATGGCCATGGTGTCGTTCCCCTTCTTGAAGGTGTTGCCGTGGAGCTCCATTACACGACTCTCCGGGAGAAATCTCTAGCTTCAAATGTTCGAAGCGGGCGATGACGGCGGCTACGTCGTTTTCTTCTTTGAGGCATCGCCTTGGAGAGTCAACATTTTGCGGTTTGCACGGATCTCTTTCTCGGCGGGTACAGTGGACGCCGGGGCAGTGGCTCCGGGTGGTTTCTGTTTGTGCGCCGAGATGGCGATCTCGGAAACAATGCGAGTGGCAGCTCTATGAGGTGGGGCTCAATCTCAACATTGGTTGAGTGGCATCCTTGTCCCGCTTGGGCGGTGGGGGCGTCGGCTCGGTCGATGCGCCTCAGAGGGGGCGGTCTGACTTTATGTCGGGGCGGCGGCCCCGGATGTGGTGCGGCGTTCGTGGTCTGCGAGCAGTTGCCCTGAGTAGCGTGGGCTGCGGGCAGCTGGGCTGTGCGGCGTTGCTGCTCGAGGGGAGCGGTGGTATGTCGGGGCAGCGGCCCCGGAAGGCGATGCCAGTGGAGTGCGCTAGGCGCGACAGAGCGGTGGATGTCGGGGCGGCGGCCCGAGAGGATCTCTGTGGCGACCAGGCTTTTGTGGTAACGATAATGGTGGGAGCGATGTCGGCGACGCGGCAATGGTTGCGGTAGACGGCTCTTCTCCGACGTGTTCGCGGTATTGCCTCGGTTTGTTTGTTGCTGTGGAGTCGAAGCTGCGGTGGCAGGGCCCTGTGGTATACGATGACTGGCTGCGAGTGGCCCGTTCGGCGATCTTCCGTGGCGCCAACTTTCACCTGGTTTTGTTCTTCTGAGTTCTCCGTCAGAGTCGGAGCTGCGTTGTCTGGCTGTAGGTCGACATGTTGTCGATGAGGGTGGGCTTTGCCCTGTATGTCAATCTTTGGAGTGGGCTTGGCCCTTATTGTTCCGGTTTTTGCCCGATTTTTCATAATTAACCAGGCAATTCTCTTCTGCTTAATTAATAGATGAGGTAGTCTTTGCCTCCGTTTCGGAAAAAAATCATTATGTACAATCTTATGGATATAAAAGACTACCTGTAGTGTGTCAGTGCAAATTTACAACTTTACTTATCCTTGAAAAATTCTTTATTCTTTGTATGAATTTAATTTATATACCAGAGGGCTTTATTCTTTTCAGATTTTATTAAAAAATGTCAGGACAAAACTTCGATTTTGACGAGCTGCAGTATGTCAGTACAGATTTACAACTTTAGTTATCCTTGTACCGGAGGGCTTCAGTCTATTTGAAGTTTTCTTAGAAATTGTCAGGACAAAACTTTGATTTTCATGAGCTGCAGTATGTCAGTACAGATTTACAACTTTAGTTATCCTTGCCAAATTATTTATTCTTCGTATGAATTTAAATACCGGAGGGCTTCAGTCTATTTGAAGTTTTCTTAGAAATTGTCAGGACAAAACTTCAATTTTCATGAGCTGCAGTATGTCAGTACAGATTTACAACTTTAGTTATCCTTGCAAAATTATTTATTCTTTGTATGAATTTAAATACCGGAGGGCTTCAATTTTCACGAGCTATTTTTTTTAAAAGTGCTACAGTTCTTAGGTACGTGTGCCAGCCCATCTCGTTCAAAATAAAAAATGAGCTCACGCAGGCCTACTAGCTAGTATGTTCAATGGTTAACGCTGGTTCAGGAAGGTTAAAGGCTAACGAAGAAATTTGAATTCAAAGAGGAAACAGATCCACGTGTGAAACAGTAGTATATCCTACGACATCCACTATAGGTTCGGGTGGACCATGGTTCAGAAACTCACCTCTCTTGATAGTGTCTGGCGTTCTTCACATACATCAGAACCGAGAATTGCAGATACTGCAAAGAACTAGCAGAATTGCAGAACGTTGATAGTGTCTTGGACGCCGTCGACGTCGCCCGGATGCTGCCCGCCGGCTCCCAGGACCGGAGCGCGTGGATGCTGACCGCCGAGCAGCTCGCCGTGCTCGCCGAAGCGCAGGCCTCCTCGACGCTGGCCGCCGCGCACCGGATGCGCAGCGCCGTCGCCAGGGAGCGCTTGAACGCCGCGTTGGCCATGAACCACGGCTGAGCGCGTGTTCTTGCCGGAGCCGCCGAGGCCGACGCGCCGTTCGCCGATCGCCGTCGTCCCTGCAGGTTCTTGCGTTCTCCCAGCTTCTTTTCGATCGATAAGGCGTAGCGTAGGCGGTTCGTGGCCCAGCTTTCTGCAGAGACTTGTACGAGAGATTTTATCTGCGGATAAGCATGAATGATAGTATCGTCTGAACATCTGGGATGTGTCGTTGAACTCAAACACCTGATCAGTGATATTGCTAGGTTAGGTAGATGCACATTTTTCTGCTTCAGCTGCTAATTTTGATGTTTTCATTTTGCGGATTCACAGTTTCTACAGGAAATCTTGCCTGTAAAGAAGCATGTCGGTTGTACATTTTGATGTTGTTTGGACTTGGTAAGTCCTGAAGTCCTGATCTGTTTGAATGTTAGATGCACATTAATTTCTCTATGATTCTTCTGGAATTAGTGTATTTACCAAGATCCCATAATCAACCAATCATGCAGTATCCAGATCCAAGATATAGCTTTCTGGAATCTCTTTCAGATTCAGCCTACATTTGCTTCACCACTTCCTGTTCCTGTACCCAGTTCAATGTAGATGGCATTGTGAATATGAAACTGAATCCTGAACTTCGCCTTTTTTTTTCATTTCGTTTTGTTAGGAAAATCACAGCCTGATGCAGTTCTTTATGGTTCAGAAAATAACAGCAACACAAGCACAATAGGGGCGTTTACAACTGGGAAATGTTTGGAGAAGAATCCAGGCACACTGTTTATCTTCCACAAATTAGCAGAAAGATGCCACATCATAAGTGACATTATTAAGCTGGGGATGAATCTTGACACAGGCAGAACAGAAGCATGCGCACAAATGGGTGTGCGCATCGTAGCGTGCAGGAGCATACACAATTTGCACTCAGGCACGTCAAAGTTGCATGTACAATACAAATACTGGATGCAGAATTGCAGATGCTGCAAAGAACTAGCAGATCTTCTAGGTGAAATGATTGTGGGAACAAAACACAGGGCCCCTTTGATTCAAATGACTTCTATAGGAAATACAACATCCAAGAAAAGCGAAGGAAAATGCAACATCCAATACCCAAGAAAAGAGAAATGAAATCTGAATGAACAATTATGCATAACATAAATGCTTGGCTAGTAGTAGAATTGTTGCAGGGATTGGGGTAAAGCCTCCATTTCAATCGACCGATAACCGAATTTAATAACTGCTATTGATTTCAGTGGACAGTGCCCAACAAATAACACTGAACTCAAGCACAAGGGGAAATGTTTACAGGAATACAAGGAAGCCACCTGCTCATGAAATATCTCTTAACATTCACATGCTGGCTTTTTATGCAAGATAGCGGTATAATTTTCTATCTGCTTTGTCCCTCTCTAAGAATTCACGCTCGATCAGAGATTCTATGCGTTTCTTTATGATAACAGGGTTCGGCAAGAACCGTGCTTGCAATTGCTTGGTAACCTCAGATACAATACTGTTATGATCCAAGACCCTCCTAGATTTCATGATCCTGACGATGGCAGCCTCAATCTGAGGTTTCCTGTCCTCCTCAACTCGCTGGCGGGTCTCCTGCTTCTCTGGCTCAGATTCCTTTGCCGCCACCACTGTCCCGATCTTCACCTTAACAAGCTTGCTTGTGAACTTGTCATTGAAGTAGAATGTGTCATCCTCTGATATGTCCTTGCTCATGGGCTCTTTACGGAGAACATTCTTCCCCTTGACACAAGCAAGAGACTGGAGACATCTCTTTAGGTCTGTGGAAGGTATCTCAGTAGCTTGCTCGATGTCTTTGTAGCTAAGTCCATCAGAAGTGTTAAACAACATCAGAACACACATCTGGTAAGTGGATACATTCAGCTCATGCTTCTGGCTTTTCCCAAAAGTGGCCTTTATATCAGCTGTTCCCATATTTGTTTGCCATGTTAACCTCCGCCCACTGTGAGTTCCAAGATAATATCCACGGAATTTCTCACATACTGCAAGGATTTCAGGTGGAAGGCTGCAGGGAGGGCTGGGTTGTGTTGGCCAAGAGCCAGTTGTGAGGATGTGGACATCAAGTGTAGGACCATCACCAAGTTCTTCGGATTTCTTGGCATAGAAATCCTGCATGGTGTCCTGAGATGTCTTCATGTCAGTGAACATGCCCTCTAATTTGGAGGTGAACTGGTACCCACATTCCGTCTTGAGTTTGACTATCATACTCCTCTCAGCATCATCAGAAACAGTTTTGCCAGACAGAAGCCTTTTTGCCAAATGCTGCTTATAGTACTTCTCAAACACATCCTTCTCCTGAAGGTACCGAAACAGCATCATGACTTTGTCCAGTATACCCTCCACATCCTCTTCTGTTGCCCCTTTCAGTCCTTTCCGGAGTTTGTCATCAACATACAGTGATATGAATTCAGGTGACCTGTTGTTTAAGTTGATGAAGAACTCAAAGGATGAATTCAGAGCATTTTGGAAGGTTTTATCATTGCCAAAAGCAACATTGATGATCTTATCATGCTTATCCTTCTCATTTAACAAGCACTGAACAAATTCCACTGGGTCTTTCAATCTCTCCGGATCTGTCACCAAGTGCTTCCCTGTTTCCCTCAGGTATGAAGTCATCATATCTCTGATTGTTGATAGACCATCAGGAACCCTTCGGAATAAGGTGTACATCCTACCCAAATCTTCATATTTGTCATCTATAAGCATGTTAACAAGGCCAGAGTTTTCCATGTGGACCAATCTATGCATGTGATTGGCTATCATCTCTTTCTCCACCACGCTAGTTATCTTTGCCTCACTGCCAGCATCCAAGTAGTGTGAGACACGCTCCATTTCCTCATTGAGCCGCCTCTCAGCCTTCTTAAGGTAGTTACCACAATCACAACACTCGATGAACTCTTGAGATTCCCCACTGTAGAAGCTAGCGGAAACTTCCAAAAATGGTTTCTCAAAATCATCTTGGTACACAGCAGGACCAAGATCCATTAACATCTTTGTAATGCTCCTCATCAGGCCTCTATTGATCACTTCACCCATTCTTTCTCTGTGAATAAGATCTAGAAGGGTGTCAAGCAGCCGACCATGGATCATTGGGTAGTGAATTATATGATCCCTCCACAAATTCAGACCAAGCTCATGAACAGGTGTCCTATGGGATGTCGGGACATAAGTCCGATCCATGTACATTAGAATATCCCTGATCATCTGCAATGCCTTGTTGTGATCCATCCACTTCGCATTCAGCTCTTCCAAAAACAAACCACCCTGTGCAGCCTCTATTGATTTTGATATTTCCTTCAAACGCCATGTCATAGTGCTCTCAAGGCCATTATAGAGCTTCTCGCCATACTTGTGAAGCACCATGTTGTAGGCACTCCTGCACATGGGAAGAGAATTTACAAATTAGAGTAAGGTGACACCACAATAGCCCTTAGTAGGTATTATACTAGATCCCCCCTGCACCCTGTGCTCTTGCATAGTAGTACTAATTTACTACCAACTATCCAAATTCGGCAATATAAGAGTTCAACAAGCACTATGACTCAACATTCATATGACAAGCGATTATAAATCATATGAATATCTGAAGAAAAGCATCTATCAAGTTCTAACAATATGTTGATTCAATCTGCCTTGCAGCTTGCTGATCCATCAGAGACAGCAAAGACTGATACACACAGAAACATGTCTGTTCTATTTTGTGTTCTGGGGAAGAACAAAAATGCAAGACTAGAAAACCATGTTTTAAATATAACTCCCATAGCCGAAACAGTGGAGAGTATATTTCCCTTGAAATTCCTAGTTAAGAAGAGCTTTGTTACTTGACTGCTCATCTAGTGGAGTATAGCGTCAACAGTTAACTGAGGTCTTCGGCCACAAAAGAAGCTAATTATTCCCGTGACATTGGTAGGAGAACAAACACTGAAACGAAATCCTCTCTGATTGATCGCTTCCTGAGCACTGCACAGGATACGAACATCCAGCTTTTGTTTTCACACGATACTACCACGCGCCAGTTCGAATTGCACACACAATCTGCCCTGGAACCGCATTCTCTCGGAATTCACGCAGGCAGAGACGGATGCATATCATCTAACCAAGCGGGAGCGAGAGCGAGCGCCGGCAAGATCAATCAGGCTAGCTTAGTGCGGGCAGGGGGGGCGGGGGCCGACCTGTAGAGCTCCTCGAAGGAGAGGCCGCTGGCGTTGTGGTTGTAGATCTCGTGGATGGCGTGCTCGAGGACCTTCCATGTCCGCTCCGCGTACTTGGGGTCGAGCTCCACCCGGTGCTTGAACGCCTCGATCTTGAAGTTGCGCTTCCTGGGCGGGCCTCCGCCGCTCATCTTCGCCGCCGCCGGTGGGCCCGCTTCGCCGCCGGCGGCTGGCTAGGGTTTTCGGGCCCGCGGGGTGGGTGGACGGGACGGGGGGAGTGGGGGGAGCAGAGGCGATGGAGGGAGGAAAAGTGGGGAAAGGAAAACGAGAGCGTTCCTGCCTGCCTGGCGTCCCGTGCTGATTCGGGGTTGTTTCCAGAGAAGGACGGTGGGTTTTTTCCCCCTCGGAAGGAGGGGGATTTTCACTGCAGTCAGTTATTACAGACAGTTTGATAATCCTATACGCACCCATGATGAGAAGTGATTTTACCAAATCCACCGAACCCTGACAGCTGTACCTGACAGCTGTAGAGAAAAACTCAAAAGATGCACAGCTTATTTTGTTTCTGGCTGAAATTGATACAAAACTGTAAAACTAAAGTAGTCCGTACACACTAAATTACACGTGTTTTTTAATGAAACTAGCACACATGCCCGTGTGTTGCAACGGGATGATAAAATTACATGCCTCTAGCTTAATATAAGAATGGATCAATGTATTCTCTAGTTCAACATGACACCCTTTAATTAGAGCCAAACCAATATATTCTTTTTTTTATTGGCACGTGCCCATAATTGGTTTCAATTATAATTAACCAGCATATTCTCTTTTATTTGCGCATGAAAGCTACCACTGTCAATAATTTATGGTGTCCTTTATTCTGAACAAGCTGACTTAGCTTGATGCGCCGAATGCGGAGCAAGCTCAGTATCGGAGTGATCGAACTCACGACCTCAAAGACCCGACCACATGTTGCTAGCCACTCAAACAAATGCGTTCTGCTAACCCATGGTTATCGTGAATATTAAAGAATCTAATGCAACGTCAGATTCGAAACTTTTTTTGAACTTTTCAAAAACTAATAACTATGAAATGTCAAACATACTTGGCAACGTGAACAATTTTCCAAATTACGAATTTTTTAAATTCCACACATTTTAAAAAAGATGAACAAAAAATTTGAACGGAATATTTGTTGAAATTCACAAACATTTCTTAAAAGCATGATTGTTTTATAAAAATATGATTTTTTTTAAGTTGTGAACAATTTTTGGAAACGGGAACATGTTTTGAACATATCGAAGAAATTTAGAAAATGTGTCCTTTAATGCAAAATTATTTTCAAATTTTGAACGTATCACTAAAACAAGAATATTTTTTCAAATTTGTAACATTTGTAAATCTTGATTTTTTTGGAAAACCCCAAAAAAAATCCAAAATTTGGAAATAATTTGTCAAATTCTGAAAAAATCAGAATAACAAAAATTTAAAATTTCAAACATTTTCAAACAGGAATGCTAGTTTGGAATTCATAACATGAACTACCGAATATACTTGGTAACGTGAACAATTTTCCAAATTATGAACAGTTCTTTGAAAATTCCATACATTTTTGGACAAAGCAAGAATAAAAAATTTGAACAGAACATTTCCTGAAATTCACATACATTTCTTAAGTACATGAACATTCTTATAAAAATATTAATATTTTTACGTTATGAACAATTTTTTAAAATGGGAACATGTGTTAAACATGCAGAAGAATTTTAGAAACTGTGTTTCTTTAATGCAAACATTCTTTTCAATTTTTAAACCAATCGCTAAAACAAGAATATTTTTCGAATTTGGAACATTTTTTAATGCATTTGTTTAAATCTTGAATTTTTTTGAAAAATACGAACATTTATTAAAAATGGGAATATTTTTTAAATTTTGAACATATTTTGGCATGACAAAAAAATCGAAACATTTTTTAGAATAGGAACACATTTTTTAATTTTTAACTTTTTACGAATTGCGAATAAAAACTGAAACTGCAATTTTTTTTTGAAAATTGTGAATTTCAGAAAAACTTTAAAAATATACTTGCAATGGGCAAAATAAAAAGAAACAGGAAATGAAAAGAGAAAGAAACAGAAAAAGAAAATTTGAAACAGAACACAAACAAAAAGGGCCGCCGTGTCTTGGTCGCCCTGTGCGTAGCTGAAACTATATGCCGCATTGAGCGGGAAATAGAATTTTTTATTGCTGCGTGGGCAGGAAAAAGGGCTGACTTTACTGGGCCATAGGGCGCGCGGCCCACGTACGAAATTCTCCACAAATTGTTTTTCTTTGCTAACAAACGGAGTACGAAAGTTTAGTACCACCTTGGATAGAAACAAAAAAACTTTTAGCGATGAACGGATGAAAAAATTGAAGAAACGCAACTTGCTTAAACATGCAAAAATAATATAACCAAATATAGGTATAGATATAGATATAGATTCTATATACATAATAACCAAATATAGTGGAAGTGGAAATATATTTGGAAAGAAACAACCTAAAAACATGCTGATAAAGCTCTAAGGAGCCTATCCTTCCAAAGAATTCACGTGATCTTGATGAACGGACTGTGTCGCAACGTTTTCACTTTTATGGGTATTTAGATTGGAACTACTGCGACTACTACCAGCAACGTCAAAATATATGCCCCCTTCGTCATTTCTAGCCCTTTCCTCTTCTTGTCGTCGACAAGGACGAGAAGTCCGGAGGGCTTTCCAGGTAGCAGCTTCAGGACATCGCCGTGGCCGGCGCCAATGGCCACGTGGAGCGCATCTGAGCTTCCATGTGCGGCGCCATTGGCGAGGCCGAGGATCAGAGCTCCGTGATGAGGCATTGACCCTCGCTGGATGCCGCTACTGCTGGCCACCGGGAACACGCGCCGCTCCTGCTGCCTTTCGTGTTGGTCGACTGTAGGCCATTTTGCGAAAGAATCCACGTAGGCAATCTCTAGAGCCTGATTCGAGCGCACTGCTACTTGCATGCGACCCAAAAAGGCCCAATACCACGGGAGAGAGCGATTTATTCAGCCGGTTTCCCTTTCCCAACCATCGATCTGACTTATACGTATAAGGTACCTAAAAAATCAAAAAAATCAAGGTAGGGCGAGCGCCCAACCTCGCCCTACAGAGAGCTCCGCCTGTGCATGTGCACGTTTATAAGGAGTAAGTATACGCACATGTATAAAATTGGCATTTCAGAATGAATTTGGCACCACTAATGAGAACCAATAATGACAGGATGGCAGTACGATTGCACGCACAAAGAGACGATAAAGACAACGTCCGTCTCCATGACGCCGCTCAATTTTCTGCTATATACTTATAGTCATTGTGCCATTATGTGAAGGGAAGCAAAAAGTCATGTCTCCACATTGCACTGGTCATGTGTATTATTGATCTCTTGCCACGTGTAGAGGTGGTAGCACTCTCGGCTGTGTTTAACTAATCTTTACAGGTAAAGTGTCCCTTTTGATAGTTCACAACTCAACGACACGGACATAACATCTCATATGCAGTGAAGTACCAGGATATTTGTTGCTTTCGTTCAGAGATTATTACATGTACAAATTATGTGCCTGTGGCAGTGAATTAACATGTGTCTATAATATAATAAGTAACAACTTCAAATTATGAAAATATAGCTCATACAATAGTCGACCCTATACAATATAATTTTTTCCTTTAAAAAGGTCAAAATTTGGCCTATTTCATTTATTAGTAGAGTGGAATTTTAGATACATCTAGAGGTAACAATTGCAGAGAGAAAACTGGTTTGTTAGGGCAAGCCAATATTACACGATAGTGGCAGACTAAGAACTTTTCGTAGACCAGATAAACCAATTTTTCAAGGCAAGCCAACATTCCACGACAGTGACAGACCTAAGAACTTTGCGAATCCCAGATAAACCACAAGTCAAAGTGTTTATGGTATATAAGTTTTCATTGCAAGTCAATGTAAAAATCACCCTGGCAACGACCTAGGCTGGAGGGACGCTAGGAACACCCATGTTACAAAGCACTTGATAAGCAAGCGAGATCTTTTGCTCTAGCTATAATCCAGGTCGACGCCTCATCCCTAACACCACTAACTAGGGTCAACAACATGGAAGACTTGTTTTGAAGGACTCGGGCCTTTCACTCTTTCTAGAGCTCCCATGCCACCAGGATGACCATGGAACGCGGACCCTTCCACCCAATTCTCGGCAAACGATGCAGTTGTCTTCCACCAGTCTGTAATGGCCTAGTCAATGTAATGGCAAGATGGAGTTGGGGATATCCCAAACCATAAGTGTATCGTGTTCCAGAACCACCTAAAGTAGTGACCTTGGAAAGGATGTATGGCATGGATTCAGTGCCCTCATGGCATAAGAGTTCGAGATATTCCAAACCATGTAACACCTCGTATGCAATGAAGTGTCAAGATATTTGTTGCTTTCATTTTGAGAATATATGTACCAATCTTGTGCTCGTGGTAGCCGATTAACGTGTGCCTATAACAGGTAACAATTTAAAATTACGATAATATAGCCCATACAAGTCAACCATGTACAATATTTTTTCCTTTAAAGAAAAGACAAAATTTTGCCAATTTCATTCATTAATAGTGCTTGAGACTCATCATTTGGTTCCAAAAGAAAGAAGTGCATTTCACTCTTGGTCATTTCATATCTTAAGGTTGAAGCTTGGTGGTTTCGGAATTGACCAACAATAGGCTATCCCAAAATTCCTTTGCGGACGTAACAAGAAGGTAGGGGGGCCTTCTTCTTTATATCACTACAAAAAAATACACTTCCGTGATGATACGTGTTTGTCACAGTAGGTCACGTTTTCTGTCATGCATGTACATCCATGACAATTTTATGACAGAATCAAGATAGTCATACCTGTACTGTCGTAGAAGTGTTCCATGAAATTACCAAAATTATCATCACGGAAGTGTCCACTTCCATGACGATAAATGGCGCGTCATGAAAGTGCTTTCATCAAGGGTGACCGACACGTGGCATCCACCGTAACGGGTCGCCGTTAAGCTATCGGGTCCGGTTTTGGATCCGATAACCCGTTAACAGCCTGGACCAATGAGGATTTTTCATGTGTAAAAATCTCATTGGCCGGAGGAAACACGTGTTGGCTCACCGTTGGGACAGATGTCACCCACTCATTGGACAGGAGGCGCCTATGATGGGTCGACACGTGGTACGGCCCAACAGTGGCCCATTCCGGTGAAAAAGGTCGGCCCAGTAAAAATTAGCAGGCCGGCCCATATAAGGCCTACTTGTGTCAGGTCCATTTAAGCCCACGGCCCATACGAGATGTGCCAATTCAGCCCGTCAACGGCCCGTTAAAGATTTGACACCATTGCAGCCCATCGTCAGTTCGAGCCCATTAACAACCCGCTATATATTTGGGCTCAATATGGGCCCAATGTGATTTTGGCCTGTTAACGGCCCATTCAAGGGATGGGCCAATTTTCAAGATATACATCTTTCGGCCTTTTAGCGACCCATTTAAGTGTTCGGCCAATTTCCGGCCCGGTGTGTCTTTCGGCCTATTGACGGACCATAAATGAGTTGGGCCATTTGTAGTCAGACTTGAGTTTTGGCCTTTTAGCAACCCATTGAAGTGTTGGGCCAATTCCCGGCCCGGTGTGTCTTTCAGCCTGTTGACGGCCCATAAATGAGTTGGGCCATTTGTAGTCGGACCCGAGTTTTGGCCTTTTAACGACCCATGCTCTTCATGGTCCAATACCAGTCCGGTTTCTCTTCCGGCCTGCTAAAGGCCCACAACACTGTTGGGCCATTTATAGTACGACCTGACTTTCGGCCTCTTAATGGCTCATGCTCTTCATGGTCCAGTACGAGCCTGCTGTCTCTTTCGGCCTGCTAAAGGCCCACAGTATAGTTGGGCCATATGTAGCCTGACCTTAGTAACGGCCTGTTAACGGCCCGTGAAATCAAATGGGCCCACCTGTTGCCCGCTTCGATGTCGGCCTGTTAACGACCCGGGAGGTAAGAGGGCCGACCATTAACTTTCGGCCTAGTAACGGCCCATTAACTTAATGGGCCCACTAAAGTTCGTACATGTCTTTAGGCCCAATTAGATAATTTGAGCCCATTACGATGAGCAATTATGCACAGGACCAAAACCGATCAAGCAAAGGTACGACATACAGGGAAAAACGTTGCACATCCAGCATATATTACAGGAAATGACATCCACTGGGCAATCAAAGATTGATGCCAGTGCAAATAAATGAACAGAACCTTAACGATCTACAACGTCACAATCTGCAACCTCAGCGCGGATGACGCCCATAAGCATGTGGGCAAGTTTTTGCTGCTTTGCTACACTGTCTCTGAAAACATTAACCAGTTGTTGTTGCGCACGAATGTGCACCTCTGATTCCTCCACCATTTTCATCATTGCTTCAACCACTAATTGGTTCACAAACATACATTTTTTCCGTTGCATTCGAGACAGAGGAAACTGAACAGATTCAGATGGCGATTTTGGCAGACTTGTATTATTGATAGTGGAGAGTGTCTCGACCACTGCATCATAACATAAATTAGGAGGGAAACCGAACAGATTAATAATGATTTATTGTCATATTACCTGGCCTAGATTTATTGGAAAGAAACAATGGGGTTGCCTTGTTGTTTTCAGAGTTTGTCTTCTTATGTTCAGCAGCCTGCACCAAATTAACACACTAGCATAGCTATCATTGGCCAGGTCAGATACTAGGAAAGCAACAGTGACACAACAAACGTTTGGGCAACTAGCCTACATCAAATTAACACAAATATAGCACATCTATCATCATCCAGGTAAGGTAATACGGAAGCAACATTGACAAAATGAATGAATGGGCAACCAGAGCAGCACTACAATTCAGTAATGTGCATGATATGAGATAGTACACTCATGCAACTCAGTATGCAAAACTACCAGGCAGTTTTCCTTACAAAAATCAACATTGGTGCCTTTAACATTTTGCTACAACTAATTTTAGATCAGATAAATGTTAGATTCACGCCGATTAACAAAATACATGCTGATGTAAAAATATAGTGATATACAACAGGTACTTACATCAGCATTGGAGCACAGAGAATTCCCGCAAGATATTTTCCTCGAATACGATCCCAATGGAGGAAGTCTTCTATCGTTTAACCTTATTTTCTAAAAGAGATATGGATAAGAAACATGTAAAAAATACGATCAGAATGCCATAAAATTTCATGATGCGAGGATACGCACACGCTTCTTAGAATCGAGTTGACATATTTTTGCTGGACTAGAGCAGACTAGTTATTTGGCCACTGGAATCTGCTTATTATTAGTGGGAGTTGGGTTTCTCTGTGCTGGAGCAGTATCTATGAAAACTAGAGTTGCCAGAGTTTTCGGGCCCGCGGGGTGGGTGGACGGGACGGGGGGAGTGGGAGGGGGGGGGGGGGAGCAGAGGCGATGGACGGAGGAAAAGGGGGAAAAGAAAACGAGAGCGTCCCTGCTTGTCTGGCGTCCCGTGCTGATTCGGGCTTGTTTCCAGGGAAGAACGGTGGGTTTTCTTTGCCCCTCGGAAGGAGGGGGATTTTCACCGCAGTCAGTCAGTTATTACAGACAGTTTGGTAATCCTATACACACCCATGATGGGAAGTGATGTAGGGAAAAACTCAAAAGAGGGACAGCTTATTTTGTTTCTGGCTGAAATTAGCTGGACATTTGCAGCTGCAGGACACAAAATTGGCGTTCCATTTTCTGAATTTATTTCAAGTTTTCTGGCGCTATTTTTTCAATGGTATGATGTGTTTGTCAACTATAATGTATTTATGAGTACTTCATCAATCTT
This sequence comes from Aegilops tauschii subsp. strangulata, assembly GCF_002575655.3. Lineage (NCBI taxonomy): Eukaryota > Viridiplantae > Streptophyta > Magnoliopsida > Poales > Poaceae > Aegilops > Aegilops tauschii. The sequence goes on along the minus strand of NC_053040.3, from coordinate 420,193,241 downwards.
AAATTACGTGGCTCCGTCTCATCTCTGTAGATACTTGTAGGGGTAAACAGTACGTGTGCGTGTTCATAAGGAGTAAGTGTACGTACATGTATAAAATTGGCATTTCAGAAAGATTTTGGTACCCCTAATGAGAACCAATAATAGCATGATGGCAGTACGATTGCACGCACAAAGAAACGATAAAGACAACATCTGTCTCCATGGCGCCGTTCAACTTTCTGTTATACTTATATTTATAGTCATCGTGCCATGATGTGCAGGGAAGCAAAAAGTCATGTCTCCACATTGCACTGGTCATGTGTATTATTCATTTCTTGCCACGTGTAGAGATGATAGCACTCTCGGCTGTGTTTAACTAATCTTTACAGGTAAAGTGTCCCTTTTGATAGCTCACAACTCAACGACACGGACGTAACATCTCATATGCAGCGAAGTACCAGGATACTTGTTGCTTTCGTTCAGAGATTATTACATGTACAAATTATGTGCCTGTGGCAGTGAATTAACATGTGTCTATAATATAATAAGTAACAACTTCAAATTATGAAAATATAGCTCATACAAGAGTCGACCCTATACAATGTATTTTTTCCTTTAAAAAGGTCAAAATTTGGCATATTTCGTTCATTAGTAGAGTGGAATTTTAGATACGTCTAGAGGTAACAATTGCAGAGAGAAAACTGATTTGTTAGGCCAAGCCAATATTACACGATAGTGGCGGACCAAGAACTTTCCGTAGACCAGATAAACCAATTTGTCAAGGCAAGCCAACTCCACAATAGTGACAGACCTAAGAACTTTGCGAATCCTAGATAAACCACAAGTCAAAGTGTTTATGGTATATAAGTTTTCATTGCAAGTCAATGTAAAAATCACCTGACAACGACCTAGGCTGGAGGGACGCTAGGAACACCCATGTTACAAAGCACTTGATAAGCCAGCGAGATCTTTTGCTCTAGCTATAATCCAGGTCGACGCCTCATCCCTAACACCACTAACTAGGGTCAACAACATGGAAGACTTGTTTTGAAGGACTCGGGCCTTTCACTCTTTCTAGAGCTCCCATGCCACCAGGATGACCATGGAACGCGGACCCTTCAACCCAATTCTCGGCAAACGATGCAGTGGTCTTCCACCAGTCTATAATGGCCTTGTCAATGTAATGGCAAGATGGAGTTGGGGATATCCCAAACCATACGTGGATCGCGTTCCATAACCACCTAAAGTAGTGACCTTGGAAAGGATGTATGGCATGGATTCAGTGCCCTTGTGGCATAAGAGTTGGAGATATTCCAAACCATGTAACACCTCATATGCAACGAAGTGTCAAGATATTTGTTGCTTTCATTTTGAGAATATATGTACCAATCTTGTGCTCGTGGTAGCCGATTAACGTGTGCCTATAACAGGTAACAACTTAAAATTACGATAATATAGCCCATACAAGTCAACCATGTACAATATTTTTTCCTTTAAAAAAAGATAAAATTTTGCCAATTTCATTCATTAATAGTGCTTGAGACTCCTCATTTGGTTCCAAAAGAAAGAAGTGCATTTCACTCTTGGTCATTTCATATCTTAAGGTTGAAGCTTGGTGGTTTCGGAATTGACCAACAATAGGCTATCCCAAAATTCCTTTGCGGACGTAACAAGAAGGTAGGGGGGCCTTCTTCTTTGTATCACTACAAAATAATACACTTCCATGATGAGTCGTGTTTGTCACAATAGGTCATGTTTTCTGTCATGCATGTACATCCATGACGATTTTATGACAGAATCAAGATAGTCATACCTGTACCGTCGTAGAAGTGTTCCATGAAATTACCAAAATTATCATCACGGAAGTGTCCACTTCCATGACGATAAATGGCGTGTCATGAAAGTGCTTTCGTCAAGGGTGACCGACACGTGGCATCCACCATAACGGGTCGCCGTTAAGCTATCGGGTCCGGTTTTGGATCCGATAACCCGTTAACAGCCCGGACCAATAAGGATTTTCCACGTGTAAAAATCTCATTGGCCGGAGGAAACACGTGTTGGCTCACCGTTGGGACAGATGTCATCCACTCATTGGACAGGAGGCGCCTATGATGGGTCGACACGTGGTACGACCCAACAGTGGCCCATTCCGGTGAAAAAGGTCGGCCCAGTAAAAATTAGCAGGCCGGCCCATATAAGGCCTACTTGTGTCAGGTCCATTTAAGCCCACGGGCCATACGAGATGTGCCAATTCAGCCCGTCAACAGCCCATTAAAGATTTGACACCATTGCAGGCCATCGTCAGTTCGAGCCCGTTAACAGCCCACTATATATTTGGGCTCAATATCGGCCCGATGTGATTTCAGCCTGTTAATGACCCATTCAAGGGATGGGCCAATTTTCAGGGTGTACATCTTTCGGCCTTTTAGCGACCCATTTAAGTGTTGGGCCAATTTCCGGCCCGGTGTGTCTTTCGTCCTATTAACAACCCATAAATGAGTTGGGCCATTTGTAGTCGGACTTGAGTTTTGGCCTTTTAGCGACCCATTTAAGTGTTGGGCCAATTCCCGGCCCGGTGTGTCTTTCAGCCTGTTGACGGCCCATAAATGAGTTGGGCCATTTGTAGTTGGACCTGAGTTTTGGCCTTTTAACGGCCCATGCTCTTCATGGTCCAATACCAGTTCGGTTTCTCTTTCGGCCTGCTAAAGGCCCACAACACTGTTGGGCCATTTATAGTACGACCTGACTTTCGGCCTCTTAACGGCCCATGCTCTTCATGGTCCAGTATGAGCCCGCTGTCTCTTTCAGCCTGCTAAAGGCCCACAGTATAGTTGGGCCATATGTAGCCGACCTTAGTAACGGCCTGTTAACGACCCGTGAAATCAAATGGGCCCACCTGTTGCCCGCTTCGATGTCGGCCTGTTAACGACCGGGAGGTAAGAGGGCCGACCATTAACTTTCGTCCTAGTAACGGCCCATTAACTTAATGGGCCCACTAAAGTTTGTACATGTCTTTAGGCCCAATTAGATAATTTGTGCCCATTACGACGATCGATTATGCACAGGACCAAAACCGATCAAGCAAAGGTACGACATACAGGGAAAAACGTTGCACATCCAGCATATATTACAGGAAATTACATCCACTGGGCAATCAAAGATTGATGCCAGTGCAAATAAATGAACAGAACCTTAATGATCTACAACGTCACAATTTGCAAACTCAGCGCGGATGACGCCCATAAGCATGTGGGCAAGTTTTTGCTGCTTTGCTACACTGTCTCTGAAAACATTAACCAGTTGTTGTTGCGCACGAATGTGCACCTCTGATTCCTCCACCATTTCCATCATTGCTTCAGCCATTAATTGGTTCACAAACATACATTTTTTCCGTTACATTCGAGACAAAGAAAACTGAACAGATTCAGATGGCAATTTTGGCAGGCTTGTATTATTGATAGTGGAGACTGTTGTCGGTGTCAAAATCGGCGGATCTCGGGTAGGGGGTCCCGAACTGTGCATATAAGGCGGATGGTAACAGGAGGCAGGGGACACGATGTTTACCCAGGTTCGGGCCCTCTCGATGGAGGTAATACCCTACTTCCTGCTTGATTGATCTTGATGATACGAGTATTACAAGAGTTGATCTACCACGAGATCGTAGAGGCTAAACCCTAGAAGCTAGCCTATGGTATGATTGTTGTTGTCCTACGGACTAAGCCCTCCGGTTTATATAGACACCGGAGGGGGCTAGGGTTACACAGAGTTGGTTACAAGGGAGGAGATCTACATATCCGTATTGCCAAGCTTGCCTTCCACGCCAAGGAGAGTCCCATCCGGACACGGTTACAAAGTCTTCAATCTTGTATCTTCACAGTCCAACAGTCCGGCCAAAGGATATAGTCCGGCTGTCCGAGGACCCCCTAATCCAGGACTCCCTCAGTAGCCCTCGAACCAGGCTTTAATGGCGATGAGTCCGGCGCGCAGATTATCTTCGGCATTGCAAGGCGTGTTCTTCTCCAAATTCTGAGTACCTGTTGAGCAGTGTCCGGCTTCCCATAAATGTCGCACTCCTTGGCTTCCGCGCCTAATAATGGTTATCTTCCACGTGTCGAGCGAATGCGAGAAGCCAGGGCATTTTTACATTCGCCACCCTAGCCATGTGAGTAAATCGTCTATTAAAGAGACGGGGATTCTCAGATCCAGATCACACCATCCTCCCACAGCGAGTATCCATCAGAGCGCGCCCGGAAAAAATCCATTCCAACATGGCCGGCCATCGCAGCTCCTCCTCTCGCTACCGTAGCCCTAAGCCCGGCAATTGGAAGAAGTGTTCCGTCCCCCACAGCCAATTAGTAGAGTTACAGACCCAGGGATTTCTCCCTCCAGCGTATATGGTCCCCGTTCGAGCCGGGCTCGCCACCTACAATGGCGGGGAGCAAGCAGAGAGCTTTCCAAACCCATCCATGGGGGAGCGGGTATGCCTTGTCCCTTACTTATTAAGAGGGCTTGGATTTCCAATTCATCCGTTCCTCCGCGGGCTCCTGGATTTCTACGACCTCCAGCTGCATAATTTTACTCCTGCCTCCATATTACACATCGCTGGCTATGTCGCCCTTTGTGAGCTGTTTCGGGGCTGCGAAGCTCATTTGAGCTATGGAAGAGGCTATTCTGCCTCGTACCCCGTACACAGGAGGGGTCAATATACCAAGTGGGCGGAGCCGAAATATGGCGCATCGCCGGGACCGGATACCTGTCCGGTACTCCGAAGAAGACATCCGAGGACTGGCCTTCGAAGTGGTTTTATATGGAGGACTACCCCCTTCCGGACCCTATTCGGATGGGCCTTCCTGAGTTCGACAACGCTCCCTTGAAGAAACGCCGCAGCTGGCGCCCTCGGAGCCCTCAGGAGGAAGATAACGGGGAAGTCCTTTACCTGATGAGTCGGATATAGACGCTGGCCCAATCAGGATTGACAGTAATTGAGGTTATGTCAATATGTATAATACGGGTGGTGCAGCCACTTCAATATCGTGGACAACCCATGTGGCACTTCAATGGAGAAGACGATGCCACTCGCTGCGGGCGTAAAGGTCCGGACTCCGTCGCTGCTCTAGCGAAAATACTGTCTGATTTATACAAAGGAGAGGAAGATGAGTTCGTCCGTATCAAGCCACGGGATGGATTCTCCATGTACAACCCCCCAAACTGGGTAAGCTGCTACTTTTTACTCCAGACCTTCCCGCACTCTTTGTCATAAATATTTACCTTGCTATTTCATAGCAGGAGCTGCGAAAAGCCGTGAGGGAGGTCCACAGCCCGCCCCCACAACCAGAGGACCCCGACCGGGTCCTCGACCCCGGACTCGAAGAGGATCCGGACACATTTGTGGAGCTGATTGACAGGACGTTTTATCAATTGAGCTACGATGATGCCATGGTGGCCATCATAGCCGATTATCCTAGACTACTCCCTACATCGCATGTAAGTAAAACCGGAGTCCCAACTTCCGAGAAGGATCCCTTTTTCGGCACTTCACCTACCGCACACATATGGTGTCTTACAGGGAAGGCCCTCGGGACGCCACACCGAACCCGCAGTGACTCACCAACAAGGGGCACCGAAGCCGGGTAGGCTTAAAAGAAAGGCGGTTAGGACTGAGACGCCGTCGCAGAGGTATGAAACAAAAACCCGCTCCGTGGTTGTCGTCTTTTAAAACATAATAATGCCCATATTTCCTAGTAGGAAAAACGCTCGCCGGACTATATCCGGAGAGGTTGCCGGTCACGCCTCCACCAGTCGGGCTCCAGAGCTGGACATAGAGGCGGATGCTAACATTGGGCAAACGCCGGATGTTCCTCCTACAGAGGATGCAGATAGGCTATCCGCTACAAATTCCGAAGTGGAGAGCGCCATGAATCACAGGCGTCGCCGGGCCATACTCCGTGACGCTTGTTTCTCCCAAGAGGCGTTCGACGCCTTTAACTCGGGAGACGCGTACATCCGAGCTGCTCAAGATGGTCTTTCCAAAGCCACGCACCAGTATGTAAAGGATATACGGGTAAGAAAATCTAATAATTATGTATATCAGTAGCCCCTGAGACTTGAAGCAGTTGGTACAATTGCTTTAAGGATCATTGTTTGCATAGGTTCTTACGGAGAAGAATACCTAGTTGTCTCAAGAGCTGGAGGAGTGCAAAGCCCAGCTTCAGGCCGCAATTGCCGCAGTAAAGGAGTCCGAAAAGGCCCCATCTGGTAACATTTATTTCTATTGCAAAGAATGACAGGTACCAGGTAGTATGCGGCATGCATGCAAATCTAACAATAGATTCTGCAGATGACTCCGGAGTGAATCCGGAGGTTGTGATAGGGGATGAGCCGCATGCTCAATGACAACTAAAGGATGGTGAGCGTGTGCTTACCCGGGTTATGCGGGAGAAAAAGATCTCCAAGACGCCAATATCCAGCTGGGCGTGGAACTGAAAGATGTTCGAGCCCAGCTTGCTGACTCCGTAAAGGAGAATAAGAGGCTTCGACGCGGCATTTTCAGTAAGTGCTTGAACGAACTTTTAAAGAGTTCGACGAAGAAACCTGCTGACAGAGTTATATCTGTAGGTATGCTGACGGGTCGTCCCGCGGAGGAGATGCCCGGGTCTGCGGGTGATCTTCTGCCAGAGCTCTCACAACTGCACGAACAAGTTCGACAGGTGATGCAGGGCATTGCCCAAGCCTTGTGGCCATCCGCCTCCCCGCCAGGAGGCATGGTGGAGCTTATAGAGAAGCTCAAGGGAGCGCGGCGGCGCTTCCGATTATGGAAGATATCAGCCTGCCGACAAGGTGCGAGGGAAGCCTGGGCCATGGTGAAGACGCGATATACCAAGGCTGACCCAAACCACATGGCCGAGGTCGGACCTGTGGGGCCCGATGGGAAAGAGATCCCCGTCAGTTTGGTGTATGACCAAGTAGAATTAGCCGCAAAGTATTCCCAACAGGATTGTAGGCTAGACAGCCCTTTGGATGGTATAGAAGAAGAATTTAGTCAGCCTAAGTGGCTGTGTACTTCAAGTGACATGTATTTTCCCTAGCCGGATTGTAAATCATTTGTCATGGCGGACCCTTTCGCTTCGACCTCTGGACTCGACAGTCCGGAGTGTATCCGAATACCCGCTCAGTTATGAAAAAACCGGGGTACGCGTGGAAACCAGGCGTAGGGGTCATAAGTGCTTGAACAGACAAGTACCCAACTAGCTATGTTATATTACATGGATAGTAAGAAACATCTTCCAGGGAGAATAGTTCCGTTAAGGGTTCCATTCCCTGGGTACGCATGCCCTAACGTGCATGTCCGAGCTGCGAAAAGAGACACATGATCTAAACATCTGGGGGCATGTATTACAATAAATAAGGGTCATCTTTTGTTCACCGACCGAGTATTCCCTTAAGAACGCTAGCTTTCGGCTTCACCTAGTCTGAGGTACACATCCGGCTGACCCGGCAGTAACAATCACAGAGGTGCTCCCCTTATGCCCTAGCCAAATTAACGGGAATGTAGGGCATAAACACAAGAGCCAGGCAACCCAGCTTGGCCAAAACTTAAGTCATATCGATGCATATAATGGCAAAAAAGGTACATGTGGAAGCATAACACATGTGTGGGGCATAGAGCCCGGAAAATAGTTATATTAAGCTTCTGTATAAGAAGCCCCCAGGTATAATGAGCGCGGCTAGCGCGTCAAGATTGTGTAGTCAAGACACATTTTAGCCTTTTAAGGACGTGAAGAAGAAGGGAAGAAAGAAAGAAATAAAAGACAGATAACGCATATATAAAAAATTGACAGAGGTAAGGAGACGAACATAGAGTCCGCACTAGGCGTAGAACCTTTGGAGTCTGGCTGCGTTCCATGGGTTTGGCTCGAGTCGATTGTCCGATGCATCTCGCAGACGGTACGCTCCACCGGTCAGAACTTGGTCAATAACGAAGGGACCTTCCCATTTGGGCTTCAGCTTGTTCTTTTTCTTCTCCGGTAGGCGTAGAACGAGTTCGCCAACGTTATAAGCTTTGGCCCGTACTTCTCTGCTTTGATACCTTCGAGCCTGTTGCTGATAGAATGCGGAACGGGCTTTTGCCACATCACGCTCCTCCTCCAGGGCGTCCAAACTGTCCTGCCGATCAAGCTCAGCTTCTTTCTCTTCATACACGCGCACTCGAGGTGAGTCATGAATTATGTCGTAGGGTAGTACCGCCTCTGCGCCGTACACCATAAAAAATGGTGTGTATCCGGTAGTGCGATTCGGCGTGGTCCACAGCCCCCATAGTACGGAGTCGAGCTCCTCTACCCAGTGCGTATCGGATTCCTTCAAGGATCGCACTAATCTGGGTTTAATGCCGCTCATGATAAGACCATTTGCCCGCTCAACTTGACCGTTAGTTTGCGGGTGATAGACAGAAGCATAGTCGAGCTTGATGCCCATGTTGCTGCACCAAAGTTTTACCTCGTCGGCTGTAAAGTTCGAGCCGTTATCGGTGATGATGCTGTGGGGGACGCCATAACGGTGTACAACCCCGGATATGAAGTCTATCACTGGTCCGGATTCGGCCGTTTTAACTGGTTTGGCTTCTATCCATTTGGTGAATTTGTCCACCATGACCAATAGGTATTTTTTCTTATGGCTTCCCCCTTTAAGGGGTCCGACCATATCAAGCCCCCAGACCGCAAAGGGCCAAGTGATGGGGATTGTTTGGAGAGCGGTAGGCGGCATATGGCTTTGGTTTGCAAAAAGCTGGCAACCGATGCAACGTTGAACGAGGTCCTGTGCGTCTGCTCGGGCCGTCGGCCAGTAGAAACCTGTACGGAAGGCCTTGCTTACAAGGGCTCGGGCTGCAGCGTGGTGGCCGCCAAGTCTAGCATGAATTTCTGCCAAAAGTTTCCGTCCTTCCTCTTCGGAGATGCACCTTTGAAGGACTCCGGTAGCGCTTTTCTTATAAAGCTCTCCCTCGTGGACCTTGTAGGCTTTAGACCGCCGCACAATGCAGCGCGCCTCGTTTGGGTCCTCGGGTAGTTCCTGCCGAGTTAGGTAGGCCAGGAATGGTTCTGTCCACGGGGCGATGACAGCCATTATCACGTGGGCGGAAGGTGTTATTTCGGCGGCAGAGCCTCCGATTATGTCAGAGTGTTCGGTATCTGGTGTTGTGGCCGGGTCCGGACTATTGTTACCGGTCTCTCCTTCCCATACCACGGATGACTTAAATAGCCTTTCCAAGAAGATATTAGGTGGGAAAGGGTCGCGCTTAGCGCCGATGCGGGCGAGGATATCCGCCGCCTGATTGTTTTCCCGGGCCACATGGTGGAATTCAAGCCCCTCGAACTGAGCTGACATTTTGAGGACGGCGTTGCGATAAGCTGCCATTTTTGGATCCTTGGCGTCGAAGTCTCCATTTATTTGAGATATTGCAAGGTTCGAGTCCCCACACACCTCCAGGCGTTGAATGCCCATGGAGATTGCCATCCGGAGACCATGTAACAGGGCCTCATATTCTGCTGCATTGTTGGAGTCTGTGTATAGTATTTGGAGTACGTATTGAACTGTATCTCCGGTGGGGGATGTCAGGACGACGCCAGCCCCCAGACCAGCCAACATTTTAGAGCCGTCAAAGTGCATAATCCAATTGGAGTACGCGCCGTACTCTTTAGGGAGTTCGGCTTCTGTCCATTCGGCGACGAAATCAGCCAGTACTTGTGACTTAATGGCTCACCGTGGTTTGTATATTATGTCGAACGGGAGGAGCTCAATAGCCCATTTAGCAATCCGGCCCGTGGCCTCGTGGTTGTTTATTATGTCGTTGAGTGGTACTTCAGAGGCCACCGTGATTGAACACTCTTGAAAGTAGTGTCGTAGTTTCCGGGATGCCATGAAGACCGCGTATGCTATCTTTTGATAATGTGGGTACCGTGATTTGCATGGAGTGAGGACAGTGGATACATAGTATACCAGCTTTTGAAGCGGGAACTTATGTCCGTCCATCTCTCGTTCGACAACGAGCAGTGCGCTTACAACTTGGTGTGTTGCCGCTATATATAGCAGCATTGGTTCGCCGACGTTAGGTGCGGCCAAGATTGGGTTTGTGGCCAAAACGGCTTTTATTTCTTCTAATCCGGCCGTGGCCGCATCCGTCCACTCGAAGTGTTCGGTGCGTCGAAGAAGGCGATAAAGAGGTAGTGCCTTTTCTCCTAATCGGGAGATGAAGCGGCTTAAGGCAGCCACGCATCCAGTTAGTTTCTGGATTTGCTTGAGGTCTGTTGGGATGGCCAACTGTGACAGAGCTCGGATTTTAGCCGGATTTGCTTCGATTCCTCTGTTGGAGACGATGAAGCCTAAGAGCATTCCGGCGGGCACGTCGAAGACGCATTTTTTCGGATTGAGCTTAATGTCGTATGTTCGGAGATTGTCGAACGTGAGCCTCAAGTCGTCTATTAAGGATTCGATGTGTCTGGTTTTAATGACCACATCGTCTACGTATGCCTCCACTGTTTTGCCAATCTGTGTCTCCAAGCATGTCTGAATCATGCGTTGATAGGTTGCACCGGCGTTTCTGAGCCCGAAAGGCATGGTGTTAAAACAGAAGGGGCCGTATGGAGTGATAAATGCCGTTGCGGCTTGATCGGACTCCGCGATCTTAATTTGATGGTATCCGGAGTATGCGTCGAGGAAACACAATGAGTCGTGTCCTGCGGTAGCGTCGATAATTTGATCGATGCGAGGGAGGGGGAAGGGATCCTTTGGGCAAGCCTTATTAAGGTCCTTGAAGTTGACGCATAGGCGCCAGGATTTGTCCTTCTTTGGTACCATCACCAGGTTTGCTAGCCAGTCCGGATGTTTTATTTCTCGAATGAATCCGGCCTCCAGTAACTTGGCTAGCTCCTCTCCCATGGCTTGTCGCTTAGGCTCAGAGAAGCGCCGAAGAGTTTGCTTGACCGGCTTGAATCCCTTTAGGATGTTAAGGCTATGCTCGGCCAGCCTGCGTGGGATTCCTGGCATGTCTGAAGGATGGCAGGCGAAGATGTCCCAATTCGCGCGCAAGAACTCCCGTAGCGCATCGTCTACTGTGGGGTTTAACTGTGCCCCAATGGATGCTGTTTTTGTAGGGTCCGTTGGATGGACTTGGAATTTGACTATTTCATCCGCTGGTTTAAAAGAGGTGGACTTGGATCTTTTGTCAAGTATCACGTCGTCCCTGTCCACTGTGGAGTGCAGCGCAGTTAATTCCTCAGCCGCGAGGGCTTCGGATAACGCCTCGAGGGCCAGTGCGGCTGTTTTATTTTCGGCGCGGAGTGCTATGTCCGGATCACTAGTTAGAGTGATTATTCCATTGGGCCCGGGCATTTTGAGCTTCATGTACCCGTAATGGGGTATGGCTTGGAAGATCGTGAATGCCTCCCGCCCTAGAAGGGTGTGGTATCCGCTATTGAACGGGGCCACTTGGAATGTGATTTCTTCAGACCTATAATTCTCTGGCGTGCCGAATACCACATCTAGTGTGATTTTCCCAGCACATCGTGCCTCCCGACTAGGGATGATTCCTCTGAAGGTCGTGCTGCTTTGCTCAATGCGGCTTCTGTCTATTTCCATTTTTCGAAGAGTCTCCTCATAGATGAGGTTTAATCCGCTGCCGCCGTCCATGAGCACTTTAGTAAGCCGGAAGCCGTCCACAATTGGACTAAGGACCAAGGCGGCTGGTGCTCGGGCTGTTCGGAATTTAGGTTCGTCACTGGCATTGAAGGTGATAGCCGTATCACTCCATGGATTTATTGCTGCCACATGGCAGACTTCGGCAAGGCTGCGGAGTGCTCGCTTACGCCTATTATTTGAGGCGAAGGTCTCAAAGACTATCAATACTGTATTGTTGTTCTCCACGGGATGGTGCTCTGCGGTATTGTTGATGAGGAGATCCTCACCGCTCTTGGCCACCTGCCAGAGTACCCAACATGCTCTAAGGCTATGTGTTGGCATGGTATCCGCTGTACTGTGAATTTTGCATGGCCCATTAAGCCATCCCTCCAATACGGTTCCACGCCCTGTAGTGGGATTTTGCTTCTTTGTAATTGGATCGGGTGACTTACGAGAGTGCACCCTTTTAGTTCGGACTGGGGGTTTTGTCAGAGCCGGAGGATCCCAAAATTTTGTTTGGGTTTTCCAGGCGCTTTCCATCGCACAGTACTTCCGTACTATGGCCGCCAAGTCAGCGAAGTGTGCTATGTCACGGCGACTTATAGCGTTGAGGATTCCCCTGTCCGTGCAATTTTTGCAAAAAGAATGAAATTGCGTCTTCCTCGCGACAGTCCTTAACCTTGCTCATTACAAGGAGGAATCTGGCCCAATAGTGGTGTACTGTCTCTTGGGGCTCTTGTCTAATGTGGGAAAGATCACTTATATCTGGGTGGGTGGGTAGATTTAGATCCGAACCCTGACCCGATCTGAAACCCAGGGGCGGAGGAGTTTCCGATCTTGGAAGTTCGGGCTCCGGGATGTTGCCCGCTAGGTCTGGCCCGCTGTCTGATTCTAGGTTCAAGGCTTGAGCCATGTCCTCCCGTAGACGGGTATCCGATTCGGAGAGCTCAGGAATCCGGACATAGTTCGTCCTTAAGATGGAGGAAGAATTGCTGAGTTGCTCCTCCACCACCACTATATGATGGGTGACCGGCGGAGAGTTAATCTCCCTTTGGTCGGGTTTAAGCCCAATCCGATCATAGTCCATAGCTACTCCCAAAGCGGTGATGCAATCCAAGAGCTCGTTCAAGGAGGAGAGCTCCATTGGATCCATCTGCTCGGCGAGTCCCGAGCCAATGCAGAGGCGGTTTTTGATGACCCGAGAGGTTATCGTCGACGCAGCGGCCGAACGGGCGATCATGATGAAGTCGCCTAATCGGAGAGTTTGGCCTACAGCCAGGGCTCCCCCGGAAGTGATGTTGTCCTTGACAACAAGACGAGCCATCAAGCCTTATGATGACGACACAGTGGAACTCTCAATGAAAGCACCAATGTCGGTGTCAAAACCGGCGGATCTCGGGTAGGGGGTCCCGAACTGTGCATATAAGGCGGATGGTAACAGGAGGCAGGGGACACGATGTTTACCCAGGTTCGGGCCCTCTCGATGGAGGTAATACCCTACTTCCTGCTTGATTGATCTTGATGATACGAGTATTACAAGAGTTGATCTACCACGAGATCGTAGAGGCTAAACCCTAGAAGCTAGCCTATGGTATGATTGTTGTTGTCCTACGGACTAAGCCCTCCGGTTTATATAGACATCGGAGGGGGCTAGGGTTACACAGAGTCGGTTACAAGGGAGGAGATCTACATATCCGTATTGCCAAGCTTGCCTTCCACGCCAAGGAGAGTCCCATCCGGACACGGGACGAAGTCTTCAATCTTGTATCTTCACAGTCCAACAGTCCGGCCAAAGGATATAGTCCGGCTGTCCGAGGACCCCCTAATCCAGGACTCCCTCAAGTGTCTCGACCACTGCATCATAACATAAGTTACGAGGGGAACCGAACAGATTAATCATGAGTTATTGTCATATTACCTGGCCTAGATTTATTGGAAATAAACAATGGGGTTGCCTTGCTGTTTTCAGAGTTTGTCTTCTTATCTTCAGCAGCCTGCACCAAATTAACACAGTAGCATTGCTATCATTGGCCAGGTCAGATACTAGGAAAGCAACATTGACAAAATGAACGTTTGGGCAACTAGCCTACACCAAATTAACACAATATGGCACAATTATCATCATCCAGGTAAGGTAATACGAAAGCAACATTGACAAAATGAATGAATGGGCAACCAGAGCAGCACTACAATTCAGTAATGTGCATGATATGAGATAGTACACTCATGCAACTTAGTATGCAAAACTACCAGTCAGTTTTCCTTACAAAATCAACATTGGTGCCTTTAACATTTTGCTACAACTAATTTTAGATCAGATAAATGTTGGATTCACGCCGATTAACAAAATACATGCTGATGTAAAAATATAGTGATATACAACAGGTACTTACATCAGCATTGGAGCACAGAGAATTCCCGCAAGATATTTTCCTCGAACACGATCCCAATGGAGGAAGTCTTCTATCGTTTAACCTTATTTTCTAAAAGAGAGATGGGTAAGAAACATGTAGAAAATATGATCAGAATGCTATAAAATTTCATGATGCGAGGATACGCACACGCTTCTTAGAATCGAGTTGGCATATTTTTGCTGGACTAGAGCGGACTAGTTCTTTGGCCACTGGAATCTGCTTATTATTAGTGGGAGTTGGGTTTCTCTGTGCTAGAGCAGATCTATGAAAACTGGAGTTGGTTTATTATCTCCTGGCGTTTGGATCTTCTGCAAAGACCTGGTTTGTAAACCTTCAGATTCTAACATAGCTGTTTTCCCCTTGCATGCCTTATATGTAAGAATGGTGCTTCAATTATAAAACATGCTACAACAGAGATGGAATAGGTACTGAAGAATAGAAAGGCATGACATATTAACATGTATTCCCTCCATCCGGAAATAAATGGGTGGGTCTAGGCGTATTTCAGTTCTAGATACATCAGTTTTATCCATTTCTGTGACATGTAATCCGGACGGAGGGAGTATGATGTAAGAGCTAGGGATACGATAGGACAACAGTGTAAAAAAACACTACTTGAATGTAAAAAAGTATGCTAGCGGAATACATACAGAAAAACACTAAGGCAACATATGCGTGTATGATTGGGAAACTAAGATGGCATTGCAAGATACCACTAGAACAACACTTCAATGTAAAAAAAAGAACATGGTATGGTAGACAGATGAAGTACATACTGATGAATAACAATGCATAAGATATTCAGAAGCATGATGTCCAAACTAAGCAGATGGCATTGCGATAGAGTAGAATGACAATACTTGAATTTGAAAACATGTTATCATGAATGGAATAGGTACTGAAAAACAGGAAGGCATGCCATATTTACATGCATGATCAGCAGGCTAAGCACAAGGCATTGCGACATAGTAGATGCACTCCAGGACATTATATGCATGTTGTACCCATATCAAGGGCCAAGTAAGAGCAAGGACCTTGTGGGGTGAATATGATTCATCATATTCCTGCAAGTCTTGTGAAGAACTGCCTTTACATGTTCCATCATATTGGGTATCATTGACGTCAAGTTTGTTGGCCGTTACATTGCTCCACGAGGTTCTTGTGGATAACTCAGTGTGTGCAATTATATCTGACATGCATGAAAGACAACTAGTAGTTAGATTTATGTAATGAGTGCCTGTAGGAGACGACATAAATAGTAGGGCTGGGGTTAACTAGCAGCAACAGGTCTCAAAAACTAAAGGGAGAACATAGATGAAAGCTACAAAATATGTACCGTTTGTACTCAAGATTAACTAGATGGCACACAAAAGTATTAAAGAACAACATAGGTAATACTAGAAGTGGTATAATACTATAATCACCAGCCTGTGGGATAGCATTTGCTGATGGATGATAACTATGGAACAACATTACCTAAGGAGCAAGTCTCTTAGCTGAACTATGGAACAACGTTAACTCCTGAACAAGACCCGTAAGAGATCAGCATGAATATACAGTGAAATGTGATAATCTATTTTCCATGCTTAGATGAATAACAAAGCCATAAATGTTGCACACAAGTAAGATGAAGGTACAACCTATCTGGCCGCCACCCATAGGAGTGAGCATCATGTGTTGACTTGTCGATGGCCCTGCAGTTGTTGTGGCTGTCCATGTCGGGCACGCGCATTCGATGCAGGGAACTGTTGAGTGGGGACTATAGCTCCCTTCTGGTGTATGCTTCCCTTGATGGAGCAGCTGCGGTGAGTCGGAAGACGGTGTGGCTAAAGATGCAGAAAACGCATAATGTTAAGAACGACACATCTCTTTGATCTGAAGAAATACCCTAAGAGATCAACAGCAAGGTACGAGAGTGGTCACACGTTTGTTGACTGAAGACTAAATTGGGGTCACACGATTTTATTTTATTTTGGTACTGTCCGATCTACGCCGGATGGCTTGATGGCCGTCTTGTGCCTCCTGGCTGACACTGTTCGGAATCTTCCCCGAAGAGGCAGCGACCACCGGCATAGCAGCCTGCCTCCGCCGTCCGTGGCCCCGACCAAAACCCCGCCCCCGCCCCACCGCACTGTCGTGGTTGCGCGGCCCCCGGGGCAATCCACAAAGACTCGCCATCATCCAGATCCGGCGGTGGCAGTGCCTTCAACCCACGCAACTCTAAGATAGCCATCTAAGCGCTGCTTCCGCGGCGAACTTGCGCCCCCGCACCCTTACGTTAGACACCAGCCAACCGACAGCCTAGGAGCTCCGCCGCCTCGAGGGATGCTGCTTCCCATTGGGAATCGATTAGCCCAGAAACAAAATTCAAACAATTGACGCCTAAATAAAGCGATTTGAGATGAGGGTGCGACCTATCTGGCGGCACGGTGAAGTAGGCAGCTCCAGCTGCCGAGTCGGTGAGGCCGACGCGGTTGCGGTGGCTACCGGCGGTAGGGAAGCAGATATGTCGCGACGGTCGACGGCTACGGGGAAGCAGCTCGGGGCTCTGGACGGATATGAAGTTGGAGCCTCTCCAGCGTCGTGAACAACGGCGGGGGTGAATCGGCTCCGGCACGGTTGACACGGTCGTCGTCGAGGCAGCTCCAGCAGCACGGAGTAAGAGGCACACGGCCTAGTGCACGACGACAAATGGACAGCGTCTCCGGCATTAGGGAGGAGGGTGGCTGTGAATTTCGTGCGGTGGGGGGCACCATGGAGGAGGGGCTGAGGTTTCGCGGCTCGAGAGAAGGGAGCTTTCGGGGAGAAGGTGATTTGGCACCCACAAGATATAAATGGGGAATTGGGAGAAGAGTGGAACCATGTCTTACAAACGCATTTGTTTGAAATGTGGGGGGGAGTTACAGTTCTACCCCTGCCTTTAGGCTTCTTGGCTTGGGTCTGTGTACTGAGGGCCGGGGATAGTAGAGTAACTTTGCTTCTCCCCAAATAGTGGGCGCGAGCGATTTCGAGCGAGGAGGGCGTGTTTTGAAATATAGTGGGCGCGAGCGATTTCGGGCGAGGAGAGCGTGTTTTGAAATAGTGGGCGCGAGCTATTTCGGGCGAGGAGAGGGTGTTTTTCTGACCATGGTTTATGAATTATTCGGCACATGTCATTTCGGCCGAGGAGAAGGCGCGCTTGGATGAAGTTACGAACCTACCCTCGATGTACACCGGGCCAATTGATGAGTGTCCCACATAGGCCGGTAATTTCGCGTCTCCCATTTCTTTGCTCGGGCGAATTCCACCGAGCAGAGGGTGTTTAACGGTTCGTTCAAATTTTGGGAGAACGAGCATGCACGTCTACCTTACCAAGTCGATTCGAATCAAATTTTGAAATATTAGCTTGCCACTTCTTTTTTAGATGGAGAGATGATGCTCGGGAGTAATGTGTTTTTACATGCTCGTTGCTAGCGATTTACTATATGACAATAGTTGACCCACTCAAAAACGGGAATCAAACCCAAAATGAAATATCTCGATTCAATGAAATAGCTCGTTCACCAGATCAAAATAGTGAACTAAATCCAAAATTGAACACCTCAATCAAATAGCATGTTGTACAGTATTATAGTACTCCATGAACATGTTGAAAGTCAAATTAATGAACTTGTTTGATATATGCATATCTCCGTTCATGTGTGGATTGCAGACAACATGTTCTCCAATTTAAATATTTGAATGCAAGTTTATATCGAAACATGGTTTATATCAGTCTTTGATGCATAAAACGCGACCTCCCCCTCTCCCGGACTCCTACTCTCTCTCTCTCTCTCTCTCTCTCTCTCTCTCGCCGACAATCTTCAATTCTGTTGCACGCATCCAACACACAAACCTTGTTGGTCCCTCTCCCTCTCTCTCCATCTCTCTCTCTCTCTCTTTGTGTGTGTGTGGGGGGGGGGGTCTTTCTAGTTCGCATGCATATATACTCCATCTATAGGTCTCTCTCACACACTATGTATGATTCTCTAGTCCAAGCTAAATATATTGGGTGCACTCATCGTACGCACACAAATTCCTTGGCTCGTTGCCCGTAACTCTCTCATGCACCACTCTGTTGTCTCGGAGCTCTTCCCTCTCTCTCTCTCAAACTCTCCATCTACCTGGGTCACACATACACATGCATATCTCACCCGCACTCGATAGACCCATCTAAAACTCTATCTCTCTCCCTCATTCTCTCTCCATCTCACACGCACACACACACAATCTCATGCCTAGCCAAGTATGATGATCTCTCACTCAATTGTAGGCACACGCAGTCCCCCTATATGTATATGACTAGCTAATCTTAGTCTCCATCACAAACATGTGCATGGTCTATCTCGATTTCTCTCGGGGCATCTTTCTATCGCGCACGCACCTCCCTCGATCTCCCACCCATATAGTCCCCTCACGATCTCGAGGGGATCTCTCTATCACAAACACACCCTCTCTCCCTCCCCATGCGTCCATGTTCTCCATGTGTCCCTCTCGACCTTTGTTCCTTGTTGACCAGACCTCTATTGGACATGTGCTATAGGGGTGTCTCTCTCTGTTGCAAACAATCACGCACTAGCTATCTTCGTGTATCTCCTCACCTAGCTTTTCTATCTCGGAGATGCATGCGTGATATGTTTGCATAAGAAACGAAAAAACACTCTCTCTCTAGTTTATCGTTTGTTATCCCTTTCTCTTTCACACACATACTCTTTTTGCACACTCACTCATTCTCCTTCACACGCACTTGATCTCTCTCGACTTAGGCACTCTCTTCGGTCCATAGCATATAGATTTATTGAAAAGTCAAACATCACAAAGTTTGACCATGTACGTGGAGAAAAACATTTAAATCTAGAACGGCAAACATATACCATTAGATTCATCATGAGATGTAGTTTCGTATGATGTATCATTCGTATTGTAGATATAAATAACATTTGCGTAAACCTGATCAAAGTTTCCAAAGTTTGACTTCTAAAAAATTTACATGCACTGCACTATTGAGCGGGTGGAATATCTCTTTCCCCCTCTCAGCTATCTGACGCACCACTCATCCTTATCGGGGCTCCTCTATCTCTCTCAAACTTTATATCTCCCTGGTTCACACATACACATGTCTCGCTCGCGCTACATATAGACCCATCCAACACTCTCCGCCCTTGTTCTCTCTCTATGTGACACGCACCCCCCTAAGTACCATAATCCCTCACTCCATCATAGGCGCACGCACTCCCCCCTAAGTATGATTATCTCTCACTAGCCATCAGGAACACACGTATTGTCTCCTTCCATCCATACGTCTATCCTGATATCTCTCGGGGTATCTTCTATCGCGCACACACCTTGTCACTCGATCTCCCACCCATGTAGTCCCATCACGATCTCCAGGGGATCTCTCTATGACAAACATACACTCTCTCCTCCCCATGTCTGCATTTTCTCCGTACGTCTCTCTCGACCTCTCTCCCTTGTTTGTCAGACCCCTCTTGGCCACGTGCTAGGGGTCTTTCTCTCTCGGTTGCAAACAACCACACACTATCTCCTCACCTTGCTTCCGTTGTCGAAGATGCATGTGTGATATGTTTGCATAAGACACACACGCCTTTTCTCTACTCTTATCGTGTGTTGTCCATGTCTCTTTCACACACGCACACACACTTTTTTCACTCACTCTTTCTACTTCTCTCTCTCTCTAGTTAGGGACTCTCTCACGTCCATAAGCATATGGATGTTTTGAAAAGTCAAACCTCAGAAAAGTTTGACCAGGTATATATGGAGAAAAACATTTACATCTAGAACGATCATTAGATTCATCATAACATGTACTTACTTCATACTATCATTTATCTTTGGTATTGTAGATATAAGTAATTTCTTTATAAACTTGGTCAAAGTTTCAAAAGTTGGACTTTAAAAAAAATGTTGGCACTACATTATCGAACGGAGGGAGTAGCTCTTTCTCTCTCTGCTATCTCTCACGGGCCTCCCCTCTCACTCGAACTCTCTATACCGACGGATTATACGCTCAATGTGTTAGCGTATAGCTCCGTATATTGTTTAGTTGACCGGTCAACCAGTCCACATGCTGCCTTGTCAGCTCGTGTTCTCTATCTTCATGTGCTGGCCCATGTGGCAGTGGGTGAAAATAAGTAAACTAGAGGCCCATCTGACACGCGGTGAAGTAAACAAAGTTGAAACCACTCGGGGTAGCACCCCGCATGCTAGTAAATTGAGGGCGCATTGAGGACACACTTCTTCCGCGTGAAGGACGCACTCGCGCACAATTCACCACTGCGCGGCGGCATGCATAGAAGGATGCACTCGCGCACACCCAGCAAGCCAGCACACAACACACACCAGCACACATGTACACCGGCATCGCCGCCGGTTGAGATGGACGGCGAGGCAGCCAACAAGCGGAGGCGGCTCGAGCCAAAACCGCATCCGGCGAGCCTGGACTTCATCAGCAGCCTCCCCGACGACATGCTGCTCGTCATCATCGGCCTCCTCCCCACCAAATCTGTCGTGCGGACCTCCACTATGTAGGCCAAAACATGTGCCAAATTCACTTGTGATGCATTTGGCATCAATGCCCCTTCATTGCTCACCTGGTGCCCCAATCTGGATCACCTACTTTCCTCCGGTGCAAAATTAACTCACGCAATGAAAAAACACTTGTGCGGGAGAGAGAGAGGACTGAGGCAATAAGAAAACGCTTGTTTGGGAGAGTGAGAGGCTGGTGTAGTTGGTTTGATTGATTTGTTTATACATATGGGTCTATGTGCGCAGCGGTGCCAACTCTCTCACATCGCGAGAGCGGTGCCAAAATCTTTTGATTTGACATTGATGCGTATTATGTGGCATACTTTTGAGAAATATGGCATCAGCCACATAGTGGAAGGCAACAAATGCCCAAGCTCTTCACGTGCTCCTAGGTAAATAAGAGGAAAGACAAAGAGAGAGAGAGAGAGAGTGAAAAAATATCACTAGCCAGCCAACCCTATCGTATGAGCGAATGATATTGGTACCTCTTGATGACATGGTAATCTTATACAGCCAGCTGCTCTAATATGTTCTCTTCTTTTGCAGATAAAAAATACCCGAAAGTGAAAAAGGTGCTGCACTATAAAAATCTCATCGAATGCCTTGATCTCCATCTTACAAAAATTGATTTGATCGACTACCGAGGCAGCACATCTGAGATTAAATTGGCCAGGTTCTTTGTCCTGGAGGCAAGTGTGCTCAAGGTAATGAGGTTTGGCGTTCTCTGGCGCAACAATGAATGGCGTGCTGATCACCGCAAGCGTCTAAGCCTAAATGACAAAGTCTCCGCAGAAGCTGAATTTGTTTTTGAAACATCAAGTGGCTAGAGACTCAAAAATTTATTTGCCCATTAGTGACTTGTCAGGGCGGTGGATTTTAGTTTGTACGATAATGCTGCATCCACCTAAAGTAACGAAAGTTCTTACGTAAACTTCCTAGATTCCCTCTTCGTAGGTGCAACATTACTCCTAACATTTGTAATATCAGTTTGAAACTTGTAATATTGCCATGTCCTATTCCTGCGTTTTCAAAATCCTGCGAATCAAAGAGGTCCTGATTTGGTGATGATGTTCTGCCTGCCATCTTTCACCAATAGCCGTCGGATCTAGACCTGACGCATACAAACCAAACTTCTCTAGTTTTGCAAAAAGATGCCCGCACTTGTTCCCTATTTATAAACAACTCCTTGTCTCTCACAATCAGCCTTATCTCCTCCCCACCACATCTAGAAGGCCATGGAAAAATCTGGCGCGATGGCCGCTGCCAGCGCCGTCCACCCCCAATCTTGGTGTTCCGTGCAATGCACGGGAAATTATGTCGAACACGGCTAGTTGTAAGCAGGCTAGCTCTATAGCCATGATGACAGTGACTGCAGACGGTGAGGCTGACTATGATATGCCGAACACGACGCCTATACTCAGGTGTCATCTCTGGCGTAGGGTCTTGTCACTTCACTGTGAGGAGCAGCATGTAATAATTTGACCAACGGGTAGTACAGTGCTACTACATTGGTAGTACTACTACTAGTACTAGCATCACCGTCTGGATTTAGTAGTACTACCACGTCCATCTGGATTTAGTATTTGACTAGCAATATCTAGTAATGCATGTCACAAAAAATGTACTACTCCCTCTGTAAATAAATACATTGTGTATTGTTTTATTCCTATCGGCGAGAGAACTTAATGTCTTTTTGCTAATTAATAGGATTACATGCAATGAACTAACCACTGCATGTCATGTTTGGTAGTCTCAAGTCATTGAAAGCATGCACGGCCCACATCTCTCATTGGTTGATAGTATGTCACGAAATAAGAAACGAGGAGGGAGTTAATGTACCGTGCCTAAGTGTTTTGGGATTATTTGGTTTTCGTAAGGTGACTTACACAACATTTTTGGTTACATGCATTAACACTTTATTAGTTAAATCAAAGGTCAAAACTTGGCGCAAAATGCAAAGGGGACCAATATACCAGTAAACATCAAAGTTCTCTCGTTTGGCCCCAACTAGAGGTCCGGTGAGATGACTATACTGCACCGGCACAGAGGGGGACACAGCTTCATTGACTTACTGCACCTGCCTTTGGGTGTATGACACGTGGGCCCAACAGGTGGCTGGCCCACCTGTCATACAGCCAAAGGCAGGTGCAGTAGAGGGCCGAGGAGTAGATGGCCAACACACACGTGAATTCAACGCAGTCTGCACTTCTCATATAAAGGCTCCCCGCCAGTCCAATCTACGAAATCCTATGCACATACGCACCCTAACCAAGGGCAAGAGTGATCCCTCCAATCGCAAGATCAGTTGACTAGAAGCTAGACCCATGGAGGCGATGAGCGCGAGAATCAGCCGACTGTGCCAGATGGTCCACGATGCCGGCCTGCGGCCCGGCACCGAGGAACGTCTCCAGGTCATGCTTGAGGCCGCCAGGGCGAGGGGCCGCTTGGACGACAGCTTCGTCTCCTTGTTCGACGAGGTCCTCGCCGGCTTCCTTGACAAGTTCACCGTCGTCAAGAAGCTCGCGGACGACCTTGACGTACGCCTCCAGCCCACGCGCCCAGGCTCTATGATACCCGCCACCCACAACGGCCTCTATGGTGACAACCTCTTCGACGCACTGGTGGCCCTGCGACTGCCCGCCGTCGCGCCGGAGAATGTCCGTGCAGCACCTGGCGCAGCAAGACACCATCGACATAATCACCCATGTCTACGCGCAAATCGTCCACAAGGACTACTACATGCAAGAGGAGGACGATAGGACGCTGGCCTTCTTGGACCGCAGGGCAACCTTGGTAGGCATTGTTCAGAAGCACGCTGAGCTCGCCGCCAACACCGCTGCTCCTCAAACGTCGGTTGGTGACCCGGCGCACTCGGGCGTGAGGATGTCATTGATGGATCCGTATGTATCTTTATCTTTCTGTCAAATCCATGTAGTAGTATATGGTACTACTAGTAATTATCTTACCTTTCGCATCAACTTCATAATTTTCATACGTACTCCATGCGTGAACCGCGCCAGAACCAAACTTCTCATTACTCTAGGGAAAATCGTCATTTCTATCTATCTATCGCGCCATGGAGCAGAACCAAAATTTACAAGTTACAAGTTCAAAAGGAAAAGCCTGCCGTGTTTGCGTCGCACCCCCACACGGTTGGTCTGGCACGCCGCTCAAGGGGGAATGCGTGCTGTGTTGCATTTTCACTTACCAGTGGGACCGCAGTTGAGCAAACCGATTATCGGCAAACCCCCACCCCGCCCACCATGCAATGGCTGAGAAAACAGGAGGGAGAAGAGATGGCTGTAGCACGGACTCAAAGAAAATTGGTGTCGGATGGGACTCATGTGGGTGGCGTGTGCCGTACTACTAGACGTGAATGCTAGTTATGGCCCATGCCACCCCACTATATCGAGCCTATATCGAGGTGCTGGTTACGTAAAACAAATTTCCTGGAGTCCGTGCTCAGCCCTCCTCTATCTCTCTTCTCAGCCAGCCAGCAGACGCGCAGAGCCCATCGTCTGTTTTCTCACATGCGGTCCCACATGTCAGTGAAAACGCAAGAGGACCCACTGAACCTGCACATCTTTCACCTCGACGTGCTGGTGATGAAAAACAAATCCAATAAAGATCTTCGGTGGCTGCTGATAACCCACAAGTATAGGGGATCGCAACAATTTTCGAGGGTAGAGTATTCAACCCAAATTTATTGATTCGACACAAGGGGAGCCAAAGAATATTCTCAAGTATTAGCAGTCGAGTTGTCAATTCAACCACACCTGGATAACTTAATATCTGCAGCAAAGTATTTAGTAGCAAAGTAGTATGGAAGTAGCGGTAACGGTAACAAAAGTAATATTTTTGGGTTTTGTAGTGATTGTAACAGCAGCAACGGAAAAGTAAATAAGCGAAGAATAATATGTGAAAAGCTCGTAGGCATTGGATCGGTGATGGAGAATTATGCCGGATGCGGTTCATCATGTAACAATCATAACATAGGGTGACACAGAACTAGCTCCAATTCATCAATGTAACGTAGGCATGTATTCCGAATATAGTCATACGTGCTTATGGAAAAGAACTTGCATGACATCTTTTGTCCTACCCTCCCGTGGCAGCGGGGTCCTAGCGGAAACTAAGGAATATTAAGGCCTCCTTTTAATAGAGTACCAGAACAAAGCATTAACACATAGTGAATACATGAACTCCTCAAACTATGGTCATCACCGGGAGTGGTCCCGATTATTGTGACTTCGGGGTTGCCGAATCATAACACATAGTAGGTGACTATAGACTTGCAAGATAGGATCAATAACTCAATATATTCATGAAAACATAATAGGTTCAGATCTGAAATCATGGCACTCGGGCCCTAGTGACAAGCATTAAGCATAGCAAAGTTATAGCAACATCAATCTCAGAACATAGTGGATACTAGGGATCAAACCCTAACAAAACTAACTTGATTACATGATAAATCTCATCCAACCCATCACCGTCCAGCAAGCCTATGATGGAATTACTCACGCACAGCGGTGAGCATCATGAAATTGGTGATGGAGGATGGTTGATGATGACGATGGCGACGGATTCCCCTCTCCGGAGCCCCGAATGGACTCCAGATCAGCCCTCCTGAGAGAGTTTAGGGCTTGGCGGCGGCTCCGTATCATAAAACGCGATGAATCTTTCTCTCTGATTTTTTCTCCCCGAACACGAATATATAGAGTTGGAGTTGAGGTCGGTGGAGCTCCAGGGGGCCCACGAGGCAGGGGGCGCGCCCTAGGGTGGCAGGCGCGCCTCCCACCCTCGTGGACAGGGTGTGGGCCCCTGGCTTTGATTATTTCGCCAATATTTTTTATATTTTCCAAAAAATAATCTCCGTGAAGTTTCAGGTCATTCTGAGAACTTTTGTTTCTGCACAAAGATAACACCATGGCAATTTTGCTGAAAACATTGTCAGTCCGGGTTAGTTCCATTCAAATCATGCAAGTTAAAGTCCAAAACAAGGGCAAAAGTGTTTGGAAAAGTAGATACGATGGAGACGTATCAACTCCCCCAAGCTTAAACCTTTGCTTGTCCTCAAGCAATTCAGTTGATAAACTGAAAGTGATAAAGAAAAACTTTTACAAACTCTGTTTGCTCTTGTTGTTGTAAATATGTAAAGCCAACATTCAAGTTTTCAGCAAAGATTATGACTAACCATATTCACAATAACACTTAGGTCTCATGTTTACTCATGTCAATGGCATAATCAACTAGCGAGCAATAATAATAAATCTCGGATGACCACACTTTCTCAAAACAATCATGATATGATATAACAAGATGGTATCTCGCTAGCCCTTTCTGAGACCGCAAAACATAAATGCAGAGCACCTTTAAAGATGAAGGACTGACTAAACATTGTAATTCATGGTAAAAGAGATCCAATCATAGTCATACCCAATATAAATTAATAGTAATGGATGCAAATGACAGCAGTGCTCTCCAGCTGGTGTCTTTTAATAAGAGGGTGATGACTCAACATAAAAGTAAATAGATAGGCCCTTTGCAGAGGGAAGCATGGGTTTGTAGAGGTGACAGAGCTCGATTTTGAAATAGAGATAAATAATATTTTGAGCGGCATACTTTCATTGTCAACATAACAACCAAGAGATGGCGATATCTTCCATGCTACACACATTATAGGCGGTTCCCAAACAGAATGGTAAAGTTTATACTCCCCCTCCACCAACAAGCATCAATCCATGGCTTGCTCGAAACAACGAGTGCCTCCAACTAACAAGAGTCCCGGGGGAGTTTTGTTTGCAATTATTTTGATTTGATTTGCATAAAGCATGGGACTGGGCATCCCGGTGACCAGGCATTTTCTCGTGAGTGAGGAGCGGAGTCCACTCCTCTTGAGAATAACCCGCCTAGCATGGAAGATACAGACAACCCTAGTTGATACATGAGCTATTCATGCATGCAAAACAGAATTTCATTTGAAGGTTTAGAGTTTGGCACATACAAATTTACTTGGAACGGCAGGTAGATACCGCATATAGGAAGGTATAGTGGACTCATATGGAATAACTTTGGGGTTTAAGGGATTGGATGCACAAGCAGTATTCCCGCTTAGTACAAGTTAAGGCTAGCAAAAGACTGGGAAGCGACCAACTAGAGAGCGACAACAGTCATGAACATGCATTAAAATTAATAAACATGGAGTGCAAGCATGAGTAGGATATAATCCACCATGAACATAAATATCGTGAAGGCTATGTTGATTTTGTTTCAACTACATGCGTGAACATGTGCCAAGTCAAGTCACTTGAATCATTCAAAGGAGGATAACACCCTATCATACCACATTACAACCATTTTAATAGCATGTTGGCACGCAAGGTAAACCATTATAAACTCCTAGCTAATTAAGCATGGCATAAGCAACTATAATCTCTAATTGTCATTGCAAACATGTTTATTCATAATAGGCTGAATCAGGAACGATGAACTAATCATATTTACAAAAACAAGAGAGGTCGAGTTCATACCAGCTTCTCTCATCTCAATCAGTCCATCATATATCGTCATAATTGCCTTTAACTTGCACGACCGAACGATGTGAATAATAATAATAGTGCACGTGCATTGGACTAAGCTAGAATCTGCGAGCATTCAATAAACAGGAGAAGACAAGGCAATATGGGCTCTTGGTTAAATCAACAATAATGCATATAAGATCCACTTCAACATTTTCATTATGGTCTTCTCCTATCGACCCCCAAAGAAAAGAAAAGAAATAAAATTAATTACATGGGAAAGCTCCCAACAAACAAAAGAGGAACGGGAAATCTTTTTGGGTTTTCTTTTTAGTTACTACTACTACAGCATGAAAGTAAACTAACTAAAAGCTGCAACTAATTTTTTTGTTTTCTCTTAAGGTTTTTCAAACACACAAGAAGAAAGCAGAAAAAAGGAAAATAAACTAGCATGGATAGTACAATGAAAAAGTATGAGCACCGACATCTAGCAATGAGTGTGTAAACATGAATGTAATGTCGGTGAGAAATACATACTCCCTCAAGCTTGGGCTTTTGGCCTAAGTTGGTTTATGGCCACGGCTGGCCTGGCGGATATCCAAAGTTATAGCTGGGGTCGTACTGTGAAGAAGCCTCGGATTGCCACTGGTTGGCAATCACCTCCGGATCCCACTGGTAATCAGACTGTCATGGAGGATCAAATTGTGGTTCCGGCTTTGGCTCTGTAGCTGATGTAGGGTTCCAGTAGGCGTGAATGGCCTCCAACGGAACAAGGTACTCGCCTGCAGATAAATCAAACAAGGAAGGAGCAGGCAAGGTAATAGTCTCAGGATGATTTTTACCAAATATTAATTTGTACTTAAGTGCCTTTTCCCTATTCTTAACAATAAAATCATGTGCTACCATACTCTTATAATCTAGATAAATAGGAGGCAACAATTTTTCTTCTTTCTCATAATGCCTAATAGGTATGTTATAATATGCAGCGAGGCGCGAGGCGAAGACGCCTCCCAAGATGGGGCCCTTATTACGGTTAAGGTTTAACCACTTTGCAACAATAGCGCCCATACTAAATGTGTCATCACAAAATAAGGCATGGCACAAAATAACAATATCAGGGGCACTCAGGTTTCCACAGTTTCCGCGACCAATTAAGCATCTACTAGCAAATATAGCAAAGTAACGTAGAACAAGAAAGTGTATGCTAGTAATTCATGCATCGGAAACCTTCCTCGTTTCCCCTACATCAATGGTATCAATAAACCCATCCACATCGTCACGATGTGGTTCCTCTATGATGCCCGAAAAGGGCAACTTGCAAACCTCACAAAATTCACGAAGGGTCATCTCCTTATACTCATCATTATTTTCTGAAAAATTCTGAAATTTTTAGTAACTTCAAGTAAAAGTGAACCAAACTCAACAAAATTGATAGCAACTACTCCCTCATGTGCCTAGAGACTATATCATGCATTAGAACTACTTGGAACCATATAAATTTGACATACAAGCTCAAGAACATGGTCACCTAGGCAGCAAAAATTTGCAATGAATAAAGCACTAGAACAAAAACTAATTGGGCCATTGGAGGAGTCACATACCAAGGAACAATCCCCCAAATCAGTTTTGTGAGAGGTGCTTTGAGCAAGGAGATCGAAAATCGCAGCAAAATGAGCTAGAACTCGTGCTTGAGCTGGTTGGTGATTTTTTTGGGAGGAAGGAGGAGTGTGTGGTTGCTGGAATAAGTGGAGGGGAGCCACCATGGGCGCACGAGGCAGGGGGCGCGCCCTGGACCCTCGTGGCCAGGTGCTTGCTCCCCCTGCTGTGTTCTCAGTGCCAGATATTCTCAAATATTCCAGAAAAAATCATATTTCAATTTCAGGGCATTTGGAGAACTTTTATTTTTGGGGTATATTTTTTTATTGCACGGATAATTCAGAAAACTGACAGAAAATACTATTTTTACTTTATTCATTCTAAATAACAGAAAGTAAATGGAGGGTACAGAAGGTTGTGCTTTCTAAATTCACCCATCTCATGCTCATCAAAAGGAGTCCACTAACAAGGTTGATCAAGTCTTGTTAACGAACTCATTCCGAATAATATGGAACCGGAGAAATTTTGAATAACACTAGGTTACCTCAACGGGGATATGCACATCCCCAATAATAAGAATATCATATCTCTGTTTGATAGTAGGAAGAGGAAATTCAAAACCTCCTAAAATAATCGATGGAATTTTTCCAATAGAATTGATACTGTGGACTTGAGGTTGTTTCCTCGGAAAGTGTACCGTATGCTCATTACCATTAACATGAAAAGTGACATTACCTTTGTTGCAATCAATAACAGCCCCTGCAGTATTCAAAAAAGGTCTTCCAAGAATAATAGACATACTATAGTCCTCGGGAATATCAAGAATAACAAAGTCCGTTAAAATAGTAACGTTTGCAACCACAACAGGCACATCCTCACAAATACTGACAGGTATAGCAGTTGATTTATCGGCCATTTGCAAAGATATTTTAGAAGGTGTCAACTTATTCAAATCAAGTCTACGATATAAAGAGAGAGGCATAACACTAACACCGGCTCCAAGATCACATAAAGCAGTTCTAACATAGTTTCTTTTAATGGAGCATGGTATAGTGGGTACTCCTGGATCTCCCAGTTTCTTTGGTATTCCACCCTTAAAAGTATAATTAGCAAGCATGGTGGAAATTTCAGCTTCTGGTATCTTTCTTTTATTTGTAACAATTTCTTTCATATACTTAGCATAAGGATTCATTTTGAGCATATCAGTCAAACGCATACACGAAAAGATAGGTCTAATCATTTCAGCAAAGCGCTCAAAATCCTCATCATCCTTTTTCTTGGATGGTTTGGGAGGAAAAGGCATGGGTTTCTGAACCCATGGCTCTCTTTCTTTACCGTGCTTCCTAGCAACAAAGTCTCTCTTATCATAACGTTGATTCTTTGATTGTGGGTTATCAAGATCAACAGCAGGTTCAGTTTCTACATCATTATTATTGCTAGGTTGAGCATCTAGATGAACATCATCATTAACATTATCACTAGGTTCATGTTCATTACCAGATTGTGTTTTAGCATCAGAAATAGAAATATCATTGGGATTCTCATGTGTGTCTACAACAGGTTCACTAGAAGCATGCAAAGTCCTATCATTTTTCTTTTTCTTCTTCTTAGAAGGACTAGGTGCATCAACATTATTTCTTTGAGAATCCTGCTCAATTCTCTTAGGATGGCCTTCAGGATACAAAGGTTCCTGAGTCATTTTACCAGTTCTAGTAGCCACTCTAACAACAAAATCATTATTCTTACTATTTAATTCATTGAGCAAATCATTCTGAGCTTTAAGTACTTGTTCTACTTGAGTGGTGACCATAGAAGCATGTTTACTAATGAGTTTAAGTTCACCTTTGACTCTAGACATATAATCACTCAAGTGTTCAATCATATAAGCATTGTGTTTTAATTGTCTACCAACATAAGCATTGAAGTTTTCTTGTTTGACAATAGAATTGTCGAACTCATCTAAGCATTGACTAGCAGACTTATAACGAGGGATATCACCTTCTTCAAATCTATAGAGAGAATTTGCCTTTACTACCTGTGTCGGGTTATCAAGACCATGTGTTTCTTCAATAGGTGATGGATTAAAATCATGAATTTCTTCAACAGGCAGTAAATTAAGACCATGTATTTCTTCAACCGGAGGTAAATTCTTAACATCTTCAGCTTTAATACCCTTTTATTTCATAGATTTCTTTGCCTCTTGCATATCTTCTGGACTTAGAAATAGAATACCCCATTTCTTCGAAGTTGACTTAGGAGTTGGCTCAGGAAGTGTTCAATTATTTTCATTGGTCAACATATTATTCAATAAAATTTCAGCTTCATCTGGTGTTCTTTCCCTGAAAACACAACCAGCACAACTATCCAGGTGGTCTCTGGAAGCATCGGTTAGTCCATTATAAAAGATATCAAGTATTTCATTTTTCTTAAGAGGATGATCAGGCAAAGAATTAAGTAATTGGAGAAGCCTCCCCCAAGCTTGTGGGAGACTGTATTCTTCAATTTGCACAAAATTATATATTTCCCTTAAAGCAGCTTGTTTCTTATGAGCGGGGAAATATTTAGCAGAGAAGTAATAAATCATATCCTGGGGACTACGCACACAACAGGATCAACAGAATTAAACCATATCTTAGCATCATCCTTTAATGAGAACGGAAATATCTTAAGGATATAATAGTAGCGAGTTTTCTCATCATTAGTGAACAGGGTGGCTATATCATTTAATTTGGCAAGATGTGCCACAACAGTTTCAGATTCATAGCCATAGAAAGGATCAGATTCAACCAAAGTAATTATATCAGGGTCGACAGAGAATTCATAATCCTTATCAGTATCAAAGATAGGTGAAGTAGCATAAGCAGGATCATATTTCATTCTAGCATTCAGAGTTTTTTGTTTAAGCTTAGCTAATAATTTCTTAAGATCACTTCTATCATTACAAGCAAGAAAGTCTCTAGCAGTTTCTTCATCCATAACATAGCTAAGGGAGTCCTGGATTAGGGGGTCCTCGGACAGCCGGACTATATACATCTGCCGGACTGTTGGACTATGAAGATACAAGATTGAAGACTTCGTCCCGTGTCCGGATGGGACTTTCCTTGGCGTGGAAGGCAAGCTTGGCAATACGGATATGTAGATCTCCTCCCTTGTAACCGACTCTGTGTAACCCTAGCCCCTCCGGTGTCTATATAAACCGGAGGGTTTAGTCCGTAGGACAACAACAATCATACCATAGGCTAGCTTCTAGGGTTTAGCCTCTACGATCTCGTGGTAGATCAACTCTTGTAATACTCATATCATCAAGATTAATCAAGCAGAAAGTAGGGTATTACCTCCATCGAGAGGGCCCGAACCTGGGTAAACATTGTGTCCCCCGCCTCCTGTTACCATCCGCCTTAGACGCACAGTTTGGGACCCCCTACCCGAGATCCGCCGGTTTTGACACCGACATTGGTGCTTTCATTGAGAGTTCCACTGTGTCGTCACCGTAAGGCTTGATGGCTCCTTCGATCATCGGACAACCCGATGGCAACGATGCGATCTAGGGTGAGGTTTTCCTCCCCAGACAGATCTTCGTATTCGGCGGCTTCGTACTGCGGGCTAACTCGCTTGGCCATCTGGAGCAGATCGATAGCTACGCCCCTGGCCATCAGGTCAGGTTTGGAAACTTGAACTATACTGCTGACATCCGCAGAGACTTGATCTTCGAAGGATTCGAGCCCATGTCAGGTGCGCCGCACAATCACGACGAGCATGATTTAGCTCTGCCGTCGGACTGTGTTCGGGAGATCACACCTGCAACTACGCCGTCCCTCAATCTGGAACAAATTGCGCCATCTGTGGACGGGTGGATGGACCCCGCCACGGAGGCCGCACACTCAGTGGCGATAGCGCCGAATACTGACCTTACCTCCTACAAGACCTGTGTTGCCGAACCGTTGGATTCGTCCCCGGCCACGGACTCCGAGCCGCTTGTGTCTGTGCCCATCAAATCCGATTGGTCACCGATCATGGAGTTTACCTCCGCGGATATCTTTCAGCACTCGCCTTTTGGCGACATAATAAACTCGTTGAAGTTTCTCTCCCTGTCGGGAGACCCTTGGCCGAACTATGTCCGGCTAGAATGGGATGCGGACGACGAAGAAATTCGCGCCCCACCCACCACCCACTTAGTAGCCACTGTCGACGATTTAACCGACATGCTCGACTTCGGCTCCGAAGACATCGACGGTATGGACGACGATGCAGGAGACAAACAAGAACCACCGCCCATAGGGCGCTGGACGGCCACCTCATCGTGTGACATATACATGGTGGACACTCCCAAAGAAGGGGATGGCGACAAGACAACGGAGGATAATCCCTCCAAGAAGCAACCCAAGCACCGACGTCAGCGGCGCCGCTCTAAGTCTCGCCATAGCAAAAGCAGCGATACCGGCACAAGAGACAATAACACTCCGGATAGTGCCGAAGACGACGATAATCCCCTCCAGCGAGACCTCGAGCGGGAGGATGAGCAAGCTAGCCCTCTGGAACAGGCAGCAAACGGAGAATCAGAGGATGACAATTACATGCCTCTCTCCAAAGACGAAGTGAGCCTCGGCGACGAAGAATTTGTCGTGCCTGAGGATCCCGTCAAGCAGGAGCGCTTCAAGCGCCGGCTTATAGCCACAGCAAACAACCTGAAGAAAAAGCAACAACAGCTTCGAGCTGATCAAGATCTGCTAGCGGATAGATGGACTGAAGTCCTGGCAGCCGAGGAATACGAACTCGAGCGCCCAACCAAGACTTACCCAAAGCGCAGGTTGCTACCTCGACTCGAGGAGGAAGCATTAAAACATACACCACCAACGTATGATGCGGCAGATCGGCCACCTCATGGCCGAGACATAGAGGCATATCAGCCCGAAGTCCAGCCCGCACCCCGCCGCCACTCAAACAAAAATACCAAGGCCCGGGGCAACACGCAGGACCTGCGAGACGTATTGGAAAACAAGGCAAAACATGCAAGATCAATCTACGGATCACGGGGGCGCGCTCCAACGCGGGACGATGACCGTCACGCCGGATACACTAAAAGCAAATCTGGCCGGGCCGAACACAGCAGACAAGACTCATATGAACTGCGTCGTGATATAGCCTGGCACAGAGGCGCCGCACACCCCCTATGCTTCACTGATGAAGTAATGGATCACGAATTCCCAGAGGGTTTTAAACCCATAAACATTGAATCATATGATGGTACAACAGATCCCGCGGTATGGATCGAGGATTTCCTCCTCCACATCCACATGGCTCGCGGTGATGATCTACATGCCATCAAGTACCTCCCACTAAAACTCAAAGGACCAGCTCGGCATTGGCTGAATAGCTTGCCAGTAGACTCCATTGGCAGTTGGGAGGATTTGGAAGATGCATTCCTTGACAACTTCCAGGGCACTTATGTGCGACCACCGGATGCTGATGACTTGAGCCATATAACTCAGCAGCCAGGGGAATCGGCCAGGCAATTCTGGACCCGGTTCCTAACTAAGAAAAACCAAATTGTTGACTGTCCGGATGCAGAGGCCTTAGCGGCATTTAAGCATAATATCCGTGACGAGTGGCTCACCCGGCACCTCGGCCAGGAGAAGCCGAAATCTATGGCAGCCCTCACGACGCTCATGACCCGCTTTTGCGCGGGGAAGACAGCTGCCTGGCTCGCAGCAACAACACATCAAGAAGTCATGGCACTTCAGATACAAAGGATACTAACGGCAGACCGCGTCGTAACAGACACAAGCGCCGCAACAACGGCGACAACACCGAGGACACGACAGTCAATGCTGGATTCAGCGGCTCTAAATCCGGTCAGCGGAAGAAGCCTTTCAAAAGAAGCAATCCGGGCCCGTCCAGTTTGGACCGCATACTCGATCGCTCGTGTCAAATTCACGGCACCCCCGATAAGCCAGCCAATCACACCAACAGAGAATGCTGGGTGTTCAAGCAGGCCGGCAAGTTGAATGCCGAAAATAGGGACAAGGGGCTGCATAGCGACGACGACGAGGAGTCCTGGCCGCCGAACACAGGAGGACAGAAGAGGTTCCTTCCACAAGTGAAAACGGTGAACATGATATACGGAACCCACATTCCCAAGAGGGAACGGAAATGTGCACTAAGGGACGTCTATGCGATGGAGCCAGTCGCCCCAAAGTTCATCCCATGGTCCTCTTGTCCGATCACCTTCGATCGCAGGGACCACCCCACTAGTATCCGTCATGGCAGATCGGCCGCACTGGTCCTTGACCCCATCATCGACGGATTTCACCTCACTCGAGTCCTTATGGATGGCGGCAGCAGCCTGAATCTGCTCTATCAGGATACAGTGCGCAAAATGGGTATAGACCCCTCGAGGATCAAACCCACTAAAACCACCTTTAAAGGTGTCATCCCAGGTGTGGAGGCCCATTGCACGGGCTCAATCACACTGGAAGTGGACTTCGGATCTCCGGACAACTTCCGAAGCAAGGAGTTAATCTTCGATATCGTCCCGTTCTGCAGTGACTATCACGCACTGCTCGGGCGAACCGCATTTGCGAGATTCAATGCGGTACCGCATTATGCATACCTCAAGCTCAAAATGCCAGGACCTCGTGGGGTTATAACAGTCAATGGAAACACAGAACGCTCGCTCCGCATGGAGGAGCACACTGCGGCCCTCGCAGCTGAGGCACAAAGTAGCCTTTTAAGGCACATCGCCAATTCGGCGATAAAGCCCCCGAACACCTTCAAGCGAGTCCGGAGTAACCTGCAATAGGATCGCCTGGCACGTTCAGAGCTTGCCTAGCAATTCGGCCGCCGTCCTAGTCCCGGTCAAGCAACGAAACCTGTGCAGCGCGTACATAATTACGCACTAAAAATACCATGGGCATAGGCGGAGGCACAGCCAGGACACGTCCCACTATGCGGTTCAACCGCCCTAGGGGCTGTATACCTTTATCATTTTCTCTCTTTCAGGACCTTACTCTCTGGAAGCCCTTTCCGGCAGTCTGATTGCTGGACACATTACGGGAAGGAACAACCAAGGAGGCAAGAAGCTAAGACGTACAAGGGAATCCCCAGGTGGTCTCTGATAACAATCGAAGTACCCATTTTTAATACCCATACGCAGCTTACCCTTGGATAGGACATGTCAAATAGTCCTATTGTTTGCTTATTACACTACTTGTATCAGTACGCTTCGACGTATTATTTAAATAACAATGCATAGCATTAGTCTATTATTGCATTACCCTTTCTTTTTCTTGTCTGTTTATTTATGACAACTTGCACCCGTACATTCTGGTATGACAGGGGCTTCAGTATACCCCATAATATGGCGTGAGAAGTCCAAACACTTTCCATAGTGCGGCACCCCGAACTTATAGCATTATATGCATCAGCTCCGAATCATGTCTTGGGTCAATAGTTGGGTTTGCCCGGCTCCCATGTTTTGGTACCTTACGTTCTGTAATATCAGCTAAGGTAGCGCTGGGAGAACTACTGCGATTGTGCCCCGGTTCTTCCGGACGAGCACCTCAGTAGAGAAAGCCGAAAACTGACTGTCATGATAAGGCGAGAGCTGGTCGCTGTTCGAGAGGTCTCAAGTCCTTAAAGACTTTTTCCGCTTCGGGCGAGGAGTCAGCCTTGCCCGACTTAGGCATATATAGTGCCCCAAATTCGGCCTTCCGAATACTAGGGGCTTCGCCAAAATTTAAAATTGTAGACTTCTATGGCTAAGTGAGAGTGATAAAGCCTTATAGTCCGATTGCCTGGTTTGTTGTGCTGAACACCTCCCTCGAAGGACCCAAAATTGGGATAAAGAGTGCTCAGGTTTATCCCGAACACCTCAGTACTAGTTACATGGGGGAAGAAGCCGACGACTGGCCAACTCTCGGATTTTATAAACGGCCGCACAGAAGGTAATATTTTAAATTCACAAGCGTTGCATAGCACAAATGAACTCGTTTCATATTACAGGATCGCATGAGTACATTCATTCGAAAATTACATCCTTAGTACATTCCTCCGCAACAAGGAGAGAACCCTTCAGGACACTGTTATAATACATCTCGGGGTGGCGATGCTCCTTGCCTTCTGGCGGCCCCTCCTTCACCAGCTTCTCGGCGTCCAGCTTCGCCCAGTGCACCTTTGCTCGGGCAAAAGCCCCGCGCGCTCCCTCGACGCAGACGAACCGCTTTATGACTTCAAGCCGTGGGCACGCATTCACAAGCCGCCTCACCAGGCCAAAGTAGCTATCGGGCAGGGGATCGCCTGGCCACATCTGGACTATAAGACCCTTCATGGCCTGTTCGGCTGCCTTGTGGAGCTCGACCAGTTGCTTCAGCTGGTCGCTCAATGGCATGGGGTGTTCGGTTCCAGTATACTGAGACCAGAACAACTTCTCCGTCGAGCTCCCCTCCTCGGCCCGGAGAACTCCGCGGCATCTGACACACTGCAGGGCAGATCTGCGAACGCTCCTGGAGAGCTCCAAACTCGGGTAAGTAAAAGGAAATTTTCTTTCACATGCTTGCTTTGCATAATGAATGCCTTACCTGCCGCTATCTTCTTAACGGCCTCAATTTCCTGGAGGGCCTTTTGGGCTTCGGCCTTGGCGTATTATGCGCTTTCGAGGGCCTTCGCAAGCTCGGACTCTCGCGTCTTAGAGTCAAGCTCCAAGGACTCGTGTTTTCTGACGAGAGCCTGGAGCTCTTGCTGCACCTCGCCCACCCGGGCCTCTTGTTTTTCTCGCTCAATGCGCTCCTTGGCCGCCTTGTCCTCGACCTCGGATAGCGCCTTCTTCAGGGTCGCCACTTCGGTCGTGGCCCCTAGCAAAATTCATGACCATCCTATGATCTAAGCAACCACCTTTGTTTTTTCTTATCAATGCACAGACGGGGTATAACTTACCTTTGTTCTCTTCGAGCTGCCTTTTGGCAAGGCCGAGCTCGTCCTTGGACCGCTCAAGGTCCCGCTTCAGTGCAGCGACCTCCGCAGTACGTGCGGCAGCGGCTAGCAGTGAAGCCTGCATATGCACATAGACATATTTTGATTAGACTCATGCGGTTATTATTTGATCCTCTATTCGACCTTTCTTCGCGAACGCCAAACAGCGCATCAGGGGCTAGTGTCTATGCGGTAACATTCTCTTATAATCTGGTTACTTACCTCAAAGCCTGTTAGGAGGTTGGCACATGCTTCAGTCAGTCCGCTCTTGGCAGACTGAACCTTCTTGACCACCGCACTCATGATAGTGCGGTGTTCTTTGTCAATGGAAGCGCCGCGAAGCGCTTCCAGCAAGTTGTCCGATGCCTCTGGATGGACAGAGGCCACCGGCATAGGCGGCTTGCCCCTCTTAACGGGGGGTCGCCTGACAGAGTCCGGAACCACTTGAGGTTCCGGCGCAGTATTCGGCTAGGGGCCGAATTCGGAGCCCATGGGAGTCTTGCTCCCCTTGCGCCCAGGGTCCGGAACGTCGCCTTGAGGCGCCTCCAGGACTACCTCCCCTTGGCTCGGCGCCCTTTGAGACAACACCTCGACGTTGTCCGTAGGGCGAGGGGTGGAGGCGGTCCGAAGTGAATCACTATTCATATCCGACGGGTCCAAAGAACCATCCGACGAAGATACATCAATATGGGCTCAGGATGGACTGCATAATCATGTTCGGCGTGATGAGAAGTAGTGCAATAAAACATACCATGAATTACTATGGAATAGGGATTCTTACGACTTCGCCAGGGGCTTGTCCCTGGGCAACCACTCGTCATCGCTGTAGGCGGCCGTCGTGGAGTAGTCCGGGAGGAGGGTCCTTCCCTTCTTGGACCCTTCGGCCTCCCCGGTTGGGGCGGCCTTCCTTTTCTTGTCCCCCCCGGCTGGGGGGGGGGACTTTCCTCTTCCTCCTCCTCGTTTTTGTGGGAGGAGTGCGCCTCGAAGTTTTCGGACGATGAGTCCAATATAACCCTGCGCCGGAGACCCTTTTGGGTCCCCGTGGCCTTCTTCTTGGCCTTCTTCACCGGCACCTCATAAGGCGCCGGAACCACCATCTCCGTTAGGAGAGCATCTGCAGGATCTTCAGGCAGGGGGGCTGGGCAATCGATCTGCTCCGCTGTCTCTACCTAGTCCTGTTAAATAGCATGGAGGCTTAGATCCCGCACATGATTAAACTGGGGAAAATAAACATCCTATGAGATATAAAAAACTCACCGGATTGGCAGGACGCTCTGCGCTGAGTCCGTGGTCCACGGTGAGGGGAGGAGGTACCTCGGCGCCCTTGAACAGCACCTTCCAAACGTCCTTGTGCGTCGTGTCGAAGAGCTCTCGCAGCGTCTGGTGCTCGGCCGGGTCAACTCCCACAAATTGAATGCCCGTCGTTGACACGGGAGGATCCGGCGAAACAGCATGACCTGGACCACGTTGACGAGCTTGATTTTCTTGCTCATCATGTTTCTGATGCATTTCTGGAGTCCGGTCAGCTCTACCGGGGAACCCCAGGACAGGCCCTTCTATTTCCAGGAGGTGAGCCGCATGGGGATTCCAGATCAAAATTTGGGGGCCGCCACCCAGTTGGTGTCGCGCGGCTCGGTGATGTAGAACCACCCCGATTGCCACCCCTTTATGGTCTCCACATAGGAGCCTTCGAGCCAGGTGACATTGGGCATTTTGCCCACCATGGCGCCTCCGCACTCCGCTTGTTGGCCGACCACCACCTTCGGTTTAACATTGAAGGTCTTCAGCCACAGGCCAAAATGTGGTTGGATGCGGAGGAAGGCCTCGCACATGACGATAAACGCCGAGATGTTGAGGATGAAACTTGGGGCCAGATCGTGAAAGTCCAGACCGTAGTAGAACATGAGCCCGTGGACAAACGGGTGGAGGGGAAATCCCAGTCCGCGGACGAAGTGGGTAAGGAAAACCACCCTCTCATGGGGCTCTGGCGTAGGGATGATCTGCCCCTCATCTGGAAGCCGGTGTGCGATCTGCGGCTAGATATCCGGCTCCCCGAAGCTTTGTGATGTTCTCCTCCGTGACGGAAGAGACCATCCACTTGCCTCCCACTCCGGACATGCTTGGAGTGGTTTGAGGAGAAAAACACGAACTTGGGCGCTGGAGCTCGAGTGCGCAAGAATGGATGAGCTAGGAGGAAGAAGGCGTAGGTGAAAAGGGTGAATCCTTGTCCCTTTATAAGGGCGGAAGAGGCTATGCGCCTCCCTACCTACCTGGTAAAATCGCTTATTCCCCGAGCGCCGTAATTGATGGCGCGGCTGGGTTACCCACACCCGTATTGATGAGAATCCCGTGATAAGGGGACACGATCTCTGCTTCGACAAGACGTGCCAAGGGAACCGCCTCGCAATACGTGCTGTGGATGGTTGTGAAAAACGGTTCGAATAACGACCGGGCCGTGGTGTGATGTCATGCTGCAAAATGCGTCAGCAGATTAGATTTGTGGAAATATTATTCTCTCTACGGCGGTATGTGGAATTTGTTTTGCAGAGCCGGACACTATCCTTGTGTTTAAAATCTTCTACGGAGTATTCAGAGGAGGAACCTGCCTTGCAATGCTGAAGACAATCTGCGCGCCGGACTCATCGTCATTGAAGCCTGGTTCAGGGGCTACTGAGGGAGTCCTGGATTAGGGGGTCCTCGGACAGCCGGACTATATACTTCTGCCGGACTGTTGGACTATGAAGATACAAGATTGAAGACTTTGTCCCGTGTCCGGATGGGACTTTCCTTGGCATGGAAGGCAAGCTTGGTGATACAGATATGTAGATCTCCTCCCTTGTAACTGACTCTATGTAACCCTAGCCCCCTCCGGTGTCTATATAAACCGGAGGGTTTAGTCCGTAGGACAACAACAATCATACCATAGGCTAGCTTCTAGGGTTTAGCCTCTAAGATCTCGTGGTAGATCAACTCTTGTAATACTCATATCATCAAGATCAATCAAGCAGGAAGTAGGGTATTACCTCCATCGAGAGGGCCCGAACCTGGGTTAACATTGTGTCCCCCGCCTCCTGTTACCATCCGCCTTAGACGCACAGTTCGGGACCCCCTACCCGAGATCCGCCGGTTTTGACACCGACAATAGCCCTCAGGCACAACAGGCAATTCATATCTAGGGGGAGAATCTTCATCATCACTTACATCAATATTATCAGTTTCAATAATTTCATTATCTCTAGCCCTAGCAAGTTGTTCATCAAGAAATTCACCAAGTGGCACAGTAGTATCAAGCATAGAAGTAGTTTCATCATAAGTATCATGCATAGCAGAAGTGGCATCATCAATAACATGCGACATATCAGAATTAATAGCAGAAGCAGGTTTAGGTGTCGCAAGTTTACTCAAAACAGAAGGTGAATCAAGTGCAGAGCTAGATGGCAGTTCCTTACCTCCCCTCGTAGTTGAGGGATAATTTTTTTTCCGCGTCTTTCAAGTTCTTCACAGTGACCAGCAGATATAAATCCCAAGTGACTCAAAGAATAGGGCTATGCTCCCCGGCAACAGCGCCAGAAAATAGTCTTGATAACCCACAAGTATAGGGGATCTCAATAGTTTTCGAGGGTAGAGTATTCAACCCAAATTTATTGATTCGACACAAGGGGAGCCAAAGAATATTCTCAAGTATTAGCAGTTGAGTTGTCAATTCAACCACACCTGGATAACTTAATATCTACA
Source organism: Aegilops tauschii subsp. strangulata (assembly GCF_002575655.3). Classification (NCBI taxonomy): domain Eukaryota; kingdom Viridiplantae; phylum Streptophyta; class Magnoliopsida; order Poales; family Poaceae; genus Aegilops; species Aegilops tauschii. Next base: position 420,151,798 of record NC_053040.3, on the reverse strand, counting down.
GCAAAGTATTTAGTAGCAAAGTAGTATGGAAGTAGCGGTAACGGTAACAAAAGTAATATTTTTGGGTTTTGTAGTGATTGTAACAGCAGCAACGGAAAAGTAAATAAGCGAAGAACAATATGTGAAAAGCTCGTAGGCATTGGATTGGTGATGGAGAATTATGCCGGATGCGGTTCATCATGTAACAATCATAACATAGGGTGACACAGAACTAGCTCCAATTCATCAATGTAATGTAGGCATGTATTCCGAATATAGTCATACGTGCTTATGGAAAAGAACTTGCATGACATCTTTTGTCCTACCCTCCCGTGGCAGCGGGGTCCTAGCGGAAACTAAGGAATATTAAGGCCTCCTTTTAATAGAGTACCGGAACAAAGCATTAACACATAGTGAATACATGAACTCCTCAAACTATGGTCATCACCGGGAGTGGTCCCGATTATTGTCACTTCGGGGTTGCCGGATCATAACACATAGTATGTGACTATAGACTTGCAAGATAGGATCAAGAACTCACATATATTCATGAAAACATAATAGGTTCAGATCTGAAATCATGGCACTCGGGACCTAGTGACAAGTATTAAGCATAGAAAAGTCATAGCAACATCAATCTCAGAACATAGTGGATACTAGGGATCAAACCCTAACAAAACTAACTTGATTACATGATAAATCTCATCCAACCCATCACCGTCGAGCAAGCCTACGATGGAATTACTCATGCACGGCAGTGAGTATCATGAAATTGGTGATGGAGGATGGTTGATGATGACGATGGCGATGGATTCCCCTCTCTGGAGCCCCGAACGGACTCCAGATCAGCCCTCCCGAGAGAGTTTAGGGCTTGGCGGCGGCTCCGTATCATAAAACGCGATGAATCTTTCTCTCTGATTTTTTTCTCCTCGAACACGAATATATAGAGTTGGAGTTGAGGTCGGTGGAGCTCCAGGGGGCCCATGAGGCAGGGGGCGCGCCCTAGGGGGCAGGCGCGCCTCCCACCCTTGTGGACAGGGTGTGGGCCCCTGGCTTTGATTATTTCGCCAATATTTTTATATTTTCCAAAAATAATCTCCGTGAAGTTTCAGGTCATTCCGAGAACTTTTGTTTCTGCATAAAGATAACACCATGGCAATTCTGCTGAAAACAGCGTCAGTCCGGGTTAGTTCCATTCAAATCATGCAAGGTAGAGTCCAAAACAAGGGCAAAAGTGTTTGGATAAGTAGATACAACGGAGACGTATCAGCCGCTTTTGGAGTTACTCAAGAGTAGTAAGATCCTATTTACAGTTTAACCCAAGATGCAGATCACGTGGCTTCAACTACCACTCCATTTTCTTGCATGACACGCGTGGATGCTGGATGTCCCACGTGTCGGCAAAAGGAGGAAGAACTCGACCAAATCTTCTCCACATTTAGACCGGAGGAGTAGGAAACACGGCAAGCCGTGTGCCTACATCATACTACGTACAAGCCCACCTCACGCAGTCACGCTATCACCATATTTCTCGGCCTCCGCGTGACACCTAGCTCTAGTTGATCTAACTAGAACTAAATATTGGTTGGCTCTATGTGATGTGGCAACTTCATACTACTACGGATGCTAGCTATACTACTACGGCACTAACACTCCAAGAAGTGAGTCGAAAACCATTTATAAATTGAGTTTATGACATGCATACGCAAATGTACCATTCATTACATACAACAAGTCATCAACACACAACGACAACGAGGATACATGTTGGATAGATTAGTTCCAACAAAACATTCTACTATATACCAAACTTTTCATCACACAACAAATAACAAGCAATGAAATGAACTTCAGCTCAACCACTCCTCGGCATTGGAAACGCTTGCTTTGAACCAGAAGAGTTTGTTTCGGAAGGCCAGCTACTGTCAATCTCGAGACCAACGCAGGACTGATCATCCAGGCTGAAGCGGCCTATTTCATGACCCATATTGTGATAGCCACAGTAGGGAAGCATAGCAATGTCCGAGGTATAGATACAGTTGCTTCTCATAAATGGTAGTAATGCTGTGTCAACAGCAGCTGGATCGCCTTTCACCATGATTGGATAGTTTTGTCCAAGGAAGAGCGAGTTTCCTCCAAGAGTATCAATACTAAACCAGGGAGAAGGTGTTGGCGCTAGCATAGTAGTATCCATCCCGAATACCCTGCAACGGATGTTGGAATAGGTCCAAAGAGTGCGACCATGGGAGACAACACTTGCTTCCTTAGTAACATCAGCGGTGCCCTATATACAGACAAGAAGAGGTGATCCATCAGAATATGTTGCCAGGCGCCACTGAGTATATGGGTCCTCATGCTCGTGATCATCATCATCGTCATCTCCCCCTTGGTTATAAATTTTTTCAAGTATAGGTGGTGGAATGTTCACAGGACCTTGGAAACGCAAGAAGGTTAATTAGTAAAGGGAAACTAGGTAACCTGCATGCATGTGGATGAAACAATTATAATTACGGTGGAAGATAAACGTACCGAAAGCATAAGGATTCCATGCAAAAACAGTGCCACAAGTGGTGGCAGCAAACACAAGACCCTCGTATTGAATTGCATCACAGTACACATCCGTGTATAGAAACTGATTTTTGAGCAATATCCATCTAGTCGAACTATGAAGGAAGGCAACAAGCTTGTCGAAGATAGCAACAAATCGATAGTCCATTAAATCCCAAGAGTTGTCGGGAACTTGACAAATTGCTATGTTCCGTAGACGACAGTCACCATGATCATAATTGAACGTATGTAGAAAACCAATGTGCTCAACCTCTGGGCAGTCTGAGATTTTTGGAAGTGGAACCCGATGACGAGTGTACACATTCACAAGTTCCCACTCGCAGTTGTACCCAATATAAACAACCCAATCTCCATTTGCGCCTGCCCAAGCCTTACCCTCAAGCGATGGCATCTTAACATCACACGTATCATTATCAAGCGGCACCAACTTGCACAAGGCGAGGCCTCCATCGTCCGCGCGCCAGTCAGCAGGGTCACGATGAAGAAGATAGGGGAGATCAAACCGCTCCTGGACCCTTGGGTTCTTTGTAATGATGTTATTAGTTGAGTCAAGAATGGTCTTTAACGAACCTGCCTTGCTAGCCGAGGTGATGATGTCGCACCGATCAATGAGTTCCTCCACCACGTCATCATTCAGATCGGGGCAAGAATAATGGGGTCGTTTCCGGCCTGTTCCCTCCATGGAGAAGACGATCTAACAATGGCAGAAGGAAGGGTGAAGGCAAATGGAGGAGGGAGGAAGAGCGTGCGACAACAGTTCCAAATCGAGAGGGAAAGGCGAAGAGTCGGTGGACGGTTGCCACGGTACATGAAGAGGCGCCCTGGCCTACATAGACGTCCGTTCGGAAATTGTACAAAAGGACTCGCCGTCGTCTCACTGACATGTTGGAACGGGACCACATGTCAACGAAGAGGCTAGTGGGGAGTGGATGGTTGCCACAGAGGTCACACACTGACAAGGCCGTCTTGTCAGACCTAGCGCCCGCGCGGGATGGCTTCCGTTCCCCACACGAGCGAAGCCACTTCGCACCCCCACACGGTTGGTCCGCCATGCCGCTAGGCCAACTCCAGCGCGTGCAGCTCGGACGCGGCTCGCTCAGCCCCCTTTCCCTCGATGCCCCGGAGCTACCCAACCACGGCTACGTGTTTTGCGCACCCGGTGGCCGGATTTGGAGCGGATCCGGTCGGGCTTGAGCTCGCCCGACTATGGGAGGCCGCGCCGCACCATGGACTGGCCGTGCATCAGGCCGGAAGGCCCCGGCAAGGCCGCAAGGCCACATGCAGGTACTGACTCCTCCTCTATATTCTCGGATCTACACCGTCGGCGGTCCGCCGGCAGATACATGAATGGCGGTCGGCCGGGCTCGGTGCTGGCCCAAAAGCTCATCGACACACCATTGCCACTCATTACGTGCGACGACTGCCCAAAGAAGGTCTTGCGTCGCGTGTCTACAACACCAGAACATCCCGGATGGGTGTTCATCAAGTGCTCAACCGATGGGGTATGTGCTACTTTAGCTTCGGTTGTGCTCTCGGATTAGACTAGTTGTGCTAACTTAAAATTTTATTGTGTAGAATGGATGCAAGTTTTGGTATTGGAAAGAAGAGTGCATCGATATATTGATAGAGCGCAATTTAGTAGATGTTCTAGCAATTTTAGCTAGCATAGAGGCTAGAGATGAGACTAGTGCACTTGTTGATAGAATAGAGGCTAGACATGAGACTAGATGAGAGGAAGCAGTGTCTACTTCTTTACACTCGAAGAAGAAAGAAGCACGCAAGATCGAGCCTTCGCGGATCAACAATGAATGCATCGAGAAGGCACTAATCCAACTTACAGGAGCAGTTATGGAAGTTGGATATCTTCTAAAATGTATTCTTGTGGTTCTTGTTTTCTTTGGTCTTGCTTTTCTAGTCAAAATTTGGTGATGTTACCAAAAATCAATGATGAAAAAAAGATATGTGTTTGCAAAGAAAAATGTACGCGGCCGGGATGCGTCCGCGCGTTGGGCGCACGGCCACCGCATCCGAGAAATGGCCCGGACACGACCCCATTGCTCTACCCAAATGGATAAAATCTGGGCAAAATGGAGGTCGGTTTGGGGTCGTGCGTTGGAGTTGGCCTTACAAGTGGGACCGCAGTTTAGGAAATCGACTACCGGCAAACCGCCACCTCGCCCGTCGCGCGATGGCTGAGTTAGAGAAACGACGAGGTTGAAGAGATAGCTATAGCATGGACTCCAAGAAATATGGTGTCAGATGGAAGTCGTGTGCCGTACTCCTGGACGTGAATGCTTGTTCTGGCCCATGCCACCCTACTATATATCGAGGATTCGAGGTGCTGGTTACATACAGCGAACACGTTAACATATGGCCTGTCGGTGTCAAAACCGGCGGATCTCGGGTAGGGGGTCCCGAACTGTGCGTCTAAGGCTAATGGTAACAGGAGGCGGGGGACACAATGTTTACCCAGGTTCGGGCCCTCTCGATGGAGGTAATACCCTACTTCCTGCTTGATTGATCTTGATGATATGAGTATTACAAGAGTTGATCTACCACGAGATCGTAGAGGCTAAACCCTAGAAGCTAGCCTACGATTATGGTTGTTGTTCTCTATCGACTAGCCTGGCCTCGGTTTATATAATGCACCAGAGGCCTAGGATAGCAAGAGTCCTAGCCGAATACGCCGGTGGGGAGGAGTCCTTGTCTTGATCACCAAGTCTTGTGGAATCTTCCTTGTATGCGGCACCTGTCCGAACTGGCCCATGAGTATACGGCCATGGGGGTCCTCGGCCCAATCTAACAGATCGGGAGATGACGTGGTGAGTACCCCCTAGTCCAGGACACCGTCAGTATCCCCCTGAACCGGTCTTCAAGTTAGGGACGCTCCTCGATTCTTCCGAACTGTTCTTCATCTTCGGTCATCGGTCTTGAAAACTGGTTCAACGAACTTTCCCATCATCTGTCTTGAGGATTGTCAAGCTAAATCTGACGAGTTTATACATCGGGTATCCGAGGAGCCCTTTAAGTCTTCGGCCTTTATCAATGCCTTGTTATTTTTATGCCACGCCTCGGGTTTGAAGTTGTTCCCGTGCGGCGGTGTCCTCTTGCATCTGAGCCCCAACGCCGGACTGCATTCGAGGTATCCTTTGCAGCCAAGCACCAACGCCGGACTGTGTCCAAGCTTCAACACCGGACTGTATCCGAGCTCCAACACCGGACTATATCCGAGGTGTCATAGATCACTTTGGTTCAAAAAAGTTGAAGGAGTTTAGCCGAGCTTAATGCTGAAAATGCCCTCTATGGAGCCAGCCATTCAAATCCGAGCTTTATGCCAGACTACCTCCAAGGTGGTGCACCACCTCGGGCTTGGGCTGATTGTTTACGGATTTTATTTCCGATGCGCGTAAATTTATTAGCTGTCAACATGTATAACTAGTAGCCCTCAAGGTGTGTGTCGGTCTAAAACCCGAGATGCACCTGAAGGAAAACATGAAACCGCTGATCCTAGTAGCCCCTGAGACTCAGGTCGATGCGCGAAATCGGCCTGAGGATCAACTCCTAGCTCGGTAGCACACGTAGGAATAGAAACACAGTGTAATATATTAGAGATAATAGTGATCGGCGAACGGGCCCTTGAGAGAGGGTCTTGAAAAGTTGCCGTAATATATTTAGCTTGATGCCGGATAGGTCCAAATGGTACCTATTGTTATCCGAAGACACGTTTGCCCATAGTTCGGTCAAGCCGAACACTTGGCAGTTGGAATTTTCTGTATTGAAATAGGCAATGCAGTAGCCCCCGAGACACTGGTCGGGTGGCAACACCAGATCAGGGGATCGATGCGCCCCTTTAATATTTGTAAATAATGAGCGCAAAGCCCAGTAGCCCCCGAGCCTTAATGTGGGACGGGTAGCCGAATTAAGGATCGATATCCAGAGTAAAATCACAGATTATGTGTAATGATTCTATGTATCCAAGTACTTTACATCATTATTGTGACTCCATTGCGACCGTTTATCAGTTGAAAGTGGCCCATCGTCGGCTTCTACCCCTTTGTAGATACTACGCAGGGTGTTTCCGCAATAACAAGAGAACCCTTAGCCGACGTCTCGGTGCCCGAAGGCGGTTGTGTTAGCGGAAACGAGGCAATCAGATATGCGGGCTTTATAACTTTCGCTTAGTCATAGGAGCTTTAAACTGGAGAAGCTAGCTATGAGCCCCCGGTTAGTGTTCGGTGACATCTGAGGTCAAGCCGTAAACACTTCGGCCAATATTATGAACGGCCCGTCATTTAACACAGTCATCGGATCGCTGACCAGTTTACGCTTCTTGTGACAGTCAGTTTTCGGCTTTCTCCACTGAGGCGCTTAACCATGCTAGCTGGAAGCACAATCGCAGTGGTTCTCCTGTTGCGCACCTAGCCGAACAAAGTGGAATGTAGGAGGCAAGCACAGGAGCTGGGCAACCCAACTATTGACCAAAGACGCAATTCGAAACCGATGCATATATAGTAGTGTCCATGAATGTTTTTGCCGAATCTCTAAAGGTGTCCGGCGTTGCACTGCGAGACTTCTGCTGGAAACACACAAATAGTTTAAAAGTGCCATAGGTTTTGGAAAACCAAAAAAAAACTTCAGTAAAAACTGGACGTCTGAACTACAACAAGTGTTCGGTGCCAAATCGAAAAATTGGTCTTAGAAAAAAAGGTGCTTCTGTCGTGCTTTAACATGACACATCCTATATCAAGACTTCAAGCGGGTCAGCCTAGGGCTTCAACCTCCTATCCCGAAGGCGGAGTACTTCTCGTTAGGCCAGTTTAGTAAACTGATCTCTAGCGGTTTTGTGTGAGAAATTAGGCTCCCCGGCTAGTGACCACACACTCGTCTCGAAAAAGGGACTGGTAAATAATAATAAAAAATCTTTGCAACGACTAAGAAGAAGAACACTTATTATAAAACGGCTCATATAAATTTAAGAGCCCCCAAGTGACTTGGGTAAAAGAATTTTATGTATAATGATTGTATGTACCGAAGTACTAATATCATATCTTTGTTCACCCGAACTTTAAACGCGTCTTAACCGACCGTCGGCTTCTCTCTCTTTGGTCAAGGACCGAAAAGTGTTATGTACTCCACCTGTCGAAAATATCGACGGTGTTTCTGATAACCAGACAATCAGGCCATAAGGCTGTAACAGACAAAGCGCGCTCAGGGAACTTATGCTATATTACTGACGAAGTGTAAGAAGCATCTTCGAAGAAAATAGTACCCCCACCGATACCTTTCTTCGGTTCTCATTGTTACTATGAGACTTGTGGAATAGATTTTTTGTACTCATGAGTTCCGTTGTGTGCCGAATATAATTGAAAACAATAAGAGCGCTAGCTTTCGGCTTCACCCAGTCTGAGGTCCGGCTCGGACGACCCGATCATGACAATCGCAGAGGTGCTCCCTTTACTCCCTAGCCAAACAATCAGGAACGTAGGGGTAAACACAGGAGCGAGGCAACCCAGCTTGCAAATCGCTTAAGTCAATATGGTGCATATTGTGGCGTAATACACGAACAAGGAACGAAGCCGTACAAGTATAATCATATGCAAGAGGAAAAGCTTCATAAAGGAAGCCCCCAAGTAAACGGGGTATTTGAATTTGTGTGGCACAAACAAAGTTTCGACAAGGAAGTTTTTCACAAGCCACTTTTTGCCAAAAAGGTATAATGCTTGGTCGAATCGAACAAAATTTAAAACTGGGAGTTTTTCAGCGTTAAAGCGACTTAGCTGGTTAATGTGTTCGGCATTGATGACGCGGTCCGAGCTTGGTGCGGGACAAGGTCTCAGCCCCCCAGCCCGATGTGGCCGAGCGAAGAACTCGGCGCTCCGAAGAGGTGACATAGCGCGACCAATGCAGGCTGCCGAAGTCCCCGGCGTGGGTTAATGAGGTGTTGACGAAGCCCCCCGTCCAGCCGAGGTGACGTGGTATGTCAGTACGCCGAGGTGACAACACTGCCCGACCCGAATCATTTACCTGTGCACAAAAAATAGTGCAAACCGGAGATAATAATAATAATGATAAATTAAAAAAATGTTGCATAATAAATAATTTATGAAAAGTGAGTAATAAAAGGAATATGGCCTGGCACCAAAGTCAATTTCGATGCAGGGCGTCGGCGTGGTGCGGTAAAGGTGTGGCAAAGCTTGAATTCACAGGTTGGTCCGAGTTCCGGATGCGGCGTTCGCCGGACTATGTACGGAAACTGACCGAACCACCACGCGACCGTCGTTAATGCGGCCATCATTTGATAGACCTGTGTACAGATGATGGACAAACCAGAGTAATAATTCCTTGGAAAAAATAAACCCAAACAAGCAAAAAATACTAGGATTAATAGCACCTGGTTTATTTGTTGTAGCAATCCAAAGAAAAGTGACTCCCAAAATTGGGACTCGATCCGCATTCTCATTGCCTGATGGGCGGTGAAGCGACGGCATGGCGATGCTGGTAAAGGTTGGCTCGCCGAGGCAAAGCCCCCGGTCCAGCTAATGTGACGAAGCCGGTTGACTGGTGACGCCGAAGTCTCCGGAGTAGGTTGATGAAGAGATGGCGAAGCCCCCGGTCCAGCCGAGGTGTTGAAGCCTCAATGTCAGCTGATGAGTCGAAGTAGGTCGGCGTGATGGACATCGGCTTGAAAAAGCAACAGTGCGGCCCTGCCGATGCAGGTCGTGACTCATGATGTGGTCAATGCTGGCTTGATGAAGTGACCGTGCAGCGATGCCGGTGTGCCCGCTCCGTGTAATCCATGGGGCAGCGATGTTGGTGATGATTTATCCTTCGCGATGCCGGACTCCTGTTCGGCTCGCCGAGATGATGATCCGAAGAAGTTGAGCTCGGCTCAACAAAGTGACGACGTGTCTAGTGCAGGTCAGCAGCCGTGGAGCAATATTGCCGGACTGGTTTGACACCAGCATGATGGTGAAGATCATGTTCAAAAGATTTTAAAGTTAGTGGGATGCGTTCAGGAACAAAACACAATACCCCATACAAAACTTCCTTCAAAAAGGATGTCCGAAATCCCTTTCATAAAAAAGACGAACTCGGGTCGGATTCATTTTCGCGCAGAAAACAAATCCGAAAAGTGATGTACTAATCGGAAGGTTCCCGAAGTTTGGACGGTCGGATCAAGCTGAAATTTTGAGGGGTGGTAGATATAGGAATTCCGCAGCCGATCAACGGTTGGATCTTCCAAAGGATGTCCGAGCTAGAAGCTGGACTCCATGCCCTAAACTCGTCCAGATTTGAGAGGGCTCCGGTATATCGTGGATTGCCAGAGATTCCTCCATCGGAACTCGACGAAATTTTCCAGGGTTGTTGTAGACTCAATTCCACACAATTCCACCAAAGAAATTGTTAAAACGACACTTGAGGAGGCGGAGGCGACGGATACAAGTTCGCTGTCCAGAAGAACAGCACGGTCGCCCGAGGGCAATGTTGACGTTGTGCCCCCGGGCTCCCTGGATGATTCCTCCATGATCTTGATAGAGATCGGAGTTGATGTTGATGAAGGCCCTCATCCGAACATGACGATCGGAGGTAGGGCGCAGTCCTCGGTCCAGCCAAGGCGACCAGCCAGCCGGTGACGAAGAAGCCGACGTCGCAGTTGATCTGCAGTCGAGCCATTGATCCTTTTGCCGATCACATAGCGGAACTCTCAATGAAAGCACCAATGTCGGTGTCAAAACCGGCGGATCTCGGGTAGGGGGGTCCCGAACTGTGCGTCTAAGGCTAATGGTAACAGGAGGCGGGGGACACAATGTTTACCCAGGTTTGGGCCCTCTCGATGGAGGTAATACCCTACTTCCTGCTTGATTGATGTTGATGATATGAGTATTACAAGAGTTGATCTACCACGAGATCGTAGAGGCTAAACCCTAGAAGCTAGCCTATGATTATGGTTGTTGTTCTCTATCGACTAGCTTGGCCTCGGTTTATATAATGCACCAGAGGCCTAGGATAACAATAGTCCTAGCCGAATACGCCGGTGGGGAGGAGTCCTTGTCTTGATCACCAAGTCTTGTGGAATCTTCCTTGTATGCGGCAGCTGTCCGAACTGGCCCATGAGTATACGGCCATGGGGGTCCTCAGCCCAATCTAACAAATCGGGAGATGACGTGGTGAGTACCCCCTAGTCCAGGACACCGTCATGGCCCACCTCACACTGTGGCCAAATTTCCTGGAGTCTGTGCTAGGTTAAAAAGTGTTCTTTGTAAGGGTGGGTGGCTGGTCTCAAGTTTAAAACTTGTTGTATTATGTATACGTAGACGTAGAGATAGTGTGGCAGTTTTGAAAGTTTGAACCCAAACATCAGAATGCAATTTCTACTAGACTCATCTGAGGACCCAGGATGATGGGATTCGCAGCTACAGTAAAAACATCCGCCCGACGCGCGAAGCATGTGAAGCTAGTACAAATACTAGTAGTACTATTGTTGATTGGACTCATCCAATAACCTGTTGCAATGCACGTACAATTATGTATTCAGAAAATATTTTTTTGCCTCATCGCAGCACCCACTCAGAGAAGCGACTCGAAAGCCATTCATAAATTTAGTAAGTTTATCACAGGCATATCATTTTATTACATACAATAGGTCATCAACCCACAACGACAACGAGGATACATTATAAATACTAAAGTTTTCATCACACAACAAATAACAAGCAATGAAATGAACTTCAGCTCAACCACTCGTCGGCGTTGGAAACGCTTGATTTGAACCAGAAGTGATTCTCTGGGAAGGGCCAGCTACTGTCAATCTCGAGACCAAAGCAGGACTGATCATCCAGGCTGAAGCGGCCTATGTCAGGACCCATATTGGGATGGTAGGGAAGCATAGCAATGTCCGAGGTATAGATACAGTTGCTTCTCATAAATGGTAGTAACGTTGTGTCAACAGCAGCTGGATCGCCTTTCACCATCATTGGATAGTTTTGTCCAAGGAAGAGCGAGTTTCCTCCAAGACTTTCAATACTGAACCAGGGAGAAGGTGTTGGCGCTAGTACACTAGTATCCATCCCTAATACCCTGCAATGGATGTTTAATAGGTCCGGAGAGTGCGACCATGCGAGAAAACACCTGCCTCCTTAGTAACATCAGCAGTGCCCTATATACAGACAAGAAGAGGTGATCCATCGGAATAAGTTGCGAGGCGCCACTGAGTATATGGGTCCTGCTCGTCCTCATGCTCGTGATCATCAGCATCGTCATCTCCCCCTTGGTTATAAAATTTTTCAAGTATAGGTGGTGGAATGTTCACAGGACCTTGGAAACACAAGAAGGTTAATTAGTAAAGGGAAACTAGCTAACCCACATGCATGTGGATGAAACAACTATAATTATCGTGTAAGACAAACGTACCGAAAGCATCAGGATTCCATAAAAAAACAGTGCCACGAGTGGTGGCAGCAAACACAAGACCCACGTATTGAATTGCATCACAGTAATCATCCGTGTACAGAAATTGATTTTTGAGCAATATCCATCGAGGCATGGAAGTAAGGACGGCAACAAGCTTGTCGAAGATAGCAACAACTTCATAGTTCGTGTAATCCCAAGAGCGGTTGGGAACTCGAAAAATTGCTATCTTCCGTAGACGACAGTCAGCATGGTCATATTTGAACTCACGTAGAATACCGGTGTACTCAACCTCTGGGCTGTCTGAGATTTTTGGAAGTGGAACCCGGTGACGAGTGTACACATTCACAAGTTCCCACGCGCAGTTGTACCCAATATAAACAACCCAATCTCCATTTGCGCCTGCCCAAGACTTACCCTCAAGCGATATCAAATTAACATCACACGTATCATCATCAAGCGGCATTAACTTGCACAAGGCGAGGCCTTCGTCGTCCGCGTGCCAGTCAGCAGGGTCACGGCGAAGAAGATAGGGGAGATCAATCCGCTCCTGGACCCTTGGGTTCCTTGTAATGATGTTATTAGTTGAGTCGAGAATGGTCTTGAACGAACCTGCCATGCTAGCCAAGGTGATGACGTCGCACTGATCAATGAGTTCCTCCACCGCATCATCATTTAGATCGGGGCAAGAATAATGGGGTCGTTTCCGTCCTGTTCCCTCCATGGAGAAGACGATCGAACAATGGCAGAAGGAAGGGTGAAGGCAAATGGAGGAGGGAGGAAGAGCCTGCGACAACAGTTCCAAACCGAGAGGGAAAGGCGAAGTGTCGGTGGACGGTTGCCGCGATACACAAAGAGGCGCCCCGGCCTACATAGACGTCTGTTCGGAAATTGTACAAAAGGACTCGCCGTCGTCTCACTGACATGTGGGAACGGGACCACATGTCAAGGAAACATGGTGTGTAATTTCTCGTGCAAAATGCGATCTGGCTGCGTTGGCCCGAGGTGCCACATTAGTTATCGACCTTTATTATTTTAATGGCGTGCTGTTCAGTTTTGAAGCACGACTAACTGGTACTGTATGCAGAGAAAATATAAACTACTCTACCACTACTCCACCTCTAGTACTAGTAGTATAAAAAAGATATATAGGCTGGAGCTTCAGCGCTTTCTTGCTAAGGGCTGCCAACTTGCTTCTCACACTATCACCCTCTCTCCAGATCTAAAAAAGACGGCCTCTCTCTCCCTCCTCATCGGTGGTCACAGATCCGCCGGGGAAGAAAAGGATGTGCAGCATTGACGCACTCGTCGTCGGCGAGCGAGGCCACGCACTGACGACAAGGCCGTCCTCTCAGACCTAGCGCCCGCGTGGGATGGCCTCCATCCCCAAGCTCGCTGCCGTAGTGTCTGCGGAGGATGACGACCACGAGCAAAGCCACTTCCCGCCGACCCTCAGGTATGCTACCTCTTTTCAAACCATACCCTTGTTCTATTGCCCCATCTGCCATGTCGCTGCATGTGGATCTTTTTCCACTCTACCATCTTCCCAATTTGCTATCCTCTGCTCTGCTGGTCACGCAGACGAAAACCTTAATTTGCACTATTAAAGGAAACCCTACTTCATGCAGACTAATCCATGTCTGGGTTGAATAAGGAAAGGAAGGGAGACTGTACTGTCCAAGCACTACAAAAAAAAGACACATCCGTGACATTTTGGGCCGAACGAAAATCTTTTCTTTCATACTTATGACACTTCTATGACAATAATTGTGACAAAACACGGTATCATCATAGATGTGGTGGGGTCCTACTTCTATGACAAAAAATCATGACAGAAAATGGGCTTTTCGTCCTGGGCGGGCCGGAGACGCAGCTGCATGACATTCTTTGGGCCGTCCATGACGGAAAAAACCGTGGTAGAAGCGAGGGCGAGGAAAATATCGGGGTGTTCCCGGTTACGGTGGGTGGTCGGGGCCGAGCGATGCACGTTTCTCTCATACACGCATGCGCGTGGGTGCAAGGCGTTGGGCTCTAACTGAACTTGAGCGAGGCGTTGGGCTCTAACTGAACCCGAGTGATTGCACTGCAGGCTATGCGTTACTGAACCCGAGCGATCGATCGATGGCTGATAACTGAACCCGATTGAGTGATTCCTTCGCTACCGCTGCTAACTGAAGCCGATCGATGCTGCCTCTGGATGAACAGTGAGCCTTGCTGGGGGGGTTTGGATGAACAGTTCCCGGTGGGGGTGGATGAACAGGACCCCATGGCGTTGCCTCTGGATGAACAGTGAGCGTTGCTGGGGGGTTTGGATGAACAGTTCCCGGTGGGGGTAGATGAACAGGACCCCAATGGTTCGAGCCGGTTGGGGTTGGATGAACAGGACCCCGTGGAGGGCAGGATGAACAGGACCACCCCGTGGAGGGCAGGATGAACAGTAGACAGCGGAGGGCTGGATGAATAGTAGCCCGTGGAGGGGTGGTTGAACTTGAGCCCGTGGAGAGGGCTGGTTGAACAGTAGCTGGTGGAGTAGCGTGCGGTGGAGGCTGGATGAACAGGAGCCCGTGGATGAACAGTCGTAGGTGGAGGCTGGAGGAGGTGGACGGTGGATGAACAGTACCCCGTGGAGGCTGGAGGGGGTCGACGGTGGAGATGAACAGTATCCCGTGGAGTCCCGTTTTGCAGTACGCCACACCCCTCCCGGTGAACAGGACCCCCGTTTCAACCGTAGCGCTCCAACACAAGTCCGTTTCCTCCGTTTTGCGGTACGCCACACCCCTCCCGATCAATAGGACCCCCGTTTCGACCATAGGAGGTCTGTTTCCTCCGTTTTGCGGTACGCCAGATCCCTCCCGATGAGCAGGGTCCCGTTTCGAACGTGGCCGGTCGAACACAAGGCCGTTTCCTCCGTTCTGCGGTACGGCAGGCCTCGTTTCCATCGGCTGTTCCGTCTAAGCCGGTTGGCTCCCACGCGTTCCGTTTCCTCCCGATGAACACGACGCATTCTGTTGCCTCCCCATGAACATGACGACGACGCTGTTTCTCCGTTCTGACCCAACCATGTACACGAGCCCTGGCCGTACGTACGAGCGAGTAGGCGTTCGAGACCCCGCCCGTATGTACGTACGTGGCCGTATTTACTTTCTTGCACTCTGGCCGTTGTACGTACATGTACATGCTACGTGCGTGCCTCTACTACGACACGTGCGCGCCTCTACATCGACCAGTATGTACATACACGTTCGCGATTAGAATGACAACGTTACGTACGCTTCGACCAGGTGGGTCCCAACTGTCAGGCACTTCCTTGCGTGCGAAGATGTAGCTGGTGGGTCCCAGCAGTCAGGGGGAAACATTTTTTTCACGAAATACGGTGGCCGTCCGGTGGGTCCCCGCTATCAGGTGGAGGAATAATTATTTTGCGCGTAATAAGGAGGCACTTCCTTGCTGCGGTCGTGAACCCAGCTGTCAGCCTCTCCACGTACAGTCCACGTCCGATGGAAGCCGTTCCTTGACCACGTTGACCACGCCGCGCCGAGAGCACCAGGGCGGTGGACGACGGCGAGGCCTAGGAAGGGGACGATGCGGAGCCGGGGAAGACGCGACAGTGGAAGCCCGCACGGAGAGGAGTACGAGGGTTCACTGGTTCGGCTACGGTGTGAGGCTGCCGTCGCCATAGGGCGTGGCCAGCGGTGGGAATAGTAGGGGGCAGTGAGGTGTCCGCGGCAGCACAGCCGGCCACGGGAGGCAGGAGTATGCGGCACGACCGGCGCTGCTTTGGGCGGCTGGAGCAACAAGACTAGAGGTTGAAGAAGCACTATGGCCGTTGGATGGACATCGTACGGTCACTGGAGCTAGAATCATGCATATTGACTAAGTTGACAAAGCCCTCCGTCCTCGTCAACTTAGTAGTCCCACAAGTCAGCCTGCCACTATACTGGGTCCCAGCTAGCAGGGGGAGTATTCTTTTTTGTGCGTAATAAGGACGCACTTCCTTGCGTGCGAAGATATAGCTGGTGGGTCCGAGCTGTCAGCGGCGATAACGTTTTTTTCACGAAATACAGAGGCCCTTTTGGTGGGTCCCAGATGTCAGGTGGAGGAATCACTATTTTGCGTGTAATAAGGAGGCATTTCCTTGCGTGCGGCCGTGGACCCAGCTGTCAGCCTCTCCACGTACAGTCCACTTCAGATGCATGTTGGTCGTTGACCATGTTGACCAGGCCACGCCGAGAGCACCAGGGCGGTGGACGACGGTGAGGCATAGGAAGGGAACGACACAGAGGCAGGGAAGACTCGGCAGTTGTTTCCCACGCGTAGGGGAGTATGACTGTACGAGGGTTTACTGGTTCGTCTGCCATCGCCGGAGAATAACAACAGGTGTGGGTGAGTAGAGGGATGGCTAGGCCAGCGATGGGAGTACAGTGGGGCGGTGAGGCCTGCGCGGCAGCACAGCCGGCCTCGGGGAGGAGGGAGCAGCCAGTCCCGCCGGCGCTTGTTTGAGCGGCTGGAGCAGGAAGAGCAGAGATTGAAGAAGCACGACGGCCGTTGGATGGACATCCAACAGTCACTGCTTGTGCGTCAACCTTTTTTTAGGAAAGCATCAAATCTGTGGAAAACAGCATACAACCCATCTGCCATTATTTCTAATAATTTACAGCCCATTTGCTAATTCTTAAGGTTTTTTTGGAGCCCATATTCTTTTTGTTAGCATTACAGCCCATATTGTGGCCACGGTTAAAAAATTATACGAAATTTTTGCATATTTCGGTGCGGTCCGAACTGTTTTTAATCCCGAAATTTCGAGTCACAGTCAAACTGATTTTAAAAATAAATGTATATCAATATAAAATCCAACAAATTGTCCACGTATAAAAATTAACGCAATTTAAAATCTCGAAATGAAAATAAGAAATTTGAAACTAATTGCCGGTTTGATGTGTTTTAAAAATGTACAACCCATTTCTCATTACTGATAGGCCATTTTCTCGGCTAGCCAAATGAAGCTCTCCTCGTCTTGAAAGATTTGCAGCCCAACAGGCTTGACAAAGCGACTTACTTGGCAAATCACAAAAGACTGGGCTGTGGCCGTGGACCCAGCTGTCAGCCTCTCCACGTACAGTACTCTTCCAATAGAAGTCGGTCGTTGACCACATTGACCACGCCGCGCCGAGAGCACGAAGGCGGTGGACGATGGCGAGGCCTAGGAACGGGACGACGCAGAGCCGGGGAAGACGCAGCAGTGGATGCCCAGGCGAAGAGGAGTACAAGGGTTCACTGGTTTGGCTGCGGTGTGAGGCTGCCGTCGCCGCAGAATAACAGGGGGTGTGGGTGAGTAAAGGGATGGCCTGGTGAGCGGTGGGACTAGTAGGGGGCGGTGAGGCCTTCGCAGCATCACAGCCGGCCACGGGAGGCAGGAGTACGCGGCACGACCGGCGTTGGTTTGGGCAGCTGGAGCAAGAAGACCAGAGGTTGAAGAAGCACTACTGCCGTTGGATGAACATCGTACGGTAACTGGAGCTAGAATCGTTCATATTGACTAAGTTGACAAAGCCCTCCGTCCCCGTCAACTTGGTAGGCCCACAAGTCAGCCTCCCACGATGCTGGGTTCCAGCTGGCAGGGGGAGTATTCATTTTTTGTGCGTAATAAGGAGGCACTTCCTTGCGTGCGAAGATAGCTGGTGGGTCTGACCTGTCAGCAGGGGGCACGTTTTTTTTTGCGAAATACAGAGACCCTTCCGGTTGGTCCCAGATGTCAGGTGGAGGAATCAAAGACTTGAGAAGGCGTACAAAACAAGCTAGTGTACCAGTACAGAGACGTTGCCGAGTTTTAGAAAAAAGAGAGATGTGCTCCTGTAGCTGGTTCGAATCCAAACCTAGACTATGACTATATATGGTGCTATGCTACTCTGCAAGTAATGAAACTGACATATCCAACGTTTGCGTCTCCTCTTCTCTACTTACTCTGCCTAGCATCAGAAGCTCTGGCCGCAGCAACCATGTCCACTGGCTGCTCGTCCACCTACTCTTCAGCAGGCAACAACCAAATATGCGCCAAGTCGCCACCCGTACCATCACCTGTGGGTCTCATCACACCCCCGCCGGCACGCGCACCGCAACCCGCTGTCGTTGGTGTGGTGCCACTACTGCAAATCACGTAGAGTCATCCGTCGCGTCTCAACCACAATCCTCAGCCCTGGCCGAGTGTTCTACAAATGCCCGAATCATGGGGTAATAATATGTTTAAGTGTTGTTCTGCTGCTTTCAGTTGCTGATTTTTTTAATAGTTTGGTTGATGATCTTCCAATATCATTCGTGCAGAAAAGGGAAGATTCGTGTGATTTGTATTTCTAGGAAGTTGCTGATGTGTGGGAGTGCAACTACGCTGATTATTTGGTTAGCCGAGGAATCCCAATACCAGCAGGTTGGGGTGTTGGACAAGTAACTGAAGGAACGCCAGAAGAGGAAGATGCAGAGCAGAAGGTTAAAGATGTAGTTCCTCTGATCATGGCCAAGCAACAGCTGCTGAACGACCTTGACAGCAATGAGGAGATGAAAGAGCTTGTGAAGATAATGGGCAAAATCGATGTGCTCTGTAGGAGGATTGTCTCTTTATTTGCAGTGTATGTAGCACTCGTGATGTATTCAGTGGCTATGACATGAGCACTTTGCTGAAACTAGTAATGAATGAAACCTGTGTAGCAGGCTGGGCGTAGTGTTGTGAACATCTAATGATTTCTATTAACGGAAATCAGGGGGTATCCCCGTTTACTCATAAATAAATAAATAAATAGCAGAGGACCTTTTGGTAATAAATAAATAAATTAGCAGAGGACCTGTCGGGTCAGCTTTGTCCTCATTCGAAGACGTCGATCAAATTGCAGTCCAACAGCAAACTATGTCATCAAATTCAAGTTTCACAGCCAAATATGAGTACTACTAAACAACAATGTCATCATGTTTTAGTCGTCATACAATCACCTAACACAAATCAGCATACATAACAAGTGATCTTCTCACAGAAAAATACTAAACAACATGTTCATCAGGTTTCAGTTGTCATAGCAAACACAATTTCACATAGTAGATAAAAAACGTCTTCTGACAGGAAAATACAACAAAAGCAATGTAATCGTCATCCACAGCAACAGCGTCAACATCTTCGCCATGTGTATCAGTCTGAATCGTAATTCCCCATGTTGTCATCTTCTTCTTCGTCCTCAACGTCCTCGAACGTGGCTTCTTCTTGATCAACTCTTGTATGTCCACAACACGACAGGCAATCTTTTCGCCGGCGTCATTGACGTGATGGTTCTCAAAGATATTAGGAACATCTGTGTTATCTTGTACATCAGGAGCAGTGTAAGCATCATCTTGTTGTGCAACTTCATTAAACGAATTCCTCTACTCAGACCTTTGCACTACTCTCCAGTCATCGCTACGTGCAAATGTGTCTTCCAAGAAAAATATTTGTGTTGCTTGATTTGCCAAAATAAAAGGCTCGTTGGTCTGGTACGCCGCCTTGACATTGATGGATTTGAAATAATCATCAGCTCTGGGTTTTGCGATCCTGGAAAACAGGTTATACCAACGACAGCACAACAGAACCACACACCGATGATCCTCGAAACTGGAGATATACTACAACTGAACAATGTTCGTTATGTTAGCATACATTTCAGTTGTCTCTTTGTCATACATATCCGTGCTCATGATGGCACTGTTTTGTGTCTTCCTGCCTTCGTCTCGTGCAAGGGTGTTGTAGCGCACATCTCCAACAATGCAAGATTCATAATGTCTTACCCGAGTATCAGGACCCATTGCTAGTGAGTAAAGGGCATCATCAACTGCCTGCCCATCCTCCCGCATCTTCTTAACCTATGGTTAGAAAATAGACAAGCTGATCATCTTATGTACTCAATATATTAAAAAAACTGACAGTGCAATTCAAAAGCTTACATGGCTCTTGAACCATTTCGCAAATCCTGCCATAACCAGTTTGTCAATGTTTCTTGGATTTTGTGGCAGTAACTCCTTTTTGTAGATGCTGCACAACATAGTGATCGCGTCAAACATCTAAATATATAAGAATGCACTGCAAGTTTAGTAGATTACGATGTATAAGCTGCAGTACTTAGCACTTACTTGATATAAGGTAGTATCTCAGGACAGTTATTCAACACATACCAAACCATTTTGTCCAAATCTTTAGGTTTGTCCTCTTGTCGACTCTTCCCTGTAACTCGAACAGAATAATCGAAAACATTGAGCCCGGGATTGTCTTCATCCACGTCTTTGCTAAGCTGATCAGCTGTTTCAATGTATTTTGAGCAGAATGTCAATGCTTCTGTAGCAATGTAGGCCTCTGCAATGGAACCCTCGGGTCTAGCTCTGTTCCTAACATAGCCCTCGAAAGTGCCTAGCCGCCGTTCAATAGGGTATATCCAGCCATACTGTACTGGACCTCTAAGTTGTGCCTCATTAGGTAGATGAACAGCCAAATGCACCATCACATCAAAGAAGGCTGGAGGATATATCTTCTCAAGGTCGCATAGGATAGTTGGTATCTTGTCTCTAAGACGCTCCACAGCATCTATCCTGATATTTCTACTGCAGAGTTCCCTGAAGAATTGTCCCAACTCTGGAACTGCTGTGTATAAGTCAGGGCGGCCCAATCCTCTAAGGATAACAGGTAAAACCCTTTGAAGTAGGACATGGCAGTCATGAGTTTTCAACCCTTGTACCTTGTCTCCATCTGCACTGACTCTCCTTTCAGGGTTGGAAGCAAATCCATGTGGGAATCTCACACGTGACAGGACCTTGCAGAATTCTTTTCTTTTTACCTTGTCCAAGACGTACACAGCTGGTGCCATATCCCATGGTTTACCTTCATCTTGCACCTGCAAATCCTTTCTGATACCCAGGTGTGTCAAATCAATCCTAGATTTTAAGGTATCTTTCGTCTTGCCTTCAATATTAAGAAGTGTGCCGATAATGCTGTCACATATATTTTTCTCGATGTGCATCACATCAAGATTATGCCGCAGATCCAAATCTTTCCAATACTCCAAGTCCCACAAAGTGGACCTGCGGGTAAACAATAATCTCTCTTCTGCCCTGCCACGCTTCCTTTTCCCGCTACTATTATTAGGATGGTTTCCTGGTGTAATATGCCTGACCTTCTCTAATTCCACTTGCAACTCATCGGCGGTGAGCCTCTTTGGCGCATCACGGTTTTCATGCTTTGCATTGAACACATGTCTTCCATATTTTCTAGGATGCGGCTTGTCCTTGGCAAGGAAACGGCGGTGTCCAATGTAACAGATCTTGCTAAGTATTGCGTATGACAGCGGATTCCTGTCACAGCGAACACATGCATTGTAACCATGTGTTGTTCGCCCTAACATAGTGCCCAAAGCCGGATAATCATGGATGCACCAAATTATAACAGCACACAGAAAGAAATCAGCTGGTTGTCAGGACCGGATTTTCGGGATATTAATTCTCCAGAAAATGGACCTTGTGCTCACCAGCCCCAGGATTACTGTTAGCTGATGAGGCACTAACTTGATACAGAAATTCCAAGCAAAGTAAAAATATGTAGTACAAGACCATTGTGGCCTATGAGTACAACACTTGGTTTCTAGTGGTTGATGGCGGAAGCGGTTTGTGGTTCATCTGCGTCTATGGGACTCCATTTCCCACAAGAACAGCTAACCAGGATAACTCCTATCTTCGCGAGGCTGCTATCACCTTTACATGGGTTCCGGGGCTGTCGTCGTAACGCTCTTCTCCACGCAAGAAATCTAGCCAAGACAATAGCCAGGGACAAGCCAGTGAGTACGTTCGAATATACTCGCAAACATTACGAACACGGGTATAATATAACAAGGGGTAATCATGCTCCGAAATATTCTATGATCATAACGTCAGTCACAAAATGAACAAAATTCATGATGCACGCATGCAGGTTATTCATGTAAAATGCATTACGGGAGTAGGAATAGAATGCACCGATCGAGTGTCTGAAGTGACGCCTCGAGAGGAAAATAAAATAAATCCTGCCTCAGTCGGGCGTCTGGGCGATACCACATAAAGGG
Organism: Aegilops tauschii subsp. strangulata; assembly: GCF_002575655.3. NCBI lineage: Eukaryota > Viridiplantae > Streptophyta > Magnoliopsida > Poales > Poaceae > Aegilops > Aegilops tauschii. Next base: position 420,129,746 of record NC_053040.3, on the reverse strand, counting down.
CTTATAGATAAAAGAAATAACAAGCATGCCATAGTCGGGCGTCTATGCGACACCACATAAAGGGCTTATAAATAAAAGGAATAGCAAGCATGCCACAGTCGGGCGTCTATGCGACACCACATAAAGGGCTTATAAATAAAAGGAATAGCAAGCATGCCACAGTCGGGCGTCTGAGCGACACCACCTAAGGGGCTTATAAATAATAGAAATGACAGGCATGCCACAGTCGGGCGTCTGAGCGACACCACCTAAGGGGCTTATAAATAATAGAAATGACAGGCATGCCACAGTCGGGCGTGTGAGCGACACCACATAAAGGGCTTATAAATAATAATTAAATAACAAGCATGCCGCAGTCGGGCGTCTGAGCGACACCACATAGAGGGCTTATATAAGAATGATCACAGTGAATATCCAGGAGGTAGAACCGTCCCAGGGATACTCAATAATTCAAATAAAGTAAATGGTTAGTCCACAATAATAATAATCATAATCCACATGTGTCACAGTTCATCATCAATGTTCTGGTTTAGCAGTTTTTCCTCCGAAGACCGACACTTGACCCATCCCAGACTGTAGTCCTTAACCATGGACACGGCTATTCGAATAGATGTATAATCTCTGCAGAGGGTGTACTCTTTACCCACGGGTAACGGATTTCTTTAGTCCATCGGGACTAATTCCGTCTACGGTCTTTTAATTGAAAACACGCCTGACCTGCACACACCAGCTTAACTTACCGGTGTCTGGAATCACCCGCGACACCTGTCAAGCGAAACTCTAAGTGGGGAGGCTACAACCTCGACGTAGCATGGGATCACAAAATTTATACCGCGCGCAAACTAGGGGAGCTACCCCTTCGGCTAAAACCGAAACACCCATGCCCCCGGACCGGATGACTGGCTTTAATCCATGGCCATGGGACCCTCATCACGGCCTCTCTGTACGGTGTGTGCTAGAAAGGGGTTGACAACTTACTGAACCGTACCCTACCTATGGCAGGGACAAGTGGTAGTACGAAGCAAGTATGGGGGTTACTGGAACAAGGCTCAATCTACGGCCGACTCAGGAGGTTCAAGTATTCTCTGTATGATTAACATAACCAAAAATATTTCCATTAACAGATAAACTCACCACTCATCAAGCCTCACCATGCCATACCGGACATACTCGTCTCGACGAGGAACTAGGGACAAGCTTGTGTCTACCCAAGACCGCGACTTTCCTGACTTCCTTCCAGTATGCATGAGAAGCTTACGAGGATGATTACCATCACCAACATATCCAGTTCTAACAGCAAAGCATCTACATTATGCACTCATGCGTATGAATTTATCGTCACATAAAATAACGTATGCTCCAAGTCAAGGTGGTGTTGTAACCGTATCAACAACACACAAGAATATTATGCCAGAGTTCAGAATGCTTGCCTTTAGGTTGTGGAGAGGAAGTGTGCATTCCAAAACTTTTTTGAAAGTTTTCTTCTCTCTCCATTTCCTATCTTGAAAAATATTCAAATAACATATATTTCAAAAACAGTACAAAAAGTTGTCCTAAATATTTTTGAAATAAATCTTAAAATAAACTAGATGAAATTTGAGAGAGGTAGGAAAAAGAATCAACTCATTTGGAGTTTTATTTTAAAAGATATAGCCAGTCAAAGTTTAGTCAAAGTTCTGTTTTTAATAAAACCAGAAAAGAAAACGTTTCGGGGGAAAATACGCTTTCGAAGCAGAGGAGACGTACTTGGGACTTTGCGCTTCCACTAAAGCCAGCGTGGGTGGCGCATGGCTCACTGACAGTGGGTCTAGGGGGCCCACTGGTCAGGTTTGACTAGTCCCCCTCTCCCTCCTCTGTCTCTGCCCGAGCGGAGGCGGGACTCCGGCGATCGCCGTCGACGAACGGCAGCTCCCCACGGGGCCCCGAGGGCAGGGATGGATCCGCCAGTCTAGGGCGGTCCTCCCGGTGGGCGCTAGGTAGGTGGGGACGGAGGAAGTCACCGGCGGCGAGCTCCGCGGCGGACGGTGGTTCGGGAGCAAATGGGGCTTCGGGCTATGGTGGTCCTTGGTCGAGGCTGAGGCGCTGGGCAGCTCCGCAAGACCATGGGGAGACGGGTGGTGGTGTTGGATGGACGGGGGAGGGTCTGGTTGTGACGCATTGCACTGGATTGTGGCGGCGACCGAACTGGCCGGAGACGGGGAAGAAAGCTTCCCGACGTCGATTGCTGGGTGTTGGGGGCACTAGGGGGATAGAACGAGGTTGCCTGAGTGCTTGGTCGAGCTCGGGGTCCCCTTATATAGGCGTTCGAGGTTGGTCCCGCGGCGGCCGTGGATAGGATCGCCGGCGACCGCTGTTCTGTAGCTGCAGGACGACGTGGCGGCGACGAGTGCGTGCCGACGAGCTTGTGGATAGGCTCGGGCTGTTCCCAGGGGGCAGCTGGCGCGCGCGGGTGGCTTGGGCGGCGCTGTCCATGGCAGAGCCTGCTGCCGACGCCGGCGTGCCGCCAAGGGACCCCTGACAGCGGCGCTGTAGGGCGCCAGGGTGGCTTGGAGGGTTTTGGCGAGTGGGCGAGGGCAGGGTGTGGCTCTGCAGGCGAGCAAGGGCCAGGGGTGCGACGCGGCGACCCGTGCGCACGCACGTGCAAAACGCGCGCTCTGGTCGCGCCCAGAGCACGCACGCCAGGTGCTCGACGAAAAGCCAGCGCGTGCTAGAGGGCTAGGGTGATGCTGGTAGTTAACAGGCCAGGGTTAGGGATAGCTAGGAGGTTAGTGGACATGCTGGATGGGTCAGGGGCTCAAGTTCACAATGCAAACTAGAAAACATGCCAAAACTGTTCCTGCACACAGGGTGTTTGACAGAATGCCATGGGCATCTAGGCAACTCTTGGGGTGGCCAAAATAATGCCATGGGCATCTAGGCAACTCTTGGGGTGGCCAAAATCTCCAGATCCTAGTCTCTTTAGTAGCTAAAGAAGGTGGTAAGGTTAGTTTGGCAAAAACAGAAACTTGTTAGTGCAAGTTTTTGAGAAAGTCAATTTTGGGCAGAAACTAAAAGCTATCATTGCATGCACTAAATTTTTTCCAATGGGTCCATTCTCCTGGACTTAAGGGTCTTGTAGAGTGGTCAATAAGAAGGATAAATCCCAAGGCAACAAGAGCAAGATAAAATATGGTTGCAGTACAAATCACCAAACTGGACCAGAATGAAAATGAGGATGATTCACTCAAATTTTTCAAAGAACATCCCTGGGTTTTTGCATGAAGCTGAGTTATAAGCATCTACTGACATCTCCAAACACTTGGAAGAATTTTTAGGGAAATATTTAAATAGGTTGTAGTGCAAAAATACCTACTCGACCAGATTTGAAAAGTTGATGTAGAGCACAAAATCTCCAATAACCAAAAGATGTTTTTGCATAAAAGTGACGTGGGAACATCACATGACATCCCCAAATTTTGGTGAAAAATTTAAATGCATTAATCAAATGGTTGCAGTGCAAAAGAGGCTCCAAATTTTTGAAAGATCATTTTAAAAGAATAAAACTCAGGGAAAACAATTATGCAAATAACTCCACTAATAAAGAATTGTTTTATTGAGAGAGTATACAAGTCCAATAATACTTTTGGAAAGTTTCCACTTGAGTTAAAAACCCACAATATTAAAGAGAAGAGGGGTTCTGAAATCAAGAGAGAAATCCAGAAAGATTTAATTTCCTGGCAAAATTTTAATTAATAAAACAAGGTCAAAATTTTTGGGGTGTTACACTGGTGGGCTGCTATATAGGTCTCGAGTGAGAACACCCCTCCATAGCTGTTGAAGTTCCTCCACAAGAGGCTCCATGAACAAATCAAAATCCTTTCCAGGACTTTTTAGACCTGGGATGAGCAAGGCCATCATGTAGTTTGATTCTTTGGTGCAGACATTTGGAGGCATGTTGTAAGGGATAACAAGCACTGGCCACATGCTATATGTGGCGCTCTGGTGGCCAAATGGGTTAAATCCATCTGAAGCTAAGCCAAGTCTAATGTTTCTCGGGTCAGCAGCAAACGTTTCGTGTTTCTGATTAAAGCTTTTCCACTCACTACCATGAGATGGATGGCTCATTACATTCTGATCTCTGAAATCCTAGTTCCTAGAATGCCACAGTACACCCTCTCTTGTTTCAGCATCATAAAACAACCTCTGCAATCTTGGTGTAATTGGAAAATGTCTCAGAACATTATGAGGAATCCTTTTCACAGCATCGCCATCTTTCCATCTTGATGATTTGCATTTCGGGCATTCACTTAAGTTGGCATAATCCTTCCGGAATAGAACACAATTATTCTTACAAACATGGATCATATCATATCCAATTCCAACTGCACGAAGGAAATTCTTCATTTTACTGTAGGTGTGTGGCAGCTCAGACGCATATGGGAAAGCTTTGAGGAAAGCAGCCAACATCGCATCGAATGATTTGTTGGTCATCCACTCAGACGTCTTGACCTGAACAAAGGTGGGCATAGCTGAGAATATTGACAACTTATTTCCTGGGGTGACAGCCACGTTGCATTGTTCCAACATGTGGGCCCACCGTTTTTCTTCTGCAGGTGAAAGTTCACGGAATGCACGAGCATTTCGTAGCATTGTTTCAATGTTGGTCAAACTCACTGGCTCTGCCACCACCACCTCCTCCTCCTCTTCCACCTGAGCATCAGGCAGATCAAGATGGTGATCTGCTGCTTCCATGTAGTCAATAACATTGATGTTCACAGCTTCACCATGATGAACCCACCTAGTATATGTGACCGACATCCCATACAAGTGTAGATGATTTTGCGCAGTTGACTGGGGTCTTGTAACGGAATTCATACAACTGCTACACGGGCAGAGCACATCTGATTTCGGACCACCGTACTCAGCTCTGATAAAGTTCATGAAGTTTTCAACCTCCTCGACATATGCAGCGGAGAATCTTCGAGCAGAAGTTATCCAAGTCCTGTCCATCTGTTAGACATACAAATTAGTTCTTTTACTAGATATTACAGGAAAAACATATATGCTTTTTTATGAAGTCCAGAAGAAAATACCTAGGTCGATGTCTAAAGCTATGTCAAGATATTTGGACGAGCAGATCTAAGTAACAAAATATATGTAAAGCTAATTCAGCAAACAGATTTGAGTGCTAAATTATGGCAGGCTGTTTCAGCAGTCAATGAGGCCGAGCACACAGCCATCAAACTATCGAAGGCCATCGCAGCAACAAAGATCGAGTATAAAATGGTGTAGAGCTATTTCACCTAACAGATTGGCTACTAGACCATGGCAATCTACGTCACAATAAATATATGGCAGGATATTTTAGCAACTAATCGGCCTTGGCATGCCATCTCAGCTAAGCAGATTGACTGCAGAACAGGGCAAGGAAGCTTCTTAAGCAGAGCATATTGACTGTAAACTACTTCGGCAAACAGTGAGATTAACAGTGTCTATCAGCTAACATTCAGCGCTACACCGACATGCACGGGGCCTCAGTCTAGAATGCGCGTACCGTGGGAGAAGCTGACCGCCGTGCGTCTCCACATGAACGTCGCCAGCGGTGGCGGCGCTGACCGCCATGCGCCTCCACAAGAACGTCGCCAGCGGTGGCGGCGCGGCTAGAGGACGGCAGTCTACGAGAGCGTACTATGGGAGCGAGAGGATCGCTGTGCGTCCCCTCGACGAACCGCGGCGCCGACGTATCGGCATGGCGGGGAGGGCGGCTTTGGCGGAGCGAATGGAGTGGAGGGGGACGGGGGGGAGGGGGGTTTGGGGAATATTATTGGCTAGTTGGCCGAAGGGCGGTTGAATCTAGGATTTGGGGGGTATTTTTGGGTGGGGGGGGGAGGATTTTCGCACGGTGGGCGGGGGGAGTTTGGCGCATGGTCGGTTTCTCCAACTGCAGTCCCACGTGTCAGTGAAGAGGCAAGCCGAAGCACGTTCCGTTTGCGTGAGCCGTTTGCAGGACCGAACGTGTGTGGGGTGCAATGCGACCGCGACAAGGGTTCTGTGAGTGTACCGCCTTTTTTCCTTTTAAACTAGGTGCTTCGCCCCCTCAAAAAAAATTTTGTTGCTTCGCGCGATCCATCGATACTACTACTAGTAATCCGGTAATCCCCACTAAAACGGCGCGGCCGGGTCTTTTCACGCGCGATATGCTGGGAGGTTGGCTTAGTTGGGGTTTTTTAGGACGAGTAATGCTACACCTACGCAGTCCCAGTTACGTAATTAACATAATGTGAAACGTGTGAACTGTTGATTGTAGACTGGGGGGAGGGAGGGGCCCACCACCATGAAAATCAGGGGAGGAGCGAGAGAGAGGCAATTTACGTTAACACTTTCGTAGGTTCCCGTAGATGTAGAAAAATGTGAAATGCGTGAATGTGCATTTGCAGATAAGGCCTTCCCTCGTTCATCCTTCTCTCCCACAAGATCTTGATCTTCCTTGCAACGCACGGGCATCTTGCTAGTACTCCTACAATATACTATATTAGTGTGAAAGTTCATATACACCGGCTGAGATTAATGCAAACACGGCAGATTTTCATTACATTTCGAACTTTTATAGGACAGAAAAATAAAAGAAACCCGACCCTAAACCTATTCTACGGCGGCGACCGACGTCCTCCATCTGCGATCTCCATGTACGGGGGCGGGGTTCAAGACCCGTGAAGTGAAGGTGCGGTCTCCGGCGAGGAAAAATAGAGCACGGGAGACGGACCGGCCAGTTGGCACACCATGCCCTGCCGCCTCCCATGCCCTACTCATCCTCGGAGGAGTCCCTGACCTCGGCGGTGCCGGGCGTTGGATGGCGGCAAGCAGGACACGTGGCTGACGGTGCTCCCGTCGTCGGCCGCCAGCGTGGCCACTGCTTGTGCGGCGACTTGGGCGAGGGCGGTGACCTCGAGCTCCATCCCCGAAGACAAGCTCTCCCGCAGAGCATTCGCACTTGCGGTCATGGCGGATGTGGTTCCAGGTAGGAGGACGATGCGCTATGGTGTGGAGGTTAGCTGGGCATTGCCGCTTTAAGTAGCGCATTCCGGTGAGGCCAAGCGTCCTGGTGCGTCATTAAGTCACCGGAGTTGGTTCCTCGGGCACCGAGCCTCTTAACGACGGCATACGGACGGACGACATGAATGCGGGCAGCTGGCGCTGGCTGGGAACGCACCGCGCGATGGTGCGAGGGACGAGGGTTTTTGGTGTGCTAGGGTAGTCAGCTGCGGTCGTGGCAACATTGGAGATGCCCTTTGCTCACATGCGATCGACGCATGTCATTGAAAAAGCAAGACGACCCGGCATGGTGTGACACCCCGATCCGCATGGAGCAGGGGGCCTTCGCACGTCAGCCCAGGATAACACCTGACGCACGACAGGTCCCTAATACAGCATTCCAGGTACAAGAATATTCATCAAATACATGTATGTAAGATTACATCATTGATGAATACAATTATCTGGCATAGCCTGAAGGCTATTTAAATGGCGGCGGAAGTCTTGGTTTGGCAGCATAACAACTCTAGCTGGGCTCCACAACTCACAGGACTGGCAAGGTTACGGCTTAGCACGATGGATCAAGCGAACGATTCGGGTATGACCTACAAAACTGGCATGACACGCTAGGTCAGTACATTGAATGTACTTGCAAGAGAACCAAATACATAGCCTCCAAACAAGCAGAAGACAAAGCAAGAACCAAGCGCATGCAACAATCTATCTCATATCAATTACTAAACATGGCATGATAAAGATCAACTAAGCATGAGCAATATCATAGCATCTACTAACATGACAGTAATCATGGCATATCAAAACCTGCCTCTACATGGCAATGGCAAAACATAGCATATCATCTCAATCGTGGCATAATTTAACATATAAATCAAAGCATGGCATGGCATCATGAATGCTGAAAATAAGCTACCGATCATATCTAATGCAAACATAACATGCTAACTATATGCAACCATCTTCTGTTCTATCATGGTTCTTTAAATGCAAATAATGATATATTACTCATGCAATGCAACCAAACTTGTGCAGCGAGTCCCTCGGACTCTCTTACCAACGGGTTGACTCGCAACCGAACGGTGATCTTTCCGGCGATCACAACCACGACCACACTTGGCCTAACTCTCATCGAGACCTTGTCTCACGACTATCTCATAGTCCAAGTCGTCACATTATTTGTTACACAATTTCATTATCAACTTAGTTATTTAAGGTTTATCCTCCATTTCGACCAAGACCTGATAGTGGGACCTACTACGAACGTGTTGCTATCGATAGACTTTATATACACTCTGCAGAGGTAGCACACTGTACCCACACCACGGAACCCATGGCCTCGTCATCCCATTCGGGTGGACCAACGGCATTCCGATGAAACCGACCTACTGCCATGACACTCTCCCGGCCACTCCGACCCACTCCCAACTAGGCTAGTCCTGGGTGGCCCCGTGTCTACCAAAGACACAACGACCACCGTCGTGGCCAAAACGTCCCTCACGGGGCCCGGTAACAAAAAAAATTAACAACGGGCACACAAGGTTATGTCCGCCTACCTGATCAGGGTAAGCATGCCCATAACCTTCCCTAGTTGGAGGCACCGACGAGAGGCACGACAATAGATCGCATTAAGGCCTTCCCACAAAGGCAAATGTGGCTGCACTGAAAAAAGTTCGATTTGGTGGCACTATGACTCGATCCCATCAATGACGGAGGAGGTTTGTTATTATTAAGTCATTTCATTTCCTTCTCCATCATCATGAACATGAATGCAACAATGAGCATGCAGCATACAAATGCATGAACAAAATAATGAACTTCTCAAGTGCACAACTATAGCATAAAGAACATGCCAATACCAAGTAATAGCATATCAACGGTGCATTAAAATCCTCATAACATTTTATAACAATGACATGCAAATAAAGTAGAGTAGTGACATGGCATTATCAATAACAACATTCTAATTAGCATGGCAAACGATATCGTGAAAACACAAGCGTGCATGACAGGCATAATGGAATAACTGCAGATGAAAACGATGTGAAACAACTGCAACTACACACACAAGGTGCAAGCAAAGTCAACATGCAAGTTCAGGGCTCATGATAAGAGGTTGGCTTGCCTGGGGGTCGACAAATACTTCGGGAAGAAGTGCGAAACGATCGCGGAAAGATATTCCGGAAACAGTTCTCTCTCGGAGGGGGCTGTTTACAGGCAAGGGCAGAATGGTCATTTTCACTATGTGGAAATATTATGAAAATGATATCAACAGAACAGGCTCGACGAAACGAAGACGTGGGCTTTGGAATCACCTGATTCGGAGCTACGGGTAAAAAGATATGACTGTTTAACTACCAGGGACCTATCTATAAAGAAAATCATTACAAACTGGCCCCTGGCAGAAAAACAGATCGCGTCTTTCTCAGGAATACGCTTTCCAGAGAGGAAAGTGCATTCTGGCCCAAAGAAGAGGAGGAATACGCTTTAGGCTAAGGGAAAGCGCACTCCAGGGAATACGCCTTCGGAGTTCCAAAAGCGGAAAACGGCCCGAGGCGCCGCCACTTAACTGACGTGGCGCTGGGCCAGGCCCTTCGGTCGCCGACAGGTGGGGCCGCGCGAGGAAGGGCCCGCCTAGCCTGGCTTCTTCCTCCTCCCGCTCGACGCGCGCCTGGCCGAGGGGAGGCGCCCGCCCCGACGGGGCTCGCCGGCGCGTCCGACCACGGCAGGCGACGGGCGACCTACCCACGGGCTCAGGAGGAGGAGGCGCACCCCGGGGTAGTCTCCGTTGCCGGCAACGAGCACTGGAGAGGAAGCCACCCGGCCCGCGGCGGAGAGGGGCTTCGGCCTTCGATGAACTAGGGGCTCCGGTGGGGGACACGGTCGGGCGAGGCAACGGGGAGGCTCACAGGGCACTGGGGAGCGTATTGGAGGAGGTGGAATGGCGAGAGAAATGCGGCATCGCCGGAATCGAGCAGAGCCCGAGGCGGCGATGGCTCGGCCATTGGAGGGGATGGGGAGCTCCAAGGCGAGGGGGAGAGCTGCGAGTGGTTGGGGAGGGTTGTGGACTGCGAGGGGGCTCGGGAGGGCTACTTATAGCCGCGGGGAGGGCTCGATGAGGAGAGGAGGAGGTGGCACGCGGCAGGCGACGTGTCCGTGCGCCAGCAAGGGGCGCAGCGTCGGCAAGCGCGGCCAAGGCCCACGGGAAGCGGCGGGAAGGCGACGAGGAGGATGCAGACGAGCGCCAGAGGCTCATGGAGACGAGCAACGCTCGGAGACGAACAGAGAAGAGGACAGAAGCGAGGAAGAAGATGATGGCTACAACAACTCACTGTTCGGTCGTTGGCACGGCTCGCCGGAGAAGAAAACGAAGGGGGCCAGAGGTCCAGGGGGAAGACGACGTCGAGGGGGAGCTGTAGGACATTAATGGCGAGGCCAGAGACGGTCGGAGCAGCGATGCCGACGCGAAGAGTGGCTAGACCACTGTTTTGGCTGGTTACACGCGTGGTCACCACGGACAATGCGCGCTCCGGAGATTTTACTAAGTCCAGCTCATGTCTACCGCGTAGTCCTTCCAGATTGGAGTATTACCATGGTACGGACAGAGACAAATTGAGCTGAGTAAACCAAGCTGCACAAGTTTGCTGTTGCAAACTTGGCAACATCCTAGAGATAAAACCAGAGAGGTTAAATGGTAAAATGGTTGTCTGGGAGGCTTAGGGTAGAAAGGACTACGATCCTGGGAGTTTTGAGGTAATTTAGTCAAGTATTTAGCATAGTTGCTGTACAACTGCTAAATCTGACCAAGAAACTGAATGAGGAAGAAGAACTCACTAGGAGTGATGTATTGAGCTAAATCTTGGCAAAGCCTGATGATTTGGACATACAATGATGCTGTAAAAAGTTCATACCAAATGGACTTACCAAAATGGTACTTCCTTCACAGCTATCATTTCTGTCCAAAAACTTCAGAAAAATCCTCAGGGCAATTGGCTGGATGAAATGAGCCCAAATCTTGTGGAGATAGGTTATATGGATATGAGAAGACCTGGAAATATTTTCAGCCATAATGGAGCAAGATAAAATACACTTGCTTCACAAACTGAAAAATTGGACAGAAACCAAGATTTGCTCCTGTGCTCACATAGTTCAATGAAATGAACTGAATTTGGGTGGAGGCTAATGATTTGAGATACTTGAGAGTATGGAAAAGGTTCATCCCATTTGGAAACTCTATGAAGGTACTTCCTTCACAAAGTTGCATTCTGGTCAGAAACTTTGAAAAATTGCACAAGGAGCTAGGAGGTATGGATTGAGCTCATATTTGGCATCCATGGGTTATTTATCAATGTTAATCACCCTGCCAAATTTCAGCTCAATTGGAATTAGGAATAAAGCACTTCCTTTGCAAAATTTCAGAGAAGGCAGTAACTTGCATTGGATCATGTGCCAAATTTTTGAACTGAGGAACATGAGATTAGGTTGGTACTAGTGATTATTTAGCAAGGAAAAGCTCCACAATTTATGTGGGAATTTTATCTGCTATAAAAATAGTAGTTCCTTTGGAAAATGGCAGAAATGCAATATTGGCATTAAATAGGAAAAGGCAATTTTCCTTATTTAATTATGGCCAATATACTTGCCAGAGCTTGGATTAGGCATAAGTATCAACTCCACCAATTCTCATAAATTTAGGAGATGGCTAGCTATGCCTTTGGATTTTATTCCTCAGAAAGGCAAGAAAAGGAATAAATCATAATTCAAAAATATTGCATTGGACTTAGCAATATTTTTGCATATCCAAGGTTCAGAAAGATAGGAGGATCTCTGGGAACAATTGGGAGGATCAACAGATCAAGGAAAATGATGGCTCCTTTTTAAGCACAAAGGACATATCCAAAAATTTGGATTTAGGGTTTGAGAGGACTTGAGCTGAGGCAAATGAGGTCTTGCCCACTAAAAAAGACATGAGCAAGGTTTTGAAAGGTTGAAAATGACAAGAATCATCAGAGTCATCCAACAAACTCAGGAGAAAGATGTTGAAAATGAGTGCCAGGAAGGAATAACAGCACAAAAATTGATAACCCAATTTTGGGGCTGTTACAACTCTTCCCCCCTTAAAAAGAATCTCGTCCTCGAGATTCTTAGGGTTACAACACAAATGAAAGAATAACCACTTCGGGGAAAAACCTCGGGATTAATTTTTAACCCTTTGGTTAAATTCAAACGAGACAGGGGCACCGATAATTGGTACACCCGGGAAGGGGTATGGCAAACCTGGATATATCCATCGCTAGGGGCATTAGAGATCAAACTCCCGAAAAATGCTAGATGCACCCAATGAATAGTGGTTTCACCTGCTGACACGTGGGTCCAGGGTCCACCGGCAGCCTCCTTCTTCTACCTCCGGCTTGCTGCTTCTTCTATGCGGCTGCTCCGCGTGCGGCTTGGCGCAGCACACATCTAGCTCCTAGGGCGATGAGGATCCTAGAGCCGTAGTGCGCGTCGTGCATGGCGCCGGTGCAGCGAGCACTCACGTCGCGAGCCAGCACCTTGTCGGCACTGCTCGCGGATTCGCCTCCTGGACGCCGGTGATCGAGCGACGAGCGGTTCTCCTGGACCTCGCTCACCGTACACCGGGGTTGGGCTATAAAAACGGTAGCGCAACTCTCCTCCAACGCACAAACACAATGTCGCTCTACTACCTCTTCGGTTTGGGCGAGATCGAGCCGAGCTCCTTCGGCGAGGAGGTGTTCTTGGTGGCGTTGCGGTTGTTCCTCACAGCGCTGCTGGGCACACTGATCGGCTCATCACTCCTCCTGCTGATTCTCATCAGGAATGATCGACCTCAGAACAACGCGCGGTTGGGGCGGTGGCTCGAGACGCGGGAGAAGATGGCGCACTGGGTGGTCCTCCACCACGCTTGATTCTCCGTCGCTTTGCGCCGGCGGAGTAATCGCGTGCTGCGGTGGAGCGGTGGTGGCGATCTACCTGCGCCACGCAAGGCAGTGACGGTGGTAGTGGGGTCCAGATGCGGGTGAGGTGGCTGCGCCAGGTCAAGAATCACATGGAGTACGGAAAAATTTCGCGGATAGCTCCACGAAATGTAGGTGTCGAGGTAGAATCGAGTTGAAACTTGTATCGGGGTAGATGTACTGGATCGAGTAAAGTTGGCAATGTTCCTCCGGAAATGAAATCGGGAAAAAGAATTAGAGACGAGGAATTTCCAGGCGGAAATGCCTCTGCGAGGTTCTTGATTTGAAAATCCGGCACACGTTGTATGCACAGATAAATAGGGGTATGTGACTTTGCATTTCCCCGAGTACTGCCCGAATGTACTCGTGGGTGAACCGGGTATGCGTGCAGTATGCAGAATAATCTAAACTAGCAAACAGACAGATGAAATAAACATGCAACGAAAAAACACACCAGACAAATCATACTAAAGTGTTTTAATGCTAGTGGGTATATGTAATCCTGGCATAAATATACCTACACCAGCGCGCATTTTATTAAAGACTCGAGACGAGTCAATGTTATTTTAGTGTATGTGATCTACTAGTTAAAATCTTGATAGCAACACAGTGTCAACCCTGTCAAACATTTCTGCTTGACAGAGAGACAAGCAAAAACAACACAAAAACAAAAGCACAAAAACATACATAGAACACAGCATACGGATCACAACGGTACAAGCATACAACAATGCACGAACGCGCTACGCACTAAACGGAACAACTCATTCCGGGATACATGGTTCTATCCTCATATCGGGGATGAACCGATAGACTGATCATCTCACTGCGTGACTGAGGTCATGCAGAGGACTTGCCTTGCTGGGGCTCTCCGGGAGGACGAAGACTGAGCCAATCTCCATCTTCATCGTCCGACAGCACTATGGGTTGGGGTTTGGCTGCTAGGGGTGTGGCCGAAATTGATCCAAGCAAATGCTGCTGGTGGATCCCTAAAAGAGCCTTGTCGAGGGTGACGATGTTGGGTCTAGGCCACAACACAGACTGAGAGGGTAGCACTGGTTCGGATGGCATTGGGCAAATGACTTGAGATGCGAATTTACGAGACTCACGGTAAGCTTCCTGGACAACTCGCACCGCATCATTGTCCAGAGTTCTAAACTCGGCAAGCATCTGGGCAATCATCATCCCCTGGGCGGTGATATACTGCACCAGGCGAGCGATTGCGGGGTCATCTCCTTGGATAGCGGGAGAAGGCTGCATTCCTACTTCTGTCACAATGGGGTAAAAGCAGAAATCCTGCCTCGCTGCCATATGCGGGTACCTGGTTCGGAGGTGAAGCATAGCCTCCACGGCAGCGGCCTGAATGGCTAAATCAGAGGTAGGCATAGCTCTACCCTGAAAAACCAACGGCTGGCCATCTGCTACGGGACCTAGGCTGATGTGCACTCTTGCATCAAAGCGATGAAGGTGAGGGACGGGTGCCGATTGGAACACCAGGTAATCAGGGCTAGCCTTACAGCCAAAGGCTTTGGTGAGCATCTCAGTAAGAAGGGGTGGAAAGCCAGTGTGGTTGACGGCACCGGTGCGGGTGTAAAACTTGGGAGCTTTGAAGGTGCCAGTCATGGCTGGAGTACTACTAGCTAGGCTTCTCTGCAGGGACATGGCTGACTGAGGGGTGACCGATACAGCGAGCGGAAAGGGGGCTTTTATAGGCAGCTATGCGGGACATGCCCGCATGGTGTGGCCCCTTTCCCTTAATGGCGAAGGGCAAGCGGTGCGGCCGACCAGAAAGGATATGGTTGCTATTCGTTCCACGGATAACTAGGCGGGGACAGCGGGGTGAGGACGTGTCGGTCCCGACTGCACCACCTGCTGATTAACAGTGGCCATGCCGGATGCCAGGGATGGGTCAAATCCCTTACGGCCATTACGGTTTAATGAGAGCGGTGATCTAATACTAGGATAACCTATGCCAGCCTGGCTGCTCTGATACCATGTCCTGTGAGACCCCGATCCGCATGGAGCAGGGGGCCTTCGCACGTCAGCCCAGGATAACACCTGACGCACGACAGGTCCATAATACAGCATTCCAGGTACAAGAATATTCATCAAATACATGTATGTAAGATTACATCATTGATGAATACAATTATCTGGCATAGCCCGAAGGCTATTTAAATGGCAGCGGAAGTCTTGGTTTGGCAGCATAACAACTTGGGCTGGGCTCCACAACTCACAGGACTGGCAAGGTTACGGCCTAGCACGATGGATCAAGCGAACAATTCGGGTATGACCTACAAAACTGGCATGACACGCCAGGTCAGTACATTGAATGTACTTGCAAGACAACCAAATACATAGCCTCCAAACAAGCAGAAGACAAAGCAAGAACCAAGCGCATGCAACAACCTATCTCATATCAATTACTAAACATGGCATGATAAAGATCAACTAAGCATGAGCAATATCATAGCATCTACTAACATGACAGTAATCATGGCATATCAAAACCTGCCTCTACATGGCAATGGCAAAACATAGCATATCATCTCAATCGTGGCATAATTTAACATATAAATCAAAGCATGGCATGGCATCATGAAACTGTGCTGAAAATAAGCTACCGATCATATCTAATGCAGACATAACATGCTAACTATATGCAACCATCTTCTGTTCTATCATGGTTCTTTAAATGCAAATAATGATATATTACTCATGCAATGCAACCAAACTTGTGCACCGAGTCCCTTGGACTCTCTTACCAGCGGGTTGACTCGCAACCGAACGGTGATCTTTGCGGCGATCACAACCACGACCACACTTGGTCTAACTCTCATCGAGACCTTGTCTCACGACTATCTCATAGTCGAAGTCATCACATTATTTGTTACACAATTTCATTATCAACTTAGTTATTTAAGGTTTATCCTCCATTTCGACCAAGACCTGATAGTGGGACCTACTATGAACGTGTTGCTATTGATAGACTTTATATACACTCAGCAGAGGTAGCACACTGTACCCACACCACGGAACCCATGGCCTCGTCATCCCATTCGGGTGGACCAACGGCATTCCGATGAAACCGACCTACTGCCATGACACTCTCCCGGCCACTCCGACCCACTCCCAACTGGGCTAGTCCTGGGTGGCCCCGTGTATACCAAAGACACAACGACCACCATCGTGGCCAAAATGTCCCTCACGGGGACTGGTACCAAATTTTTTTAACAACGGGCACACAAGGTTATGTCCGCCTACTTGATCAGGGTAAGCATGCCCATAACCTTCCCTAGTTGGAGGCACCGACGAGAGGAACGACAATAGATCGCATTAAGGCCTTCCCACAAAGGCAAATGTGGCTGCACTGAAAAAAAGTTCGATTTGGTGGCACTATGACTCGATCCCATCGATGACGAGGAGGTTTGTTATTATTAAGTCATTTCATTTCCTTCTCCATCATCATGAACATGAATGCAACAATGAGCATGCAGCATACAAATGCATGAACAAAATAATGAACTTCTCAAGTGCACAACTATAACATAAAGAACATGACAATACCAAGTAATAGCATATCAACGGTGCATTAAAATCCTCATAACATTTTATAATGATGACATGTAAATAAAGTAGAGTAGTGACATGGCATTATCAATAACAACATTCTAATTAGCATGGCAAACGATATCGTGAAAACACAAGCGTGCATGACAGGCATAATGGAATAACTGCAGACGAAAACGATGTGAAACAACTGCAACTACACACACACAAGGTGCAAGCAAAGTCAACATGCAAGTTCGGGGCTCATGATAAGAGGTTGGCTTGCCCGGGGGTCGACAAATACTTCGGGAAGAAGTGCGAAATGATCACGGAAAGATTTGCCGGAGACAGTTCTCTCTTGAAGGGGGCTGTTTATGGGCAAGGGCAGACTGGTCATTTTCACTATCTAAAAATATTATGAAAATGATATCAACGGAATGGGCTCGACGAAACGAAGACGTGGGCTTTGGAATCACCTGATTCGGAGCTACGGGTAAAAAGATATGACTGTTTAACTACCAGGGACCTATCTGTAAAGAAAATCATTACAAACTGGCCCCTGGCAGAAAAACAGATGGCGTCTTTCTCAGAAATACGCTTTCCAGAGAGGAAAGCGCATTCTAGCCCGAAGAAGAGGAGGAATACACTTTCGGCTAAGGGAAAGCGCACTCGAAGGAATACGCCTTCGGGGTTCCGAAAGCGGAAAACGGCCCGAGGCGCCGCCACTTAACTGACGTGGCGCTGGGCCAGGCCCTTCGGTCACCGACAGGTGGGGCCGCACGAGGAGGGGCCCGCCTGGCCTGGCTTCTTCCTCCTCCCGCTCGACGCACGCCTGGTCGAGGGGAGGCTTCCGCCTCGACGGTGCTCGCCAGCGCGTCCGGCCACGGCAGACGACGGGCGACCTACCCACGGGCTCAGGAGGAGGAGGCGCACCCCGGGGTAGTCTCTGTTGCCGGCGACGAGCATTGGAGAGGGAGCCACCCGGCCAGCGGCGGAGAGGGGCTTCGGCCTCCGGTGAACTAGGGGCTCCGGTGGGGGACACGGTCGGGCGAGGCAACGGGGAGGCTCGCATGGCACTGGGGAGCGTATTGGAGGAGGTGGAATGGCGAGAGAAGCGCGGCATCCCCGGAATCGAGCAGAGCCCGAGGCGGCGATGGCTCGGCCATTGGAGGGGATGGGGAGCACCGAGGCGAGGGGGAGACCTGCGAGTGGTTGTGGAGGGTTGTGGACTGCGAGGGGGCTCGGGAGGGCTACTTATAGCCGCGGGGAGCGCTCGATGAGGAGGGGAGGAGGTGGCACGCGGCAGGCAACGTGTCCATGCGCCGGCGAGGGAAGCAGCGTCGGCAAGCGCGGCCAAGGCCCACGGGAAGCGGCGGGAAGGCGACGAGGAGGATGCAGACGAGCGCCAGAGGCTCACAGAGACGAGCAACGCTCGGAGACGAACGGAGAAGAGGACAGAAGCGAGGAAGAAGACGATGGCTACATCAGCTCACTGTTCGGTCGTTGGCACGGCTCGCCGGAGAAGAAAACGAAGGGGGCCAGAGGTCCAGGGGGAAGACGATGTCGAGGGGAGCTGTAGGACATTAATGGCGAGGCCAGAGACGGTCAGAGCAGCGATGCCGACGCGAACAGTGGCTAGACCACCGTTTTGGCTGGTTACACGCGTGGTCACCACGGACAATGCGCGCTCCGGAGATTTTACTGAGGCCAGCTCATGTCTACCGCGTAGTCCTTCCAGATTGGAGTATTACCATGGTAAAGAAACGGACAGAGACATATTGAGCTGAGTAAACGAAGCTGCACAAGTTTGCTGTTGCAAACTTGGCAACATCCTAGAGATAAAACCAGAGAGGTTAAATGGTAAAATGGTTGTCTGGGAGGCTTAGGGTAGAAAGGACTACGGTCCTGGGAGTTTTGAGGTAAGAGGTTAAATGGTAAAATGGTTGTCTGGGAGGCTTAGGGTAGAAAGGACTACGGTCCTGGGAGTTTTGAGGTAAGAGGTTAAATGGTAAAATGGTTGTCTGGGAGGCTTAGGGTAGAAAGGACTACGGTCCTGGGAGTTTTGAGGTAATTTGGTCAAGTATTTAGCATACTTGCTGTAGAACTGCTAAATCTGACCCAGAAACTGAATGAGGAAGAAACACTCACTAGGAGTGATGGATTGAGCTAAATCTTGGAAAATCCTGATGATTTGGACATACCTTGATGCTAAAAAAGTTCATACCAAATGGACTTACCAAAATGGTACTTCCTTCACAGCTATCATTTCTGTCCAAAAACATCAGAAAAATCCTCAGGGCAATTGGCTAGATGAAATGAGCCCAAATCTTGTGGCGATAGGTTATATGGATATGCGAAGACCTGGAAATATTTTCAGCCATAATGGAGCAAGATAAAATACACTTGCTTCACAAACTGAAAAATTGGACACAAACCAAGATTTGCTCCTGTGCTCACATAGTTCAATGAAATGAACTGAATTTGGGTGGAGGCTAATGATTTGAGATACTTGAGAGTATGGAAAAGTTTCATCCCATTTGGAAACTCTATGAAGGTACTTCCTTCACAAAGTTGCATTCTGGTCAGAAACTTTGAAAAATTGCACAGGGAGCTAGGAGGCATGGATTGAGCTCATATTTGGCATCCATGGGTTATTTATCAATGTTAATCACCCTGCCAAATTTCAGCTCAATTGGATTTAGGAATAAAGCACTTCCTTTGCAAAATTTCAGAGAAGGCAGAAACTTGCATTGGATCATGTGCCAAAATTTTGAACTGAGGAACATGAGATTAGGATGGAACTGGTGATTATATAGCAAGGAAAAGCTCCACAATTTATGTGGGAATTTTCTCTGCTATAAAAATAGTAGTTCCTTTGGAAAATGGCAGAAATGCAATATTGGCATTAAATAGGAAAAGGCAATTTTCCTTATTTAATTATGGCCAATATACTTTCCAGAGCTTGGATTAGGCATAAGTATCAACTCCACCAATTCTCATGAATTTAGGAGATGGCTAGCTATGCCTTTGGATTTTATTCCTCAGAAAGGCAAGAAAAGGAATAAATCGTAATTCAAAAATATTGCATTGGACTTAGCAATCTTTTTGCATATCCAAGGTTCAGAAAGATAGGAGGATCTCTGGGAACAATTGGGAGGATCAACAGATCAAGGAAAATGATGGCTCCTTTGTAAGCACAAAGGACATATCCAAAAATTTGGATTTAGGGTTTGAGAGGACTTGAGCTGATGCAAATGAGGTCTGTCCCACTGAAAAAGACATGAGCAAGGTTTTGAAAGGTTGAAAATGACAAGAATCATCAGAGTCATCCAACAAACTCAGGAGAAATATTTTGAAAATGAGTGCCATGAAGTAATAACAGCATAAAAATTGATAACCGAATTTTGGGGCTGTTACACATGGTCTCAGGTCCTGAGGATGCAGTTGGCCGCGCTACACCTCTCCGCGGACGCGTCCCGGCGCCCCGTGCATCCTCGACGAGCCGGGTGTTGGGGTGTGTTTGGATTGTGGCCAAAGTGCACCTTACCAAAATTTTGGTCATGACCCAAAGATTGGTCTTTGTTTGGATGGTTGCCATTTTTTTTGAGGTTTTGGTCATGACCCAAAAATGGATGGTTACCATTTTTTTGGCATGCCAATGAACTCTAGCCAACTCTAGTTCATTTTTCTTGCCGATGTCGGCCAAATCATGGGCATCCAAAACCTCAACCAGAATTTTGGCTACCCAATGCTTTGATGGGGCAACCTTGGGCACAAACCAAACATACTAGCTGTTGGTCGTGCCACAGCACTAACGCCACCCTCGGCACACTGAAATCGACCGTGTCTAGCGATGATGAGCGTGTCGCTCACCGCGGTCACCGTGTCCAGAGGCGGTGCTGTAGCTGCGCCACGTTGTTGGCCCCCACGACCCACATGAACGGTTGTCGGTGGCGAGGAGGTCGTGGGCCAGCTCCTCCATTGGACTAGTTTGCGCTACGTCGTCCCGACTGGTGTGCCCCACATGTCAGTTTCCCTGTTTTCCCGACCATATTCGAGCGTCAGTGCTCCGCGTTGCACATTAGGCCTTTCACTATGTAGGCCAAGCGAGACAACTTATTGTTTATTTGAGCCGGTCAAGTATAATCATGTGGCGTTTGCTTATTTCACATTCATCTCCAACCCTCTTCTCCATCGATCATGTCGCCCTCCGGTCGAGTCCATCCTCCCGCATGCCTCATTTGAACATTCTGCCGAGTATCATTCACATGTGGGCCTAGACCATGCTTGTATTTCCAATGTTTATTTGTAATTTGTCCGACATGCATACAAACAAACGGTTCGTTTGAAGTTTCACTTTGCCTCCACTACGTGTCGCTTCGCGTCTTAGTTTTGGCATCCCATTCGGTTCATGCATGCCCCGACACATGTTGACGAGCTCGATTGATATTCAGAGATCAATTGCGTGTCGTGCAAGGAGATAAAGGTTTGGTCTGTTTCTATGATAGAAATGACCCGCGGGGAGGGGGGGTCTGTGTGGATCAGAGGGAGTATATTGTACGTTCATAAGCGAAACGAACGTATTGTACCCACCCTAGTCCTCTTTCAATCAATCTTCGGACCCCGAGATGAAATCGAGATAGAACGAGTGGGGGCATGTGTGATACCTAAGGCGGATTCAAAATTTTGAACCGGTGATCATAGCATCCGCAAATCATATATAAAGGGTATTCAATGTTCGTTTCGTTTTTGAACGTACAATATACTCCCACCTATCCTTTCTAGTTTACATATAAGTTTTATGTGTAGTCAAAGTATCTCTACTTTGATAAAAAAAGTATCAACATTCAACAACGCCCAATCAATATTGTTAGATTCGTACGTACTCCTAGATTTGTACTCGAGATGGTTTCCAATTTGTTTTCAACCACGTGAATGTGCTTGTTCTCGCGCATGCTCTTCCTACTAGGATTTCGCCACGTAAGCCAGTCCAATAGTAACTTTTTTTAAGCTCCCTGTCCAATAGTACTAGTGGAGTACTGACAACATCTGTACTAGAGTATGCAGTGCTCATAGTTGTACTCCCTCCTTCCATTTATATAGGGCCTATGTGGAGGAGAGAGATGTGAAAAAGTAAGGGAAGTGAGCTCTCATGCAAGAGCCTAGCTATATACGCATTCCTAGTTAAATACGTACAATAAATATGAAGAAAGAGATGGTGAGGAGATGGAAAAAAGTACTAATACAATAGCCAACCTTATAATTTTTTTTGCGGGAAATAGCCAACCTTATAGCCAACACTACTGTATGAGTGCATATAATAGATGATGGCTATAGATGACATGGCAGTTCCTTATAGCCATTGACTGGCTATATTATTAACCATGCTCTAATGCGTTTTTCAAAACCGCATTTGACTATTGACAAGATTAATAGTACATGAGATGTATAATGTGAAAATTATATCATTGGAAGCTCCTTTCACATATGTATCCCTGCCTTACCCTCCCTTTCGGTCACTTACTGGCGGACCCCATGCTTGCTAGGCCCCGCATGTCAGTTACTCAATGGGTTCGGCCACGTCAGGGGATCCTCATCCGTAGTATACTCCCTCTGTTTTTATTTACTCCGCATAAAATGATGCGGGCAGGGGAGGGGGAAGGACGTCGGTTTGCTCTCAACTGCGGTCCCACAAGCGAGCGAAAACGCAAGGCAAAGCGCGTTCCATTCGGTGAGCGACATGGAGGGTCCAGCGTGCCGGGCTGCAACGCGAAGGCGACAAGAGCGATGTACAGTCAAAACCGATTGACCGGTCGTCATCGGAACCACTATTCACACCAGAACCTTCGCTGCTCGGCCTATGCTAGCCACTACCCTAAAACCACACCTAATCTCCAGCCCCTTCCCCCACCTTTCGATCCCCTAGCCGCATCAAGCGTCCCCTAGTTCGCCGGAAAGCCATGGTGCGCCGCAAGATCACGTACTACAAGATGCTGACCCCGGAGCGCCGCGCAGAAATCGCGGTAGCGGTCGGCGCCAGAGACCTCCGTTCCCAAGCTCGCTTTGCCGCGGGCCAATCCCCGAGTTCTCTGGGGCCAAGCTATGAGGAGGAGGAAGCCGATCCAATGTTCATGGCGGAGGTCGCGGCGCAGAAGGCCCCCCATGGATATGAGACGATGGACGTCGACTTCGTGCCGGCGTCTGAGTCCCCCATGGTACAGGCGGACTAGCGGTTCATGTCCAGGAGGGCCTCAATGAGAGCGGCATCCGTGAAAAAAATTGTCATAGTTTATGACTAGTTTATCTTGTGAGAAAAATATGCCCGTACGTTGGTTGCTAGTACGAAAACCATCTCACTCCTCTTACTAGTTTATCCCACTTCCACATGCATGCAGGGGATATTAATGTCCTTAGTTGCTAGTACGAGGCAAACCCCATCAATTTTGCCTCGATTAGTGTTAGTGGCCTTTTGCAAATTGTAAATTTGATATACTGGCCTTGTGTACAAAAAAATGGAGGTAGTAACTATATTTGACTTCCTTCCCCATTGCGGTGAGATCGACGATATCTTGAACATTGTGGTTTGGCGAAGTGCGTTCGACGGAGAACACCATTGAGGGAGACCACGATAAGTCGTTCGCAAGTGCGGCCTGCAAGCCGAGACAACCGCCTTATTTGCATCCAGGAGTCTGTTGAACCAAAGGACGCGTAAATGTACTAGTACTACTCGTACACAATAGCGTCGTCCGTCCAGCTTAGTGCGGTGAGATGGTTTCTCGAAGAAGATGATGGAGAAGCGGAGTCAGCGAAGAGTGAAATGATGGTTGCTTCGTCTGTGCTTTGTGATTTGACGCCTCACTGCTTTGTGATTTGTGATAGAAGGGACAGGGGAGTAGACTCTATCCTCTATACTGTACATGCGTCCAAGCACGGGAGAAAGAGGAGAGACGTTGCATTTTTCTATTCCTTCAATCAATCAATCAGGGAGCTTCGGTTCCATCCTTTTGGCTTTGGCAACACCGTCCACAATGGTTCCCACGATGCCAAAAGCTATTTTCACATTTGGCTACACATTGTGGATGCCCTTAACCGTACCACTTGGTTTTGCTCCTGTGTGCTATCTATACAAATCTCAATTATATTGATCTAAAAAATTATAGAATCAAGATTAGTAAAAAGGAGGTGATTTGTCGCGCGGATGGCGGGGGAGGTTTCTTATTTTTAGAGGATGTTGTCCTGGCGGTTTGCTAACATGCGGTCCCACGTGTCAGTGCTTTACCAAGCCGATCCGCTTCCTACATGAGGCAAAACAACGACAGAAGCAACACGTGGTTAACATGAAGAAGACGAGGGAGAAGCGGATTTAGCAACGAGTGAAATGATGGTTGCTTCGTCCCTCCAACTTCTTTTTTTAGCATTATTACTTCGTCCCTCCAACTTAACTGCGGGAAAGGTGCAGCTTTGTGATTTGATGCCTCATTGCTCATTACTATGCCGGCGCCATGACTGGGTGCTTCACCCCGGCTGCTCTGCACTGTATTCCGGTATGGCACGTGGACCCGGTAGCTTGATGCCCCACATGTCGGCGAAAGGGACTAGAAGATTTATGAAAGCGAGCGCTCCACTCTTACGACGGAGGAGTACACGACACGACGGCCCAGTGAACTGTCACTTGTACTATATATAGTACTATAGTTTTGCCGTTCCGCACGATCCATCGATACAAACCCGATTAAACAGGAAAGGGCGGGATTTTTCCCGCCCGGTATATGATACTGGCCATACATTTCAAAGGCAATTTTAACGTATGCAAACTGAATAATTAAGTAACAATATGATATCTAGTAAAACTAAAAACACATATGATTTATTGTGTTAGAGTGTAGTAGTAGTGCTGTATTGCATAGTTGTTAGATGTAACATGCGAGAACGTGTAGAGATGTAGTTTTGGAGGGCCTACAGAGAGAAAAGCGTAATACGTTCACCGAACTTCAGAATAAGCTGATTACGGTCACTATATACGTTTTGCGGTGATTATACGGTCACTTGCTCACGGTTCAACATCGGATTGCACTCTATTGACCGGCCAAATAGTCTGCGTGGCACCATGTTGACTAGTTAAATTGACCACGTTCCTTGTGGGTCCCACCTGTCAGTTCGCATAGGGAAAAGGTCAGATAAACACAAATTTACGCAGGCGCGACAAGACTCCACCCCGTGCGCAGGAATCACCTGGTTGTGTATGTGTCTGTCAGGGCCTGATGTGTGCGCATGCACGTGTAGGTTGAGCACTTGAGCGTGAGAGTGTGTGTTGGTCGTGTGGTGTACTAGTGTGTGCATGCATGCGTGCGTGTGTGTGTGTGAGTGTTGTGTGCGTGCGTGGCTGCGTGTGTACGTGTGAGTGTTGCGTGCGTGCGTGGGTGCATGTGTTCATGTGAGTGTTGCGTGCATGCAGTTCGTGTGCATGCGTGCGTGTGTGTATAATCACCACACCAGCTCCTGTGTGTTAAAACAGACGGCTTAGCATACCAATACAAGGCCACCTTGTCCGCTGTGCCCGCGGTCATGACTTCGAACCACCGTCCAATATTTTTTTGTCGTTTGTTTTCATTCTTACTAGCAAGATGCCCGTGCGTTGGACGTAACATCAAGATGCATTTGTATGACTAGTTTATCTTGTGAGAGAAAAGGATGAACAAGGGAAGGCCTTATTTGCAAATTTGGAGACGTATGTGGGTACATCTTAGGCAAAATTTTCATAGTTTCTTTCCTATCCGTCAGATATAAATCGGACGACCTATATTGCAGGATGGCAGGCACACCATCATCACCAACTCAGTTTTTTATAAGAGTGTACTTTATCCCTACTCTTATAAAAAGCATAGTCGGTGATGATCGTGTGCCTGCCATCCTGCAATATAGGCCGTCCGATCTATATCTGATGGATAGGAAGGAAACTATGGCAATTTTGCAAAAAGATACCCACACCCCTCTCCACACTTGCAAATAAGGCCTTCCCTTGTTCATCCTTTTCTCCCACAAGATAAACTACTCATACAAATGCATCTTGATGTTCCGTGCAACGCATGGGCATCTTGCTAGTATTTTATAAGAGTGTAGATGTAGAGTAGATACAAGCCGACAGGTGGGCCCGATGGTAGTGAGATAATGTGATGCAACACTAGAGGTGCCACGTGGAGCGTTTAACTGGTCAACTAGTCGTGTCTTGAGCAAATATAGAGTTGTACGGTGAGCCCGTGACTGTATAATAACCACAAAACGTAAATGGTGACCGTAATGAGTGGATTCTGAAGTCCAATGTACGTATCGTGCTCTCACTTCAAATACAATGATCGTCACTGTATATATCGTGAGAGAAAGATGAAACATGCGTGAATGTGCTGGGGGCTTACTTTTAGAGGACCTGGAGATAGTTTGTGTGCGTACCTGAAAGGGGCGTAGAGGGGGGTATGCGATGGAGAGAGAGATGCTCTTCGTTTCTCTTTATTATGACTACCTTTATATATAGTATAAAAATATACAAATTCACAGTGCGGAATAAATATCATTGTGGGCACCATGCAATGCAAGCGTTCACACTCCTCCATATAACTTTGTAATGTTGTATATATGTAGAAATTCTAAAATATTTTTTTGGTCACACTTTATTCAAAAGGTATGTTGTATGCGAAATAAACATGAAGAGAGGGCTTTTTAGATCATTGGGGTACGTGATGTAACATGTGTGAATGTGTAGTTGATGCATTTGGCAGGGCCTAGAGATGTATGTGTGTGTATTACGTATTCGAGAGAGGCATGTATAGAGGGGCCGACGGGGGGGCGTGGGAGAGATACACAAGAAATGAGAGTGGTCTAGAGAGAGAGACGAATATGACGTCATGGTGAGAGATTCCTGTGAGCGCGTATATGCAAGGGGGGAGTGGATAGAGGCACCAGGAGAATATTTTTTTGTGTGGTGTCTGTGTTGGTATGTGTGGGTGTGAGAAGATAACGAGACTTGGGGGCAGAGGGTGTGTCACCGCGTGAGGTCCGGTGGGTCGAGGTGAGGCCCTTGGTTCGGTTCCATCCTGCGCCACATTGGTCGGCCCGTGACGCAGTTAGGGAGACCCATGGATGAATAGTCGTACGAGACAAAGATAGTAGAATTGTGAAGGACTCTGTGTCCATTGACAAAGCCGGCTAGGATTTGTAACCCTAGGTTCTCGGACTAAGGTAACCCCTTACCTCTGATATTACTATTCATCCAACCTAACTTTAAGGGGCATCCTACAGAATGCTCTACTAGAATCATACTCGTCGATTAGGAAGAGAGGTGTGAGACAATGCGTGAGAGACAGGCCTAAAGATAATGTGCGTACATGAGACACGTAGGCAGGTCTATGTATATAGAAAGGGTCGATGGGGATTGTGCGTGTGTATGCTTGCGAGAGGAAGAGTTCTTGTGATAAAGGTTAGTGAAAACAGTCGTAAATGGTTACGAGAGGGAGGGAGGGTTATATCGAGAGCATGTGTGCGAGAAAGACACCTCGGGAGAGAGTGTGTGAGCATGTGTGAGAGACCACCGATGGAGAGTGAAACTACACGTACAAGACTGCTGTACACATTGATTAAAGATATAAATTTTATCTAGATATTAGGATGGGATCATGATATTTGCAATTCGCGCAAGGAACGGTCATTGATCCATCAGACATCTAGATTCTATCGAATTTGAGCATGTCTATGTTATTATTGGACACAACTGATCCACATAGTTAGTATTTTGAACTCCATACAATGCATCACTTTAGCAATCGAATATAAACGTGAGTATAGTTCATGTTGTGTGTGTAAAGCACATTATACATACAAAAGTTACACAATGAAAATTATAAATAGCTACCTATGAACTAGCATACATTTGAATTCAACTTAAGGTGGTTTTAAAAAATTGAATTCAACATGAAGTCCATTCAATTATTTGAATTTGATATCATGGCGTTTGTAAATCATACCTAAATTATGGGGGTACCAATCTTTGCTCTGATTTTGTACATAATAGCATATGTAGTCGTGTACAAAATAGATTCTAATTTAGCTCCTCCATTCCAAAATAATCGTAGTTATAGGATTTTCAAGTGTCAAAATTTCAAAAAGAAGCGGATAATTTAACGAGGTTTTCAAACATACAAGGTCAAATTTAACATTGTCTATTTAGGTCAATCCTCAAAGTTCAAGAGTACTCTAAACATGAATGCTTGTGTTTCAAAATTTCGAATGAAGCGCCAAAAGAGCCTCTACTCGCCCGAAACCGCGTGAGACCAATGTTTGGTAGTACAAGAAAATTACTTTTCTAATAACTCCGACCCGTGAAACCTACCGGCCCAACATCCAAAGGTCTAAACCGGGGTAGGTTTGTAGCTTCATCTAGACGCCACGCAACCGCCTCCGAAAAAATTCATACACAATGGCCGCCTAAGCACACATGCGCGCGGCCGAAATCGCTCCCGCCCACTACTTGGGACACTTGGGATTACCATCCTACCCCCGACGCGCAGTAGGTCCGAAATTTAAGAGGGGGGCAAAGTTTGTACTTTCCCCAAATTTCAAACAAGCGCGTCCCATCTTCTGTTCAAAAAAGCCAAAAACAAGCGCGTCCCAGACCGAAACATGGTTCTCCCCCTCCCCCCCCGCCCACCCGTCCGATTCCCCATTCGTACTCCGTGGGCACGAAAACTACCTCTCCACCAGTCGCGAAACCCCGGCGTCCTCCGTCCGCCACCCCATTCCACCCATCAACCGCCGCCCTCCTCCATCACGCCGGAGCCGATATCCCGACGTCGTCGTCCACCACAACCTCAACCGCAACGCCCTCCACGGCTAGTAGTTGAAGCCGAGGCCGAGCCGTCCGTACCCGAGCCAGTTCAACCACGCTGTCCTGCGCCTCACCGCTGCCGCTCCAACTTCGCCACCCTCCACCGCACCGGAGCTGTTCCTGCTACGCCGTCCTTCGCCGCCTCGGATATGGTTCCCCTCCGCCGACATACAGCCACGGCAACACAGTCAACAATTTGGCCATGGGTTTGTCCATGAATCCATGGTTCTCCAAAACATCGGTTCCCCCGGGAGAAAAAAGAAGATCGCCGCGACATATGGAGGAGACCACACTGGCAACCAATAAGGGTACTCCTCTTCCCTTATTCATGCAAATCTTACGTGTCTGCTTGCAAAGTATTCATCCCACAGAAGACACTAGTTGACCGCTTCTTCTTGATACTAGATGTTCCTAGAAACTCGCGATGCACAAGGTTTCTCCTCATATACTATTTCATCTTAGCTAGAGGTCCGTCGCCCCCCTGAATTTCAATTCCTGGCCAGTTGATTCCCAATTAACGGAAGCATTCCCCGGTGTAACAGGCGCTAGTCCGCCTATTACGCCGGGGAAGCAGCGCCTCGGTGTTTATCTTAGGGGCGTGTGGGGGCCTAGAGCTACTGGTGCCCGATTTGGAGGTCGGCCGGGATTAAAGGGATGGCCTGGGGGCGCTGCCAAGCACGGCGGTGGTGTGAGGTCTAGGGGAGGGCGGGGCGGCAGAGGCAGGGGTCTGGACCGGTGGTCGCTGGCGGTTCGAGAAAGATCGTCAACAGTGACTGGCGGGAGGTAGACGAAGGCCATCTGCCCGTTCCTTATAGATCGGACGGTTCATTAAAAAAATCGACTGACCTATTTATTTTCAGTCAACTGTTATCTCGACATGACCACATGTGGTGGTGTGCTGGAGGAGTACCTGCATTTCCTGTGCTCATATATTAGAAAATCATACGGAGTAGAATCTAATTTTGTTTGCCATGCAATGTTGTAGAGCTATCATATGTCTCCTGTCATTTATTTTTCAGCCACCTGCTATCTACTACTTTTACAGTGCACTAGTTCTGCACACACTTCACCCATACTCTCACTATTGTGTTTTTATGCAAGGGTATTTCAGACTCTGCTGCTATGAGAGAAGCAAAAAAGAAAAGAGAGAAGTCGCTCCAGCGTCGTATGCGGATAGGCCAGACACGTTTCAGCCTTATAATAGGTGCAGTGTCAGCAGATGGAGATGGTAAACGTAGCTCTGGAGTTGATGACCTCGCTCGCAATGAACCACCATCCCAGGTGCTTGCTTTAACTTCGCGGTGTCATATGTGGTTGCATGTTCCATATGGTGTCTAGCTTGTATTCGAAAGGCCGAAGTCGGTCTTTATTAAGATAAGGAAAGATATTTTTTACATGAACCACCATCCCGTGAGCACCAGAAGACAAATAGCTAGTCAGGGCACTGGCCGAGCCAGTGACAATCCCAGCAAAGAGAGGCATCACCTGGAAGCCAACTAAAAAGCCGCGATGGTGGCGAAGCAGCCCGCCTCCCACCAGGCTCTCATGTCCTAGATGATCATGCTTACCACTCCAGCCGGATGTCTAGCTTGTATTGCTTCCAATTTAGTTAAATTGCATCTGCTTAGCTTACACATTATACCTTTGAATATGACATGCCTTTCTTTTTTTGGTACATACTAGTACATCTGTGTATTAACCATGTTCTTACATCAAACTAATGTTCTTGTGTATCCCTCATCAATCCTTATGACGAGGCAGTCAGGCAAGCGGAATACTCCTCATTTAAAGAATGCAGCGTCAGCCTCCCGACATGATTCTCAAGAAACAGCAAGGCTAGATGAAGATAGTGCACGTAGCTCTGTAGTTGATTACCGCATTTCCCCTACACTAGCATCACAGGTGCTTGCTCTAACTTGGCAGCGTGATATGTGGTTGCATGTTGCATATGGTGTCTAGATTGTAATTCTTCCAATCTGGTTAAACTGCATGTGCTATTCTGCTTAGCTTATACATTATACTTGTTAATGTGACACGCCTTCATGTATTTAGTACATAGTACATCTGTCTATTAAGCATGTCCTCACATAAAACTATTGTTTTTTTGTATCCCGCATAAATCAATATGACGAGACACCTTCAGTATATGCAGTGTGATATTAGTTGCATCTTTGATATGATTTATAGCATGCGCTGCTTCTAATTTGTTGAAATGCCATTTATGATGGGACACTTTCAACTTGGCAGAGTCATATTGGTTGCATCTTTCACGTGGTGTCTAGCTTGCATTGCTTCTTATTTGGTGAAATGGTTTCTGCTTAGTTTACACGAACAGTTGTGAATATGCCATGCCGTCCTGTTTTTCGTATATTCCATCCTGGAATCATGTGTTTGCCTTACATCAAAGTAGTGATTGTCAGTATCATGCACGAATGAGTTCTGAAGAGTGAATTTTATTGCTTTTTCTTGTCGGTTTTACTTGACACTTCAAAATCAATAAAGCGGAAGGAAGTCAGCAAGGCAGCGGATGAAGGTGCTCCTTCCAAATGGAGGGCCTCTACATATTCTACTCCTCCATCCCCCAAGATGATTTCCAAGACAACACATGCATAGACACTCAACATAGCTGTGTTGGTGATGAGCACGTCTCCCCTAGTGCACCATCACAAGTGCTCCCTCTAACTTGGCACTATTATATGTGGTTGCATGTTATGTATGATGTCTAGCTTGTATTGCTTCTAATTTTGTTGAATTGCATCTGCTTACTTTACACATTATACTTGTGACTAAGACACGTGTTCCTGTTTCTAGAACATACAATATCTATTTATCACACCACGTTCTTACATCAAAGTACATTTGTTTTGAAGAACTAAATTGTTATTCGTTTTTCTTGTCGACTTGACTTAACATGGCAAAGAGAAAGAGGAAGCAAGACAGAACGACGGGGAAAGGGAAGCGGAACAATCCTGCAGATTCTGCTGGTACTGATGGTGCAATAGAAGGTCAAAGTCCAGCGGAATATTGTACCGACAGGGTATCCCATGCTACACGAGCTGTAGAACAAGCCAAACAGAAACAAATAGCTGCCAGCAAACAAGCAGAGACAACCCTAGTTGTTGCAACACCTTCCACAGTACCACCAGCTACACGATTTACTCGTTCGTCAACTCAGCTAGCAGCACGTTCATAAGCTCCCTTGCCACCTTACACTACTTCCGAAGCAATCTTGACACAAGATGAGTTGGCAAGATCAGATGAACTTTGTGAGCTTCAACAACAAGAAGGTAGTTGCTGGAGTCAAGTTACAGTTGCATGCTTCTTTATATGTAGTCTCACAGTTTGATGTACACTAACACTTCCTATGTTTGTTGTTGGACTAGCACCTAGGCGCAAGAGGAAACAAACATCAGGGATAATGCTCGATAGGTTAACTAAATCTAGAGGAGGAAGAATGGAGATCCGTTTTGAGGCAGGTTTAAAAAGGCCACGTGATGCTACAGAGTCAGCCAAGTTAGTATCAGAGGCAGCGGTTGCTGTTAGGTGTCATGTACGTATCCTCCCAACATGGATTTAGTACAGGAATGACAAAGACGAAACCCAGTTCAACACCTTCCTCGACCATTTATCTGTAAGTATGGTTATGTATGGAAACTAGTAATATCGTCTTGCTCTGTCCAATACTTTCTAGGTTGTTGATAATGAGGCTCCCATAATTTTCAATAGATGAGGTTCAAGTTGGATAGCCAAGATGATGCAACCAGACAAGCTTGCACCCATGTTTTCAAGTCTGCTCCGCGACAGTATCGGTATAACTTGAGGAAAACTCACTTTGAAGGCAAGGCTAACAGTGAACTTGCCCAAACATCTCCAGTGGAAAATATATCTGATGAAGACTGGAGAGGCCTCGTTAAACACTGGTCCAATCGGAAGTATCAGGTACATTATATATATGTGATCAGATCACATGTTCAAGTCCTATTTACGCATGTGCCACACAAATCTATCTTCTTGTAGGTGAACTATTCAAAGAACAAGGCGAACCGTACGAAAGTGAAATTCCAACAGACGACAGGATCTCGTAGCTATATTGCACACTGCGAGGCTCTTGTAATTAGCTGCTGTTTCACTCTTTCCGCTGTACCATATTATCAGATCTATATTGACTTGTTCCAAATGCGGAGGAAAGCCCGCAAGGACCAAAAAGTACCTGAACCAAATGTTGTGGAAATCTTCAAGGACTGTCACACCAGCAAGAAGAAGGGCATGACTACACCAGTCAAAGCCGCTGTTGTAAGTTCTTAATCCTCATGCCTTTTAACTACTACTTACTCTGACTTGTGCCTTGAACTACATGGTTTGCAGCCAATGTCTATTACTCTTTTCAATTTTATACACAATTGTCTTGGCGTATCATTGCACCTTACAAGGTTTAAAAGAGAGGAGTGATGTTCCTTTGATCTTGACCTGTAATCTAGTTCCGTGCTGGACTTTCCCACACAACGTTACAATTGCCTGTTTGTCTGTTCTCAGTTGTTTTGTGATATGAATGATGTCATACTATGCTTACCGTATTATAAACTTTGTCTCTTTATCCTTAGCCCTCAATACAATGTGAAGAAATAGACAATACATTAGCGATGGTACATGGTCATATGTTTGGAACCTGGTTTTATTATGTACTTTGCAATAAAATACAACTATTATTTTACACGGGTTCACCAGAATAAGTTCTGTATATAGACCAAAGCTACTTTGTTTGGTTTTGCTACCTCCTTAATATCTTCTGTTTTGGTACTACTAATGTAAAACCACAACTTTTCAGCGAGCTATGGAAAAAATGGTGGAACCGCCACCTTCTGAAGGTGGCGAGGCAACTATAACCGCAATGTCAGCTCTTGCTGCAGTGGGTCAGTACCTGTCCACTAACAGTGCCAAAAGCACGTTCCTGCGTAATACTGGGTTGGTTGTTAAGGCAATCTCGTCCAAACTGCCTCATGATCAAGATATGCAAGCTCAAAACAATGTTGTATCTGTGCTCCAGACACAAGTCCATTCCCTAAGAGAGACCCTTTGTGAAATAAGGAGAGACATTGTTCGATGTTGTCAAGATATGCATGATTTTGAAACCAGACTATCAGACATTTGCTATGTTTTTCAGGAGCCTAGGAGAACTGAAGGCCAAGGTTATGGTGCTCCATCGGACAATACAACATGAAAAATTAATAGTCAGGTCAAATGAACTGAGCTTCTGAACTTCTGGTGGTGCATTTATCTGCTAGACTGTTAACTTTATGCCAACCTTCCTTTTGTTTTATAGTTGTAATTTGTTTTGGTGCGATACAAAATTTGTTCTTAACGTGCAGCCACCGGCTGAAGAAAACAACAAGCCATTTTTGTATAGTGTAGGGTGTTCCCTATATTTGCACTGGTGGCGAACTTTGATGTCCACCGGCTGTAGTTTACATGGGTACTCCTACGGGCCATAGAAACAATGGGCCTTCTAAGGGCCGTAGAAACAATGGGCCTTCTACGTGGCGTAGAAACAATGGGCCTTATACGTGCCATAGACACAATGGGCCTTTTATGGGCCGTATCATCAATGGGCCTTCTACGGGCTTATGATCGGTTGGCCAAACATGGGCCAATAACAGACCACATTATGGTCGTAAATGGGCTAGAGTTGAAATCGTCCGTTCATGGGCCGGCCATAATGGGCCGTCGTTAATCGGCCGTATTTTGATGACGCTATCAAAACGGCCCAACGTATTAACGGGCCACAAACGGGCCGACTGTAACCACTGGCTAAATTTGGCCCACAAGCAGAAAATGACAGTAACGGGCCGTAAGTAAATGAATATGGAAATGAGCCCAAGAATAAATGGGCCCCAAGAAGGCTGAAAGATAACATGGGCTGGAAACGGCCCAACTGAATAATGGGCCGTTAATGGGTATAAAGTGATACACTGTTCATTACGGGCCAGTTTCACCACGGGCCGTTAATGGGTATAAAGTGATACACTGTTCATTACGGGCCAGTTTTACCATGGGCCGTTAATGGGCGGAGAGTAATAAGGGCCTCATATGGGCCGAAAGACGTCATGGGCCATACATGGGCCGGAAGTTAAAACGGGCTGGAATTATATTGGACAGCCCAGATGACGCTACTGGGCCTAATTCGGTTAGGCCGTAAACAGGCCCTGGGTAGCGGGCTGTAAATGGGATATATGCGAACAGGTCGTTAACAGGCTTGCCGTGGGCCAGCCCGCCACCTTTTGACCAAGTCAAACGGGCCGGCCTTTTCACAGGAATGGGCCTCTGTTGGGCCGTGCCACGTGTCGACGTATCATAGGCGCTTTGTGTCCAATGAGTGGATGACATCTGTCCCAACGGTGAGCTGACACGTGTTTCCTCCAGCCAATGATGATTTTACACGTTGAAAATTCCCATTGGTCAGGGCTGTTAACGGGTTATCGGATCCAAAACCGGACCCGATAGCTTAACGGCGTTCCGTTACGGTGGATGCCACGTGTCGGTCACCCTTGACGAAAGCACTTCTGTGGCGCGCGATTTATCGTCATGGAAGTGGACATTTCCGTGATGATAATTTTGGTAATGTCATGGAATACTTCTACGACAGCACAGGTATGACTATCTTGATCCTATCATAAAATTGTCATGGATGTACATGCATGAAAAAAAATGCGACCTACTGTGACAAACACGTATCATCATGGAAGTGTATTTTTTTGTAGTGAAGAGAGTAGGCATCGAACCCACATCTAGGTTGAAAAGGGGAAAATCAGTAGCTAAGGAACGAGTCTCGTGTCTCTTGGTTGAAGAAGGGTAGAAAGGCATGCCAACGCAATAGAGAATGACCAGGTCAATAAGTTTGTTGTCCTCACATAGGAAAAAGGTGGCTAAAGAGAACAAAAATGGGACGTAATCCACATATGCTACCTGGATAATTGTTGCTCTGGGCAACCATACCTCCCTCACCACTCTATGCGTCCGTGGAGGTACATCGTACTAGTGCGCCCACTGGCCGAATGGGCCTCCCATGCTCTTATTGCACTTTTTTGCTGTTAGTATAACGCCAGCGGTCCAGTCAAGCAATGCTACTGCTAAAGTGATGCGACATTTAAGTAATGCCGCATTCAGTCTAATGCCACCGATAAATTTAAGCAGTGCCATTTAATGTCACCTGATTATTTTAGGGTTAGCTGTTGATTGTGGATGTATTAAAGATTTTTCAGCTAAGGCATTCTAATGCTGTTGCACAGCCAGTATACCAACGATGAATCTTGTTACTACCTTCATATTTTTGCACTGTTAATGCTTATAGATTACATACCTCACCTTCATGAGATAAGTCAATTTTTTTGTACAGTGTCAAGAGGAAAGGTCAAGAGTGGGCACCTCCTCCTCCGGCTGTTCTCTTGATTCGTTCAATCAAGTTTTTATGTTTGATCGATTAACAAGATTGGGATAGCAATTTTTAGGTCCCCTCGGTTCGAAATGATATTTACCTTGAAGGTACATGGTTTGCAATTTTTTTATACTGTCATTAGTTAATAATGCTAGTTACCTTCAGACTTTTGTATTTGGTTTAATGCTCTTGCACAGCAAGCACACCAATGCTAAAACTTGTTACCTTTACATTTTGTATTGTTAATTCTTATAGAAATCTTCCAGTGTTAGAGCTTATGGAAATCTGTTCAGTAAAACCATTGTACTGTACCTTGTAAGAAAATAACTACTCTATTGTTGCACTAGCCACTGGATTAGTGTATATTTGTACTATTCGAATGGTGTTGCATTAGCATATGGACATATATAAAGTGTGGCAAGCCTTCCCAGATATGTGCTCAAGAAAACTACTACCTGTTTTTTCTAAATACTAGATGTTTGGGTACTTTAAATTGAACTGTGAAAACGTCTAATATTAAGGAACATAGGGTGTAAAGTTCACTCAAATTATCCCGGTAAAGCTAGTCACACCTTTGTTAAAATTAATGTTCATTATGTTATCGGAGGAGGCCTGTATGTTTGTCTCTAATTCCTGTCGACTACATACCTGACATCATGATGTAATGTTAAGTCATTTCCTTTCGTACAATTTCACTGAATTGTCAAGGTGGTGATGGCATTTTATTTTAGTTGAACTGCACAAAATATGCTTAAAAGAAGAGGAAAGGTCAGGAATGGCTCAATTTTCAGAAAAAACTATGTATGCCTTCTTGACATCACCCGTTGTTGCCTTATTTATTCCTTCAAACAGGTGGTTAGAAACAGTCTTGCTACCTTTTCCCATTAAGAAATTGGAATGCTTATATTTGTGAGTATATGCTTCAACTAGTGCCACTTTTATAGTAATCAGACTTTCAATATCTATGCAAACAGGGATGCTCGATTTTAGTGGAACTGCACAAAAAGTCCAAATGGTTCAACATTAGGAGCATGTTTTCTTCCAAACCTTTATATCCAATTGGTGGCACTATGAGTTGTTCATTAGGAAGGTACATGGTTTGCTACTATCTTGCTACTCCTTTTGTGCTGTCATTAGATAGTAATACTAGTGTTTTGCATGTGAATTTATTGGCAGGGTGGACCTACATTAGAGGTGCAGGACAGGGTTCAATGATTGGATGCTCAATTTTGGTTGTATCGATTTCACCTCTTCCATCACTGCAAACATGGATATCCTTGGTTTGATGAAGAATAGGCGCTATATTTCTGCTCTGAGCCAGCAAATCAATTCAGTATGAAATTGTCCAGGGCAAAACATGACTGTATCAAATTGTCCAGTGCAAAACATGCCAGATGCTAAGCGGAAGAAACGTGTTTAAACCGAAAATACAAGGTGGGGTATATGTTTACTAGCTTCTTGATATTTGTGCAGACAGAGATGTCTGCCTGTTGCTATTTGGCAAACAAACAAAGTGACCGCAATTTTGGTTGAACTGCACAAGAGAATAGTATAGTCACTACATGCAGTGCCATTTGAAAATAGACACAGAAAGATTGGATAGTCACTTCATGGACTGCAGAAAAGTAGTACTGTACTATTTATTGGCCAACACTAGGTGCTTCATTGCTTTGGTCCGATTATACAATGGGCATCATTTTTCCTAAGTTAAAGTTTGTATTTCGAAAATAGTCTCGCCGTGTGATCGAGAGAAGACCAAATCATATTGCAGTGGATGTTCCTCCATCATGTGTGGTTCATTCTCATGGTTCTAGCTGTTGGTGAAACCACTTACGTTTGCAAGAGGAATTGTCGACTTGACAAACAAATTTGTCTTTCACTCTGTACTGAATGTTGGCCAAGAGAAGCATCCATGTTAGTAGGAAGAACATATGTTTTTTCTAGATCTTTGCTTTAGGAGCTACATATTTGTATATGATCTGTGAATCATTGAGATGCATTAACATGTTGATCTTATGTATGGGAATTGTACTAGTTGGTTTTGAATTTGGGCTACTAATGTGAACATATTACAATCCCAGGCCTGTGAGTCTCGTGTGAACATTTTGAATGGATTGGCTCTTACTGCTGTGCACAACATGATCCTTATTTCTTTGTTCTCAGTGTTTACAAGTTACTATCAGTTCCTTATTTCTGTTCGCTCAGTGTTTACAAGTTACTAATCGATCACTAGCTAGCCTACTAGTGCGCTCTTGGCAGTTTTAGTTGCGACGCAAGATCCGAAGTGGCAGTTTTTTGAATAAAAATGCCTACCTTCGAAGAAACTGAGAAGCTGCTCTAAAGAAAATGCCATGCGAATCTGAAGAAACTGCCAGCAAAAACGTTCGCAAATGCCTTATCTCCCAGCGAGCGTTCATCAGTTAATGCGATCGTACACGTACACCATCCGACCTACTTGATCCTACACGTACACTATCCGACCTACTCGATCCTACACCGATAAATAGCGGATCACACACGTACTACCTCCTTTCCGGTTTGCAGGGCTCAATTCAAAAAACGACCTACTCGATCCTACACGAATAAATAGCGGATCACACACGTACTACCTCCTTTCCGGTTTGTAGGGCTTAATTAAAAAATCTCACCAACCAAGGTAGATGATGAGTGGTGGAATCATTTTTGACAAGGAGGGAGTACCTCATCTGGATGATTCGAGTGCACTCGTTTGACCGTCATGCCGGCATGCGACCCAGCACGGACGGGACGCACCACTGACGGGACGGGACGACACAGTCATAATTTTAGTTTTTCTAGTTTTCCACGGCAAGCTGGCGCGCTAAGCCATGCCTGCTTATGCATTGAATTCCGATGACCGCGATGACCATTGCGTTTCCCGCGACACACTGGTTTGCCTACCTTCTGCCTATAATTACTATTTCTCGGCCTTCTCCGGTGGCACCATCACCCAACTCGCCCTATCCTCATAAGCCCCCACCAGCCCGACGTTGCTCGCCACTTATCCTCGCTCTCGCCACGTCCGCCATGCCCCCGCCTGTCCGCGATAGGCGACGCCGGAGGCGGTCACCACCGGTACTAGTGTTCGGTTTTTCACCGGAAGGCAGACGGAGGGAGGAGGCATTCTATCGGTGTTTAGATGGCAATGCGGAGTATGAGGATTTGTTGGAGCACGACCGCCTGGCGGAGGAGCAGCGTATCGCCGATTTGCGCTGCCAGCGGGACATGGAGCAATAGCCCACCGATGCTCTGAGTTGCGAGCAGAGCGCCCGCAACTGGGCCGACTACGTGGAGGCCAGCACCCAGCAAATAGCCCCGGAGGCTGTCGGGTATGCACGCGTTCGCGATGCCGAATTTTACTACAAGCTCGTCAAGTGGGTTTCCCGCTTAAAAGCCGAAGCTTCGGTGGACCACGCAGGCATGGAAAGGGCCAGCAAGCACGAGCAACGCGCCCTATCGCACCTCTGGCAAGTCCGAGGCGAGGCGGAGGACGCCGGTGCTAGCGTTTAGCGTGTACCGCAGATGGCATCCGGCATCGTCTAGTTAGCTAAGAGTAAGTTAGTACTTGTACACTACTAGAGTATTAGTGGGAGTAGATAGTTAACTTGGCTATGATGGTTGTCAACGTGGAAGTTCGGTACTCTATATCTAGATCAGACCTGTTACTTTGCTCTCAATGTTGAACTTTCCGTTTGAACGTATGGAAAGGGCTGTTATTTTTTTAAATGGGTTGTATTTGTCCGTCACGGGTTTAGAGGCTGACTTGTGGGACTACCAGGTTCACGTGTACACAATCAGGAGATGATTGTACATGGAGAGGATGACAGCACGGACCCACCAAGGTCATGGCAGTACGCAAGCAAGTGCCTCCTTATTTCAAGCCAATAAAAACATGGCTCCTCCTAATGGATTTCTGACATCTGGGTCCCATGCCATTGTCAACGTAGTCAATAAACAAGAGAATTGCACAACGAGCGGCTGACACCAGGGACCCAGCAGCTCGCCCAGTTATTTTTGTTTTGGGTGCTACCTCTTGAGCACTGCGTTGGTTTTCCCTTGAAGAGGAAAGGGTGATGCAGTAAAGTAGCGTAAGTATTTCCCTCAGTTTTTGAGAACCAAGGTATCAATCCAGTAGGAGACCATGCTCGAGTCCCACGCACCTACACAAACAAATAATAACCTCGCAACCAACGCGATAAAGGGGTTGTCAATCCCTTCACGGTCACTTACGAGAGTGAGATCTGATAGATATGATAAGATAATATTTTTGGTATTTTTATGATAAAGAGAAATAAAGATGCAAAGTAAAATAAACGGCAATAGAAATAGCTAAGTGTTGGAAGATTAATATGATGGAAAATAGACCCGGGGGCCATAGGTTTCACTAGTGGCTTCTCACAAGATAGCATAAGTATTACGGTGGGTAAACGAATTACTGTCGAGCAATTGATAGAATTGAGCATAGTTATGAGAATATCTAGGTATGATCATGTATATAGGCATCACGTTCGTGACAAGTAGACCGAAAC
Organism: Aegilops tauschii subsp. strangulata; assembly: GCF_002575655.3. Lineage (NCBI taxonomy): Eukaryota > Viridiplantae > Streptophyta > Magnoliopsida > Poales > Poaceae > Aegilops > Aegilops tauschii. Next base: position 420,089,345 of record NC_053040.3, on the reverse strand, counting down.
GATTCTGCATCTACTACTATTACTCCACACATCGACCGCTATCCAGCATGCATCTAGAGTATTAAGTTCATAAGAACAGAGTAATGCTTTAAGCAAGATGACATGATGTAGAGGGATAAACTCATGCAATATGATATAAACCCCATCTTTTTATCCTTGATGGCAACAATACAATACGTGCCTTGCTGCCCCTGCTGTCACTGGGAAAGGACACCGCAAGATTGAACCCAAAGCTAAGCACTTCTCCCATTGCAAGAAAGATCAATCTAGTAGGCCAATTCGAAGAGACTTGCAAAGATAACCAATCATACATAAAAGAATTCAGAGGAGATTCAAATATTGTTCATAGATAAACTTGATCATAAACCCACAATTCATCGGATCTCGACAAACACACCGCAAAAGAAGATTACATCAAATAGATCTCCAAGAAGATCGAGGAGAACTTTGTATTGAGATCCAATAAGAGAGAAGAAGCCATCTAGCTAATAACTATGGACCCGAAGGTCTGAGGTAAACTACTCACACATCATCGGAGAGGCTATGGTGTTGATGTAGAAGCCCTCCATGATCAATGCCCCCTCCGGCGGAGCGCCGGAAAAGGCCCCAATATGGGATCTCACGGTACAGAAGGTTGCGGCAGTGGAAATAGGGTTTTGGCTCCGTATATGATGTTTCCTGGGTATATGGGTATATATAGGAGGAAGAAGTACGGCGGTGGAGCAACGAGGGGCCCACGAGGGTGGAGGGCGTGCCTGGTGGGGGTGGGCGCGCCCCCCTACCTCGTGGCCTCCTCGTCTGTTGCTTGACGTCCACTCCAAGTCCTCTGGATCACGTTTGTTCCGAAAATCACGTTCCCGAAGGTTTCATTCCGTTTGGACTCCGTTTGATATTCTTTTTCTGCGAAACACTGAAATAGGCAAAAAAAACAGTAATTTGGGCTGGGCCTCTGGTTAATAGGTTAGTCCCAAAAATAATATAAAAGTGCATAAATAAGCCCATTAAACATCCAAAACAGAATATATAATAGCATGGAACAATCAAAAATTATAGATACGTTGGAGACGTATCAAGCATCCCCAAGCTTAATTCCTGCTCCTCCTCAAGTAGGTAAATGGTAAAAACAGAATTTTTTATGTGGAATGCTACTTAGCATAACTTTCAATGTAACCCTCTTAATTGTGGTATGAATATTTAGATCCGAAAGATTCTAAGATAAAAGTTTAATATTGACATAAAAGTAATAATACTTCAAGCATACTAACTAAGCAATTATGTCTTCTCAAAATAACATGGCCAAAGAAAGTTCATCCCTACAAAATCATATAGTTTGGTCATGCTCCATTTCCGTCACACAAGAATGCTCTCATCATGCACAACCCCGATGACAAGCCAAGCAATTGTTTCATACTTTAGTAATCTCAAACTTTTTCAACTTTCACACAATACATGAGCGTGAGCCATGGATCTAGCACTATGGGTGGAATAGAATATAATCATGGGGGTTATGTGGAGAAGACAAAAAAGGAGAAAGTCTCACATCAACGCGGCTAATCAACGGGCTATGGAGGTGCTCATCAATTGATGTTAATGTGAGGAGTAGGGATTGCCATGCAACGGATGCACTAGAGCTATAAATGTATGAAAGCTCAACAAAAGAAACTAACTGGGTGTGCATCCAACTTGCTTGCTCACGAAGACCTAGGGCATTTGAGGAAGCCCATTGTTGGAATATACAAGCCAAGTTCTATAACGAAAAATTCCCACTAGTATATGAAAGTGACAAAACAAGAGACTATCTATCATAAGGATCATGGTGCTACTTTGAAGCACAAGTATGGGAAAAGATAGTAGCATTGCCCCTTTTTATTTATTTATTTTTTTGGGCCTTTCTTTTTTTATTTTGGCCTTTCTCATTTTTTTGGGACAATGCTCTATGAATGATGGTCATCACACTTCTATTTATTTACAACTCAATGATTACAACTCGATACTAGAACAAAGTATGACTCTATATGAATGCCTCCGGCGGTGTACCGGGAAGGGCAATGAATCAAGAGTGACATGTATGAAATAATATGCATGGTGGCTTTGTCACCAATACGATGTCAACTGCATGATCATGCAAGGCAATATGACAATGATGAACGTGTCATGATAAACGGAACGGTGGAAAGTTGCATGGCAATATATCTCGGAATGGATATGGGAATGCCATAATAGGTAGGTATGGTGGCTGTTTTGAGGAAGATATAAGGAGGCTTATGTGTGATAGAGCGTATCGTATCACGGGGTTTGGATGCACCGGCGAAGTTTGCACCAACTCTCAAGGTGAGAAAGGGCAATGCACGGTACCGAAGAGGCTAGCAATGATGGAAGGGTAAGAGTGCGTATAATCCATGGACTCAACATTAGTCATAAAGAACTCACATACTTATTGCAAAAGTCTACAAGTCATCAAAAACCAAGCACTACGCGCATGCTCCTAGGGGGATAGATTGGTAGGAAAAGATCATCGCTCGTCCCCGACCGCCACTCATAAGGAGGACAATCAAAGAACACCTCATGGTTCAAATTTGTTACACAACGTTTACCATACGTGCATGCTACGGGATTTGCAAACTTCAACACAAGTATTTCTCAAATTTACAACTACTCAACTAGCACAACTTTAATATCACTACCTCCATATCTCAAAACAATCATCAAGCATCAAACTTCTCTTAGTATTCAACACACTCATAAGAAAGTTTTTACTAATCTTGAATACCTAGCATATTAGGACTAATTTCACAATTAAAGCAAATTACCATGCTGTTTTGTAGGACTCTCAAAATGATATAAGTGAAGCATGAGAGAACAATAGTTTCTATAAAACAGAACCACCGCCGTGCTCTAAAAGATATAAGTGAAGCACTAGAGCAAAAACTATATAGCTCAAAAGATATAAGTGAAGCACATAGAGTATTCTAATAAATTCCGAATCATGTGTGTCTCTCTCAAAAGGAGTGTACAGCAAGGATGATTGTGGTAAACTAAAAAGAGAAGACTCAAATCATACAAGACGCTCCAAGCAAAACACATATCATGTGGTGAATAAAAATATAGCTCCAAGTAAAGTTATCGATGGACGAAGACGAAAGAGGGGATGCCTTCCGGGGCATCCCCAAGCTTTGGATTTTTGGTGTCCTTAGATTACCTTGGGGTGCCATGGGCATCCCCAAGCTTAGGATCTTGCCACTCCTTGTTCCATAATCCATCAAATCTTTACCCAAAACTTGAAAACTTCACAACACAAAACTTAACAGAAAATCTCATGAGCTCCGTTAGCGAAAGAAAACAAAACACCACTTCAAGGTATTGTATTGAACTCATTCTTTATTTATATTGGTGTTAAAACTACTGTATTCAAAATTCTCTATGGTTTATAAACTATTTTACTAGACATAGATTCATCAAAATAAGCAAACAACACACGAAAAACGGAATCTGTCAAAAACAGAACAGTCTGTAGTAATCTGTAACTAACAAAATTTCTGGAACTCCATAAATTCTACCAACATATGATGACCTAGATAATTTGTTTATTGATCTACTGCAATTGGAATCAGTATTTTATCACGTTCTTGTGATTTTTAACAATTGTTTTCGTAAACAGAAAGTTTCTGGAATTTTGAGCAAGATCAAATAATTATTATCCAAGAAGATCCTATAGGTTTAACTTGGCACAAACACTAATTAAAACACAAAAACAAATCTAACCAGAGGATAGATCAAATATTTATTCCTAAACAGAACCAAAAAGCAAAAAACTAAAATAAAATTGGGTTGCCTCCCAACAAGCGCTATCGTTTTAACGCCCCTAGCTAGGCTTAGGATTTCTACGATGCTCACACGAAAGATAATAATTGAAACACAAAGAGAGCATCATGAAACATGTGACAAACATATTTAAGTCTAACATACTTCCTATGCATAGGCATCTTATAGGCAAACAAATTATCAAGGCAAGCAAAATCTAGCATATGGAAGGAAGCGCAAAGAAACAATAGCAGTCTCAACATAACGAGAGGTAATTTAGTAACATGAAAATTTCTACAACCATATTTTCCTCTCTCATAATAATTACGTGTAGGATCACAATAAAATTCAACAAAATAGCTATCACACAACATATTCTCAACACGATCCACATGCATGCGAAGTTGACACTCTTCCAAAATAGTGGGATTAACATTAACTAAAGTCATGACCTCTCCAAACCCACTTTTATCAAAAATTTCATAAGATTGAATATTCTCCAAATATGTGGGATCTAAGGTTGACACTCTTCCAAACCCACTTTCAATATTCTTTCAAGCACTATTATCAATCTCATATTCATCATGGGGCTTAAATAAATTTTCAAGATCATAAGAAGAATCACCCCAATCATGATCATTGCAACAAGTAGTAGACATAGCAAAACTAGCATCCCCAAGCTTAAGGTTTTGCATATCATTAACACAATTTGCATTAAGAGAATTTATAATAACATCACTGCAAGCATGCTTTTCATCGAAGGAACTACCAAGTATGGGTGCAATAGCAACGATCTCATGTTTAACGTAAGGAACTATAGCAAATTCATCTTCATAAATATTGGCATCATGGCCACAAGAATAGCAAGCATCATGTTCATCAAGGGATATTTCAATCAAATCATCGGAGTCATCATTATCTATAGATTAATGCATATCATTATTCTCTTCCAAAGCAACGGTCATTCTCTCAATAAATTCTTTGACATAGACATTATGAGCATAGTTTTCATAGCAATATTTATGTATGTCAAAATTTTCAGATTCGTAGGGAGTAATATCATACTTTTCAATCAAAGAAGCAACTTCATAAGCACCCTTAAAATCAACAAATTCTTAAATTTGTTCGATATCATAGTAACAATAAACACCTTTTGCATAAGAAGATAAGATTTCATTTTCATTAAACTCACATAGGTAGGGAAGGTGTTTTTTAGGGTTCTTAGAGAACCAGGGAAAATCATGAATTTCACAGAGATTCCAAGCATAACACAACAGTCTGTTTATTTGATTCCATAAGAGTTTCCCTTTTTTAGACAAATGGTGACGCACAAAATGAGCATGGTCATCTAAAGATGTCCCATCAACTAGGCTAGTTGGGGTTTCAGCACGAGCGCATAAGGATCGAAGATGATCCAAGTAGAACACTTTAAGTGGATCCATATCAATAGATTTTTAGCAAGCAAAGATGCAAGAAAATAGAAGGCACATGGAAACACAAACAAAAAGACATACTGGAATAAGGCGAAGAAAAAGCGAATAAAATGGCAAGGGTGAAGTGGGGGAGAGGAAAATGAGAGGCAAATGGCAAATAATGTAATGCGAGGGATAAGAGTTTGTGATGGGTACTTGGTATGTCTTGACTTGTGCGTAGACTCCCCGGCAACGGCGCCAGACATCCTTCTTGCTACCTCTTGAGCACTGCGTTGGTTTTCCCTTGAAGAGGAAAGGGTGATGGAGTAAACTAGCGTAAGTATTTCCCTCAGTTTTTGAGAACCAAGGTATCAATCCAGTAGGAGATCACGCTCGAGTCCCACGCACCTACACAAACAAATAAGAACCTCACAACCAACGCGATAAAGGGGTTGTCAATCCCTTCACGGTCACTTACGAGAGTGAGATCTGATAGATATGATAAGATAATATTTTCGGTATTTTTATGATAAAGTGAAATAAAGATGCAAAGTAAAATAAACGGCAATAGAAATAGCTAAGTGTTGGAAGATTAATATGATGGAAAATAGACCCAGGGGCCATAGGTTTCACTAGTGGCTTCTCTCAAGATAGCATAAGTATTACGGTGGGTAAACGAATTACTGTCGAGCAATTGATAGAATTGATCATAGTTATGAGAATATCTAGGTATGATCATGTATATAGGCATCACGTCCGTGACAAGTAGACCGAAACGATTCTGCATCTACTACTATTATTCCACACATCGACCACTATCCAACATGCATCTAGAGTATTAAGTTCATAAGAACAGAGTAATGCTTTAAGCAAGATGACATGATGTAGATGGATAAACTCATGCAATATGATATAAACCCCATCTTTTTATCCTCGATGGCAACAATACAATAAGTTCCTTGCTGCCCCTGCTGTCACTTGGAAAGGACACCGCAAGACTGAACCCAAAGCTAAGCACTTCTCCCATTGCAAGAAAGATCAATCTAGTAGACCAAACCAAACTAATAATTCAAAGAGACTTGCAAAGATAACCAATCATACATAAAATAATTCAGAGGAGATTCAAATATTGTTCATAGATAAACTTGATCATAAACCCACAATTCATCGGATCTCGACAAACACACCGCAAAAGAAGATTACATCGAATAGATCTCCAAGAAGATCGAGGAGAACTTTGTATTGAGATCCAAAGAGAGAGAAGAAGCCATCTAGCTAATAACTATGGACCCGAAGGTCTGAGGTAAACAACTCACACATCATCGGAGAGGCTATGGTGTTGATGTAGAAGCCCTCCGTCATCAATGCCCCCTCCGGCGGAGCGCCGGAAAAGGGCCCAAGATGGGATCTCACAGGTACAGAAGGTTGCGGCAGTGGAAATAGGGTTTTGGCTCCGTATATGATGTTTCCTGGGTATATGGGTATATATAGGAGGAAGAAGTACGTCGGTGGAGCATCGAGGGGCCCACGAGGGTGGAGGCCGCGCCCCCTACCTCGTGGCCTCCTCGTCTGTTGCTTGACGTCCACTCCAAGTAATCTGGATCACGTTTGTTCCGAAAATCACGTTCCCGAAGGTTTTATTCCGTTTGGACTCCGTTTGATATTCTTTTTTTGCGAAACACTGAAATAGGCAAAAAAACAACAATTTGGGCTGGGCCTCCGGTTAATAGGTTAGTCCCAAAAATAATATAAAAGTGCATAAATAAGCCCATTAAACATCCAAAACAGAATATATAATAGCATGGAACAATCAAAAATTATAGATACGTTGGAGACGTATCATTGGGTTAATTTGGTAAATGCCACTCCAAATCTGGTGATTCTGAGAAATGCCACTGCAATTTCCAAACTTCGAAAAATGCCATTTCATGCCATTTCTAGTGGCATTTTTCAAAGTCTGGAGTTGTGTTTTTCAAAGTTTGCAAAAATTGCAATGCCGTTTTTCAAAGTTTGCAAAAGATGAAGTGGCATTTTTTGAAGTTTGGAAATTGCAGTGGCATTTTTATGAATCGCCATAATTGGAGTGGCATTTATCTGGCGTCCCCGAAGTCTTGAAGAGGAGGATAGTGCGGAAGTCCGTCAGCTCCTGGGCAAGATAAGGATGCTCGCCTAGTCCGGCTTTACAATAGTAGAGGTAATGGTGACCTCCATAGTGCGAGGGGTTCAGCCACTTCAATACAGAGGGCTCCCAATGTGGCACTACAATGGGGAGGAGGACGCCTCCCGTTGTGGTCGGAAAGGTCCGGACACTCCTGCCGCTCTAGCGAAGATACTGGCCGAGCTGTTTAAAGGGGAGGAAGAAGAATTTCTCCGCATCAATCGCAGAGAGGGGTACTCCATGTACAACCCTCCCAGCTGGGTAAGTCCCAACCCCTTTGCTTTTATTCACTCCGCTCTCATGGCCATTTTTAATGAATCCCCAATCCGTCTTATTTTGAAACAGAACTGGCGGAAGGTAACCGAGGGGCTTAATAGCCCTGCCCTACAGCCGGAGAGCCACAACCGGGAGCTTGATCCTGGGTTCGAAGAGGACCCGGATATATTCGTGGTACTCGGGGAAGGGGTGTTTTACCAGGCGAGGTATGACGGCATAGAAGTGGCCATCATCGCTGATTATCCTGGTCTTCTTCCAGCTTCCCACGTAAGTAATCAGGAGAAACCCCCCTTGAAAGAGTTTCCTCGCACTGCCTCACCCACCGCACTATCTCATGCTTCAAAGGGGAGGCGTTCGGCACGTCATGCTACGCCGGGGGTGACTCCAAGAAGAGCAGCTCCCGTGCCAAGCAAGGCCTCGAAAAGGAAGGTTGGAGAAGACAAGGCCGGCCCTTCGTCGAAGAGGTATGGATTTAAAGGTATGCTTTGGCAGTCGTACCCAACCGTGATTGTTATGTTGGTCCTGTATCAGGAAAAAGGTTCGCCGGACTATGTCCGGGGATTCGGCCGGTCGCACTCCCAACAACCAGGATTTAGATCCCACCGGAGAGGTGGGGGCTGCTATGGGGACAACGTCGGACTGTCCTTCAACCGAGGGTTCGGAAGACATGTCCGTTACCAACTCGGAAGTAGAGAGCGCCATGAATCATCGGCGCTGCAGAGCTGTCCTACGAGACCCCAAGTTCTCAGAAGAGGCATTTAATGCCTTCAGCTCGGCTGACGCATACATCCGAGCTGCTCGAGATGGGCTTAGAAAAGCCACAAAGCAACATTTGACAGATGTGCAGGTAAGTTTTTCTTCATCCGAAAAGGATAACCATATGCCCGTAGCCCCCTAGACTGAAAGCAGTTGGTACAACTGATTTAAGGATCGTTGTATAACCAGGCCCTGATAGAGAAGAATGGCCTGCTAGGCCAAGAGCTGGAGCAGTGTCGGGCGCAGCTTAATGCCGCTACCGCCGAGCTGGAAAACTTCAAGAAGGCGTCATCTGGTAACATTCCCCTCTATCGAGGAACAATGCGTGTATACCAACTGTACTAACACTGTTGCTGATCGCATAATAGGATCGCCCGATCAACTTGAAGAGAAGTTGAAGATCGCCCAAGAGGGGGAAAAAGAGGTGAAAAGGCTACACGCCACAGGCGAACGTGTGCCGACCCGAGTCAGGGACGAGAAAAACAAGCTGCAGGATTCCAACACTATATTGGCTGAAGAGTTGAAAGATGTGCGAGCCCAGCTAGCCAACTCCATGAAGGAGAACAAGAAGCTGTGGGGCGGCATATTCAGTATGTGTCTGAACTATTTTTAAAGTAGTTCGGAGATAAATGGAACTGATATAGTTATGATTGCAGGTATATTGACGGGCCATCCTGAAGAGGAGGTGTCCGGGTCATCAAGTGATCTGCTGCAAGGGCTGTCGCAAGTGCACGAACAGGCTCGGCTGGCGATGCGGAGTGTTGCCAAGGCCCTATGGTCATCCGCCTCCCCTCCAGGAAGTATGGAGGAGCTTGTAGAGCTGTTCAAGGGAGCGCGGCGGCGTATCCGACTATGGAAGATATCAGCCTGTCGAGAGGGTGCGCGAGAGGCCTGGGCCATGGTGAAGACACAAATATACCAAGCTGGATCCTAATCACATGGCCCGTGTCGGACCGCTAGGGTCGGATGGGGAAGAAATTCCCGTTAGTTTAGTATATGACCAAGTAGAGGTGGCCGCCAAATATTCCCAATAGGATTGTAAGTTAGACCGCCTTTTGGATGGTGTAGAGGAGGAAGTGTTTGAGTCCAAGTGACTATGTACTTTCCTTGATACATGTAACTCTAGCTGAATTGTATAGCATTTGTCATGGCAGACCTTTTCGCTTCAGCCTCCGGACCCGAAGGTGCGGAGTGTTTCCGAATACCCGCACGGCCGAATAGACCGGAGTATGTACGGAAACTAGGCGTAGGGGTCATAGTTGCTTGAACGGACAAGTTGTATCCGGCTAGCTATGTTATATTACATTAAGATTGTAAGAAACATCTTCCAGAGAGAATAGTTCCGTTAAGGGTTCCTTTCCCTGGGTGTGCATGCATTACTGTGCATGTATGAATTGTGATGTGAAAATCACAGTGTGTATAACTTCTGGGGGGTCACAATGGGGTGAGTGCGAAAAACATCTTTAATTCACCGACCGAATATTCCCTTAAGAACGCTAGCTTTCGGCTTCACCCAGTCTGAGGTACACATCCGGATGACCCGGCAGTAACAATCGCAGAGGTGCTCCCTTTATGCCCTAGCCGAACTAATGGGAACGTAGGGCATAAGCACAGGAGCCAGGCAACCCAGCTTGGCCAAAACTTAAGTCATATCAATGCATATAGTGGCAAAGAAAAGGTACATATGAAAAAACTCACATGTGAAGAGCTTGATGCTCAAGGAATGATAAAAAACTTCTGTCCAAGAAGCCCCCAGGTATGATGGGCGTACATATTTAAAGCTGTATGCATCAGGGGTGCGCGGTCTAGCCGTACGAAAGCTTTAAAGCGAGAAAAAGAGAAAAGTAATCAAAAAAGAGAGAAAAAATAATGGAAACTACAGGGGAGAAGGAAACGAACAAGGAGTTCGGCGCTAGGCATAGAATCTTCGGAGTCTGGCCGCGTTCCAGGGGTTCGGATCGAGGCGATTGTCTGATGCATCACGAAGATGGTACGCCCCTCCAGTGAGAACTTCGTCAATTATGAAGGGACCCTCCCATCCTTTTTGTTCTCCGGTAGGCGTAGAACGAGTTCGCCAATGTTGTAGGTCTTGGCCCGTACTTCTCTGCTTTGATATCTTAGAGCCTGCTGTTGGTAAAATGTTGAACGGGCTTTTGCGACATCGTGCTCCTCTTCCAGGGCATCTAGGGGTTCCTGCCAATCAAGCTCGGCTTCTCTCTCTTCGTACATTCTCACTCGAGGTGAGTCGTGGATAATATCGCAGGGCAATACAGCCTCCGCTCCATACACCATGAAGAAAGGTGTGTATCCGGTAGTACGGTTGGGCGTAGTCCGCAGCCCCTAGAGTACGGAGTCGAGCTCCTCCACCCAGTGATTGTCTGATTCTCTCAAAGACCGCAATAGCCTGGGCTTGATGCCGCTCATAATAAGACCATTGTCTCGTTCGACTTGACCGTTGGTTTGTGGGTGGTAGACGGAGGCGTAATCGAGTTTAATGCCAAGATTAGTACACCAGGTTTTTACCTCGTCAGCTATGAAATTGGATCCGTTGTCGGTGATGATGCTGTGTGGGACACCATAATGGTGCACAACATCGGATATGAATTCTATCACCGGGCCGGACTCAGCCGTTTTGACTGGTTTAGCCTCTATCCACTTAGTGAATTTGTCCACCATGACCAGCAGATATTTTTTCTTATGGCTTCCCCCTTTAAGGGGTCCAACCATATACAGTCCCCAGACCGCGAAAGGCCAAGTAATGGGGATGGTTTGTAAGGCAGTTGGGGCATATGGCTTTGGTTGGCGAAGAGTTGGCATCCGACGCAGCGTTGGACAAGGTCCTGCGCGTCTGATCGGGCTGTCGGCCAATAAAACCCAGTATGGAAGGCCTTGCTAACAAGGGCCCGGGCTGTGGCGTAGTGTCCGCCTAGACCAGCATGAATTTCTGCCAAAAGCTGCCGCCCCTCCTCCTCGGAGATACATCTTTGAAGTACTCCGGTAGTAATTTTCTTGTAGAGCTCTCCGTCGTGAACCTTGTAGGCCTTCGAGCGCCGGACAATGCGGCGGGCCTCATTCTGGTCTTCGGGCAGCTCCTTCCTATTAATGTAGGCCAAGAAGGGTTCGGTCCATGGGGCAATGACTGCCATAATGAGATGGGCCGACGGTGTAATTTCGGTGGCTGAGCCCTCGATGGTATGTTCAGAATCTGGGGTTGTTTTCGGATTTGGACTGTTGTTGCCGCCCTCCTCTTGCCACACCACGGATGGCTTGAAAAGCCTTTCCAGGAAGATGTTAGGTGGGACGGGGTCGCGCTTAGCGCCAATGCGAGCAAGGACGTCGGCCGCCTGGTTATTTTCTCGGGCGACGTGATGAAATTCAAGCCCCTCGAACCGGGCCGACATTTTTAGGACGACATTACGATAAGCTGTCATCTTTGGATCTTGGCATCAAAGTCTCCATTTATTTGAGATATTGCAAGGTTTGAATCCCCGCGCACCTCTAGGCGCTATATGCCCATGGATACGGCCATCCGAAGACCATGCAATAGGGCCTCGTATTCGGCTGCGTTGTTGGAGTCTGTGAATAGTATTTGGAGTACATACTGGACGACGTCTCCAGTGGGGGATGTTAACACGACTCCCAATCCTAGCCCTGCCAGCATTTTGGAGCCGTCAAAATACATAACCCAGTTGGAATATGCGCCGTACTCTTTAGGGAGTTCGGCCTCTGTCCATTCGGCGACGAAGTCAGCCAGCACTTGGGATTTGATGGCTCGACGTGGCTTGTAAGTTATGTCAAATGGAAGTAGCTCTATGGCCCATTTGGCGATCTGTCCCATGGCATCGCGGTTGTTTATTATGCCATTGCGTGGGACTTCAGAGGCCACCATGATTGAACACTCCTGGAAATAGTGCCGTAGCTTTCGGGTTGCCATGAAGACCGTGTATGCTATCTTTTGGTAATGGGGGTATGATACGTCTCCAACGTATCTATAATTTTTTATTGTTCCATGCTATATTATATTCTGTTTTGGACATTATTGGGCTTTATTATACACTTTTATATTATTATTGGGACTAACCTATTAACCGCAGGCCCAGCCCAGAATTGCTGTTTTTTGCCTATTTTCAGAGTTTCGCCAAAAACAATATCAAACGGAGTCCAAACAGAATGAAACCTTCGGGAACGTGATTTTCGGAACGAACATGATCCAGAGGACTTGAACCCTACTTCAAGACATCAACCAGGAAGGCACGAGGTAGGGAGGCGTGCCTACCCCCCTGGGCGCGCCCTCCACCCTTGTGGGCCCCACGTTGCTCCACCGACGTACTTCTTCCTCCTATATATACCTACGTACCCCCAAACTACCAGATACGGAGCCAAAAACATAATTCCACCGCCACAACCTTCTGTACCCATGAGATCCCATCTTGGGGCCTTTTCCGGAGCCCCACCGGAGGGGGCATCGATCACGGAGGGCTTCTACATCAACACCATAGCCTCTCCGATGATGTGTGAGTAGTTTACCTCAGACCTTCGGGTCCATAGTTATTAGCTAGATGGCTTCTTCTCTCTTTTTGGATCTCAATAAAATGTTCTCCCCCTCTCTTGTGGAGATCTATTCAATGTAATCTTCTTTTGTGGTGTGTTTGTTGAGACCGATGAATTGTGGGTTTATGATCAAGTTTATCTATGAACAATATTTGAATCTTCTCTGAATTCTTTTATGTATGATTGGTTATCTTTCCAAGTCTCTTCGAATTATCAGTTTGGTTTGGCCTACTAGATTGATCTTACTTGCAATGGGAGAAGTGCTTAGCTTTGGCTTCAATCTTGCGGTGTCCTTTCCTAGTGACAGTAGGGGCAGCAAGGCATGTATTGTATTGTTGCCATCGAGGATAACAAGATGGGGTTTATATCATATTGCATGAGTTTATCCCTCTACATCATGTCATCTTGCTTAAAGCATTACTCTATTCTTATGAACTTAATACTCTAGATGCATGCTGGATAGCGGTCGATGTGTGGAGTAATAGTAGTAGATGCAGGCAGGAGTCGGTCTACTTGTCTCGGACGTGATGCCTATATACATGATCATACCTAGATATTCTCATAACTATGCTCAATTCTGTCAATTGCTCAACATTAATTTGTTCACCCACCGTAATACTTATGCTCTCGAGAGAAGCCACTAGTGAAACCTATGGCCCCCGGGTCTATTTTCCATCATATTAATCTTCCAAAACTTTGTTATTTTTATTGCCTTTTATTTTACTTTGCATCTTTATCATAAAAATACCAAAAATATTATCTTATCATATCTATCAGATCTCACTCTCGTAAGTGACCGTGAAGGGATTGACAACCTCTTTATTGCGTTGGTTGCGAGGATTTATTTGTTTGTGTAGGTGCGAGGGACTCGTGCGTGGCCTCCTACTGGATTGATACCTTGGTTCTCAAAAACTGAGGGAAATACTTACGCTACTTTACTGCATCACCCTTTCCTCTTCAAGGGAAAACCAACGCAATGCTCAAGAGGTAGCAAGAAGGGCGCCGTTGCCAGGGAGTCTACGCAAAAGTCAACATACCAAGTACCCATCACAAACCCTTATCTCCCGCATGACATTATTTACCATTTGCCTCTCGTTTTCCTCTCCCCCACTTCACCCTTGCCGTTTTATTCGCCCTCTCTTTTCCGTCCGCCTTCCACTTTCCTTTTTGCCCCTTGCACTTTCTGTCGTTATGTCTGAAATTGGGGAAATTATTGTCGATATGGACAATAATAATATCATGGAAAATTCTGATGCTCCTGCTGAAGAACCCCCTGTCTTACATACAAAAAAAATTCGAATTGGTAGTGGTAATATTATTGGAAAAGGAGTTATCCAAGATTTCTTTACTTGTGCCGGCGCTTTACCTTCTATTGGTAGTTCTATTCTTCATAGAACTAGTAGTCTCGCGGACGCTATCGCCATGCTTGTAGTTCAACTTGAAAGACAATTTATGCACATGCATCCTTGCATACAAAGGATTTTCCTAGAATTTTCTAATATTGAGCATTCTTCTGTTAAGCGTGCCGCTACTATCTTTTTGGCTCATGAGTTTAGATTTATAATAAAAGAGGCCAAAGAAATCTTTGCGCATTATAGGGTGGACGCTGGCCGTCCTCCCATAGAGGCTATCCTCTTTGATCAAGAAGAAATAATGCGTTTTCAATCTCTAGACTATGTTGCTTTCAATGAAAACCTTAGAAAAAAGGTTCCTACCAATGTTCTAGTTGATAGAATTTCTAAACTTAATGATGATTTGGCTATTTGAAATAATGAGCTAGGATATTCTCTCGAGTATAGGCTCACAAAGTTCTGTCAAAAGAATGCTTATAATGATGAATTGGTTGTGCAATACGAAGGGCCGAAGTTGATCTTGGGGACTTTTGTCCCATTAAATTTAGCCCTTTTGATTACTTTTGCTTGCCTCAAAGAAAACTTTCTGCTGAACGTAGAGAATATGAAATGAGTTTTAATGATCTATCCTATTATTATGGCAATACCTAGATCTATCCTTGCTATTATGCCTAGCTAGGGGCGTTAAACGATAGCGCTTGTTGGGAGGCAACCCAATTTTATTTTTATTTTTTTTATTTTTGCTTCTGTTGAGGAATAAATATGTGATCTAGCCTCTGTTTAGATGTTTTTTTTATGTTTTAATTAGTGTTTGTACCAAGTTAAACCTATAGGATCTTCTTGGATGATAGTTATTTTATCTTGCTGAAAATTCCAGAAACTTTCTGTTCACGAAACTAATTGTTAAAAATCACCAGAACGTGATAAAATATTGATTCAAATTGCTGCTGATTAATAATTTTTTTGTCTAGGTCGTCCTATTTTGGCTGAATTTTTGGAGTTCCAGAAGTTTGCGTTAGTTACAGATTACTACAGACTGTTCTGTGTTTGACAGATTCTATTTTTTGTGTGTTGTTTGCTTATTTTGATGAATCTATGGCTAGTAAAATAGTTTATAAACCATAGAGAAGTTGGAATACAGTAGGTTTAACACCAATATAAATAAATAATGAGTTCATTACAGTACCTTGAAGTGGTGTTTTGTTTTCTTTTGCTAACGGAGCTCACGAGATTTTCTGTCAAGTTTTGTGTTGTGAAATTTTCAAGTTTTGGGTGAAAGATTTGATGGATTATGGAACAAGGAGTGGCAAGAGCCTAAGCTTGGGGATGCCCATGGCACCCCAAGATAATCTAAGGACACCTAAAAGCCAAAGCTTGGGGATGCCCCGGAAGGCATCCCCTCTTTCGTCTACTTCCATCGGTAACTTTACTTGGAGCTTTATTTTTATTCACCACATGATATGTGTTTTGCTTGGAGCGTCTTGTATTATTTGAGTCTTTGTTCTTAGTTTACCACAATCATCCTTGCTGTACACACCTTTTAAGAGAGACACACATGATTCGGAAATTGTTAGAATACTCTATGTGCTTCACTTATATCTTTTGAGTTATATAGTTTTGCTCTAGTACTTCACTTATATCTTTTAGAGCACGGCGGTAGATTTGTTTTATAGAAACTATTGTTCTCTCATGCTTCACTTATATCTTTTTGAGAGTCCTATAAAATAGCATGGCAATTTGCTTCAACTAAATATCATGAGAAATTTGATACTAGATAATTGTTTTGAGATATAAAGGTGGTAATATCATAGTTGTGCTAGTTGAGTAATTGTGGAATTGAAAAATACTTGTGTTGGAGTTTTTGATTCCCGTAGCATGCACGTATGCTGAACCATTATGTAACGAAGTCGGAGCATGAGGTATTTATTGATTGTCATCCTTTGTGTGGCGGTCGGGATCGCGCGATGGTTAACTCCTACCAACCCTTCCCCTAGGAGCATGCGTAGTAGTACTTTGCTTCGAGGGCTAATAAATTTTTGCAGTAAGTATATGAGTTCTTTATGACTAATGTGAGTCCATGGATTATACGCACACTTACCTTTCCGCAATTTTCTAGCCTCTTCGGTACCGTGCATTGCCCTTTCTCACCTTGAGAGTTGGTGCAAACTTCGCCGGTGCATCCAAACCCTGTGAAATGATACGCTCTATCACACATAAACCTCCTTATATCTTCCTCAAAACAGCCACCATACCTACCTATTATGGCATCTCCATAGCCATTCCAAGATATATTTCCATGCAACTTTCCATCGTTTCGTTTATCATGACACGTTCCATCATTGTAATATTGCTTTGCATGATCATGTAGTTGACATTGTATTTGTGGCAAAGCCACCATTCATAATTCTTTCATACATGTCACTCTTGATTCATTGCATATCCCGGTACACCGCCGGAGGCATCCACATAGAGTCATATTTTGTTCTAAGTATTGAGTTGTAATTCATGAGTTGTAAGTAAATAAAAGTGTGATGATCATCATTATTAGAGCATTGTCCCAAGTGAGGAAAGGATGATGGAGACTATGATTCCCCCACAAGCCGGGATGAGACTCCGGACTAAATAAAAAAAGAGGCCACAAAAAAAGGCCCAAATAAAAAAAAGAAAAATGAGAGAAAAAGAGAGAAGGGACAATATTACTATCCTTTTACCACACTTGTGCTCCAAAGTAGCACCGTGATCTTCATAATAGAGAGTCTGTTATTTTGTCACTTTCATATACTAGTGGGAAATTTCATTATAGAACTTGGCTTGTATATTCCAATGATGGGCTTCCTCAAAATGCCCGAGGTCTTCGTGAGCAAGCAAGTTGGATGCACACCCACTTAGTTTCTTTTTGAGCTTTCATACACATATAGCTCTAGTGCATCCGTTGCATGGCAATCCCTACTCCTTGCATTAACATCAATTGATGGGCATCTCCATAGCCTGTTGATTAGCCTCGTTGATGTGAGACTTTCTCCTTTTTTGTCATCCCACATAACCCCTACCATTATACCTTATTCCACCATAGTGCTATATCCATGGCTTGCGCTCATGTATTGCGTAAGAATTGAAAAGGCTGAAGCGCGTAAAAAAAGTATGAACCAATTGCTTGGCTCAAACCGGGGTTGTACATGATATGAATATTTTGTGTGGGAAGATGGAGCATGGCCAGAGTATATGATTTTGTAGGGATAACTTGCTTTGGCTATGTTATTTTGATAAGACATAATTGCTTGGTTAGCATGCTTGAAGTATTATTGTTTTTATGTCAACATTAAACTCTTATCCTGAATCATATTAAAACTGAACATTCGTGCCACAATAATAAGAATTACATTGAAATTATGCTAAGTAGCATTCCACAACAAAAATTCTGTTTTTATCATTTACCTACTCGAGGACGAGCAGGAATTAAGCTTGGGGATGCTTGATACATCTCCAACGTATCTATAATTTTTTATTGTTCCATGCTATATTATATTCTGTTTTGGACATTATTGGGCTTTATTATACACTTTTATATTATTTTCGGGACTAACCTATTAACCGGAGGCCCAGCCCAGAATTGTTGTTTTTGCCTATTTCAGAGTTTCGCAGAAAAAGAATATCAAACGGAGTCCAAACGGAATGAAACCTTCGGGAACGTGATTTTCGGAACGAACATGATCCAGAGGACTTGGACCCTACGTCAAGACATCAACCAGGAAGGCACGAGGTAGGGGGGCATGTCTACCCCCTGGGCGCGCCCTCCACCCTCATGGGCCCCACGTTGCTCCACCGACGTACTTCTTCCTCCTATATATACCTACGTACCCCCAAACTACCAGATACGGAGCCAAAAACCTAATTCCACCGCCCCAACCTTCTGTACCCATGAGATCCCATCTTGGGGCCTTTTCCGGAGCTCCGCCGGAGGGGGCATCGATCACGGAGGGCTTCTACATCAACATCATAGCCTCTCTAATGATGTGTGAGTAGTTTACCTCAGACCTTTGGGTCCATAGTTATTAGCTAGATGGCTTCTTCTCTCTTTTTGGATCTGAATACAATGTTCTCCCCCTCTCTTGTGGAAATCTATTCGATGTAATCTTCTTTTGTGGTGTGTTTGTTGAGACTCATGAATTGTGGGTTTATGATCAAATTTATCTATGAACAATATTTGAATCTTCTCTGAATTCTTTTATGTATGATTGGTTATCTTCGCAAGTCTCTTCGAATTATCAGTTTGGTTTGGCCTACTAGATTGATCTTTCTTGCAATGGGAGAAGTGCTTAGCTTTGGGTTCAATCTTGCGGTGTCCTTTCCTAGTGACAGTAGGGGCAGCAAGGCACGTATAGTATTGTTGCCATCGAGGATAACAAGATGGGGTTTATATGATATTGCATGAGTTTATCCCTCTACATCATGTCATCTTGCTTAAAGCGTTACTTTGTTCTTATGAACTTAATACTCTAGATGCATGCTGAATAGCGGTCGATGTGTGGAGTAATAGTAGTAGATGCAGGCAGGAGTCGGTCTACTTGTCTCGGACGTGATGCCTATATACATGATCATACCTAGATATTCTCATAACTATGCTCAATTCTGTCAATTGCTCAACATTAATTTGTTCACCCACCGTAATACTTATGCTCTCGAGAGAAGCCACTAGTGAAACCTATGGCCCCCGGGTCTATTTTCCATCATATTAATCTTCCAACACTTAGTTATGTTTATTGCCTTTTATTTTACTTTGCATCTTTATCATAAAAATACCAAAAATATTATCTTATCATATCTACCAGATCTCACTCTCGTAAGTGACCGTGAAGGGATTGACAACCCCTTTATTGCGTTGGTTGCGAGGATTTATTTGTTTGTGTAGGTGTGAGGGACTCGTGCGTGGCCTCCTACTGGATTGATACCTTGGTTCTCAAAAACTGAGGTAAATACTTACGCTACTTTACTGCTTCACCCTTTCCTCTTCAAGGGAAAACCAACGCAGTGCTCATGAGGTAGCAGGGTACCGGGATTTGCATGGTGTGAGGACAGTAGATACGTAGTATACTAGTTTTTGGAGCGGAAATTTGTGTCCGTCCTGTTCTCGTTCGACGACGAGCACGACGCTCACCACCTGATGTGTTGCCGATATGTATTGCAACATGGGTTCGCCAGCGTTTGGTGCGGCTAGGATTGGGTTGCTTGCTAGGAGGGCCTTTATTTCCTCTAGTCCAGCAGTCGCCGCGTCTGTCCATTCGAAGTTATCGGTGCACCGCAAGAAGCGATAGAGTGTTAGTTCCTTTTCTCCTAATCTGGAGATAAAGCGACTTAACGCTGCCACGCAACCAGCTAGTTTTTGGACTTGTTTGAGGTCTGTTGGCGTAGCCAACTATGACAGAGCTCGGATTTTGGCTGGATTTGCTTCGATTCCTCTAATGGAAACGATGAAGCCCAGCAGTTTTCCAGCGGGGACACCGAAGACACACTTTTCCAGGTTGAGCTTAATGTCATACGCACGGAGGTTGTCGAATGTAAGACGTAAGTCGTCTATTAGTGTTTCGACGTGCCTAGTTTTGATGACGACGTCATCAACGTAAGCTTCTACCGTCTTGCCGATCTGCTTCTCCAGGCATGTTTGAATCATGCGTTGGTATGTGGCGCCGACATTCTTGAGCCCGAAGGGCATGGTGTTGAAGCAGAATGACCCATATGGGGTGATAAATGCTGTTGCATCTTGATCGGACTCCTTCATTTTGATTTGATGGTATCCAGAATATGCATCGAGGAAACATAGTGAGCCGTGTCCTGCGGTGGCGTCAATGATTTGATGAATGCGGGGGAGGGGGAAGGGATCCTTAGGGCAAGCCTTGTTGAGGTCTTTGAAATCGACACACAGGCGCCAGGATTTTTCCTTCTTTGGTACCATCACCAGGTTTGCCAGCCAGTCCGGATGTTTGATTTCTCTAATGAATCCGGCCTCGATAAGCTTGGCCAGCTCCTCCCCCATGGCTTGTCGCTTGGGTTCGGAAAAACAAGGCAGTGTTTGCTTAACTGGTTTAAATCCCTTTAATATATTGAGGCTATGTTCGGCCAGCTTGCGTGGGATCCCTGGCATATCTGAAGGGTGCCAGGCGAATATATCCCAGTTTTTGCGCAGGAATTCTCGTAGTGCGGCCTCAACTGTTGGGTTCAGTTGTGTTCCGATAGATGCTGTCTTCTTGGGGTCCATTGGGTGGACCTGGAATTTGACTATTTCTTCTGCTGGTTTGAAGGAGGTGGATTTGGGGCGTTTGTCGAGGATCACATCATCCCTGTCCACCGTGGAGCATAGTGCGGTTAATTCTTCGGCCGCGAGGGCTTCGGATAGCGCCTCAAGGGCGAGGGATGCTATTTTGTTTTCAGCACGGAGTGCTATGTCCGGATCACTGATGAGAGTGATTATACCGTTTGGTGCGGGCATTTTGAGATATACCCGTAATGAGGTATGGCTTGGAAGCGTGTAAAAGCGTCCCGCCCCAACACGGCGTGGTATCCGCTGCTGAAAGGGGCCACTTGGAAAGTGCTTTCTTCGGACCGATAATTCTCCGGCGTGCCGAATACCACGTCAAGTGTGATTTTTCCCGCGCATCGCGTCTCCCGACTAGGGATGATTCCTCGGAAGGTTGTGCTACTTTGCTTGATACGGCTCCTATCTATTTCCATTTTGTGGAGTGTGTCCTCGTAAATGAGGTTTAGTCGACTGCCGTCGTCCATGAGGACCTTAGTAAGTCGAAACCCGTCCACGATGGATTGAGGACTAATGCGGCTGGCACTCGGACTGTCCTGTACTTCGGCTCGTCACCGACATTAAATGTTATACCCGTGTCGTTCCAAGGGTTTATTGCAGCGATTTGGCAGACTTAAGCGAGGTCACGAAGTGCTCTTTTGCGCTTGTTGTTTTTCAAGTGAATGTCTCGAAGACCGTCAATACTCTTGTGTCGTCGTTTTCTGGAGGGTGCTGTTCTGGGGCGTCCTTGATAAGGATGTCCTCGCCACTCTTGGCTACCTGCCGGAGTATCCAACAAGCTCTAAGGCTGTGGGTTGCCATGGTATCTAGCGTCGTGTGTATTTTGCATGGGCCATCGAGCCATCCCTCCAGAACATTGCCGTGTCGCGTGATGGGTTTATGTTTCTTGACTATTGGACTGGGCGTGCCACGCGGGTGCGCCCTCTTCGCATGTAGGAGTAGTTTAGTTGGGACCGACGGTTCCCAGCGAGCTGCCTGAGTTTTCCAGGCACATTCCATCGCATTGTACTTCTGTACAATAGTTGCTAAGTCGGCAAACTTCAGTATGCGGCGGCGATTGATGGCGTTGAGGATTCCTTCGTCCGCGCAATTATTGTGGAACGCTGATATCGCGTCCTCGTCGCGGCAATCTTTTACCCTGTCTTTGACAAGGAGGAATCTGGCCCAGAAGTGGTGAACCGTTTCCTGAGACTGTTGTTTTATGCTCATGAGGGCGTCTATGTCCGGGTGGGTGGGTGGAATTAAGTCCGAACCCTGACATGAATGATTATCCGGAGTCTGAAGACCTTCTAGACTCAGCAGTCCGGGCTCCGGAATATCTTCTGATTGTTTAGGACTGCCGTCCGATTCTATGTTCGGAGGGCTGGTCGCATCCTTTCGCTGGTAAGTATCCGGCTCTTCCTGATCGGTGATCCGAACATAGTCCTTCTTCAATATCGAAGAAGACTCGCCGTCCTGCTCCTCGACTACCGCTATCTAGTGGGTGACCGGTGAAGTTTTGGTTTCTCCTTGATTGGTTTTCGGCCCGATCCGATCGTAATCTATGGCGATTCCCAAAGTGGCAATGTGATCTAGGAGTTCGTTCAAGGACGAAAACTCTGTCGGATCCATCTGCTTGGAGTGTTGGGAGTTGATGCGAAGGGGGTTTTCGATGGCCCGAGAGGTCATCGTCGGTTCAACGGCCAAACGAGCGATCATAGTAAAGCTGCCCAGCCGGAGGGTTTGGCCTGGGGCCAGAACTCCCCCAGAGGTGATGTTTTCTTTAAGGACGAGGTGAGCCATCGAGCCTTTCATCTACGTCACACTGGAACTCTCAATGAAAGCACCAATGTCAGTGTCAAAACCGGCGGATCTCGGGTAGGGGGTCCCGAACTGTGCGTCTAGGATCGATGGTTACAGGAGACAGGGGACACGATGTTTACCCAGGTTCGGGCCCTCTCTATGGAGGTAATACCCTACTTCCTGCTTGATTAATCTTGATGAATATGAGTGTTACAAGAGTTGATCTACCACGAGATCGTAATGGCTAAACCCTAGAGGTCTAGCCTGTATTACTATGGTAATGAGTATATCCTTTCCGGACTACACCCTCCAGTTTATATAGAAACCGGGGGGATCTAGGGTTACATAGAGTCGGTTACATAGGAAGGAATCTTCATAGTTGATCGCCAAGCTTGCCTTCCACGCCACGGAGAGTCCAATCCGGACATGGGTAGAGTCTTCGGCCTTCATGTCTTCGCAGCCCACCAGTCCGGCCCATGGATAACAGGCCGGACACCCAAGGACCCCTTAGTCCAGGACTCCCTCAGTCTTTATTTGAAACAATGTGAAATAGTTTCGCAACTCACTCCACCTGGAATATCAAAGTGTAATGGTGTGTCCGAACGTCCTATTAGATATGGTGCGATCTATGATGTCTCTTACCGATTTACCACTATCGTTTTGGGGTTATGCATTAGAGACAGCTGCATTCACGCTAAATAGGGCACCATCTAAATCCGTTGAGACGACACCATATGAACTGTGGTTTAGCAAGAAACCTAAGCTGTCATTTCTTAAAATTTGGGGCAGTGATGCTTATATGAAAAAGTTTCAACCTGATAAGCTCGAACCCAAATCGGAGAAATGCGTCTTCATAGGATACCCAAAGGAAACTGTTGTATACACCTTCTATCACAGATCCGAAGGCAAGATATTTGTTGCTAAGAATGGATCCTTTCTAGAGAAGAAGTCTCTCGAAAGAAGTGAGTGGGAGGAATGTAGAACTTGATGAGGTAATTGTACCTTCTCCCGAATTGGAAAGTAGTTCATCACAGAAATCAGTTCCAGTGATTCCTACACCAATTAGTGAGGAAGCTAATGATGATGATCATGAAACTTCAGATCAAGTTACTACCGAATCTCGTAGGTCAACTAGAGTATGGTCCACACTAGAGTGGTATGGTAATCCTTTCTGGAAGTTATGTTACTAGACCATGACGAACCTACGAAGTATGAGGAAGCGATGATGAGCCCAGATTCCACGAAATGGCTTGAGGCCATGAAATCTGAGATAAAATCCATGTATGAGAACAAAGTGTGGACTTTGGTGGACTTGCCCGATGATCGGCAAGCCATTGAGAATAAATGGATCTTCAATAGGAAGACGAATGCTGATAGTAGTGTTACTATCTACAAAGCTCGAATTGTCGAAAAAAAGTTTTCGACAAGTTCAAGGTGCTGAGTACGATGAGATTTTCTCACTCGTAGCGATGCTTAAGTCTTTCCGAATCATGTTAGCAATTGCCACATTTTATGAAATCTGGCAAATGGATGTCAAAACTGAATTCCTTAATGGATTTCTTCAAGAAGAGTTGTATATGATACAATAAGAAGGTTTTGTCAATCCTAAAGGTGCTAACAAAGTGTGCAAGCTCCAGCGATCCATCTATGGACTGGTGCAAGCATCTCGGAGTTGGAATATACGCTTTGATGAGTTGATCAATGCATATATAGTTTTATACAGACTTGCGGTGAAGCCTGTATTTACAAGAAGGTGAGTGGGAGCACTACAAATTTTCTGATAAGTATATGTGAATGACATATTGTTGATCGGAAATAATGTAGAATTTTCTGGAAAGCATAAAGGAGTGTTTTAAAGGAGTTCTTCAAAGAAAGACCTCGGTAAAGCTACTTACATATTGAGCATCAAGATCTATAGAGATAGATCAAGACGCTTGATAAAAAATTTCAATGAGTACATACCTTGACAAGTTTTTGAAATAGTTCAAAATGGAACAATCAAAGAAGGAGTTCTTGCCTGTGTTGCAAGGTGTGAAGTTGAGTAAAGACTCAAAACCCGACCACGGCAGAAAATGGAAAGAGAATGAGAAGTCATTCCCTATGCCTTAGTCATAGGTTCTATAAAGTATGCTATGCTGTGTACCAGAACTATTGTATACCTCACCACGAGTTTAGCAAGAGGGTGCAATAGTAATCCAGGAGTGGATCACGGAACAGCAGTCAAAATTATGCTTAGTGGGATAAGGAAATGTTTCTCGGTTATGGAGGTGACAAAGAGTTTGTCGTAAAGAGTTACGTCGATGCAAGCTTTGACACCGATCTGGATGACTCTAAGTATCGATATAGATACATATTGAAAGTGGGAGCGATTAGCTAGAGTAGCTCCGTGCATAGCATTGTAGACATAGAAAATTTGCAAAATACATACGGCTCTGAATATGGCACCCCCGTTGACTTAACTTCTCTTACAAGCAAAACATGATCACTCTTTGTGTGTTAATCACATAGCGATGTGAACAAGATTATTGACTCTAGTAAACCCTTTGGGTATTAGTCACATGGAGATGTGAACTAATCACATAAAGATGTGAACTATTGGTGTGAAATCACATGACCATGTGAACTAGATTATTGACTCTAGTGCAAGTGGGAGACTGAAGGAAATATGCCCTAGAGGCAATAATAAAGTTGTTATTTATATTTCCTTATATCATGATATATGTTTATTATTCATTGCTACCTCTTGAGCATGCGTTGGTTTTCCCTTGAAGAGGAAAGGGTGATGCAACAAAGTAGCGTAAGTATTTCCCTCAGTTTTTGAGAACCAAGGTATCAATCCAGTAGGAGACTACACGCAAATCGCCTAGTACCTGCACAAACAATCAAGAACCTTGCAACCAACGCGATAAAGGGGTTGTCAATCCCTTCATGGCCACTTGCAAAAGTGAGATCTGATAAAGATAATAAGATAAATATTTTTGGTATTTTTGTTGTATAGATTGGAAAGTAAAGATTGCAAAATAAACGATGATAGAAATAACTAGTTGATAGGAAAATAATATGATGTAAACTAGACCCGGGGGCCATAGGTTTCACTAGTGGCTTCTCTCAAGATAGCATATATTACGGTGGGTGAACAAATTACTGTCGAGCAATTGATAGAAAAGCGCATAGTTATGAGAATATCTAGGCATGATCATGAACATAGGCATCACGTCCGTGACAAGTAGATCGAAACGATTCTGCATCTACTACTATTACTCCACACATCGACCACTATCCAGCATGCATCTAGAGTATTAAGTTCATAAGAACAGAGTAACGCATTAGGCAAGATGACATGATGTAGAGGGATAAACTCAAGCAATATGATATAAACCCCATCTTTTTATCCTCGATGGCAACAATACAATACGTGTCGTTTCCCTTTCTGTCACTGGGATCGAGCACCGCAAGATTGAACCCAAAGCTAAGCACTTCTCCCATTGCAAGAAAGATCAATCTAGTAGGACAAACCAAACTGATAATTCGAAGAGACTTGCAAAGATATTAAATCATGCATATAAGAATTCAGAGAAGAATCAAATATTGTTCATAGATAATCTTGATCATAAACCCACAATTCATCGGATCTCGACAAACACACCGCAAAAAGAATTACATCGAATATATCTCCAAGAAGATCGAGGAGAACTTTGTATTGAGATCCAAAGAGAGAGAAGAAGCCATCTAGATAATAACTATGAAGAAGCCATCTAGCTAATAACTATGGACCCGAAGGTCTGTGGTAAACTACTCACACATCATCGGAGAGGCTATGGTGTTGATGTAGAAGCCCTCCGTGATCGAATCCCCCTCCGGCGGAGCACCGGAAAAGGCCCCAAGATGGGATCTCACGGGTACAGAAGGTTGCGGCGGTGGAAAAGTGGTTTCGTGGCTCCCCCCGATGTTTTCAGGGTATAAGAGTATATATAGGCGAAAGAAGTAGGTCGGTGGAGCTGCGAGGGCCCCACGAGGGTGGGGGGCACGCCTACCCCCTGGACGCGCCCTCCTACCTCGTGGCCGCCTCGTGGCTTTCTTGACCTCCACTCCAAGTCTCCTGGATTGCGTTTGTTCCAAAAAAGATCCTCGCGAAGGTTTCATTCCGTTTGGATTCCGTTTGATATTCCTTTTCTGCGAAACACTGAAATAGGCAAAAAACAATTTGCACTGGGCCTTCGGTTAATAGGTTAGTCCCAAAAATAATATAAAAGAGCATATTAAAGCCCATTAAACATCCAAAACAGATAATATAATAGCATGGAACAATCAAAAATTGTAGATACGTTGGAGACGTATCAAGCATCCCCAAGCTTAATTCCTGCTCGTCCTTGAGTAGGTAAATGATAAAAACAGAATTTTTGATGTGGAATGCTACCTAGCATAACTTTCAATGTAATTTTCTTTTATTGTGGCATGAATGTTCAGATCCGAAAGATTCAAGACAAAAGTGTAATATTGACATAAAAATAATAATACTTCAAGCATACTAACTAAACAATTATGTCTTCTGAATATAACATGGCCAAAGAAAGCTTATCCCTACAAAATCTTATAGTTTGGCTATGCTTCATTTTCGTCACACAAAAATGCTCTCATCATGCAAAACCCCGATCACAAGCCAAGCAATTGTTTCATACTTTAGTAATCTCAAACGTTTTTCAACTTTCACGTAATACATGAGCGTGAGCCATGGACATAGCACTATGGGTGGAATAGAATATAATGATGGGGGTTGTGAGGAGAAGACAAAAAAGGAGAAAGTCTCACATTGACGCGGCTAATCAACGGGCTATGGAGATGCCCATCAATTGATGTCAATGCGAGGAGTAGGGATTGCCATGCAACGGATGCACTAGAGCTATAAATGTATGAAAGCTCAACAAAAGAAACTAAGTGGGTGTGCACCCAACTTGCTTGCTCACGAAGACCTAGGACATTTGAGGAAGCCCATTGTTGGAATATACAAGCCAATTTCTATAATGAAAAATTCCCACTAGTATATGGAAGTGACAATATAGGAAACTCTCTATCATGAAGATCATGGTGCTACTTTGAAGCACAAGTGTGGAAAAAGGATAGTAGCATTGTCCCTTTTATTTTTTTTTATTTTTTATTTGGCCTTTCTTTTTTTCTCTTTTTTTGGGGACAATGCTCTATTAATGATGATCATGACACTTCTATTTATTTACAACTCAAAGATTACAACTCGATACTAGAACAAAGTATGACTCTATATGAATGCCTCCGGCGGTGTACCGGGATGGGCAATGAATCAAGAGTGACATGTATGAAATTATTCATGGTGGCTTTGCCACAAATACGATGTCAACTACATGATCATGCAAGGCAATATGACAATGATGAAGTGTGTCATAAATAACGAAACGGTGGAAGGTTGCATGGCAATATATCTCGGAATGGCTATGGAAATGTCATAATATGTAGGTATGGTGGCTGTTTTGAGGAAGATATAAGGAGGTTTATGTATGATAGAGCATATCATATCACGCGGGTTGGATGCACCGGCAAAGTTTGCACCAACTCTCAAGGTGAGAAAGGGCAATGCACGGTACCGAAGAGGCTAGCAATGATGGAAAGGTGAGAGTGCGTATAATCCATGGACTCAACACTAGTCATAAAGAACTCACATACTTATTGCAAAAATCTACAAGTCATCAAAAACCAAGCACTACGCGCATGCTCCTAGGGGGATAGATTGGTAGGAAAAGACCATCGCTCGTCCCCGGCCGCCACTCATAAGGAGGACAATCAAAGAAACACCTCATGCTTCAAATTTGTCACACAACGTTTACCATACGTGCATGCTACGGGACTTGCAAACTCCAACACAAGTATTTCTCAAATTCACAATTACTCAACTAGCATGACTCTAATATTACCATCTTCATATCTCAAAACAATCATCAAGTATCAAACTTCTCATAGTACTCAATAATTTCTATAGCCAAAGCAAATTACCATGCTGTTCTAAAGGACTCTCAAAATAATATAAGTGAACATGAGAGATCAATAATTTCTATAAAATAAAACCACCACCATGCTCTAAAAGATATAAGTGAAGCACTAGAGCAAAATTATCTAGCTCAAAAGATATAAGTGAAGCTCATAGAGTATTCTAATAAATTCCGATTCATGTGTGTCTCTCAAAAAGGTGTATACAACAAGGATGATTGTGGTAAACTAAAAAGCAAATACTCAAATCATACAAGATGCTCCAAGCAAAACACATATCATGTGGTGAATAAAAATATAGCCTCAAGTAAAGTTACCGATAGACGAAGACGAAAGAGGGGATGCCTTCCGGGGCATCCCCAAGCTTAGGCTTTTGCTTGTCCTTGAATTTTACCTTGGGGTTCCTGGGGCATCCCCAACTTACGCTCTTGCCACTCCTTGTTCCAAAATCCATCAAATCTTTACCCAAAAACATGAAAACTTCACAACACAAAACTTAGACAGAAAATCTCATGAGCTCCGTTAGTGTAAGAAAACAAATCACCACTTTAAGGTACTGTAATGAACTCATTATTTATTTATATTGGTATTAAAACTACTGTATTCCAACTTCTCTATGGTTCATACCCCCCGATATTAGCCATAGATTCATCAAAATAAGCAAACAACACACGAAAAACAGAATCTGTCAAAAACAGAACAGTCTGAAGTAATCTGTATCAAACGTATACTTATGTAACTCCAAAAAATTCTGAAATAAATTGGTGGACATGAGGAATTTGTCTATTAATCATATTCAAAAAGAATCAACCTAAAAACACTCTCCAGTAAAAAATGGCAGCTAATCTCGTGAGCGCTAAAGTTTCTGTTTTTTACAGTAAGAACATAAAGACTTCACCCAAGTCTTCCCAAAGGTTCTACTTGGCACAAACACTAATTTAAAACATAAAACCACATCTAAACAGAAGCTAAATGAATTATTTATTACTAAACAGAAAAAAACAAGAAAGAAAAATAAAATTGGGTTGCCTCCCAACAAGCGCTATTGTTTAACGCCCCTAGCTAGGCATAAAACAAGAATAGATCTAGGTATTGTCATCTTTGGTTTTTACCTTTTTAGCGGAGTCACGCTCGAACCCGGGAGGTTCTTTGCGTTTCCCTTCATATCCGGAAATATTCAAATCTAAAGAGTCCAACCGCCTTTTGCAAAGGGTGATCAACATATTCATGCGGATGTGATGAAGGTTTCCGCTAACACTTTTGAGAGGTTCAAGAGACTTTTGTAAGATTTTCGTTACTTCGCAAATTTTATCAAAAACATGCGTCTCTTCCTGGGTATCATGTAGTCCCTTTTTTGGGTAAGTATTCCTACTATTCCCTCTATAATTTCATGCGCAATACAGGATCAATTTCGATAAAATTGCCTTTGGCGGCGGAATCCAAGAGTTGTCTATGGGACATATTTAGTCCAACATAAAAATTGCAAAGTAAAATTCTAAAATTTACCCCTAGGGTACAATTACAATAAGATTCCATCATCCTATACCAATCATCTTTTGAATTTTCTCCTTGTCTTTGTTTGAAGTGAAGAACTTCAAACTCGGGGGACAAAGGAAGAGATAAAGGATTCGCCATAAGGGTGAAACGAACAGACTAACACACGGACACACAAGAAGAAAGTGAAAAGAGACGACCGGAAAAAGAGGGCAAATAAAATGGCAAGGGTGAAGTGGGGGAGAGGAAAACGAGAGTCAAATGGCAAATAATGTAATGCGAGGGAGAAGAGTTTGTGATGAGTACTTGTTATGTCTTGACTTGTGCGTAGATCTCCCCGGCAACGGAGCCAGATATCCTTCTTGCTACCTCTTGAGCATGCGTTAGTTTTCCCTTGAAGAGGAAAGGGTGATGCAGCAAAGTAGCATAAGTATTTCCCTCAGTTTTTGAGAACTAAGATATCAATCCAGTAGGAGACTACACGCAAATCGCCTAGTACCTGCACAAACAATCAAGAACCTTGAAACCAACGCGATAAAGGGGGTGTCAATCCCTTCACGTCCACTTGCAAAAGTGAGATCTGATAAAGATATTAAGATAAATATTTTTGGTATTTTTGTTGTATAGATTGGAAAGTAAAGATTGCAAAATAAACGGCGACAGAAATAACTAGTTGATAGGAAAATAATATGATGTAAAATAGGCCCGGGGGCCATAGGTTTCATTAGTGGCTTCTCTCAAGATAGCATATATTACGGTGGGTGAAAAAATTACTGTCGAGCAATTGATAGAAAATCGCATAGTTATGAGAATATCTAGGCATGATCATGAACATAGGCATCACGTCCATGACAAGTAGATCGAAACGATTCTGCATCTACTACTATTACTCCACACATCGACCGCTATCCAGCATGCATCTAGAGTATTAAGTTCATAAGAACAGAGTAACGCATTAGGCAAGATGACATGATGTAGAGGGATAAACTCAAGCAATATGATATAAACCCCATCTTTTTATCCTCGATGGCAACAATACAATACATGTTGTTTCCCTTTCTGTCACTGGGATTGAGCACCGCAAGATTGAACCCAAAGCTAAGCACTTCTCCCATTGCAAGAAAGATCAATCTAGTAGGCCAAACCAAACTGATAATTCGAAGAGACTTGCAAAGATATTAAATCATGCATGTAAGAATTCAGAGAAGAATCAAATATTGTTCATAGATAATCTTGATCATAAACCCACAATTCATCGGATCTCGACAAACACACCGCAAAAAGAATTACATCGAATAGATCTCCAAGAAGATCGAGGAGAACTTTGTATTCAGATCCAAAGAGAGAGAAGAAGCCATCTAGCTAATAACTATGGACCCGAAGGTTTGTGGTAAACTACTCACACATCATCGGAGAGGCTATGGTGTTGATGTCGAAGCCCTCCGTGATCGAATCCCCCTCCGGCGGAGCGCCGGAAAAGGCCCCAAGATGGGATCTCATGGGTACAAAATATTGCGGCGGTGGAAAAGTGGTTTCGTGGCTCCCGCCGATGTTTTCAGGGTATAAGAGTATATATAGGCGAAAGAAGTAGGTTGGTGGAGCTACGAGGGGCCCACGAGTGTGGGGGCGCGCCTACCCCCCACGGCGCGCCCTCCTACCTCGTGTCCGCCTCGTGGCTTTCTTGACCTCCACTCCAAGTCTCCTGGATTGCGTTTGTTCCATAAAAGATCCGCGCGAAGGTTTCATTCCGTTTGGATTCCGTTTGATATCCCCTTTCCGCGAAACACTGAAATAGGCAAAAATACAGCAATTTGCACTGGGCCTTCGGTTAATAGGTTAGTCCCAAAAATAATATAAAAGAGCATATTAAAGCCCATTAAACATCCAAAACAGATAATATAATATCATGGAACAATAAAAAATTATAGATACTTTGGAGACGTATCAATCATGGTAGAATTATATTTACCGGAAACTTAGTACATGTGTGAATACATAGACAAACAGAGTGTCCCTAGTATGCCTCTACTTGACTAGCTCATTAATCAAAGATGGTTAAGTTTCCTAGCCATAGACATGTGTTGTCATTTGATGAACGGGGTCACATCATTAGAGAATGATGTGATGGACAAGACCCATCCGTTAGCTTAGCACTATGATCGTTTAGTTTATTGCTATTGCTTTCATCATGACTTATACATGTTCCTATGACTATGAGATTGTGCAACTCCAGAATACCGGAGGAACACTTAGTGTGGTATCAAATGTCACAACGTAATTGGGTGATTATAAAGATGCTCTACAGGTGTCTCCGATGGTGTTTGTTGAGTTGGCATAGATCGAGATTAGGATTTGTCACTCCGACTGTCGGAGAGGTATCTCTGGGCCCTCTCGGTAGCTCATCACTATAATCCTTGCAAGCAATGTGACTATTGAGTTAGTTGCGAGATTATGCATTACGAAACGAGTAAAGAGACTTGCCGGTAACGAGATTGAAATAGGTATGATGATACCG
This sequence comes from Aegilops tauschii subsp. strangulata, assembly GCF_002575655.3. NCBI lineage: Eukaryota > Viridiplantae > Streptophyta > Magnoliopsida > Poales > Poaceae > Aegilops > Aegilops tauschii. The sequence continues at coordinate 420,056,923 of NC_053040.3, read as the reverse complement.
ACGATGGAATCTCGGGCAAGTAACATACCGATGAAAAAGGGAACAACGTATGTTGTTATGCAGTTTGACCGATAAAGATCTTCGTAGAATATGTGGGAGCCAATATGGACATCCAGGTTCTGCTATTGGTTATTGACCGGAGATGAGTCTTGGTCATGTCTACACAGTTCTCGAACCCGTAGGGTCCGCACGCTTAACGTTCGATGGCGATCGGTATTATGAGTTTATGTGTTTTGATGTACCGAAGGTTCTTTGGAGTCCCGGATGTGATCACGTACATGACGAGGAGTCTCGAAATGGTCGAGACATAAATATTGATATATTGGACCATATTACTCGGACACCAGAAGTGTTCCAGGTGGTTTCGGGTAAAACCGGAGTGCCGGAGGGGTTACCGGAACCCCCCGGGGGAATTAATGGGCCACCATGGGCCTTAGTGGAGAGAGAGGAGGGCAGCTAGGGCAGGCCGCGCCCCCCATTGGAGTCCGAATAGGACAAGGGAAGGGGGGCGCCCCCCTTTCCTTCTCCCTTTCTCCCTCTCTTTCCTTCGCCCTCTCTTCCCTTGTTGGAAACCTACTAGGAATAGGATTCCTAGTAGGAATCCTACTTGGGGAGCGCCCCATGAGGGCCGGCCGGCCTCCCCCTTGCTCCTTTATATACGGGGGCAGGGGGCACCCTAGAACACACAAGTTGATAGTTGTCTTAGCCGTGTGCGGTGCCCCCCTCCATAGATTTCCACCTCGGTCATATCATTGTAGTGCTTTGGCGAAACCCTGCGTCGGTAACTTCATCATGAAGGAAATATGCCCTAGAGCCAATAATAAAGTTATTATTTATTTCCTTATTTCATGATAAATGTTTATTATTCATGCTAGAATTGTATTAACCGGAAACATAATACATGTGTGAATACATAGACAAACAGAGTATCACTAGTATGCCTCTACTTGACTAGCTCGTTGATCAAAGATGGTTATGTTTCCTAACCATAGACATGAGTTGCCATTTGATAAACGGGATCACATCATTAGAGAATGATGTGATTGCCATGACCCATTCCGTTAGCATAGCACTTGATCGTTTAGTATGTTGCTATTGCTTTCTTCATGACTTATACATATTCCTATTACTATGAGATTATGCAACTCCCGAATACCGGAGGAACACTTTGTGTGCTACCAAACGTCACAACATAACTGGGTGATTATAAAGGTGCTCTACAGGTGTCTCCGAAGGTGCTTGTTGAGTTGGCATAAATCGAGATTAGGATTTGTCACTCCGATTGTCGGAGAGGTATCTATGGGCCCTCTCGGTAATGCACATCATAATAAGCTTTGCAAGAATTGCAACTAATGAGTTAGTTGCAGGATGATGTATTATGGAACGAGTAAAGAGACTTGCCGGTAACGAGATTGAACTAGGTATTGAGATACCGACGATCGAATCTCGGGCAAGTAACGTACCGATGACAAAGGGAACAACATATGTTGTTATGCGGTTTGACTGGTAAAGATCTTCGTAGAATATGTGGGAGCCAATATGAGCATCCAGGTTCCGCTATTGGTTATTGACCAGAGACGTGTCTCGGTCATGTCTACATAGTTCTCGAACCCATAGGGTCCGCACGCTTAAAGTTCGGTGACGATCGGCATTACGAGTTTTTGTGTTTTGATGTACCGAAGGTAGTTCGGAGTCCCGGATATGATCACGGACATGATGAGGAGTCTCGAAATGGTCGAGATGTAAAGATCGATATATTGGACGACTATGTTCGGACACCGGAAGTGTTTCGGGAGGTTTCGGACATATACCGGAGTACCGGGGGGTTACCGGAAGCCCCCGGGGAGTATATTGGGCCTAATGGGCCCTAGTGGGAGAAGAGGAGGGGCGGCCAGGGCAGCCACATGCCCCCTCTCCCTCTAGTCTGAATTGGACAAGGAGGGGGGCGGCGCCCCCCTTTCCTTCTCTCACTCTCTCCCTTCCTTCTCCTCTCCTACTCCTACTTGGAAGGGGGGAGTCCTACTCCCGGTGGGAGTAGGACTCCTCATGGGGCGCGCCATAGGAGGCCGGCCCCCTCCCCCTCCTCCACTCCTTTATATACGGGGAGGGGGGCACCCCTTGGAGACACAACAATGGATCATTGATCTCTTAGCCGTGTGCGGTGCCCCCCTCCACCATAATCCACCTCGGTAATATCGTAGCGGTGCTTAGGCGAAGCCCTGCGTCCGTAGCATCATCATCACCGTCACCACGCCGTCGTGCTGACGAAACTCTTCCCCGAAGCTTTACTGGATCGTGAGTTCGCGGGACGTCACCGAGCTGAACGTGTGCTGAACGTGGAGGTGTCGTACGTTCGATACTGAGGATCGGTCGATCGTGAAGATGTACGACTACATCAACCGCGTTGTTATAACGCTTCCGCTTACGGTCTATGAGTGTACGTAGACGACACTCTCCCTTCTTGTTGCTATGCATCACCATGATCTTGCGTGTGCATAGGATTTTTTTTTGAAATTACTACGTTCCCCAACAGTGGCATCCGAGCCAGGTTTATGCGTAGATGTTATATGCACGAGTAGAACACAAGTGAGTTGTGGGCGATACAAGTCATACTGCTTACCAGCATGTCGTACTTTGGTTCGACGATATTGTTGGATGAAGCGGCCCAGACCGACATTACGCATACGCTTATGCGAGACTGGTTCTACCGACGTGCTTCGCACACAGGTGGCTGGCGGGTGTCAGTTTCTCCAACTTTAGTTGAACCGAGTGTGACTACGCCCGGTCCTTGTTGAAGGTTAAAACAACACTAACTTGACGAAATATCGTTGTGGTTTTGATGCGTAGGTAAGAACGGTTCTTGCTCAGCCCATAGCAGCCACGTAAAACATGCAACAACAAAGTAGAGGACGTCTAACTTGTTTTTGCAGGGCATGTTGTGATGTCATATGGTCAAGACATGATGCTATATTTTATTGTATGAGATGATCATGTTTTGTAACGGAGTTATCGGCAACTGGCAGGAGCCTGCAGACTAAGGCATAGCCCAGTGGTGGGAAGGGGCTGATGCCTTCCCACCCACCCAGGTTCAAGGCATGGTACTTGCAATTTGGGTTTGTTGCACCAATTATACTATAGGGGGTTCCCTTACAGTCTTTCTATCAAAAAAAACTGGCAGGAGCCATATGGTTGTCGCTTTATTGTACGCAATGCAATCGCCCTATAATTGCTTTACTTTATCACTCACCGGTAGTGATAGTCGTAGAAGCAATAGTTGGCGAGACGACAACAATGCTACGCTAGAGATCAAGGTGTCGCGCCGGTGACGATGGTGATCATGATGGTGCTTTGGAGATGGAGATCAAACGCACAAGATGATGATGGCCATATCATATCACTTATATTGATTGCATGTGATGTTTATCCTTTATGCATCTTATTCTGCTTTGATTGACGGTAGCATTATAAGATGATCTCTCACTAAAAGTTTCAAGGTACAAGTGTTCTCCCTGAGTATGCACCGTTGCCAAACTTCGTCGTGCCGAGACACCACGTGATGATCGGGTGTGATAAGCTCAACGTTCTTGTACAACGGGTGCAAGCCAGTTTTGCACACGCAGAATACTCGGGTTAAACTTGACGAGCCTAGCATATGCAGATATGGCCTTGAAACACTGAGACCGAAAGGTCGAGCATGAATCATATAGTAGATATGATCAACATAGTGATGTTCACCATTGAAAACTACTACATTTCACGTGATGATCGGTTATGGTTTAGTTGATTTGGATCACATGATCACTTAGATGATAAGAGAGATGTCTATCTAAGTGGGAGTTCTTAAGTAATATGATTAATTGAACTTAAATTTATCATGAACTTAGTACCTGATAGTATTTTTCTTGTCTATGTTGTTGTAGATAGATGGCCCGTGCTGTTGTTCCGTTGAATTTTAATGCGTTCCTTGAGAAAGCAAAGTTGAAAGATGATGGTAGAAATTACACGGACTGGGTCCGTAACTTGAGGAGTATCCTCATTGCTGGACAGAAGAATTACGTCCTGGAAGCACCGCTAGGTGTACCACCTGCGCCGGCAACTGTAGACATTTTGAATGCCTGGCAGTCGCGTGTTGATGACTACTCGATAGTTCAGTGTGCCATGCTTTACGGCTTAGAACCGGGACTTCAATGACGTTTTGAACGTCATGGAGCATATGAGATGTTCCAAGAGTTGAAGTTAATATTTCAAGCAAATGCCCGGATTGAGAGATATGAAGTCTCCAATAAGTTCTACAGCTGCAAAATGGAGGAGAATAGTTCTGTCAGTGAACATATAATCAGAATGTCTAGGTACTGCAATCACTTGATTCAACTGGGAGTTAATCTTCTGGATGATAGTGTCATTGACAGAATTCTTCAATCACTGCCACCAAGCTACAAGAGCTTCGTGATGAAATATAATATGCAAGGGATGGATAAGACAATTCCCGAGCTCTTCGCAATGCTAAAGGCTGCGGAGGTAGAAATCAAGAAGGAGCATCAAGTGTTGATGCTCAACAAGACCACCAGATTCAAGAAAAAGGGTAAAGGGAAGAAGAAGGGGAACTTCAAAAAGAACGGCAAACAAGTTGCTGCTCAGGAGAAGAAACCCATGTCTGGACCTAAGCCTGAGACTGAGTGCTTCTACTACACACGGACTGGTCACTGGAAGCGGAACTGCCCCAAGTATTTGGCGGATAAGAAGGATGGAAATGTGAACAAAGGTATATGTGATATACATGTTATTGATGTGTACCTTACTAGAGCTCGCACTAGCACCTGGGTATTTGATATTGGTTCTGTTGCTAATATTTGCAACTCGAAACAGGGACTACGGATTGAACGAAGATTGGCTAAGGACGAGGTGACGATGCGCGTGGGAAATGGTTCCAAAATCGATGTGATCGCCGTCGGCACGCTACCTCTACATCTACATTCGGGATTAATTTTAGACCTGAATAATTGTTATTTGGTGCCAGCATTGAGCATGAACATTATATCTGGATCTTGTTTGATGCGAGACGGTTATTCATTTAAATCTGAGAATAATGGTTGTTCTATTTATATGAGTAATATCTTTTATGGTCATGCACCCTTGAAGAGTGGTCTATTTGTGTTGAATCTCGATAGTAGTAATACACATATTCATAATGTTGAAGCCAAAAGATGCAGAGTTGATAATGATAGTGCAACTTATTTGTGGCACTGCCGTTTGGGTCATATTGGTGTAAAGCGCATGAAGAAACTCCATACTGATGGACTTCTGGAATCACTTGATTATGAATCACTTGGTACTTGCGAACCATGCCTCATGGGCAAGATGACTAAAACGCCGTTCTCCGGAACAATGGAGCGAGCAACAAATTTGTTGGAAATCATACATACTGATGTATGTGGTCCAATGAATATTGAAGCTCGCGGCGGGGGTCGTTATTTTTTCTCACCTTCACAGATGATTTCAGCAGATATGGGTATATCTACTTAATGAAACATAAGTCTGATACATTTGAAAAGTTCAAAGAATTTCTGAGTGAAGTGGAAAATCATCGTAACAAGAAAATAAAGTTTCTACGATTTGATCGTGGAGGAGAATATTTGAGTTACAAGTTTGGTCTACACTTGAAACAATGTGGAATAGTTTCGCAACTCACGCCACCCGGAACACCACAGCGTAATGGTGTGTCCGAACGTCGTAATCGTACTTTACTAGATATGGTGCGATCTATGATGTCTCTTACTGATTTACTGCTATCGTTTTGGGGTTATGCTTTAGAGACGGCTGCATTCACGTTAAATAGGGCACCATCAAAATCCGTTGAGACGACGCCTTCACTACAGGAATCAGCTATTTTGCCGTCTGCCACGGCGGACGGCAAAGGCATGAACGGCGGACGGCAAAGGCCTTTGCCGTCAGCCGCGGACGGCAAAAGGCTCCGGCAAAGTAGGCTACGGTAAACAGCTACTTTGCCGTCTGCTTCCTGGCGGCTGACGGCAAAGGCCCTTTGCCGTCTGCCGCGGACGGCAAAGAGAGCGGATGGCAATAATTGTGCTCTCAGTCCATTAAGTGGCTAACAGCAGGCCTTTGTTGTCCGGCGCGGACGGCAAACTTTCTAGTGCCTTTGCCGTCTGCCAGCGGACGGCAAACTTTCTAGTGTCTTTGTCGTCCGCCGTATGATGTCATCTACACGTCACTACATGGCAGGCCTTTGCCATCCGCCGCTGATGGCAAACTCGTTTACTCTTTGCCGTTTGCCACTGTAGGCAAACTGACCAAATGGGTCAGCTCCCAGGAAGCACAGCTGGATGCCACGTGTCTTCTTTGCCGTCCGCGGCAGACGGCAAAGAGCCCGTTGCCGTCGGTGGCAGACGGCAAAGAGCCTGCATATTGGCTCTTTTTTCTGTTTTTTATTAAATCCAACAATTTTCACAGCAAATATATATGACATATATAGATATATTTCACAGGCATTCATATCACAAAATTCCATCCATAAACAAAGTTCCTTCATACATAAACAAAGTTCCATCCATAAACAAAGTTCCTTCATACATAAACAGAGTTCCTTCATACATAAACAAAGTTCCATTCATATCACAAAGAGCCTTCATACATAAACAAAGTTCCATCCATACATAAACAGGAATACTAGAACAAGAAGAGTAGCTTCCATGAAGTGAATGAAATCTGCAAAATGGCAAAATAAGAAAGTTAGAAATAGGTGACTAGAACAAGAAGAGTAGAACAATAAGAAGACTAGAACAAGAAGAGTAGAACAAGAAGAAGACTAGAACAAGAAGAGTATGTCATTTATGAGCTAACTTACGTGAAATGGATCATATATGAGCTAACTAAGTTGAAATGGGTCGTTTATGAGCTAGCTAAGGTGAAATGGATCATTTATGAGCTAACTTAGTTGAAATGGGTCGTTTATGAGCTAACTAAGGTCAAATGGATCGTTTTTGAGGTAACTAAGGTGAAATGGATTGTTTTTTAGCTAACTTAGGTGAAATGGATCATTTATGAGCTAACTTAGTTGAAATGGATCGTTTTTTAGCTAAGTTAGGTGAAATGGATCATTTATGAGCTAATTTAGTTGAAATGGATCTTTTTGAGCTAACTTAGGTGAAATGGATCATTTAAGAGCTAATTTAGGTGAAATGGATCGTTTTTTAGCTAACTTGGTGAAATGGATCGTTTATGAGCTAAATTAGTTGAAATGGATCGTTTATGAGATAACCTAGGTAAGATGGGTCATTTTGGAGTTAACCTAGGTGAAATGGGTCATTTTAAAGCTAACGTAGGTAAAATGGATCATTTAGGAGCTAATCTAGGTAAAATGGGTCATTTTTGAGCTAACTTGGATGAACTGGATCATTTATAAGCTAACCTAGGTAAAATGGGTCATTTTAGAGCTAACTTAGGTAAAATGGATCGTCTATGAGCTAACTAAGCTAATTATGCAATTTTTGACATAAGTAAGCTAAGTACAGATCGTTTTAGAGCTAACTTAGGTAAAATGGATGGTTTTGGAGGTCAGTAAGCTTATTAAATCATTTTGGAGGAGAAGAAGCTAAGTCTAGGTCATTATGGTAAGCATTGGAGGAAATAAAGCTAAGTCTAGGTCTTTATGCATGTGTTAAGCAAAACACTAGATAAACTTACCAAGATCCAGGAGGTGTAGGAGCGGGCTAGCTCGTGTCGGTAGCTAGAGAAGGATCGTGCGATGCTTGTCTGGAGTTACGCTACACCAAAGATCATTTCCAATGTCTTGTTAGCATGATGACACTCAAATGTTAAGACTAGCAAGTAATGCCATTCAAATAAAACTCACCGTGGTCCCAGGAGCAATCACTGGCATCGGCGGAGCGGTCTGACCTGTCTTCTCACACACAGACTGCACATTTGGTTTTGACGACTCAGTCATACTAGTTAGTAATGAGACAAACACTACATGAATGTTTTGCCTAATCTGCAGAAGAAACTTACCACAAGGAGCTCGTACATGGCCCTTGCCTGCATGTCATTCCGTGCCCTCTCCTCCTCCATCATCTTTGTCGTCCTCTCCTCCAACTCCCGCTGCCTCTCCGCCGCCTCCGCCAGAAGTTTCTCCATTCTATCTCTCTCACTCTGTATAGCAGCCTGCAACACCACTCACATGACCATTTGTAATCATTGATGGAAGCGCACACAATGTAATGGAGAAAGATAACTGAGTACGTATCACTAACCTTGATGGCGAGTTGCACTGGCCGTTCACGAGGCCTTATCTCAGGAGCGGAGCTCGACTGGCGCGCCTTGATCTCTGGGAGAGTGCTAGGACAACGGATAAGTCCATCTCCAATGGCTATGGAGCCATGGGACCTCCCGCCACCAGATATCATCACCAGCTCTGGATCAATGGGACCCTGGCTCGGGTTAAAGTCCTCCCCTTTCCTCTCCTTCCCCTCATCTCTATATCTCACGAGCTTGTTGTGGGAAGAGATGTTGGTGAAGTTGTTTGCATCATCGAGGTCAGACTGAGAGAAAGCCTTGACTTTCTTGAAAGAGGCAGTGTGGGCCATGGCATACAGGTCGTACACCTCTGGCACCTTATCCACCTTATTGTGGCGTGCCTGAAAGAGAGAAACAATGTAAATTAGTAATTAAAGAGCTCAAGCTAGCATGATGAATGAATTGCATGAATCATGAAGCAAACCACATACCCAGTTGCGCCCGAACTGATATAAGTTGGAGCTGCCTTGATGGTGTGGCACACCTTCCATTTGGGCACGTTTGTCCTTGGCCTCGTTGTGGAGGGCTAGCCATTCTTTTGAGCACCACTCATCGACCAACACCTCCCAACAATCCATCCGATCCGCACACCATCTCGGAGGCGCCTAAGTTAGCAAATAGAAACTTGAGCGCTACGGCTAAGAATTACTAAATGAAGGAACTTAAGTAGAAGGCCTTAAGAATTACCTTCATGTACTGCTCCTTACTCAGGAACTTATCGCGGCACGCCGGCTTGGTCTTCTTGATACCACGCAAGGCGTAGTAGTCTCGAACAGCCTGCACCCAAGCCTCGTGCCGTAAGTTCTGGAGTAGGCGCTTGCAGACGTTCTCGATAACATGTGCCGCGTCCTCCTCGTATCCCTCCTCACACCTGTAGAATGTCTGCAATCAAATGAGACAATATTGATTAGTACAATTAATAACTAGCTAGTTGAAGATTTTTAAATGTGTAAAGGAGAAATTACCCAGAACTTTCTGATCACCATGTCTGCCCTCGTGTCGCACACGACACCGTCGATAATCCCATCCGGCGGGGCCGGGGCAGCCACGTAGTGCTCCCAGCTCAATCCAAGCTCTGGAAGCCGACCCTCACCAGGCAACGTGACAAACCCCGGGAAGTTTTGCCGGCAAAGAACTCCAAGGACGGAGTTGGGCCGGCGGATACTATGATGGTGGTCCCAACCCCTGCAGCATGACAAGGCCAACGCATTAGTTATTTGAAGAAACGTGAATGCAGAAGGTACAAAAATATTAAATGCACTTACGTACCTCTCCCCATCAGGGAAAATCAACCACCTCTGCTCGCGGGTCGCCGGTACGGATGGGAGCCGTGTAGCACCACGCTGGTAGACGGTGCCCCCCTCCTCCTCAAGATCAGTCGGCTCCCCACCATCATCAGCATGGCCACTCGGCTCCTCGGGCTGATCCGGCCAGGTACCCCATCCGGACATGTGCTCCTCCGGGGGGTCTCGTGGGCCGAACTCTCATGGGCCGAAGGCCAGTCGACCCGAGGCTCGTGGGCCCAAGACCCGTGGACCGGAGGCTCGTGGACCGGAGTCCGTGTAGCCTCCTCCTCGGACGAGTCCACCCTAGCAGTCACGTGCTCGGGTGAAACATCTGGGGGTGGCGGCGAGGAAGGCGCCGTAGCAGTCACCCTACCTCCTCTCCTGCGACCACGTGCCCCACCTCCTCTCTTCCTACCTCGTCCCCTGCTGGGCACCGCGGTCGACGAAGAAGGGCCCGGCGGTGTGGCCATACTATCCAGCAACGCTCGGTGGAGAGGTGCGTCTGGAATGGAAGACCTCAGACCACGCGCCGACGAAGAAGGGGCCTTGCCGCGCTCCCGACCAGCGCCCACCATCTTTCAACACCTTCCATGACAAACAGTAAACGAAATTAGTACAACATAAAAAAAGGCCGACATGAATAATAATATGTGTATCACTTAAGTGTATCATCATCAAGTACAACATAAAAAAATTTAATACCTGACACTACTAATAATCTCGATCAGTATCATCAATAAATGCATAATCATCATCATCACTATAATCAATGACGGGCTCATAGGGTTCAGTGGCATTAACATGTGGAAGGCCACCTTGACGTAATCGGTCAAGCAATGATAGGTCATCCGCAGCAGTAACCTCTTCTTGTTCCGGCTCTTCTTGTTCCTCCTCTGGGGTGATGTCGGATTCACTGTCGCTGTCTACTTCAATGTTTTGGGGTGAAGTATAGCGGTTCTTGAAACGCTTTTTGGAAAGACGTGTCTCTTGGAAGAATTCTCCTTCATATGTGTCTGGGTTAATGTGAGGTTCATAATCTTCTTCCTTTGGGGGAGATAGTCTAGCACGTGGCGGCACTTCATAAACGACATCCCAACCTTTCAGATTTGGATTAGTTTGGCAGGCCCACGGTAGATAGAATACTTGGGTCGCCTGTTGAGCCGTAATATAGACATCAGGAACATCTAAATGGGTGTTTTGGTTGATTTCAACTAGCCCTATATGTTCATGAGTCCTTCTAGTCTCCTTCGGCTGAAACCAATAACATTTGAAGACTACGACATTCGGTGGGTTTTCACCATAGAATATAAGTTCATAAATTGCTTCAACTCTCCCATAATACTCGGTACCTCCTTCGCCGATAGCAGATACACAACAATTTGTAGACTTTCGGTCAGCCATAGATAGCTCTTTGCCATAGGTACGAAAGCGATACCCGTTGATGTCGTATTTGTCAAATGAACGGACCTTATAGTCCAAACCATTAGTGACTTGTCTCAATTCGGCGTCCATAGACTCTGAATTAGCCTACAAGTTTAATATGAAAGGATTGTTGCATTACGCACAAATTGGCGAATAAAACCGGGATAGCCGCCTACAAATTAGCCTACAAGTCTAATAGAAATTACCGTCTGTTTGAACCAAGAGATGAAACTGGGATAGCCACCTCCTTGCTTTGCGAGAAGCTCATACTCTTCGATAGAATCCTTTTGGATCACCGCTCCATACGAGAATAAGGCGACGTATCGACTGTATGAAATATCCAGGAATAAGAGCAGTTCAAAGGAAATAGAAGTTGCGAAACTATGTACCGAGAACTTACTCGATGTACGGCCGCACTTCTATCAGGTTGTTGAAGATATACAACGAAATGGTCCGCCATTGTTCGTTATCCAAAGATACTGGATTTGAAACACTGGCCGGTGCGAGATTCCCTTTGAATAGGCTGAGGTTGGATCCACCCTTTTATGGTTGTCAGCATTGTACCGAGGCTTCGGATTATGCAAATGACGACTTTTGGCTTCGTAGTGTGCTGTCACAAAGTTTGCCGCCTCCTCAGTGATGAATGCCTCAGCCATCGATGCTTCAATTCTACGTTTATTTTTACATTTTTGTCAAAGCGTCTTCTGCATCCTCTCAGTTGGGTAGCACCAACGATTTTGCACGGGCCCCCCCAATCTTGCCTCGGTCGGGAGATGCAAAATCAAATGTTGCATTGGATTAAAGAAGCCCGGTGGAAAGATCTTCTCTAACTTGCAGATCAACTCCGGCGCCAACTCTTCCATTTCTTCTAGCACGCCAGGCGATAGTTCTTTCGCACAAAGAACACGGAAGAAATAGTTGAGTTCTGCCAGTACTAGCCATTCATCCTCAGGGATGAAGCCACGCAACATCACCGGCATTACCCGCTCAATCCATATGTGCCAATCATGACTCTTGAGACCAAATATCTTCAATTTATCAAGACTGGCTCCCCTCTGTAGATTCGCTGCATATCCATCGGGGAACATCAACTGCATTTTCACCCACAAGATAATTTCCCTCATAGCTGGCCTTCCAAGATTGAACCATGCCTTTGGCTTCGTCCAGTTCTGCTTTCCTTTCGGTTCTTTCATGTTTTGTAACGGCCTATCACATAGCGCCTCCAGATCGACTCTAGCCTTAGTATTATCCTTTGACTTCCCATCTATGCCGAACAATGTACCAAAAAGTGCCTCGGCGATATTCTTCTCAGTGTGCATCACGTCGATGTTGTGTGGGCAAAGGAGGTCTTTGAAGTAAGGCAGATCCCATAAGCATGTTTTGTGAGTCCAGGCGTGCTTAGAATTATACCCCTTGAAGTACCCTGGACGCTCTGGATCTGGCTCGAGAGCGTTTAACTGATCCAGGGTCTGTTGGCCTGTCAATGCAGGTGGTGCAGAGTTTTTGACAACTCTACCTCTGATGAAGTTCTTCTTGTCTTTCCTGAACTTATGGCGAGGATTCAGGAACTGTCTATGCATGTCGAAGCAAGAAAACTTGCGACCGGCCTGAAGCCAACGAAACTCAAGAGCTCCCTTGCATGTGGGGCACGGGAACCTTCCATGCACACACCAGCCAACGAATAGCGCATACGCCGGCAAGTCATGCGTCGAGTACATGTACCAGACACGCATTATGAAGTTCCGTTTGCTATAGGCGTCGTATGTCTTGAACCCATTATCCCAGGCTTCTTGCAATTCGTCCTTAAGCGGTTGCATATACACATTCATATTTTTCCCCGGATAGTTGGGCCCTGGAATTATCAACGTCGGGAAAATGTTCTTTCTTTGCATAATCTGTCCGGGGGGGAGATTGAGTGGAAAGACAAATACAGGCCAACAACTGTATTGGGCTGCCGTCATACCAAACACACTGAACCCATCCGTGCTGATGCCGACTCGAGGATGCCTCGGATCTGCCACTTTGTCACCATGTAATTCATCAAACTTTTTCCACGCAACACCATCCGATGTGTGTACAATCATCAGATTCCCATCTGCATCTAGTTCGGTTCTTTTGCCCGTTTTGTGCCATGTCATCTGTCTGGCCGTCTCTTCGACCATGAAAAGACGTTGAAGTCTTGGTACGATTGGCATATACCGAAGAACACTAACGGGGATTTTGGTCTGTGTCTTCTCACCCATACCGTTGTCTACCACAACATACCTAGAAGACTTGCGAATGGGACAATAGTTCAAGTCCGCATAGTCAAGCCTAAACAAGACACATCCTTTCTCACAGGCATGTATCTTATCATAGGGCATCTTCAGTGCACGGAGGATTTTGTCCGAATGGTACAGGTTTGCAGGCATTACATGGCCTTTGGGTAGAAAGCGTCCAAATACTGTCATCATTGCATCGTAGCATTCTCTGCCCAAGTTGAACTGAGCCTTCAGAGCCATTACTTGTGAGATGGCATCCAACTGACAAAGCTCAGTGTGCTCATGGAGCGGACGTTTTGAAGACTCCAACATTTCATTGAAGGCCTTTGCAGATTCCTCCATCTCCTCGTCCGAATCCCGAGCATCATCAAAGTCTTGCACCATGTTTTCCATCCCGGTACCATGCTCGTCGGTGCGACGACGATCCACCTCAGCTCGGTCATGTTGGGCAGACTCACCATGAAATGTCCACACCGTATAATCGGGCGTAAAACCACTCTTCTACAGGTGTTTGCCCATTTCAGCCTCTGTCCTCTTTTCCCAATTGCCGCACCATAAACAGGGGCACCAGGTTTTCCTCTGGCCATTTGCAAATGCGGCTCGCACAAACCCCTTGGTTTTTGTGAACCATTCAGTGCTCCATTTGTTCTGACCAGTGTGACCTGTGTACATCCACGCACGATCACTCATCTTGACTTTCAGAGCTACTAGACACACAACAAATATATATATATATATATATAATTCACCATGTATATATTCATCAGTTGATCTACTTTGTCAATTTTATTACGTCCATGCAACCTACACTCTAATAGGTAATGATAGGTCCTAATCCCACCCGAGTATGTTTAGATTGGGTTCATTTTCCCATGCTATGCTCCGGATCCTACGCAAAATTTCGGCAGCACCTCCCCGCTGTTCTCCTGATACACGTCTCTGCAATAAACAGAGAGGATGTGTACCTGGAGAACAACAGGGCACGCACTGACGAAATTTATGCGTCGGATCCGGAGCAAAGCATATGGGAAAACGAACCCAATCTAAACATACTCGGGCTGTCCATGGATAGCGTTGGACAATTCGAAAGAATCAAGGTTATAAATATGCAAATGCATGCATATTTATAACTATGACGCTTTCGAACGGGAGACACATATTGGTTACGCATACTGATGATTCAAGACACATATATAGCTAGCTATCAAGTTTCATCGGAATAGATCAAATAATTAATGGGGGAGGAGGACATGTCATTTGTGCTCACCCACGAACGAAGGGGCAGAGCTCGTCAAACGCACGGCGAGGTCGCCGAACACCAAACCTCGCAGCGATGAAACAACTGCACATTTAAAACTACCCGATCAACACAATTATATATGATGTTTTTCATAACAAAATCAAAAAATATATGACCTAACTAATAATTCACAAATATATGACCCCGTCGGCTTCTGGAAGGCCAAAGAACACCTTTTCGGGAGGTGTCGGGGGTCGGGGTGTCGTGTCGGTGTCGGGGTGCCGTGTCGGGGTCGGGGTGCCGTGTCGGTGTCAGGGTCGGGGTGTCGGGTCAGGCTCGGGGTCGGGGTGTCGGGGTCGAGGTCGGGGTCTCGGGGTCGGGGTGTCGGGTCGGGGTGCCGGGTCGGGGTCGGGGTGCCGTGTCGGTGTCGGGGTCGGGGTGTCGGGTCAGGCTCGGGGTCGGGGTGTCGGGTCGGGGTGCCGGGTCGGGGTCGGGGTGCCGTGTCGGTGTCGGGGTAAGGGTGGGTGTGGTGTCAGGGTGTCGGTGTCGGGGTGTCGTGTCGGTGTCAGGGTCGGGGTCTCGGGGTCGGGGTGTCGGGTCGGGGTGCCGGGTCGGGGTCAGGGTGCCGTGTCGGTGTCGGGGTCGGGGTGTCGGGTCAGGCTCGGGGTCGGGGTGTCGGGGTCGGGGTCGGGGTGTCGGGGTCGGGGTCTAGGGGTCGGGGTGTCGTGTCGGGGTGCCGGGTCGGGGTCGGGGTGCCGTGTCGGGTCGGGGTTTTTTCCTCTTTTTTCCTTTTCTTCTTCTTCCTCTTCTTCCTTTTCTTCCTTTTCTTCCTTTTTTTCCTTCTTCTTCTTCTTCTTCTTCTTCTTCTTCTTCTTCCCCCTCCTTTCCTTTTTCCTCTTCTTCTTCTCCTCCTCTCCTCTTTTTTCTTCTTCTTCTTCTTCCTCTTCTTCTTTTTTCTTCTCCTCCTCCTCTTCTTCTTCTTCCTTTCCTTTTTCCTCTTCTTCTTCTCCTCCTCTCCTCTTTTTCTCTTCTTCTTCTTCTTTCCTCAAACTAAACTAAACCTAAAACTAAACCTAAATCTAGAACTAAAACTAAATCTAAATCTAAACTAAACATAAACCTAAAACTAATAAAACAGAAAAAAGGAAAAAAAACTAAATCTAAACCTAAAACTAAACTAAACCTAAACCTAAAACTAAAACTAAATCTAAACTAAACATAAACCTAAAACTAAAAAAACAGAAAAAAGGAAAAAAAGAGGAGGTAGAGCTCACCTGGGGCAGGGCCGGTGGAGGAGGTGGCCGGTGGAGGAGGGGGGCGGGGCGGTGGAGGAGGTGGCCGGTGGAGGAGGGGTGCGGGGCGGCCTGGGGCGATGGCGCCGGGCCCGGGGCGGTGGGGCACGGGGCAGCGGGGGGCCGGGGCGGCGGGGGGCCGGGGCGGGGGGAGGGCGATGGGGCGGTGGGGCGGCGGGGCCCCGGGGCGCGGGGGGGCCGGGGCGCCGGGGCGGCGGGGGCGACGGGTGGTGGGGCGACGGCGCCGGGTGGTAGTGGCGACGGGGCGGGGGGCCGGTGGGGCGGCGGGGTGGTGGGGCGACCGGGCGGCGGCGAGTGGTGGGGGCGGCGGCGCCCGGCGGTGGCGGCGGTGGGGTTGGATGTGGTGGCGGGGCGCGTCGGCGAGGAGAGAACAGAGAGTAACGGGCGGGGGGGTACGGGCCGTTAGGTAGTCTCCTCTTTGTCGTCCGCCTTTCTTTGCCGTCCGCCCTTTTGCCTCTTTGCCGTCTGCTGGCAGACGGCAAAGAGGTGGGGCGTTAAGTTTTTTCCAAACGGGCTGGGGGTGGGGGCCACCACTCTCTTTGCCGTCTGCTGGCAGACGGCAAAGAGCTCGCGGATGGCAAAGAGCTTCTTTGCCGTCTGCTTTTGGGTAGCTGATGGCAAAAAGCTTCTTTGCCGTCAGCTAGCAGACGGAAAAGAGCTGGCAGATGGCAAATTAGCTGATTCCAGTAGTGCTTATGAACTGTGGTTTGGCAAGAAACCAATGTTGTCGTTTCTTAAAGTTTGGGGCTGCGATGCTTATGTGAAAAAGCTTCAACCTGATAAGCTCGAACCCAAATCAGAGAAATGTGTCTTCATAGGATACCCAAAGGAAACTATAGGGTACACCTTCTATCATAGATCCGAAGGAAAGAACATTTGTTGCTAAGAATGGATTCTTTCTAGAGAAGGAGTTTCTCTCGAAAGAAGTGAGTGGGAGGAAAGTAGAACTTGATGAGGTAACTGTACCTGCTCCCTTATTGGAAAGTAGTTCATCACAGAAACCGGTTTCTGTGACACCTACACCAATTAGTGAGGAAGCTAATGATATTGATCATGAATCTTCAGATCAAGTTACTACCAAACCTCGTAGGTCAACCAGAGTAAGATCCGCACCAGAGTGGTAGAGTAATCCTGTTCTGGAGGTCATGTAGCGACCCGACCTCAAACGGTCAAGTCTCTGTGCTTCAGTGTCATCCCTGGATCGGTAATGCTGACACACACAATACTCAAAGGATTTATAACAAAGTAGCAATCACACACTTATTACATCGAATGTCTCCAAAGAGAACTTATTACAATAAATATGTCTTAAGGCCATCTAACACGATAACAGCGGAAGGCTTGGAAGATAAAGTGAGTCCATCAACTCCAACGGCATAGCTGAGTGCATGACAACGACCTATCGCACCTTCACTCGTCGTCTGAAAAGTCTGCAACATAATACATTGCAGCCCGAAAACGGGTCAGCACATGGAATATGCTGGCAATATAACATAGTAGAGCAATGAACAGGTAAATACTATCACTATATGCATATATGGATGGTGGAGGCTCTATAGTTATATGATTTTTGCGAAAAGCCAATTTTTTTCCTACAACAAAGGAATAAATTTTATTTAACTATCATGGTAGTTGAAACAACATTGAGAAGTTACCTCCAACTCAATCCCAATTAAAAGTAATTATCAACCCAACAAATTAAATTAGAGTGATGAGATACAATAGGATAATCCAAGTACTAGATACTCAAGATGTCCATAACCGGGGACACGGCTAACCATGATTAGTTTGTACACTCTGCAGAGGTTTGCACACTTTTCCCCACAAGAATCGATCTCCTCCGTTGGATTTCTCGCACTACATGGTGTTTGATAAACGGATGACCGAGACACAGTCTTTCAGAAGCATTAACTCTTTACTCCGGGTGGACAGTTACACCTACTTCCCTCTACATCTGCTAGCCCACCACTGAAAGAGGTCACACAACATACTCAACTATGCCAGAGCCCATAATGGCTTGTGGCTACACACGGAAGTTTCTAGCATGAAATATCTAACGATCCCTTTGATCCTGGGTGGCGGACCGTAGGAGGATCACACGGTATATCCCCGAGATCTCCTTGGACAACACTGGATTTCCCCAGGTGCCCAAACAAGCAATCCACCCAGATGTGTATTAAAGTTGCCACCTTAAGTTGAACCATTAATTAACAACTCACATCTATCATGATTACACTCAACCCAATCCATGTCTACGAGCATAGCATAGCAATATAAGCATAACATAAAAGTAACTCCCAAGGTTTGATAATAAACAGGGCAATATGTTCTACCTCATCTACTACTTCCCAATACCCACAAGTTAATCACATCCTAATCATGCAATGTTTGAGGATTGTAACTAATGCATAAAAACTAGGTATGAAAAGAGTATGATCAATGTGTTACTTGCCTTGCTGACGATCCGCAAAACCTAGGGACTCGTAGTAGCACGCTTCGCACTCCGGGAATTCTATCGCAAACAAACAATAACACACATAACAAATCAAGCAAAGATGCACAGGTAAAACTCAAATAAGAAGATCTAACCAGAAGGTTCAACTTAAGAACTCCGGTTTGCAAAAAGAATCAAATCAAACGGAGCAACGAAACTCAAAGTGCGAAAGAAACAAAATCCGATTACTAATCTGGGCTAAAGTTAAATTTTACAGTACCAAAATCTTGTTCAAGTTGGTTATACAGAAAGTGGGTTACGATTCGAAGATCTAGGCGCCTGAATCACCTGATTCCGATAAACGAGCGAAAAGATAAACTAAAACAAAAATTAGGTCAGAAATCGCGATCGGAAATAATCGCTAAAACCCTGGAAAAAGAAAAACTGACGAACAGGCTAACGAACGAACGTTTGCTGTCTGTGACTAACGGGTGAACGGCGTTCATTTAAACGAACGAACGAACATCCGCAAAATAAATAAACCGATGGTAACACCGATCTAATGAAATAAACCGATTTTTTTTAAAAAAAGGGATCTAGATCTAGGGTTTACCGAAATAAACCGACGAGAGAGAAAAAACAGCGGCGGCAGCGGCGGCGCGGCACGCGGCTCGAGGCAGCGGCTAGGGTTTCGGGAGGCGCGGGCGGGCTGTCGGCGGGGTGGGCTGCGGGGGCGGCGCGGGTGGCTTTTAAAGGCGGCCTGGCCTGGGGAGTCCGGGCCGGATACGGCCGGTAGGTCGGTTACCTTTTTTTTAAATAATTTCGATGCGCAGAAAAAGAAAGAAAAAGAATAATAAACGGACTCCAAAAATCCCGAAATAAATTTTGCCCGTCCTCTAAAAATATGCCGGACAAGGTGAACATTTATTTGGCCTAAAATGCAATTTTGATAAACGCATATTTTTCCTAATTCAAATAAAATTGCAAATAAAATCTGAATAAAATCAAATATTTGATTTTAATATTTTTCCTCCAATATTTCATTTATTTTGGAGAAGTCATATTATCTCTGCTCATATATTTTTAATATGAAATATTTTCGGAGAGAAAAATAAATTAAAACCAAAGTGATCCTTGTTTCAATATTTGATAAAAGTCAAATATGAAAAACGTGAAAACCCCAACTCTCTCCGAGGGTCCTCGAGTTGCTTAGAATTTTGAGGATCGCAAACGAAAATGCAATAAAAATATGATATGCATGAATGACCTATGTATAACATTCCAAATTGAAAATTTGGGATGTTACAAACCTACCCCCCTTAAGATGAATCTCGCCCTCAAGATTCGGGTTGGCTAGAAAATAGGTGCGGGTGGTCTTTGCGTAGATCATCCTCTCGTTCCCAGGTGGCTTCATCCTCCGTATGATAACTCCACTATACTTTGCAAAACTTGATAACCTTGCTACAAGTAACTCGGCTGGCAAACTCAAGAATCTTGACAGGTTTCTCCTCATATTTCAAATCACTGTCCAACTGAATCGCTTCCAGGGGCACTGTATCTCTCAGAGGAATATCGGCCATCTCCGCATGGCACTTCTTCAATTGGGAAACATGAAACACATCATGTACTCATGACAGTCCTTCGGGTAACTCCAATTTGTAGGCAACCTCTCCCATACGTTCCAATACACGGCACGGTCCTACAAATATCGGGGCTAACTTTCCTTTAACTCCAAAATGTTTAACTCCTCGAAGAGGTGACACTCGCAGATACGCTCTGTCTCCGATTTCATAGACTACCTCCTTGCGTTTTGAATCTGCATAACTCTTCTGTCGGGACTGAGCTACCTTTAGTCTATCCCGAATTAGCTTAACCTTCTCTTCAGATTCCTGAATCTGGTCCAAACAACTGGTGGTCTCCAACTTCATCCCACATCAACGGTGTTCGGCATCTTCTTCCATATAGGGCTTCGAAAGGTGCCATCTTCAAACTGGCCTGGTAGCTGTTGTTGTAAGAGAACTCCGCGTAGGGTAAATTGTCATCCCAACTAGATCCGTAATTAGCGCACAAGCTCTCAACATGTCCTCCAGAATCTGATTGACTCTCTCAGTCTGTCCATCTGTCTGCGGGTGAAAAGTTGTACTGAACTCCAGCCTGGTTCCCAAAGTCTGATGCAGCTGGTGCCAAAACTTTGAGGTAAATTGTGTTCCTCTATCTGATATGATGGTCCTCGGAACTCCGTGCAGACATACGATCCTGGTCATATATATCTTGGCCAACTTCGCACTGGTATAGGTGGTTTTCACTGGGATAAAGTGGGCTACTTTGGTCAAGCGATCCACTACTACCCAGATAGAATCATATCTCGATCGGGTCCTAGGTAATCCGGTGATAAAATCCATGCCAAGCTTGTCCCACTTCCATTCGGGTATCGACATAGGCTGCAGTAATCCTACTGGCTTTTGATGTTTAGCCTTCAATCTCTGACATACATCACATACGGCTACATACTCGGCAATATCCTTCTTCGTACCCGTCCACCAGAAACGCTCCTTCAAATCCAAATACATCTTAGTGTTTCTGGGGTGTATCGAGTATGGCGAGTCATGAGCTTCCTAAAGTATCAACTTCCTGATCTATTCATTATTGGGCACATATACGCGGTCCTCAAACCATAAGGTGTCGTGCTCATCCTCACAAAAACCTTTGGCTTTCCCTTCACTCATCTTCCCCTTTATCTCAGCAATCTCCTTGTCATCCTTCTGAGCTTCTCGAATCTTTCCCAACAATGTAGACTGAACTTCCATTGCTGCAACAAAACCTCTAGGAACAATCTCCAAAAGTAGCTCCCTGAGATCCTCGGCTAACTCCTTTGGCATCCCTCCGCTTACGAGGGTGTTAACATAACTCTTATGGCTCAAAGCGTCTGCTACGACATTGGCCTTCCCTGGGTGATAGTGCAGCTTCATATCATAATCCTTTATGAGCTCCAACCATCTCCTTTGCCCGAGGTTAAGCTCCTTCTGTGTGAAGATGTACTTCAAACTTTTGTGGTCCGTGTACACCTCGCAACGGTTTCCAATGAGAAAATGTCTCCAGGTCTTGAGCGCATGCACCACAGCGGCTAACTCCAAATCATGCGTGGCATAATTCAACTGGTGCGGTTTCAGTTGTCGTGAGGCATACGAAACAACTCTCCCGTCTTGCATAAGTACTCCTTCAAGTCCTAAGCGAGAGGCGTCACAATACACTTGGAAATCCTTGCGTATATCCGGCAGAATCAGCACTGGGGCTATAGTCAAACATTTCTTCAACTCCTGGAAACTTGCTTCACATTCTTCAGTCCAATGGAACTTGGTGTCCTTCTCCAACAATGCCGTCATAGGCTTCGCAATCTTAGAAAAATTCTCAATGAATCTCCGATAGTATGCCGCGAGTCCAAGAAAACTGCGGATCTCTCCAACTGAGGTGGGTGCCAACCACTCAGTGGCTGACTGGACCTTGGTGGGATCCACTGCTATACCTTCTCCTGATATAACATGTCCAAGAAATCCAACTTCTTTCAACCAAAACTCACATTTGCTGAACTTGGCATATAACTGATGTTCCCTGAGCTTCTCGAGAACTAAACGCAAATGATCCTTGTGTTCCTCTTCATTCTTCGAGTATACCAAGATATCATCAATGAAAACCACAACAAACTTATCCAAGAACTCCATGAACACCTTGTTCATCATACTCATGAAATAGGCAGGGGTGTTAGTTAGTCCAAAGGACATAACCGTATACTCATATAACCCGTACCTTGTGGTGAAGGCTATCTTAGGTATATCCTTTTCCCTAATCTTCAGCTGGTGATATCTTGATCGCAGATCGATCTTTGAAAACACCTTTACTCCTTGCAACTGGTCAAACAAATCATTGACCATCGGCAGTGGGTACTTGTCCTTGATTGTTACTTCATTCAACGCACGATAATCAACAACCATCCTTAAGGATCCATCCTTCTTCTCAACCAAGAGCACTGGGGCTCCCCATGGTGATGAACTTCTTTGAATGTAACATTTATCCAATAACTCCTTAATCTGCTTCTTAATCTCCTCCAGATCGTTTGCCGGCATCCGGTATGGTCTCTTAGATATAGGCCTGGTGCATGGCAACAGGTCTATCAAAATCTCGATGTCTCGATCTGGTGGCATGCCTGGTAATTCCTCTGGAAATACATCCGGGTAATCCTTTACTACCGGCACTTCCTCCGGAACAACTCCCGTGAGAGAATTTACTTGAGTCCTCCTCGGCGCATGCCTGGATACATACTTGATCCTTTTTCCCTCCGGGGTGGTGAGGAAAATCGACTTACTCGCGCAATCGATGTTTCCTCCATACATCGATAGCCAATCCATTCCTAGTATCACATCCAAACCTTGTGACTCCAAAGTTACCAGGTCTGAGGGGAAAACATGGCTTCCAATGGTCAATGGCATCTGAAAACTGTAGGGGAACACGACAGAAAACGAAAATTTCCGGTATAGCGAGCACGCCCAGGACCACTATGGAGACTGCATACAAGGTTTGATCTGATCCGTACCGACTCGAAGCGCAGCGGAAGAAGAGTCGGTGTAGATCGTCGGTGCAGATCCCCGCAGCTAGGATTTACAACCTCCCAACCGCGAGGATGTACTCCTTCTCCGGACAGCCCTTCGGGAGGCGGTCGGACAGTCCCCCGGACAATGTCGCGGACAGCCCTTCGGGAGGACCCTCGAAACTCGGACGGAGACTCGGACAGCCCTTCAGGAGGACACTCGAACAGCCCCTCGGGAAAAAGATCGAAACTACAATCTCTCTACAGGGTTGCACACATACGGTGTCAGCTATCCGGCAGGGCTTCGCCGTCCAGAACTAGTTCCTGCCGGAACCCAGACAGCCTTACGGCTCTACGAAACTCTTTTCGTGGGAGGGAGAGAAGAAGCCAGATAATGCATGGCATGTGTATGAGAGCAAGGGATGAGCTTTGGGCTGCCCACTCCTCCTCTATTTATAGGAAAGCCAAGGGGTAGGGATGGCTCACAAAAACCAAAAATGCCCATGCAAATGTCACACATGAAGGGCATAATGGGGAGTGAAGTGGAGCTCCATGGAGCCCCACACATGTGGCCGGCCAACCCCCTTGGGGGACCCCCATGAGGAGCATGCTTGGCCCCCAAGCCCTTCTAGAAGCCTTTTGGAGATATCCCAAAAGGTGACTCACCATAAAATATCCCAAAAAGCACTTTCACTATTCACGACGACATTTTTCAGCGTCTGTTCGAACTGAAAATATTTATGTGGGCTTAGAACATTTCCAGTACCCACCAAAATTATTTTCAACGCGTTCCGAAACAATTCCGGTTTAGTGATTTTCATCTGCGAAAAGCATCTGAAGTGGCTCCGGCAGCTCCGGAACATTTCCGGTTTTTATCTCAGAAAATTCCAAAAAGCTTCCAGAATGATTCTGGCATCCTCCAAGAATTATCAGGCATGTGCCGAAACCAATTTGACTTAATGGTGTATCCCGGAACAAGTTTTCGGTATCATCGAAACTTATCCGATGACCTCTCTCTGCGGTACGATTCCGCTGTCCGAAACTTTTCGGTGTCCGAAACTTTTTCGGTGATTTTCTCTCAGACTCCCTGTCTAGTATTCAGCAGATAGATGACCCTTAAGCGTGTGACCCTATAGGTTCGGTGAAGTATATACATGACCTGGAACCACTTCCGATCAATGATCAACATCGGAGCCGTGGACACCCATATTGACCCCTATACCCACATGAATGAATATTCGAGTGAACCTCCAGTTGCAGTGAGCTATTCCTGTTGCTTCGCGATATGTCACAAACACCCGAGGTGAGATTTATTGCATGCCCATGGACGAAAAATTTGTCCACCATGCAAGTTACCTCGTTACCGGTTTTGTTCTCTTTTCTCGTTTCCGTGTTCCGGCATCCCAGTGATCAAATCACAATGTGTCTGGCCAGACGATGATGGATACCGTTACACCGAGAGGGCCCGAGTATATCTCTCCATCGTCGGAGGAGCAAATCCCAATCTTGAGCTATCTTGTTACTTCCTATACTTTTCCGTGAACCCGAAAGCTGCCGTAATAGCCACCCAGTTACGGATGACGTTTAACAAACCCCAAAGTTCACGAAGCAAGCACGAAGGAACTTGATACTCTCATGGTCTAAGGAATTATGCAAACATTAACTATCTCAATGATATTAACCATAAACTTGTGACGAAGGTATCTCATAGCATAACATCAATCCGGGTTGATTCAACACAAGCGTTCTACCAAACTTGTGCCCTCAAAATTGCCGGCATAGTCATGCCCATGATCAGGAAACAGGATCATCATGCAATACTTGAGCTAGTCTTAGAGGCAAGACTAGGAATATATTTTACCGTTTATTATACCACACGTGCATATGAGTTCCCTCCGAGCCTCGTGGATATTGTAGACTCGAGAATCATTGCAGTTATAGCATGGATCATAAACATTCATTACAAACTTGGAGATAGAAAATAACTGTTATTACTGCCTCTAGGGCATATCTCCTACAAAAACATCATTGTCTTTCCATATATTCCGCTCCTGCCGAACTTACTAACATAGGTGTCCTAAGTACCTTAGTGGGCAACTTATACTTATCCACGAATCCCCTTGATATGTATGAATGCGATGCACCAGTATCAAAAAGAACGATTGCAGTAAAAGACTTAACCAAAAACTTACTGATAACTGCATGAAGCTGCTCCTCAACTTCCTCCACGTTCACGTGGTTCACTTGTCCCCTATTGAAAGGGTTGGGCTTCTTCCCAGCGCTTCCATTGCCATAGCCGTTCTTAAATTTCGGACAATCGTTGGCGTAGTGCCCGGTCTTCCCGCACTTGAAACAGGTAATGTGACTTTGATCCTTCTTGGCGGGTGTGGCTGGGTTAGAGCGGTTCTGATTGCTGCCTGCTCCATTCCCGTTTCCATTCTTGGGGCCATTGTGGTTGTGAGAACTTCCTCCATTGTGAGTGTGGCCTCCATGGTTATGTACAAGTCCTCCCGAGTTCGGGGTGAAACGAGGCTTCTGCTGAGCTCCAGAATTGTACTTTCCTTGTCCATACTTCCTCTTGCGGCTCTCAATCTGCTGCTGCTTCCCTTCAATCATAAGAGCCTTGTCTACCAACTCCTGGTAGTTGTTGAATGTTGCCACCATCAACTGCATGCTCATCTCATCATTTAGCCCTTCCATAAACTTCTCCTACTTCGTGGCATCTGTGGCCACATCATCAGGGGCATAACGAGATAGCTTACTAAACTCATCTACGTACTGAGCCACAGTACAATTTCCCTGGCGTAAGTTGCGAAACTCACGCTTCTTCATGCTCATAGCTCAAGTAGAGACATGGGCTGTGCGGAATGCTTGCTGAAACTGATCCCAAGTGACATTGGCTATGGGAAAAGTGGTTGTGTAATTCTCCCACCATGAGGCTGCTGGTACATCCAATTGATGTGCGGCAAACCGCACTTTCTCTGCATCCATGCAACCTGCGGTGGTCAACTCCCTTCCTATCCTGCATAGCCAATCCTCCGCAACTATTGGCTCGGTGCTACTGGAAAACACCGGCGGCTGTAACCTCAGAAAACGGGATAAGTTGTCAATTGGAGGAGGGTTGTTGTTGTTGTTGTTGTTGTTGTTGTTGTTGTTGTTGTTGCCTTGGTTCTGGACTACTATCTGCATCAAGGCATTCTGCTGCTGGATCAACTGGGTGATCTCCGGTGGGAAGACAAATCCGGTGTCACGTCTCGGAGGCATCTGATGGGTTTAGAGGGAAGAGAGTAGAATAGAAATTAGGTCTAGTGAGAAAACACTACCCATATGCACATGAGACAAACACAATCATATCACTCAATCAATCAAGCAAGGGCATACAATCGATCTAACTATCGTTACAGTGCTCGGACTATACTATTTACATGGGGGAAATACTACTGATCATATGGTGGTCTACTAGAAATTTTGATCGGTGGAAGAGTCCATGATGTCCGCTCCAGCTTCATCTTCATAATCATCATCACCATCATTGGGGTCGGAGTTGGTGTCATCGATGATGATGTAGTTCTCCGGACAAGTGGAATCGTCGTCTTCTTCTCCTGGCGCGGGGTCTCCCATGAATACTCCGATCTTCCTTATCAGGTCATCGTTCTTCTCCAATAGTGTCGCGATTTCCTCCTCATATCCATCGCGTGTAGACTTGAGTTCCTCTTCTAACTCGGTGATCCTTGTCATCGCCTTCTTTAAATCTATCATGCTTGCGCACATCTGGTTCTCCTGGCGTCGAATGTGTTGGTTTAGCTCCTGGATGAATGCTGCAATGGACTTGTCCCTCTTGGTGCTGACTATCTCCCATTGCTCATCTCGGCGCCTGCATATCTGGTAGATAGTATCCTTGAGATCCTTGTGGTAAACTTCGCCAATGGACATGGCGATGTGGGCTGCCATGCTCTTTCCCAGACTCCAGGTTGGGGCATCAAAGGAAAACTCTATGGGCTCCGTGACTGGCGTGAATGTCCTTCCTGGAACTTGAACTCGAATCATCCAGCACTCCTCTTCTGGTAAAGTGGCGTTGTAGGTCCCGGTGAAACTTGGTATTCCAATGTTCAGGTATCTAGTGACTTCCTTCAAGTGTTGTCCAAAGGGAGTGTCTTCATCCGGTTGTGCAAACTTGTTCCTCGAGTCTGCCATCCTAAAGAGTAGAAAATGGAGAGGAGTCAGAAATGAGTAGAGAAGAGTGATCTATGGCTTTTCTTAGTGGTCGTGTCCTACATTCAGTGTGTGCTCTAATACCATCTTGTAGCGACCCGACCTCA
This sequence comes from Aegilops tauschii subsp. strangulata, assembly GCF_002575655.3. Taxonomy (NCBI): domain Eukaryota; kingdom Viridiplantae; phylum Streptophyta; class Magnoliopsida; order Poales; family Poaceae; genus Aegilops; species Aegilops tauschii. Next base: position 420,029,756 of record NC_053040.3, on the reverse strand, counting down.
AACGGTCAAGTCTCTGTGCTTTAGTGTAATCCCTGGATCGGTAATGCTGACACACACAGTACTCGAAGGATTTATAACAGAGTAGCAATCACACACCTATTACATCGAATGTCTCCAAAGAGAACTTATTACAATAAATATGGCTTAAGGCCATCTAACACGATAACAGCGGAAGGCTTGGAAGATAAAGTGAGTCCATCAACTCCAATGGCATAGCTGAGTGCATGACAACGACCTATCGCACCTTTACTCGTCGTCTGAAAAGTCTGCAACATAATACGTTGCAGCCCGAAAATGGGTCAGCACATGGAATATGCTAGCAATATAACACAGTAGAGCAATGAACAGGTAAATACTATCACTATATGCATATATGGCTGGTGGAGGCTCTATGGTTATATGATTTTTGCGAAAAGCCAATTTTTTCCTACAACAAAGGAATAAATTTTATTTAACTATCATGGTAGTTGAAACAACATTGAGAAGGTACCTCACGCTCAATCCCAATTAAAAGTAATTATCAACCCAACAAATTAAATTAGAGTGATGAGATACAATAGGATAATCCAAGTACTAGATACTCAAGATGTCCATAACCGGGGACACGGCTAACCATGATTAGTTTGTACACTCTGCAGAGGTTTACGCACTTTTCCCCACAAGACTCGATCTCCTCCGTTGGATTTCTCGCACTACATGGTGTTTGAGAAACGGATGACCGAGACACAGTCTTTCAGAAGCATTAACTCTTTACTCCGGGTGGACAGTTACACCTACTTCCCTCTACATCTGCTAGCCCACCACTGAAAGAGGTCACACAACATACTCAACTATGCCAGAGCCCATAATGGCTTGTGGCTGCACACGGAAGTGTCTAGCATGAAATATCTCACGATCCCTTTGAGCCTGGGTGGCGGACCGTAGGAGGATCACACGGTATATCCCCGGGATCACCTAGGACAACACTAGATTTCCCCAGGTGGCCAAACAAGCAATCGACCCGGATGTGTATTAAAGTTGCCACCTTAAGTTGAACCATTAATTAACAACTCACATCTGTCATGATTACACTCAACCCAATCCACGTCTACGAGCATAGCATAGCAATATAAGCATAACGTAGAAGTAACTCCCAAGGTTTGATAATAAACAGGGCAATAGGTTCTACCTCATCAACTACTTCCCAATACCCAAAAGTTAATCACATCCTAATCATGCAATGTTTGAGGATTGTAACTAATGCATAAAAACTGGGTATGAAAAGAGTATGATCAATGTGTTACTTGCCTTGCTGACGATCCGCAAAACCTAGGGACTCGTAGTAGCACGCTTCGCACTCCGGGAATTCTATCGCAAACAAACAATAACACACAGAAGCAATCAAGCAAAGATGCACGGGTAAAACTCAAATAAGAAGATCTAACCAGAAGGTTCAACTTAAGAACTCCGGTTTGCAAAAAGAATCAAATCAAACCGAGCAACGAAACTCAAACTGCGAAAGAAACAAGATCCGACTACTAATCTGGGCTAAAGTCAAATTTTACAGTAGCAAAATCTTGTTTAAGTTGGTTAAACAGAAAGAGGGTTTCGAGACGAAGATCTAGGTGCTTGAATCGCCTGATTCTGATAAATGAGCGAAAAGATAAACTAAAACGAAAATCGGGTCAAAAATCGCGATCGGAAATAATCGCTAAAAACCCTGGAAAAAGAAAAACTGACGAACAGGCTAACGAACGAACGTTCTCTGTCTGTGACAAACGGGTGAACGATCTTCGTTTAAACGAATGAACGGACGAACGTCCGCAAAATAAATAAACCGACGAAAAAACCGATCTAATGAAATAAACCAATTTTTTTTTAAAAAAGGATCTAGATCTAGGGTTTACCGAAATAAACCGACGAGAGAGGAAAAAACGGTGGCGGCTCCGGCGAAGTCGGAGGCGGTGGCTGGCGGCGGCACGCGGCTCGAGGCGGCGGCGGCTAGGGTTTCGGGAGGCGCGGGCGGGCTGGCGGCGGGGTGGGCTGCGGGGGCAGCGCGGGCGGCTTTTAAAGGCGGCCTGGCCTGGGGAGTCCGGGCCGGATACGGCCCGTTGGTCGGTTACCTTTTTTTTAATAATTCCGACGCGGAGAAAATGAAAGAAAAAGAATACTAAACGGACTCCAAAAATACCGAAATAAATTTTCCCCGTCCTCTAAAAATATGCCGGACAAGGTGAACATTTATTTGGGCCTAAAATGCAATTTTGATAAACGCGTATTTTTCCTAATTCAAATAAAATTGCAAATAAAATCCTAATAAAATCAAATATTTGATTTTTAATATTTTTCCTCCAATATTTCATTTATTTTGGAGAAGTCATATTATCTCCGCCCATAGATTTTTAATATGAAATATTTTCGGAGAGAAAAATAAATTAAAACCAAAGTGATCCTTATTTCAATATTCGATAAAAGTCAAATATGAAAAACGTGAAATCCCCAACTCTCTCCAAGGGTCCTTGAGTTGCTTAGAATTTCGAGGATTGCAAACAAAAATGCAATAAAAATATGATATGCATGAATGACCTATGTATAACATTCCAAATTGAAATTTTGGGATGTTACAAGTCATGTTACTTGACCATGACGAACCTACGAACTATGAGGAAGCGCTGATGAGCCCAGATTCCGCAAAATGGCTTGAGGCCATGAAATCTGAGATGGGATCCATGTATGAGAACAAAGTGTGGACTTTGGTTGACTTGCCCGATGATCGGCAAGCCATCGAGAATAAATGGATGTTCAAGAAGAAGACTGATGCTGACGGTAATGTTACTGTCTACAAAGCTTGACTTGTTGCGAAAAGTTTTCGACAAGTTCAAGGGGTTGACTATGATGAGACTTTCTCACCCGTAGCGATGCTTAAGTCTGTCCGAATCATGTTAGCAATTGCCGCATTTTATGATTATGAAATTTGGCAAATGGATGTCAAAACTGCATTCCTGAATGGATTTCTGGAAGAAGAGTTGTATATGATGCAACTAGAAGGTTTTGTCGATCCAAAGGGTGCTAACAAAGTGTGGAAGCTCCAGCGATCCATTTACGGACTGGTGCAAGCCTCTCGGAGTTGGAATAAACTTTTTGATAGTGTGATCAAAGCATATGGTTTTATACAGACTTTTGGAGAATCCTGTATTTACAAGAAAGTGAGTGGGAGCTCTGTAGCATTTCTAATATTATATGTGGATGACATATTGTTGATTGGAAATGATATAGAATTTCTGGATAGCATAAAAGGATACCGTAATAAGAGTTTTTCAATTGAAGACCTCGGTGAAGCTGCTTACATATTGGGCATCAAGCTCTATAGAGATAGATCAAAACGCTTAATTGGACTTTCACAAAGCACATATCTTGATAAAGTTTTGAAAAAGTTCAAAATGGATCAAGGAAAGAAAGGGTTCTTGCGTGTGTTACAAGGTGTGAAGTTGAGTAAGACTCAATGCCCGACCACTGCAGAAGATAGAGAGAAAAGGAAAAGTGTTCCCTATGCTTCAGCCATAGGATCTATCATGTATGCAATGCTGTGTACCAGACCTGATGTGTGCCTTGCTATTAGTTTAGCAAGGAGGTACCAAAGTAATCCAGGAGTGGATCATTGGACAGCGGTCAATAACATCCAGAAATACCTGGAAAGGACTAAGGATATGTTTCTCGTTTATGGAGGTGACAAAGAGCTCGTTGTAAATGGATACGTCAATGCAAGCTGTGACACTGATCTGGACAATTCTAAATCGCAAACCGGATACGTGTTTATATTGAACGGTGGAGCTGTCAGTTGGAGCAGTGCTAAACAAAGCATCATGGCGGGATCTACGTGTGAAGCGGAGTACATAGCTGCTTCAGAAGCAGCAAATGAAGGTGTCTGGATGAAGGAGTTCATATCTGATCTAGGTGTCATACCTAGTGCATCGGGTCCAATAAAAATCTTTTGTGACAATACTGGTGCAATTGCCTTGGCAAAGGAATCCAGATTTCACAAAAGAACCAAACACATCAAGAGACGCTTCAATTCCATCCGCGATCAAGTCCAGGTGGGAGACATAGAGATTTGCAAGATACATACGGATCTGAATGTTGCAGACCCATTGAGTAAGCCTCTCTCACGAGCAAAACATGATCAGCACCAAGGCTCCATGGGTGTTAGCATCATTACTGTGTAACTAGATTATTGACTCTAGTGCAAGTGGGAGACTGATGGAAATATTCCCTAGAGGCAATAATAAAGTTATTATTTATTTCCTTATTTCATGATAAATGTTTATTATTCATGCTAGAATTGTATTAACCGGAAACATAATACATGTGTGAATACATAGACAAACAGAGTATCACTAGTATGCCTCTACTTGACTAGCTCGTTGATCAAAGATGGTTATGTTTCCTAACCATAGACATGAGTTGTCATTTGATAAATGGGATCACATCATCAGAGAATGATGTGATTGACATGACCCATTCCGTTAGCTTAGCACTTGGTCATTTAGTATGTTGCTATTGCTTTCTTCATGACTTATATATGTTCCTATGACTATGAGATTGTGCAACTCCCGAATACCGAAGGAACACTTTGTGTGCTACCAAACGTCACAACGTAACTAGGTGATTATAAAGGTGCTCTACAGGTGTCTCCGAAGGTACTTGTTGAGTTGGCATAAATCGAGATTAGGATTTGTCACTCCGATTGTCGGAGAGGTATCTCTGGGCCCTCTCGGTAATGCACATCATAATAAGCCTTGCAAGCAATGAAACTAATGAGTTAGTTGCGGGATGATGTATTATAGAACGAGTAAAGAGACTTTCCGGTAATGAGATTGAACTAGGTATTGAGATACCGATGATCGAATCTCGGGCAAGTAACGTACCGATGACAAAGGGAACAACGTATGTTGTTATGCGGTTTGACCGATAAAGATCTTCGTAGAATATGTGGGAGCCAATATGAGCATCCAGGTTCCGCTATTGGTTATTGACCGGAGACGTGTCTCGGTCATGTCTACATAGTTCTCGAACCCGTAGGGTCCGCACGCTTAAAGTTCGGCGATGATCGAAATTATGAGTTTTTGTGTTTTGATGTACCCAAGGTAGTTCGGAGTCCCGGATATGATCATGGACATGACGAGGAGTCTCGAAATGGTCGAGACATAAAGATCGATATATTGGACGACTATGTTCGGACACCGGAAGTGTTTCGGGAGGTTTCAGACATATACCGGAGTACCGGGGGGTTACCGGAACCCCCCGGGGAGTATATTGGGCCTAATGGGCCCTAGTGGGAGAGGAGGAGGGGCGGCCAGGGCAGCCGCGCCCCCCTCCCCCTCTAGTCCGAATTGGACAAGGAGGGGGGGCGCCCCCCTTTCCTTCTCTCCTTCTCTCCCTTCTTTCTCCTCTCATACTCCTACTTGGAAGGGGGGAGTCCTACTCCCAGTGGGAGTAGGACTCCTCTTGGGGCGCGCCATAGGAGGCCGGCCCCCTCCCCCTCCTCCACTCCTTTATATACGGGGAGGGGGGCACCCCTTGGAGACACAACAATTGATCATTGATCTCTTAGCCGTGTGCAGTGCCCCCCTCCACAATAATCCACCTCAGTAATATCGTAGCAGTGCTTAGGCAAAGCCCTGCGCCGGTAGCATCATCATCACCGTCACCACGACGTCGTGCTGACGAAACTCTTCCCCGAAGCTCTACTGGATCATGAGTTCGCGGGACGTCACCGAGCTGAACTTGTCCTAAACGCGGAGGTGCCGTACGTTCGGTACTAAGGATCAGTCGATCGTGAAGACGTACGACTACATCAACCGCATTGTTATAACGCTTCCGCTTACGGTCTATGAGGGTACCTAGACGACACTCTCCCCTCTTGTTGCTATGCATCACCATGATCTTGCGTGTGCTTAGGAATTTTTTTGAAATTACTACGTTCCCCAACACATCATCACCATCATCACGCCGTCATGCTGACGAAACTCTCCCTGGCCTCAGCTAGATCAAGAGTACGAGGGATGTCACTGAGCTGAACGTGTGCTGATCGCGGAGGTGCCGTGCGTTCGGTACTTGGATCGGTTGGATCGCGAAGACGTTCGACTACATCAACCGCGTTACTAAACGCTTCCGCTTTCGGTCTACGAGGGTACGTGGACACACTCTCCCCGCTCATTGCTATGCATCACCTAGATGGATCTTGCGTGTGCGTATGAATTTTTTTGAAATTATTGCGTTCCCCAACATGAAACTACTTCCGCAGGGCTACACCAAGCATAATGGATTTAGAGCGGAGGACGAACTAGGGGGAGAGGGGGCGCCGGCACACGGCTTGGGATTCATGGTGTGTGGCCCCCTCCCTCCTCACATATATATAGGTGGAGGGGAGGGGAGGCAGCCCTAGGGCACGCCCCCAAGGGGCCGGCGGCTGCCCTAGGCGCCTTCCTAGGTGCCCCCCTTCCATATTTGGTGCATGGGGGAGGAAAGGGGGGCAGCTGCCCTAGGGCGCCACTCCTTCCTTCTGGCACGCGGGCAGGGGAGGTGGAGCTCGCCCAGCCCCCTTGTGGGCTGGTGCGCCTCCCTCCTTGGCCCATGAGGCCCACCAAGTAGGTATAACCTACCGGTGGCCTCCCGGAACCCCTTTCGGCACTCTGATGGTAATCTGGTGCATTCCGAAACCCGAATACCTTCATCCTATATGTCAATCTTTACCTCCGGACCATTCTGGAGCTCCTCGTCATGTCCGTGACATCATTCGGGACTCCGAACAACATTCTGTCGCCAACATACATAACTCATATAATAGTATATTATCAACGAATGTTAAGCGTACGGACCCTACGGGTTCGAGAATGATGTAAACATGACCGAGACGCTTCTCCGGTCAATAACCAATAGCGGGACCTAGATGTCCATATTGGTTCCTACATACTCTACGAAGATCTTTATCGGCCGAACCTTTATGACAACATATGTAGTTCCCTTTGTCTGTCGGTATGTTACTTGCACGAGATTCGATCATCGATATCTCCATACCTAGTTCAATCTTGTTACCGGCAAGTCTCTTTACTCGCTCCATAATACATTGTCTTGTAACTAACTCCTTAGTCACTTTGCTTGCAAGCTTCTTGTGATGTTGTATTACCGAGAGGGCCCAGAGATACCTCTCCATCTTACGGAGTGAAAAATCCCAATCTCAATTCATGCCAACTCAATAGACACCTTCGGAGATACCTGTAGAGCATCTTTATGATCACCCAGTTACGAAGTGACGTTTGATAGCACACAAGGTATTCCTCCGGTATCCGGGAGTTGCATGATCTCATGGTCGAAGGAATATGTCTTTGACATTAAGAAAGCAGTAGCAATAAACTGAACGACCATATGCTAAGCTAACGGATGGGTCTTGTCCATCACATCATTTTCCTAATGATGTGATCCCATTATCAAATGACAACTCATGTTTATGGTCAAGAAACCTTAACCATTTTTTGATCAACGAGCTAGTCTAGTATAGGCTTACTAGGGACTTGGTGTTTGCTTATGTATTCACACATGTATTTAAGTTTCCGATCAATACAATTATAGCATGAATAATAAACCTTTATCATGATTAAGGAAATATAATAATAACCACGTTATTATTTCCTCTAGGTCATATTTCCAACACAAACATCATAGGATGACAACACATCATTGGTAATAATATGAAGCATAAAGCACCAATGTTCAAGTAAGGGGTACAACGGGTTGCGGGAGAGTGGACCGTTGAATATGGATGAGGGAAGATGATGGAGTGATACGTCTCCAACGTATCTATAATTTATGAAGTATTCATGCCATGTTTACAACAATTATATATGGTTTTGGTATGATTTGAGTGGAACTATCCTGGACTGACGCTATTTTCAGCAGAACTACCGTGGTGTTGTTTTTTGTGCACAAATAAAAGTTCCGGAATGGGCTGAAACTTTTTGATGATTTTTCTGGAACAAAAGAGACCCATGAAGCTTCGTGGGAGGACCAGAAGAGCCATGAGGCGGCCACAACGCACTTGGGAGCGGCCAGGGGGTAATGGTGCCCAAGTAGCTTGTGGGCTCATCATAACTCCTTTTCACGTGATTCCAACGCTAGAAATTCCTATAAATAGAGAAACCCCCAGAATAAACCTAGAACTTCACCGCCGCTGCCGCAAGCCTCTGTACGAAAGCGATCTCATCCGGAGCACTGTTCCGGCACCCTGCCGGAGGGGGAAATCATCACTGGAGGCCATCTTCATCATCTCGGCGGGTCTCCATGACGAGGAGGGAGTAGTTCACCCTCGGGGCTGAGGGTATGTACCAGTAGCCATGTGTTTGATCTCTCTCTCTCTCTCTCTCTCGTGTGTTATTGATTTGGCACAATCTTGATGTACCGTGAGCTTCGTTAATATAGTTGGATCGTATGGTGTTTTCCCCCTCTCTATATTGTTGTGATGAATTGAGTTTTTATCTTTGAGGTTTCACTATTATCAGATTGAATACTTTTATGGATTTGAGAACACTTGATGTATATCTTGCATGTGGATACCCGTGGTGACAACGGGGTGTTCTATTGATTCACTTGATATATTTTTTGATACTCAACATGTGGATTATCGTGACATTGGGGTAATCTATATATGCATAGGGGTTGATACACATTTTCATCCTACTTTCTCTGGTAGAGATATTGGGGCACTCTTTGAAGTTCTTTGTGTTGGATTGAATATTATGAATCTGAAGTTGTTTGATCTGTATCGAATAATCAACTCATGGATACTTGTGGTGACATTGGAGTATCTATGTGACATTAGAGTTGGTTGATGCGTATCATATGGTATTATTTTAGTACAAACTCTAGGGCTGTTTGTGACACTTATAGGGATGGCTCAATATATTGATCGGAAAAAGATAACTTTCAGGTGGTTTCGTACCCGACAACAATTTCATCTTATGTTCTCCGCTAGATAAGAACTTTGGAGTGATACTTTATTGCATGTTGAGGGATTGTTATATGATTCAATTATGTTAGTACTGTTGAGAGATTGCACTAGTGAAAGTATGAATCCTAGGCCTTGTTTTCAAGCATTGCAATATCATTTGTGCCTTGTTTTATCAGTTGCTACCTTGCTGTTTTTTTAATGTCAGATTACAAAAACATATATCTACTATCCATACTACACTTGTATCACCATCTCTTCGCTGAACTAGTGCACCTATACAATTTTCCATTGTATTGGGTGTGTTGGGGACACAAGAGATTTCTTGTATTTGATTGCAGGGTTGTTTGAGAGTGACCATCTTCATCCTATGCCTCCCACATATTGATAAACCTTAGGTCATCCACTTGAGGAAAATTTGCTGCTGTCCTACAAAACTCCGCGCTTGGAGGCCCAACACGAGTCTACAAGAACAAGTTGTGTAGTAGACATCAAGCTCTCTTCTGGCGCCGTTGCCGGGGAGGTGAGTGCTTGAAGGTATATCTTTAGATCTTGCAATTGAATCTTTTAGTTTCTTGTTTTATCACTAGTTTGGTTTATAAAAAGAAAACTAAAAAAAGATGGAAATGAGGTTGCCTCAAATCCTTCATCTTTATAATGTCTTTGTTGAAAATGATGGTTCGGAAAATTGTGCCAAGGTGTTAGAAGAAGAATTCAATAAAATGTTTGGCATAGAATATTTGAATGATAAGTATGATTGCAATGTTGCTATTATAAATTCTTTGAATATCCATGATGCTAATGATATGCAAAGCCATAAGCTTGGGGTTGCTATGTTTGATGAAGATGATCTTTTAAGTCCCCCAAGTTTTGATGAGCAAATTTATTATGATGATAGCATACCTCCTATTTATGATGATTGCAATATTTTATGAAAGTGGGTTTGGAAGAGTGTCAACTCTAGGTAATAATGATCCCACTATTTTGGAGGGTGTTGAATCTTATTACAATGATAAAAGTGGATTTGGAGAGGTCATGACTCTATTTAGTAAAGATTCCACTATCTTGGAAGAGGCTTCAATTGATTATGATGAGAACGAAGTTGCTACTTATGATGATTATTGTGATGATACTTATGTTATAAAAATTAGTGGTGATTATATTTATAAAACTTGTCATACATACAAATATCCTTTTACTGAACATGACGCTTTTAATGTGGAAACAATTAACAGTATTCGAGTTTCATATGATACTCACACTATTATGAATGAGAATAAATTTGCTTATGTAGAGAGTAATAAAATTTCTATGCTTGTAGGTCATGAAAAGAATGCTTGATGTGATAGTTATATTGTTGAATTCATTCATGCACTACAAAAAAAGACACTTCCGTGATGATACGTGTTTGTCACAGTAGGTCACGTTTTCTGTCATGCATGTACATCCATGAGGATTTTATGACAGAATCAAGATAGTCATACCTGTGCTGTCGTAGAAGTGTTCCATGACATTACCAAAATTATCATCACAGAAGTGTCCACTTCCATGACGATAAATGGCGCATCATGAAAGTGCTTTCGTCAAGGGTGACCGACACGTGGCATCCACCGTAACGGGTCGCCGTTAAGCTATCGGCTCCGGTTTTGGATCCGATAACCCGTTAACAGCCCGGACCAATGAGGATTTTCCACGTTTAAAATTCTCATTGGCCGGAGGAAACACGTGTTGGCTCATCGTTGGGACAGATGTCATCCACTCATTAGACAGGAGGCGCCTATGATAGGTCGACACGTGGCACGGCCCAACAGTGGCCCATTCCGGTGAAAAAGGCTGGCCCAGTAAAAATTAGCAGGCCGGCCCATATAAGGTCTACTTGTCAGGTCCATATAAGCCCACGACCCATAATACATGTGCCAATTCGGCCCGTCAATGGCCCGTTAAAGATTTGACACCATTGCAGCCCATCGTCAGTTCGAGCTTGTTCACAGCCCGCTATATATTTGGGCTCAATATCGGCCCGATGGGATTTCGGCTGTTAACGGCCCATTCAAGGGATGGGCCAATTTTCAGGATGTACATCTTTCGGCCTTTTAGCGACCCATTTAAGTGTTGGGCCAATTTCTGGCCCAGTGTGTCTTTCAGCCTGTTGATGGCCAATAAATGAGTTGGGCCATTTGTAGTCGGACCTTAGTTTTGGCCTTTTAGTGACCCATTCAAGTGTTGGGCCAATTCCCGGCCCGGTGTGTCTTTCAGCCTGTTGACGGCCCATAAATGAGTTGGGCCATTTGTAGTCGGACCTGAGTTTTGGCCTTTTAACGGCCCATGCTCTTCATGGTCCAATACCAGCCCAGTTTCTCTTTCGCCCTGTTAAAGGCCCACAACACAGTTGGGCCATTTACAGTACGACCTGACTTTCGGCCTGTTAGCGGCCCATGCTCTTCATGGTCCAGTAGGAGCCTGCTGTCTCTTTCGGCCTGCTAAAGGCCCACAGTATAGTTGGGCCATATGTAGCCCGATCTTAGTAAGGGCCTGTTAACGGCCCGTGAAATCAAATGGGCCCACTTGTTGCCCGCTTCGATGTCGGCCTGTTAACGACCCGGGTGGTAAGAGGGCCGACCATTAACTTTCGGCCTAGTAACGGCCCATTAACTTAATGGGCCCACTAAAGTTCGTACATGTCTTTAGGCCCAATTAGATATTGAGCCCATTACGATGAGCAATTATGCACAGGACCAAAACCGATCAAGCAAAGGTACGACATACAGGGAAAACGTTGCACATCCAGCATATATTACAGGAAATTACATCCACCGGGCAATCAAAGATTGATGCCAGTGCAAATAAATGAACAGAACCTAACGATCTACAACGTCACAATTTGCAACCTCAGCGCGGATGACGCCCATAAGCATGTGGGCAAGTTCTTGCTGCTTTGCTACACTGTCTCTAAAAACATTAATCAGTTGTTGCGCCGCACGAATGTGCAGCTCTGATTCCTCCACCATTTCCATCATTGATTCAGCCATTAATTGGTTCACAAACATACATTTTTTCCATTGCATTCGAGACAGAGGAAACTGAACAGATTCAGATGGCGATTTTGGCAGGCTTGTATTATTGATAGTGGAGAGTGTCTCGACCATTGCATCATAACATAAATTAGGAGGGGAACCGAACAAATTAATCATGAGTTATTGCCATATTACCTGGCCTAGATTTATTGTAAAGAAACAATGGGGTTGCCTTGCTGTTTTCAGAGTTTGTCTTCTTATCTTCAGCAGCCTGCACCAAATTAACACACTAGCATTGCTATCATTAGCCAGGTCGGATACTAGGAAAGCAACATTGAGACAACGAACGTTTGGGCAACCAGACCACACCAGCCTACACCAAATTAACACAATATGGCACATCTATCATCAACCAGGTAAGGTAATACGAAAGCAACATTGACACAATGAATGAATGGGCAACCAGAGCAGCACTACAATTCAGTAATGTGCATGATATGAGATAGTACACTCATGCAGCTAAGTATGCAAAACTACCAGGCAGTTTTCCTTACAAAAATCAACATTGTCGCCTTTAACATTTTGCGACAACTGAATTTAGATCAGATAAAGGTTGGATTCACACCGATTAACAAAATACATGCTGATGTAAAAATATAGTGATATACAACAGGTACTTACATCAGCATTGGAGCACAGAGAACTCCAACAAGATAATTTCCTCGAATACGATCCCAATGGAGGGAATCTTCTATCGTTTAACCTTATTTTCGAAAAGAGAGATGGGTAAGAAACATGTTGAAAATATGATGAGAATGCTATAAAATTTCATGATGCGAGGATACGCACATGCTTCTTAGAATGGAGTTGACATATTTTTGCTGGACTGGAGCGGACTAGTTCTTTGGCCACTGGAATCTGCTTATTATTAGTGGGAGTTTGGTTTCTCTGTGCTGGAGCAGTATCTATGAAAACTGGAATTGGTTTATTATCTCCTGGCATTTGGATCTTTTGCAAAGACCTGGTTTGTAACCCTTCAGATTCTAACATAGCCGTCTTCCGCTTGCATGCCTTATATAGAAGAATGGTGCTTCAGTTATAAAACATGCTACAACTCAGATGGAATAGGTACTGAAGAATAGAAAGGCATGAGATATTGACATGTATTCCCTCCATCCGAAAATAAATGGATGGGTCTAGGCGTATTTCAGTTCTAGATACATCCAGTTTTATCCATTTCTGCGACATGTAATCCGGACGGAGGGAGTATGATGTAAGAGCTAGGGATACAACAGGACAACAGTGTAAAAAAACACTACTTGAATGTAGAACTGTATGCTAGTGGAATACATTATAGAAAAACACTAAGGCAACATATGCATGTATGATTGGGAAACTAAGATGGCATTGCAAGAGACCACTAGAACAACACTTCAATGTAAAAAAAAGAACATGGTATGGTAGATAGATGAAGTACATACTGATGAATAACAATGCATAAGATATTGAGAAGCATCAAGTCCAAACTAAGCAGATGCCATTGCGATAGAGTAGAATGACATTACTTGAATTTCAAAACATGTTATCATTAATGGAATAGGTACTAAAAAATAGGAAAGCATGCCATATTTGCATGCATGATCAGCAGGCGAAGCACAAGGCCTTGCAACAGAGTAGATGCACTCCAGGACATTATATGCATGTTGTACCCATATCAAGGGCCAAGTTAGAGTAAGGACCTTATGGGGTGAATAGGATTCATCATCTTTCTGCAAGTCTTGCGAAGAACTGCCTTTACATGTTCCATCATATTGGGTATCATTGACGTCAAGTTTGTTGGCCGTTACATTGCTCCGTGAGGTTCTTGTGGATAAATCAGTGTGTGCAATTATATCTGACATGCATGGAAGACAACTAGTAGTTAGATTTATGTAATGAGTGCCTGTAGGAGACGACATAAATAGTAGGACTGGGGTTAACTAGCAGCAACAGGTCTCAAAAACTAAAGGGAGAACACAGATGAAAGTTATAGAATATGTATTGTTTGTACTCGATATTAACTAGATGGCACACAAAAGTATTAAGGAACAACATAGGTTATACTAGAAGTGGTATAATACTATAATCACCAGCCTGTGGGATAGCATTGGCTGGTGGATGATAACTATGGAACAACGTTACCTAAAGAACAAGTCTCTTAGCTGAACTATGGAACAATGTTAACTCTTGAACAAGACCCGTAAGAGATCAGCACGAATATACAGTGAAATGTGATAATCTATTTTCAATGCTTAGATGAATAACAAAGCCATAAATGTTGCACACAAGTAAGATGAGGGTACAACCTATCTGGCCGCCATCCATAGGAGTGAGCACCATGTGCTGACTTGTTGATGGCCCTGCAGTTGTTGTGGTTGTCCATGTCGGGCACGCGCATTTGATGCAGGGAACTATTGAGTGGGGACTATAGCTCCCTTCTGGTGCATGCTTCCCTTGTTGGAGCAGCTACGGTGAGTCGGAAGATGGTGTGGCTGAAGATGCAGAAAACGCATAATGTTAAGAATGACACATCTCTCTGATCTGAAGAAATACCCTAAGAGATCAATAGCAAGGTACGAGAGTGGTCACACGTTTGTTGACTGAAGACTAAATTGGGGTCACACGATTTATTTTATTTTGGTACTGTCCGATCTACACCGGATGGCTTGATGGCCGTCTTGTGCCTCCCGGCTGACACTGTTCGGAATCTTCCCTGAAGAGCCAGCGACCACCGGCAGAGCAGCCTACATCCGCCATCCGTGGCCCCGACCAAAACCCCGCTCCCCGCCCCACCGCACTGCCGTGGTTGCGCCGCCCCCGGACCAATCCACAAAGACTCGTCGTCATCCAGATCCGGTGGCGGCAGTACCTTCAACCCACGGAACTCTAAGATAGCCATCTAAGCGCTGCTTCCGCGGCGAACTTGCGCCCCCGCACCCTTATGTTAGACACCAGCCAACCGGCAGCCTAGGAGCTCCACCGGCTCGAGGGGTGCTGCTTCCCATTGGGAATCGATTGGCCCAGAATAAAAATTCAGACAACTGACACCTAAATAAAGTGATTTGAGATGACGGTGCAACCTATCTGGCGGCCTAGTGAAGTAGGCAGCTCCAGCTGCCTAGTCGGTGAGGTCGGCGCGGTTGCAGTGGCTACCGGCAGCAGGGAAGTAGAGATCTCATGATGGTTGACGGCTACGGGGAAGCAGTGCCGGGGCTTTGGACGGGTCCAAAGTTGGAGCCGCTCCGGCGCCGTGAACAATGGCGGGGGTGAATCAGCTCCGGTACGGTTCACGCGGCCGTCGTCGAGGCAGCTCCGGCAGCACGGAGTAAGAGGCACATGGCCCAATGCACGATGGCAAATGGATAGCGTCTCCGGGATTAGAGAGGAGGGCGGCTGTGAATTTGGTGCGGTGGGGGCGCCATGGAGGAGGGGCTGAGGTTTCGCGGCTCGGGAGAAGGGAGCTTCCAGGGAGAAGGTGATTTGGCACCCACGAGGTATGAATGGGGAATTGGGAGGGGGAACCATGTCTTACGGACGCATTTGTCTGAAATGTGGGAGGGAGTTACAGTTCTACCCCTGCCTTTAGGCTTCTCGGCTTGGGTCTGTGTACTGAGGGTCGGGGATAGTAGAGTAACTTTGCTTCTCCCAAATAGTGGGCGCGAGCGATTTCAGGCTAGGAGGGCATGTTTTGAAATATATTGGGCGCGAGCGATTTCGGGCGAGGAGGGCGTGTTTTGAAATATAGTGGGAACGAGCGATTTCGGCGCGAGGAGGGCGTGTTTTGAAATATAGTGGGCGCGAGCGATTTCGTGCGAGGAGAACGTGTTTTGAAATAGTGGGCGCGAGCTATTCCGGGCGAGGAGAGAGTGTTTTGCCAACCATGGTTTATGAATTATTCGGCACATGTCATTTCGGCCGAGGAGAAGGCGCGCTTGGATGAAGTTACGAACCTACCCTTGATGTACAACGGGCCAATTGATGTGTGTCCCACATAGGCCGGTAATTTCGTGTCTCCCATATATTTGCTCGAGCGAATTCCACCGAGCAGAGGGTGTTTAATGGTTCGTTCAAATTTTGGGAGAACGAGCATCCACATCTACCTTACCAAGTCAATTCAAATCAAATTTTGAAATATTAGCTTGCTACTTCTTTTTTAGATGGAGAGATGATGCTCGGGAGTAATGTGTTTTTACAAGCTCGTTGCTAGCGATTTATTATGTGACAAGTAGTTGACCCACTAAAAAACGGGAATCAAACCCAAAATGAAATATCTCGATTCAATGAAATAGCTCGTTCACCAGGTCAAAATAGTGAACTAAATCCAAAATTAAACACCTCAATCGAGTAGCATGTTGTACAGTATTATAGTACTCCATGAACATGTTGAGAGTCAAATTAATGAACTTATTCGATATACGCATATCTCTGTTCATGTGTGGATTGCAGACAACATGTTCTCCAATTTAAATATTTGAATGCAAGTTTATATCGAAACATGGTTTATATAAGTCTTTGATGCATAAAACGCGACCTCCCCCTCTCCCAGACTCCTGCTCTCTCTCTCTCCGACAATCTTCAATTCTATCGCACGCATCCAACACACAAACCTTGTTAGTCCCTCTCCCTCTCTCAATCTCTCTCTCTCTCTCTCTTTGTGTGTGTGGGGGGGGTCTTTCTAGTTCGCATGCATATATACTCCATCTATAGGTCTCTCTCGCACACTATGTGTGATTCTCTATCCAACCTAAATATCTTGGGTGCACTCATCGTACACACACAAATTCCTTGGCTCGTTGCCCGTAACTCTCTCACGCACCACTCTGTCATCTCGGAGCTCTTCCCTCTCTCTCTCTCAAACTCTCCATCTACCTAGGTCACACATACACATGCATATCTCACTCGCACTCAATAGACCCATCTAAAACTTTATCTCTGTCCCTCGTTCTCTCTCCATCTCACACGCACACACACACAATCTCATGCCCAGCCAAGCATGATGGTCTCTCACTCAAATGTAGTCACACGCAGTCCCCCCTATATGTATATGACTAGCTAATCTTAGTCTCCATCACAAACATGTGCATGGTATATCTCGATTTCTCTTGGGGAATCTTTCTATCTCGCACGCACCTCCCTCGATCTCCCACCCATATAAGTCCCCTCATGATCTCGAGGGAATCTCTCTATCACAAAAACATCCTCTCTCCCTCCCCATGCGTCCATGTTCTCCATGTGTCCCTCTCGACCTTTGTTCCTTGTTGGCCAGACCTCTATTGGACATGTGCTACAGGGGTGTCTCTCTTCGTTGCAAACAATCACGCACTAGCTACCTTCGTGTATCTCCTCACCTCGCTTTTCTATCTCGGAGATGCATGCGTGATATGTTTACATAAGAAATGAAAAAACACACACTCTCTCTAATTTATCATTTGTTGTCCCTTTCTCTTTCACACACATACTCTTTTTGCACACTCACTCATTCTCCTTCACACGCACTTGATCTCTCTTGACTTAGGCACTCTCTTCGGTCCATAGCATATAGATTTATTGAAAAGTCAAACATCACAAAGTTTGACCATGTACGTGGAGAAAAAAATTTACATCTAGAACGGCAAACATATACCATTAGATTAATCATGAGATGTAGTTTCATATGATGTATCTTTGGTATTGTAGATATAAATAACATTTGCGTAAACCTGATCAATGTTTCCAAAGTTCGACTTCTAAAAAAATCTACATGCACTGCATTATCAAGCGGATGGAATATCTCTTTCCCCCTCTCAGCTATCTGATGCACCACTCAGCCTTATCGAGGCTCCTCTATCTCTCTCAAACTTTATATCTCCCTGGTTCACACATACACATGTCTCGCTCGTGCTACATATAGACCCATCCAACACTATCCGCCCTTGTTCTCTCTCTATGTGACACACACCCCCTAAGTACCATAATCCCTCACTCCATCATAGGTGCACGCACTCCCCCCTAAGTATGATTATCTCTCACTAGCCATCAGGAACACACGTATTGTCTCCTTCCATCCATACGTCTATCTCGATATCTCTCGGGGTATCTTCTATCGCGCACACACCTTGTCACTCGATCTCCCACCCATGTAGTTCCATCACGATCTCCAGGGGATCTCTCTATCACAAACATACACTCTCTCCTCCCCATGTCTGCATTTTCTCCGTACGTCTCTCTCGACCGCTCTCCCTTGCTTGTCAGACCCCTGTTGGCCACGTGCATGGGGTCTTTCTCTCTCGGTTGCAAACAACCACACACTATCTCCTCACCTTGCTTCCGTTGTCGAAGATGCATGCATGTGTGATATGTTTGCATAAGACACACAAGCCTTTTCTCTCCTTTTATCGTGTGTTGTCCATGTCTCTTTCACACACGCACACACACTTTTTTCACTCACTCTTTCTATTTCACTCTCTCTCTCTCTCTCTAGTTAGGGACTCTCTCACGTCCATAAGCATATGGATGTTTTGAAAAGTCAAACCTCAGAAAAGTTTGACCAGGTATATGTGGAGAAAAACATTTACATCTGGAACAATCATTAGATTCATCACAACATGTACTTACTTCATACTATCATTTATCTTTGGTATTGTAGATATAAGTAATTTCTTTATAAACTTGGTCAAAGTTTCAAAAGTTTGACTTTAAAACAAATGTTGGCACTACATTATCGAACGGAGGGAGTAGCTCTTTCTCTCTCTCTTTCCTATCTCTCACGGGCCTCCCCTCTCACTCGAACTCTCTATACCAACGGATTATACGCTCACCGTGTCAGCGTATAGCTCCGTATATTGTTTAGTTGACTGGTCAACCAGTCCACATGCTGCCTTGTCAGCTCGTGTTCTGTATCTTCATGTGCTGGCCCATGTGGCAGTGGGTGAAAATAAGTAAACTAGAGGCCCATCTGACACGCGGTGAAGTAAACAAAGTTGAAACCACTGGGGGTAGCACCCCGCACGCTAGTAAATTGAGGGCGCATTGAGGACACACTTCTTTCGCGTGAAGGACGCACTCGTGCACAATTCACCACTGCGCGGCGGCATGCACAGAAGAACGCACTCGCGCACACCTAGGAGGCTAGCACACAACACAGACCAGCACACGTGTACACCGGCACCGCCGCCGGTTGAGATGGACGGCGAGGCAGCCAACAAGCGGAGGCGGCTCGAGCCAAAACTGCATCCGGCGAGCCTGGACTTCATCAGCAGCCTCCCCGACGACATGCTGCTCGTCATCATCGGCCTCCTCCCCACCAAATCTATCGTGCGGACCGCCCTGCTCTCCCGGCGGTGGCGCCCCCTCTGGCGCCGCGTCCCCCTCAGTCTCACCGTCGACAGCTGCCTCTGCGACGGGGATTGCAAATGCATGGCCACAGTCTCCAAGATCCTTTCATCGCACCCTGGGCCAGCCAGACGCCTTGACATCCGCATGTTCAGTACCAACTGCAAGGTCCAAGCCAAGCTCGACGAGTGGTTCTTATCCCCCGCCCTAGATCAGCTCGAGGAGCTCAGCTTTGAAGCTGGACGATGTCGCTCTCTGCCGCGCTCCGCCTCACGCCAACGCTGCGCCGCGCCAGCTTCAGCTCCTGCTATCTTCCCCAGATTAATGTCGCGCCCGCCCTTCTTCTCCCTCAACTCAAGCAGCTCGACCTCTTCGACGTTGGCATCTCGAAGCAGGCTATGGAAAACCTGCTCCGCAGCTGTACTGCGCTCGAGTAACTTCGTCTTGAGCAGATCCACGGGTTCATTAGCCTCCACATCGCCTCGACGAATCTCCGATGGATTTTTGTGTCTTGCTGGCCCCGCAACAAGACATCAATTGGGAAGAGATCACTCCAGTTGTTCCACGTTATGGTCATTGAGAATGCGCCTTTCCTTGAGAGAAGGTCCAACAAAAATCAGGGTCATTAACGCGCTAAAATTGACAGCGTTGGTGTACTCATCTGCCAAATTCTCTGAACTCTTTATTGGATCCGCAGTCGTTCAGGTACAACACTCATCTTCTTCTCCGTCTTCTTGAAATTCACATTTTTAAATTTCTTCTTGATGTATTTACGACCATCTTCCAGAAAATGATTCCCACAAGCTTGACCTAGTCTATGCGCACAGTGAAGATCTTGGCAATAAAATCTATCGGCCCCAATCTGGATCAAGTTGTTGGATTCCTTACATGCTTTTCGTGCATGGAGAAGCTACTCATCGAGGTGAAACTTCTTTCCTATTAGTAAACGGTAATCACAACGTAGCTCAATTTTTTCGTAATTTTCCCAAATTACGATGACAAGTGTAGTGTTCAAAATTGCATCTACGCACTGCACCGAAAGAAATGTTTTTAGTATTTTTTCTCACGTGATCACCTGCATCTTTTTTTGCTGTACTACTATAGTAGCCTAGGCTAGTCATAGTGGAAAGTAACTTAGACTAGTAACTCTATGGTTACCCTAAGAGCAAGTACTACCTCCGTCCTAGTTTACTCTTCCCATTTTGTAGTATAAAAATTTGACCATTGATTTAACTGACAAAATGTTAATGCATGTCACTAAAAATTATATCGTTGGATTCCTATTTGAACATAATTTCAAATGGTATAATTTTTGGTGACATGCATTGGCATTTTCTTAGGTAAATCTATGGTCAAAATTTTACACTAAATACGAGGTAGTACAAAAGTGGGCTATAACGGCCCTCCACTATGTAGGCCAAAACACGTGCCAAATTCACTTGTGATGCATTTGGTATCGATGCCCCTCCATTGCTCACCTGGTGCCCCAATCTGGATCACCTACTTTGCTCCGGTGCCAAATTAACTCACACAATGAAAAAACACTTGCGTGGGAGAGAGAGAGGACTGAGGCAATACAAAAACACTTGTTTGGGAGAGTGAGAGGCTGCTGTAGTTGGTTTGATTGATTTGTTTATACATGTGGGTCTGTGTGCACAGCGGTGCCAACTCTCTTACATCGCGAGAGCGGTGCCAAAATCTTTTGATTTGACATCGATGCATATTATGTGGCATACTTTTGACAAATATGGCATCGGCCACATAGTGGAAGGCAACAAATGCCCAAGCTCTTCACATGCTCCTAGGTAAATGAGAGGAAAGAGAAAGAGAGAGAGAGAGTGAAAAAATATCACTAGCCAGCCAACCCTATCGTATGAGCGAATGATATTGGTACCTCTTGATGACACGGCAATCTTATACAGCCAGCTGCTCTAATATGTTCGTTTCTTTTGCAGATAAAAAAGACCCAAAAGTGAAAAATGTGTTGCACTATAACAATCACATCGAATGCCTTGATCTCCATCTTACAGAAATTGATTTGATCGACTACCGAGGCAGCACATGTGAGATTAAATTGGCCAGGTTCTTTGTTCTGGAGGCAAGTGTGCTCAAGGTAATGAGGTTTGGCGTTCTCTGGCGCAACAATGAATGGCGTGCTGATCACCGCAAGCGTCTAAGCCTAAATAACAAAGTCTCCGCAGAAGCTGAATTTGTTTTTGAAACATTAAGTGGCCAGAGACTGGAAAATTTATTTGCCCATTAGTGACTTGTCAGGGCGGTGGATTTTAGTTTGTACGATAATGCTGCATCCACCTAAAGTAACGAAAGTTCTTACGTAAACTTCCTAGTAATTCCCTCTTCGTAGGTGCAGCATTACTCCTAACATTTGTAATATCAGTTTGAAACTTGTAATATTGCCGTGTCCTATTCCTGCGTTTTCAAAATCCTGCGAATCAAAGAGGTCCTGAGTTGGTGATGATGTTGTGCCTGCCATCTTTCACCAATAGCCGTCGGATCTAGATCTGACGCATAAAAACCAAACTTCTCCAATTTTGCAAAAAGATGCCCGCACTTGGTCCCTATTTACAAACAACTCCTTGTCTCTCACAATCAGCCTTATCTCCTCCCCACCACATCTAGAAGGCCATGGAAAAATCTGGCGCGATGGCCGCTGCCAGCGCCGCCCACCCCCAATCTTGATGTTCCGTGCAATGCACGGGCATCTACGCACGGGAAATTATGTCGAACACGGCTAGTTGTAAGCAGGCTAGCTCTACAGCCATGATCATAGTGACTGCAGACGGTGAGGCTGACTATGGTATGCCGAACACGACGCCGATACTCAGGTGTCATCTCCGGCGCAGGGTCTTGTCACTTCACTGTGAGCAGCAGCACGTAATAATTTGACCAACGGGTAGTACAGTGCTACTAGTACATTGGTAGTACTACTACTTGTACTAGCACCATCGTCTGGATTTAGTAGTACTACCACGTCCATCCGGATTTAGTATTTGACTAGCAATATCTAGTAATGCATGTCACAAAAAATGTACTACTCCCTCTGTAAATAAATACATGGTGTATTGTTTTATTCCTATCGGCGAGAGAACTTAATGTCTTTTTGCTAATTAATAAGATTACATGCAATGAACTAACCACTGCATGTCATGTTTGGTAGTCTCAAGTCATTGAAAGCATGCACGGCCCACATCTCTCATAGGTTGATATGTCACGAAATAAGAAATGAGGAGGGAGTTAATGTACTGTGCCTAAGTGTTTTGGGATTACACAACATTTTTGGTTACATGCATTAACATTTTATTAGTTAAATCAAGGGTCAAAACTTGGCGCAAAATGCAAAGGGGGCCAATAAACCAGTAAATATCAAAGTTCTCTCATTTGGCCCCAACTAGAGGTCCGGTGAGATGACTATACTGCACCGTCACGGAGGGGGACACAGCTTCATTGACTTACTGCACCTGCCTTTGGTTGTATGACAGATGGGCCCAACAGGTGGCTGGCCCACCTGTCATACAGCCAAAGGCAGGTGCAGTAGAGGGCCGAGGAGTAGATGGCCAACACGCACATGAATTCAATGCAGTCTGCACTTCTCATATAAAGGCTCCCCGCCAGCCCAATCTACGAAATCCTACGCACCTACGCACCCTAACCAAGGGCAAGAGTGATCACCCCAATTGCAAGATCAGTTGACTACAAGCTAGACCCATGGAGGTGATGAGCGCGAGCATCAGCCGACTGTGCCAGATGGTCCACGACACCAGCCTGCGGCCTGGCACTGAGGAACGTCTCCAGGTCGTGCTTGAGGCCGCCAGGGTGAGAGGACGCTTGGACGACAGCTTCGTCTCCTTGTTCGACAAGGTCCTCGTCGGCTTCCTCGACTAGTGCACCATCGTCAAGAAGCTCGCGGACGACCTTGACATATGCGTCCAGCCCACGTGCCCAGGTTCTGCGATGCCCGCCACCCTCAGCGGCCTCTATGGTGACAACCTCTTCGACGCACTGTTTGCCCTGCGACTGCCCGCCATCGCGCCGGAGAATGTCCACCTCGAGGTCGCGCTCGCCGCGCAGCATGATACGTCCATTTTGCATCATGTTTTTATATCGACATTTATTGCATTATGGGTTGTTATTACACATTATGTCACAATACTTATGCCTATTCTCTCTTATTTTACAAGGTTTACATCAAGAGGGAGAATGCCGGCAGCTGGAATTCTGGGCTAGAAAAGGAGCAAATATTAGAGACATATTCTGCACAACTCCAAAAGTCCTGAAACTTCACGGAGGCAGTTTTTGAAATTAATAAAAAATACTGTCAAAAGAATCAACCAGAGGGGGCCACCCACCATCCACGAGGGTGGGGGGCGCGCCCTACCCCCTGGGTGCGCCCCCTGCCCCGTGGGCCCCCTGGCAGGCCTCCAGTGCCCATCTTGGGCTATATGAAGTCTTTCGCTCTGGAAAAAATCAGAAGCAAGCTTTCGGGATGAAGCACCGCTGCCATGAGGCGGCACCTAGCGAAACCAATCTAGGGCTCCGGCGAAGCTATTCTGCTGGGGAAACATCCCTCCGGGAGGGGGAAATCGTCACCATCGTCATCACCATCGATCCTCTCATCTGGAGGGGGTCAATCTCCATCAACATCTTCACCAGCACCATCTCATCTAAAACCCTAGTTCATCTCTTGTATCCAATCTTTGTCCCAAAACCTCAGATTGGTACCTGTGGGTTGCTAGTAGTGTTGATTACTCCTTGTAGTTGATGCAAGTTGGTTCATTTGGTGGAAGATCATATGTTCAGATCCTTTATGCATATTAATACCCCTCTAATTATGAACATGAATATGATTTGTGAGTAGTTACGTTTGTTCCTGAGGACATGGGAGAAGTCTTGCTATAAGTAGTCATGTGAATTTGGTATTCGTTCGATATTTTGATGAGATGTATGTTGTCTTTCCTCTAGTGGTGTTATGTGAACGTCGACTACATAACACTTCACCAATGTTTGGGCCTAGAGGAAGGCATTGGGAAGTAATAAGTAGATGATGGGTTGCTAGAGTGACAGAAGCTTAAACCCTAGTTTATGCGTTGCTTCGTAAGGGGCTGATTTGGATCCATATGTTTCATGCTATGGTTAGGTTTACCTTAATACTTCTTTTGTAGTTGCGGATGCTTGCAAGAGGGGTTAATCATAAGTGGGATGCTTGTCCAAGGAAGGGCAGCACCCAAGCACCGGTCCACCCACATATC
This sequence comes from Aegilops tauschii subsp. strangulata, assembly GCF_002575655.3. Classification (NCBI taxonomy): domain Eukaryota; kingdom Viridiplantae; phylum Streptophyta; class Magnoliopsida; order Poales; family Poaceae; genus Aegilops; species Aegilops tauschii. Next base: position 420,005,145 of record NC_053040.3, on the reverse strand, counting down.
AAATTATCAAAGTAACGAACGCGAATCATATGAGCGTGATGAAAACTAGCTTGACGATAATTCCCATGTGTCCTCGGGAGCGCTTTCCTTTATATAAGAGTTTTTCCAGGCTTGTCCTTTGCTACAAAAAGGATTGGGCCATCTTGCTGCACCTTATTTACTTTTATTACTTGTTATCCGTTACAAATTACCTTATCACAAAACTATCTGTTACCGATAATTTCAGTGCTTGCAGAGAATACCTTACTGAAAACCGCTTGTCATTTCCTTCTGCTCCTTGTTTGGTTCGACACTCTTACTTATCGAAAGGACTATGATAGATCCCCTATACTTGTGGGTCATCACGGCGCCTGGCGCAGCAAGACACCGGCGACATAATCACCCACGTCTACACGCAAATCGTCCACAAGGACTACTATGTGCCAGAGGAGGACGATAGGTCGCTGGCCTTCTTGACCTGCAGGGCAACCTTGGACGGCATTGTTCAGAAGCACGTTTAGCTCGCCGCCAACGCCACTGCTCCTCACACGTCGGTCGGTGACCCGGCGCACTAGGGCGTGAGGATGTCGTTGATGGATCCGTATGTATCTTTATCTTTCCGTCAAATCCATGTAGTAGTATATGGTACTACTAGTAATTATCTTACCATTCACAATTTTTGTACATACTCCATGCATGAACCGCGCCAGAACCAAACTTCTCATTACTCTAGGGAAAATCGTTATTTTTATCTATCGGTCGCGCCACAGAGCAGAACCAAATTGTACAAGTTACAAGTTCAAAAGGAAAAGCTTGCCGTGTTCACGTCGCACCCCCACACGGTTGGTCTGGCACGCCGCTAAAGGGGGAATGTGTGTTGTGTTGCATTTTCACTTACAAGTGGGACCGCAGTTGAGCAAACTGACTATCGGCAAACCCCCACCCCGCCCAGCGCGCGATGGCTGAGAAAACAGGAGGGAGAAGAGATGGTTGTAGCACGGACTCCAAGAAAATTGGTGTCGGATGGGACTCGTGTGGGTGGTATGTGTCGTACTGCTAGACGTGAATGCTAGTTATGGCCCATGCCACCCCACTATATCGAGCCTATATCGAGGTGCTAGTTACGTAGAACAAATTTCCTGGAGTCTGTGCTCAGCCCTCCTCTATCTCTCTTCTCAGCCAGCCAGCAGACGTGCGGAGCCCATCGTCTGTTTGCTCACATGCAGTCCCACATGTCAGTGAAAACGCAAGAGGACCCACTGAACCTGCACATCTTTCACCTCGACGTGCTGGTGATGAAAAACAAATCCAATAAAGATCTTCGGTGGCCGCTTTTGGAGTTACTCAAGAGTAGTAAGATTCTATTTACAGTTTAACCCAAGATGCACATCACGTGGCTTCAACTAGCACTCCATTTTCTTGCATGACACGACCTGGATGCTGATGTCCCACGTGTCGGCAAAAGGAGGCAGACCGGAGGAGTAGGAAACACGGCAAGCCCTGTGCGTACATCATACTACATACAAGCCTACCTCACGCAGTCACGCTATCACCATATTGCTCGGCCTCCGTGCGACACCTAACTATTGGTTGGCTCTATGTGATGTGGCAACTTCATACTACTACGGATGCTGGCTATACTACAACGGCACTAACACTCCAAGAAGTGAGTCGAAAACCATTTGTAAATTGAGTTTATGACATGCATATGCAAATGTACCATTTATTACATACAACAAGTCATCAACACACAACGACAGCGAGGATACATGTTGGATTATAGATTAGTTCCAACAAAACATTCTAGTAAATATTAAAGTTTTCATCACACAACAAATAACAAGCAATGAAATGAACTACAGCTCAACCACTCCTCGGCGTTGGAAACGCTTGCTTTGAACCAGAAGAGTATGTCTCGGAAGGCCCAGCTACTGTCAATCTCGAGACCAACGCAGGACTGATCATCCAGGCTGAAGCGGCCTATTTCATGACCCATATTGTGATAGCCACGGTAGGGAAGCATAGCAATGTCCGAGGTATAGATACAATTGCTTCTCATAAATGGTAGTAATGTTGTGTCAACAGCAGCTGGATCGCCTTTCACCATGATTGAATAGTTTTGTCCAAGGAAGAGCGAGTTTCCTCCAAGAGTATCAATACTAAACTAGGGAGAAGGTGTTGGCGCTAGCATAGTAGTATCCATCCCGAATACCCTGCAACGGATGTTGGAATAGGTCCGGAGAGTGCGACCATGGGAGACAACACCTGCTTCCTTAGTCACATCTACGGTGCCCTGTATACAGACAAGAAGAGGTGATCCATCAGAATAAGTTGCCAGGCGCCACTGAGTATATGGGTCCTCATGCTCGTGATCATCATCATCGTCAGTTCCCCCTTGGTTATAAATTTTTTCAAGTATAGGTGGTCGAATGTTCACAGGACCTTGGAAACACAATAAGGTTAATTAGTAAAGGGAAACTAGCTAACCCGCATGCATGTGGATGAAACAATTATAATTACGGTGGAAGACTAACATACCGAAAGCATAAGGATTCCATGCAAAAACAGTGCAATGAGTGGTGGCAGCAAACACAAGACCCTCGTATTGAATTGCATCATAGTACTCATCCTTGTATAGAAACTGATTTTTGAGCAATATCCATCCAGTCGAACTATGAAGGAAGACAACAAGCTTGTCGAAGATAGCAACAACTACATATTCCATTAAATTCCAAGAGCGGTCGGGAACTTGAAAAATTGCTATCTTCTGTAGACGACAGTCACCATGACCGTAGTTGAAAGTACAGTCATAACCGGTGTGCTCAACCTCTGGGCAGTCTGAGATTTTTGGAAGTGGAACCCGATGACGAGTGTACACATTCACAAGTTCCCACTCGCAGTTGGACCCAATATAAACAACCCAATCTCCATTTGTGCCTGCCCAAGCCTTACCCTCAAGCGATGGCATCTTAACATCACACGTATCATTATCAAGCAGCACCAACTTGCACAATGTGAGGCCTCCGTCGTCCGCGCGCCAGTGAGCAGGGTCATGGTGAAGAAGATAGGGGAGATCAGACCGCTCCTGGACCCTTGGGTTCATCGTAATGATGTTATTATTTGAGTCGAGAATGGTCTTGAACGAACTTGCCATGCTAGCCGAGGTGATGATGTCGCACCGATCAATGAGTTCCTCCACCACGTCATCATTCAGATCGGGGCAAGAATAACTGGGGTCGTTTCCGGTCTGTTCCCTCCATAGAGAAGACGATCGAACAATGGCAGAAGGAAGGGTGAAGGCAAATGGAGGAGGGAGGAAGAGCATGCGACAGCAGTTCCAAATCGAGAGGGAAAGGCGAAGAGTCGGTGGACGCTTGCCACGATACACGAAGAGGCGCCCTGGCCTACATAGACATCCGTTCGGAAATTGTACAAAAGGACTAGCCGTCGTCTCACTGACATGTGGGAATGGGACCGCATGTCAACAAAGAGGCTAGTGGGGAGTGGACGGTTGCCACAGAGGTCACACACTGATGACAAGGCCATCCTGTCAAACCTAGAGCCCGCGCGGGATGGCTTCCGTGTAACAGCCCCAAAATTGGGTTATCAATTTTTGTGTTGTTATTCCTTCCTGGCACTCATTTTCAAAATCTTTCTCCTGAGTTTGTTGGATGACTCTGATGATTCTTGTCATTTGCAACCTTTCAAAACCTTGCTCATGTCTTTTTCAGTGGGCAAGACCTCATTTGCATCACCTCAAATCCTTTCAAACCCTAATTCCAAATTTTTGGAATTTGGATATGTCCTTTGTGCTTACAAAGGAGCCATCATTTTCCTTCATCTTTTGATCCTCCCAATTGTTCCCAGAGATCCTCCTATCTTTCTGAACCTTGGATATGCAAAAATATTGCTAAGTCCAATGCAATATTTTTGAATTATGATTTATTCCTTTTCTTGCCTTTCCGAGGAATAAAATCCAAAGGCATACCTAGCCATCTCCTAAATTCATGAGAATTGGTGGAGTTGATACTTATGCCTAATCCTAGCTCTGGCAAGTATATTGGCCATAATTAAATAAGGAAAATTGCCTTTTCCTATTTAATGCCAATATTGCATTTCTGCCATTTTCCAAAGTAACTACTAATTTTATAGCAGAGAAAATTCCCACATAAATTGTGGAGCTTGTCCTTGCTATATAATCACTAGTTCCATCCTAATCTCATGTTCCTCAGTTCAAAAAAATTGGCACATGATCCAATGCAAGTTTCTGCCTCTCTGAAATTTTGCAAAGGAAGTGCTTTATTCCTAATTCCAATTGAGCTGCAATTTGGCAGGGTGATTAACATGTATAAATAACCTATGGATACCAAATATAAGCTCAATCCTTTCATCCTAGCTCCCTGTGCTATTTTTCAAAGTTTCTGACCAGAATGCAACTTTGTGAAGGAAGTACCTTCATAGAGTTTCCAAATGGGATGAAACTTTGCCATCCTCTCCTATATCTCAAATTATTAGCCTCCACCCAAATTAAGTTCATTTCATTGGACTATGTGAGCACAAGAGCAATTCTTGGTTTCTGTCCAATTTTTCAGTTTGTGAAGCAAGTGCATCTTATCTTGCTCCATTATGACTGATAATTTTCCCAGGCCTTCTCCTACTCATATAACCTAACTCCAAAGGATTTTGGCTCATTTCAATTAGCCATTTGCCCTGAGGATTTTTCTGAAGTTTTTGGACAGAAATGATAGCTGTGAAGGAAGTACCATTTTGGTAAGTCCATTTGGTATGAACTTTTTACAGCATCATTGTATGACCAAATCATCAAGCTTTGCCAAGCTTTAGCTCTATCCATCACTCCTAGTGAGTGCTTCATCATGATTCAGTTTCTGGGTCAGATTTGGTAGTTGTACAGCAACTATGGTAAATAGTTGTCCATATTACCTCAAAACTCCCAGGACCGTAGTCCTTTCTACCCTAAGCCTCCCAGACAACCATTTTACCATTTAACCTCTCTGGTTTTATCTCTAGGATGTTGCCAAGTTTGCAACAGCAAACTTGTGTAGCTTGATTTACTCAGCTCCATTTGTCTTTGCCCGTTTTTCTACCGCGGTATTACTCTCTCTTCGAAGGACTACGCGGTAGACATGAACTTACATCAGTAAAAAATCCAGAGCGCGCCATGCCAGTGGTGACTACGAGGGCAGGCAGCCAAAACGGTCATCTAGCCACTGTTGTCGTTAGCAGCGCTGCTCCGACCAGCTCTGGCCTCGCCATTAATGCCCAACAGCTCCCCCTCGACGTCGTCTTCCCACTGGACCGCTGCCCCCCTTCGTTTTCTTCTCCGGCGAGCCGTGCCAACGACCAAACAGTGCGCTCCTGTGCATCGTCGCCTTCCTCCCCGGTGTCCTCTTCCTCCGTTCGTCCGCGAGCGTTGCTCGATTCCGTGAGCCTCTGGCGCTCGTCCTCACCCTCCTCGTCGCCTTCCCGTGCGCCCCCGTGACTGCTGCGGCCGGCAGAGCCGTGGCCGGACTCGCTCGGTGGCCACCGGCTCGGGTGCCTTTGCCCCGGCTATAAATAGCCCGCCCTCGAGCCTCTGGAGATCATCATCAGCCTCTCCCACCTCGCTACGCCTCCCAACCCCTCCTCTCGTCCGCGGAGTCGCTCCTCGACCACCACCGCCGCCGTGGTCGCCGCCTCGGGTCTCTCCTGATTCCGGCGATGCCGTGCTTCCCTCTCTGTTCCTCCACCACCACCGCATCCCCCATGCTCCAGTGAGCCTCCCCATAGCCTCGGCCTTCCCTCTCCCTCACCCGAACCCCGTGTCCACCCGAGCCCGAAGCTCCTCTCCGCCGCGTGCCTCGCTGCTTCCGCTACAACGCTCATCGACGGCAGAGGCTACCACCCCGAGATGCGCCTCCTCATGCTGAGCATCTGGGTAGGTCGGCCGTCGCGAACGGTGGCCGGAGTCGCCGGCGCTCCTCGTCTGGGCAATCCCCTGCCTCGGCTCGTCGTGCCCCGAGCGGGAGGAAGAAGAAGGCCAGGCGGGCCCCGCCCAGCGTTGACCCTGCCTTTGGGCCCCGCCTGTCGGCCTCTACACGCTGACCGGGCCGGCTCGCTGAGCTGGCGTAAGTGGAGATGCCCCGCACGAATGCGCTTTCGCTTCATCGCGGCTTCAGAGAAAAATGCGTTTTCGTTTTCTGAAAATGTACTTTCTGTCGCTTGCGGTCAGTAATGCGCTTTCCTTTAGCCGAAAGCGTATTCCTCCTCTTCTTCGGGCCAGAATGCGGTTTCCTCTCTGGAAAGCGTATTTCTGAGAAAGACGCGATCTGTTTTTCTATCAGGGGTTAGTTTGTAAGGATTTTCTTTACAGATAGGTCCCTGGTAGTTAAACAGTCATATCTTTTTACCCGTAGCTCCGAATCAGGTGATTCCAAAGCCCACGTCTTCGTTTCATTGAGCCCGTTCCGTTGATACCATTTTCATAATATTTTCACACAGTGAAAATGACCATTTTGCCCTTGCCCGTAAACAGCCCCCTCCCAGAGAGAACTGTTTCCGGCAAATCTTTCCGCGATCGTTTCACACTTCTTCCCGGAGTATTTGTCGACCCCCAGGCAAGCCAGCCTCTTATCATGAGCCCTGAACTTGCATGTTGACTTTGCTTGCACCTTGTGTGTGTGTAGTTGCAGTTGTTTCTTATCGTTTTCAGCTGCAGTTATTTTGTTATGCTTATCATGCATGCTTGTGTTTACATGATATCTTTTGCCATGCTAATTAGAATGTTGTTGTTAATGCCATGTCACTACTCTACTTTATTTTCATGTCATCGTTATAAAATGCTATGATGATTGAAATGCCCTGTTAGTATGCTAGCACTTGGTATTGTCATGTTCTTTATGTTATAGTTGTGCACTTGAGAAGTTCGATATTTTGCCATGCATTTGTATGCTGCATGCTCATTGTTGCATTCATGTTAAATATGCTCATGATGATGGAGAAGTTAATAAAATGACTTAATAATAACAAACCTCCTCCATCATCGATGGGATCAAGTCATAGTGCCACCAAATCGAACTTTTTTAGTGCAGCCACATTTGCCTTATGGGGAGGCCTTAATACGATCTATTGTCGTGCCTCTCACCGGTGCCTCCAACTAGGGAAGGTTATGGGCATGCTTACCCTGATCAGGTAGGCGGACATAACCTTGTGTGCCCGTTGTTTGAATTTTTGGTACCGGTCCCCGTGAGGGACGTTTTGGCCACGACGGTGGTCGTTGTGTCTTTGGTAGACACGAGGCCACCCTGGACTAGCCCAGTTGGGAGTGGGTCGGAGTGGCCGGGAGTGTCATGGCAGTAGGTCGGTTTCGTCGGAATGCCGTTGGTCCACCTGATGGGATGACGAGGCCATGAGTTCCGTGGTGTGGGTACAGTGTGCTACCTCTGCAGAGTGTATATAAAGTCTATCGATAGCAACACAGTTCGTAGTAGGTCCCACTATCAGGTCTTGGTCGAAATGAAGGATAAACCTGAAATAATTAAGTTGGTAAATGAATATGTGATAACAAAAATATGATGACTTGAACTATGAGAAAGTCGTGAGAAGTCACGGCGATGGTTGGATATGATCACGAGACGAGGTCTCGGTGAGTGTTGGAGACCAAGTGTTGGTCGTGGTTGTGATCGCTGGAAAGATCACCGTTCGGTTGTGAGGCAACCCGTGGTAAGAGAGTCCGAGGGACTTGGTACACAAGTTTGGTTGCATTGCATGACTAATATATCATTATTTGCATTTAAAGAACCATGATAGAACAGAAGATGGTTGCATATAGTTAGCATGTTATGTCTGCATTGGATATGATCGGTAGCTTATTTTCAGCATAGTTTCATGATGCCATGCCATGCTTTGATTTATATGTTAAGTTATGCCATGATTGAGATGATATGCTATATTTTGCCATTGCCATGTAGAGGCAGGTTTTGATATGCCATGATTACTGTCATGCTATTGTTCATGCTTAGTTGATTTTTATCATGCCATGTTTAGTAATTGATATGAGATAGATGGTTGCATATGCTTGGTTCTTGCTTTGTCTTCTGGTTGTTTGGATGCTATGTATTTGGTTGTCTTGCAAGTACATTCAATGTACTGACCTGGCGTGTCATGCCAGTTTTGTATGTCGTACCCGTATTGTTCGCTTGATCCGTCGTGCTAGGCCGTAACCTTGCCAGTCCTGTGAGTTGTGGAGCCCAGCCAGAGTTGACGAGCCGCCAAACCAAGACTTCCGCCGCCATTTTAATAGACTTCCGTTGTCATTCAAATAGCCGTAGGGCTATGCCAGATGATTGTATTCATCAATGATGTAAGCTTATGCACATGTATTTGATGAATATTATTGTACCTGGAATGCTGTATCTTGGACGTGTCGTGCGTTAGGTGTTATCCTGGGCTGACGTACGAAGGCCCCCTGCTCCATGCGGATCGGGGTGCCACAAGACATGGTATCAGAGTAGCCATGCTGGCATAGGTTATCCTAGCATTAGATCACCGCTACCATTAACCCGTAATGGCCCTAAGGGATTTGACCCATCACTGGCATCTAGCATGGTCACTGTTAATCAACAGGTGGCGCAGTCGGGACCGACACGTCCTCACCCCGCTGTCCCCGCCTAGTTATCCGTGGCATGAATAGCAACCATATCCTTTCTGGTCGGCCGCACCGCTCACCCTTCGCCATTAAGGGAAAGGGGCCACACCATGCCGGCATGTCCCGCATAGCTGCCTATAAAAGCCCCCTTTCCGCTCGTCGTATCGCTCACTCCTCAGTCAGCTATGTCCCTGCAAAGAAGCCTAGCTAGCAACACTCCAGTCATGACTGGCACCTTCAAAGCTCCCAAGTTTTACACCCGCACCGATGCCGTCAACCACACTGGCTTTCCACCCCTTCTTACTGAGATGCTCACCAAAGCCTTTGGCTGTAAGGCTAGCCCCAATTACCTGGTGTTCTAATCGGCACCCGTCCCTCACCTTCATCGCTTTGATGCAAGAGTGCACATCTGCCTAGGTCCCGCAGCAGATGGCCAGCCGTTGGTTTTTCAGGGGAGAGCTATGCCTACCTCTGATTTAGCCATTCAGGCCGCTGCCGTGGAGGCTATGCTTCACCTCTGAACCAGGTACCCGCATATGGCAGCGAGGCGGGATTTCTGCTTTTACCCCATTGTGACAGAAGTAGGAATACAGCCTTCTCCCGCTGCCCAAGGAGATGACCCCGCAATCGCTCGACTGGTGCAGTATATTACCGCCCAGGGGATGATGATTGCCAAGATGCTTGCCGAGTTTAGAACTCTGGACAACGATGCGGTGCGAGTCGTCAAGGAAGCTTACCGTGAGGCTCGTAAGTTCGCATCTCAAGTCATTTGCCCAACGCCAGCCGAACTAGTGCTATCCTCTCAGCCTGTGTTGTGGCCTAGACCCAACATCGTCACCCTCGACAAGGCTCTTTTACGGATCCACCAGTAGCATTTGCTCGGATCAATTTCAGCCACACCCCCAGCAGCCGAACCCTAACCCATAGTGCTGTCAGATGATGAAGATGGAGATTGGCTCAGTCTTCGTCCTCCCGGAGAGCCCCAGCAAGGCAAGTCCTCTGCATGACCTCAGTCACGAAGCAAGATGATCAGTCTGTCGATTCATCCCCGATATGAGGATAGAACCATGTATCCCAGGTTGAGTCGTTCCTTCTAGCGCGTAACGCGTTCGTGCTTTGTTGTATGCTGGTACTGTTGTGATATGTATGCTGTGTTCTATGTATGTTTTTGTGGTTTAATTTTTGTGTTGTTTTTGCTTGTCTCTCTGTCAAGCAAAAATGTTTGACAGGGTTGACACTATGTTGCTAACAAGATTTTAATTAGTAGATCACATACACTAAATAACATTGACTCGTCTCGAGTCTATAATAAAATGCGCACTGGTGTAGGTATATGTATACCAGGAGTACAAATACCCACTAGCATTAAAACACCTTAGTGTGATTTTTCCTGGTGTGTTTTCTGTTGCATGTTTATTGCATCTGTCTGTTTGCTAGTTTAGATTATACTGCATACTGCATGCATACCCGGTTCACCCACGAGCGCATTCGGGCAGTACTCGAGGAAATGCAAAGTCACATACCCCTATTTATCTGTGCATACACCGTGTGCCGAATTTTCAAATCAAGAACCTCGCAGAGGCATTTCCGCCCGGAAATTCCCCGTCTCTAATTCTTTTTTTCCAATTTCATTTCTGAAGGAACACTGCCAACGTTATTTCATTCGATCCAGCACATCTACCCCGATACAGGTTTCACCCTCGATTCTACCTTGACACCTACATTTCGTGGAGCTATCCGTGAAATTTTTCTGTACCCCGTGTGATTCTTGAGCTGGCACAACCACCTCACTTGCATCTGGACCCCCACCACTGAGGGAGTCCTAGATTAGGGGGTCCTCGGACAGCCGGACTATATCCTTCGGCCGGACTGTTGGACTATGAAGATACAAGATTGAAGACTTCGTCCCGTGTCCGGATGGGACTCTCCTTGGCGTGGAAGGCAAGCTTGGCGATACGGATATGTAGATCTCCTCCCTTGTAACCGACTCTGTGTAACCCTATCCCCCTCCGGTGTCTATATAAACCGGAGGGTTTAGTGCATAGGACAACAACAATCATACCATAGGCTAGCTTCTAGGGTTTAGCCTCTACGATCTCGTGGTAGATCAACTCTTGTAATACTCATATCATCAAGATGAATCAAGTAGGAAGTAGGGTATTACCTCCATCGAGAGGGCCCGAACCTGGGTAAACATTGTGTCCCCCGCCTCCTGTTACCATCCGCCTTAGACGCACAGTTCGGGACCCCCTACCCGAGATCCGCCGGTTTTGACACCGACATTGGTGCTTTCATTGAGAGTTCCACTGTGCCGTCACCGCAAGGCTTAATGGCTCCATCGATCATCGGACAACTCGATGTCAACGATGCGATCCAGGGTGAGGTTTTCCTCCCCGGACAGATCTTCGTGTTCGGTGGCTTCGTACTGCGGGCTAACTCGTTTGGCCATCTGGAGTAGATCGATAGCTATGCCCCTGGCCATCAAGTCAGGTTTGGAAACTTGAACTATACTGCCGACATCCGCGGAGACTTGATCTTCGACAGATTCGAGCCCATGTCAGGTGCGCCGCGCAATCACGACGAGCATGATTTAGCTCTACCATCGGACTGTGTTCGGGAGATCACACCTGCAACTACTCCGGCCCTCAATCCGGAACAAATTGCGCCATCTGTAGACGGGTGGATGGACCCCGCCACGGAGGCCGCACACTCAGTGGCGATAGCGCCGGATACTGACTTCACCTCCTACGAGACCCGTGTTGCCGAACCGTTGGATTCGTCCCCGGCCACGGATTCCGAGCCGCTTGTGTCCGTGCCCATCGAATCTGATTGGGCGCCGATCATGGAGTTTACCTCCGCGGATATCTTTCAGCACTCGCCTTTTGGCGATGTGCTAAATTCATTAAGGTCTCTCTCCCTGTTAGGAGACCCTTGGCCGAATTATGTCCGGCTAAAATGGGATGCGGACGACGAAGAAATTCGCGACCCACCCACCACCCACTTAGTAGCCACTGTCGACGATTTAACCGACATGCTCGACTTCGGCTCCGAAGACATCGACAGTATGGATGACGATGCAGGAGACGAACAAGAACCACCGCCCACAGGGCGCTGGACGGCCACCTCATCGTATGACATATACATGGTAGACACCCCCAGAGAAGGGGATGGCGACAAGACAATGGAGGATAATCCCTCCAAGAAGCAACCCAAGCACCGACGTCAGCGGCGCCGCTCTAAGTCTCTCCATAGCAAAAGCAGCGGTACCAGCACAAGAGACAATAACGCTCCGAATAGTGCCGAAGACGACGATAATCCCCTCCAGCCAGACCTCGAGCGGGAGGATGAACAAGCTAGCCCTCCGGAACAGGCAGCAAACGGAGAATCAGAGGATGATAATTACATGCCTCTCTCCGAAGACGAAGTGAGCCTCGGCAACGAAGAATTTGTCGTGCCTGAAGATCCCGTCGAGCAGGAACGCTTCAAGCGTCGTCTTATAGCCACAGCAAACAGCCTGAAGAAAAAGCAACAACAGCTTCAAGTTGATCAAGACCTGCTAGCGGATAGATGGACTGAAGTCCTGGCAGCCGAGGAATACGAACTCGAGCGCCCAACCAAGAGTTACCCAAAGCGCAGGTTGCTACCTCGACTCGAGGAGGAAGCATTAAAACATACACCACCAGCGTATGATAAGGCAGATCGGCCACCTCGTGGCCGACACAGAGAGGCATATCAGCCCGAAGTCCAGCCCGCACCCCGCCGCCACTCAAACAAAAATACCAAGGCCCTGGGCAACACGCAGGACCTGCGAAACGTATTGGAAAACAAGGAAAAACATGCAAGATCGATCTGCGGATCATGGGGGTGCGCACCAACACATGACGATGATCGTCACGCCAGATACACTAAAAGCAAATCCGGCTGAGCCGAACACGGCAGACAAGACTCGTATGAACTGTGTCGTGATATAGCCCGGCACAGAGGCGCCGCACACCCCCTATGCTTCACTGATGAAGTAATGGATCACGAATTCCCAGAAGGGTTTAAACCCGTAAACATTGAATCATATGATGGTACTACAGACCCCGCGGTATGGATAGAAGACTTCTTCCTCCACATTCACATGGCCCGCAGGGATGACCTACATGCCATCAAGTATCTCCCGCTAAAACTCAAAGGGCCGGCTTGGCATTGGCTCAATAGCTTGCCAGCAAAATCCATCAGAAGTTGGGAGAGCCTAGCAGAGGCATTCCTAGACAATTTCCAGGGCACTTATTTGCGACCGCCGGACGCTGACGATTTAAGTCATATAACTCAGCAGCCAGGGGAATCGGCCAGGAAATTCTGGACCCGGTTCCTAACCAAGAAGAACCAAATAGTCGACTGTCTGGATGCAGAGGCCTTAGCGGCATTTAAGCATAATATCCGTGACGAATGGCTTGCCCGGCACCTCGGCCAAGAGAAGCCAAAATCCATGGCAGCCCTCATGACACTTATGACCCGCTTTTGCGCGGGCGAAGATAGCTGGTTGGCTTGTAGTACCAATACAGCAAGCAAGCCTGGCATATCAGAAGCCAGGGAAAGCAACGGCAAACCACAACGCAACAAACACAAGCGCCGCAAATATGGTGAAAACACCGAAAATATGGCAGTTAATGCCGGGTTCAGGAGCTCAAAGTCCGGTCAGCGGAAAGGGCCACCCAAAAATAAAAATCCGGGTCCATCCAGTCTGGACCATATACTCGATCGCCGATGCCAAATTCATGGCACCCCAGAAACGCCAGCCACCCATACCAACAGAGAATGATGGGTCTTCAAACAAGCCGACAGGGCAGGCGCCAAAGATGAAGGGGGGTCTCAAAGCGACGATAGCGACGAAGAGCCCAGATTGCCGAACACAGGAGGGCAAAAGAAATTTCCCCCGCATATTCAATCGGTGAACGTGGTAAATACCACCCAACTTACCAACTCGGACCAGATATGTACCCTTAGGGATGGCGACTCAACGAAACTAGTCGTCCCACAGTAGAAACTAGGGCCGGTCACCTTCAACCGCACGGATCGTCCGGTTAACGCCAATCAGGGCAATCCAGCCGCACTAGTCCTCGACCCAATAATAGACGGGTTCCACCTCACTCGAGTCCTTATGGACGGAGGTAGCAATCTAAATCTGGTTTACCAGGACACAGTGCGCAAGATGGGCATCGATCATTTGGCGATCTAACCCACTAAAGCCACTTTCAGAGGCATTATACCAGGTGTGGAGGTTAGCTGTACAGGCTCCATTGCCCTTAAGGTAGTCTTCGGATCACCAGAAAATTACCTTATCAAAGAGTTAATCTTCCAAATCGTCCCTTTCCGCAGTGATTATCAAGCACTGCTCGGACGAACCGCGTTCGCTCGATTCAACGCGGTGCCACATTATGCCTACCGTAAGCTCAAGATGCCCGGTCCACGCGGCGTCATCACGGTTAATGGCAAGGCCGAACCTTCCCTCGGCACCAACAAATACACCACTGCATTAGCAGCAGAAACAACGAGCAGCACCTCGCAGCCGAACCTCGAGTCGACGACCAGGCTCCCGGACACCATCAAGGGACTTTGAACTACTTCGCGGAAGGATAGCTCGGCTCGTCCAGAGCTCAACTAAACACTTTGGCGAAGGCCAGGACAGGCCGAACTCAGCGGCTCAACCGCTCTCCGGCACTTAAATATTTCTTACATTTCCTTCGCAGGTTCACCTTTGCGCCGACCAGGACGGGCTACATGGAGGCAGCTTGAACGCGTAAGGGAATCCTTAGACATTCCCCGCAGTGACCATCCGGCTATATTACGGATCCGCATTCAGCCTCTTCCCCCTGGTCTCAGCAGGTTCCGCAATCATATTCCTTTTTTATCACATTACTTGTACCCATACGCATAGACGTACTATTCAAATACAACATGTGGATTTATATGACGTTTACCTGCTGTTATTTCTTATTGAAATCATTTTGTCAAGTGGCATCCGTACATAGCGATATGCCTTAAAATATGCCAGGGGCTTCGTTTTACCCATAACACGGCAATAAAGTCCGAACACCTTCATGGAAGTTCGGCACCCCGAACCTATAGCATTATATGCATCAGCTCCGAATCATGTCTTGGGTCAATAGTTGGGTTTGCCCGGCTCCCATGTTTTGGTACCTTACGTTCCGCTATATCGGCTAAGGTAGCACTGGGAGAACTACTGCGATTGTGTCCCGGTTCTTCCGGACGAGCACCTCAGTAGAGAAAGCCGAAAACTGACTGTCATGATACGGCGAGAGCTGGTCAGCTGTTCGAAAGGTCACAAAATCTTTAAGGATTTCTCCCGCATAATGCCATAACCAATGCAGCGTGCGATGGATCGGTTTTTTCTCCGATCACGTGCTTATAGAGCCCCTAGTACGGTCTTCCGAACACCAGGGGTTGCGCCTACCATACTAAAGCTCCTATGGCTAAGTGAGAGTGATAAAGCCCTATAGTCCGATTGCCTGGTTCGTTGTGCTGAGCACCTCCTTCGAAGGACCCAAAACTGGGATAAAGAGTGCTCAGGTTTATCCCGAACACCCCCATACTCCTTACGTGGGGGCAGAAGCCGACGACTGGCCAACTCTCATGTTTAACATATAAAACGGCCGCACAGGAGGGTAAACTTTTATATAACAGGCGACAAATAAATGACCTTGTTCAAACATTACACAGGACAACATGATTGGCATTCATGGAAATATAATGTCCTTGGTGCATAGCTCCGCTGCAAGGTAGGATCCTTTCAGGACACTCTCATAATATAATTCGGGCTTGCGGTGCTCCTTCCCCTCTGGCGGTCCTACGGTCATCAACTTTTCGGCATCCATCTTCCCCCAGTGCATCTTTGCGCGGGCGAAGGCCATTCGCGCACCTTCTATACAGACTGACCGCTTGATGACGTCAAGTCGAGGGCAAGCGCTTACAAGCCGCTTCACGAGCCCGAAGTAGCTGCTTGGAATCGGCTCGGCAGGCCATAGCCGGATAACCAGATCTTTCATAGCTAGTTCCGCCACCTTATGCAGTTCGATCAGCTGTTTCAGTTGATCGGCAAAAGGCACCGGATAATTCAGCGCCAAATACTGTGACCAGAAGAGCTTATCTATGGTGTTCCTTTCTTCGGCTCGGTAGAATTGGGCGGCATCGGATATTCTGCGAGGCAGCTCGGCAAATACCCTTGGAGAAATCCGAATTCAAAATTAGAAACATAATTTTCTCCTCAAACACTTGCTTTACATGGAAAAAGCCCTACCCGCTGCGATCTTCCTCGCCGCTTGGATCCCCTGCAGGGCACTTTGGGTTTCCCCCCGGGCCTCGCTCGTGGCCTGATGCGCCTTGGTGAGTTCGGATTCTTTCTCCGTTAAACTCTGCTCCAAGGTCTCGCATTTCTTCACGGCCTCTTGCAACTCCTGCTCAGCTTTAATAACCCTGGCCTCGTGCTTCTCACGAAGAGCCTGCTCAGTGGTTGCCTTTTTCTCGGCCTCGGCCACAGCCTTCTTAAGAGCCTCGACTTCGGTCATCCCTAGCGCAAATCATGAAACATATTTCATCATACTGAAAATTCATTCGCAATAAATGCGAACAAGACTTGCGCATACCTTGTTTATCTCCCATCTGCATTTTCAACTGGCCAAGTTCTTCTTTGGCCCGCTCCAGACTTTGATTCAGTCCGGAGACCTCCGCATTATGAGAGGCAGCAGCCGCTACAGACGCCTGCTTATAACAGAAGAGAAATAGATGTCATCCAGTGAGTCTTCCTGCGAACATAAATTTGATCCTCTGTCCGGTTCTTTCTTTCACCGAACAGTGTATCAGGGGCTACTATCCATACCATGACACTCTTCGAAACCTCATAAAACATACCTCAAAACCTTTTATAAGGCTGATACAGGCTTCATTCAGTCCACTCTCAGCAGACTGAATCTTCTCAATCACCACACCCATAAGGGCACGGTGTTCATCGACGATGGAGGCGCTCTTCAGCGCCACCAACAAAGCATCCGACACCTCTGGTTGGACAGAGGTTGCCAGTGGAATAGGCATGCCCCCTCGAGCTAAGAAAGGCTGCCTGCTTGATTCTGGAGCCGTATTGGTCTCCAGAATTGCATCCGGCTCGGTGCCGAATTCAATATGGCCCCCGCCGTCAGCTCCCATGGGAATTCTCTCCCCCATGTGTCCGGCCCCTGAAGTTTGACCTCCAGGCGCTGCCTTCACGGTCTTTTCCTCTCCTCCTTGGCTGGGGTCCCTCTGGGACGAAGCCTCGGTGTTATTCACCTGTTTGGGGGAAGGGGCCTTCGGGGGCGTCCCGCTCTCCATAGCATCCGGACTCAGCGAATCCTCTGATGAGGATTGTTTGGTACGGGACCTCGCCAGACTACAAAAATATGGCCCAGGTTAAAATATTATGCCATGATGAGTCTGGACGCATAAACGTACTCGGATTCAATATACTCACGAATTCACCACGGGCTGGGCCCTGGGAACCCACGTCGGGCCGCTGTCGGCGGCGGCAGTGGACTCCTCCAGAAGAGGAGCTTTTCCCCTTTTAGGCGACTCGGCCTCCAAGTGTGCGGAGGCCGTCCTCTTCTTTCTTCCCCCCGCTGGGGATTCATCTTCCTCCTCCTCGTCGTCCTCTTCGGAGGCAGAACGGGCATCAGAGCCTTCGAATATTGTGTCCGAAGTGCCGCGGCGACGAAGGCCGCCCCGAGTCTTTTTTGCCTCCTTCTCGGCCATCTTCTTCGGCACCTTGTAAGGCGCCGGGACCAGCATCTTCGTCAGAAGTGGGACGGCCGGTTCTTCGGGCAGCGGGGCCGGACAATGTATCCGCTCCGCCTTCTTCGTCCAGCCCTAGGAGAGTTGTAGAAAACACAATAAGCGCTTCCCTTGGGTTATGCGGATAAAAAGTATGATGACTTACCGAACTTGCAGGGCGGGACAGTTGGTACCCACGGTCTTCGGCGGAGTCCGGCCATGATTTGCTGGACTTGAAGAGCACCTTCCAGATGTCCTTGTGTGAGGAGCCGAAAAGCTCTCGCAGGGTCTGGTGCTTGGCCGGATCGAATTCACATAGATTGCAAGTTCGGTGTTGACAAGGCAGGATCCGGCGAACTAACATCACCTGGACTACATTGACAAGTTCAATGTTCTTGTCTCCCATGTCTTGAACGCGCATCTGGAGCGCCGACAATTCGTCGGACAAAGACCAGCTCAGGCCCTTCTTGACCCAGGATGTAAGCCGCAGAGAGGCACCAGATCGAAACTCGGGAGTATAGGTCCATTCCGTGCCGCGCGGCTCGGTGATGTCAAAACCACTGCTGTTGCCACTCCTTGACGGAATCGTTAAAGGTGCTTGTTGGCCATGTGACGTTGGGCATCTTGCTCACCATAGCGCCCCCGCACTCGGCGTGCTCGCCGCCCACTACCTTGGGCTTCACATTAAAATCTTCAGCCATAAGCCGAAGTGTGGCGAGATGCGAAGAAAAGCCTCGCACACGACAATGAATGTCGAGATGTTGAGGTAGGAATTAGGGGACAGATCGTGGAGATCGATCCCATAATAATACATGATGCCGCGAACGAATGGGTGGAGGGGAAACCCTAGCCCGCGGACAAAGTGAGGGAGGAATACAACCCTCTCGTGGGGTTCCGAAGTAGGGACGATCTGTCCCGCCGTCGGGAGACGATGGCTGATTTTCTTGGCCAGATACCCGGCCTCCCGAAGCTTTTTGATATCATTCTCCCGGACGGTAGAGGCCATCCACTTGCCTCCTGCTCTGGATCCGGACATTTTCGGAAGGCCTTTTGTGGGTAGAGAAGATGAATGCTTGGGCGGAGGGGAATGAATCGGGAAGTAGAAAGTGTGGGTGCGAAAGGGAGTCCTTATCCCCTTATAAAGGCAGCAGGGATTCTGCGCCTCCCTACTTGCCTGGTAAAACCACTTATTCCCCAAGCGTCGTAATTGATGACACGGTTGGGTTACCCACACCCGTATTGATGAGAATCCCGTGATAAGGGGACACGATCTTTGCTTTGACAAGACGTGCCAAGGAAACTGCCTCACGATATGTGCAGTGGCTGGTTGTGAAAAACGGTTCGAATAATGACCGGGCCATGGTGTGATGTCATCCTGCAAAATGCGTCAGCGGATTAGATTTGGGGGAATATTATTCTCTCTACGGTGGTATGTGGAATTTGTTTTGCAGATCCGGACACTATCCTTGTGTTCAAAATCTTCTATGGAGTATTCGGAGGAGGAACCCGCCTTGCAATGCTGAAGACAATCTGCGCGCCGGACTCATCGTCATTGAAGCCTGGTTTAGGGGCTACTGGGAGTCCTGGATTAGGGGGTCCTCGGACAGCCGGACTATATCCTTCGGCCGGACTGTTGGACTATGAAGATACAAGACTGAAGACTTCGTCCCGTTCCGGATGGGACTCTCCTTGGCGTGGAAGGCAAGCTTGGCGATATGGATATGTAGATCTACTCCCTTGTAACCGACTCTGTGTAACCCTAGCCCCCTCCGGTGTATATATAAACCGGAGGGTTTAGTCCGTAGGACAACAACAATCATACCATAGGCTAGCTTCTAGGGTTTAGCCTCTATGATCTCATGGTAGATCAACTCTTGTAATAATCATATCATCAAGATCAATCAAGCAGGAAGTAGGGTATTACCTCCATCGAGAGGGCCCGAACCTGGGTAAACATTGTGTACCCCGCCTCCTATTACCATCCGCCTTAGACGCACAGTTCGGGACCCCCTACCGGAGATCCGCCGGTTTTGACACCGACAACCACCACCGTCACTGCCTTGCATGGCGCAGGTAGATCGCCACCACCGCTCCACCGCAGCATGCGATTACTCCGCCGGCGTAAAGCGACGGAGAATCAAGTGTGGCGGAGGACCATCCAGTGCGCCATCTTCTCCCGCGTCTCGAGCCACCGCACCCAACCGCGCATTGTTCCGAGCTCGATCATTCCTGATGAGAATCAGCAGGAGGAGTGACGAGCCGATCAGTGTGCCCAGCAGCGCTGCGAGGAACAACCGCAACGCCACCAAGAACTACTCCTTGCCGAAGGAGCTCGGCTCGATCTCGCCCAAACCGAAGAGGTAGTAGAGTGGCATTGTGTTTGTGCGCTGGAGGAGAGCCACGCTGCCGTCTTTTATAGCCCAACCCCGGTGTACGGTGAGCAAGGTCCAGGAGAACCGCTCGTCGCTCGATCACCGGCGTCTAGGAGGTGAATCCGCGAGCAGTGCCGACAAGGTGCTGGCCCGTGACGTGAGTGCTCGCTGCACCGGCGCCGTGCACGCCGCGCACTATGGCTCTAGGGTCCTCATCGCCCTAGGAGCTAGATGCGTGCTGCACCAAGCCGCACGCGGAGCAGCAGCGTAGGAGAAGCAGCGAGCCGGAGGTAGAAGAAGGAGGCTGCCAGTGGGCCCTGGACCCACATGTCAGCAGGTGAAACCACTGTTCATTGGGTGCATCTAGCATTTTTGGGGAATTTGATCTCTAACGCCCCTAGCCGTGGATATATCCAGGTTTGCCATACCCCTTCCCGGGTGTACTAATTATCGGTGCCCCTATCTCGTTTGAATTTAACCAAAGGGTTAAAAAATTAACCCGATGTTTTTCCCCGGAGTGGTTATTCTTTCATTTGTGCTGTAACCCTAGGAATCTCGAGGACGAGATTCTTTTTAAGGGGGGAAGAGTTGTAACAGCCCCAAAATTGGGTTATCAATTTTTCTGCTGTTATTCCTTCTTGGCACTCATTTTCAAAATCTTTCTCCTGAGTTTGTTGGATGACTCTGATGATTCTTGTCATTTTCAACCTTTCAAAACCTTGCTCATGTCTTTTTCAGTGGGCAAGACCTCATTTGCATCAGCTCAAATCATTTCAAACCCTAATTCCAAATTTTTGGAATTTGGATATGTCCTTTGTGCTTACAAAGGAGCCATCATTTTCCTTCATCTGTTGATCCTCCCAATTGTTCCCAGAGATCCTCCTATCTTTCTGAACCTTGGATATGCAAAAATATTGCTAAGTCCAATGCAATATTTTTGAATTATGATTTATTCCTTTTCTTGCCTTTCTGAGGAATAAAATCCAAAGGCACAGCTAGCCATCTCCAAAATTCATGAGAATTTGTGGAGTTGATACTTATGCCTAATCCAAGCTCTAGCAAGTATATTGGCCATAATTAAATAAGGAAAATTGCCTTTTTCTATTTAATGCCAATATTGCATTTCTGCCATTTTCCAAAGGAACTACTATTTTTATAGCAGAGAAAATTCCCACATAAACTGTGGAGCTTGTCCTTGCTATATAATCACTAGTTCCATCCTAATC
This sequence comes from Aegilops tauschii subsp. strangulata, assembly GCF_002575655.3. Lineage (NCBI taxonomy): Eukaryota > Viridiplantae > Streptophyta > Magnoliopsida > Poales > Poaceae > Aegilops > Aegilops tauschii. The sequence goes on along the minus strand of NC_053040.3, from coordinate 419,984,122 downwards.
TCATGTTCCTCAGTTCAAAAAAATTGGCACATGATCCAATGCAAGTTTCCGCCTTCTCTGAAATTTTGCAAAGGAAGTGCTTTATTCCTAATTCCAATTGAGCTGCAATTTGGCAGGGTGATTAACATGTATAAATAACCTACACATACCAAAGATAAGCTCAATCCTTTCATCCTAGCTCCCTGTGCTATTTTTCAAAGTTTCTGACCAGAATGCAACTTTGTGAAGGAAGTACCTTCATAGAGTTTCCAAATGGGATGAAACTTTGCCATCCTCTCCTATATCTCAAATCATTAGCCTCCACCCAAATTCTGTTCATTTCACTGGACTATGTGAGCACAGGAGCAATTCTTTGTTTCTGCCCAATTGTTCAGTTTGTGAAGCAAGTGCATCTTATCTTGCTCCATTATGACCGATAATTTTCCCAGGCCTTCTCCTGCTCATATAACCTATCTCCAAAGGATTTTGGCTCATTTCAATTAGCCATTTGCCCTGAGGATTTTTCTGACGTTTTTGGACAGAAATGATAGCTGTGAAGGAGTACCATTTTGGTAAGTCCATTTGGTATGAACTTTTTACAGCATCATTGTATGACCAAATCATCAAGATTTGCCAAGATTTAGCTCTATCCATCACTCCTAGTGAGTGCTTCATCATGATTCAGTTTCTGGGTCAAATTTGGTAGTTGTACAGCAACTATGGTAAATAGTTGTCCATATTACCTCAAAACTCCCAGGACCGTAGTCCTTTCTACCCTAAGCCTCCCAGACAACCATTTTACCATTTAACCTCTCTGGTTTTATCTCTAGGATGTTGCCAAGTTTGCAACAGCAAACTTGTGTAGCTTGATTTACTCAGCTCCATTTGTCTTCGCCCGTTTTTCTACCGCAGTATTACTCTCTCTTCGAAGGACTACGCGGTAGACATGAACTTACATTAGTAAAAAGGCCCAGAGCGCGTCATGCCAGTGGTGACTACGAGGCCAGCCAGCCAAAACGGTGGTCTAGTTAATGTTGTCGTCGGCAGCGCTACTCCGACCAGCTCTGTCCTCGCCATTAATGCCCAACAGCTCCCCCTCGACGTCGTCTTCCCTCCGGACCACTGCCCCCTTCGTTTTATTCTCCGGCGAGCCGTGCCAACGACTAAACAGTGTGCTCCTGTGCATCGTCTCCTTCCTCCCTGGTGTCCTCTTCCTCCATTCGTCCGTGAGCGTTGCTCGATTCCGTGAGCCTCTGGCGCTCGTCCTCACCCTCCTCGTCGCCTTCTCGTGCACCCCCGTGACTACTGCGGCCGGCAGAGCCGTGGCCGGACTCGCTCGATGGCCACCGGCTCGGGTGCCTTTGCCCCAGCTATAAATAGCCCGCCCTCGAGCCTCTGGAGATCATCAGCAGCCTCTCCCCACCTCTCTACTCCTCCCCAACCCCTTCTCTCGTCCGCGGAGTTGCTCCTCGACCACCACCGCCGCCGTGGTCGCCGCCTCGGGTCTCTCCCGATTCCGGTGATGCCCTGCTTCCTCTCTGTTCCTCCACCACCATCGCATCCCCCATGCTCCAGTGAGCCTCCCCATAGCCTCGGCCTTCCCTCTCCCTCACCCAAACCCCGTGTCCACCCGAGCCCGAAGCTCCTCTCCTCCGCGTGCCTCGCTGCTTCCGCTACAACGCTCGTCGACGGCAGAGGCTACCACCCCGAGATGCGCCTCCTCATGATGAGCATCTAGGTAGGTTGGCCATCGCGAATGGTGGCCGGAGTCGTCGGCGCTCCTCGTCGGGGCAATCCCCTGCCTCGGCTCGTCGCGCCCCGAGCGGGAGGAGGAAGAAGGCCAGGCGGGCCCCGCCCAGCGTTGACCCTGCCTCTGGGCCCCGCCTGTCGGCCTCTGCAAGATGACCGGGCTGGCTCGCTGAGCTGGCGTAAGTGGAGACGCCCCGCGCGAATGCGCTTTCGTTTCTCGAAAGCGTACTTCGTCGCGGCTTCAGAGAGAAATGCGTTTTCGTTTTCTGAAAACGTACTTTGTGTCGCCTGCGGTCAGTAATGCGCTTTCCTTTAGCCGAAAGTATATTCCTCCTCTTCTTCGGGCCAGAATGCGCTTTCCTCTCTGGAAAGCGTATTTCTGAGAAAGACGCGATCTGTTTTTCTGTCAGGGGCCAGTTTGTAAGGATTTGCTTTACAGATAGGTCCTTGGTAGTTAAAAAGTCATATCTTTTTACCCGTAGCTCCGAATCAGGTGATTCCAAAGCCCATGTCTTCGTTTCATCGAGCCTGTTCCGTTGATATCATTTTCATAATATTTTCACATAGTGAAAATGACCATTTTGCCCTCGCCCGTAAACAGCCCCCTCCGAGAGAGAACTGTTTCCGGCAAATCTTTCCGCGATCGTTTCACACTTCTTCCCGGAGTATTTGTCGACACCCAGGCAAGCCAACCTCTTATCATGAGCCCCGAACTTGCATGTTGACTTTGCTTGCACCTTGTGTGTGTGTAGTTGCAGTTGTTTCTTATTGTTTTCATCTGCAGTTATTCTATTATGCTTATCATGCATGCTTGTGTTTTCATGATATCTTTTGCCATGCTAATTAGAATGTTGTTATTAATGCCATGTCACTACTCTACTTTATTTCATGTCATCGTTATAAAATTCTATGATGATTGAAATGCCCTGTTAGTATGCTAGCACTTGGTATTGTCATGTTCTTTATGTTATAGTTGTGCACTTGAGAAGTTCGATATTTTGCCATGCATTTGTATGCTGCATGCTCATTGTTGCATTCATGTTAAATATGCTCATGATGATGGAGAAGTTAATAAAATGACTTAATAATAACAAACCTCCTCCGTCATCGATGGGATCGAGTCATAGTGCCACCAAATCGAACTTTTTCAGTGCAGCCACATTTGCCTTATGGGGAGGCCTTAATACGATCTATTGTCGTGCCTCTCGCCGGTGCCTCCTACTAGGGAAGGTTATGGGCATGCTTACCCTGATCAGGTAGGCGGACATAACCTTGTGTGCTCGTTGTTAGAATTTTGGTACCGGTCCCCGTGAGGGACGTTTTGGCCACGACGGTGGCATTGTGTCTTTGGTAGACACGGGGCCACCCAGGACTAGCCCAGCTGGGAGTGAGTCGGAGTGGCCGGGAGAGTGTCATGGCAGTAGGTCGGTTTCGTCAGAATGTCGTTGGTCCACCCGAATGGGATGACGAGGCCATGGGTTCCGTGGTGTGGGTACAGTGTGCTACCTCTGCAGAGTGTATATAAAGTCTATCGATAACAACACAATTCGTAGTAGGTCCCACTATCAGGTCTTGGTCGAAATGGAGGATAAACCTGAAATAATTAAGTTGGTCAATAAATATGTGATAACAAAAATATGATGACTTGAACTATGAGAAAGTCGTGAGAAGTCACGGCGATGGTTGGATATGATCACGAGACGAGGTCTCGGTGAGTGTTGGAGACCAAGTGTTGGTCGTGGTTGTGATCGCCGGAAAGATCACCATTCGGTTGCGAGGCAACCCGTGGTAAGAGAGTCCGAGGGACTCGGTACACAAGTTTGGTTGCATTGCATGAGTAATATATCATTATTTGCATTTAAAGAACCATGATAGAACAGAAGATGGTTGCATATAGTTAGCATGTTATGTCTGCATTGGATATGATCGGTAGCTTATTTTCAGCATAGTTTCATGATGCCATGCCATGCTTTGATTTATATGTTAAGTTATGCCATGATTGAGATGATATGCTATGTTTTGCCATTGCCATGTAGAGGCAGGTTTTGATATGCCATGATTACTGTCATGCTATTGTTCATGCTTAGTTGATTTCTATCATGCCATGTTTAGTAATTGATATGAGATAGATGGTTGCATATGCTTGGTTCTTGCTTTGTCTTCTGCTTGTTTGGATGCTATGTATTTGGTTGTCTTGCAAGTACATTCAATGTACTGACTTGGCATGTCATGCCAGCTTTGTAGGTCGTACCCGTATTGTTCGCTTGATCCGTCGTGCTAGGTCGTAACCTTGCCAGTCCTGTGAGTTGTGGAGCCCAACCAGAGTTGATGAGCCGCCAAACCAAGACTTCCGCCGCCATTTTGATAGACTTCCGCTGTCATTCAAATAGCCGTAGGGCTATGCCAGATGATTGTATTCATCAATGATGTAAGCTTATGCACATGTATTTGATGAATATTATTGTACCTGGAATGCTGTATCTTGGACCTGTCGTGCGTCAAGTGTTATCCTGGGCTGACGTGCGAAGGCCCCCTGCTCCATGCGGATCGGGGTGCCACATTCCGTCCCCCACACGAGCGAAGCCACTTGGCACGCCCACACGGTTGGTCCGCCACGCCGCTAGGCCAACTCCAGCGTGTGCAGCTCGGACACGCGCTTGCTCAGCCCCCTTTCCCTCGATGCCCCCGAGCTACCCAACCATGGCTACGTGTTTTGTGCACCCGGCAGCCGGATTTGGAGCGGATCCAATCAGGCTTGAGCTCGCCCGGTTGTGGGAGGCTGTGCCGCGCCATGGACTGGCCGGGCACCAGGCCGGAAGGCCCCGGCAAGGCTGCAAGGCCACATGAAGGTACTGACTCCTCCTCTAGCCGCTCGGATCTACACCGTCGGCGGTCCACCGGCAGATACATGAATGGCGGTCAGCCGGGCTCGGTGCTGGCCCGAAAGCTCGTCGGTGCACCGTTGCCACTCATTACGTGCGACGACTGCCCAAAGAAGGTCTTGCGCCGCGTGTCTACAACGCCGGAACAACCCGGATGGGTGTTCATCAAGTGCTCAACCGATGGGGTATGTGCTACTTTAGCTTCGGTTGTGCTCTCGGATTAGACTTGTTGTGCTAACTTAAAATTTTATTGTGTAGAATGGATGCAAGTTCTGGTATTGGGAAGAAGAGTACATCGATATATTGATAGAGCGCAATTTAGTAGATGTTGTAGCACTTTTAGCTAGCATAAAGGCTAGAGATGAGACTAGTGCACTTGTTGATAGAATAGAGGCTAGACATGAGACTAGATGCAAGGAAGCAACGTCTACTTCTTTACACTCGAAGAAGAAAGAAGCATGCAAGATAAAGCCTCCATAGATCAACAATGAATGCATCGAGAAGGCACTAATCCAACTTACAGGAGCAGTTATGGAAGTTGGATATCTTCTAAAATGTATTCTTGTGGTTCTTGTTTTCTTTGGTCTTGCTTTTCTAGTCAAAGTTTGGTGATGTATTTCCATGTACCAAAAATCAAGGGATAATTAGATTTATGCCCCTAGTTGTGTCCCGCTCGTCTGTTTTACCCCTAATTCCCAAAAGTCACTGGTTCTGTCCAAGTCACTTTGCTCCTATTATGCTTTTGCCCTTTGACCGTTTGACCATCAGTTTGAAAACTTCATAACTAATTCATACTAAATCAGAAAAATGCAAATAAGATACCAAAATGTTTAGAAAAACATCATCTATATGTCAGTGTCATTTGCATTCATGAAAAAAGTGTTGGAAAGTGCCCATCCGAGTTTTAGCTCTTATGCCACCACCATGAATAGTAAAATCTTAAAAAGTTCAAAAAATTGAAAAAACAATTGGTGGCAAAGAATGACAAATGTTTTAAGTGCCTGCCAAGTTTCATCAGGGAATAACATTCATGGGTGCCGTGGAAAAAAACAATCAGCACTCCAAAATAGATTATTTTTTGCCACGACTTCCACGAATGTCGTTCCCTAATGAAACTTGGCAAGCACTTAGAACATTTGTTGTTCTTCGCCCACCATATTTTTTTGAATTTTTTTTGAGTTCACTATTTATGGTGGTATCAAAAGAGCTAAAACTCGGATGTGCACTTTCCAACACTTTTTTCATGAATGCAAATGACACTGACATATAGGTGATGTTTTTCTGAACATTTCGGTATCTTATTTGCATTTTTCTGATTCAGTATGAATTAGTTATGAAGTTTTCAAACTGACGGTCAAACGGTCAAAGGGCAAAAGCATAAGAGGAGCAAAGTGACTCGGACAGAACCGTTGACTTTTGGGAATTAGGGGTAAAACAGACGAGTGGGACACAACTAGGGGCATAAATCTAATTATCCCAAAAATCAATGATGAAAAAAAGATATGTGTTTGCAAAGAAATATGTACGCGGCCGGTATGCGTCCGCGCGTTGGGCGCACGGCCACCGCATCCGAGAAATGGCCCGGACACGACCCCATTGCCCTACCCAAACGGAGAGAATCCGGGCAAAACGGCGGTCCGTTAGACTAGTCACAATGGGGAGTAACTTAGAGTAGTAACATGCATATGTTACTAGTCTATGTTACTACCTTCACAGTGGGTTGTAACATATGTGTTGTGTCATGCATCACTTCATTTATTATGTTGTAGACTCATCTTTTCTTGATATGTGTGATGTTACAGTAACTAGCTATGTTACCACATGCCTCTCTTTCTTCATTGATTACATGCCACATCATCTATTTTGCCTAGATAAGTGTGATGTTACCACCTATGTTACTCCCACTGTGGGTAGTCTTAGGGGTCGTGCGTTGGAGGCCTTATAAGTGGGACCGCAGTTGAGGAAACCGACTAGTATCGACAAGCCCCCACCTCGCCAGCCGCGAGATGGCCGAGTCAGAGAAACGACGAGGTTGAAGAGATAGATGTAGCACGGACTCCAAGAAATATGGTGTCAGATGGAAGTCGTGCTGGTGGCGTGTGCCGTACTCCTGGATGTGAATGCTTGATCTGGCCCATGACACCCTACTATATATCGAGGATTCGAGGTGCTGCTACGTACAGCAAACACATTAACATATGGCCCACCTCACACTGTGGCCAAATTTCCTGGAGTCCATGCTAGGTTAAAAAGTGTTCTTTGTGAGGGTGGGTGGCTGGTGTCCAGTTTAAAAACTTGTTGTATTACGTATACGTAGACGTAGAGATAGTGCAGCAGTTTTGAAAGTTTGAACCCAAACATCAGAATGCAATTTCTACTAGACTCATCTGAGGACCTAGGATGATGGGATTCGCTGCTACAGTAAAAACACCCGCCGGACGTGTGAATCATGTGAAGCTAGTACAAATAGTAGTAGTACTATTGTTGATTGGACTCATTCGATAACCTGTTGCAATGCACGTACAATTATGTATTCGGAAAATATATTTTTGCCTCGTCGCAGCACCCACTCAGAGAAGCGACTCGAAGGTCATTCATAAACTTAGTAAGTTTATCACAGGCATATCATTTTATTACATGCAACAGGTCATGAACCCACAACCACAACGACGATACATTCTAGTAAATACTAAAGTTTTCATCACACAACAAATAACAAGAAATGAAATGAACTTCAGCTCAACCAATCCTCGGCGTTGGAAACGCTTGCTTTGAACCAGAAGTGATTCTCTGGGAAGGGGCAGCTACTATCAATCTCGAGAACAATGCAGGACTGATCATCCAGGCTGAAGCGGCCTATGTCAGGACGCATATTGTGATAGCCACGGTAGGGAACCATAGCAATGCCCGAGGTATAGATACAGTTGCTTCTCATAAATGGTAGTAACGTTGTGTCAACAGCAGTTGGATCACCTTTCAGCATGATTGGATATGTCCAAGGAAGGCGAGTTTCCTCCAAGAGTATCAATACTAAACCAGGGAGAAGGTGTTGGCACTAGCACAGTAGTATCCATCCCGAATACCGTGCAACGGATGTTGGAATAGGTCCGGAGAGTGCGACTATGGGAGAAAATTCCTGCTTCCTTAGTAACATCAGCAGTGCCCTGTATACAAACAAGAAGAGGTGATCCATCGGAATAAGTTGCCAGGTGCCACTGAGTATATGGGTCCCCATGCTCGTGATCATCATCATTGTCATCTCCCCCTTGGTTATCAAAAATTTCAAATATAGGTGGTGGAATGTTCACATGACCTTGGAAAGACAAGAAGGGTAATTAGTAAAGGGAAACTAGCTAACCCGCATGCATGTGGAGGAAACAATTGTAATTACGGTGGAAGACAAACATACTGAAAGCATAAGAATTCCATGCAAAAACAGTGCCACGAGTGGTGGCAGCAAACACAAGACCATCGTATTGAATTGCATCACAGTACTGATCATCCGTTTATAGAAACTAATTTTTGAGCAATATCCATCGAGTCGAACCATGAAGGACAGCAACAAGCTTGTCGAAGATAGCGACAACACAAGCATTCCTATAACCCCAAGAGCGGTCGGGAACTCGACAAATTGCTATCTTCTGTAGACGACAGTCACCATGATCGTAGTTGAACGTACGTAGAATACCGGTGTGCTCAACCTCTGGGCAGTCTGAGATTTTTGGAAGTGGAAACCGGTGACGAGTGTACACATTCCCAAGTTCCCACTCACAGTTGTACCCAATATAAACAACCCAATCTCCATTTGCGCCTTCCCAAGCCTTACCGTCAAGCGATGGCATCTTAACATCACACGTATCATTATCAAGCGGCATCAACTTGCACAGGGCGAGGCCTGCGTCGTCCGCGCGTCAGTGACCATGTTCACGGTGAAGAAGATAGGTGAGATCAAACCGCTCCTGGACCCTTGGGTTCCTTGTAATGATGTTATTAGTTGAGTCGAGAATGGTCTTGAATGAACCTGCCATGCTAGCGAGGTGATGACGTCGCACCGATCAATGAGTTCCTCCACCACGTCATCTTTCAGATCGGGGCAAGAATAATGGGGTCGTTTCCAGCCTGTTCCCTACATGGAGAAGACGATCGAACAATGGCAGAAGGAAGGGTGAAGGCAAATGGAGGAGGGAGGAAGAGCGTGCGACAACAGTTCCAAATCGAGAGGGAAAGGCGAAGAGTCGGTGGACGGTTGCCACGGTACACGAAGAGGCGCCCGGCCAACATAGAGTCGGTTCGGAAATTGTACAAAAGGACTCATCGTCGTCTCACTGACATGTGGGAATGGGACCACATGTCAATGAAACACGGTGTGTAATTTCTCGTGCAAAATGCGATCTGGCCGCATTGGCCCGAGTGGCCGAATTAGTTAACGACCTTTTATTTTTTAATGGCGTGTCGTTCAGTTTTGAAGCATGACTAACTGGTACTGTATGCAGAGAAAATATAAACTAATCTACCACTACTCCACCTCTAGTACTAGTAGTATAAAAAAGATATATAGGATGGAGCTTCAGCGCTTTCTTGCTAAGGGCTGCCCACTTGCTTCTCACACTATCACCCTCTCTCCCGACCTAAAAAAGACGGCCTCTCTCTCCCTCCTCACCGGTGGTCACAGATCCGCCGTGGAAGAAAAGGACGTGCAGCATTGACGCACTCGTCGTCGGCGAGTGAGGTCACGCACAGACGACAAGGCCGTCCTCTCAGACCTAGCGCCCGCGCGGGATGCCCTCCTTCCCCAAGCTCGCTGCCGTAGTGTGTGCGGAGGACGACGACCATGAGCGAAGCCACTTCCCGCCGACCCTCAGGTATGCTACCTCTTTTCGAACCATACCCTTGTTCTATTGGCCCATCTGCCACGTCGCTGCATGTGGATCTTTTTCCACTCAACCATCTTCCCAATTGGCTATCCTCTGCTCTGCTGGTCACGCAGACGAAAACCTTAACTTGCACTATTAAAGGAAACCCTACTTCATGCAGACTAATCCATGTCTGGGTTGAATAAGGAAAGGAAGGGAGACTGTACTATCCAAGAGACTAGGCATTGAACCCGCATCTAGGTTGAAAAGGGGAAAATCAGTAGCTAAAGAGAACAAAAATGGGACGTAATCCACATATGCTGCATGGATATTTGGGCAACCATACCTCCCTCACCACTATATGCGTCCGTGGAGGTACATTGTACTGGTGCGCCCACTGCCCGAATGGGCCTCCCATGCTCTTATTGCCACTTTTTTGTTGTTAGTATAACGCCAGCGGTCAAGTCAAGCAATGCTACTGCTAAAGTGATGCCACATTTAACTAATGTCGCACTTAGTCTAATGCCACCGATAAATTTAAGCAGTGCCATTTAATGTCAGTGGATTATTTCAGGGTTAGCTGTTGATTGTGGATGTATTAAAGATTTTTCAGCCAAGGCATTCTAATGCTGTTGCACAGCCAGTATACCAACGATGAATCTTGTTACTACCTTCAGATTTTTGCACTGTTAATGCTTATAGATTACATACCTCGAGTTAGTTAATAATATTTACCTTGAAGGTACATGGTTTGCAAATTTTTTATACTGTCATTAGTTAATAATGCTAGTTACCTTCAGACTTTTGTATTTGGTTTAATGTTCTTGCACAGTTACTATACCAATGCTGAAACTTGTTACCTATACATTTTGTATTGTTAATTCTTATAAAAATCTTCCAGTGCTAGAGCTTATGGAAATCTGTTCAGTAAAACCATTGTATTGTACCCTATAATAAAATAACTACTATATTGTTGAACTAGCCATTGCATTAGTCTATATTTGTACTATTCGAATGGTTTTGCATTAGCATATGGACATATATAAAGTCTGGCAAGCTTTCCCAGATATGTGCTCAAGAAAACTACTACCTGTTTTTCTAAATACCAGACGTTTGGGTACTTTAAATTGAATTCCGAAAACATCTTATATTAAGGAACAGAGGGTGTAGAGTTCACTCGAATTATCCCGGTAAAGCTAGTCACACCTTTGTTAAAATTAATGTTCATTATGTTATCGGAGGAGGTCTGTATGTTTGTCTCTAATGCCTATCGACTACATACCTGACATCATGATGTAATGTTAAGTCATTTCCTTTTGTACAGTGTCACTGAATTGTTAAGGCGGTGATGGCATTTTATTTTAGTTGAACTGCACAAAATATGCTTAAAAGAAGAGGAAAGGTTAACAATGGCTCAATTTTTCAGAAAAAACTATGTATGCCTTCCAGACATCAGCCGTTGTTGCCTTATTTATTCCTTCAAAAAGGTGGTTAGAAACAGTCTTGCTACCTTTTCCCATTAAGAAATTGGAATGCTTATATTTGTGAGTCTATGCTTCAACTAGTGCCACTTCTATAGTAATCACACTTTCAATATCTATGCAAACAGGGATGCTCGATTTTAGTGGAACTGCACAAAATGTCCAAATGGTTCAACATTAGGAGCATGTTTTCTTCCAAACCTTTATATCCAATTGGTGGCACTATGAGCTGCTCATTACGAAGGTACATGGTTTGCTGCTATCTTACTACTCTTTTTGTACTGTCATTAGATAGTAATACTAGTGGTTTGCATGTGAATTTATTGGCAGGGTGGACCTACATTGGAGGTGCAGGACAGGATTCAATGGTTGGATGCTCAATTTCGGTTGTATCAATTTCACCTCTTCCATCACTGCGAACATGGATATCCTTGGTCTGATGAAGAATAGGCGCTATATTTCTGCTCTGAACGAGCAAATCAATTCAGTATGAAATTGTCCAGGGCAAAATATGACTGCATCAAATTGTCCAGTGCAAAACATGACAGATGCTAAGCGGAAGAGACGTGTTTAAACCGAAAATACAAGGTGGGGTATATGTTTAATAGCGGCTTGATATTTGGGCAGACAGAGATGTCTGCCCTTTGCTATTTGGCAAACAAACAAAGTGACCGCAATTTTGGTTGAACTGCACAAGAGAATAGTATAGTCACTGCATGCAGTGCCATTTGAAAATAGACACAGAAAGATTGGATAGTCACTTCATGGACTGCAGAAAAGTAGTATTGTACTATTTATTGGCCAACACTAGGTGCTTCATTGCTTTGGTCTGATTATACAATGGGCATCATTTTGCCTAAGTTAAAGTTTTTATTCCGAAAATAGTCTCGTCGTGTGATCGAGAGAAGACCAAATCATATTGCGGTGGATGTTCCTCCATCATGTGTGGTTCATTCTCATGGTTCCAGCTGTTGTTGAAACCACTTACGTTTGCAAGAGGAATTGTAGACTTCACAAACAAATTTGTCTTTCACTCTATACTGAATGTTGGCCAAGATAAGCATCCATGTTAGTAGGAAGAACAAATGTTTTTTCTAGATCTTTGCTTGTGGAGCTACATATTTGTATATGATCTGTGAATCATTGAGATGCATTCACATGTTGATCTTATGTATGGGAATCGTACTAGTTGGTTTTGAATTTGGGCTACTAATGTGAACATATTACAATGCCAGGCCTGTGAGTCTCGTGTGAACATTTCGAACGGATCGGCTCTTACTGCTGTGCACAGCATGATCCTCATTTCTGTGTTCTCAGTGTTTACAAGTTACTAACAGTTCCTTATTTCTGTTCACTCAGTGTTTACAAGTTACTGATTGATCACTAGCTAGCCTACTAATGCGCTCCTGGCAGTTTTAGTTGCGACGCAAGATCCGAAGTGGCAGTTTTTTGAATGAAAATGCCTACCTCTTAAGAAACTGACAAGGTTCTCTGAAGAGAATGCCATGCGAATCTGAAGAAACTGCCAGCAAAAACTTTCGCAAATGCCTTATCTCCCAGCGAACGTTCATCAGCTAATACGATCGTACACGTACACCATCTGACCTACTCGATCCTACACGTACACTATCCGACCTACTCGATCCTACACGGATAAATAGCGGATCACACACGTAGTACCTCCTTTCTGGTTTGTAGGGCTCAATTAAAAACGACCTACTCGATCCTACACGAATAAATAGCGGATCACACACGTACTACCTCATTTCCGGTTTGCAGGGCTTAATTCAAATATCTAACCAACCAAGGTAAATGATGAGTGGTGGAATCATTTTTTATAAGGAGGGAGTACCTCTTCTGGATGATTCGAGTGCACTCGTTTGACCGTCATGCCGGCGTGCGACCCAGCACAGACGGGACGCACCACTGACGGGACGGAACGGCACAGTCATAATTTCAAGTTTTCTAGTTTTCCACGGCAAGCTGGCGCGCTAAGCCATGCCTGCTTATGCATTGAATTCTGATGACCGCGATGACCGTCGCATTTCCCGTGACACGCTAGTTCGCTGTAACACCGCAAAAATTTTATTTGGTTTTATCAAATTATTTATTTGATTTGAAGGAGGTTATTTAAAAAAATTTAAAGGACTCTCGTCTCAATTTTTTTTATTTTTATGACAAGTATTTTCTTTTGGGTTCATCCAAAACTTGATCTTTGGTCTTGAGGGTTTTTTCATCTTGTGTTGACTCAACACAAATGTTTTTCTTTGGGAAAGTTTTTGAAATCTTCTCTTTTGGAAATAACCCTATGGCTTATGGAGTGATCCTCCCCTTTTCAAAAATTATCTCTTGCCATGACCTAAGTTGAAATCCTCCTCCCAAAAGCCATCTTCCCACCTTGTGTCAAGTCAAGCTTCAAGTCCAGCAAGTTTAACTCCCCCATGATTTTATCTCCATTCATTTTTAATCAAAAATCTTTTCTGTCTCCTATTTTGGCCCTTAGAGATTTACAAAGGAACCACTAGAATTCCTTTGAGTTTTGTTTCCAAACAAGTTTCCCTGCCTAGTCCTTAGGACCCTCAACCAAGATCCAGGAAGATCCACTGGTCCACAGTTCAAAATTTTCAAAATGTGCTTGCTGAAAGTTTGGGCCAGATTTCTCATTTTTGATGAAATTCATTTGTTTTCTTCTCCTAAAAATCTGAGAAAAATCAGGCAGCCTCTAGATGCATCAAGAGGTCACCTCACCAAGTCCCAGCTCCAGAAAAATTTTCCTCGTGCCCAAAACATATCGTCGAACACCTGGCGTGCACTGTTACTGTCAAAGTTCAGAGTTTCAGAGAACAGTTTCAGGTGTCAGTGTCATTTTCTTCAGAACCTCACGTCGATCTCGCCAGTAACTGCAGTGGCGCCTTGCTCCCTGTCCCTCCTAATCCACCGTGCCGCACGGTCTCCTGGAAGGTTGCGGGTGTCGGCGACGAGCTGGCAGAGGTGCATCGCCCCATGAGCGGCGGCAGCAGCACCCGCTGCCGCTGCCAGAGAGGCGCAGCGAGGGACGGCGCCGTCCAGCACCGCCCAAGCCACCAGAGGCCACCGCGTGGCCGTCCCCTTCCCTGTGCGCTGTGCAGAGCCATCGTCGTGAACTGGAAGGCACGGAGCGCGCTCCCTGCCGCCGACGTGCCCGTACGGCCGTTCCGTCGAGGGCCGGAGTGTCACCCAAGTCCGACCGAGATTTTAACTAAGAAACGGAACCAGTGGACCGTCACGTTGATGCCCAATCACCTAAACCCCCAGCCCGACCACTGCCTCGCCGTAATCGCCCGCCGGAGTTATCCGTTCACGGCAACCGCCTCGGGTCGACTATAAAAGGAGGCCCCGAGCTCGATCTCGACCAAGCGCCATCACTCCACCCCACCAGAACCACGCCCAGCCACTGGAGAGACCTCGGGGAGGCCCTCTTCCCCGACTCCGGCCGCCCCGACCCGCTTCAGGATCCAGCAAGATTCGCTCCAGTGCGTGCACCCCCGCCTCTCAACCCATGCCAGTAGCCTCCTAGTGCATCCACTTCGCTAACCCGCGCCCTAATTTGAAGGTTGCAGCTCCCGTCGGAGAGAATCATCCTTTCCCGAACCACCGTCCGCCGGAGATAAGGCCGCCGCCGACGTGGTGCTCGCCGACGGTCAAGTCCACCACCCACCCTCCGATCCCCCTACCTCACCGTGGATCAACGCCGACGACCACCGCAGCCCTCGGGCGCCGGCGAGCTCTGTTCGAAATTTGAACCTGACAGGTGGGACCCCCCGTCAGTCTCTCTCTCTCTCTCTTATTCGAACCGTTTTCGAAAGGTGCCTTCGGGAAAAGTGTGTTTTCCTTCTGGGCTGGCGTACTTCCTACCGAAACGTTTTCTGCTTTTTCAAACTAGCCCCTGAGTCTTTTCTGTTTCATCACAGATTAGTCCTTGGACTAAAACCCTTATATCTTTTAAACAAAAGATGCTTTTTGGTTGATTCTTTTTTGTCAGTCTTATATTTTTGTCTAGTTTTTTATAGTATTTATTTGGAAAAAAATTGGAATAATTTTTATACACACACGTTATTTACGTTAGTATGCGGTTTCTTTATACCGTAGATACCGGAGGAGGTGACGG
Organism: Aegilops tauschii subsp. strangulata; assembly: GCF_002575655.3. Lineage (NCBI taxonomy): Eukaryota > Viridiplantae > Streptophyta > Magnoliopsida > Poales > Poaceae > Aegilops > Aegilops tauschii. The sequence goes on along the minus strand of NC_053040.3, from coordinate 419,969,031 downwards.
AACTGCGAACTTCGCCGAGCTAGACTCCGACTACTCCGAACCAGGCAAGCATGTTTGAACCCTTGATATGATGAGTGTTTTGCATGTTTGCTTGCATAGTTTGTGCATGGCATATGGGCATCAGTGAGTGTTATGTTGCATGCAAGGCAACTACCAGTATGCTTCGAATCTTGATGTGATCTTTTGATGGGAGATAACCTGATCATGTGGTGACATGAAAGGTGGTAAGATGGTATTGTTGAAGCATGCCAGTCTTATGTCAACTGTTAAACTCCGACGTTAACGTGGACCGAGCCACGTTACCGTCCATCCCCTTTTTTCGTGCTGCCACATGTTTTCTGCAAAGAATACGGTTTAGTAAGTTGCAAACCTCTTTCCTTGTACACACCAAATAGAGGGGCCGGGATGAGGGTTCCATGGCCCTGGATTAAAGCCAGTCATCCGGTCAGGGGGCATGGGTGTTTCCGGTTGGGACCGAGAGGGGGGCACCCCTTAGAGCGCGCGGCATAAATTTGATCCCATGCTACGCGAGGTTGTAGCCTCCCCGTCTCAAGGTTTTTCTTGAACGTTGCCTGGGATGATTCCTGGCAACGGAATGTGGAATGGGTGTGTACTGGTTAGATGTGTTTCTCCTAAAATACCGTAAACGGAACTAGTCCCTTGTGACTACTGAAATCCGTTGGCTGTGGTTAAAAGTACAAACTCTGCAGAGTCAAAACCTTCCGAGTAATCGTGTCCATGGTCAAGGACCTTGGTCAACGTATCCATATCAGTCTCAGCGTCAGTCTCTGTGTCAGTCCCAGTGGAAACCCCGGTGAACAAACATGAGTGGTAAACCAGGTTGAATGTTATTACTGTGGATGGACTAACCATTTTTATTATTACATACCTGAGCATTTCCTTGAGATGAAGTAAATTCATGAGCTACTTGAATTCGTATAATGAAATATAAGCCCTTTATGTGATGTCGCTCAGACGTCCGACTGTGGCACTCTTGTTATTTACTTTCAATATAAGCCCTTTATGTGACGTCGCTCAGACGTCCGACTATGGCACTCTCGTTATTTACTTTTGATATAAGCCCTTTATGTGATGTCGCTCAGACGTCCGACTGTGGCACGCACTGTCATTTACATTCCAATACGAGCCCTTTATGTGGTGTCGCCCTGACGCCCGACTGCGGCATTGTTAATTTTATTTTTACCTTTTCGAGGCGTCGCTTCAGACACTCGATCGGTCTTCAGTTGTTTTCATTGGGATTTCGGGAGGACTACCGCCCGACTTCCTTTCTATTCACCACGTAGTGCAAATTTTATTATCTGAGTGCGCATTGCTAATCTGCTCGTATGCATCATCTTTGCATTTGTTATATCTTATGTCCAAACTGTCTTGCGAGTACTTTCATAGTACTCACCTGGCTTGTTGATTTGGCCAGATGTTGACGAAGGCGACCTTTTGGATGAAGAGTTCGATAGCGAGTCCGACGCCTAGAGGAGTCCCAGTCAGTCCCGTGCGATCCTGGAATTGGTCACTTGTATTATACGCTTCCGCTACCTAGAATAAAAACCCTCGAGCTTCACTCCGACGCTCGATGAGTTGTACGATTCAGGAGTCATGTCACCCACTTCTCTATGACATATCCACCACCACTTTTATTACGAGTCAGTAGTTATGCCACCATACCCCTTGTGTCATATCCGCCTTTATGTATAATATCGGCGTGCCTGTAATAAATTGTTGAGCCACCTCAGCTCAACCCTGTATTATATTTAGTACTTCTGGATTTCTGTATCAAGGATTTGTCTACCAGTAAGAAGGATTCTTCTATACTGGTCCGTTAAAGGGATCAGTTTCTCAATAAATGTTTTATTGGAAAACCGGTCGTGACATTCGCCTACCTTCCGCCTATAATTACTGTTTCCCAGGCTTCTCCGGTGGCACCATCACCCAACTCGCCCTATCCTCATAAGCCCCCACCTGCCCGACGTCGCTCTCCACTTATCCTCGCTCTCGCCACATCCGCCATGCCCCCGCCCGTCCGTGATATGCGATGCCGGAGGCGGTCACCGCCGGAACTAGTGTTCGGTTTTTCACCGGAAGGCAGACGGAGGGAGGAGGCATTCTATCAGTCTTTAGATGGCAATGCGGAGTATGAGGAGTTGTTGGAGCATGTCTGCCTGGCGGAGGAGCAGCGTATTGCCAATTTGCGCCGCCAGCGGGACATGGAGCAGCAGCGCACCGATACTCTGAGTCGCGAGCTGAGCGCCCACAACTGGGCCGACTACATGGAGGCCGGCACCCGGCAAATAGCCCTGGAGGCTGTCAGGCACGCACGCGTTCGCGACGCCGAATTTTACTACAAGCTCGTCAAGTGGGTTTCCCGCTTAGAAGCCGAAGCTTCGGTGGACCACGCCGACATGGAAAGGGCCAACGTGCGCGAGCAACGCGCCCTATCGCACCTCTGGCAAGTCCGAGGCGAGGCGGAGAACGCCGGTGCCGGCGTTTAGCGTGTCCTGCAGATGGCGGCTGGCATCGTCTAGTTAGCTAAGAGTAAGTTAGTACTTGTACACTACTAGAGTATTAGTGGGAGTAGAGAGTTAACTTGGCTATGATGGTTGTCAACGTGGAAGTTCAGTACTCTATATATGGATCAGACCTGTTACTTTGCTCTGAATGTTGAACTTTCCGTTTGAACGTATGGAATGGGCAGTTATTTTTTTAAATGGGTTGTATTTGTCCGCCACGGGTTTAGAGGTTGACTTGTGGGCCTACCAGGTTGACACGTACACAATCAGGAGATGATTGTACGTGGAGAGGATGACAGCAGGGACCCACCAAGGTCATGGCAGTACACAAGCAAGTGCCTCCTTATTTCAAGCCAATAAAAAATGGCTCCTCCTAATGAATTTCTGACATCTGGGTCCCATGCCATTGTCAATGTAGTCAATAAACGAGAGAATTGCACAACGAGCGGCTGCACCAGGGACCCAGCAGCTCGCCCAGTTATTTTTGTTTTGGGTTAATTTGATAAATGCCACTCCAAATTTGGTGATTCCGAGAAATGCCACTGCAATTTCCAAACTTTGAAAAATGACATTTCATGCCATTTCCAGTGGCATTTTTCGAAGTCTGGAGTAGCGTTATTCAAAGTTTGCAAAAAATGCAGTGGCATTTTTCAAAGTTTGCAAAAATTGCAGTGGCATTTTTCAAAGTTTGGAAATTGCAGTGGAATTTTTGTGAATCGCCATAATTGGATTGGCATTAATCTAATTTGTTTTTGAGACGGAAGTAGGGTGTCAACTGGGCTGTGCGGGGCACTCTGGCCTGTCTAGACAGCCTTTTCTTTTATGTTTACCACAGACCAGCGCAGTAGTTTTTTTGTTCTTTCTGAAAATGGCTAGCCCAGTTTTTTTGTGATTTGTCAAGTAAGTCTCTTTGTCAGGCATGTTGGCTGCAAACTTTCAAGACGAGGAGATCTTCATTCGGCTGGCCGAGAAAATGGTCTATCAGTAATGAGAAATGGGTTGTACATTTTTAGAACACATCAAACCGGCAATTAGTTTCAAATTTCTTTTTTTCATTTCGAGATTTTAAATTGCATTGATTTTTATGCGTGGACAATTTGTTGGATTTTATATTGATATACATTTATTTTTAAAATCAGTTTGAATGCGACTCGAAATTTTGGGATTAAAAACAGTTCGGACCGCACCGAAATATGCAAAATTTCGTATAATTTTTTAACCGTGGCCACAATATGGGCTGTAATGCTAACAAAAAGAATATGGGCTCCAAAAAAACCTTAAGAATTAGCAAATGGGCTGTAAATTATTAGAAATAATGGCAGATGGGTTGTATGTTGTTTCCCACAGATTTGAGGCTTTCCTAAAAAAAAGGTTGACGCACAAGCAGTGACTGTTGGATGTCCATCCAACGGCCGTCGTGCTTCTTCAATCTCTGCTCTTCATGCTCCAGCCACTCAAACAAGCGCCGGCGGGACTGCCTGCTCCCTCCTCCCGCGGCCGGCTGTGCTGCCACGCAGGCCTCACCGCCCCACCGTACTCCCACCGCTGGCCTAGCCATCCCTCTACTCACCCACACCTGCTATTATTCTCCGGCGACGGCAGCCGAACCAGTCAACCCTCGTACTCCCCACCGTGTGGGCAGCCACTGCCGTGTCTTCCCCGGCTCCGTGTTGTTCCCTTCGTAGGCCTCGCCGTCATCCACCGCCCTGGTGCTCTCGGCGCAACGTGGTCAACGTGGTCAACGAACAACATCCATCGGAAGTGGACTGTACGTGGAGAGGCTGACAGCTGGGTCCATGGCCGCACACAAGGAAATGCCTCCTTCTTACACGCAAAATAATGATTCCTCCACCTGACATTTGGGACCCACCGGAAGGGCCTCTGTATTTCGCGAAAAATACGTTCCCCCCATTGACAGCTCGGGCCCACCAGCTATATCTTCGCACGTAAGGAAGTGCCTCCTTATTGCGCACAAAAAAATGAATACTCCCCCTGCTAGCTGGGACCCAGCATAGTGGGAGGCTGACTTGTGGGCCTACTAAGTTGACGGGGACAGAGGGCTTTGTCAACTTAGTCAATATGAACGATTCTAGCTCCAGTAACCGTACGATGTCCATCCAACGGCCGTAGTGCTTCTTCAACCTCTGGTCTTCTTGCTCCAGCCGCCCAAAGCAGCGCCGGTCGTGCCGCCTGCTCCAGCCTCCCGTGGCCGGCTGTGCTGCCGCGGAGGCCTCACCGCCCCCTACTACTCCCATCGCTAGCCAGGCCCTGCGGCAACGGCAGCCTCACACCGCAGCCGAACCAGTGAACCCTCGTACTCCTCTCCATGTGGGCTTCCACTGCCGCGTCTTCCCCGGCTCCGCGTCGTCCCCTTCCTAGGCCTGGTCGCCGTCCACCGCGCTGGTGCTCTCGGCGCGGCATGGTCAATGTGGTCAAGGAACGACTTCCATCGGAAGAGTACTGTACGTGGAGAGGCTGACAGCTGGGTCCACGGCCGCAGTAAGGAAGTGCCTCCTTATTACGCGCAAAATAATTATTCCTTCACCTGACAGCAGGGACCCACCGTACGGGCCACCGTATTTCACAAAAAAAGGTTTCCCCCTGACTGTTGGGACCCACCAGCTACATCTTCGCATGCAAGGAAGTGCGTCCATATTACGGGCAAAAAAATGATTCGCCCCCCTGACTGCTGGGACCCACCAGCTACATCTTCGCACGCAATGAAGTGCCTGACAGTCGGGACCCACCTGGTCGAAGCATACGTAGTGTTGTCATTCTGGTCGCGAACGTGTACATACATACGATCGGTCTGTCTGCAGGCTGCAGCGATGAACCGTGGCTGTGCAAGGAAGGGCACGTGTCGTAGTAGAGGCGCGCACGTGTCGTAGTAGAGGCGCGCACGTAGCATATACACGTACGTACAGCGGCCAGGGTGCAAGAAAGAGCCACGTGCGTACATACGGGCGGGGTCTCAAACGCCTACTCGTGCATACGTACGGCCAGGGCTCATGTACATGGCAGGGTTGGAACGGAGAAGTTGCGCCGTCGTCGTGTTCATGGGAGGCAACGGAATGCGTCTTGTTCATCGGGAGGCAACGGAACGCATGCTGTTCATCGGGAGCCAACCGGCTTGGACGGAATAGCCGATGGAAACGAGGCCTGGCGTACCGCAGAATGGAGGAAACGGCCTTGTGTTCGACCGGCCATGATGGAAATGGGATCCTGTTCATCGGGAGGGGTCTGGCGTACCGCAAAACGGAGGAAACGGACTTCTGTTGGACCTCCTACGATCAAAACGGGGTCCTGTTGACCGGGAGGGGTGTGGCGTACCGCAAAACGGAGGAAACAGAGTTGTGTTGGAGCACTACGGTCGAAACGGGGGTCCTGTTCATCGGGAGGGGTGTGGCGTACCGCAAAACGGGACTCCACGGGATACTGTTCATCTCCGCCGTCAACCTCCTCCAGCCTCCACGGGCCACTGTTCATCCACCGTCGACCTCCTCCAGCCTCCACCTACGACTGTTCATCCACGGGCTCCTGTTCATCCAGCCTCCACCGCTCCTCCACCGGCTACTGTTTAGCCAGCCCTCTCCACGGGGTCCTGTTCAACCACCCCTCCACGGGCTACTGTTCATCCAGCCCTCCACCGGCTACTGTTCAACCAGCCCTCCACAGGGTCGTCCTGTTCATCCAGCCCTCCACGGGGTCCTGTTCATCCACCCCTCCACCGGCTCGATCGATCGGGGTCCTGTTAATCCTGCGGCAACGCTCTACTACCACGGGGTCCTGTTCATCCAACGCCCCACCGGGAACTGTTCATCCAAACCCCCCAACAACACTCACTGTTCATCAAGGGAAGGAGGCAGCAGTGTTCGATCAGCTTCAGTTAGCAACAGTAGCCAAGGGATCGATCGATCGCTCGGGTTCGGTAATGCGTAGTTTGCAGTGCAATCGCTCGGGTTCAGTTAGAGCCCAACGCCTCGCTCGGGTTCAGTTAGAGCGCAACTCCTCGCACACATGCGCATACGTACGAGAGAAACGCGCATCGCTCGGCCGCCGACCATCCACCGTAACCGGAAACTCCCCGATATTTTCCTCGCCCTCGCTTCTACCACGGTTTTTTCCATCATGTACGGCCCAAAGAATGTCATGCAGCTGCGTCTCCGGCCCGCCTAGGACAAAAAGCCCATTTTCTGTCATGATTTTTTGTCATAGGAGTAGGAGCCCACCACATCTATGATGATACCGGGTTTTGTCAGAGTTATCATCATAGAAGTGTCATAAGTATGACAGAAAAAATTCGTTCGGCCCTAAATGTCACGGATGTGTCTTTTTTTGTAGTGATGGTGCTATTAAAAATTATTTTGAGAGAGGAACATATGCTTACATATCTCAACAATATCAAGTTTCCTCTCTATGTGTTGAAAGTTTTGAAGTAACGCTTTGTTTGCCTTCCTATGCTAGTTGATTCTTGTTCCCATAAATTGTTTGCTCACAAAATACCTATGCATAGGAAGTATGTTAGTCTTAAATGTTCTTTCCATGTGATTCATGATGCTCTCTTCGTGTTTCAATTCTTTAGTTTTATGCGAGCATCATTAAAAATCATCATGCCTAGCTAAAAAGACATTAAAGCAAAGCGCTCGTTGGGAGACAACCCAATATTTCTACCTATTGTTTTTGTGTGTTCACATAATTAAGCTACTTTATTAATCGCTTTTGTTTTAATGAAGTTCCAAGTAAAGCCTTTGGGTTAAGTGTGGATGATAGTTGACTTGATTTTGTACAAAAACAAAAACTTTTGCTCTCAGTCCAGGAATTTGTAAAATTCACCAGAACTTGCTCATGATATGAATTTTTTACACATGATTTATATACAAATTTCCCACGTTATCCTAATTTTTCAGAGTTTTTGGAGTTACAAAAGTATATTCATTGTGCAAATCATTACATATTGTTCTGTTTTGGATAGATTATGTTTTTGGTGCATAGTTTTCTAGTTTCTATGGCTTATATTCGTCAATATAAATTGTAGAAATGATAGGGTACATTAGGAATTTTGTGAGAACAATTATTAGTCGTGTCTTGACAGTACCAACGTGAATGATCTTCTCTTTATCATACTAACTCATCTCACGAAGTTCCGTTAAGTTTTGTGCGATTGAAGCTTTCAAGTTTTTGGTGAGATATCGATATGAGGAGAATAAGGAGTGCCAATACCGTAAGCTTGGGGATGCCCAAGGCACCCCAATTTAAACTTCAAGGAAGTCCCAAGCATCCAAGCTCGGGGATGCCCCGGATGGCATCCTCTCTTCCGTATTCAACATTATCGGTACCTTACTTGGAGCTATATTTTTATTTGTCACATGATATTGATACGTCTCCATCGTATCTATAATTTTTGATTGTTTCATGCAAATATTATACAACTTTCACATATTTTGGCAACTTTTTATATGATTTATTGGACTAACCTATTGATCCACTGCCCAGTGTCAGTTCCTGTTTATTGCATGTTTTTTGTTTCGCAGAAAATCCATATCAAACAAAGTCCAAATGCGATAAAAATTTACGGAGAATTATTTTGGAATATTTTTGATTTTTGGGAGGTGGAATCAATGCAAACAGGGGCCCACAGTGACCACAACCCACCAGGATGCGTTGGGCACCCCCTGGTGTGCCCAGGTATCTTGTGCCCTCCTCGAACGTCGGTTGGGGCCCTTCTTTTGGCGCAAGAAAGATAATTTATGGAAATAATCGTGTAAAATTTTGAGCGCAATCGGAGTTACGGATCTCCGGGAATTTAAGAAACGGTGAAGGGCCAGATCTAGGAAGCGTGAAACAGAAGAGAACAGAGAGGGAGATCCAATCTCGGAGGGGCTCCCGCCCCTCCGCCAACATGGAGGCCATGGACCAGAGGGGGAACTCTCCTCCCATCTAGGGGGGAGGCCAAGGAAGAAGAAGGAGGGGGCTCTCTCCCCCTCTCTCCCGGTGGCGCCGGAGTGCCGCTGGGGCAAGGATCGTGACGGCGATCTACATCAACAATCTTGCTACCATCAACACCAACTTTGTCCCCCTCTATGCAGCGGTGTAACACCTCTTCTCCCCGTTGTAATCTCTACTTAAACATGGTGCTCAACTCCATATATTATTTTCCCAATGATATTTGGCTATCCTATGATGTTTGAGTAGATCCGTTTTGTCCTGTGGGTTAATCGTGATCTTGGTTGGTATGATTGTATATTTTATTTATGGTGATGTCCTACAGTGCCCTCCATCTCGCGCACACGTGAGGAGCCCCCGCTGTAGGGTGTTGCAATATGTTCATGATTCGCTTATGGTGGGTTGCGAGAGTGACAAAAGCTTAAACCCGAGTAAGCGGGTTGTTGCATATGGGATAAAGAGGACTTGACACTTAATGCTATGGTTGGGTTTCACGACCTTAATGATCTTTAGTAGTTGCATATGCTTGCTAGGGATCCAATCGTAAGTGCATATGATCCAAGTAGAGAAAGTATGTTAGCTCATGCCTCTCCCTCATATAAAATTCCAAGAATGATTACCCGTACTTTTTATCGATTGCCTAGGGACAAATGACTTTCTTGTTGACAAAGCTATCCACTTTATTACCTTGCGATTTATTCGTAGTTTTATTCTTGCAAAGTACTCATAGTTTTATTCTTGAAAAATAGTTCCATACTTGTTCTAGGTAAAGAAAACGTCAGGTGTGCGTAGAGTTGTATCGGTGGTCGATAGAACTTGAGGGAATATTTGTTCTGCCTATAGCTCCTCGTCGGGTTCGACACTCTTATTTATAGAAGAAGGCTACAAACGATCCCCTATACTTGTGGGTTATCAAGACCTTTTTCTGGCGCCGTTGCCGCGTGGGGTGAATATTGTCTTGTGTGCTTGTTTGCTTTATCACTAAGTAGTTTTATTTTCCATTCTAAGTTGTTCTCTATCTTTAGTTATGGATATGGAACACAAAACACCAAAAAAATCATGGTACTTGTTACTCATGGAGATGGGGAACCTCCTAAAACCCTCGATGATCGTTATGTGAAAAATATTATGCACTACTTTGATAATCCCGAGAAAACCCCATTCAACTTGATAATGGGAGTAACGTTGGATCAACATGAATACTTTAGGGATTATCGCTTGACACAAAAAGCGAAACTATTATGGGATCAAATTGATATGTTGCATTGGTATGCTTGGAATTTATGCCAGAGATATGATTATACTTGTTGCTCTAGGATGAACGCTCCACACCTTCCCTTTTCATGCAAAATTAATGATAATGAAACCTTGGCTTCTTATGCCAATGGTAGATATGATTATTATGATGTGGAACGGATAGAAGAATTTGTTGCTTTTAAGGGTGCTTATGAAATTGAATCTTTGTTTTTAAAGTATGAAGCTTTTGATGATGATGTTTATAGACCTGAAAATTTTGCTGTCCTTAAATATTGCTATGATAATTATAAATACAATTCCAATATTGATATATTTATTGAGAAAGTCTCCGCTGTTCAAGAAGAGATTAATATTTTGCAGGAGTCTATGGAAGAAGAAATTGATGAAATTGTGAGCTCATTGGATGAAAAAGATGATGAGGAGAGCGAAGAACAAAAGGAGGAAGAGCGGATTAGCTACCCGTGCCCGCCTTCTAATGAGAGTAACTCTTCAACTCATACATTATTTAATTTCCCTTCATGCTTATCGAAGGATGAATGTTATGATAATTGCTATGATCCCATTGATTCGTTTGAAATATCCCTTTTTGATGAACTACACTACAGGAATCAGCTACTTTGCCGTCTGCCACGGCAGACGGCAAAGCCAAGGATGGCGGACGGCAAAGGCCTTTGCCGTCTACCGCGGACGGCAAAAGGCTCCGGCAAAGTAGGCTACGGTAAAGAGCTTTTTTGCCGTCTGCTTTCTGAAGCGGACGGCAAAGGGGCCTTTGCCATCAGCGGCGGACGGCAAAGAAAGCCGACGGCAATAAATTCGCTGTTAGTCCGTTAGGCGTCTAACGGCAGCCTTTGTCGTCCGCTGCTGACGGCAAAGACTGCAGGCTCTTTGCCATCTGCTGGCAGATGGCAAAGAGACCAAATAGGCATTAATTCTGTTTCTTCTTATATCCATTCATTTTCACAGAAAATCAAACACAGATATATATATATATATGACCAATATAGCATATCCAACACATATTACCAATACTCATGAACACATATATATCCAACACATGTTACCAATATATAGTCATGAACACATATATATCCAACACATATCCATGAACACATATCCAACAAATATTACAAGGAATGATCTAAAACTAAATATCTATTTTCCTAAAAAACTATCTTATTACTAAGATCTTCTCCAGATCTTCTTCTTTTCTTCCAACCTGCATAACAAAAACACTAAGAAAGAGAGAATGGGTTAGGAGTAGAAATGTAGCATTTCACTTGGTGAAATGCAATGCTGTAGGAGCCAGTACTTGAGATCAAGATAATATTAGAAGAGATAACTATTAAGGAGAACTACAGAAGACCTCAAGGTATACTTGAGGGATTATGTGCTCAGACAGCCTGGAAGTGCCAGGGCTAGTTCATCACAGCACAGGGATAGTCACATGTAAATTAAGCCTAAGATAGGGGGGCTCAGACCAGCATGACTGCCCAAATCAGATGTAGTATATGTCTTATCAGTAGAAAACTAGGAAAGTAACAGCCAAAACCAAGTATAGCATCTGTTCATAGGCTATTAGAAAGAGACAAATAGGAATAGCCAAACCAAGTGGTATCTGTTCATATCAGTATTAGAAGTAAAATAACTAAGAACAAGTGAGTATCCGTTCATGAGTAAAGTAACTGACCAAAGTAACAACTCCAGGATCAACTAAACAGAACAGAGCAGTACAGGAGTATATATACTTCACAAATACACATAGATGGTCACTGACCAAAACCCTGACACAGCAAGAATCCATCACAGAGAGCTCCAATACAAGTTGATGCTCATCTACAGCAGCTAACCACAGCTAATAGAGCCTCACATCCAACAAGATCAAGAGCTAGAGCTATGCATTAGAGAGATCAGGAGGGGAGCAAGGAGAAGCTCACCAAAAGGAGTTGTAGCCGAAGTAGGATGCAGCCACACCATCATTATGGTGTGACCAGCATCACAACCAACACCACCACAACAAGCCGGAGCTTGCCAGAGAGCACCACAACGGCGGCACCAGTGAGAGCACGGGCACAAAGGGGCCAACCAGGGGCACCGCAGCATGGAGGCGCCACCCAGGGGCACCACCGCGCCACGGCACATCCAGCACCGCCGGAGGATCCTCACGGCGACTGGACCTAAATGTGGTCCATCCACTTTGGTTGCACATGCCAAATCAGCGATGAATGAGCTACTTTTCCCGCACAGCAAGCAAACACTCCATTCAATAGAAGAAAGGCCGGTTTTACAGAAGCAAAGATTAAAGGTAGAATGTTCAGAAGCAATGAATGATCGATTTGGCATAAGCAGGACCAGACCAAAACCATGGCAGAAACTAAATTGACAACACATGATGATGCCTCCGAAGTAGACAAGGACAGCACAAGTTTTACCTATACACAACACAACGATCACTATACGAAATAGTAAGCATTTATAGTTTCCTTGTGTTTGATTGATTGACACTCATTATTAACAAGTCAAGTTAAATCCCTGCAGCATATGTAGTAAGGACCCTATCAAATCGAGCTAACCACGGCAGCCCTCAAGCAGAGTAAACCGATTTATGGCACAATTATAGAAGTGAACAACTGAGTCGTCCTCAACCATTATTGCATATGCAGCAAAAACAAGATTGATAATTTTTTTGTTTGGTTTAGATCTTGAGTGGACGGGTGCAAGGCAGGAAAAGAAGAAATCCAAGAGGGGGAGAGGAGAAGGGGCGGACCTGGATGGCGTTGGGGCAGTGGTGGAGCTACGTCCTCCACAGCGTCCTTCCCGTCCATGGCGTCCTTCCCGTCCATGGCTTCCCGGCGTGATGGATCTGTGAGGGAGATGAGACACGACGTGACGCGGTGAGAAAGAGAGGTATGGATGTGACGAGGAGGAGTGAAGAGACTCACCTGAGTCACCGGAGCAACACCGGAGCCATGCCGGCGATGTGGTGGCGGAAACCCTAGCCGCAGGGGAGGGTCACGCGTGGTCGCAGGAGGACGCGCGAGTCAGATCTGGTCGGAGGGGATGGAGGATCGGGGCGAGGGGGTCACATGGGTGTGCTGGGCGCCGTTGAATCCCGTCGGAGCTCGCCAAAATCGGCCGCCGTAGGTGCTCGCGCGAGGGAGAGGGAGAGACGAGCGGGAGAGAGAGGGGAGGTGGGGGCCGGGCGGAGAGAGGGGAGACAGAGAGAGGAGGTGGGGCAACGTTTTCTTTGTACCCGCAAGCGGTAGTACGGCTGTTCTTTGCCGTCCGCCGTTTTGTCTCTTTGCCGTCTGCTAGCAAACGGCAAAGAGGGGGCGTTTTTTTTCCGTAAACGGCTCGTTAGTGGGGGGCCACCTTTCTCTTTGCTGTCCGCCAGCTGACGGCAAAGATTCTTTGCCGTCCGCCAGCTGACGGCAAAGAAGTGACTGATGGCAAAGGCTTGTTTTGCCGTCTGCCTGTTGTTTGCCGTCCGCTTTTATCTAGCTGATGGCAAAGACCTTGTTTGCCATCTGCTAGCAGATGGCAAAGAGCTGGCAGATGGCAAATTAGCTGATTCCAGTAGTGCTAGATGCTTGTTATGCTTGTGGCCATGATGCCAATATGAATTATGCTTATGGAGATGAATTGCTATAGTTCCTTATGTTAAGAATGAAATTGTTTCTATTGCACCCTCACATGATAGTCCAAACTACACTATATCGGAGAGGAATGCCAATATGATGTCAATATGAATTCTCCAAACTACACTATATCGGAGAGAGGAATGCCAATATGATGCCAATATGAATTCTCCAAACTACACTCTATTGTGGCCATGATGCCAATATGAATTCTCCAAACTACACTATATCGGAGAAGTTTGCTCTTATTAAAGATTATGTTGATGGGTTGCCTTTTTGCACATGATGATTTTGATGAATATAATATGATGTGCTTGCTCCTCCTACTTGCAATTATTATGAGAGAGGAACTACATCTCCGCCTCTCCATGTTTCCAACATGATAAAATTGCAAGAAACTGCTTATGCTATGTATTGACCTTTACTTGATGTGCATGAATTGTTCTTGTATGACATGCTGATGCATAGGAAGAGAGTTAGACTTCGTCATTGCATGATTTATGTTGCTTTGTGTTCATTACTAAATGTCAAATCATTGCTAATTAAAATTGGCATTGATATACCTTGGGATCCGGGTGGATCCATTACTTGAGCACTTTATGCCTAGCTTAATGGCTTTAAAGAAAGCACTGCCAGGGAGACAACCCGGAAGTTTTAGAGAGTCATTTATTTCTGTTGAGTGCTTCTATAAAGTTTAAAAACAAAAAATATAGAGGGGAACTTAAAACTTCACAAAAAGAAGAGTGAAAGTGAGAAAGACGAGCACCGTGGAAGCGGGAGCATGCCTTGAGCTTTGTTAATGCCCATGGAGACTTTGTGAATCTTGAATTACAGAATCTTTTCAACAAAAATATTTATCCCCTTGTACAAATACTTTGTATTGTAATTTTTTTGTGCCAAGATTTGCCTTTAGGATGAGTACATTGTTTGTTGGTATGTGCGATGCAAAAACAGAAACTTTGGTTGTAGTGTGCGATTTTACATTTTTTACTAGAACGTCAAAAGCTTATGAAACTTTTTGCACAGTATTTCTTTACAAATTGTTTATTTTTTCCTAATGTTTCAGAATTTTTGGAGTACCAGAAGTATGGTAGATGTTCAGATTACTACACACTGTCCTGATTAAGACAGATTATGTTTTTTATGCATTGTTTTGATGAAACTATCGGTTTTTATCGGTGGTATAAGCCATGGAAAAGTTATATTACAGTAGCAAAAAATGCAAAAAGGAAATATTAATTGGTTTGCAACAGTACTTAGAGTAGTGATTTGCTTTATTATACTAACGGATCTTACCGAGCTTTCTGTTGAGTTTTGTGTGGATGAAGTGATCAAATATCGAGGAGGTCTCGATATGAGGAGAAGGAGAAGAGGCAATATCTAAAGCTTGGGGATGCCCAAGGCACCCCAAGTAAATATTCAAGGAGACTCAAGCGTCTAAGCTTGGGGATGCCCCGGAAGGCATCCCATCTTTCTTCAACGAGTATCAGTATGTTTTCGTCTTTGTTTCATTCATGTGATATGTGTAAATCTTGGAGCATATTTTGTGTTAGTTTTTCATTTTTCTTTTATGCACCATGCTGGTATGAGATAGTACATGGTTGATTTATAGAATGCTCATTGCACTTCACTTATATCTTTTGAGTATGGCTTTATAGAATGCTTCATGTGCTTCACTTATATCATTTGAAGTTTGGATTGCCTGTTTCTGTTCACATAGAAAACCGTTATTTGAAGAATGCTCTTTTGATTCACTTATATTTATTAGAGCATGGTATTTTATAGAAAGAATTAAACTCTCTTGCTTCACTTATATCTATTTGGAGAGTCAAAAGGAATTGGTCATTTGCATGGTTAGTCATGAAATCCTACATAAAACTTATGGATCACTGAATATGATATGTTTGATTCCTTGCAATAGTTTTGCGATATAGAGATGATAATATGTGGTAGGTACTAGTAAATGGTTGTGGTTAGTAAGAATATTGGTGTTAAGGTTTGTGATTCCCTATGCAAGCACGATAGTCAATAGTTATGCAGTGAAATTACATCCTACTTGTGGTGCATTATTCGGTGTTAGTATGCTTAATGCTTGTTTATGAGAATTTTCGTTTCTTGGTTGGTTGCTTCTCAATCTTTTTGCTAGCCTCCACTTGTACTAAGTAGAAATACTACTTGTGCATCTAAAATCCTTAAACCCAGTTTTGCCATATGAGTCCACCATACCTACCTATATGCGGTATTTCCGTGCCGTTCTAAGTAAATTTGTATGTGCCAACTCTAATTTTCAAAATAATCTATTTTGTGTGCCCGTACCGCTCATGTGGCGGCAGGGGGTGGTCGATGTCTTCCATGTTTAGGCGGGTTATTCTCACGATGAGTGTTTATTCACTTGTCATTGCACGAGAGTATGGCGGTAATAGGGATGCCAGTCCCACAATGAATCAAAAATAATAACAACAAAATTCCTTGGAAAGTGTTGGTATGGAAGGCACCCGTGGATACGGTTAGCCATGGATTGTGAAACAATGGTGGAAAGGAAATGAACTTTATTTTCTGTTTGGGAACCGCCTATAATGTGTCTAGCATGGAGGATGTTGGGAACTCTCGGTCGTAGCGTTGACATGAAAATCATGCCTCTCAAAATGTTTTTATCTCTAAATTTTTGCTTTGAGCTCTGGCACCTCTACAAATCTCTGCTTCCCTCTGCGAAGGGCCTGTCCATTTACTTTTATGCAATTTTTATTTTTTTATTTGAGTCCCCATCTTCTCTTATAAAGCACCAACTAGGGAGCACTATGATCATACTTGTGCATTGATGCAACTAATATTAGAGTGTGTTTCGTGAATGGATCAATGACTGAGCATGACGGGCTAGGGATAGCTTTATTTAGCGTTGATATTTTGGAAGACATGATTGTTTGTTGGGATGCCTGGGCATTGATGTATTTATGTCAAATTATAGACTATTGCTTTGAATCACTTATGTCTTAATATTCATGCCATGACTAGACATATGATCAGGTTTATGCTAGGTAGCATTCCACATAAAAATTGTCTTTTTATCATTTACCTACTCGAGGACGAGGAGGAATTAAGCTTGGGAATGCTGATACATCTCCATCGTATCTATAATTTTTGATTGTTTCATGCCAATATTATACAACTTTCACATATTTTTGGCAACTTTTTATATGATTTATTGGACTAACCTATTGATCCAGTGCCCAGTGCCAGTTCCTGTTTGTTGCATGTTTTTTGTTTCACAGAAAATCCATATCAAACAAAGTCCAAACGTGATAAAAATTTACGGAGAATTATTTTGGAATATTTATGATTTTTGGGGGGTGGAATCAACGCAAACGGGGGCCCACAGTGACCACAACCCACCAGGGCACGCCGGGCACCCCCTGGCGCGCCCAGGTATCTTGTGCCCCCCTCGAACGTTGGTTGGGGCCCTTCTTCTGGTGCAAGAAAGATAATTTATGGAAAAAAATCGTGTAAAATATCAGTGCAATCGGAGTTACGGATCTCCGAGAATTTCATAAACGGTGAAGGGCCAGATCTGGGAAGCGCGAAACAGAAGAGAACAGAGAGGGAGATCCAATCTCGGAGGGGCACCCACCCCTCCACCGCCATGGAGGCCATGGACCAAAGGGAGAACTCTCCTCCCATCTAGGGGGAGGCCAAGGAAGAAGAAGAAGAAGGAGGCGGCTCTCCCCCCCCCTCTCCCGGTGGCGCCGGAATGCCGCTGGGGCAAGGATCGTGACGGCGATCTACATCAACAATCTTGCTACCGTCAACACCAACTTTCTCTCCCTCTATGCAGCGGTGTAACACCTCTTCCCCCCGCTGTAATCTCTACTTAAACATGGTGCTCAACTCCATATATTATTTCCCAATGATATTTGGCTATCCTATGATGTTTGAGTAGATCCGTTTTGTCCTGTGGGTTAGTCGTGATCTTGGTTGGTATGATTGTATATTTTATTTATGGCATTGTCCTACTGTGCCCTCCGTCTCGCGCAAACGTGAGGGGGGCCCGCTGTAGGGTGTTGAAATATGTTCATGATTCGCTTATGGTGGGTTGTGAGAATGACAAAAGCTTAAACCCGAGTAAGTGGGTTGTTGCGTATGGGATAAAGAGGACTTGATACTGAATGCTATGGTTGGTTTCACGGCCTTAATGACCTTTAGTAGTTGCGGATGCTTTCTAGGGGTCCAATCATAAGTGCATATGATCCAAGTAGAGAAAGTATGTTAGCTCATGCCTCTCCCTCATATAAAATTACAAGAATGATTACCGGTACTTGTTATCGATTGCCTAGGGACAAATGACTTTCTTGTTGACAAGGCTATCCACTTTTATTACCTTGCAATTTATTCGTAGTTTTATTCTCGCAAAGTACTCGTAGTTTTATTCTTGCAAAATAGTTTCATACTTGTTCTAGGTAAAGCAAACTTCAAGTGTGCGTAGAGTTGTACCGGTGGTCGATAGAACTTGAGGGAATATTTGTTCTGTTTTAGCTCCTTGTTGGGTTCGACACTCTTATTTATCGAAGAACGCTACAAACGATCCCCTATACTTGTGGGTTATCATATATGAGCTTTGCTTGGAGCGTCATTTATTTGTTGAGATTTGCTTGATGTTATTTAGAATAGTGTTTTGTATCTTTTGTTTCAATAAAAGTGTCAAGTATAGCCTTTACCATGCTCAGTTTGCATGTATATGAGTAGCTGTTTCAAAACAGAAAGTTTGTTGTTATTGTTTGAATTCTTTAGAAAAGTGAGAATGTGATAAAATCTTGAAATTTTAACACAGTAAGCTTTGGTAAATTTCCTACAGTGTGGTAAAATTTTCAGAATTTTTTGAGTTAAATAAGTATGGATTCTACTTCATCCTTATAGACTGTTTTGTTTAGACAAATAGTTGTTATGTTTGCGTATGTTTGCTTATTCAATGATTCTATTTGAGGATAGGAGTTTTAAATATGTAGAGGCATTTACTATGCAATTTCAAATTATAATTTTAGTGATTTGTTACAGTAGAGAATGATAAGGTTTTGCATTGATTTATACTAAGTTATCTCACGAGTTCTTGTTGAGTTTTGTGCGGATGAAGTTTTTAAGATTTAGAGAAACCGTGATATGAGAGGAATTAAGGAGACACAAGGGCTCAAGCTTGGGGATGCCAAAGGCATCCCAAGTTAATATTTCAAGAAGTCTCAAGCATCTAAGCTTGGGGATGCCCCGATAGGCATCCCACCTTTCTTCATCAACAATTATCGTTAGTCTCGGTTGAGCCTAAGTTTTTGCTTCTTCACACGATGTGTGCTATCCTTGGTGTATCCTTCATAAAATCCTTGGATCTGAGATCTTGAATGAGAGAGAATCCTCACATAGCTACTTAATTATTTAACTACTCATTTGATCTTCACTTATATCTTTTTGGAGTAGTTTGTCATTTACTCTCGTTCTTCACTTATATCCTAAGAGTAAATTGTTGAAAGAGTTTAATATCATAAATTTGAAATTATATGTGCTTCATATGCTTGTCTCATGCTTAGAAATATTTTACATTTGGTTTAGAAAGCAAAATCTATTGAAGTTTGACAATCATAATATTGGTCATACGGAAGTGAACTTTCACATATAAATATATTATGTTGGACATATTTTATGATTTTGAATATACCCATTAATTATTTTCAAACTTGAGAAAATTAGTTCAAGTTGGACAAGGAAGACAACGTAATGAGTTATGATTGGGTATACTTGCATCGAAGTTATATTGTTATGGATCCTCCAACATGTGGTGCTTGTTTAGAATCTTTTGCTAGCCAAATTTTCTGTACTAAGCGAGAATACTGCTTGTGCATCCAAAATCCTTGAGCCAAGTTTCCTCCATGAGTGTCCACCATATCTACCTATATACGGTATTACCCTGTCGTTCCAAGTAAATTTGCATGTGCCACCTCGAAATCTTCAAATAAACATCTGTTTTGTGTGCCTGTACCGCTCATGAAGCGATAGGGGTGGTCAGTATCTTCCATGCTAAGCGGGTTATTTTCATGATGGGTGCTTATTCACTTGTCATTGCACGAGAGAGGCTCGTAATTGGGATGCCCAATCATGTAATCAAAATGATTTTTTTAATAATGAAACAAACTTCCCCGGAAAGTTGATTGTATGGAGATCGCCTGAGGATTCGGCTAGCCATGGCTTGTGTTTAAATGGTTGAGGGGGAGTAAACTTTACCTTTCCGCTTGGCAACCGCCGATAATGTGTTTAGCATGGAAGATATTGAGAACTCCCGGTCGTAACATTGGCAGGAAAAGTACACCTCTCAAAATGTATTCATCTCTGATTTAAGCTTCAAGCTCTGGCACCTCTGCAAATCCATGCTTCCCTCTGCGAAGGGCTTATCTTTTACTTTTTCTGTTAATTTTATTTTTGTTGAGTCAATTTCTTATCCCAACATATTCTTTAGTTGGCAAGCAACATGTGGTGGGAAAGATCCATGCACACATGGCCATTCAAATATATTTGATCATGAATTATTATTGTTGACAATTATCTCCATGATTAATAAATTGGGAGGCAAACCATTAAGACCCTATCTTTCTCTATGTTTGATGGATGCTATTTGTTCTAAAAATATGCTTTGAGTATAGCAATCATAGAAAACTATATGATAATTGAGTATGTGGAGCTCTTACTTAGACTTTGTTGAAAATAAGTTGAATTGCAATTGTTTGGTGACTAAGAACATAGGTTGTTAAGTTTCAAGAGAATGCATTGTCTGAACCATAACATGTGAACCGATTGCTACTTTATCAAGATGAGTTTTATGAGATGAGCTACTATTTATGATATATAATGATGCTAGAAAAAGTGATTAGAGTTATCATTGATCAAACTTGTGCACTATTCTAGCATTCACACTTCATAAATTATTTCTTTTATCATTTAGTTACTCGAGGACGAGCAAGAATAAGCTTGGGGATGTTGATATGTCTCCAACGTATCTACAATTTACGAAGTATTCATGGCATGTTTTCAACAATTCTATATGGTTTTGGTATGATTTGAATGGAACTAACCGGGACTGACGTTGTTTTCAGCAGAACTATCGTGGTGTTGTTTTTTGTGCAGAAATTAAAGTTCTCGGAATGGGCTGAAACTTTTTGAGATTTTTTGGAACAAAAGAGACCCTTGAAGCTTCATGGGAGAACCAGAACAGCTACAAGACGCCCACAACGCACTTGGGCGCAGCGAGGGGGGTAATGGTGCCCAAGTGGCTTGTGGGCCCATTGTAACTCCTTTTCGCGTGATTCCAACGCTGAAAATTCCTATAAATAGAGAAAACCCCAGAAATAAACCCAGAACTTTGACGCCACCGCCGCAAGCCTCTGTACCGAAGCGATCTCATCTGGATCCCTATTCCGGCACCCTGCTGGAGGGGGAATTCATCACTGGAGGCCATCATCATCATCACGACGGTCTCCATGACAAGGAGGGAGTAGCTCACCCTCGGGGCTGAGGATATGCACCAGTAGCTATGTGTTTGATCTCTCTCTCTCGTGTTCTTGATTTGGCATGATCTTGATGTACCGTGAGCTTTTCAATATAGTTGGATCATATGGTGTTTCCCCCTCTCTATCTTGTTGTGATGAATTGAGTTTTTACCTTTGAGGTTTCACTATTATCAGATTGAATACTTTTATGGATTTGAGACTTGATGTATGTCTTGCATCACTACTGCAGGATGCTGCTAACGCGACACTATGATCAAAGACCGTTCGACGAAACTGTGTCTGATGCAATAATCACAAACGGTGATGTAAAAAACCCGTCAAAAAAGGTGCAAAATGTTTGCGATGACGGATGCATCAAACACGTTTCAGATTTTAGTTGCGTGAGTGATGCAGGGCATACGTTTTGGTTCAATGAACTGTTTGCGTTGAGACAGAAGAACAGAAACGGGCAGCCATATGAAGGTGTGTGCGATATATGGCATACGGTTCACTCGGATGAACTGTTTGTGATTAGACGAAACAAAAGAAACGGTCAGCTAGATCAAGGTGTGTCGATAGAGGGCAAATAGTTCACACGGATGAACTGTTTGCGTTGATCCAAGATAACAGAAATGGTTCAATATAACAAGATGTGTGTGATACACGACAAACAGGTCTGTAATCAGAAATGTGTGCGAAAACCGATAATAACACAGACGATTGCTTCTAATAAGACGTATGTGATATGCTGTGTCTACACAACACCTATTGGCCATTGGGCGACGGGCGGTCATCCAGGTATGCCATAAGGATGTGAAGAGGCACCCTATATCAGCAAGGACTAGCTGTTCCACCAATAGCTCATCTAAGAGAACTCTCAAGTTAACTGCGCTCAGGCTGGAGCAGCCATCAGATGGGTGACTGAATGGGAAGTTGTCTTGATGTTAAATTAACTGATGGGATGGGTCATAGAGGTAAAATTAAATGACCTCTATGATCCATCCCATCAGTTAAATTAACCTCGAGGTCCTTGTTTTTTTATTTTATTTTATTTTATTTTTTTAACACATGTTAAAGAAGGTCTACCGCATTATGATACGTCTCCAACGTATCTATAATTTTTGATTGTTCCATGCTATTATATTATCCATCTTGGATGTTTTATATGCATTTATATGCTATTTTATATGATTTTTGGGACTAACCTATTAACCTAGAGATCAGTGCCAGTTTCTGTTTTTTTCCTTGTTTTTGAGTTTTACAGAAAAGGAATATCAAACGAAGTCCAAATGAGCTGAAAATTTATGGTGATTTTTTATGGACCAGAAGAAGCCCTTGAAGCAAAAGATTTGGGCCAGAAGAGCCACGAGGCCTCCACAAGGGTGGAGGGCGCGCCCTCCGTCCTTGTGGGCCCCTCGTGGACCCCCCTGACTTGTTCTCGACGCCAAAAATTCCTATAAATACAGAAACCCCCCAAAAGAAACCTAGATTGGGAGTTCCGCCACTGCAAGCCTCTGTAGCCACAAAAAACCAATCGCGAGCCCGTTCCGGCACCCTGCCGAAGGGGGAAACCATCATCGGTGGCCATCTTCATCATCCCGGCGCTCTCCATGACAAGGAGGGGGTAGTTCACCCTCGGGGCTGAGGGTATGTACCAGTAGCTATGTGTTTGATCTCTCTCTCTCTCTCTCTCTCTCTCGTGTTCTTGATTTGGCACGACCTTCATGTACCGCAAGCTTCGCTATTATAGTTGGATCTTATGATGTTTCTCCCCCTCTACCTTCTTGTAATGGATTAAGTTTTCCCTTTGAAGTTATCTTATCGGATTTAGTCTTTAAGGATTTGAGAAGACCTGATGTATGTCTTGCATATGCTTATCTGTGGTGACAATGGGATATTCACGTGATCCACTTGATGTATGTTTTGGTGATCAACTTGCGGGTTCTATGAACTTGTGAACTTATGCATAGGGGTTGGCACATGTTTTCGTATTGACTCTCCGGTAGAAACCTTGGGGCACTCTTTGAAGTACTTTGTGTTGGTTTGAATAGATGAATCTGAGATTGTGTGATGCATATCGTATAATCAAACCCGCGAATACTTGTGGTGACATTGGAGTATCTAGGTTACATTAGGGTTTTGGTTGATGTGTATCTTAAGGTGTTATTTTAGTACGAACTCTAGGGCTGTTTGTGACACTTATAGGAATAGCCCAATAGATCGATCGGAAAGAATAACTTTGAGGTGGTTTCGTACCCTACAATAATCTCTTCGTTTATTCTCTGCTATTAGTGACTTTGGAGTGACTCTTTGTTGCACGTTGAGGGATTGTTATATGATCTATTTATGTTATCATTGTTGAGAGAACTTGCACTAGTGAAAGTATGAACCCTAGGCCTTGTTTTCAAGCATTGCAGTACCATTTTCGCTCACTTTTGTTACTAGTTACCTTGCTGTTTTTGTATTTTCAGATTACAAAAACCTATATCTACTATCCATATTGCACTTGTATCACCATCTCTTCGCCGAACTAGTGCACCTATACAATTTACCATTGTATTGGGTGTGCTGGGGACACAAGAGACTCTTTGTTATTTGGTTGCAGGGTTGTTTGAGAGAGACCATCTTCATCCTACGTATACGCCTCCCACGGATTGATAAACCTTAGGTCATCCACTTGAGGGAAATTTGCTACTGTCCTACAAAACTCTACGCTTGGAGGCCCAACACGAGTCTACAAGAAGAAGGTTGTGTAGTAGACATCACATTACTTTTTGACAATGTGCGATACGTGGCATATAGTTGATCCATCCGACCTGTTTGTGATGGAATAAGCCGTGTGTGTTGTGGGCAAACGCTTGCTAGTATACAACCGTTTGCGATTGATGAGTTCATCATCGATGGGTTCCCTAGTGTGGTCTGTGTTCATCTGATTGTCATCTACTTCTTGTGTTAGCTCGATGTTCCTTATATGCTAAGTTTTCATTAATTGATGGCATTTTATGAACATGCCACGCCACTGTTTCCTGCCATTTCCTCACATGTTTCCCGCCACCCAGCGATATTGCGCATAAACCTAGGCGGCGCGCGACGCACGGAGGCAACAAGCGTAGCCTGTAGCACATCCACCTTTTGCAAGCATGCCAACCCACCAAAACGCCGCCTCTGCCATCAACCTCGTCGAGAGGAAAACGAGAAGGCGCCACGGCCCGTCGAGGCCGAGGCGCTCCCCGGCAACGCGATGGACGACGCCGTGATGCGCATCATCGCCAGGGTTGAGCAGACCCTTCGCGCATGGCGCTTCAGCGCCTCGGATCAAGATAGGCATGTCAGCACCGAGAGGTTGCAGCTCGCTGCACAACATGATGGATGGCGCGCCGCAGAGCAAGCTAGGCGCGTCCGCGCCGATAGGCTGCGGCTCACCGCACGGCGAGACCGTTGGAGCGCCGCAGACGAGAGGCGCGGCGCGCCGCATGATGCGGCTTGAACTACGTCGTTATTTCCCCAAAGAGGAAGGGATGATGCAGCACAGCTACGGTAGGTATTTCTCTCAGTGATGAGACCAAGGTTATCGAACCAGTAGGAGAACCACGCAACACCACGTAAACAACTCATGCACACAAAGAACAAATACTTGCAACCCGACGTAAGAGAGGGGTTGTCAATCCCTCACGGGTAAAAAGATAGGTAAAATTGTAGTAGATTGGATAAATAGATCTCACGGAAACGCGAGATAAAATAAATAAATAAAAATTGCAGCAAGGTATTTTTGTATTTTTGGATTAATAGATCTGAAAATAAAAGCAAATAAAAATAGATCGTGAAGGCAAATATAATAAAGAAGAAACCCGGGGGTCGTAGATTTCACTTGTGGCTTCTCTCGAGAAAAATAGCATACGGTGGGTAAACAAATTACTGTTGGGAAATTGATAGAACTTCAAATAATCATGACGATATCTAGGCAATGATCACTATATAGGCATCACGTCAAGATTAGTAGACCGACTCCTGCGTGCATCTACTACTATTACTCCACACATCGACCGCTATCCAGCATGCATCTAGTGTATTAAGTTCATGGAGAAACGGAGTAATGCAATAAGAATGATGACATGATGTAGACAAGATCTATTTATGTAAAAATAGACCCCATCAGATTATCCTTAGTAGCAACGATACATACGTGTCGGTTCCCCTTCTGTCACTGGGATCAAGCACCGTAAGATCGAACCCACTACAAAGCACCTCTTCTCATTGCAAGATAAATAGATCAAGTTGGCCAAACAAAACCCAAATATCGGAGAAGAAATATGAGGCTATAAGCAATCATGCATATAAGAGATCAAAGAAGACTCAAATAACATTCATGGATAAAAAGATAGATCTGATCATAAACTCAAAGTTCATCCGATCCCAACAAACACACCGCAAAAAGAGTTACATCATATGGATCTCCAAGAGACCATTGTATTGATAATCAAAAGAGAGAGAGGAAGCCATCTAACTACTAACTACGGACCCGTAGGTCTACAAAGAACTACTCACGCATCATCGGAGAGGCACCAATGGAAGTGGTGAACCCCTCCATGATGGTGTCTAGATTGGATATGGTGGTTCTGGACTCTGCGGCGGCTGGAATTGATTTTCGTCGACTCTCCTAGGTTTCTGGAATATTGGGGTATTTATAGAGCAAAGAGGCGGTTCGGGGGGCACCCGAGATGGGCACAACCCAGCTGGGCACGCCTGGGCCCTGGTGGGTTGTGCTCCCCTTAGAGCACCCCCAGGTGCTTCCTCGGCCCACTGGATGTCATCTGGTCCAAAAAAATCGCCAAAAAGTTTCGCCGCATTTGGACTCCGTTTGGTATTGATTTCCTACGATGTAGAAAACATGCAGAAAACATCAACTGGCACTTGGCACTATGTCAATAGGTTAGTACCAAAAAATGATATAAAATGATTATTAAACATCCAAGATTGATAATATAACAGCATGGAACCATAAAAAATTATAGATACGTTGGAGATATATCAGTGTTGGCGAAGGAGGAGACACTTTCCCAGTTGGTCAGTGCAAAATAGGTTCTTACTGAACTGAAAGCAGAGGTGGATAAGACGATCCTGGATGATCTCGATTAGGGAAATGAATATATTGTTCTAATATTGTTCTTATGAAGTTGAACTAGCTATATGTTGTACTGTGTTGTTTTCAGGTAGCTATCGTACTATGATGTTAAAATATATTTATGTGCCTGATACGAAATTGGTAAACAGTTGTTCAATATGAAATGTGAATTTGCGTAATACTGTAATTATTAATTTTAAACTAATAAACCTGCTAAATATGTCATGGAACTTTGCAAACGGTTCTAGCAGTAAAAGCGCTTGTGATGGATAGCGCAATGTCACACAGTTTTCTTCATCAAATCGTGTGTGATGTAGTTGATAAAAGCAAACGGTTAACCAAGGTAGAGTGTGTGTGATAGTTACACCTATCACACATGAGCCTATACATAAAATTGTGTGGGATTTACATACGAACGGAAACGTTCTCCCTGGATTGACTGTGTGGGATGTACATACGAACGGAAACGCTTTCCCTGGATTGACTGTGTGGGATGTACATACGAACGAAAATGTTTTTCCTGGATTGACTGTGTGGGATGTACAGAAGAACGGAAACGTATTCCTTGGATTGACTGTGTGTGATATACATGCGAACGGAAATATTTTTTCTGGGATTCACCGTGTGGGATGTACATACGACCGGAAACGATTGGGTTTCGATGCCTCGCCCAATCGCACACGAGCTCATTTTGCCCCAGCCTGTGTGCCAGGAAGGCCTATTCCCGACGGTTTCTAGGTCGTGTGGGAAGGACCCCCCTATCGCCCACACTCACTTGGCGACGGTTCCAAATGTCGTCGCGGAAAGGGGTTAAAAACCGTGTGTATAGCATCGACACGTACCAGTGCATGTGGATACCGGTGGTGACAATGGGGTGTTCTGTTGATTCACTTGATATATGTTTTGGTACTCAACATGCGGGTTATCATGACATTTGCGTAATTTATGCATAGGGTTGATACACGTTTTCGTCCTACTTTCTCTGGTACAAATCTTGGGCATTCTTTGAAGTTCTTTGTGTTGGATTGAATATTATGAATCTAAAGTTGTTTGATGCGTATCGAATAATCAACTCACGAATACTTGTGGTGACATTAGAGTATCTAGGTGACATTAGAGTTGGCTGATGCGCATGATATGGTGTTATTTTAGTACGAATTCTAAGGTTGTTTGTGACACGTATAGGGATGGATCAATAGATTGATCGGAAAAGAAAACTTTGAGGTGGTTTCGTACCCTACAACAATTTCATCTTATGTTCTCCGCTAGATAAGAAATTTGGAGTGATTCTTTGTCGCACGTTGAGGGGTCGTTTATGATTCAACTATGTTAGTACTGTTGAGAGATTGCACTAGTGAAAGTATGAATCCTAGGCCTTGTTTTCAAGCATTGTAATACCGTTTGTGCTCCGTTTTATCACTTGCTACCTTGTTGTATTTATAATTTCAGATTACAAAAACCTATATCTACTATATGTACTACACTTGTATCACCATCTCTTCGCTGAACTAGTGCACCTATACAATTTCCCATTGCATTGGGTGTGTTGCGGACACGACATATTTCTTGTATTTGATTGCAGGGTTGTTTTGGAGAGACCATCTTCATCCTACGCCTCCGATGGATTGATAAACCTTAGGTCATCCACTTGAGGGAAATTTGTTGTTGTCCTACAAAACTCTCTGCTTGGAGGCCCAAAACACGAGTCTACAAGAATAAGTTGTGTAGTACACATCATTGAGGTGTTGATGAAGATGACGGATTTGTTGGAGTAGATCGCCATCACTAATGAGTGATAACTTTACACTCATTTCAACCTTGTTTAAACCGAGAAATTTCACCAAAAGAGAGATATTTGCTCCGATATTGCCACTAATGACTAATGAATGCAAAGGATTCCACAAATCCTCTCTTTGATATTTTTTCCACGGGAATTGGGCTAAAAAGGGAAGATATCACGTGGGAGAAAGGAAAGGAAGGAAAATGGTGAATGAACAAATCATCAGGAAGCGCCAGGGGGGCTCTAGAGAAAACGACGGCGTTCCATGCGACCGCGAGCGCTTGCATGAGCGGTCATTTTAGATAACCTTTTATTTCTTAGTGACTCAGTCGCTTTGTATTGTTTAGTGATATTGTACTCCCGATTTCAGCATCACGGCCCTCTCCCTTCCCCCGCCGTTGTTGCCGCCTCATATGTCGAACTCAAGTAAATAACATGAAAACTTTTGTGCTACTTTGCGAAAGGAGGTCCACCTGTAAGATAAAAAGTTTGGAGTAATGATCTTGAAGACCCCACTATGTCGAAGCTTGACTGAGCCTTATACAATTCTCTGTGGGTCGAGCCTTCGGTCAATTGACCGAGTAAATTATGATTCTTCAAGATATTTTTGAAGTTTTTGTTCTGCTCAGTCTGGCTAGCAATAAAACTTTTAAGAGTTTCTTCAAGAGTATTTCTATTGCTACCATTAGCTACACCAAAATTATTTGATGCTCGTCCATTATTAGGATAAGTAAGTTTAGGAGCATAGCTATCGTTTTTCCAATTGGGATTATAGCTATTACGAGCAATAAAATTCACATCACTAATATCTTCATCAGTGATGGCATTGACATTTACCTCTTCTTTACCTTTCATCAAAGAGATAAGTGCTTCTAGCTTGGTTGTCAACTCTGAGCTATTTTCTTGTATGCATTCACCTTCTTGGGGCGGTTCTTTCAACATGCCATTGGGCATGGTTCTCTTGCATATCATCTAGTATCTTCTTGACATCTTCTATGGGTTTTCCCACGATTTTTCCTCTTGCACTGTATCAAGCATAGTTTTTGACATATGGTTCAAGCCACTATAAAACATAGGATTAACCACTCCTTCATTCCATGATTGGGGCAGTTTTTTATAGCTTCTTTCATTCTATCCCACGCAAACGCTAGTGGTTCACGTTCCTCTTGCTTGAAACCTGTAATCTGATAACGTAATTGCATGATTTTTGCAGGTGGGAAAAACTTAAATAAAAATTTGCTGCAACAAGCATCCCAAGATGTAATACTGCCTTTAGGGAAAGCTAAAAGCCATTCTTTAGCTTTTCCTCTCAAGGAGAAAGGAAAATAAGCAAAGTTTCAGAGCATCTGGGTCATAATCCTTTATGCATGTCATGTTCACAATTCAGTAAAATTATGTAAAATGCATACCTGCATCCTCAGAAGTAGAGACTCCAAATTGGTCCTGTTGAACCATGGAAACTAAGTTCGGTTTGATCTCATATTCTGCAGCTGCAACATCAGGTTGTGCTATAGGTTCACGACTTCACGCATGAAATTGTTGCTAGCAGTAGCAAAACTCCCAAGATTATGGTCCATAGTAACTTTTTGAATTTTTCTACTGAGAAGACTTGCAACAAAATAAAACTTAAACTAAACTGAAAAGTAAAGACAAAAACTGAAAATTAACTTTAACAAAAATTCTAAACACAAAGACTAGGAATACTAAACTCCTCCCCAGCAACGGCGCCAGAAAAAGGGCTTGATGTCTCCTTTTTGTTGACCCGGTATTAGAACTAAAAAGAGTATCCCGCACCTATTTCCCTAGAGGTGACCCTGGATTATCGAACCCACGAGAGGAAGATTCCCTTGAAGCAATGGTCTCTAGCAAGCTTTTGCTGAAGTGTCAAATCCAGCTTTTGACTGGATCAGCAAGCAAATATTAACTCAAACACTTATCATAAAAAGAAGGTATGGGGGTAAGGACTTACTGCTTGCAACCATGTATTGGTGTTGGGATAAAAAATGGTATTAGTTTGTGCCCGGGAAGTCACCCATCAAGAGGTGTTTCCTTCGTTTGGAATGGGGGATCTGTCCAAATAACATCCTGACCGGCACGAGTCCTGCATCAAGAATCAGTTGTCCTGCCGAAGGCCCTATCCGTCTTGCGGGGTTGCCCCGATAATTAAGATAATAATATCAGACAAAAGCTTTGGGCATTCAATGACTACACGTCATGAATCCCTAAGGATATGATCCATGTTACTCTACTAAACCTTACTGTCACTAGTGTTCGGTATAACACTTCATGGTCCCCCTTCTCCTAGCCTCACCGGTGCTTGATCTCCATGATCCTGGGTACCTGCAGGGGTGTAGATTGCAGACAAGAGAAGAGATACTTCACGATACAAGTTTATTTCACACATACAAGACGTTGTGTCAGAGACTTCCATTGATCCCTTCATCAAATACCTGGGGCTACAAGGCTCATGCCTCACCCCATACCTTACCGGACTACTCACACATGGAGATCAGATCACGAGAAGAAATCATTAAAGAACACATCTTTGATATTGATTGATTACAATATGTCTTACAATATATGCCTTGTACGATGCATGATTACAAGTATGAACTAGATGAGAGAGGGCTATGGTGGTGGAGATGGCTATGGAGGTGAAGATGGCGGCGGTTAGGGTTTGTGGATGAAGATGATGATGAATGGGTTGTGGCTGTGCTCGACGCTCCTTTTCTGCCTCCTCTGTTAACATTTCGACAGGGTCGCCTTAATAAAAGTTGTTCAGGTGGACGAGCTACCTCGGTTTCCATGCCATAGTTAGGGTTAAAAATACATCATTCCCAACAAAAAAGGGTCAAGAATACATTAGTGATGTTATATGAGAAAAATACTATAACGTACTGACAAATAAAACATTAGATCTTTTCGACACCAAATTTTCCTGGTATTGAAACCTAGTTGTGGCTCTGATAATTCGCAAATATTTTATCTCGCTTACACTGAGACTAACATACGCCTCGTTGAAGGTTTTATCCCCCACGTGTACCTACTAGGCTGGCCCATTTAAGAAAAAATCTCATTCGCTAGGTGTTTTTGTCCTGTAGTTTTTCATTTTCGTTTTACTTTTCTGTCTCTTCACCCGGTTTCTTTTTTCTTTCTCAGTTTTCATTGGTTTTTATTTTATTTTTCCTTTGTTTTTCACCATTTCATTTGTTTCTTTCTCAGTTATTACTAGTTTTTTCTTTCTTATTTTCTCCGGGTTTCCTCGCGTTTATTTTTTTTGGTTTTTTATCGGCTTTCACTGGTTTTCGTATACATGAGAAACCAATTTCCCATACACATTTAAAAAAATTCAAATGCTTGATTACATTTTTGAATACATGATCAACTTTTTCATAAATATTGCATATTTTTCTATATATTTTTTGTATTCACGAGAAACATTTTTTCTATACATATTTAACATTCTTCAGTTACTTGATTAACAATTTTCAAATACTTGATTGGTATTTTTAAATGCTTGATTAACAATTCCTAAATAGACGATCAATTGTTTTTCATAAAAGCTGTATAATTTCTGTATACATTTTTGGCATACATGAGAAACATTTTTTAATGCACATTTAACAGTTTTCAGAGCAAGATTAATATTTTTCAAATACTTGATTAACATTTTCAATGCTTGAATAATTTTTTTAATACATGATCAATTTTTTCATACACATTGCATTTATTTTTTATACATTTTTAGTATACATGAGAAACATTTTTCTATACGTATTTAAATTTTTAATGTGTATATATATAGACTATTTGGAAGCATAAACAAAATTAAAAAGAAAAGAAAACAAAAAAAGTGAAATAAAAAAACGAGGTTCTGACTTGTGGCCCAATCTCGTGCTCACCACACCCCCAATAATTCCCGAATTTATCTAGCGTTAAGGCACCTGTTTTAGGTCATTTGGCATATAGGCAAAATCACTAATTAAGAAGTATTCTTTTCAAAGGTCACTCTATGCGCCACTTGTCGCAATCTGCGAGTTTCCCTTTTCTCGTAGATTCGTTTCTTCAAAACGTTTTATCCTTTAAACCGTGCGTCCAACTGTCAAACCGTTTTCATCGTTGGATCAGTTGCGTTGAGATTCCAAAACTAGACCCATAGGTTTGAACGAACTTTTTTTTCACGAAAAAAATTGGATGATGGAAACCAAACGAGGAACACATTTCTTTTCCTTTCCGAAGAGGCTCGCGGAAGCAAATCTGTGTCTTCGAAAAAAACACATTTTCCCCTTTTATGTGCCTCTCGTGGAAGCAAATCCGTGCCTCCACGAGAAGGCAATTTGTGCCTCTCACGGAATAAATAGAAAACAAGTATTTTCCCTTTTCGAGAGGCATGGATGTGCCTCTCACGAAAGCAAATTAGTGCCTCCACGAGAAGTAAACATGTGCCTCTCGAGAAAAAACACATTTTTTTTCCTTTTCTGAGAGGCACTCGAGGAAGCAAATGTTTGCCTCCACGAGAAGTAAATCCATGTCTCTCGCGGAAAGAAAAAAATGTTTATTTTCCTTTTCCGAGCGAAGAAAATCCATGCCTCCACGAGAAGTAAATATGTGCCTCTCGCGGAAGGAAAAAAAAGAAAACATGTTTTTTCCTTTTCTGAAAGGCACAGTTGTGTCTCTCGTGGAAGCAAATCCGCGCCTACATGAGAACTAAATCTGTGCCTCTTGCGGAAGGAATAAAAACATTTTTTTTCCTTTTCCGAGAGGCATGACTATGCCTCTCGTGGAATTAAATTCGTGCATCCACGAGAACTAAGTCTGTGCCTCTCGCGGAAAAACAAAGAAAACGTGTTTTTTTGTGCAATTTTTTTTTATTTTTTTGCCCAAAACCTAAGGAAAACCAGGGAAAAACCGAAAAGCTAAAAAAGACCAAAAAATAAATCATCTAAAAGTTGAAGACGCGTACAAAAAATACAAATAAAAATAAATCTGGAGGGAGAGCCTAGCACGCAACACATGGCGGCTCCCAACCCACCATAAGTGACCCTTGGGGGGGCTCTCTAAGGAGTATTCGTTGATTAGTTGCTGTTGCGCATAGGCGCACACTCCTACACATTGTTAGTTCCTATATGGGCCTACCCTTTTTTTCACTAGTTCTGGTTCGGTGGTGATTTTCTGGGTGTTCTTTTTTTTCATGCATGGTTTTGTCTTGTTTTTTTCTTTCTTTTTTTTCGTTTTCATTTTGCCCTTCTTTTCTTTTTAAATCCACAGATTTTTTTCAAATTTGATTTTTTTTAAATTCGTGAACTTTCTTTTTTTTGACCAACTACAGTAGGGAAAAATCCCTATTGTGATCTTTTTCATTATGTAGTTAGGGGTTAAAAACAAAGTACATGGAAGACATGTGTATGCTAGTTACATCCAATTAGTTTAGATCTAATACGTCAATATGATAATTTACATACTGTCTAGCCATGACAACGTACCCTCCTTGATACTAGGCTGGCCCTGATCATAGTGTCTTGGAAATATCGTTTGAAACTGATCTTGCAATTTGTGATGGAGCATGGGATGTCTTCAAATATTTTATCATTTCTCTGATTCCATATGGCCCAGCTACCAGTGATTAAGACCTCCATGAAGAAGTCCCAACTATATCTTTGCTTTGCTTCCATGATCATCATGCATATATTTAGATCAGTGTTCCATTCAATACCAATACTACACCAAAAACCTTGACTAAATGGGCAGCTGAATAGCAGGTGAGTTCTGTCTTCCAGATTATCTCTACATAATATACACTCTGCGCTATCCAGTGTGACTTTTTTCTACTGAGTAAATCACAGGTGTTTATTCTGTCATTGAGCATCAGCCAACACAAAAATTTATGTCTTGGGAGGCAGCATGATTCCCATATCCATTGCATTGGCAAGGGGGCTTGTTGATTTCCTATAAGGATTTCATAGATTTTCTTTGCAGAATACTTGGAGTTTCCCCACATAAAAACCCATTTATCATGTTCCTGATTATCTCTAATTTCTTCAAGGTGTTCGGATAGGCATATTAATTGACCATAAGCAATCATAGATAGAGGTAGTTGGAACATGCTACTATGGTCAATCATAGATTTTTCCTGCTGGATTGTGATCTTGGTGTTTGTTGCATATGAGTGTAGTTCATCCCATTTTCCTTTTAAGAATGCTACCTTTCCATACATCTTCCCATAACAAAACAGAGTCTCCTTTGTTTACTTTGCAAGTTGTCATACCTCTATATAAATCAGTTAAACTTACACAGTTCCTCCACCAGAAAGATCCTTTGTTGGAGCATGCATGAGGTATGTTTTTGTTAGAATAATATGCCTGCCACACCAAATTGACCCATGGGATGTTCCCATAATTGTAGAACTTGTGAAGGTGCTTGATCATCAGAGCAATATTCTGGATTCTGAGATTTAGGACACCAAGTCCACCTTGTTTTTTTGGTTTGCAAATCATCTTCCAACTAGCAAGACATTTCCCCTTTTTGTTTATATCATTTCCGTACCAGAGGAAATTCCCGGCAGCTTTGTTGACATGCTCCAAGACTGTATAATGAACATTGGATGTGCACATAGCAAAAATGGGCATAGATGCAGCCACCGAATTAACATATGTCAATCTGCCAGCATAATTCATGAAATTTGCAACTCCAGATAGTCTTTTATCAATTTTGGCTATAGTTGGCATAAGATCATGCATAGAGGGTTTCGTGGTTCGGGGTAATCCCAAGTATGTAATGGAAGGCTTTCAATTCTGCATCCAAAGTTCTCGGCTAAGTCAAGGGCAGTAGCATTATCAATATTGATGGGTACAGTGGAGGATTTGTTGAAGTTTACAAACAACCCTTTTCTGTAAATTCATGAACTTTTTTTGATCTATGAACTTTTTTCCCAAAATACATGATTGTTTTTCATATGACATCTTTTTACAAAAAGATGAACTTTTTCCACATTCGTGATTTTTTTAAATGACGTGAACTTTTATTAAAATCCATGAACCTTTTTCAAACCAGTGATTTTTTCAAATATCCTTGAGTTTTTTTTATATTCCGATTTTGATTTCAAAATCGATGAACTTTAAATTCATGGAACTTTTCCAAATTCATGATTTTTTTAAATTGATGAACTTTCCAAATTGGCAATATTTTTTCAAAGTCGACGAAATTTTTTAATATCAGCAATTTTAAAAAATCAATGAACATTTTCAAATCATTGATTTTTCTTGAAAATACACAATATTTTTGAAAATCCTAACAAAAAATAAAATTTCCGAACTAAATTCGAATTCGGTGAACTTTTTTGTGTTTGTGAACATTGTTTTTTAATTCTAAAAAAGCCAATAGTGAATGGTTAACCGGTCAATGGTGGACCAGCAACCTCAACCGGTCCATGGGTACCATCGAAGCAGGAAAACTGGCGAGCAGGCGAGCGATCGATCGACTGCCTGCTTTGTTAGGCCGGCCCATGAGGGGTTCTGCGTGAGCGCCAACTACTCTCCCTAGGGCTTAAGGAGCATGGTAGAAGCTCTCCTGATAATTTCCTAATTCCTGCGATCCCTACTCGTCACTTAAGGCGCTCGTTATAGTGCTTTTCGCAACTCGACGCACACCACCCTGCCGTCCCGGGCTTGGCCCATTTGTTTTTTTCTTCTTCTTTCCAACGTTCAAAAATCTGCGTGCGTTGCGAGTGGAGAGATTTGAACTGAAGATCTTCAGTTTCAGTCAGACATGCGCTAACAACTGTGACATGATACTTTGATGTGCTCACTCATTTCTTTCTCCTTTCTTATTATGGAAAATGTAACATGTATTGTTTTCTTTCCGGTTTTTTGTTCCGTTTTGTCGTTTTTTCTGTGATTTTTTTCTTTTCATTTTTTCACGAATTGCACAATTTTTTATTTCAAAATTGATTTCCTTATTTTCAAAACTGATGAACTTTTTCAGAATTAATGAATTTTTTTAATTCAAGTTTCCTTTCAAAAATTGATGAACTTTTTTCAAAATTGGTGAACTTTTCCCAATTCGATGAACTTTATGATTTTTAGAGAAACATTTAAATATTTTTTCTAAATAGATGAACTATTTTTCTAAATCACGAACTTTTTTGAAATTCAATCATTGTTTTTCTAAATTGTTGAACTTTTTCAAATTCGTGCACATTTTTTCAAAATTGATGAAACTTTTCGTATTTCTATGATTTTTTTTGAAATTCTTGGTTGTTCTCAATATTTTTAAGAATTCACTTTTAAATTTGTACTTTCCTTTGCAATAAATTATACTAGCCATGCATACGTTAACTAAAGGAACGATCAAATAGCACGGTTTCTAGATAGAGGTCGACCAAATGAGCTCGACCTGGTGGTTATTAGCTAGAGCCATCAACACTCACATACAAAGTTGGAACCACCTTTTCCCATAATACTGATAAGTAACAACCTTCTTAATTTATTTTCTTTGTGTTCTCTGTGTTTGACAGCAGGTTGTTGGGCCGGCCCAGGAGCACAGTGCGCGAGCGCCAGATGCAAAAACCAGCGCTGAAGTACAGGAGCTCGCCCCCAATTCTTTTCGCTCAAAGTCTGAAGATGGCCCGTTTCCCCATCAAAAGGATAAAAAAGAAGATAACTCATTTCAGTAGGAAAAAGTCCGAAATCACTAATTAAGGAGTACTCGTTGCAAAGAACACTTCATCTTCCCAGGTCACGACAAGTGACGCACATGCAGCGCGCCACTTGTCGCAACCTGAGAGTTTTCCCTTTTTTCGTAGATTCGTTTATTCAAAACGTTTTTATCTTTTAAACCGTGCGTCCAAATCTCAAACCGTTTTCACCATTGGATTCCTCGCGTCAAGATCTTCAAAACTAGATCCCATGTTGATAGATTTTGACGAATTTTTTTTTCGAAAATAACCGGACGAAAAAACCACCCCCGGGAGCACGGTTTTTTCCCTTTCCGAAAGAGGCACGCCCGTGCCTCTCGCGAAATCAGAACCGTTTCTCTCGTGGAAGCAAAACCGTGACTCTCGTGGAAAGAAAAAAAAACAGAAAACGCGTTTTTTCCCTTTCCGAAAGAGGCACGCCCGTGACTCTCGCGAAAGCACAACCGTGCCTCTGGCAAAAGCAAAACCGTGACTCTCGCGAAAGAAAAAAAAACGCGTATTTTTTTCCCTTTCCGAGAGGCACGGCCGTGACTCTCGCAAAAGCACAACCATGCCTCTCATGGAAGCAAAACCGTGACTCTCACGAAAGAAAAAAAAACAAAAAATGCGTTTTCTTTTTCCCTTTCCAAGAGGCACGGCCGTGACTCTCAGGAAAGCACAACCGTGCCTCTCGCGGAAGTAAAAACCGTGACTCTCGCGAAAGAAAAAAAAACAGAAAACACGTTTTTTTTCGTTTCCAAAAGGCACGGCCGTGACTCTCGCTAAAGCACAACCGTGCCTCTCGCGAAAAAAACGTGACTTTTCACGAAAGAAAAAAAAGTAAACGCGTTTTTTCGCGCAAAAAATGTTCTTTTTCAAAAAAAATTGGTCGAAACGCTAAGAAAGACCGGGGAAAAACCAAAACGTCGAAAAAAACCGGGAAAAAAACCATTTAAAAAGCCGAAAACGCATGCGGAAAAATAAAAATAAAAAACTAGAGGGAGCGTCTAGAGCGCAACATGTGGCGAATGGCTGAGAGCGCGCCAAGTGGGGCTGATCGTTGCGAGGCTTCCGAAGGAGCGCTCGTTAACTAGTTGTCCCCGAAAAAGTCGGAACATAGCCTTTGTTGGGCCTAGGCTACCCGTAGACACGCATATCTTCGGACACCATGCGAGCTGTGTTGCTACGGTTGGGCCCATCTTGTTTTAGCAGAAATCCAGGAGACCCGCTGGACCGTGCGCGCGAGCTGTGGTCGTTACGGCGGGAGCTCCTATGCGACGCTAATTGCGTCGAAGTGTCGATGTTTCGCACAGGCGTGGCAAACCTGGGCCGGCCCATTTGGCATGAGCGAGATGAAACAACGCAAAAAAAAGAAATACGCTGGTGCTGGGATTCGAACAGGTGACCTACAGGTCTCGAGCACGGTACGCTAGCAGCCGTGGCCAATTAGCTCTTGTGCTAAATGTGCAGCACAACATTAAAAGAAACAACAGCAACAACGATAAAACTTGAAGTTTCTAAGGAATCCCAAAATTGCAAATGATAACATTTTTCAAAATGACGAATTTTTTTGTAACAAGCACAAACTTTTTTCGGAAAAAGGAACAAACATTGTAAACATGAAACATTTCTCAATTTGCAAGCAAAAATTTAAAACCTGAAAATATTTTGAATTTCTGAACAAAGTTGTAAAGCTAGGACATTACTTCAAACCCAAACATATTTCAAATTTGTGAACGAAAATAAAAATATATTTCTTTTGAAATTCAAAACAAGTTTGCAAAACGTGAACAATTTTCAAAACCACAGTGAAAGAAACAACAGAACAGCGGTTAAACTTGAAGTTTCTAAAAAATCCCGAAATCGCAAACAAGAACATTTTTCAAAATGACGAACAATTTTGTAACAAACACAATCTTTTATTAAAAAAAGGAATAAACATTGAAAACAAGAAACATTTCCCAAAATTGCGAACAATTATTTCAAAACTCAAACATTTTGTGAATTTCTGAACAAAATTTTAAAATCTGAACATATTTTGAATTGCTCAAAAATTTGTAAAGCTAGAACATTATTGCAAACCAAAAACATATTTTAAATTTTTGAACAAAAATAAAAATGCAAGCATTTTTTTGAATTTCAGAACAAATTTTCAAAACATGAACAATTTTCAGCGCAACAGTAAAAGAAACAACAGCGACAGCGATAAAACTTGGAAGTTTCTAAAAAAATCCCAAAATTGCAAACAAGAACATTTTCAAAAAGACGAACAATTTTATAACAAACACAAACTTTTTTCGGAAAAAAGGGAACAAATACTGAAAACAAGACACATTTCTCAAAATTTGAACAATTATTTCAAAAAACCAAAATATTTTATGAATTTGCAAACGATATTTTAAAGCATGAACATATTTTGAATTTCTGAACAAATTTGTAAAGCCAGAACATTATTTCAAACCCCAAACATATTTTAAATTTGTCAACAAAAATAAAAATGTGAACAATTTTCTTTGATTTTCAGAACAAATTTTCAAAACGTGAACAATTTTCAAATTCATAAACAAAATTATAAAATTGTTCAAACATTCTTATATTTTTTTGAATTTTCGAACATTATTTGTAAATAAGTGAACAAATTTTGAAGTACTTTAACTTTTTTGGAATTTCAGAACAAAATTTTAGTAGAGGAATAAATGTGAACTTTTTTATTTTCGGAAAAGTTGGCGAAAAAGAAAAAAAACTTGAAACAAATTAAAGAGAAAAGAAAAAACAAAAAAGAAACAGAAAAAAAAAGAAACAGAAAAAAACAAAAAAGTACAGAAAAGAGAAAAAAACAAGGAAAACGAAAAAATGAAAGGAAAAATAAGCAACGGTTCAGGAACCTTCTAGAAGGTTCCCAAAATTAGTAAAAACCGACTGGAAGTCCTCTGGAAGGTTTCCAAAACCGGAACAGATGGGCCGGCCCAAATCTCTCGATAGGTCGCCTCGCGTGTGCGTTTCCCCGATTGTTTGACGCAAAATGCGTCAAATAGGATTTGCCTGCTACGGCACCATGCTACCCAGTAGACACGCATATGCGTAGGCATAAGAAAAGCTCAATCCACTTTGAATTTGCCAAGACCTTATACATATACACGTACGCTCGGCCGCAGTCTAAATGCGCACATAGCATCTTGCATGAGGGCATCTTCAACGCTGATCCTCAAACATGTAG
The DNA here is from genome assembly GCF_002575655.3 of Aegilops tauschii subsp. strangulata. NCBI lineage: Eukaryota > Viridiplantae > Streptophyta > Magnoliopsida > Poales > Poaceae > Aegilops > Aegilops tauschii. The sequence continues at coordinate 419,929,364 of NC_053040.3, read as the reverse complement.
TATCCGTCCGACTGCAGCTGTCCCGGTCTTAGAAGTTATCCAACACCGACTCTCATCCGTCCGCGGAGTAGTCCGGACCATGATGTTCCCACAAACCGGAACTAAACGTGAAGGCCTTTACGGGAGTTCGAACATGAGGCAAGTTGGACTCTGACAATCCTAGCCCACTTAAAAGGAAGGCGGATCCCGCGCTTTTGTAGCTGCTCGCACTGTTTCCACGGAAAAATCTTCACTCTCTTCTTCCATCCCGCCGCTATCCACTCAATTCTTGCCCTTTTCTCCCCCTCTCTCCCCCTTCCGCTGCCGATGCATGGAACAAGAGGATAGCCTACCGGAGATGGAGGTGGTTGATTGCTTGTATCCGCGTTGGTATTTCCCCGAAAAGGAGAGGATGATGCAGCACAACAACGATAAGTATTTCCCTCAGTTATGAAACCAAGATTATCAATCCAGTAGGAGAACCAATCAACACTATGTAAACATTACCTGCACACAAATAACAAATACTTGCAACCCAACGCGTAAGAGGGATTGTCAATCCCTCCTCAGTATTGAGATAGACTAAATTGTATGAGATTTGATAGATGTTGGGGAATGTTGCATGGAAAACAATTTTTTTCTACGCACACGTAAGATCTATCCTTGGAGATGCATAGCTATGAGAGGGGAGAGTGTGTCTACGTACCCTCATGGACCGTTAAGCGGAAGCGTTTATTAACGCGGTTGATGTAGTCGAACACCTTCATGATCCAACCAATCAAGTACTGAACGTACGGCACCTCCGCGTTCAGCACATGTTCAGCTCGATGACGTCCTCGCCTTCTTGATCTAGTAAGACGGGCGAAGTGGTAGACGAGTTCCGGCAGCACGACGACGTGGTGACGGAGGTGGTGAACTTGTTCCGCAGGGCTTCACCGCACACTGCGGAAAAACTGGATGGATGAAACTATGGAGAGGGGCGCCGCACACGGCTAAGAGATTGTCGTGGGTTTGTGTGGCGCCCCCTCCCTCATATATTGATCAACGAGCACACGGCTAAAATATTAACCATCTTTTGATCAACGAGCTAGTCTAGTAGAGGCTCACTAGGGACATGATATTTTTTTATGTATCCACACATGTATCTAAGTTTCCGGTTAATACAATTCTAGCATGAATAATAAATCTTATCATGAATAAGGAAATATAATAATAACAACTTTATTATTGCCTCTAGCGCATATTTCCATCAATAGGTAGATCTGAGAAAAACACAAAATAAAATAAATAAAGAAAAAGTGCAACAAGGTATTTTGTGGTTTTTTGGAATAATAGATCTGAAAACAATATGATAGGAAATGCACCCGGGGCCGTAGATTTCACTAGTGGCTTCTCTCGAGAAAATAGCATACGGTGGGAAAAACAAATTACTTTTAGGCAATTGATAGAAGGGCAAATAATTATTACGATATCCAAGGCAATAATCATCTATATAGGCATCACGTCCAAGATTAGTAGACCGAAACAATTCTGTATCTACTACTATTACTCCACACATCGACCGCTATCCTGCATGCATCTAGTGTATTATGTTCATGGAAAAATGGAGTAATGCAATAAGAACAATGACATAATGTAGACAAGATCTATTCATGTAGGAATAGACCCCATCTTTTTATCCTTAATTGCAACGATACATGCGTGTCACTTCTCCTTCTGTCACTAAGATTGAGCACCGCAAGATCGAACCCATCACAAAGCACCTCTTCCCATTGCAAGAAAAATCAATCTAGTTGGCCAAACCAAACCAAAGTTTCGGAGAAGAAATACAAGGCTCAAATAATAGATCAAATAATATTCATAGATAGATCTGATCATAAACTCGCATTTCATCGGATCCCAACAAACACACCGCAAAAAGTCATTACATCAAATAGATCTCCAAGAACATCGAGGAGAACAATGTATTGAGAATTAAAAAGAGAGAAGAAGCCATCTAGCTACTGCCTACGGACCTGTAGGTCTGTTGTAAACTATCAAAGGAGCACCAATGAGGACGATGAACCCCTCTGTTATCGTGTTCCCCTCCGGCAAGGTGCCGGAATAGGGCTCTAGATTGGATCTCATGGTTCTAGAACTTGCGGTGGCTAGAATTGTTTTTCGTAGAATCCCCTAGGGTTTTTGGAATATTTGGGTATTTATAGAGCTGAGAGGTGGTGGAGAGGGGGCCTGTGGGCTCCACTACCCACCAAGGCGTGCTAGGGGCCTCTGGCGTGCCCTGGTGCCTTGTGGGCCCCACGAGCCTCCCCTCTTGTACTTCCTTGGCTCCCAAGTTGTCTTCTAGGAAGAAAAAAATCTAAAAAAAGTTTCATGGCATTTGGACTTCGTTTGGTATTGATATTCCGTGAAGTAAAAAAACAACAACTGACACTGGGCACTATGTCAATATGTTAGTCCCAAAAAATGATATAAAGTTGCTATAAAATGAAAATAATGAAGGAAATATGCCCTAGAGGCAATAATAAAGTTATTATTTATTTCCTTATTTCATGATAAATGTTTATTATTCATGCTAGAAGTGTATTAACCGGAAACTTGATACATGTGTGAATACATAGACAAACATAGTGTCACTAGTATGCCTCTACTTGACTAGCTTGTTAATCAAAGATGGTTGAGTTTTCTAGCCATAGACATGAGTTGTCATTTGATTAACGGGATCACATCATTAGGAGAATGATGTGATTGACTTGACCCATTCCGCTAGCTTAGCACTTCATCGTTTAGTATGTTGCTATTGCTTTCTTCATGACTTATACATGTTCCTATGACTATGAGATTATGCAACTCCCGTTTACCGGAGGAACACTTTACGTGCTACCAAACGTCACAACGTAACTGGGTGATTATAAAGGTGCTCTACAGGTGTCTCCGAAGGTACTTGTTGGGTTGGCGTATTTCAAGATTAGGATTTGTCACTCCGATTGTCGGAGAGGTAACTCTGGGCCCACTCAGTAATGCACATCACTATAAGCCTTGCAAGCATTGTAACTAATGAGTTAGTTGCGGGATGATGTATTACGGAACGAGTAAAGAGACTTACCAGTAACGAGATTGAACTAGGTATTGAGATACCGACGATCGAATCTCGGGCAAGTAACATACCGATGACAAAGGGAACAACGTATGTTGTTATGCGGTTTGACCGATAAAGATCTTCGTAGAATATGTGGGAGCCAATATGAGCATCTAGGTTCCGCTATTGGTTATTGACCGGAGACGTGTCTCGGTCATGTCTACATTGTTCTCGAACCCGTAGGGTCCGCACGCTTAAAGTTCGATGACGGTTATATTATGAGTTTATGTGTTTTGATGTATTGAAGGTAGTTAGGAGTCCCGGATGAGATCGGGGACATGATGAGGAGTCTCAAAATGGTCGAGACGTAAAGATCGATATATTGGACGACTATATTCGGACATCGGAAAGGTTCCGAGTGATTCGGGTATTTTTCGGAGTACCGGAGAGTTACGGGAATTCGCCGGGGAGTATATGGGCTTTATTGGGCTTTAGGGGAAAGAGAGAGGAGAGGCTGGCCCCCCCCCAAGGCCTAGTCCGAATTGGACTAGGGGGAGGGGCTGCGCCCCCTCCTTCCTTCTCTTCTCTCTCCCCTTTCCTTGACTCCTACTCCTACTACTTGGAAGGGGGGAATCCTACTCCCGGTGGGAGTAGGACTCCTCCTAGGGGGCGCCATAGAGAGGGCCGACCCTCCCCCTCCTCCACTCCTTTATATACGGGGAGGGGGGCACCCCTTGGAGACACAACAATTGATCATAGATCTCTTAGCCGTGTGCGGTGCCCCCCTCCACCATAATCCACGTCGATAATATCGTAGCGGTGCTTAGGCGAAGCCCTGCGTCGGTAGAACATCATCATCATCACCACGCCGTCGTGCTGACGAAACTCTCCCTCAAAGCTCAGCTAGATCGGAGTTCGAGGGACATCATCGAGCTGGACGTGTGCTGAACTCGGAGGTGCCGTGCGTTCGGTACTTGATCGGTCGGATCGTGAAGACGTACGACTACATCAACCGCGTTGTGCTAACGCTTCCGCTTTCGGTCTACGAGGGTACGTGGATAATACTCTCCCCTCTCGTTGCTATGCATCACCATGATCCTGTGTGTGCGTAGGAATTTTTTTTGAAATTACTATGTTCCCCAACAGTGGCATCCGAGCCTGGTTTTATGCGTAGAAGTTATATGCACAAATAGAACACAAGTGAGTTGTGGGCGATACAAGTCGTACTGCTTACCAGCATGTCATACTTTGGTTCGGCGGTATTGTTGGATGAAGCGGCCTAGACCGACATTACGCGTACGCTTACGCGAGATTGGTTTTACCGCCGTGCTATGCACACAGGTGACTAGCGGGTGTCAGTTTCTCCAACTTTAGTTGAACCGAGTGTGGCTACGTCCGGTCCTTGCGAACGTTAAAACAACACCAACTTGACAAACTATTGTTGTGGTTTTGATGCGTACGTAAGAACGGTTCTTGCTCAGCCCGTAGCAGCCACGTAAAACTTGCAACAACAAAGTAGAGGACGTCTAACTTGTTTTTGCAGGGCATGTTGTGATGTGATATGGTCAAGGCATGATGCTATATTTTATTGTATGAGATGATCATGTTTTGTAACCGAGTTATCGGCAACTGGCAGGAGCCATATGGTTGTCGCTTTATTGTATGCAATGCAATCGCCCTGTAATGCTTTACTTTATCACTAAGCGGTAGCGATAGTCGTAGAAGCATAAGTTGGCGAGACGACAACAATGCTACGATGGAGATCAACGTGTCGCGCCGGTGACGATGGTGATCATGACGGTGCTTCGAAGATGGAGATCACAAGCACAAGATGATGATGGCCATATCATATCACTTATATTGATTGCATGTGATGTTTATCTTTTATGCATCTTATCTTGCTTTGATTGACGGTAGCATTGTAAGATGATCTCTCACTAAATTATCAAGGTATAAGTGTTCTCCCTGAGTATGCACCGTTGCGAAAGTTCTTCGTGCTGAGACACCACGTGATGATCGGGTGTGATAGGCTCTACGTTCAAATTCAACGGGTGCAAAACAGTTGCACATGCGGAATACTCAGGTTAAACTTGACGAGCCTAGCATATAACAGATATGGCCTCGGAACACTGAGACCGAAAGGTCGAGCGTGAATCATATAGTAGATATGATCAACATAGTGATGTTCACCATTGAAACTACTCCATCTCACGTGATGATCGGACATGGTTTAGTTGATTTGGATCACGTGATCACTTAGAGGATTAGAGGGATGTCTATCTAAGTGGGAGTTCTTAAGTAATATGATTAACTGAACTTTAATTTATCATGAACTTAGTCCTGGTAGTATTAGCATATCTATGTTGTAGATCAATAGCTCGCGTTTAGCTCCCCTGTTTTATTCTGATATGTTCCTAGAGAAAACTGAGTTGAAAGATGTTAGTAGCAATGATGTGGATTGGATCCGTGATATGAGGATTATCCTCATTGCTGCACAGAAGAATTATGTCCTTGATGCACCGCTAGGTGACAGACCTATTGCAGGAGCAGATGCAAATGTTATGAACGTTTGACAAAGCTCGGTATGGTGACTACTTGATAGTTTAGTGCACCATGCTTTACGGCTTAGAACCGGGACTTCAAAAATGTTTTGAAACGCCACGGAACATATAAGATGTTCCAAGAGTTGAAATTGGTATTTCATACTCATGCCCGTGTCGAGAGGTATTTGACCTCTGACAATATTTTGCCTACAAGATGGAGGAGAATTGCTCAGCTAGTGAGCATGTGCTCAGAATGTCTGAGTACTACAATCACTTGAATCAAGTGGGAGTTAATCTTCCAGATAAGATAGTGATTGACAGATTTCTCTACTATCACCAAGTTACTAGAACTTCGTGATGAACTATAATATGCAAGGGATAACGGAAACGATTCCCAAGCTCTTCGTGATGCTGAAATCGACGAAGGTAGAAATCAAGAAAAACATCAAGTATTGATGGTTGACAAGACCACTAGTTTCAAGAAAAGGGAAAAGGGAAGAAGGGGAACTTCAAGAAGAATGGCAAGCGAGTTGCTGCTCAAGTGAAGAAGCCCAAGTCTGGACCTAAGCCTGAGACCGAGTGCTTCTACTGCAATGGAACTGGTCACTGGAAGCGGAACTGCCCCAAGTATTTGGCGGATAAGAAGGATGGCAAAGTGAACAAAGGTATATTTAATATACAGGTTATTGATGTGTACTTTACTAGTGTTTATAGCAACCCCTAAGTATTTGATACTAGTTCAGTTGCTATGATTAGTAACTCGAAATGGGAGTTGCAGATTAAACAGAGACTAGTTAAGGGTGAGGTGACGATGTGTGTTGGAAGTGGTTCCAAGATTGATATGATCATCATCCCAGACTCCCTATACTTTCGGGATTAGTGTTGAACCTAAATAAGTGTTATTTGGTGTTTGCGTTGAGCATGAATATGATTTGATCATGTTTATTGCAATACGGTTATTCATTTAAGTTAGAGAACAATTGTTGTTCTGTTTACATGAATAAAACCTTCTATGGTCATACACACCAACGAAAATGGTTTGTTGGATCTCGATCATAGTGATACACATATTCATAATATTGAAGCCAAAAAGATGCAAAGTTAATAATGATAGTGCAACTTATTTGTGGCACTGCCGTTTAGGTCATATTGGTGTAAAACGCATGAAGAAACTCCATGCTGATGGGATTTTGGAATCACTTGATTATGAATCACTTGATGCTTGCGAACCATGCCTCTTGGGCAAGATGACTAAAACGCCGTTCTCCAGAACAATGAAGCAAGCAACAGATTTGTTGGAAATCATACATACTGATGTATGTGGTCCGATGAGTGTTGAGGCTCGCGGCGGGTATCGTTATTTTCTGACCTTCACAGATGATTTGAGCAGATATGGGTATATCTACTTGATGAAACATAAGTCTAAAACATTTGAAAAGTTCAAAGAATTTCAGAGTGAAGTGGAAAATCATCGTGACAAGAAAATAAGGTTTCTACGATCTGATCACGGAGACGAATATTTGAGTTACGAGTTTGGTCTTCAATTAAAACAATGTGGAATAGTTTCACAAATTCGTGCCACCTGAAACACCACATCATAATGGTGTGTCCGAACATCATAACCGTACTTTGTTGGATATAGTGCAATCTATGATGTCTCTTACCGATTTACCACTATCGTTTTGGGGTGATGCATTAGAGACAGCTGCATTCATGTTAAATAGGGCACCATCTAAATCCGTTGAGACGACACCATATGAACTGTGGTTTGGCAAGAAACCAAAGTTGTCGTTTCTTGAAGTTTGGGATTGCAATGCTTATAAGAAAAAGTTTCATCCTGATAAGCTCAAACCAAAATCAGAGAAATGTGTCTTCATAGGATACCCAAAGGAGACAGTTGGGTACACCTTCTATCACAGATCCGCAGGCAAGATATTCGTTGCTAAATTTGGATCCTTTCTAGAGAAGGAGTTTCTCTCGAAAGAAGTGAGTGGGAGGAAAGTAGAACTTGATGAGGTAACTGTACCTGCTCCCTTATTGGAAAGTAGTCCATCACAGAAACCGGTTCCTGTGACTCCTACACCAATTAGTGAGGAAGCTAATGATGATGATCATGTAACTTCAGATCAAGTTACTACCGAACCTCGTAGGTCAACTAGAGTGAGATCCACACCAGAGTGGTACGATAATCCTATTCTGGAGGTCATGTTACTTGACCATGACGAACCTATGAACTATGACGAAGCAATGATGAGCCCAGATTCCCGAAATGGTTTGAGGCCATGAAATCTGAGATGGGATCCATGTATGAGAACAAAGTATGGACTTTGATTGACTTGCCCAAATGATCGGCGAGCCACTGAGATTAAATGGATCTTCAAGAGGAAGACGGACGCTGATAGTAGTGTTACTATCTATAAAGCTAGAATTGTCGCAAAAGGTTTTTGACAAGTTCAAGGTGTTGACTACGATGAGAGTTTCTCACTCGTATCTATGCTTAAGTCTGTCCGAATCATGTTAGCAATTGCTGCATTTTATGAAATCTGGCAAATGGATAAACAAAACTGCATTCCTTAATGGATTTATTTAAGGAAACTTGTATATGATGCAACCAGAAGGTTTTGTCGATCCTAAAGGTGTTAACAAAATGTGCAAGCTCCAGCGATCCATCTATGGACTGGTGCAAGCATCTCGGAGTTGGAATATACGCTTTGATGAGTTGATCAAAGCATATAGTTTTATACAGACTTGCGGTGAAGCCTGTATTTACAAGAAAGTGAGTGGGAGCACTACAACATTTTTGTAAGTATATGTGAATGACATATTGTTGATCGGAAATAATGTAGAATTATTCCGCAAAGCATAAAGGAGTGTTTGAAAGGAGTTTTTTCAAAGGAAGACCTCGGTGAAGCTGCTTACATATTGAGCATCAAGATCTATAGAGATAGATCAAAACGCTTGATAAGTTTTTTCAATGAGTACATACCTTGACAAGATTTTGAAGTAGTTCAAAATGGAACAGTTAAAGAAAGAGTTCTTGCCTGTGTTACAAGGTGTGAAATTGAGTAAGACTCAAAGCCCGACCACGGCAGAAGATAGAAAGAGAATGAAAGTCATTCCCTATGCCTCAGCCATAGGTTCTATAAAGTATGCCATGCTGTGTACCAGATCTATTGTATACCCTACACTGTGTTTTGCAAGGGAGTACAATAGTGATCTAGGAGTAGATCACTGGACAACGGTCAAAATTATCCTTAGTGGAATAAGGATATGTTTCTCGATTATGGAGGTGACCAAAGGTTCGTCGTAAAGGGTACGTCGATGCAAGTTTTTGACACTGATCCAGATGACTCTAAGTCTCAATCTGGATACATATTGAAAGTGGGAGCAATTAGCTAGAGTAGCTCCGTGTAGAGTATTGTAGACATAGAATATTTGCAAAATACATACGGCTCTGAATGTGGCAGACCCGTTGACTAAACTTCTCTCACAAGCAAAACATGATCACACCTTAGTACTCTTTGGGTGTTAATCACATAGCAATGTGAACTAGATTATTGACTCTAGTAAACCCTTTGGGTGTTGGTCACATGACGATGTGAACTATGGGTGTTAATCACATGGTGATGTGAACTATTGGTGTTAAATCACATGGCGATGTGAACTAGATTATTGACTCTAGTGCAAGTGGTAGACTGAAGGAAATATGCCCTAGAGGCAATAATAAAGTTACTATTTATTTCCTTATTTCATGATAAATGTTTATTATTCATGCTAGAAGTGTATTAACCGGAAACTTGATACATGTGTGAATACATAGACAAACATAGTGTCACTAGTATGCCTCTACTTGACTAGCTCGTTAATCAAAGATGGTTGAGTTTCCTAGCCATAGACATGAGTTGTCATTTGATTAACGGGACCACATCATTAGGAGAATGATGTGATTGACTTGACCCATTCCGTTAACTTAGCACTTTATCGTTTAGTATGTTGCTATTGCTTTCTTCAAGACTTATACACGTTCCTATGACTATGAGATTATGCAACTCCCGTTTACCGGAGGAACACTTTGTGTGCTACCAAACGTCACAACGTAACTGGGTGATTATAAAGGTGCTCTACAGGTGTCTCCGAAGGTACTTGTTGGGTTGGCGTATTTCGAGATTAGGATTTGTCACTCCGATTGTCGGAGAGGTATCTCTGGGCCCACTCAGTAATTTACATCACTATAAGCCTTGCAAGCATTGTAACTAATGAGTTAGTTGCGGGATGATGTATTACGGAACGAGTAAAGAGACTTGCCGGTAATGAGATTGAACTAGGTATTGAGATACCGACGATCGAATCTCAGGCAAGTAACATACCGATGACAAAGGGAACAACGTATGTTGTTATGCGGTTTGACCGATAAAGATCTTCGTAGAATATGTGGAAGCCAATATGAGCATCCAGGTTCCGCTATTGGTTATTGACCAGATACATGTCTCGGTCATGTCTACATTGTTCTCGAACCCGTATGGTCCGCACGCTTAAAGTTCGATGACGGTTATATTATGAGTTTATGTGTTTTGATGTATCGAAGGTAGTTTGGAGTCCCGGATGAGATCGGGGACATTACGAGGAGTCTCGAAATGGTCGAGACGTAAAGATTGATATATTGGACGACTATATTCAGACATCGGAAAGGTTCCGAGTGATTCGGGTATTTTTCGGAGTACCGGAGAGTTACGGGAATTCGCCGGGGAGTATATGGGCCTTATTGGGCTTTAGGGGAAAGAGAGAGGAGAGGCTGGGCGCCCCCAAGGCCTAGTACGAATTGGACTAGGGGGAGGGGCTGCGCCCCCTCCTTCCTTCTCTTCTCTCTCCCCTTTCCTTGACTCCTACTCCTACTACTTGGAAGGGGGGAATCCTACTCCCGGTGGGAGTAGGACTCCTCCTAGGGCGCGCCATAGAGAGGGCTGGCCCTCCCCCTCCTCCTCTCCTTTGTGTACGGGGAGGGGGGCACCCCTTGGAGACACAACAATTGATCATTGATCTCTTAGCCGTGTGCGGTGCCCCCCTCCACCATAATCCGCCTTGATAATATCATAGCGGTGCTTAGGCGAAGCCCTGCGTCGGTAGAACATCATCATCGTCACCACGCCGTCGTGCTGACGAAACTCTCCCTCAAAGCTCGGCTGGATCGGAGTTCGAGGGACGTCATCGAGCTAAACGTGTGCTAAACTCGGAGGTGCCGTGCGTTCGGTACTTGATCGGTCGGATCGTGAAGACGTACGACTACATCAACCGCGTTGTGCTAACGCTTCCGCTTTCGGTCTACGAGGGTACGTGGACAAGACTCTCCCCTCTCGTTGCTATGCATCACCATGATCCTGTGTGCGCGTAGGAATTTTTTTGAAATTACTACGTTCCCCAACATATAAAACATCCAAGAATGATAATATAACATCATGGAACAATAAAAACTTATAGATACATTGGAGACGTATCAGCATCCCCAAGCTTAATTGTTGCTCGTCCCCGAGTAGGTAAATGATAAAAACAGAAATTTTGATGTGGAATGCTGCCTAACATGTTCATCAGATATTCTTTCTTATTGTAGCATGGACATTTGAATTTTAGATGATTCAAAGCAATAGTCTATATTTGACAAGAAGATTTCAATACTCAAGCATATCAACAAGCAACCATGTCTTTCAAAATAGCAACACTAAAGAAAGTTATCCCTAGCCCAGGATGCTCAATCATTGATCCATTCATGAAACACACTCGAACATTAGCTACATCCAATGCACAAGTATGATTATAGTGCTTCCAAGTTGGTGCTTTATAAGAGAAGATGGAGACTCAACTAAAAATAAAAATTGCATAAAGTAAATAGATTGGCCCTTCGCAGATGGAAGCAGAGATTTGTAGAGGTGCCAGAGCTCAAAGCTTAAATTGAGAGATACAAAATTTTGAGAGGCATACTTTTCCCGTCAAAGAAAACGACTGAGTAATTCCCAATACTTTCCATGCTAGATACATCATAGGCGGTTCCCGAACATAAAATAAAGTTTATTCCTTTTTCCACCATTCTGTCACAATCCATGGCTAGCCGTATCAACGGGTGCCGGTGTCAAAACCATCGGATCTCGGGTAGGGGTCCCGAACTGTACGTCTAGGATCGATGGTTACAGGAGACAGGGGACACAATGTTTACCCAGGTTCGGGCCCTCTCTATGGAGGTAATACCCTACTTCCTGCTTGATTGATCTTGATGAATATGAGTGTTACAAGAGTTGATCTACCACGAGATCGTAATGGCTAAACCCTAGAAGTCTAGCCTGTATGACTATGGTAATGAGTATATCCTTTCCGGACTACACCCTCCGGTTTATATAGACACCGGGGGGATCTAGGGTTACATAGAGTCGGTTACATAGGAAGGAATCTTCATAGTTGATCGCCAAGCTTGCCTTCCACGCCAAGGAGAGTCCAATCCGGACACGGGTAGAGTCTTCGGCCTTCATGTCTTCACAGCCCACCAGTCCGGCCCATGGATAACAGGCCGGACGCCCGAGGACCCCTTAGTCCAGGACTCCCTGAGTAGCCCCCGAACCAGTCTACAATAACAAAGTGTTCGGCACACAAATTGTTTTCGGCATTGCAAGGCGGGTTCCTCCTCCGATGACCTCCAAGTAATGTATTCGGCCGTCGATCAATGTCGCTCCCCTCGGCTTCTGCGCGTCGAATAACTTCGTCTTCCACGTGTCGGGCGAATGCGGAAGGTCAGGGTATTTTTGCAAATAGCACTCCGTCCAGGCAAGGAAGAGCGCCTATTTAAAGAGATTGGATCCTAGATCCATTTGGCACCACGCAGAGAAAAACCCCCGGAGACTGCTAGGAGAAACCATTCCAACATGGCTAGCGTTCCCAGCTCCTCCTCCCGTTCCGGCCCAGAGAAAGGCGAGTGGGAGAGGTGTTCTGTGTCCCACAATCAATTAACGAAGCTGCAAACGCAGGGATTTCTTCCCCCTACAGATCTGGTCCCTGTTCGAGCGGGGCTGACCTCCTTTAACGGTGAGACTCAGGCAGAGGACTTCCCCAATCCATCTGGGGGGAGCGAGTGTGTTTCGTCCCCTATCTGCTAAGAGGTGTCGGTTTTCCAATCCATCTGTTCCTCCGAGGGTTGCTGGAATACTATGGCCTCCAGCTGCACAACTTCACCCCCGCCTCCATTCTGCACGTTGCGGGTTATGTCGCTTTATGCGAACTATTCCTGGGCATTGAGGCCCATTTTGAGTTGTGGAGGAAGTTGTTCTGTCTTGTCCCGCGCAACCATGAGGGGTCAATATTTGAAGTGGGCAGAGCCGAAGTATGGCGCATCGTCGATACCGGATATCTGTCCGGCACACCATGGAAGGCATCTGAAGAATGGCCTTCCGAATGGTTCTATATTGAGGACGTCGCGCTTCCCGGCCCAGTTCGAAAGGGTCTCCCAGAATTTGCAAGTGTTCCATTGAAGAAACGTCATAGCTGGCGTCCCCGAAGTCTTGAAGAGGAGGATAGTGCGGAAGTCCGTCAGCTCCTGGGCAAGATAAGGATGCTCGCCCAGTCCGGCTTTACAATAGTAGAGGTAATGGTGACCTCCATAGTGCGAGGGGTTCAGCCACTTCAATACAGAGGGCTCCCAATGTGGCACTACAATGGGGAGGATGACGCCTCCCGTTGTGGTCGGAAAGGTTTGGACACTCCTGCCGCTCTAGCCAAGATACTGGCCGAGCTGTTTAAAGGGGAGGAAGAAGAATTTCTCCACATCAATCGCAGAGAGGGGTACTCCATGTACAACCCTCCCAGCTGGGTAAGTCCCAACCCCTTTGCTTTTATTCACTCCGCTCTCATGGCCATTTTTAATGAATCCCCAATCCGTCTTATTTTGAAACAGCACTGGCGGAAGGCAATCGAGGGGCTTAATAGCCCTGCCCCATAGCCGGAGAGCCACAACCGGGAGCTTGATCCTGGGTTCGAAGAGGACCCGGATATATTCGTGGTACTCGCGGAAGGGGTGTTTTACCAGGCGAGCTATGACGGCACAGAAGTGGCCATCATCGCCGATTATCCTGGTCTTCTTCCAGCTTCCCACGAAAGTAATCAGGAGAAACCCCCCTTGAAAGAGTTTCCTCGCACTGCCTCACCCACCGCACTATCTCATGCTTCAAAGGGGAGGCGTTCGGCACGTCATGCTACGCCGGGGGTGACTCCAAGAAGAGCAGCTCCCGCGCCGAGCAAGGCCTCGAGAAGGAAGGTTGGCGAAGACAAGGCTGGCAGTTGGATTTAAAGGTATGCTTTGGCAGTCGTACCCAACCATGATTGTTATATTGGTCATGTATCCGAAAAAGGTTCGCCGGACTATGTCCGGGGATTTGGCCGGTCGCACTCCCAACAACCGGGATTTAGATCCCACCGGAGAGGTGGGGGCCGCTATGGGGACAACGCCGGACTGTCCTTCGACCGAGGGTTCGTAAGACATGTCCGTTACCAACTCGGAAGTAGAGAGCGCCATGAATCATCGGCGCTGCAGGGCTGTCCTACGAGACCCCAAGTTCTCGGAAGAGGCATTTAATGCCTTCAGCTCGGCTGACGCATACATCCGAGCTGCTCGAGATGGGCTTAGAAAAGCTACAAAGCAACATTTGACAGATGTGCAGGTAAGTTTTTCTTCGTCCGAAAAGGATAACCATATTCCCGTAGCCGTCGAGACTGAAAGCAGTTGGTACAACTGATTTAAGGATCGTTGTATAACCAGGTCCTGACAGAGAAGAATGGCCTGCTAGGCCAAGAGCTGGAGCAGTGTCGGGCGCAGCTTAATGCCGCTACCGCCGAGCTGGAAAACTTCAAGAAGGCGTCATCGGGTAACATTCCCCTCTATCAAGGAACAATGAGTGTATACCAACTGTACTAATACTGTTGCTAATCGCATAATAGGATCGCCCGATCAACTTGAAGAGAAGTTGAAGATCGCCCAAGAGGGGGAAAAGAGGCGAAAAGGCTACATGCCACAGGCGAGCGTGTGCTGACCTGAGTCAGGGACGAGAAAAACTAGCTACAGGATTCCAACACTATATTGGGTGAAGAGTTGAAAGATGTGCGAGCCCAGCTAGCCGACTCCGTGAAGGAGAACAAGAAGCTACGGGGCGGCATATTCAGTATGTGTCTGAACTATTTTTAAAGTAGTTCGGAGATAAATGGAACTGATATAGTTATGATTGCAGGTATATTGACGAGCCGTCGTGAAGAGGAGGTGTCCGGATCATCAAGTGATCCGCTGCAAGGGCTGTCGCAAGTGCACGAACAAGCTCGGCTGGCGATGCGGAGTGTTGCCAAGGCCCTATGGCCATACGCCTCCCCTCCAGGAAGTATGGAGGAGCTTGTAGAGCTGTTCAAGGGAGCGCGGCGGCGTATCCGACTATGGAAGATATCAGCCTACCGAGAGGGTGCGCAAGAGGCCTGGGCCATGGTGAAGACGCGATATACCAAGCTGGATCCTAATCACATGGCCCGTGTCGGACCGCTAGGGTCGGATGGCGAAGAAATTCCCGTTAGTTTAGTATATGACCAAGTAGAGGT
This sequence comes from Aegilops tauschii subsp. strangulata, assembly GCF_002575655.3. NCBI lineage: Eukaryota > Viridiplantae > Streptophyta > Magnoliopsida > Poales > Poaceae > Aegilops > Aegilops tauschii. Next base: position 419,914,154 of record NC_053040.3, on the reverse strand, counting down.
GGCCGCCAAATATTCCCAATAGGATTGTAAGTTAGACCGCCTTTTGGACGGTGTAGAGGAGGAAGTGTTTGAGTACAAGTGACTATGTACTTTCCTTGATACATGTAACTCTAGTTGAATTGTATAGCATTTGTCATGGCAGACCTTTTCGCTTCAGCCTCCGGACCCGAAGGTGCGGAGTGTTTCTGAATACCCGCACGGCCGAATAGACCGGAGTGTGCGCGGAAACTAGGCGTAGGGGTCATAGTTGCTTGAATAGACAAGTTGTATCCGGCTAGCTATGTTATATTACATTAAGATTGTAAGAAACATCTTCCAGAGAGAATAGTTCCGTTAAGGGTTCCTTTCCCTGGGTGTGCATGCATTAGTGTGCATATCCGAATTGTGATGTGAAAATCACAGTGTGTATAACTTCTGGGGGTTCACAATGGGGTGAGTGCGAAAAACATCTTTAATTCACCGACCGAATATTCCCTTAGGAACGCTAGCTTCCGGATTCACCCAGTCTGAGGTACACATCCGGATGACCCGGCAGTAACAATCGCAGAGGTGCTCCCTTTATGCCCTAGCCGAACTAACGGGAACGTAGGGCATAAGCACAGGAGCCAGGCAACCCAGCTTGGCCAAAACTTAAGTCATATCGATGCATATAGTGACGAAGAAAAGGTCCATATGGAAAAACTCATATGTGAAGAGCTTGATGCTCAAGGAATGATAAAAAACTTCTGTCCAAGAAGCCCCCAGGTATGATGGACATACATATTTAAAGATGTATGTGTCAGGGGTGTGTGGTCTAGCCGTACCAAAGCTTTAAAGAGAGAAAGAAAAAAAGTAATCGGAAAAGAGAGAAAAAATAATGGAAACTACAGGGGAGAAGGAGACGAACAAGGAGTTCGGCGCTAGGCATAGAACCTTCGGAGTCTGGCCGCGTTCCAGGGGTTCGGCTCGAGGCTTCGAGCCTGCTGTTGGTAAAATGGTGAACGGGCTTTTGCGACATCGCGCTCCTCCTCCAGGGCATCTAAGCCGTCCTGCCGATCAAGCTCGGCTTCTCTCTCTTCGTACATACGCACTCGAGGTGAGTCGTGAATAATATCGCAGGGCAACACGGCCTCTGCGCCATACACCATGAAGAAAGGTGTGTATCCGGTAGTACGGTTGGGCGTGGTCCGCAACCCCCAGAGTACAGAGTTGAGCTCCTCAACCCAGTGCTTGTCTGATTCTTTCAAAGACCGCACTAGTTTGGGCTTGATGCCGCTCATAACAAGACCATTGGCTCGTTCGACTTGACCGTTGGTTGCGGGTGGTAGACGGAGGCGTAATCGAGTTTAATTCCCATATTAGTACACCAGGTTTTTACCTCGTCGACTATGAAATTAGAGCCGTTGTCGGTGATGATGCTGTGTGGGACACCATAACGGTGCACAACACCGGATATGAAGTCTATCACCGGGCCGGACTCAGCCGTTTTGACCGGTTTAGCCTCTATCCATTTAGTGAACTTGTCCACCATAACCAGCAGATATTTTTTCTTATGGCTTCCCCCTTTAAGGGGTCCAACCATATCCAGTCCCCAGACCGCGAAAGGCCAAGTGATGGGGATAGTCTGTAAGGCAGTTGGGGGCATGTGGCTTTGGTTGGCGAAGAGTTGGCACCCGACGCAGCGTTGGACAAGGTCCTGCGCGTCTGCTTGAGCCGTCGGCCAATAAAACCCTGTACAGAAGGCCTTGCTAACAAGGGCCCGGGCTGCGGCATGGTGTCTGCCTAGACCAGCCTGAATTTCTGCCAAAAGCTGCCGCCCCTCCTCCTCGGAGATACATCTTTGAAGTACTCCGGTAGTACTTTTCTTGTAGAGCTCTCCGTCGTGAACCCTGTAGGCCTTCGAGCGCCGGACAATGCGGCGGGCCTCATTCTGGTCTTCGGGAAGCTCCTTTCTATCAATGTAGGCCAAGAAGGGTTCGGTCCATGGGGCAATGACTGCCATAATGAGATGGGCCGACGGTGTAATTTCGGTGGGTGAGCCCCCGATGATATCGGTATGTTCAGAATCTGGGGTTGTGTTCGGATCTGGACTGTTGTTGCCGCCCTCCCCTTGCCACACCACGGATGGCTTAAAAAGCTTTTCCAGGAAGATGTTAGGTGGGACGGGGTCACGCTTAGCGCCAATGCGAGCAAGGACGTCCGCCGCCTGGTTACTTTCTCGGGCGACGTGATGAAATTCAAGCCCCTCGAACCGAGCCGACATTTTTAGGACGGCATTACGGTAAGCTGCCATCTTTGGATCTTTGGCATCAAAGTCTCCGTTTATTTGAGATATTGCGAGGTTTGAGTCCCCGCGCACCTCCAGGCGTTGTATGCCCATGGATATGGCCATCCGAAGACCATGCAATAAGGCCTCGTATTCGGCTGCGTTATTGGAGTCTGTGTACAATATTTGGAGCACATACTGGACGACATCACCAGTGGGGGACGTTAACACGACGCCCGCTCCCAGCCCCGCCAACATTTTGGAGCCGTCAAAATACATAACCCAATTGGAATATGCGTCGTACTCTTTGGGGAGTTCGGCCTCTGTCCATTCGGCGACGAAGTCAGCCAGCACTTGGGATTTGATGGCTCGACGTGGCTTGTATGTTATGTCAAATGGGAGTAGCTCTATGGCCCATTTGGCAATCCGTCCCGTGGTATCGCGGTTGTTTATTATGTCATTGAGTGGGACTTCAGAAGCTACTCTGATTGAACACTCCTGGAAGTAGTGCCGTAGCTTTCGAGATGCCATGAAGACCGCGTATGCTATCTTTTGGTAATGGGGGTAAATACTTACGCTAATTTACTGCTTCACCCTTTCCTCTTCAAGGGAAAACCAACGCAGTGCTCATGAGGTAGCAGGGTACCGGGATTTGCATGGTGTGAGGACAGTAGATACGTAGTATACTGGTTTTTGGAGCGGAAATTTGTGTCCGTCCTGTTCTCGTTCGACGACGAGCACGGCGCTCACCACCTGATGTGTTGCCGATATGTATTGCAACATGGGTTCGCCAGTGTTTGGTGCGGCTAGGATTGGGTTGCTTGCTAGGAGGGCCTTTATTTCCTCCAGTCCGGCAGTCGCCGCGTCTGTCCATTCGAAGTTATCGGTGCGCCGCAAGAGGCGATAGAGTGTTAGTGCCTTTTCTCCTAATCTGGAGATAAAGCGACTTAACGCTGCCACGCAACCAGCTAGTTTTTGGACTTGTTTGAGGTCTGTTGGCGTAGCCAACTGTGACAGAGCTCGGATTTTGGCTGGATTTGCTTCGATTCCTCTATTGGAAACAATGAAGCCCAACAGTTTTCCAGTGGGGACGCCGAAGACACACTTTTCCAGGTTCAGCTTAATGTCATACGCACGGAGGTTGTCGAATGTAAGACGTAAGTCGTCTATTAGTGTTTCGACGTGCCTAGTTTTGATGACGACGTCATCAACGTAAGCTTCTACCGTCTTGCCGATCTGCTTCTCCAGGCATGTTTGAATCATGCGTTGGTATGTGGCGCCGACGTTCTTGAGCCCGAAGGGCATGGTGTTGAAGCAGAATGGCCCATATGGGGTGATAAATGCTGTTGCAGCTTGATCGGACTCCTTCATTTTGATTTGATGTTATCCAGAATATGCATCGAGGAAACATAGTGAGTCGTGTCCTGCGGTGGCGTCAATGATTTGATCAATGCGGGGGAGGGGGAAGGGATCCTTAGGGCAAGCCTTGTTGAGGTCTTTGAAATCGACACACAGGCGCCAGGATTTTTCCTTGTTTGGTACCATCACCAGGTTTGCCAGCCAGTCCAGATGTTTGATTTCTCTAATGAATCCGGCCTCGATAAGCTTGGCCAGCTCCTCCCCCATGGCTTGTCGCTTGGGTTCGGAAAAGCGCCGCAGTGTTTGCTTGACCGGTTTAAATCCCTTTAGTATATTGAGACAATGTTCAGCCAACTTGCGTGGGATCCCTGGCATATCTGAAGGGTGCCAGGCGAATATGTCCCAGTTTTCACGCAAGAATTCTCGTAGTGCGGCATCAACTGTTGGGTTCAGTTGTGCTCCGATAGATGCTGTCTTCTTGGGGTCCGTTGGGTGGACCTGGAATTTGACTATTTCTTCTGCTGGTTTGAAGGAGGTGGATTTGGGGCGTTTGTCAAGGATCACATCGTCCCTGTCCACCATGGAGCGTAGTACGGTTAAATCTTCGGCCGTGAGGGCTTCGGATAGCGCCTCAAGGGCCAGGGATGCGGTTTTGTTTTCAGCATGGAGTGCTATGTCCGGATCACTAACGAGAGTGATTATACTGTTTGGTCCGGGCATTTTGAGCTTCATATACCCGTAATGAGGTATAGCTTGGAAGCGTGTAAAAGCATCCCGCCCCAACAGGGCGTGGTATCCGCTGCTGCAAGGGGCCACTTGGAAAGTGATTTCTTCGGACCGATAGTTCTCCGGCGTGCCGAATACCACGTCAAGTGTGATTTTGCCCGCGCACCGTGCCTCCCGACTTGGAATGATTCCTCGGAAGGTTGTGCTACTTTGCTTAATGCGGCTCCTGTCTATTTCCATTTTGTGGAGTGTGTCCTCATAAATGAGGTTTAATCCGCTGCCGCCGTCCATGAGGACCTTAGTAAGTCGAAACCCGTCCACGATGGGACTGAGGACTAATGCGACTAGCACCCGGACTGTCCTGTACCTCAGTTCATTGCCGGCATTAAATGTTATAGCCGTGTCATTCCAAGGGTTTTTACAGCGATTTAGCAGACTTCGGCGAGGTCGCGAAGTGCCCTTTTGCGCTTGTTGTTTGAAGTGAATGTTTCGAAGATCGTCAATACTCTTGTGTCGTCGTTTTCTGGAGGGTGCTGCTCTGGGGTGTCCTTGATAAGGATTTCCTCACCGGTCTTGGCTACCTGCCGGAGTATCCAACATGCTCTAAGGCTGTGGGTTGCCACGGTATCTTGTGTCGTGTGTATTTTGCATGGGCCGTCGAGACATCCCTCCAGAATGGTGCCGTGCCGCGTAATGGGTTTATGTTTCTTGACTGTTGGACTGGGCGTGCCATGGGGGTGTGCCCTCTTCGCCTGTAGGAGGAGTTGAGTTGGGAGCGACGGTTCCCCACAAGCTGCCTAAGTTTTTCAGGCGCTTTCCATTGTGCTGTACTTCTGTACGATAGTTGCTAAGTCAGCGAACTTCAGTATGCGGCGGCGATTGATGGCGTTGAGGATTCCCTCATCCGTGCAGTTGTTGCAGAACGCTGATATCGCATCTTTGTCGCGGCAATATTTTACCTTGTTTTTTACGAGGAATCTGGCCCAGAAGCGGTGGACCGTTTCCTGAGACTGTTGTTTTATGCTCATGAGAGCGTCTATGTCCGGGTGGGTGGGTGGAATTAAATCCGAACCCCAACCTGGCCGATTATCCGGAGTCTGAAGACCTTCTAGACTCAACAGTCCGGGCTCCGGAGTATCTTCTGATTGTTTAGGATTGCCGTCCGATTCTATGTTCGGAGGGCTGGTCGCATCCTTTCGCTGGTGAGTATCCGGTTCTTCCTGATCGGCGATCCAAACATAGTCCGTCTTCGATATAGAAGAAGACTCTCCGTCCTACTCCTCGACTACCGCTATTTTGTGGGTGACCGGTGGAGTTTTATTTTCTCCTTGATCGGTTTTAGGCCCGATCCGATCGTAATCTGTGGCGATTCCCAAAGCGGTGATACGATCTAGGAGCTCGTTTAAGGACAAAAACTCTGCCAGATCCATCTGTTTGGAGTGTTCGGAGTTGATGCGAAGGGGTTTTTCGATGGCCCGAGAGGTCATCGTCGGCTCAACGGCCGAACGGGCGATCATGGTAAAGTCGCCCAGCCGGAGGGTTTGGCCTGGGGCCAGGACTCCCCCGAGGAGATGTTGTCTTTAAGGACAATGCGAGCCATCAAACCTTTCGTCGACGTCACAGTGGCACTCTCAATGAAAGCACCAATGTCGGTGTCAAAACCGGCGGATCTCGGGTAGGGGGTCCCGAACTGTGCGTCTAGGATCGATGGTTACAGGAGACAGGGGACACGATGTTTACCCAGGTTCGGGCCCTCTCTATGGAGGTAATACCCTACTTCCTGCTTGATTGATCTTGATGAATATGAGTGTTACAAGAGTTGATCTACCACGAGATCGTAATGCCTAAACCCTAGAAGTCTAGCCTGTATGACTATGGTAATGAGTATATCCTTTCCGGACTACACCCTCCGGTTTATATAGACACCGGGGGGATCTAGGGTTACATAGAGTCGGTTACATAGGAAGGAATCTTCATAGTTGATCGCCAAGCTTTCCTTCCACGCCAAGGAGAGTCCAATCCGGACACGGCTAGAGTCTTCGGCCTTCATGTCTTCACAGCCCACCAGTCCGGCCCATGGATAACGGGCCGGACGCCCGAGGACCCCTTAGTCCAGGACTCCCTCAACGGGTGCCTTCCAAACTGATACTTTTCAAGGAATTTATTATTTGACAACATAAAGTAAATTTCATTTTCATTTCGGGACTGGGCATCCCTATTACCGCTACACTCTCATGCAATGACAAGTGAATAAACACTCATCTTGAGAATAACACATCTAGCATGGAAAAATATTGGCCACCCATTGCCGCGTCATGAGCGGTACGGGCACGCAAAAAGGAAATTCATTTTGAAAATTAGAGTTGGCACATACAAATTCACTTGGAACGACACGAAAATACCGCATATAGGTAGGTATAGTGGACTAATATGGCACAACTTGGGTTAAGGATTTTGGATGCACAAGTTGTATTCCTACTTATTACAAGGAAAGGCTAGCAAATAGATTGAGAAGCAACCAACCAAGAAACAAAAATTCTCATAAACAAGCATTAAGCATAACTAACACAGAATAATGCACCACAAGTAGGATGTAATTTCATTGCATAACTATTGACATTTGTGCTTGCATAGGGAATCGCAAACCTTAACACCAATATTCTTACTAAAGCATAATTACTCACTAACATGACTCACATATTACTATCATCATACCTCAATACTATTACAAAGAATCAAGTTTATAATATCCAATGATCTTCATGAAAGTTTTTATTGTACCCCCTTGGATATCTATCACTTTGGGACTAATTTCATATATTACTATTGGTTATAACCACCTCTAAAACAAATTTAAGTGAAGAACATGAGCATAAATATATTTTTTATCTCTCAAAATAATATGAAGCATGAGAGGATTTCTCAAAAACTTTACTAACTACCAAATTAATATAAGTGAAGCATGAGAGTATTTCTTAAAAAATTAAAGCACCACCATGCTCAAAAAGATATAAGTGAAGCACTAGATCAATTCCATAGCTCAAAAAATTTAAGTGAAGCACATAGAGTAATTCTAAAAAATCATAGCATCATTATGGCTTTCTCAAATAGGTGTGTCCAGCAAGGATGATTGTGACAAACTAAAAAGCAAATCAAGCAAAGACTCATATCATACAAGACGCTCCAGGCAAAACTCATGATATGTGACGAATAAAAATATAGCTCCAAGTAAAATTACCGATGGCTGTTAGAAGAAAAGGGGATACTTCTGGGGCATCCCCAAGCTTAGTTGCTTGGTTATCCTTGAATATTCCCTTGGGCTGCCATGGGCATACCCAAGCTTAGGCTCTTTTCACTCACTACAAAAAAAATACACTTCCATGATGATACGTGTTTGTCACAGTAGGTCGCGTTTTTTGTCATGCATGTACATCCATGACGATTTTATGACAGAATCAAGATAGTCATACCTGTGCTGTCGTAGAAGTGTTCCATGACATTACCAAAATTATCATCACGGAAGTGTCCACTTCCATGACGATAAATCGCGCGTCACAGAAGTGCTTTTGTCAAGGGTGACCGACACATGGCATCCACCGTAATGGAACGCCGTTAAGCTATCGGGTCAGATTTTGGATCCGATAACCCATTAACAGCCCCGACCAATGGGGATTTTCCACGTGTAAAATCATCATTGGCTGGAGGAAACACGTGTCGGCTCATCGTTGGGACAGATGTCATCCACTCATTGGACGGAAGGCGCCTATGATATGTCGACACGTGGCACGGCCCAATAGAGGCCCATTCCTATGAAAAGGCCGGCCCGTTTGACTTGGTCAAAAGGTGGCGGGCCGGCCCATGGAAAGTCTGTTAACAGCCTATTCGCATATAGCCCATTTACATCCCGCTAACCCAAGGCCCGTTACGCCCTATCCGAATTAGGCCCAGTAGCATCATCTGGGCCATCCAATATGATTCCAGCCCGTTTTCACTTCTGGCGCATGTATGGCCCATGACGTCTTTCGGCCCATATGAGGCCCTATGTAACTCTTGGCCTATTAACGACCCGTGGTGAATGTCATGGTATTCTCACGGGGGGGGGGGGGGGGGGGGGGCTTGCGAGTCGACAGATGCCACAAGGGCTTAGTGTGAGGGTAAGACTACTGTTGATAGGTCCGGGAGCGGGTATGCGAGTAGCACACGCTAGTTTACCCAGGTTCGGGGCTCTCCGGAGAGATAATACCCCTACTCCTGCATGTCTGAGTATATCTGGTATGTATATCTGGTACAGAGTGCTCCTGGAGCTGTATCTAAGCTCAGTGCCATATGCATCTGGCTTTGTATAGGTACGTGGCCTGGTGGCCGTTGCCTCTGGCCGTATGGATGTGCTTGGGCATGCTTGCCCGTGGGAGTGGACGGATGGATGGCTAGCTAGCTCTCTTGCTAGCTAGCTTGCTTGTGGGTGTGTGCGTGAGTCCATCCTGGATGGATGGATGTGTGCCCCTATATATATGCATGGCTAGCTTAGGAAGTAAGCTAAGTGGTGGTATGGGCAAGGCATGGTGGGGTGTCACACTTGTCCCCTGGGTCACTTCATAAATAGTGCCCAGGGACAAGTGACACTGTACATGATGGCGTCGTGGTACAGCCGTCTCGTCCGTGGTATGGTCGTCTCGTCGGGGTCTTGTCGGTGTCGGGTCGGGCTACAGTCGCAGCCGGCTGGTTGGCGCAGTCGGTCAGCTAGCAGCCGGCCGGATGGAGCAGTCGGACGGGGAGCCGGCAGGAGCGGCTGGGCAGTCGGACTGAGGGGCTTTGCTAGCCCCGATGTCGTGAAATATTGTCTTGCCGTCTTTGGGGTATCCGTGGCCAATTACTCCGACAGTATCCCCAAGCCTCCGGGCAACTTGGCAAAGTTGGGCGGAGGTTTTTTGGCGGGTGTTTCATGGAAATGGTCATGCAAAAGACAAAGTTAGTCCAAGCAGATATATCAAATGATTGCTTTTAGCACTACAAGTTTTATGCGGAGGGTGCCGACTCGGTTTCGTCCGAGCCCCCTTCAATCTCTTTCATGTCCCCTCCACTCTTTGGCTTGTGCTCTCGCTTGCCGGACAGCCGCTCTGCGGTCTGTGGCTGAGAGTGGGTCGCAGAGTGGAGTGTACAATACTCAGACTCTGGGAGCGAATTTAACCGAGCAGATACTCATAAAGAAAACGGCCGGGTCGCCCGAACCGCTTTTCTTCCCGGACATTTTTCGCGTGGGTGGCCTCCAGCGTTCACTCTTGCTAGCCGGACAGCCGCTCTGCGGTCTATGACTAAGAGTGGGCCTTCGGTACCGCGCACGCTACTGAGCCGTCTGCGGGAACAAACGTCTCAGGCCAAGCGGCCAGCCCCTGGGCCAACTCTGGCTGGCGCCGGGGCGAACAATGCTGCAACTGTAATAAAATGCGGAGATAGCCCCCGAGCATCGCTTGGGGTTATCCATGCTCTCGCGGTGCAAAAATATGCGGGTGAGGAGCTCACATTGATTTTCGTGTAGTCGCGGCAGAGGTCGTCGAAGACAGCTGGCGCACCCGCTGGGTGTAGCCCTCGAGCCTTCGGGTGCTCGAGAAGGGTCCAGCCGGTCGGGCTTGACCGGCCAGGCGGCGAGCGGAACGCGGCCGAGCCGTCTTGGCACAGCCGGCCAGGCGGCGAGGCGTCTGGCAGCGCCCTTTTCTTCTTTTTTCTCTTCTGCCGGCTGCTGGCAGTCGGACAAAAACTCTTCTCTTGTCTGCAATCTTCTGTGGGGCGCGCCAGCGCACCCACTGGCTGTAGCCCCCGAGATTTGGGCCGACTGCTGAGCAGTCGGGCCGGATCTTACAGCAACTACTTTGTCTTCTTTCTCGCGGGGGCGCGTCAGCGCACCCGCTGCCGACTGCTGAGCAGTCAGGCCGGATCTCCCGGCAACTACTTTGTCTTCTTCCTCGCGGGGGCGCGTCAGCGCACCCACTGAGTGTAGCCCCCGAGCCTCTGGGCGCTCGAGGAGGGTCTAGCCGATCGGGCTTGACCGGCCAGGCGGCGAGGCGTCTGGCAGTGCCCTCTTTCTTCTGCCGGCTGTCGGCAGCCGGACGCGGAGTCTTTTTTTTCAGCCGGACCGAAGACTTTTCTTCAGCCGGCTAGCGGGTAGTCGGCCTTTTCTTCTCTTCTCTTTCTGTCCGGCTCCCCAACCGGACCCTTCTCTCTTTTTTTTGAGCAGCCGGCTACGCGAGCAGCCGGCCCACTTTTTCCAGCCGGGCCCTAGGCAATCGGCCTACTCTTTTTCTTTTCTTTCTCTCTGTTCATAACCGGCCTTGGGCACACAGCCCTTGACTTTTCTAATAGCCGGGCTCCTTCTTTCTTTCGTTCTTTTTCTCTTCGCAGAAGATAGCAGCAGCAAGCAGCGGGGGCCGGCTGGTGCGCACCGGGTGCCGGCAGACTCGAGGCGAGGCAGCGCAGGGGAGCCGGCCCGGGGCTGGATGCGGAGGCTGGGTCGCCAGAGCTGGCGCAGGCGGGCGCGGCGGGCAGAAGACGGCGCGGAGCCAGCAGGCGGCCAGGCGGCACAGCCGATAGGCCGGGTTCGGATTCGGCTGGGGACGGCGGTGTGAAGCACGGAGACGTCGGTGAGGCGCGGGCGTAGCGGCGGGGCCTGCAGCTGCGGGGCAGAGTGGACGGGCCAAGCCAACGCGAGCGCGTACGGGAGGCGGCCGAGCGTGGTGGAGGCCGGGGTGCCGGCAGCCGGCCTGCGCAAAGCCGGCAGACGGTCGGAACGGTGCGGGCAGAGCGGCGACTTGCACGGGGATGGCCGGGGCCGAGACCTGGTGCAGCTGGAGGCCGGCGAGCTGGACGCGCGACTCCAGAGCAGGAGGATGGGGCGGCACAGGCGGAGGCCCGGACAGCGCGGAGCCAACAGCTGCAGGGACGTGGCCGGGGCCGGCTGCAGCGGCGAGCAGGCGGCCAGGGGCGGAGTCAACCCGACGCAGCCGGGTGGGCGCAGTCGCGGGCGATGGGCACGGAGCACCCGGCCACGACCCGAGGCGGAGAGGAGCGGAGGCCGGCCCGGGGCAGCGGCAGCCGGCGCAGCCGGATCCGGAGTCGGCGGCAGCGCGGGTCAAGCAGCGCGGGCGCGCGGCCAGAGGAGAGCTCGAGCGCGCGGGACTCCGAGCGGCGAGTGCGCGGAGACGGGGAGGAGCTCGAGCTCCTGGGCACCGCGGGAGGTGCGGACGGACGGTGCGGCTCCACGGGCGCAGAGGAGGAGGGCCCGGGGTTGGAGCAGCGTGCGGCCACGGCTGGAAGCAGCGGAGCAGCCGCGGGAGGCTTGGGCGGAGCAGGGCGTGGCCCGGTGGGCAGGTGCGGCGACGGGGCCGCGCAGCGACGAGGAGCAGCTCGGGGCTGAGCTCGCACGGAGCAGCTCGGGGCTGAGCTTGCGCGGAGCAGCTGACCAACGTGCATCGGCGTGGAAGTCTTCCATCCAGCCAATGTACAGATAGTGCACATGGCCATTGTATGGGTAGTGCTTGACCATGGTTGACCCGCATCTAGCTAGCTTGGAAGCAGATGCAAGTGAGCGGGACGAGCATGAGCGGGCCCAGCGGTGTCGAGGCCGACGACGCGGACGCGCCGTCCCGTGCGGCTGCCCCGGGGGCGTGTCGATGTCGAGCCCTCGAGCGTGGCCGGAGATGCGACATCGACACCGCGACGGAGGTGACGAGGATGGCGAGGCCGACGACGAGGGCGCGCCGTCCCTCGCGGCCACTCCGGGGGTGTGCCGATGTCGAGCCCCCGACCGCTATCGGAGAGATGGCGCGACGCCGCGGAGGTAAAGACGAAGATGGTCCCGCCCGGACTGCGAAACCAGCAGCAACGTGGTAGCATAGTAGTAGTACCACACCACGGTGGGCGCCAACTGTCGTGGTATTCTCACGGGGGGCTTGCGGGTCGACAGATGCCACAAGGGCTTAGTGTGAGGGTAAGACTGCTGCTGATAGGCCCGGGAGCGGGTATGCGAGTAGCACGCGCTAGTTTACCCAGGTTCGGGGCTCTCCGGAGAGATAATACCCCTACTCCTGCATGTGTGAGTATATCTGGTATGTATATCTGGTATAGAGTGCTCCTGGAGCTGTATCTAAGCTCAGTGCCATATGCATCTGGCTTTGTATATCTACGTGGCCTGGTGGCCGTTGCCTCTGGCCGTATGGATGTGCTTGGGCATGCTTGCCCGTGGGAGTGGACGGATGGATGGCTAGCTAGCTCTCTTGCTAGCTAGCTTGCTTGTGGGTGCGTGCGTGAGTCCATCCTGGATGGATGGATGTGTGCCCATATATATATAGGCATGGCTAGCTTAGGAAGTAAGCTAAGTGGTGGTATGGGCAAGGCATGGTGGGGTGTCACACTTGTCCCCTGGGTCACTTCATAAATAGTGCCCAGGGACAAGTGACACTGTACATGATGGCGTCGTGGTACAGCTGTCTCGTCCGCGGTATGGCCGTCTCGTCGGGGTCTTGTCGGTGTCGGGTCGGGCTGCAGTCGGCAACCGGCTGGTTGGCGCAGTCGGTCAGCTGGCAGCCGGCCGGGTGGAGCAGTCGGACGGGGAGCCGGCAGGAGCGGCCGGGCAGTCGGACTGAGGGGCTTTGCTAGCCCCGATGTCTTGAAATATTGTCTTGCCGTCTTCGGGGTATCCGTGGCCAATTACTCCGACAGTGAAACTGGCCCGTAATGAACAATGTATCACTTTACACCCATTAACGGCCCGTGGTGAAACTGGCCCGTAATGAACAGTGTATCACTTTATACCCATTAACGGCCCGTTATTCCGTTGGGTCGTTTCCAGCCCATGTTATCTTTCGGCCTTCTCAGAGCCCATTTATTCTTGGGCTCATTTCCAGCATTCGTTTACTTACGGCCAGTTACTGTCATTTTCTGCTTGTGGGCCAAATTCAGCCCGTGGTTACAGTCGGCCCGTTTGTGGTCCGTTAATACGTTGGGTCGTTTTCATAGCATCATCAAATATGGCCTATTAACGATGGCCCGTTATGGTCGGCCCATGAACGGACGATTCCAACTCTAGCCCGTTTACGGCCATAATGCGGTCTGTTTGGCCCATGTTTGGCCAATCGATCATACGGCCCGTATAAGGCCCATTGATGATACGGCCCGCAGAAGGGCCATTGTTTCTATGGCCCGTAGAAGGCCCATCGTTTCTAAGGCCCGTAGAAGGCCCACTGTTTCTATGGCCAGTAGGAGGCCCAGTGTCACTACAGTAAATATTAGCCCATGGTTATTGTGGCCTAGTTTTAAAAAATAGGTTATTGCAGCCACTAGCTAACCGCGGAAAAAGAACTGCAATGACTACAAGCAAACAAATAAACAAGACAACAAGGAAATAAATAAGCAAGCAACTAACGCTAGGCTATCACGGCTATTACACATATTACATCCACTAGGCATCAAAGTTCGCCACCAGTGCAAATATAGGGAACAAAGCAGCATATCATATACACTGGTTGTCAAAGTTGGCGACCAGCGCAAATAAACGCCGCAGCAAAACAAATCCAGAACTGAAACCACTTCAGAAGATCTCAAGAAACAATATCCTGGGTACCCATAATGCTGGCAAGATGCTTAGCAAGCTTATTAACTTTCTCTTGTTTGGCGCTTAAATCCTCCAGCGCTTGCTGTTGCACCAGAAAATATGCATCTGAATTCTGCAGGGACTTCCTCAGTCCTTCAGCTTCATGTCGCAGCACATCTGATCTATGTCTTTCAACTTGAAGTTGAGATTCAAGAAGACGAACTGATTCAGGCAGCGAGTTCGAAGAGCTTGTGCCAGCAGTAGTGGCCAGTAACTCGAACACTACATCAAGACAGGACTTTTGGGTTCCCTCACTGTCGTCAAGATAGTTTTTATCAGCTTTCTTGGAGACCAACAGGTATGTCTCACTATCTTGAACCTTATCTGCATTACTTCCTTTACCATTGGATAATGTGGTACTGTTCTCCAATATTTTGTCCGCATTCTAAAAGAGAAACAAGCAGACACATCACATCTTTACCATGTTGTATATGAAACTCATTTTGGTAAATGAGTTCAGTAGTAAAGTGGACAGGATAACAGCATGAAACAAACATATATCTATGTACCATGGTCACTTTATGGTCTATATCATTCTAGTTTTTGTTGCCAAATCAAGATAGAGACATAGTTCAAATAATATTTGTTCAAGACAAAGCAGAATAGACAGAATATAAGTGTGGGTAACTATAGAGCAATAACAACACTTGTAATGTGCATGACATGAGAACATAACTGTTTATTCAATTGAAACTGAAATCAACATAGAGCAGGTTACAACAGCAAACCAGTTAAAGAAACAGGTTTAAAACATACCTGTTGCGCCATTGGAGTTTCAATTCCATCCTTCAAATTTGAAAATAGTTGGTATGAGTAAATACAGTAATGCAAGAGCAAAGGAGTATGAACCATAGCTACAGAACCTGACCTGAGAACAAATCTTCTTCTCCTTTAAGCGTTGAGTTGGGATTCAGAGTGGTGGTCCTCGTGCTTTGGGCACTGCAGTTCCCCTACTAACTGCTCGTGTTTGGGTGCTCTGTGGTGGAGACGGTGCTGTGTCAACTGGAACTGGGTTACTATCTGCCGGGGTTGGGGTTAGAAGGGGTGTAGCTGGTTCTCTGTCCAACTGGGTAGGGGTACAATCTGCGAGAGTCTGGGTTATGTGTGGTGGATCTGGTCCTTGGGCAAGTACAACCGTGGTTCTATCTGCATCAACTGGTAGCACTATCTTTTCTGAAGACCGTGTTGTTACTCCCTTAGATACCGCCATCACGCTCTCCAATTCAAATGGCTGATAAACAAGAAAAGTAATTGAAAATATAGACATTGTATGATAGACAGGTGCAATGGATAGTGGGGAATAAAAGAGGGCATGAAATAATTCATATTTATGTTGTCTAACCAAACAGGATAGCATGACACAATTTCACATATATGATGGCTAACTAAACAGGATAGCATGACACAATTTCACATTATGATGGCTAACTAAAAAAGATGGAAAGACATAGTTCAAAATATGAGACTATGTAAACAGGATGACATGACATAACTATATAATGTGTTTATTAAATAGGTTGGCATGCCATAATTCACATACATTCACGGATAGAATGCCATAATTCAAAATATGACGACTGTAAACACTAAACAGGATGAGATGATATAACTATATGATGTCTTTATTAAATGGGTTGCCATGCCATAATTCAGATAGATGATGTGTATGTACTATGTAAACATGATGGCATGATATAATTCAAATATATGATTTATATAGTAAGCAAGTAAGCAGATGGCAATCCATATATGATGTAAAAACTAAGCAATGCAAGACAACATGCATGACATGGGTAATATAACCCTGCCAAGTTTGAGCATAGACCTCAGGGGGAAATAGGATTGGTCATCAGTCTTTGAATCCTCCTCTGAGGAGCTCTCTCTAACCAGCAAGATGTCTGCTTCAGCAGGTAGCATTGTCTGCTTTGAATACCTTGTTTTCACTCCAGATACTTCCATCATCGCTTCAAATGGCTGATGCACAGGAAGAGTGGTTGAATATACAAACGTTGTCGACAAATGGAACACGTAATACAAAAAATGATAGCATGATATAATTCACATACATGATGATTGGCTAAACAGCATGGCATTGCATAATTCACATATATAATGCCTTTGCAACAAGATAGCATTGTATAATTCACATATATAATGTCTTGCAACAAGATGGCAATGCATAATTCACATATATGGTAATTAGACACTGAACAGGTGGCATTCACACAAAGCATGTCTAAACTAATCAAATGACATAGCAATGCGAGACACCATACGCACGATATGAGCAACATAACCCTGCCAAGTTAGAGCATACACCTCGGGGGGGGGGGGGGGAATAGGACTGGTCATCTGTCTCTGAATCCTCCTCTGAGGAGCTATCTGTAACCAGCGAGATATGCGCTTCGTCAGATAGCATAGTCTGCTCTGAAGACCTTGTTTTCACTCCAGAATTTGCCATCACCGTGTCAAATGGCTGATGCACATGAAGAGCAGTTTAATGTACTAACATTGTTGACAAATGTAATATGTAACGGAAAAAAAGGATGGCCTGATATAATTTACATATAAGATGACTGGCTAAGCAGGATGGCATTGCAAAATTCACATATATGATGCCTGGCTAAACAAGATGGCGTTGCATAATTCACATAAACGATGAATAAACTAAACAGATGGCATTCGCACAAAGGATGTCTAAACTAAGCAGATGACATATTTGATGTATAAAGTAAGCAATGCAAGACACCATATGCATGATATAACCAACATCAGCGTGCCAAGTTAGAGCGAAGACCTCAGGGGGTAAATAGGAGTTGTCTTCTCCTTCTGAATCCCCCTTAGAACAGATATCTTCCTCTCGATTACAATCTGAAATGCGTGGAGGGGGGCTGCCTTTGCGCCTACCATGGAGCGACGTCTGCATGAAATTTTATTGCCACGCAAGGCTCGTCTCTTTTGCTCTACATGTTCAGTTCCATTGTTTACAATAACTGTCATGCATAGGAATAAAACATAGTGAGATTATGTAAGGAGTGCATGCAGAAATCCAGAGTGATGGTAGCAACCTGTGGATAGACCCAAAACCAATAATAGCAGGCAGATAATGGCTTCAGTTAAAAAATATAGATAATGGCTTCTTTACTGTTTGTTTCCCACCCAACATGAAACTCATAGTAGACACCGGAGATTAACCAGATAGTAGATAGATACTATTGATAGCAGCCCCGATATGTACCCCACAACCATTGAAAAACTCAAGTTTGACCATTAGTTTGGAGCTGACTCAGAGTCTAATCGGTGAACAGGACGATAAAGTAGCATGTAATATTAAGCGATGCATAACGTAAGCAGACACGAAAGAGTGCGACCTCTCTTGCGGACCCGTGTAGTCCTCGAGGTCATCTTCTCGGTTGATGATGGTAATGCAGTTTTCATGGCTGCCAGCAGCAGGGAAGAAGATCTGAGGCGGCGAAAGACAGTCTGGAGGCCGGATCCCTGCTGTGCTAGACCCTTCTGTCGTTGGAGCAGCTGAGCTGGGGTGGACGACGGCGCAGCAGGAGCGGGACAAACCACACAAGGTTTTCTTTGACAACTATCTGTAAGAGAAGTAATTCTGTAAGGGCTCGTTTGAATTGGAGGATTCCAACAATGCAGGGATAGGAAATAGACAGGAATAGGATAGGAATGCACGTGCAAAATAGAGAATTTAAAAACACAGGATTTCTGCCAATCTGGGTGTTTGATTCACAACAATTGGAAGATCACAGGATGCAAAGAAGCATGGTGAGATTAAGTCAAACTACAAGAAAATGTATGGTTATAATGCTATTATGCTACTATCTCTTAGTCTTGTGCTTCATGAATAGGAATTTGAAAAGGAGGACAAGTGAAAATTGAAATTCCTGTGTTTTTTCTTTCAAGGAGACACTAAAGCAACAAATCAGTGTGCTCAGTGGACAATATATATAACATGTAGAGTAAAAAAGAGATGCAACAAGTGTACAACCTCTTTGGCGAAGCCATGTCGATCTCAGCGTGATTGGGTTGGCCGGTGAGGATGCTCCGGCTAACTTTGCTGTCGGAGGAGGGGAAGAAGATCTTAGGCGTCTGGAGATGGAGCCCGAGGTACTGCTCCGCTGTGATGGAGGGTTTCGTCGTTGGAGCAGCTCCGGTGAGTTGTACGACGCCGAGGCTGAAGCAGGACAAGAGAGACAACGAACAACGTTAACCTGAGTGGAATTCTAATAGCATCTCCAATACATGACGTAAAATACATAACCACAAAGTGCTAGATGTAAAATACATCAGCCGCTCATCTCTGAACTTAACTGTCGAAACTGAACTTAACCGTCGAAACAGAACTTAACTATCGAAACTGAATTTTGCTGTCGAAACTGAATTTTGCTGTCGAAACTGAACGCACTAGCAAGGTGAGGCTACACGTCGGTCGACTGACTTTTTCATCTCTGGTCAGTCGATTTTGCAGCCGTTGGATAAGAAATCAAGGGCCTGCGGTTCATCTTCAACCTCCACCCCCCTGAGCCGCCAGCCACCACCGGCCAAACAGCAGCCCCCCGCCGCCCGCGGCCGGTGGTGCGCCGCCCCGCCCGCCCCGAAAACACTCGCCACCGCCGGTCCGCCGCCGCCCCGGCCATCCCTCTAGCCCCCCCCCCCCCCCCCCCCGTGCCGAGCTTTTTCTCCGGCGATCCCCACGCCACCGCCCCGCCAACGCCCCGCCACCGCCGACGACCACCGCCCCCATCCTGAACCCTAAGATAGATAGTGGGGTACCTCTCCGGCGAGCCCCCCTCCCCGCTGCGGCTGGTTCTTCCTTCACGCCGGCGAGGACCCCCACCCCCTGAAAATCGACTGACCCAAAAGTCGATTCAGTCGACTGAAGTGTAGCTAAATCGGAGCAGCATCGCAAGCAAGAGCAAGAGCGAGAGCAGCAGTGCGAGCAAGAGCAGACCAGGCAGGGGACCGAGAGCAAGAGCAGAGTAGCAGCGCGAGCGAGAGCTAAAGCAGCAGCAGCTCCTACTGATGTGGACGTCGCCGCCGAGGGAGCGACGCCGCGGAGGAAGTGGCCGGCGACGCCGCCGTGGATGGAGCCGCGCCGTGTCGGCTCAGGACCGAGCGCCGGCAGCACCGTGAGATCGAATCAAGAAGAAAATGCGGCGATTAGTGTACAACCTCTTTGGTGGCGCCGATTAGGCCGCAGCTTCATCCGAGGAAACGGTGATGATGATGCTCTTCCGGTGGTGCAGGTGAAGACGGCGGTGTGGGAATGGAGGTGGCGCGAAAGACGAGGGGAACGTCGGGGAAGCTCCTTGGAGGTGGAGGACGGGATGGCTGAACCGGCGGGACGATGAGATGGACGACGGATCCTCATCCGGTACGGTGGATGAGGGACGTTGAGGTGTTGCTGTGGACGACGTCGTCGGGGAAGAGGCTCCGGCTGGGTGGCGGACGGAGCAGGGTGTGGGGTTTCGTCGCGGGTTTTCGCGGCCTCGGTGTACGAATGGGTGGGCGGATGGGATGGCAGTGGGGAACCATGGCTTAGAGATGCGCTTGTCCGAAATGTGGGGTAAGTTACGAAAGTACCCCCACCGATTTGAGGCAGTTCTTTCGGTTCAGGGGCACCACGGGCATTTCGCGTGTCGGGATTTCACAGGAGGTGGGAGTTTTCGCGCGCATTGTAATTTCGGAATAGCAAGGCGCGGGTTGAGATGGAGGGAGTTGTCGGAGCACAATGAGACAAAGATATATCTCAAATATTTCGGGCTAACAAGGCGCGGGTTGAAATTTCCGGACAAGCCTAACGTGTACTGTACCAAATCAATGCGCACTACAAATGTCATTCAAAACTTTGAATTCATGTTATGTTCAATTAAAATATTTCGCTTCGTGTATAATGCATGCAACCTACTACTCAAATGAACGTTTTAGTGCATTCCAAACGTATATACTACCGCTTCAATCTGAACTAAATTTGAATTCGTTTCTCTATTTGAATAAGATCTACAGTAATGATTGTTGTGAAGTCAAAGCATTTGAATTCGTTTCTCTATTTTAATAAGATCTACAATCATCATTATTGTCAAGTTAAACCATCGTTTGTGTATTATCTTCACAGCACACCACATGATTAGTCTCGAGTTACATATGAACTATGTGTACTATATGAACTCGAACTAGATTTTTTGAATCCACTTTATTTTGATTTCAAATCACATTACATTTCTAGCTCTAGCTAGATCTTCATAATCTAAACCATGTCTCATATGTATAATGTGTTTATCACATTATGTATGGTGCCCCGCCCCCTACGCCTACAAGTATTTAGATGTGAGTTGCAAACACCACACATTACCACAAATTCAAATAAAATGTGAGAATGTTCGATATATAGTATTGTTTAGATTGTTCGATATTTAGTTGTAAGCTGCAAACGCCACACATTATCACAAATTCAATAAAATGTGAGACTGTTTGATGTATAGTATGGTTTAGATTGTTCGGCATTTAGCTGTGAGTTGCAAACGCCATGCATTATCACATTATGGTATAACATGTGCACAACACGTGTATCACCGCTATATTCATGCATGCAATGTTTAAAACACTATGATCTCCTATTCAAATATATGAATCCACTTTCATATCAAATTATGATCTTTGTTAGTCTCTTACACCCACACAATCCTCTAACCTTTGTAGCTACCACTAACTTTCTCTCGTGCATGCACACGCCCTCCTCGCCCTCCCCCTCCCTCGGCATTCTATCCACCGGGCACATTCATTTTTTTCTTTAGGTCGTTCTCCCAGAGTCTCCACAACTCCTTTCCGACACACACCGATTGATAAACCTCTCCAGCGATGCCTGCCTACAACATACACACAGACCTTCAATCTCCTGCTTTATGTGTCCTTGCCTCGTGTCTCTCATACGGTCAGACACACGTGTAAACTCTCGCCCCTATTTTCCTCGATCTCACAACCGCACACTCCTCCCCCTATCTAGCTAGTAGTTGGGCCTCTCGCACCACCTCCTAGCTCCATTCTCTCTGTCTATCCGTCTCGCTGGGCCTTATTTGCCTCTAACAAATGGACGTACACCGACCGATCTCTCGCTATACATATAGCTAGCTAGGTCCTTACAACTCGTTTTACCCACACGTCAATCGATCTACCTCATTAGTTGTGTCTCTCCCTTCCTCCGACAAACAACAATTGATCTACCGATCTAGTTAGGTTTGCTTACCAAACACATGGTTCCCCTTCATCATCCATGGATGCGTCCCTACAGATCTATCACGCACAGGCACACACAGAAACACATCCCCACTCTTATTGATAACATTGCAGTTCCACCCTCAGTTTGTCTAGTAGGCCTCTCCCACCATCTTTGAGAAGCAACTCCATCACCCATCCAGCACTCTACCCCTCTCCCTCCCTCTCCCTCCCTCTCTCTCTCCTCTCTCCCTCTGTCCCATCATATTTCCCGTCCTTCAGTTATGTATGGATGTCGACCGATCTCCCTCAAGACATAGCTGGGTCTCTCCTTCTCAACACACATACGAGTCGTTCTACCTCTATAGTTAGGCCTCTGCCTACCCCTCCCCCACCCCCTCCCCCCCCCCACACACACCGATACATCGAGCGCTCTAGTCATGTCTCCCTGCCACACACAAACTTGACATGTGCCCTCTAACGTTCTGGTAGGCCAGTCGCCCTATATCTTTGACTTGCACACACACACAATTTCGATGGCTCTCTTCATCGATCTCGCACCCACCCACTTGATCCTCTCTTCGACTCTATCGATAGCTATGACCCCTCCCTCTCTTCTTGTGGATTGCCGAACCCTCTATGTATGATATGGATAGGCCTCCATTTCACACACATTGCATGCAAAATTTTGTTTGAGATGTCATCGACACATATTCCCACAAATAATTCACGAAATCAACCCCCCACCCCAAAACAAAAAACACTCACGAACGCGGTTTGTATCTCTCACTCCCGGCTCTTTCCCAATCACACCCGCGCGGGTACACGGTGGAGCTCATTTCTGTACGAAAAAGGCAGCCCACGTGGTAATTTGGCACGTGTACTGGTTGTCCACTTGGTGGAGGGAGGATCGTCTACCACAGGTGAACAAACAAATTGCGACTTGACGTGTTATGTTAAAAAAAAGAGGCAAACCATGTGGGGCCTACCTTAGAGGCAAGGCTCTATACACTGGAGTACTTTTGATGTGTCCTGTCAACTCGCAGAACAAGGAGAAGCTTGCTTAGTACGCCGTCTCCCCCGCCCACGGGCGCGGTGGCTCGCAGGATGAGGTGAAGCTTGCTCCGTCTTACGCCCGCTCCCTCGCCCATGCGCGCGGTGGCTCGCATGACGAGGAGAAAAATTTACTACTCCCTCCGTTTACTCCTCGTCCCTACTACCTTGGTTATAGAGATTATATCATATTGTTTGGAATATATATGTCCTTTAGTAGATTTCAATATGAACTACTAGTACATACTCCAAACACTGATGTATACAGACGTATTTTAGAGTGTAGATTCACTCATTTTGCTCCGTATGTAGCACTCTCCCTCGCCCCTCGACCCTCGCCCACGTGGTGGACGTGCAGCAATTCATTCGGTCTCATATAGCCAGAACGATATATACTGCACTACCATTATTTGTCGACTTCCCGAAGAGGCGAAGAGCCAATCGCAAGGTTAATATTTTGGAGATGCCAAGCGCAAGGTTATAGGAGAACGAGTAGTAGGTGCCGCGTCATTTATAAATAAAGTTTTTTTTCTTCAGTGGCACGTACGCAATATGATAGGTCCATATGGAGAGAAAAGGAAACCGCTCCACTATTACATAGTCAGGACGGGCAAGCCTACACGGTTGCTTGCTGGGGTTTCTCTCTTCACACTCTCTCGCACAAAACGATTGTGGCCACATCTCTAACATCCCGGCGGATCACGTCCGCTTGGGGAAGGGGTGGATGCTTAGTGTAGATGCGGTGGCCGTCGCCGACGGCGAAAACCCACTGTCGGCACGTCCCGATCAGGGGTCCCCACCGTTCTCTCTCACAAAGCCGGTGAGGTTGCCTTCGTCCCTTGCTCACTGCCACGACGTGGGCAGTTGCCGCCTCCCGCCGCCCTCCTCAAGGTTGAGCTACGTCCCTCAGGTACAACTCCCTTTACAGCCGGCTTGCACCACTGCTCCAGCTGCCCACATCACTCCCTGTGGATATTTCTCTACTTCTTTGCCCCGCACATACCTCTACTAGCTTCTACGTACTGTATTTGTGATGAGTTTATGTCTCATCAAATAGTCCCAGTAATCTTATTCTAATCACGCTTCTTCAATTTCTTTGCCATAGGGATACTCATCTCGATTTTGGTGAAACTGCACAAAATGATCCGATGGTCAAAAGGTTGCAAACTTCATTTATTAGGAAGCTCGAACGTTGCCAGCAAATTGAAGCCTGGTCAGGGTTCACGGTTCAAGGGCTAGGGACTGCATGGATCGTTTTTTCTTTAGCTGCCTCTGTTCCAAAATAAGTGTCAACTTTAGTAGTAGTACAACTTTGCACTAAAGTTTGCACAAAGTTGAGACACTTATTTTGGAACGGAGGGAGTACATATTTGCTATGATCTGTCAATCATTGAGATGCAATAGCATGCATGTTAGGCTCCTTTGTATTTGATGAAATGTTGCAACGGGCAACCTTGGACGCAAGATACATGTAACAGAAGCTGGAAGCTTCATAGCATTGTATAAATTTATCTCGCTGATAAATTACAGTACGTACTATACTAGTACTTCCTCCGTTCCTAAATTTAAGTCTTTCTAGAGATTTCACCATGAACCACATGCGGATGTATATAGATGCATTTTAAGTGTAGATTCATTCATTTTGTTCCGTATGTAGTGGAATCTCTGCAAAGACTTGTCTACTAGTAATAGCTAGCCCCCACTACTAGGAATTCTCTATCCTCTCCTTGAGCCACATCATCAAAATTGATGTAGCCGTTAGATGAAGTAAATCAGTCCATAATAGCCGTCTGATCTAGACGTTGAGAGGCTCCGCACTAAGCCACATGCAAGCATGCAGAAATACCGTGGCACATGCTTGTGAGTGGGTTTTAAATCACATCAACATGTCTGCATGCAAGCATGCACCGGTAGCATGCATGTAAGTGAGCTTTTAAGTCCCATTAACATGTCAAAAAGAAAAATATAATCCCATTATGTAGTAGGAGTTGGCTGATCTTTTTTCCTTACGTGGGATGATCTAAATGATGATGGGAGTTTATTTAGTTTGGCTACCACATTTGTCATGCGGTTATAGAGTTTTTTTTAGTTCTATGAAATCGATAATTTTGCGCAGAGAGATATACCGCTGTTCCGCGGCAATGCGCGGGGACTCATCTAGTAATATTTAGGAACGGAGGGAGTACTGTGTAAAGAGTTAGGTGTCGCACGGTGATAGTGTGAGGTGGGCCATGTAATCACTGAGCCTGCGTGTTTTCACTGCTCTTGCACGCCTCCGCTGTAAGAATGGAGAAAATTGTAATCTAGTAGTAGTACCTCCTTTCGCTGAAAGCGTGGGACATACAGCAGTCCTACCACCTTAGTAATAAAGACTAATGAGCCATCAAATCACATAGACCAGCAGTAAGTTGGACGGACGAAGCAACCATCACTCTTGCACCAGTGAGAGGTCGCGTCTGCTCTACCCGGGCATGCGGCACCGATTCTTTGGAGCAGCACTGACCGTTTTGGGTGGGAAGCGCGTGCGGGCGATGGAGGGGCTTCGGGTGGGCCAGGCTGGTCAGGAGTGCGCGTGGCAGCTGTCCGCATGTCCCTACCGGACACGCCCGGAAACGAGAGGATGCACCGACTCTCGCGGCTAAAATCGTACACTACACAACATCTCTCTATAGGAGTAGGTCGATCTGTCACTCTCTCTAACACACACATGCTGTTAAACACACACACGCACACGCACGCACCTTGGTCCCGTTGCACCTTCTAACGTGACTTATTACACCTAGACGGAGGTAGTAGTAAGTATACAAGATACGGTGGCACACTGACTTAAGTCGAATACAAGTGCCCAAAATTTGTGTGCATGTTATAATAAGGATTCACTTAAAATAGTACGTGAGCGAACAGAGGGATCAATTGGACAGTGTTCCCGAGCAGTAGCGAGATGTGTGAGGTAAGATACACCGCTGGCGCTTTTAATTTTTCTTATTAATTTGTTTGTTTCACCCTCTAACTGGTGGGACCCAACGTACTACGTGAAGAGAGGTAAGGTGACTAAGGCTGCATTATTTCTGCACCACTGTGGATAGTCTTACCACCAAAGCCACATGAAACGATTATGATTGAAATCCCAATGACTCCCACACACACACACACACAAAAACACGGCATGCTTGTCACACGAATGCAGAAATGTATAAAAGGTTATTTCCCTCTCGTTGAACATAACGGGAGGGTTGTGTAGCTGGTTAGCCTGCTCGCTCATCAAACTTGAGGGCTCGGGTTCGATAACTACACTTGAGCATAATTTGTGCCAGGAGGATTCTTTGACTGGTCAAAATGTTTTCTAGGGTTTGCACGCTTCACACTCTCTCTCCAATATATATATACACGCTGGAGCCTCAGCGCTTGTAGTTGCTCTCTTCACACTCTCTCGCCCTCTCCAAATCTAAACAAGACTTCGTTGGCCTCTCTCTCCCCTCACTGCTGCTCAATGAGCCGGCAGGATCCGTCCGCCGGGAAGGGAAGGAGGTTTAACGCTGTCGCCGTCGGCGAGGGACTACCGGCGCAGCTGTTCACTTTCCACCCAGCGGCGGCGCGGAAGGGCCTCCGACCCCTTCTTCTTTGCCGTTGTCCCGTCGCCCACCGAACCATGCCCCAAGAACCTTAAGGTATAATTTACTTACTCCACATGCATTGCTCTAGCTGCATGTATACCATGAATCTAGGACGTGGTTCAAAGAGGAAAGGAGTGGGGGAAAGTTGTGGGAAAAGTTGTATATAGCATGAATCTAGGACGTCGTTCAAAGAGGAAATGAAGGGGGAAAGTTGTATAGCATGAATCTAGGACGTGGTTCAAAGAGGAAAGGAATGGGGGAAAGTAGTGGGGAAAGTTGTATCGCATAAATCTAGGACGTGGTTCAAAGAGGAAAGGAAGGGGCGAAAGTACTAGTTCAAAAAGGAAAGGAAGGGACAAGGCTGTAGAGTTTGAGTAGGACTAGATTTGCTGCGCTCACATAGGCAAAGGTGTCTAAAGATAACAAAACTGGGACCAACAAAAATATGCTCCTTGGTTGTTTGTTCTTTGTTGCAACAGACTGTGCATGACCACAGTACATCGGTAGATGCACATGGTGTTGGTGCGTCCATTGTCCCATGCAACTCATTAGCTGTTGTTAATCTAAGGCCCTGTTTGGTTAAAAACTCCCTAGTCCCTACCTGCTTGGTTCCAGGGACTAAACATGGACTAGAGGTTATCAAATGACATGCTAAAAGACCATGTTACCTCTAGTAATGAACTAATAGAGACAAGGTGCGATGCGTGGCAGGGGTAACTGTTGGAAAAAGTCCCAAAAAGACTCCCTCGGGGTCTTCTTTCTTTAGTCCCAAATGCCCACTTTTAGTCCCTAAAAGTCCCCCCTGTTTGGTTTAGATGGGACTGACACGGAGTTTTTTTAGTCCCTACACCAAAATGTCCCTGTAAACAAACACCCTCTAATAATGCCGCTGGAAAATTGATGCAATGCCATAGTTAAAAGCAAATTACATGTTTAACGAATTTTATTGTTAATATAATCTCTATGTTAATATTAATCAATGCCACCGTTTGAGAAATGCTACTGTCTTGCTTTCTTTCCCATTTAGATAAGGTAGATGCTTCTTTTTGTTGGCTTCTGTGTCATCCACCGTTATTGACCACTAATTGTTTCCTTTGCACCTCTGTGTAAACAGGGTTATCTACTTCACCTCGTTGCCATTGTGACCTTTTGTTGCACTGCACAAAACACTTTTGTTTTAAGAGTGTTTTCTCAGTTCAACCAAAATGTCACACCGACAACGTTGCTTGATTGCTTGATCTTAGTGAAACTGCACAAGAGGAGATCTTACTTCCTATCCGTTAAGGCGAATTTGGTTTAGATCTTCTTCTTGTGAGTTGTTTGAATTCCGCATCATGAGAGGTCAGTACTAGCCTTCTTTCACATGATTCTGCAGTGTGCTTTCATATGTTGTGCTACTTGTACGATAATGTTGCTTGATTTTAGTGAACTGCACAAATGGAGACAAGACTTCCAATCTGTATGTGCACCGTAATATCCCATTGAGGTAAGATAAGGATATTTCACAACTGCTGGCCTGTATTTTGCCACTTTCATCAGAAAATTAAGTTTAGTACTATACTTGTGCTCCCTAATTGACATGCCAAATCTTACATTGAAGGCGAAGCTTGTCTGTTATTGAACCAAGTGATGAAGGGGAAGAACAAGCAGAAGAAAAACAAAAATCAACTCCCGGTGCTGTAATGAAGCACTGGAACTGTGATGACACAAGTAATGATATAGTTTTGCATCTTAATTTATTGCTATGGCTGGAACGAGCAATTGTTTTGCCACTGATTTGATGCCACTCTTAATGTAATATGTAATTATCTCTACTTGTGTAAACAGGGATCTTCTTTGAAGATACCATATATTTTAGTGGAACTGCACAAGAAGATGTTGGAAACATTAAACTAATCGAGGAGTATATAGTAAGCATGGCCACCACCGTAGATAGCAACAGATGGTTCCGGAGAAGTGCTTCATCTGTATGCTCTACACAATAAGCCTCCTGACAAAGGTTGGTACTCGCCCACTGATTTCATCCATATGATTGAGCTTTGTCATCTCTATTGGTGTTGTGCTACTGTTTAGATACTGTCATGAAAAAGTGGTATTGCCCTTGAGAAGTGCTTCATCTGTGTTGTTTTAAATATTTCATTTCCTTTTTTTCGAGCAAACAGGGATGCTAGAATTTAGTAGCCCTGTCTATCTTCTCATCAGAAGGAGCAGTTGAAGGATGGTTACATTACTCCCCACAAGACCAAACTAACTTCAGCTCAGAAGGACTG
Organism: Aegilops tauschii subsp. strangulata; assembly: GCF_002575655.3. Classification (NCBI taxonomy): domain Eukaryota; kingdom Viridiplantae; phylum Streptophyta; class Magnoliopsida; order Poales; family Poaceae; genus Aegilops; species Aegilops tauschii. The sequence continues at coordinate 419,886,011 of NC_053040.3, read as the reverse complement.
ACAAATCTCCATTTTTTTGCTGTGATGCGCGAGTACAATGTTGTTCTAGAATTCTTTCTGGTGAGTTCCATTTTTCTAAAAGTGTGCTCTACATGGACCATGTATGTGCATGTTGAAACTGTCAATTCATAGTACAGTTTGCTTTATACTAATCACTTTTTTGTATTTGTGCAAACAGGGGTGCTCAGCTTGATTTCAATGGGAACTGCACAAAATGTTCATGAATACATCGAATCATTCATTTCCACCACAAGAAAGGAGGTGCCGATAAGTTCAAGGCGTTGCAACATATAAGGGCGAAATCATACAAGCTACGCGCGAATTTGGTTGATTTTGGTGGAACTGCACAAAAAGAACAGCTGGTTTATTTAGCACGAGGTGCCATGTCAATGTCCGAACTGATGGCAAACCCTGCCCATTCCACAATCGTAGGCATTTGATATTTTGGAATGGGACAACCTTGTCAAATTTTGCTCATTGATTTTAGCAAGACATGCGTTTGATATTTTCGAATGGGACGCCCTTTGCTGTCAGCAGCGTCGATCAATTTTTTTCTTTATCCTTTAGTTGTGAAGTAAATATTGCCTCTGACATGTGAGTCGCTGAGATGCATAATCATCGATTGATTTGAATGTTTTCTATGAATTGCCAGGCCGGTGTGTTTGATTGCAATGTACAGAAACGCTAAAAAGCTGCTCAAACTCTTTGTACTCCTTCTGTTCCTTTTTACTTCGCACATTGTGAAAGTGCATACTTTTTTGTATAAGATTGGTCAAAGTAGAGATACTTTGACTGCAGACAAAACTTGTATGCAGACTAGAAAGGACCGGAGGGAGTACATGTGAAACTGCTGCAAACGAGGTGATCACCCTGGGAATAATGCTAGTACGTATTGTTTTGCATGTTCATCCAATGCCAGTGATACAGGAATTCGAACTAATCGAAATAAATTCATTACTACACGGTCGGATTTCATATAAACATGCCGGATTTCATTACATTTCATACATTCTTCAACTAAAAAGGGGTGCGCTGGAGGTATAATTAATTAACCAAAGCTACCCACCTGTGTCCCGCTGAGCCGAACAGAAGCTTCAGTGACTTAACTGCAGGTGCAGTTGCATAACTGACATGTGGCCTGTTGGGCCCACGTGTCAGTCAGCCAACTGCACCAGCAGTTAAGTAGAAGCAGCGTTCTTCTCCAGCGCAGCTCTCCGACTCCACGTCGCCACCAAGAAGCTAACCGGCCGTCAATGGTCAACCCGCCTAGCTTGGCTTCAACCGGAGGGTAGCAATGGTGGCCTTACTTGGACCCGAGCGGCGGCGACCTACCATGTTCTACTCTTCCTCATTTTCTGTGTGGCGCGGCCTCGTTGGCAACGGGGCGGGGCCTCGGCGAAGCCGGCGATGTCCTCTGTCTCGTTGCCGGCGGGCGGCGCCTCAGCGGAGCGGTGGAAATCCTCCCCCATGTTGCCGGCAGGGTGGGGCCTCGGCTGAGCCGGCGATGTGCTTTGCCTCGTTGTTGGCGGGGCGGGGCCTCGGTGGAGCCGGCGGTGTCCTCTGCCTCGTTGTTGGCGCCGCGGGCCTCGGCGGAGCAGGGCCTCGTCGACGCCAGCGGAGCGGGGACTCGTCGGAGCCGCCATTGTCCTCTGCCTCGTCCTCGGTCTCGCCAAACAACGCCTCGCCCGCTTCATCGCCCTCTTTGCTAGCCTCTTTGTAGGCGGCCGCAGCCTCCGCCACCCGCATGCGGTACCGCCAGCGCTCGAGGCGGCCCTTGTGGGCGGAGCGGTACGAGTCGAGCAACGCCTCCTGCTCCGCCCGCTCCGCGGCGATCTGCTCCTCCGCCTGCAGGTGCTCCTGGAGGAGATGGTGGTTGTAGGTGGCGTCGGCCTGCGCCTCCCGGAACTGCTCCTCACGCATCTGCCTCACCCTGTCCATATATTGGGAACGGGCCTCGCCGATGGTCATGGTGCAATGCACCGGCGAGGATGGCGCGGAGGAGGGGGTTGGCGCCGGATCGTCGACTACCATGTTCTCCATTGGGACGTCGTCGTCCTCCGGCTGCCTGCCGGCCAGCCGGTCGGCAGCAATGTCTGCCATCTCCTTGTGGTCCGTCATCTGCCCGTCCCGAAGAGCGCTGGAGCGCGATGAAGCCATGGTGGGCAGTAGTGGTGTGGACAGGAGAAAGGGAACGGATGCGGATGACTGCGGCTATGGCCGGCGCAGCAGTTTATATAGCAATGGTGGGCGGGCGGAGTGACGGACGTGTGGCGCCGGAGTAGCCGCCTCGGCAACCGCGTATCATTAATGTGGGCGGCAGATGGACGGACGGACGACACTTGTGTCATTTGAAGGCGGAGCAATCGCCTGCACCGGGAAGCGGGGCAGGCGGCGTTGACTGTTTCGGGCGGAAAGCGCGCGCGGGCGAGGAGATGACTTTACTTGGAGAGGATGACAATGGGGACCCACCAGGTCCATAGCCTCACGTACGCAAGTGCCTCCTTATTATATATATATATATATATAACTATAATTTATTTTGCTTCCTCCTGGTTTCCTGACATCACGATCCCACACCATTGTCAACCTATGTAGTAGTCAATAAACGAGAGAATTGCACAAGAAGCGGCCGACAGCTGGGACCAAGCAGCTCGAGCAGTATTTGTGTTTTTGAGGTGTGAGCACTGCAGAGTTTTTCGATGTTTAGCCCAGATATTAATTTTTCTCCTCTGAACAACAACGAAAACATCGCTGCAGGTATTACTCGGCGGGCTGTGGCCCGTCTAGCCCAGGCCAGATATCCAGCCCAGATATTAAATTTTTTCAAGCTGAAAATGGCTAGCCCAGCTATACTTTTTTTTAGGAATACCCAGGCAAGGTCAAGTTGTTATTCTCCGCCCCGCTGGGCTGCAAATCTTTCCTAGGAGGGATGCATTAGGCTTAACAAGAAAATGGGCTTTAAGAAATAATAAATGGGATGTAATTATAAAAACTGGGCAGTAACTATAAAAAAATGCACCAAACACGTGATTACTTTATAAAATATTATTTTTGGATATTGAAAATTTTAATTTCATTAATTGTTGCGAGCGCAATGTTTCGTTGGATTTTTACGTAATATAAATTTATATTGAAATTGTATTTAATCTGACTAGAGATTTCGGGATAAAAATATTTCGGATCCCATCAAAATGTGGGAAATTTTATTGAATTCTGTTTTGAACGGTTGGTTGAAATGGGCTGTACTTTTAACAAACTGTAAATGGGCTGTAGTAAATTCCATTATAATTCAAAAATGGGCTACACATTCTTACAAATCTCAAATGGGCTATAAGTTCTCTGCCACACACTTCTGGCCTTACTAAGTTGACGCGTCCCCTAAAAAAACAGAGTTGACGTGTATGCAAGGCTTTGTCAACTTATAGTCAACACACGGTTCTAGCAGCAGTGGCCGTTGGATGTCCATCCAACGGATGCCGTGCTTCTTCTTCAATCTCGGATATTCTAGCTTCACCTGCCCAAAAAATGATTCCTCCCCCTGAGATCTGGGGCACACCATTTCGGAAGCTGAACTGTGGGCCTACTAAGTTGACGTACCAAGGGCTTTGTCAACTTAGTCAATATAAACGATTCTAGCTGCAGTGACCGTACGATTTCCATCCAACGGTCGTCGTGCTTCTTCAACCTCTGGTCTTCTTGCTCCAGCCGCCCAAAGCAGCGCCGGTCGTGCCGCCTGCTCCTGCCTCCCGTGGCCGGCTGTGCTGCCGCGGAGGCCTCACCGCCCCCTACTACTCCCACCGCCGGCCAGGCCATCCCTCCACTCACCCACACCCCTGTTATTCTGCGGCGACGGCAGCGCAGCCGAACCAGTGAACCCTCGTACTCCTCTCCGCGTGTGCATCCACTGCCGCGTCTTACCCGGCTCCGCGTCGTCCCCTTCCTAGGCCTTGCCGTCGTCCACCGCCCTGGTGCTCTCGGCGCGGTGTGGTCAACGTGGTCAAGGAACGACTTCCGTCGGACGTGGACTGTACGTGGAGAGGCTGACAGCTGGGTCCACGGCAGCCGCAAGGAAGTGCCTCCTTATTACGCGGAAAATAATTATTCCTCCACGTGACAGCGGGGACCTACCGGACGGGCCACCAGTATTTTGCGAAAAAAATCATTTCCCCTTGATTGCTGGGACCCACCGGACGGGCCACCGTATTTCGCAAAAAAAATGTTACCCCCGCTGTCAGCTCGGACCCACCGGAAGTGCCTCCTTATTACGCACAAAAAAATGAATACTCCCCCGGCTAGCTGGGACCCACCTTGGTGAGAGGCTGACTTGTGGGCCTACTAAGTTGACGGGGACGAAGGGCTTTGTCAACTTAGTCAATATGATGAACGATTCTAGCTCCAGTGACCGTACGATGTCCATCCAACGACCGTAGTGCTTCTTCAACCTCTGTTCTTCTTGCTCCAGCCGCCCAAAGCAGCGCCGTCGTGCCGCATGCTCCTGCCTCCCGTGGCCGGCTGTGCTGCCGCAGAGGCCACACCGCCCCCTACTATTCCCACCGCTGGCCAGGCCCTGCGGCGACGGCAGCCTCACACCGCTGCCGAACCAGTGAACCCTCGTACTCCTCTCCGCGCGGGCTTCCACTGCCGCGTCTTCCCTGGCTCCGCGTCGTCCCCTTCCTAGGCCTCGCCGTCGTCCACCGCCGTGGCGCTCTCCGTACGGCATGGTCAACGTGGTCAAGGAACGACTTCCATCGGAAGAGTATTGTACGTGGAGAGGCTGACAGCTGGGTCCACGGCCACAGCCCAGTTTTTTTGTGATTTGCCAAGTAAGTCGCTTTGTCAGGCCTGTTGGGCTGCAAATCTTTAAAGATGAGGACAACTTTCATTCGGCTGGCCGAGAAAATGGCCCATCAGTAATGAGAAATGGGTTGTACATTTTTAAAACACATCAAACCGGCAATTAGTTTCAAATATCTTTTTTTTCATTTCAAGATTTTAAATTACATTATTTTTTATGCGTGGAGAATTTGTTGGATTTTATATTGATATACATTTATTTTTAAAATCAGTTTGAATGTGAGTCAAAATTTCGGGATTAAAAACAGTTCGGACCGCACCGAAATATGCAAAATTTCGTATAATTTTTTAACCGTGGCCAAAATATGGGTTGTAATGCTAACAAAAAGAATATGGGCTCCAAAAAAACCTTAAGAATTAGCAAATGGGCTGTAAATGATTAGAAATAATGGCAGATGGGCTGTATGCTGTTTTCCACAGATTTGAGGCTTTCCTAAAAAAGGTTGACGCACAAGCACTGACTGTTGGATCTCCATCCAACGGCCGTCGTGCTTCTTCAATCTCTGCTCTTCCTGCTCCAGCCGCTCAAACAAGCGCCGGCGGGACTGCCTGCTCCCTCCTCCCCGCGGCCGGCTGTGCTGCCGCGCAGGCCTCACCGCCCCACCGTACTCCCATCGCTGGCCTAGCCATCCCTCTACTCACCCACACCTGCTGTTATTCTCCGGCGACGGCAGACGAACCAGTAAACCCTCGTACTGTCGTACTCCCCTCCGCGTGGGAAACAACTGCCGAGTCTTCCCTGCCTCCGTGTCGTCCCCTTCCTAGGCCTCGCCGTCGTCCACCGCCGTGGTGCTCTCGGCGCGGCGTGGTCAATGTGGTCAACGACCGACTTCCATCGGAAGAGTACTGTGCGTGGAGACGCTGACAGCTGGCTTCACGGCTGCAGCAAGGAAGTGCCTCCTTATTACGCGCAAAATAATTATTCCTCCACCTGACAGCGGGGACCCACCGGACGGGCCACCGTATTTCACGAAAAAAACGTTTCCCCCTGACTGCTGGGACCCACCAGCTACACCTTCGCACGCAAGGAAGTGCGTCCGGGCAAAAAAAACAAAACGATTCGCCCCCCTGACTGCTGGCACCCACCAGCTACATCTTCGCACGCAAGGAAGTGCCTGACAGTCGGGACCCACCTGGTCGAAGCGTACGTAGCATTGTCATTCTGGTCGCGAATGTGTACGTACATATATACTGGTGGATGTAGAGGCGCGCACGTAGCATGTACTCGTACGTACAGTGGCCAGGGTGCAAGAAAGAAAATACGGCCACGTATGTGTACATACGGGCGGGGTCTCGAACGCCTACTCGCGCATACGTACAGCGAGGTCTCGTTGACATGGCTGGGTCGGAACGGAGAAACATCGTCGTCGTCGTGTTCATGGGGAGGCAACGGAATGCGTCGTGTTCATGGGGAGGCAACGGAATGCGTCGTGTTCATCGGGAGGCAACGGAACGCGTGGGAGCCAACCGGCTGGGTCGGAACGGAATGCGTGGTCGTGTTCATCGGGAGGGCTTGGACGGAACATGCGATGGAAACGAGGCCTAGCGTACCGCAGAACGGAGGAAACGGCCTTGTGTTCGACCGGTCACGTTCGAAACGGGATCCTGTTCATCGGGAGGGGTGTGGCGTACCGCAAAACGGAGGAAACGGACCTCCTACGGTCAAAACGGGGGTCCTGTTGATCAGGAGGGGTGTGGCGTACCGCAAAACGGACGAAACGGACCTCCTACGGTCGAAACGGGGGTCCTGTTGATCGGGAGGGGTGTGGCGTACCGCAAAACGGACGAAACGGACCTCCTACGGTCGAAACGGGGGTCCTGTTCATCGGGAGGGGTGTGGCGTAGCGCAAAACGGGACTCCACGGGATACTGTTCATCTCCACCGTCGACCTCCTCCAGCCTCCACGGGCTACCGTCGACCTCCTCCAGCCTCCACGGGCTCCTGTTCATCCAGCCTCCACCGCGCACTACTCCACCGGCTACTGTTCAACCACCCCTCCACGGGCACCCCTCCACCGTCTACTGTTCATCCAGCCCTCCACACCACGGGGTCCTATCCAACCACCCCTACACGAGCACCCCTCCACCGTGTACTGTTCATCCAGCCCTCCACACCACGGGGTCCTGTTCAACCACCCCTCCACGGGCACCCCTCCACCGTGTACTGTTCATCCAGCCCTCCACACCACGGGGTCCTGTTCATCCAGAGGCAACGCCACCGCTCACTGTTCATCCAACCCCCCCCCCCCGCGCGCAACGCTCACTGTTCATCCAATCGATCGGCTTCAGTTAGCAGCAGTAGCGAAGGAATCACTCGATCGGGTTCAGTTAACAGCCATCGATCGATCGCTCGGGTTCAGTAACGCGTAGCCTGCAGTGCAATCGCTCGGGTTCAGTTAGAGCCCAACGCCTCGCTCGGGTTCAGTTAGAGCCAACGCCTCGCACACACGCGCGTACGTGTACAAGAGAAACGCGCATCGCTCGGCCCCCGACCTCCCACCGTAACGGGGAACTCGCTGAAATTTTCCTCGCCCTCGCTTCTACCACGGTTTTTTCCATCATGGACGGCCCAAAGAATGTCATGCAGCTGCGTCTCCGGCCCGCCCAGGACGAAAAGCCCATTTTCTGTCATGATTTTTTGTCATAGAAGTAGGAGCCCACCACATCTATGATGATACCGGGTTTTGTCACAATTATCGTCATAGAAGTGTCATATGTATGACAGAAAAAAAATTCGTTCGGCCCAAAATGTCACGGATGTGTCTTTTTTTTGTAGTGTCTCCTTATTCCTTCATCCATCATGATCTCACCCAAAACTTGAAAACTTCAATCACACAAAACTCAACAAAAACCTTCATGAGATCTGTTAGTATAATAAAGCAAATCACCACTTTAAGTACTGCTGCAAACCCATTCATATTTTATTATTGCATTATACCTATTGTATTCTAACTTTACAATGGCTTATACCCTCGGATACAGTCCATAGATTCATCAAAATAAGCACACAATGCAACGAAAATAGAATCTGTCAAAAACAGAACAGTCTGTAGCAATCTGGACTCTAACCATACTTCTGTAATTGCTAAAATTCTAAAAAATTAGGACAATGTAGGAAATTTGTATATCAATCTTGTGTACAAAACTCATAATTTTTCGTCGCTTCAGAGATTTTAAAAATTCTGCTACTGGACGCAAAAGTTTATGTTTTTCAACAAGATCAAATCAACTATCACCCAACATGATCCTAAAGGCTTTACTTGGCACAAACACTAACTAAAACATAAAAACACAATCATAACAGTAGCATAATTTTGCAAACACTCAAGAATAGAAATAAAATGGCAAAAATAAATTTTATTCATTGGGTTGCCTCCCAACAAGCGCTATCATTTTTATGCCCCTAGCTAGGCATAATGCATAAATTCAAGTATTGTCATCTTTGGTTTTTGATCCATAGGCTGCCCTCATGATTGATGCATATGGTGGATTAATTCTTGTTCTAGGGAAGTGTTCCATACCCTTTCTTAGTGGAAATTAAAATTTAATATTACCTTCTTTCATATCAATCATGACACCTATAGTTTGTAAAAATGGTCTACCAAGTATGATTGGACAAGACGAATTGCAATCAATGTCAGGAACAATAAAAATCTATGGGCACATGGTTCCTATTTGCAAGAATAAGAGCATCATTAATCCTTCCCAAAGGGTTTTTAATGGTAGAATCCACCAAGTGCAAATTAAGAGAACATTCTTCAACCTTGGTAAAACCTAGCACATCACAAAGAGATTTCGGAATTATGGAAACACTAGAACCTAATCACATAAAGCAAAGCACTCGTAAGTTTTGATCTTGACTTTAATGGTAGGTTCCCATTCATCATATAATTTTCTAGGAATTGAAATCTCTAATTCCAACTTTTCTTCTAAAGCTTTCATCATCGCTTCTACAATATGTTTAGTAAAAGCTTTATTTTGTTCATAGGCATTGGGTGAATTTAACATGTATTGCAACAAAGAAATACATTCAATCAAAGAGCAACTATCATGATTAAAATCTTTGCAATCCAAAAGAGTGGGCACATCACTAATTAAAGTTTTGACCTCTCTCCAACCCACTTTTATCAATTTTTTCAACAAGAATTTCACCCTCCGAATTATGTGGGCGCCCTCTAGCTAAATTTGACTCTTCTTAAGTCCTCTTTTCATCAAGTCTAATATTACTAAACAAGGAATCAATAGAAGAAACACCAATGATTTTAAGATCTTCATCATTATTATGAAAGCAATCACTCAAAAATGCTCTTTATAAGAATTCTCTTTTAGCTCTAAGCATAGTGGTACGTTTCTTACTTTCATCCATAGAAACATACAAATATTTAATTGACTCATTAACATCAACCTTAGGTGGAAAGATTTTAATCTTGAGATTTGTACATCATGTGAAATTCTATCAATGCTTCTAGACATATCATCAAGTTTACCCTTTTTTCTTCTATTGTAGTGTTGAAAACTTTTTGAGCATTGAAAAATTCTTTAATATTACTCTCAATATCAGACGGGTACCAATTATTATTGGAGGAAGAATTACCATAGGAATTGCATAATTATTAGAGGAATTTCCAGGAAAAGGCCTAGGAATAAAATTACCTCTATGAGCATTGTTATTAAAATTGTTTCGCGAGACAAAATTCACATCTACGGGATCACTATTTTGCTCAATCAAAGTAGAAAAAGGCACATCATTGAGATCAATAGGAGCATTTTTATTAGCAACAAATTTCATAAGAGCATCAACTTTTTCACTCAAAGTACTAATTTCTTCAACGGAATTGATCTTTTTACTAGTAGGTGCTCTTTCAGTATGCCATTGTGAATAATTTGCCACGATATTATGTAGCAATTTAGTAGCTTCACCCAAACTAATCTCCATAAAGTACCTGCCGTGGCGGAATCGAAAAGATTTCTAGAAACAAAATTCAACCCCGCATAAATTTTTTGTATAATCATCCATAGATTTAAACCATGAGTAGGACAATTTCTTAGCATCAATTTCATTCTTTCCCAAGATTGTGCAACATGTTCATGCTCAAGTTGCTTAAAATTCATGATTTGATTTCTAAGGGAAATAATTTTTGCGGGCGGAAAATACTTAGTAATAAAAGCATCTTTGCACTTATCCCAAGAACCGATACTATTACGAGGCAAAGAAGAAAACCAAATTTTTGCACGATCCCTCAAAGAGAAAGGAAATAATTTCAACTTCACAATATCATTGTCCACATATTTTTCCTTTTGCATATCACACAATTCTACGAAAGTGTTTAGATGGGATGCGACATCCTCATTAGGAGTACCGGAAAATTGCTCTTTCATAACAAGATTCAACAAAGCGACATTAATATCATAAGACTCCGCACTATTGGCGGGAGGAGCAATCGGAGTACTAATAAAATCATTATTATTAGTATTGGAAAAATCACACAATTTGGTATTTTCTTGAGACATCGTGACTACGCAAACAAGATTGCAAGAAAACAAGAGGTCTAACAAGAAAAAGGCAAAAAAAAGAAGGCAAATAAAAAGGCAAATATTTTTGTGTTTTTGGAAAAAACGTTTTAGAAGTGGGGGAGATGAAAACGAGAGGCAAATGGCAAATAATGTAAATTGCAAGGAGATGAGATTTGTGATTGGGTACCCGATAGATGTTGATGATGTCTCCCCGGCAACGGCGCCATAAATTCTTCCTGATTGCTTGTATTTGCGTTGGCATTTCCCCGAAGAGGAAATGATGATGCAGCACAACAACGGTAAGTATTTCCTTCAGTTATGAAACCAAGGTTATCAATCCAGTAGGAGAACCAAGCAACACGATCTAAACAGTACTTGCACACAAATAACAAATATTTGCAATCAATGCATAAGAGGGGTTGTCAATCCCTCCTCGGTATTGAGATAGACTAAATTATATGAGATTTGGTAGATAGGTTTGACAGAAATAAAAAATAAATAAAAAAAGAAAAAATGCAGCAAGGTATTTTGGATTTTTGGAATAATAGATCTGAAAACAATATGACAGGAAATAGACCCGGGGGCCGTAGATTTCACTAGTGGCTTCTCTCTAGAAAATAGCATACGGTGGGTAAACAAATTACTGTTGGGCAATTGATAGAAGAGCAAATAATTATAACAATATCCAAGGCAATGATCATGTATATAGGCATCACGTCCAAGATTAATAGACCAAAAAGATTCTGCATCTACTACTGTTACTCCACACATCGACCGCTATCCAGCATGCATCTAGTGTATTAAGTTCATGAAAAATGGAGTAATGCAATAAGAACGATGACATGATGTAGACAAGATCTATTCATGTAGGAATGGACCCCATCTTTTTATCCTTAATGGCAATGATATATGCATGTCACTTCTCCTTCTGCCACTGAGATTGAGCACCGCAAGATCGAACCCATCACAAAGCACCTCTTCACATTCAAGAGAAATCAATCTAGTTGGCCAAACCAAACCAAAGTTTCAGAGAAGAAATACGAGGCTATAATAATCATGCATATAAGAGATCAAAGAAGACTCAAATAATATTAATAGATAGATCTGATCATAAACTCGCAATTCATCGGATCCCAACAAACACACCGCAAACAGTCATTACATGAAATAGATCTCCAAGAACATCGAGGAAAACCTTGTATTGAGAATCAAAAAGAGAGAAGAAGCCATCTAGCTACTGCCTACGGACCCGTAGGTCTGTGGTAAACTACGCACGCATCATCGAAGGAGCACCAATGAGGATGATGAACCCCTCCGTGATCGTGTTGCCCCCCGGCAAGGTGCCGGAATAGGGCTCTAGATTGGATCTCGTGGTTCTGGAACTTGCGGCGGCTGGAATTGTTTTTCATCGACTCCCCTAGGGTTTCTGGAATATTTGGGTATTTATAGAGCTAAGAGGCGGTGGAGAGGGGCTTATGGGCCCCACTACCTACCAGGGCGCGCCAGGGGCCTCTGGCGCGCCCTGGTGCCTTGTGGGCCCCATGAGCCTCCCCTCTGGTACTTCCTTGGCTCCCAAGTTGTCTTATGGGCAGAAAAAAATCTCCAAAAAAATTAGTGGGATTTGGACTTCGTTTGGTACTGATATTCTGTCAAGTAAAAAACAAGCAAAAACAGCAACTGGCACTGGGCACTATGTCAACAGGTTAGTCTCAAAAAATGATATGAAGTTGCTATAAAATGAATATAAAACATCCAAGAATGATAATATAACAGCATGGAATAATAAAATATTATAGATACGTTGGAGACATATCAGTGGCAGAGGTGCAGGAGGATCCGAGCATCAAGCTCGCCCGGAAGATCAACTCGACGACGTGGAAAAATCGTCTCGTCACAGCGAAGACCGTAAAGGAGGAAACACTCAAGAAGCACAAGGTCGGCGAAGGGCGTGCTGGTGGCGGTGGGCATGCTGTTTGTGGACGTGGTGGAGGTCGCGGCCTGAGCCGTGGTGCCCAAATAGTGTCACCCACGGTACAGACACCGCCATGGCCGGAGCATTACTAGGCTTCACACTTCTACGCCGACAAGGAGTTCGGTAGGCAGTCCACGACAACCACTACCGTGCAAGTTCCTTACATCGTCAATGTAAACGCGGTGCCGCTGCTCTCGGAGTGTTTGTAGCCACAGCTTGTCAGTGCGGACAACGGACGAGGAGTAGATAGGTGCCCGCACGCTATTCGCTGTTGTGCCTAAGGCGGGGGAACCGGCGTACGACGACATGGATAGGAAGATGTTCGACATCATCCACGACGGAGGCACACGTCAGGCGCTCCGATATCAAGGAGGAGAAAAAGGCGAAGAGGTTCAAATTGTTGATGGAGGCGACCGAGAAGAAGCTCAAGGTTGAGGAGAAGGCCATGATCGAAGAGAAGAGGGCCATGCTCGAAAAGAAGAAGGTGAAGATCACAATGGTGCGGAGGACGCCAAGATGTTGACCTTGAATTTGGAGGCTTTGGATGCCGACGCAAGAATGTCGCGCAGGCCGTCAGCTACAAGATGTTGCAGCAGCAGAAAGATGAGTTGGAGGTGGCGGACAAGGAGAAAATGAAGGCGGCAGAGAACGAGCCGGAGGCTGCCTACGCGGCAGCGACGACACCGTGAGCGTGAAGGCTCGATTGCCGGTTCGGCAGGGCAGGAAATCTTTTTTTTCACACATAGTCGGACTGATATTCTTTTGTGATTTGACCAACAAGATATCTTCAAAAGTTAAGAATGCCGGACCTCTTGCCTTTGCCATCTTTGGCTTCTTTTTCCTCTTGCTCGGATTGGGATATGATGTTATCATCCGCCCCCTGTGACGCCGCTGTTTCCCTCTCCCGCTGCCTCCATCGCTGGTCCCTTTGAGCGATGTTCTCCGGCTTGCGCGGCGTCGTGGAGGACGGGTCGCCGACGGACGATGCGAACGCAACCTCGGGTGCATCAGTCGGGGATGCATGGGCTGGACGACATCTAGGCCTCTAGGGCGGCGGATCAGGATCGGCAGCGAGGATGGGGAGCAAGCATGATGGACGGTGAGGGCTCACACGTGGGAAATGCCGGAGGGAGGCGGAAGGAGGGCGAAGGGTTTCGTAGATTTGGTGCAATTTGTGGTGGGGTAGACCCGTCTTGTCTGACGTGACAGACGCGCCCGGTCACGCCTGGGTCTTCTCATATCCATCCTACATTTGAAATAGATATGAAGAGTGTTGGCCAGTTCAGATGTTTAAGGCCTTTTGAGATGTTGTCTAGACCGATTTTTTTACCAGTCGCTGATCGGGTTGTCCGTCCGGACATTCGAGGGGTGTTTGGGGTGCCCGATGCTCTTAGACACGAAAAGTTGTTTCTTATCCATGCAGATGCACGCCGCACACTTTTCGATCAGTGCGCGCGCGACAGGCTGATACACCGGCGCATGCGACTACACGTACGCACGCATGAGTGAAGTCTGCTTTAAACCCTAAATTCATACAGCTCGTCGGAATCGAACCCTCAAGTCTTAATCCCTGAAATTGGTACCCTGACCTCTGGGATCCCGGTCAATATCAACCTTGCATCCACCCTAGAGCTGTTTGTGGCACTGACAAAAGTCTATCCCGGCCGGGATTACTAGGATCTCTCCCTGACTCAGCGGCCCTAATATCCATCTTCTTCTGCTATTGTTGCCTGGAGCTGCCCGAGCGACGATGGTCACCACGGCATGCATGCCCCAAAGTCTCCCATGCCCGTGCGACGATGTTCACCACGGCAACGCGTTCTTGTGGTTTCACGTCTTTAGTTTAGCTCGTCGCGTGCTGAATTTTAGTCGAGCTAGCGATGATGCTCATGCCGGAACCGCGTGCCGGCCAGGTGTGCGCGCAGGTCCAGCGTGTGTTGTGCCACCGGCCTTTGCTGCACGTGTGGCTCAACGTGTCCACAACGTGTGCATCGCCAACTTTCGCCAGTACAGCTCGATCAAGGCTAGCGGCGGTGTGTAGCAAGTTGCCATGTACGTGAGGTCGTGAGCTAGATGCTGAAAAAATCATCCACCTGCTTGCCTGCTTCAAAGCCAACTTCTATGTGAAGTGAAAGTACGCTGCCTAACCCACCGCATCGTTTGAGTCAGCTTAGTATCATAGTTAGTGTTCGCCGGAGAGTAGTCGGCGACGATTCGGCGTCTTGGTATTGTGCGTGTTCACCCACGGTGTCATGCGCCAGCACGGTCACCGTCTCGTACGGCGGAACCAGCTCCGAGCATCCGTTGCTCACAATCAACGCGCAGTTTGAGCACGCGCCTGTAAATCGCCGCACCAAACAGTTGTGATAGATTGATAGTTGAGAACCTGGAGCACGAAGCCGAGCAGGCCAGCGTAGCCGTACAGCGCAGTGTCGCGCACCTCCTGCTGGCCATCGCCATGACAGAGGTCGCCGGCACGCGGGTCCGCCGCGTCGGCCCAGCGGCTCGTGCCGCCCCGCTCTCCCTCATCTCCGACGTGCAGACATTTTCCACCGCGTCGGCACGCACCGGCCACTTCCACGTCATGCGCGCCATCGCAGGCCGCCCCCTCGCAGCTCCGGTTCTTCCTTTCACCTGTCACGTCTCGCCACAAGAGCTGCCGCCGGCCACGTCGTGCTCTGCATGGAGCGAACCTCCATGGATGCCCCCGCGCCGCGCGAGCCATGAAGACTAAGAAAACCGCCAGAACCGCGGGCGCCCTACATGTGGACCTCCATAGATTCCAGCGGTACAGCCGCAGGCTCTGGTTTCAAGAGAGAGAGAGAGGGGGGGGGGGGGGAGGGGATTGGGATAGAAGATGGATATGACGTGGGGCGGGGATGTCAGTGAAAGTAGTGTGTGATCCCGGGCGGGATGGATTCTTTCCAGATGCGCCAAACAGGTCAAGGGTTGATATTGACCGGGATTATAGAGGTCGGGGTACCGATTTCAGGGATTCGGACGTCGAGGTCGGAGTTCGATTTCGACGAACTCTACGAGTTTAAGATTTAAAACAGACTTTACTCCGCACGGATCGATCGCCCGACACGACACCACTGTGCCGTCACAGAGCCCCTGAGCGCTGCTGCACCCACCGACTGTGAGCACATGGAACGCAACGCGCGGGCACAGGATCGACAGGTTCACACTCGAAAAAAAAAGTTATTCTCTTGGTCTGTAAAGAACACCGCGCTCAGCTGTCCACGTGAGGAGGAGCTCAGCCAGCGCGCCGTGTCGACATGCATGCGACTGCATGCTGCGTATGCACGCCCTTTACCCACACAATTAAGTTTTACAGTATACAACTCGATCGTGTTCGCACGTACGTATACAACAAGTATATGTGGTTCTGGGTCTAAACAACTGAGATGAACTCAAGTCGTAGCTCAACCAGATTCGTGCAACGGTTTCTGTACGTGCTGCGAGGGCCGGGGAGAGAGATCGATGCGTATTAACTTGGAGCTGCCAGATTACCAGAGGTCTGACCACACGATAATGTATGGATATCCGACTCCCTGAGCACTTGCAGCTCTGCGGCTGTGCCGGCCAACCGTATCAGACATTACCAGACACATATATACATCCCCCATTAACTAGCCCAACATTGCACGTTTGCCGCAGCTCCGTTGCAGGCCCGGCGGATCGAAAACAAGCTACCTACGTCCGTATATGAGCAGGTAAATGATGTTTCCGTACTTGGAGTGATTAGCTTGACAGAGAGCTAGCCGTTAGTACTAACAGCAGCCGCCATGAATTTTGCTGGCAAACTTAAAAGAAACTTATTAATCTGGTTTTTCCAAACAATACATGGCAATATATATAGACCGACGTCGCGCATGCACGTAGTGAGTTAGCCTGGGCTGGTAACTCGGATAGTTAATCTAATTTTGTACGGTACTATTCTACCAAAGCCCTTCAAACCGAGCAAGCTAGCTTAGCTAACTGACTCGTTACAAACACGTACAGACACGCAGCTGCGTGACAGTTTTGGCCATGTCATTGTAACCACTACTGGGCTCACCGCGTGCATGGGACTTGCATGCATGCAGACCAGCAAATCACAGATGGATGCATGGATGCACGACCCGTCCAGCCCGGGGGCTGACGACTGCGATGCTTTGTGGATAGAACGCTAAACGCTGGTTTAGTATAGGAGCTGTTCATAATGTGCACACACGCAAATGGCAAACCATGCATGCAATTAGTAGGTCTCCCCCAGCTGCGCCCACGGATTGGAGCAGCCAGGAGCGGAGCAGAGCCGATCTGAGCTCACTTATCTGCGTGTGCATGCGCGCCCACTGGCTGCGCAGAGCTGGGCCAATGGGGGCGGGGGAGTCGCTGTCTCCTGAAATCTGGAACTGGTACACTACAGTCTACAGTCGTCGGGAGTGCAGACTACAGAGGTCCAAAACTAGGATGCCCCGGTCTCGCCTGTAGACGGTCGATGTGCGTCCAGGGCTCCAAGCAGAGCCAGCTATGCGCGCACACACACACGTATGTCCTGATGCATGCGTGCACGGTGGTGCATACCTTCTCTACAAGTGTGCAAAGTTTCATGGTACAATAGGTGTATGATGTGAGCTACACACCCAAAAAAGGTCATATACTTTTAGAACATGTATTTTTTTTCGAGAAAATTTCCGATCTATTCATCTTCAAACATGGCAGTACAACGAATACCAAAAATAATAGAAATTACAACCAGATCCGTAGACCACCTAGCGACGACTACAAGCACTGAAGCGAGCCAAAGGCGTGCCGCCGTCATCACCCCTCCATCTTCGGAGTCGGGCACAACTTGTTGTAGTAGACAGTCGGGAAGTCGTCGTGTTAAGGCCCCGTAGGACCAGCGCACCAGAACAGCAACCGCCGCAGACGAAGAATAACGTAGATCGGAAGGATCCAATCCGAAGACACACGAACGTAGACGAACAACGACGAGATCCGAGCAAATCCACCAAAGATAGATCCACCGGAGACACACCTCCACACGCCCACCACCGATGCTAGACGCACCGCCGGAACGGGGGCTAGGCGGGGAGACCTTTATTCCATCTTCAGAAAGCTGCCGCCGTCTCATCTTCCTGAGCGGGACACAAACCCTAGCATAACTGAAAGAAACGACTAAAAACGGAGCCCTCCCGCGGCCCTTGCTGAGATCCACCGTGCCCCCATGGCCCTAGGGCCACCGGAGAGGAGGCGGACCTGTGGCGGAGCCAGCGGGAGGCAGAAACCCTAGCTTTTTGTGGAGGAGGGGGTGGCGGCTGGGCTTGTAGATCGTGTTTTCAACCTTCACGGTATACCCCTTTTTAGAACATGCATTGTTCATAAAAGTTCATGATTTTTTTCGTGTGGGAAAGTTCATGATTTTTTTAGCTCACATAACAATGTATTTCATCATGGAAATTTATACACTTGTAGACAACATCCCTATGTACATGTGTGTTTTTCAAAGATTTTTTTGAAACTTCGTGGAGCTCGGGAGCCAAAAATCTACTCACACCCAGCGCTGCCTATTTGGTGAGAAAATGTAAGGATTTCATCCCATGTGACATTTGTCTGCTTAGGCATCTTCAACGGCAACCAGCAAATTTCCTTCCGCATTCGTCCATGGACAGGGGGACCAGTCCACAGACAAAGATGCGGGAGGCCGTCATCCAACTGTAGCCGCATACATTTAAAAAAAACCAATAAACCGGATGAAATTCGTGCAAACAAGCTGTATCTTTACCTAATAATAAAGCAAATTGGGTTTCCTTCGTCTGCCATGGCATTTTTCAGAAAAGTTCCTCTATTTTAGAGAATTCAACCCACAGTCCGTTTTAAGTTAAAACGAATCGTTTTTCATATTTTACACAAAAGTCCCTGTGTTTTGTTGAAATCAACCCGCAGTCCGGATTTAAGTCACACCCGAACCGTTATTTTACATTTTTCGAAAATCCCCCTGATGTTTTAGGTAATTCATCCACGGATCATATTTAAGTCAAACAATGTTTTTTTAATCATCCATATCTTTTAAACCGTAACTCCGATTTGAACATGTTATATATGAAATTTGATTAGAAAAATATATAGAATATGAATATGAGATTATTTTCACCTGTTAAGTATTTTTAAATATTATTTTGGAATATATTTAAGTCAAACAAATAATTTTCTAAATTATCCGTATCTTTTAAACCGTAACTTCGATTTTAACATATTATATATAAATTTTATTATAAAAATATGTGGAATCTAAATATGATGTTAATTTTACCTGTTAAATATTTTTAAAATATCGTTTTGGGAGCAAACTTATAATTTATAGCGTAAGATCCGTTTTCCTTTCGTACCGGCGGCGACCCGGATTGCAAATAAACACCCCACTATAACAATATAGGGAAAAGAAAACATCGATAACTACACATGCATACCTCTGAAAAATGTCGCAGGGGAAAACAACGGATTTCTCATTGCGAGAGTGAAGTAAAGCGAGAGAGAGAGAGAGAGAGAGAGAGAGAGAGAGAGAGGGAGGGAGGGAGGGAGAGGGAGGAGAGGGGAGGGAGAGATGCCTTAGGATTAAACATAGTCAAACACGTTTTTTTTTTGTGAACGCCGAGGCCATCGCCGGCGAGGGTGAGAAGGAGGATAAGCGGCAACACAAATATGATGCCTTGCAAAAATAAAGGAGATGGACCTATTGTGGTATTGAGTGATGGTTGTTGGGTTAAGAGTGTGTGTTATGTTTTCTCTCCCGTTGCAGCGCACGGGCTCTTTTGCTATTTCATATAAACGTGACAGATTTCATACAAACACGACGAATTTTCATTACATTTTGAACATTTAAAACCAAAAAAATGACCCGGTCTTAAACCTGTCCTACAACGGTGGCGCCCGGCGTCCAAGCCCGTGTCTTCCTCCATCCGCCGTCTTCATGACGACCGGCGATAAGACCGATGAAGTGAAGGTGCGGTCTCCGACGAGGAAGAGTAGAACACGGGAGACGGACCGGCCCACATGGGACACAAGGCCCTGCCGCCTCCCGTGGCCTACTCATCCTCGGAGGAGTCTACGACTTGTCCGTTGCCGGTGGACGTGAAGTCCACGATGGAAATGGTGGCATCGGTGATATCGTCGTCCCACTGGGCCACTTGATGATTCGTCGGCGACAAATAGGAGGCGCAACTGGCATTGTTTTCCTTCGCGGTCGCCAACAACTGCGCCTCCATGGCGGCCGCTTCCTGGCGAGCGGCAGCTTGAGTGCGGACGGCATCGTGGATAGCACACTGCTCCGCGACGAAGTTGGGGTTCACCACGGCCATGGCCGCCACGGCCTCCTTGCTCGCCCGCTCGCCGTAGATCTGGCCCTCCGCCAGCCGGTGCTCCTCCAGGAGGAACATGTTGTACCGTTGTTTCTCGTGAGCCTGCTAGGACACCGGCAAAGGCGCCGGCGCAAGCAGCACCTCCGCCATGGCGGCGTTGTAATGCGCCTGCGCCTACTCCATGGTGCAGCTGGAGTGCACATGAGGCGCGGGAGCGGGGGCGGTGTCGTCGGAGCCCATCTCCATTATGGTGTCATCGGAGACCTTGGGCAAGCTGGCCGGCAATCCGGCATCGATCCGCCCAGAACGGCGGCTCTGCCAGGCGGCGGCAAGGGCGGCCACGCCGTGCTTCATCTCCGTGGAAAGGATCTCCCACAGAGCTTCGCCGCTTGTAGTCATGGCGGATGCAGTGCAAGAGAGGAGGATTGGGAGGGGCTTGTGTTTTGGTGTGGAGTTAGCTAGGTGTGCCGCCTTTAAGACGAGGCGCCCGGGTGTCAAGCGCGACGTCGGAGTGGGTTTCTCGGCCGGCGAGCCTGCTAAATGCAGGCATACGGACAGACAGTTGCATTGAATGGGCGTGGTGGATATCCGTCCCGTTCCTTCTAGTCACGCGTCTTCGGCATTGAACAGGCGCGGACACCAAAGACTCGTCGCGGGCGGCACCCTCGGCCGGCGCGCCATTTCAATGGCGGAGGCAGTGAGAGGTCACGCCCGCCCTGAGCCGTCTTCAATGTTGAGCGGCGCGCTCTACAGCGGCATGAATGCGGGCAGCTAGCGCTGAGCGGGAACGAGCGCGGGCGAGGAAGGAGAGGTTTTGATGGGCCAGGGCGGTCAGAAGAGGGCTTGGGAGTGGTCCGGACTCCCGCAAAGCCTCCATGTTTGTTTTTGGTTTGCATGAGAAATCGCATCCGTACCGCGCCGCGTATCGATACAACCCTGTATTGGATGGCGCTTCCGTTGTCCGGATAGCGCGGTTTGAACGCATGCGGGAGGTCTGCGGATCAGCGTTGGAGATGCCCTTAGGCAAATACTGATGTTTTTTCCTGTCGAATCAACGATGTACCGAGCGATGCCCGAAAAAAAAAACGATGAACCGAGCGAACTGGCAATCCGACAAGTGAAAGCCTGAACCGGCATACTCACCGGTTCGACTGTTGGCCTGGTTTTTAAAGCTATGCTCGTGGCGCAATGCAAACCAACAAAACGTGATGCAAGTATATCGGGGTGGTGAGCGGGTGACTGCCCGGCCCCAGCTGTATTGTACACGAGCAGAGGGCGTGCTGGCAAAGCAGCTGCTCGATCTGGCAGCCACATGTCATCGTCCAGCTCTGCCCGTTTTGCCTCCCCTCGGATCTCAATTCAAAGCCAAATCCAAACCCAATCTAATCTTTCCCAGAGACCCAATGCATCGCATCGCCCCCTCTGAGACGCACGATCAAATATTTGCCTACATAATGCAGGCCGTCAGCCAGCCTCTGCGGGCGAGAACACGGGCACGTACGCACGGCATGCAGACCAGCCTGGTGCATGCCGCAGAGCAGGCTCTCAAGTGCGCATCCGTCCGTCGTCTACCCGCGTACGTCCTTTGACGCAGGTGCTGTTTCCCCGCTGCTCCGCGCCGGACGAGCAAAGGTACGTGCCGGAGGCACACCTGACACGCAGCACTGCAGCGCAGCGCATCACTCGATCTCCTATATGTACGTACGCGGTCATTTATTTTTCTACCTAGCTGGCGCCCCATGAACGTACGTGTGCCCCGCGGGGTTAACTGAAGATGCGCGGGCAAAAAGGTGGATCGTCCCACAGTGGCGATCGATCTGACTGGAGTTGCTCCTGTTCCGCAAAGTGATTCCCGGCACCAGCCCCAGCACTAGTACGGTCGAAAAAGATGAAGGGGCCAGTGGCGCTCACCGCGTAGGGACATGCACGCACGGACCGTCCTGAGAGCACTGTAGACAATGTGTATACCTCCGACGGATGCGTGTTACCGAGAGGATCACATTGGTTTTCGTTGGTGGCTGGCAGCACAGGCACTGTGCACGCATCACTGTGCCAGCATGCGTGAGATGCACCGATAGATCGTTCCATGCATGGCGGCACGCGCGGAAAGAGTTTTAATGTAGGTCGATGTTGCAAGCCGATGTTTACATCACACGCGCTGGGGTCGTCGTCTCGGCGTTGCATGCATGCGTGCGTGCGTACTTACGTACGTCGAGCTCGCAGTCTGCAGCCGCAATGGCATCTTGGCCGGCCTTGGTCTGATCCGGCCCGTACGACATTGATCGCCATATAGGGATAAAGGTGTACCGTGTACGTGCTGCTCGCTGCATGAGTTATATATAGGACCTGTGAGGCTGTGACATAGAATCATCCTCCCTCGTTTCCCTTTTCCTTCTACTTTTGCATTTTCTCATTTCTCTCTCCTTTTTTGGGCTTACATAATATAGGGCAGAATGTCAATCTCACCGCCTCCTTTGATACAATATCATCATTGTGCTAATGTTTGGACAAAAGGAGAATCATGCGAAACGACAACTAATCTTTGTGACATATCTCGAGGTTTTAGGTATGAAAAAGTCAAACGCAGTTAGTAACTAATCTTTTCCATCTAGTGGATATATCAATCCCAAACTAGGCGGGCACTTTTAATTAACTACACTTTTAATTCCCTTGATGAACGTGTAGATCGAAACGGAGTTGTCCGAGGCTCCGGGCCAAGGGGAAGATATCGTGAGCAGAAAGAGTATGTGCAACTAGGCTAGCGCGTGGCGAGGCCTTAAGAACAAGAGAGCTTAAGCAGAAGCAAATCATTTGGGTTACATGCATTGAAAAGGAGGGTATCCAGGAATCTGGTACCAGCTACATAAGCTCTGCCAAGTGGGAAAGCCTTCCTCCCCTTGATCTCCACCGGGGAGCCGTGAATTCATCTCCCCTCTGTCTGCCGCTCGGGCGGCCGGTGGCGGGGAGGAGAATCCTGGTGTCTCGACTCCCGCTAGTAGATAGGTAGGGTTCTAGTCCTCGCAGGGACGGCGTTTGGACAGAAGGTGGTGCTCCTTCTTCGAGTCAGTTTTCCGGACTCCGATCATCCTCAAGTTAATCCGTTGAGACGGATTCGACAGAGCTCCGGCGTAGATTCCTGCCAGCTACTTGGGGCGGCGAGGTTAGGGTTTCTCGCCGTGCATACGCAACGGCGATATTTGGTGTCAGGTTCTTCTGATCAATTCAAGGATTCAACGGCGACGACTGCGGCTCCATAGCGCTGGTCCTTAGGGGCACGTTCACGAAGACTTCCTGGCTGTCATCGACAAGGTCAGGCCAGCTCTGATATGAGAGCAGCGCAACGACGCGTCGACGGCTCGTTCTGGTGACGATAATGGTCGTTCGGTGGTCCATGGACCTCAATGTAATTTTTAATATGTTTGAGGTGCTTTGTACTTCCGGTGAATCTTTATAATAGATCTGATCCTTTTTGCAAAAAAAAGAAGGGTATCCCTTGGCTTGTTCATCGGATGATGCACATGTCCATTTTACTGGGTTTGGCTAACATTATACTGGGACAGTAACACATGTGCGTACCGGTTTTTGTTGGCCTTTTCTCATTTGATTGTTGTTGCGGGTAGGCTTTGTTTTAGTTTGCTAAACTTCTTAGTCACCAAGGCGAATCTATTGCTTCCGATTCGGAAAGAAAGAAGAATGCTCAACTAGATGTGGGGGCAACCTATTCTTGTTTACCATCTAGAAAGTTTCATAACAGATGGGAAAATAATAATGAATTTACCACTTAGTGAAATTCACAACAATATGACCATTTACAGATGCAAGAAACAAATGAGATGCTTATCATTGTTGTTGTTGTTGTTGTTGTTGTTGTTGTTGTTGTTGTTGTTGTTGTTGGGTAGAATAGGATTTCATGTGTGTGTGAAATCACCATCACGTCGCCAATCTACTGCCTCTTGTTATTATAGGAAGTTGCCCACACATGCACATATCGCAAGCAGCCCTGTCTCCTCATGATGACAACTATAGAACAACGACAAATTCATAAATCTTACTAAATTCCTACTTAACACATCAATGGTTGTAAACATGAGCACTAAAATTTGAACCCGGCCTGGCGTAGAGTCCTACTCCACAACGCTAGCACCCAACCAAGGGGTGGATCTTGGGTCATATAGATACCTCATGCTTTAATTGAATAGAATCAGAACCAACATCTACCTGCTTCTAAAATTAAAAGTTAAAACATGCCTTCGCGGAAATCTGTAGACCAAAACTAAACCCAGCAGCCATAAAAAATGCCGACCGAGAAAAAAAAGTCTTTCTTTTTTACTACTTGCATAAACATAAGAATTTTTTTGTGCATTTTCTGCATGCCCTAGTTTATATATATATATATATATATATATATATATATATATATATATATATATATATTTTGAAACATCACTGGTGGCAAACTGCCCACCTGAATTTCACATTCATTTTAGCCGACATTCCGCAAATTGTCCAAGACACTGGGTTTACTTTGCCCGCTCGGATGAGTAGGGATCAAGGCCACATGCGGCACACTCCGGCAAGGCAGGGAAACGTTGCACCCAAGATTTTTAGACCTCCCTTAACAAAAGAAATAGAAGCTCGAGAAGGAATAGCACTATAAACCTAGTTCACTCTCACAGGAACAAAGAAAGCACGAAAAGGTAATCTAGAGCGTAGCGAGTACCTCTAACCTTTCCTCGACAAAAAGGTTCTCAAGCAGCAGTCAAATTGACTTCCCTGTGTGATGGAAAACCCCCCGTTTTCTATTCCTTTTAAAGCTGCTGATGGGATTTACAAATAATATGCGAGCAACGCCATCTCCGCAGCAGGAGACTACTACGGCAATGTTATGGCCAGGCGTTGGTCGCAAAAGACTTTGGCGTTGTTTATATTTTGATTCCTTCTGCATGAAATCATGACATAGTTCCAGTAAAGTAGGACCAAGAACAACAGAGACGATCATGACAGATTTGAATTTCGGGGTATAAACACGCACATACAGATTAGAGGATAGGCATGAAAGTTGAAACATCAAGAAGGAGCTGATCCGTCCATGGGGTGTCATTCTTGGGCCCCATTTCAGAAGCCAATCCCTGGTTTGTTTTCTCCTAGCTGGCCGATGGCTATGAGCCTGACCGTCCGTTGCATGCATGTGTCTGTGCCCAGTGCAACTGCAACCCAGAACCCACAGGATCATGTCCACAACATATCTACCCGGACACATGGGGCCTCTGAATTGATAAGCACAAGCACCAACACATGGCGTCGTCCAGCCAAATTAGCTGGCATCTCCCGCCGTCGTCAGAGGTTTCCCTCCCATTTTCGCCGGAGCGCGCGCATACTTTGCTATAGGTAGTAGGAGTAGCTAGCTGCTGCATTATTGCGACTCGATGGGCATAGTCGCCTACTGTCGAAAGCTTACAAAGTCACGCGTCAGTACTGATGCACTCGATACCACGTACCATGCTCCCATGTATTCGCGTCGGTCGCAACACGCCAACTTGCATCTACAGCCGTCTGATCAGTAAATTATTCTCAAGCTGCAAGCGCCCGCTGTGGCTGTGCTGTACAGTACTACAGCACAACTGTAGTCAAAGCAAGGTCAACTAGACTGCTGTGTACTGTAGTAGCTAGCATGAGCCAATCAATAGCTCCCCGTATCAATCAGGTACTCCAGTCATACAGACCACAGCTGAACTGAGTTGTGACCTCGGAGAAAGGAGAAGAAAGAACCACTCGTAAAGGACATGGATTTCCTAGATCTAGAAGCACCGGACCACTTGGACTATGAAGAATTTAAGAGTAGATAGAAGCCGTCCAATTTCATTATCGGAACGGAGGAAGTAGATGACGTTTAAAGTTTAACTGAGCGTATTGAATGAGATGAGCACACGGCATTGTCGCACGTACGTACCATGCATTGTCGTGGCTACCGGGCTGAGAGAGGTACCATGCATGCATTGGTCGTACGTGTGGATCAGCGGATGCATCTGCAGTTAAGATGAAACGTGAACACCACATGCACCTGTTTGGTCGCCAGTGGCATCACGACGGACGACGATTACCGCGCGCGTCTCTACGGCGAAACACTCCGACTATTCCTCCATAACTCGCCCAGCTACGCCGTTCGTGTTATGTCGGGTTGGATATGGCTAGATCTGATCAACGGCGGGGCTAATAAGAATGCGCGGTAGTACCTCGGTTTAGCGTCACCCTTGGGAAAATACTATGCTACCGGCCGGTTCACAGAAGTGCAATTAATCGTGCGCTCAGACGACGCACGAGCGGCAACAGAGAGGCCGAGCGGCCGTGCGCCGATGGAAACCCGATGCCCGGCAGGGCTGCCGGGTACGGAGCAGGGCGCGCAGGAGGAGACGCAGAGCGATCGGGCCGCGCACTGAAGTGAAGGCCCCAATCAGGTGGGCGCGGAGGGGCGTGCGCCTGCCTGCCCGTGTGGCCGGAGACACGCAGCTCCCCGCTAGGGCCGCTGCGTGTAGGGATCGGCCGGCTCGACTTGGGGCGCGCAAAGGTGCAACCAACGGCCGGCGGCCCCTTGCAATCGTGGGAGGGCGCACCGGCGGAACGAAAAGCTCGGGGCTGGGGCGCCACCTGCGCTGGTGTGACAGCCTGGTTTTTGTCCTTTTTTATTTGCTTGAAATTTCATTTGAAAGTTTTTGAAACTTGAAGTTTCTGATTCTTTTCATTTGGAGTTAAACACTTGGGCATCCTTAGCTTTCACCCAAGTGTTCACTTCTCTCCCAAACCATCACTTCACTTCTGATCCACCACAAAATAACCTTTGGAATATTTTTCTTAAATGAAAAATATTCATTTTCTCTCAAAAACCCTAAGCCAGATCTGTTTGCTTCAAGGCAACCCTAATTTTTATGGCTCAAAAAATTCTAAGATAATTCACAAATATTCTAGGGACCCTAGGGCACCACCCTGAGCAAAAATATTTCATCACTTTTTGGAATATTTTTGCTACAGAAAATCTTTTCTATTCTAGACAGAAATGGTGGTTTCTACAGCAACTACCATTTTACTTGCTCCATTTGACCTGAACTTTCTTGTGCATCTTTACCTTAGTAACTTATAACTAGCCTCCAAAGCACAGCTCCAAAGTCCCAGCCATTTGACCACAGTAACATCACAAAGTTACTGACCAGAAACTTACCTGGCTTGTAAAATCTTCTCTACTGCACCTGGATCCAAACCAAACCGTGGTGAACTTCAAAACTACCACGAACAACTTGCCAGACATGATTTTTGGACGAAGGCTGGCCTGAGGAGAGAGTTCGCGCGGTGACCACGTGTGTCCACGATGCCAGGCATGCGTGTCGACGCGCTCTGGGTGCCGCCGAACGCTCTGTTCGCGCGTGCTTGTTTCCCCCGCCTGCCCAACCATGCCAAACCTCGCCACCATCATCGTCTCGACGTCCTTAACTCCACCCTGGCACTCGCCGACGCCGGAGCTCGCCGCAGCGAGCACGGGCAAGGTCCGGCCAGCCCAACAGTGCGGAGCGCACTGTGCTCGTCGCCATCCCTTTGATCCCGTGCTTGTCTCCGCTCGCCCACAGTGGCCGCGTGACCTCCGTCGCCTTCTCCCCCTCTCACTGACGCCGCTCGTCGCCGGGCGCCGTGGACAGGTGTCCACCGACGGAGCCCGAAGCACCCTCGCCGCTCGCCTATATATAGAGCCCCTCCCCAACCTTCTTGAGCATCCTCCAGCACTCACACACACTCCACGGCCGAGTAGGAAGCCGTAGCCCGGCCGGGCAGGCCTCGGGCCGCCGTCCCCGAGCTCGAGCTCGCCGGCGATCCCCTCTGGTCGCCGCGGTAGCTCCAGCCCCTCCCAGGCCTGGGCAACCTCTCCAGGGCCTCCGCCTCTCTCCGGTGAGGCCGTCTCGCCCGCTTGGAGCCCCTGGAGTGGCCTCTGCTCGCCATCTTCCTCAACTCCGACGACCTCCTCGTTCTGCCTCCGCTCGCGAGCTAGATTCCGACGCCGTCCGACCACCCCTAGCCACGCTACGGGTACGGGCAGGTGCGCCTCGACCTCCTCTTGCCATCCCTCCCTCTTGTTTGGGCCAAGGAGCCCTCGTCGCCGGCGAGAGCTCCGGCGAAGCCGCGGCCCTCTCTGTTTCTCTCTCCCTCTTCCCCCACCTGACTAGCAGGGCCCGCTAGTCAGCCACTCAGTACACGTGTGAAACGGTACGAGTGGTGGCGCCCCTGGGCTTTACGCCTTCGACGTCACCCCCAGCTGTTTCTTTTTATTCAAATTCATTTATATTCCAGAGAGCTGCAAACAATTTTAACTTTTTAACCATAAGTCCAAATGAGATGATTCTTTGAAAGGAAATCTAACAGCTCACCAAAGATAAGATTTTTCTGAGCTGTTTAGAATTTCTGGTGAATTTCAGAAGTGTTCTTGATATTCTCTTTTTGTGTCTAAAATTATTTTCAGAAGGTGAGGCTTGTCTTGAGGATCACCAGAAGGCTTGTGAACCTCATCTGTACTAAGGCAAGCCACAACAACATTTTTATGATGCCATTTCAATATTTGTGATTTTCTCACTTAAATGAAATGATTAACCCATGCATTTAAATAATTATTGAATTATTTGTATTCTGTTAAGTATTGGTTAGTTGTTATGCTTGATTTACAGAATAGTTGAAACTAGTTAAGTGGGTAAAGCACGTTCAAATTTATTTGAGGTGATGTTAGAAATAATTTTGTTATGCATGTTAGTAATTATTTAAAGCTTTGTGCTTGCATTCTTAAATTGATAAAAATTTGTTAGAAAATATTCTGTTAAATACTTGTTTAATCATGTTACTTGTCTTATAGAATGTTTGAACCCAACTTAGTGATAAAGAAATTAAGAGTTGTTGATAATGATATCTTTTGGTCAAGCATTTGAAAGATTTATCGGAGTTACTTTCTTGTGTAGGAAATTAATAAAACTTGTTGCAAAATATTTTGGTTAAGTTGTGAGTCATTTTGAGCAAGTAGAGTAATATGAGTTGTTGACGTTTATGCTTGGTGTGCATATGGATGACGTCGGTCATTTTTATCAATATGTGATGCATGTGTTGTTTTGCATTTCATGGCATGCTATGACACCGGTCATTTTTAGTTTAAAGATTAATCCTGAATATAATTCAACTTGAATATACCGTTGACTGGGTCATGGTGCCGCTGAATCGAGTTTCTTTCCAGTGCAACCACATTTGCCTTGTGGGAGGCCTTGATTCGGTCCATTGACAAGGCCTCTGGTCGGTGCCTCCATCTAGGGAAGATTATGTCGTGCTTGCCCTGGCCCGGCGCGCACACATAATCTTGTGTGCTCGTTGATGAGATTATGGTACCGAGTCCCCGAGTGGGAGTGTTTTGACCACGACGGTGGTCGGGGTGTCTTTGGTAGACACGGGGCCACCCAGGACCAGCCCATTGGGGATTTGGGTCGGAGTGGCCGGGAGAGTGCTGTGGCAATGGAGGGGTTTTGTCGGAATGCCGTTGGTCCACCCGAATGGGAATGCGAGGCCATGGGTTCCGTGGTGTGGGTACAGTGTGCTACCTCTGCAGAGGGTATAATCTATCGATAGCCGAGTCCACGGTCACGGACACCTCATACTAGGTCCCACCATGAGTCAACGTTTAATAAAAATTGCACACTAAGCTATGAACTTTGCATTGTCAATGGATGGCAGAAAGGCCATCGAGGTATTTGGGACCAAACGATGGTCGTGGTTGTGATCGCCGTAAGGATCACGAGTTGTTCTTGAGAAAGACCACTATGGTGGTGTGTTTGTGGTCCAGAGATGATCACAGTTGGTAAGCTGTCCTGAGGGACGTTCGGGCTTGATCACAGCATGTTGACATATAATGTTGCATTATTAATAATTGGTTAAATATCATGATATTGTTTGTCATTATGATTATGCTTGTTGTGAGCTTGCAAGTACATTCAATGTACTGACCTGGCGTGTCATGCCAGATTTCAGGAAAGTCTCGTTGGAAAGGAGCGCTGTTCGAGTCTAGATCGTGTCCACATCAGTGTCCCTGTGATATGGAGCTTCCGCTACGACGTTATTCCGCTGCCACGTAATTGTTCGAGTCGAGGCCCCTTTATGTTCACTAAATAATGTACATATTGTTCCGCCGAGTGTGCCGCTTGGCCTCGACCACTGTTGTAATATGAACTCTGTTCCGCTAGCATCAATAAAGCGGTTGTTTTCTGTACCAATATGTTGTGTGTTGCTAGAAGACATGATCTCTGGGCTGGCAATGCAGGGTAAACCGGTCGCTCTGAGCCGGGGTGCCACAAGGGTTGGTACCAGAGCCGCGCTGACTGTTGGCCATGCTAGACTACGACGTGTTAACTAGACGCTAGACACGAGTAAATGTGAGTGTCGGTAGCAGTTATAGCTGGTTGTTGCATTATAGTCATTTGATTATTATTATTATGCTAAACTGTTAATGGTTGTGAGTGTAGATGGCTCCGGTGCCGTATCCGTGCCAGTTGCAGTTGATGCCGTACATGTCACCGCACCTTCTCCGCAACGTGTGGCGTCGGCTGTACCCTCACGGAGACGAACCAGTCTACCGTGTGTACCAGGAGCGTCTAGCAGACTCAGTGTATGAGTATCACGCAGTGGTTACTCTGCGCACCAGTTCCGATTCCGGCTCTTACACTCGCACTTCTCGGAGCGGTTACGCCTCCACCGCTTCTCAGGCTGTCCAGTTTGCCGCATTTGAGGTCCTTGTCGAGCTTCGTTATACCGAGGTTCAAATGCAGCATCACCCAGGATTCTATTACTACCCATCTCTGCATGACAACGGTCGTGTCCGTTTTCCTCTCGTTAACCTGGAGTCTGATAGTGTTGCTAGCCATCTTGCTCGCTATATCACTGCTAGCTATCTGATGATCCACGCGCTGGCTCGAGAGCTGACTCGTGCCCGTACTGCTTTAGCCGCTACCTTGATCACTACTAGATCCACCATTACTCCATCCTCACTGGGATTTACCCCTTATGTCCCAGTTAGCTCTAGCTCCCCTATTTCGCCAGTTACTCCCCCGAGTAGCACAGGCGTTCGGGCCGTGAACCCTCTCAGTACTCCTACCGAGTGGGTCTCACCTCTTGCTACTCCTGCAGTCCCGATGATTCATCCTACCCCTGCCCCTGAGGGAGAGCCCTCGAGGCAGCGTCGTCGTGTTACCTTTAACCCGGAGGTTTCCGTTAACCACGTCAGTTCAGGATCTGAGACCGCTTCAGGGGAGTACACCGCAGCACCAGCAGAGCAGTAATGTCTTTGAGTATTCGCAGTCGTCTAGATGGTGTACGGATGTAGTTGTACGAGTCATGATGCTTCATGTATGAGAGTAGTGGAACCAGTCAGGATGTTAAATTTTCATGTATGAGCCTATGTATAATTATGATGGGACTTTAATCGCCGTATTCTCTTCGCTCTTTTGTTTTTTTCGAGAATTGTTGCTGGCTTTTCCCCAATTTTATTCTTGGATGTCCCTCATCTCGATTTTGTTGCCTTGGGAAAAATACTCAATAGGATGACGCGGGGAGGCGGCAGTAGCAACGTTCGTGAGGGAACTCCTGTTCGTCGTTCCGCATGACAGGCAGGATATTCTCCCGAGCCGTACGTTTAGCCACCACCTCCTCCGCCTGATCCTCCCTCCACTTAGCAAGTTCTGCGTATGTTTGAAGAAAAAATGAACAATGATCTGATTGAAATATTGAGAAGTGTGCAAGCTATAGTTGGAAAAAATGGAAATCAGAATGGTCATCACTCAAAGCTGTCAGATTTTCAGAGGACCAGTCCACCCAATTTCAGTTAGGTTGTTGACCCATTGGATGCAGACGATTGGTTGCGCACCATGGAGAAAAAGCTTGAGATCGCCCGTACTGAAGGAAATGATAAAGTCCCATTTGCAACCCATTACCTTGAAGGCGCAGCTGCCATATGGTGGGAAAATACAAAAGCCATGTGGCCGATTGATGAGAAGTCACCTGGGAAAGATTCAAGGATAAGTTCCGCAAATATCACATCCCTACTGGAGTTATGAAGGCCAAGCAGCGTGAATTTCTCTCGCTTGTCCAAGGAAATCAATCTGTGGCTGAGTATCTGCAAAAATTCAATCATCTGGCCCGTTACTCTCTGTATGACGTAGCCACCGAAGAAAGGAAGATGGACATATTTCTTGGAGGCTTAAATCCGCAACTTCGGTGTGCTCTCAGTATGTTTGATTTCACGGATTTCCAAACTCTGGTAGACAAGGCATACATTGCTGAACGGGAACACAAGCTTATATCAGATAATAGGCCTGTTAACGACAACAAGCGCAAGTTTGAGCCAAAGAAGGATGGGAAACCTATGCAAAAGGCTCGTACCTGGCAGCAGACTCAGGTGGAATACCGGCCAAATTGGCAGCAGAATGTTAACAAGACCACCACTCAAGTCAAGAATGTTGTGGCCAATCGAATGCATGAGGAGCGGCAGCGCAATAATTCTTGTTTCACTTGCGGGCAGCCCGGACATTATGCCAAACAGTGCCCCAAGAACCACAGAGTGAATGCGCTGAGCAGGCCACAAGTCAACTTTATGGAGTCAGGGCCAACCCAGCAAAACTTCACTGGGCACGTGAATCATATCTCCGCCGATGAATCCCAAGAGAAGGCAGAAGTCGTCATTGGTATGTTTTCTGTTAATGACATACCTGCAGTAATTTTATTTGACTCTGGGGCTTCCCATTCTTTTATTTCTCGGAGTTTTGCCGCCCAAAACAATTTTCCTTGCACAATTTTGGGCACAAATATGCTGGTACAAACCCCGGGATCTATAATCAAGAGCAATCTAGTCTGCCGCGATCTGGAGATCAATATCAACGGGGTCCACTTTCCAACATCTCTGATAATCATTGAGTCTGAACAGTTGGATATTATATTGGGAATGAATAGGCTGACCAAATATCAAGTTTGTATAAACTGCGCAACCCGAGAAGTCAATTTAACCAGTCTAAATGGGCAGCTCACCAAATTCTATGCTCGCAAGCATATACCCAAGCTAGAACTAGTGTGCACTGCTGTGGTCAAATTGGAATTTATTCCTGTGGTCAGTGAGTACCCTGATGTGTTTCCAGAAGAACTGCCAGGCATGCCACCAGATCAGGAACTGGAATTTGCCATAGATCTTGTGCCCGGAACCGCACCATTATACAAGAAGTATTACCGGATGCCCTCATCAGAAGTGGAACTAAAGAAACAACTTGACGAATTACTCCGGAAAGGTTATATTCGTCCCAGCTCTTCACCATGGGGGTCACCTGCAATCTTCGTGAGTAAAAAGGATGGCAGTCTCCGTATGTGCATAGATTATCGCCAGCTGAATGAGGTCACCATAAAAAATAAATGCCCACTGCCAAGGATTGATGATCTGTTCGATCAGCTCAGTGGGGCTAAAGTATTCTCAAAAATCGATTTACGGACCGGATATCATCAGCTCAAGATTAAAAGGGAAGATATTCCTAAGACCGCATTCACTACACGATACGGTCTTTACGAATATACTGTGATGTCCTTTGGTCTCACCAATGCCCCTGCCTTCTTCATGCATATGATGAACAAGGTGTTCATGGACTTCCTCGACAAATTTGTGGTAGTCTTTATCGACGACATCCTCATTTACTCCAAGAGTGAAGCAGAGCATAAGGATCACCTCCGGGCAGTGCTACAACGGCTCCGCAACCATCAGCTATACGCCAAGTTCAGTAAGTGCGAATTTTGGCTCAAGCAAGTTGGGTTTCTCGGGCATGTACTATCCGCCGAAGGCATAGCCGTGGACCCAAGCAAAGTAAAGGATGTGCTCGATTGGGTACCGCCCATGACTGTAACACAGATCCGGAGTTTCCTTGGATTAGCTGGATACTATCGTCTTTTCATTAAAGGGTTTTCCAAAATTGCTAAACCTATGACGGAACTACTCAAAAAGGATACAAAGTTTGAGTGGACCAAGGACTGTGAGAAGAGTTTTTACGAGCTAAAGACGCGTCTGACAACCGCACCCGTATTGACTCTTCCAGACATTTATCGCAGCTTCGACGTGTACTGCGATGCCTCCAGACAAGGTATTGGTTGTGTATTGATGCAATACGGCAAGGTTGTAGCCTATGCATCACGACAACTACGACCACATGAGGGAAATTATCCTACTCATGATTTGGAATTGGCTGCAGTAGTTCATGCATTAAAAATTTGGTGACACTATCTCATTGGAAAAAGGTGCCAAATCTTTACCGACCACAAAAGCATCAAGTACATCTTCACTCAGCCAGATTTAAATCTCCGTCAGCGAAGATGGTTAGAGTTGGTCAAGGATTATGACGTTGGAATAAATTACCATCCAGGCAAGGCCAACGTCGTTGCCGATGCGCTCAGTCGAAAGCCCGTCAGCTTAAATGTCATGTTAAAATCATTGCCTACCAAACTTCAGGAGGAGATCGCTCAGTTCAACTTGGTCATCGTGGATGCTGGCATCACTAATATTTTGGGAGTTACCCCCACACTTGAGATGGAAATCCGCAAGGCCCAGCCAGATGACGCCAAGCTACAAAAACATGCAAGGCAGCCCCCAGATTTCTTCAAGGACAACTTCGGTACCCTCCGATTCCGTGGACGAATTTGTGTACCAAATCAACCGGACTTGAAGAGAAAAATCTTGTCAGAAGCACACGAATCCTCGTATTCCATTCATCCAGGAAGTACGAAAATGTATGAAGACCTTAAACAAATATTCTGGTGGAATGGGATGAAGAAAGACATTGCCTATTTTGTAGCCTGTTGCGACATATGCAACAAGGTGAAAGCAGAGCATCAGAAGCCAGCCGGACTTCTCCAACCACTGCCAGTTTCACAATGGAAATGGGATGATGTTTGCATGGACTTCATCACCGGATTGCCTAGGACTCAGCGAGGCAAAGACGCAATCTGGGTTATAGTGGACACCTTAACCAAGGTTGCTCATTTCATCCCGGTCAGCACCAGATACAGAGCAAATGAACTGGCGCAACTGTATGTATCCAGAATCGTCAGTCTGCATGGGGTACCCTGGACTATAACTTCCGACCGAGGTTCTTTGTTTACCTCCGCTTTCTGGTCCCGCCTCCATCAAGCCTTGGGGACAACACTAAAATATAGTACTGCTTATCACCCCCAGACGGACGGTCAGACAGAGCGATTAAATCAAATACTCGAAGATATGTTGCGAGCCTGTGTGCTAGCCAACGGGGCGAACTGGGAAGATTGCTTGCCATACACCGAGTTCTCGTATAACAACAGTTTCCAGACCAGTCTAAAGATGTCACCCTATGAAGCTCTATATGGTCGTAAGTGCCGCACTCCTCTAAATTAGTCTCAAGCTGGAGATAGCCATATCTTCGGAACCGATCTCATGGTGGAAGCCGAGAAACAAGTCAGGGAAATCAGAGACTGACTGCAATTGGCCAAATCCCGTCAGAAGAGTTATTATGATGCAAAGCACCGGCAGGTCAGTTTTGAACCCGAAGAACATGTGTACCTCCGAGTCACTCCTATAAAAGGAGTTAAGCGATTTCAGACTCGTGGAAAGCTGGCACCCAGATTCATTGGTCCATTCCCAATTATGTCTCGAGTGGGTACGGTTGCATACCAAATGGAACTACCCCCGGAGTTGTCAGAAATACATAATGTGTTCCATGTTTCACAATTGAGACGATGCATATCCCCGCCTGAGAAAAGGACTGCAATGGCTGAGATAGAATTGGCAAAGGATTTAACTTATGAAGAAAGACCGTCCAAAATTTTGGATCAAGTGGAAAGGGTCACTCGCAGCGAAGTCAGAAATTTTTTCAAAGTTCAGTGGGAGCATCACACCGAGTCAGAAGCAACTTGGGAGCAGGAAGATTTCCTTAAGAGTCAGTATCCAGAGTGGTTTTCCCAAGCAACTGAATCTCGAGGACGAAATTCATTCTAAGTGGGGGAGGTTTGTGACAGCCTGGTTTTTGCCCTTTCTTATTTGCTTGAAATTTCATTTGAAAGTTTTTGAAACTTGGAGTTTCTGAATCTTTTCATTTGGACTTAAACACTTGGGCATCCTTGGCTTTCACCCAAGTGTTCACTTCTCTCCCAAACCATCACTTCACTTCTCATCCACCACAAAATAACCTTTGGAATATTTTTCTTAAAAAAACCCTAAGCCAGATCTGTTTGCTTCAAGGCAACCCTAATTTTTATGGCTCAGAAAATTCTAAGATAATTCAAAAATATTCTAGGGACCCTAGGGCACCTCCGTGAGCAAATATATTTCATCACTTTTTGGAATATTTTCGCTACAGAAAATCTTTTCTGTTCTGGATAGAAATGGTCGTTTCTACAGCAACTACCATTTTACTTGCTCCATTTGACCTGAACTTTCTTGTGCATCTTTACCTTAGTAACTTATAACTAGCCTCCAAAGCACAACCCCAAACTCCCAGCCATTTGACCACAGTAACATCACAAAGTTACTGACCAGAAACATACCTGGCTTGTAAAATCTTCTCTACTGCACCTGGATCCAAACCAAACCGTGGTGAACTTCAAAACTACCACGAACAACTTGCGAGACATGATTTTTGGACGAAGGCTGGCCTGAGGAGAGAGTTCGCGCGGTGACCACGCGTGTCCACGATGCCAGGCATGCGTGTCGACGCGCTCTGGGTGCCGCCGAACGCTCTGTTCGCGCGTGCTTGCTTCCCCCGCCTGCCCAACCATGCCAAACCTCGCCACCATCATCATCTCGACGTCCTTAACTCCACCCTGGCACTCGCCGACGCCGGAGCTCGCCGCAGCGAGCATGGGCAAGGTCCGGCCAGCCCAACAGTGCGGAGCGCACTGTGCTCGTCGCCATCCCTTTGATCCTGTGCTCGTCTCCGCTCGCCCAGAGTGGCCGCGTGACCTCCGTCGCCTTCTCCCCCTCTCACTGACGCCGCTCGTCGCCGGGCGCCGTGGACAAGTGTCCACCGGCGGAGCCCGAAGCACCCTCGCCACTCGCCTATATATAGAGCCCCTCCCCAACCTTCTTGAGCATCCTCCAGCACTCACACACACTCCACGGTCGAGTAGGAAGCCGTAGCCTCGCCGGGCAGGCCTCGGGCCGCCGTCCCCGAGCTCGAGCTCGCCGGCGATCCCCTCTGGTCGCCGCGGTAGCTCCAGCCCCTCCCAGGCCTGGGCGACCTCTCCAGGGCCTCCGCCTCTCTCCGGTGAGGCAGTCTCGCCCGCTTGGAGCCCCTGGAGCGGCCTCTGCTCGCCGTCTTCCTCAACTCCGTCGACCTCCTCGTTCTGCCTCCGCTCGCGAGCTAGATTCCGACGCCGTCCGACCACCCCTAGCCATGCTACGGGTACGGGCAGGTGCGCCTCGACCTCCTCTTGCCATCCCCCCTCTCGTTTGGGCCAAGGAGCCCTCATCGCTGGCGAGAGCTCCGGCGAAGCCGCGGCCCTCTCTGTTTCTCTCTCCCTCTTCCCCCACCTGACTAGCGGGGCCCGCTAGTCAACCACTCAGTGCACGTGCGAAGCGGTACGAGTGGTGGCGCCCCTGGGCTTTACGCCTTCGCCGTCACCCCCAGCTGTTTCTTTTTATTCAAATTCATTTATATTCCAGAGAGCTGCAAACAATTTTAACTTTTTAACCATAAGTCCAAATGAGATGATTCTTTGAAAGGAAATCTAACAGCTCACCAAAGATAAGATTTTTTTGAGATGTTTAGAATTTCTGGTGAATTTCAGAAGTGTTCTTAATATCCTCTTTTTGTGTTTAAAATTATTTTCAGAAGGTGAGGCTTGTCTTGAGAATCACCAGAAGGCTTGTGAACCTCATCTGTACTAAGGCAAGCCACAACAACATTTTTATGATGCCATTTCAATATTTGTGATTTTCTCACTTAAATGAAATGATTAACCCATGCATTTAAATAATTATTGAATTATTTGTATTCTGTTAAGTATTGGTCAGTTGTTATGCTTGATTTACAGAATAGTTGAATCTAGTTTAAGTGGGTAAAGCAAGTTCAAATTTATTTGAGGTGATGTTAGAAATAATTTTGTTATGCATGTTAGTAATTATTTAAAGCTTTGTGCTTGCATTCTTAAATTGATAAAAATTTGTTTGAAAATATTCTGTTAAATACTTGTTTAATCATATTACTTGTCTTACAGAATGTTTGAACCCAACTTAGTGATAAAGAAATTAAGAGTTGTTGATAATGATATCTTTTGGTCAAGCATATGAAAGATTTATCGGAGTTACTTTCTTGCGTAGGAAATTAATAAAACTTGTTGCAAAATATTTTGGTTAAGTTGTGAGTCATTTTGAGCAAGTAGAGTAATATGAGTTGTTGACGTTTATGCTTGGTGTGCATATGGATGACGTCGGTCATTTTTATCAATATGTGATGCATGTGTTGTTTTGCATTTCATGGCATGCTATGCCACCGGTCATTTTTAGTTTAAAGATTAATCCTGAATATAATTCAACTTGAATATACCGTTGACTGGGTCATGGTGCCGCTCAATCGAGTTTCTTTCCAGTGCAACCACATTTGCCTTGTGGGAGGCCTTGATTCGGTCCATTGACACGGCCTCTAGTCGGTGCCTCCATCTAGGGAAGATTATGTCGTGCTTGCCCTGGCCCGGTGCGCACACATAATCTTGTGTGCTCGTTGATGAGATTATGGTACCGAGTCCCCGAGTGGGAGTGTTTTGACCACGACGGTGGTCGGGGTGTCTTTGGTAGACACGGGGCCACCCAGGACCAACCCATTGGCGATTTGGGTCGGAGTGGCCGGGAGAGTGCTGTGGCAATGGAGGGGTTTTGTCGGAATGCCGTTGGTCCACCCGAATGGGAATGCGAGGCCATGGGTTCCGTGGTGTGGGTACAGTGTGCTACCTCTGCAGAGGGTATAATCTATCGATAGCCGAGTCCACGGTCACGGACACCTCATACTAGGTCCCACCATGAGTCAACGTTTAATACAAATTGCACACTAAGCTATGAACTTTGCATTGTCAATGGATGGCAGAAAGGCCATCGAGGTATTTGGGACCAAACGATGGTCGTGGTTGTGATCGCCGTAAGGATCACGAGTTGTTCTTGAGAAAGACCACTATGGTGGTGTGTTTGTGGTCCAGAGATGATCACAGTTGGTAAGCTGTCCTGAGGGACGTTCGAGCTTGATCACATCATGTTGACATATAATGTTGCATTATTAATAATTGGTTAAATATCATGATATTGTTTGTCATTATGATTATGCTTGTTGTGAGCTTGCAAGTACATTCAATGTACTGACCTGGCGTGTCATGCCAGATTTCAGGAAAGTCTCGTTGGAAAGGAGCGCTGTTCGAGTCTAGATCGTGTCCACATCAGTGTCCCTGTGATATGGAGCTTCGGCTACAACGTTATTCCGCTGCCACGTAATTGTTCGAGTCGAGGCCCCTTTATGTTCACTAAATAATGTACATATTGTTCCACCGCACCGAGTGTGCCGCTTGGCCTCGACCACTGTTGTAATATGAACTCTGTTCCGCTAGCATCAATAAAGCGGTTGTTTTCTGTACCAATATGTTGTGTGTTGCCAGAAGACATGATCTCTGGGCTGGCAATGCAGGGTAAACCGGTCGCTCTGAGCCGGGGTGCCACAGCTGGGCGCCAAGGGTTCTCAGCGTGCGATCGCGGGATCCCATTGTCCTGTCGAGGTGCTCGCTCGTCCGTGGGTGGCGACGCGTCCCTCTCGTCACGTCTTTATCGCCCTTCTGTGGGCCGCCTCCCGCCCCACGTCAATCTATCTATCTATAGCCACTTTACCGCCGCTCACTGCACCGGTCTCATCCTCATCTGCCGCTGTGACGTCGATGCATGCATGGCGCTACTACGTACCCAGGCCCCGTACGTGTTTCTGTTATTCTGTAGAGCTGCTCACCCCGTCACTAGTAGAAAACAGGGCTTTCGTTCGGGCCTGGCCAGCCCATTAGTCCCGGTTCCGCACGAACCGGGACCCATGGGGTGCATTAGTCCCGGTTCGTGAGCCCAGGGGGCCGGCCGGGCCACGTGGGCCACTGGTCCCGGTTCGTCTGGACCTTTTGGTCCCGGTTCAACGCACGAACCGGGACCAATGCGCCTCGCCCCTGGCCCATGACCATTAGTCCCGGTTTGTGCCACAAACCGGGACTAAAGGGTTGGTCCAGTTTAGTCCCACCTCGCCAACCGAAGGGCGCTCACACCGGTTTATAAGCCCGTCCCTCTCTGCCTTGTTGATCTCCTCTCAAAATGAAAATAGATGCCCTTATACAGGGAATTTGACCTAAATTCATAGTGAGTTTCTCTGAAATTCATAGAAATTTATTATGAATTTAGGTTGAATTTTCTCTATAGGCGGATCTATGCTCATTTTTTTATGTTGGGGTTGGCGATCTTTACAGACTTTTTATGTGTTGAATATGCACCATTCAAAATCAGTCTCTGCTTTGAATGGTTCATTTTGAACACATAAAAAGTCAGGAGTTCAAATAAGTTCAAGAAAATGAAATCCCTTTGTAACAGATGAGTTTTCGTCCGAAACCCTGATACTTCGAAAGAGATTATCCGTTTTGTACACGAAGTGCATCCACCTTTTGTCGGGACCCTCTCAACTTTCTTGCACATGCTATGTGGATGAAATGATGATACCATGCCAACTTTCAACCTTTTCGGAGTTCATTTGAAATGCTTTTCAATTTTAGGGTCTTATAGCTCAAAATAATTAGTAAATGCATGAAAAATGGTGCATGAAAAATAACAAATAAAATAAATAAGTAATTAGAAACAAAACAATATAAACTTTATTAAAATATATAAGTAGAAACAAAATAAAATAAACTTTAATAAAATTTATGAAACTAAAATTAACAAAGTATTTTCTGTTCAAAACATTATAAGAAACCTCTAGTATTATTGAAACTAAAATCATATAAAATTGATGCAACTAAAATTATCGAATTATTTTCTGTTCAAAATCATTAAAAGCAAAAAGAATTTTCATAAAGAACTTTTTTGATAGAAACTTTAATAGCAAAAAGAATTATCATAAAGTAAAATAAATAAGTAATTAGAAACAAAATAAAATAAAATAAAGAAGTTTTTTGTTGTAAGTAGAAACAAAACAAAATAAATAAAGCAAAAAAGAAAACAAAAAAACAGGCAAAAAATAAAAAATATGCCACCTACTGGGCCACCACGGCGTGAATACGACTAGAAACCCATCCATGGGCCAGGATTCAGGCCCGCAGGAGGCCCAGTAGGCCCACAGGCACATAGTGACAGATTAGGCCCGAAAGCCTGCAGTTGAGAGGAGCTCGAGAGGG
Source organism: Aegilops tauschii subsp. strangulata (assembly GCF_002575655.3). NCBI lineage: Eukaryota > Viridiplantae > Streptophyta > Magnoliopsida > Poales > Poaceae > Aegilops > Aegilops tauschii. The sequence goes on along the minus strand of NC_053040.3, from coordinate 419,844,866 downwards.
TGGGCGCAGCAGCGCTTATAAACCACTCTCGAGCCCTCTCAACTAGCGAGGTGGGACTAAACTTTTGACCGCGACGCGGGCAGCAAGAGGCCTTTGGTCCCGGTTGGTGGCACCAACCGGGACTAAAGGGGTGCATTGGTACCGGTTCGTGGCACCAACCGGAACCAATGCCCCCCTTTAGTCCCGGTTGGTGCCACCAACCGGGACTAAAGGCCGCCGCTTCCCGCCCTTTGGGCTGCTGAAAAGAGGCCTTTGGTCCCGGTTGGTGGCACCAACCAGGACTAAAGGTCGCATTCGTCCCGGTTGCTGTCACGAACCGGGACCAATGCTCCGTCTATATATACAGCACTTGTGAAATTTTTCGTTCAGTTCTTCGATCCCGCCCCGACGACGCCGCCAGGCTGCCCCTCTGCGCCTCGCCGTTGCCGTCGTCGCCCCTGCCTCCGACGCCGTCCCGCGCCGCCCAGACGCCGTCCCGCACCGCCCAGACGCCGTCGCCGCCCCACGCCCCTGCCTCCTCGTCGCCCGTCGCCTCGCCCCTCACCTCCGCCCCCTGCCTCCTCGTCGCCCGTCGCCGCGCCCCTCACCGTCGCCGTCGCCGCCCCTGCCTCCTCGTCGCCCGTGGCCGCGCCCCTCACCGTCGCCCCCGTGCCCTGCCTCCTCGTCGATCGCCGCCCCCTTTGTGAGCTCATATGAATTTTCCTAATTTAGATGTTCATAGATTTTTTTGTTCATAGATTTTTTCTGTTAGAATATGCAAATGTTAGAATTTTTTTCTGTTCATAGATTTTTTGTGATATTATTGTTGAATATGCAAATGTTTGTGTGTTCATATATATGCAAAGAATATGTCAATTTTTTCTGAGAATTTTTATAATTTTTTTCTGTTGTAATTTTGTTCATAAAATTTTTGTCTTGTTCGTAGAATTTTTATGACTTTTTTCTGTTGTAATTTTGTTCATAGAATAAGAAGAGAAAGTGTTTAATAGAATTAGTTAGAAAAATAATAGAACTAGTTAAACTAGTTTATTTTTAGTAAGAACTACTTTATTTTATATATTTATAGTAAGTGCTTAGTAGTTGAACTAGTTGATTAATTAATAAAACTACTTTATTAAATTTTACTATATATAGAAGTAGTTTATTTTTAGTAAGAACTACTTTATTTTATTTATTTATTTATAGTATGTGCTTAGTAGTTGAACTAGTTGATTAATTAATAAAACTACTTTATTTTATTTATAGTAAGTGCTTAATTAGTAGTTGAACTAGTTGATTTAACAAAACTAGTTTATTTTACTATAGAAGTAGTTTATTTTTAGCAAGGAAATTAATAGAACTAGTTTGTTTTTTTAGTTAAAGCAATTATTCCCGCATCAACGTCGACGATGCCTATCCCGCATCCTCGTCGTCGACTCGGCGGAGGAGGCCGGCTTGATCAGAGGGGCCATGTCCGGGACTGGGCTCCGCCGGGCTGGTTTTGGGAGGTGCTACCTTCCGGTGGGCGTAGGTTGGTGAGGAGCCAGCCCGTCGTTGACCCGATCCTTGTTTGGTGGCGGTCGCATGGGCCAGTGACGGTGCCGAGGCTTTCGGACACCGCGGAGGTGGTACGTCACCGTGTCAGCGAGGAGGACCAACACGTCCGTCGCTACATGGTTGCGTTGGAGGGCAGGTTCGACAATACCTGGCAGGTTCTTCAGGGATCTCACTGGAGCTATGATCCTGTGATGGTTCCGTCCCTTTGGGTGTCCACCGCCCGCGCCGATATCCATCGGGCGCTACAGTTCTAGCTGTACTAGCGATGCTATATCTATGATAGTATTCGAGGTGTATTAGTGATAATATTCGACGATGTACGGACGCATGGAGATGATGTAGTTTTGCTTATAATTGAATGCATCCTAATTTGAATACTACTTTATTTCATGATTTGATTTTGCTTATTGAATGCTCAAAGTGGAAAACTACTCCTACTCTGAATGCTAAAATTGGAGAGCACTATGCAAGGCGTATGCATATGATTAGTTGATAGCTTATAGGGTTTTTGTTTTCGCAAAAATCTAGGAGCCCCCGGCCCCTCCATCATCCCCGCCGTCGTCCCCCTCACCGCCCCCTCCGACATCGAGGTGAGACTAGCCAAATCCTCTTTTAGAAAGATAATTAAATGATATTTCGGGTTGACTGTAAGTCTGTCGAGTCTCCACCATATATGAGAGGACGAAGAATCCCGACTGTTGTCGTGGGGGTAGCTTCTCCTTCGTTCCCGTGTGCTAGACAATTTGGTGTAATGCACTCGAGAACAAAAGGAGGAGCTACCATCACCGACGGTCGCAAATGTCAGAGAGGAATCAGTGAGGGAGAGTTCCACCATATATATATGAGAGGACGAAGAATCCCGACTGTTGTCGTGGGGGTCGCTTCTCCTTTGTTCCCGTGTGCTAGACATTTTGGTGTAATGCACTCGGGGACAAATGGAGGAGCGACCATCACCAACGGTCGAATGTATACACCACGTGAGCTGAGAGTTTCCAAGAAAAGACTCGACAAACCGATAGTCAACCCGTGATGAATAATAATGATCTAACTTAGGTTTTTTTGTACATATATTTAATTGTAGACGTTTAATATTTGAATTATGAACATAGGAAATGTCGTACTCGGACGACGAAAGTCTCCCGGGGGAGTGCGACTGGTGCCACGATGACCGAGGTCAGTGCAACAGGCCTCACCTGGACGAAGATCGGCGCTTCAGTATTAAGCTGGAGGAGACCTTCGATGTTGAAACGGTACGCAACGACGACAAGTGTTATTTTTTCGTAATTAAGCACGACTTCAACTATTTCAACGTGTACTTTTCATCTTTTACAATTCGGCTAGCTTATCCCATGCCATGCAAGACGCTAAGTCTTGGAGAGGATGGGTTTTGAAGAGCATGAAAGTATGAAAACAAAGAAAATTCATGTACGGACCCATCATGATATAGATTTTGAAGTAAATCTGTATAATTCTGAGAGCGTAACCCATTTTGGTTGCAAAAATTGGGAAGCATTTTGCAAGATGTATGGTTTTGATGAGGGTATGCTTGTCACCATGGATCTTGGTGATCCTGACATCGAGCAAGACAATATGGACATTTGGGTCCTTGTTGATACGCCTCCAATTCTACCGTTATGTGAGTTTCTCAAACATAGTTATTAGCTAATTTATATTGTTCATTTCAAAATAGTTGACAGCTTATTTTTATTGACAGCTTATTTTGATTGTTCAAACAATGTGAGGAATATGGTAGACAAAACCTACTACACCGATGGCTCTGAGTTAACTTATAAGGAGAAAACTCATCTGGTCGGATTTTGTACTGATCTTGAGAATTACAATATCTATTGTAAAACTCCTCCACATTGTGGTCAATACGTGCCACTAGTGCACGTGTTGAACTACGGTAACTACTATGGAGATACCCTGGTAAGATTTCTTACTATTACGACATCCATGCATCTTTTGCATACTTCTAAAACTAGTACATCATTGCTAACTATGAAGTTATTACTATGTTTTTCAACAGATAATCCCAGAGGATTGTGTGCCTCATTTGATGTATCAGAATGGTAGGCTTGATGTTTTGAACATACAACCAGGTCATCCTACGAATCTCAACTGTCCATACCGGATTTCTAAAAGAAGTGGAGACATTCAAATCAAAGAATGGAAAAAATGTATGGACAGTCGCAAGGAGGTTCTTGGAAGCAAAAGGAAGCGAAGCGCAAGAATTGGAGACAGGATGATCTCCATTCTCCATAATGGAGAGTCAGGGTCTATATTTTTTATGCTATTTTACCTTAAAGAGGGTATTTCGGTCCTACCTAATACTGATGATCATGTGCTAAGAACAATTAAGTAGGGTTGGTTCGATGACTATGAGGACGATGATCGTATGACTTGTTATTAATAACGAGTAGAAGTTGTATGGTGATGATTAGTAGGACTTGTTATTATATATGATGATGCATGATGCGCGCATGAAGAGTTATTATATATCAGCGGGTGAAATGAACATGGATTGGATTGAAGTGAAGGCAACATGCATGTGGTGCATGTCGAAAGTAGTACAATCCAAACTTGATCAAGTTAGGATTAGTATTACTTTCGACATGCACCACATGTTGCCTTCACTTCAATCTAAGCCATGTTTAGGCATAGCAGTACGTAGCGTTGGTAAACCAAGCACGAAGATATCAGAGAGGACAATTCTCTCTAATAGCTACCTAATAACAACCTAAATTAACCCCCAAAACCCCTAAATCAGCCCCTTTCAAAAAAAAACAAAAACCTCAGCTCCAGCCAGATGCTGACGCGTGGATGCCTATTGGTCCCGGTTGGTATCACCAACCGGGACCAAAGGACCCCGCCTGGGCTGGCCGCAGCGGCCACGTGGAGGACCTTCTGTCCCGGTTCATGTAAGAACCGAAACTAAAGGCCAAGGCATTAGTAATGACCTTTTAGTTCCGGTTCACAAACCGGGACAGAAGGCCCTCACGAACCAAGACAATAGGCCCTTTTTCTAGTTTCTGTTATTCTGTAGGGCTGCTCGGCCGAGTCAATCCGATCGCTCGATGGGTTATGCATGGACGCACACGTAGATGCTGGCCAGCCGGGGTGGTCGATAGGACGTGCTACGGTGATACTATGGGCGGCTAGCTAAGAGGACGCTTTCATGTAAGGAGGGCCAGCTCGAGAGGGCAGGTGTACAAATATTGTGTCCCGAACTAAAAAAACCAGCGGCCCAGCAAAAACCTCCGCCTCTGGACCATCTGACAAAAGGGGGGAAAGTGGTAGCAACATATTTTGAAAAGAAAGACAATACATGTGTGAAGCAGAAGGGACCATCTGATTGACTTGTCATGCAACAAAAATACCAAGTCCATTATCTATCGGAAGCCATGAGACCACCACTTCAACCTACACAGGTAGTGCCCTGAAAAAAGAAACTAGGTATGTAGTGACACCATCTTCGGCAGCCCACCCAGGACAAGTTGACACGTAGGTGACACAAGATGGGGAATGTGCAAAACATACATATATATCTATAGAGACAATTTACACTGACTAATATTTGTTGTTGCGTCCCCCCAAAAAAATATTGTTGTTGCGGGAAAAGCAACAAAAGAGTAGGGGTGTTTCGTTCGCAAGGGCATCTCCCCCGCAGCCTTCTAAAACAGACCCACTATTTATTCGCGGATTGATCGACACCAGTCCACGGACAAATATACGGGAGCCGACCATCCAACCGCATCCCTGAACGATCCCGCAGGTCCGACCATCCTTCATTTCAAATGCATAACAATATAAGCAAATTAAAGTGTGGTGTCATAGTACCCGACCACAACCAAAAAGAGGCGAATATTCATATATATATGCGCCCGATCACAAAAGTTTCAGTCCGATAGACCATAAAAAAGAGCATTTTCGCCCTCCCAGACCGGCTGTCCGAGCCTCCTCGCTCACTCTGCCACCGCCTCCTCCTCACCAGCCGCCTCCTTCTTGGCCTCCTAGCACTTCAACATCTTAACATGGACGACGCGCACGATCATCGTCTATCGGGATCCGACTTGTCCATCCTCATGGTCAACATCTTGGTATCCTTTGAAGCAGCCGCAAACTCAAACTTCTTCTCTTCGAGGTTAGTCTTCTTCTCTTTGAGGTTGATCTTTTTGCTCGGTCGCCACCGTCAAGATGTTAAGCCTCTTCGTCTTTGTTTCCTCCTTCACCTCATAGCGCTTGACATATACCTCCTCCATTTTTGCGAAGATGTCCTCCAACATCTCCATTATCTTGGCCGACGTCCCTTCCCGCTTCAACTTCTCCTCCTCCCACTTCTCTCGGACCCTCTTCTAATCTTTTTGGGCAGCTCTTTTGTAGCGTCTGTTGGATCGCCCATTTCTTCCTCATTGCCGGTGCTGACGGTCTTGATGGAATTGGCAATGCCATGTTGATACTTGGGTCGCCCTTCAACTTCTACCAACAATGCATGAGGACGAAGCTCTTCTTCTCCACCTTCGAATAAAGTTGCACGCAGTGAAGGGCAGTAAAAAAAGGACATTGTGAACAAGGTGCATATCCGGCAAAATAACCAACACAGGGCATATCTGACGACAAGTTGCATATCTGAAGAAATGATATAGAGCATCTCCGGCCAACAAGTTGCATAACTGGCCAAATGACTAACACATAGACCAATTTACTCCCTCAATGATTTGTGCACCACTTGACCACAGACTGATTAGTTGTTTTAAATGGCCGCAATACTTGCTCATGGCCTCTTTGATGGTGTACCATTGTGGTTGAGCGACTTTTTCCCAAGATCAAGGATGAATTTGTCGCGGCAGGGCTTGAAATTCTTGTGCTCATGGAACCGAGAATGAATGTTGCACCAAAATGTTGAGCCCGTTTTCTCTATGCCATGGATCAGATCGATGCTAGTGGTCAACCACGCATCGACAATAATTCATCCTCCTTCATGTTGAAACTATCTCCTGTACCTCTCTTCTTTGGATCGACAGGTCAATCCAACGGATCAAGGCATGTTTCATTGGCGTATGTGTCCTGTTCCGGCTACTCGGTGTACGAATCCGGATGTTGGGCGTACACCTTTGTCTATGAGTCATCCACTTGTCCGCCATGGTGCTGCCCCCGCTTCCGTCGTGGATCTCATCTCCATCAACAAGATGTTTGCGTCCTCATAAGCCATCTTGCCTGGTTGAGATATACCGATGAACAGAGAGCGGGCACTGAGCTGATCAATGCCCAACATCCATGACCAGGCAAGCTACGGCGATGCTGCGTCAGCGAAATGGAGTGGCACTGCATTGACATCGACGTGATACAACAAGTGCCTGGCAGTTGAGGACAGGGACCATCGGCCGAGCTGCCTGGCGGCGTAGAAGTAGGGCGGCTTATATTGCTTTGGCCAAGGTGGCGTGTGCATGGACGACAGCGGCGACGCCCAGTGTCCTCGCCCCCAACCAGCCCCTGCACCCCGTTTGCCACCCTCTTAAAGCTTTGCCTTCACTTTGATGCGGCCGACTTGCTGTGTCGCCGAGTTGATCTTGCGGGTGAGCACCTTCTCTGGATCCTCCACTTCCATCGGCTTCGAAAGGTCTTCATACAGGTCGATGTGGCGGCTGACGGTGAAAAGTGCGGGAATTGGTTGTAGGGCGACGACAATCGGTGCGGAGAGGGTGGGGAAAGCGCGGAATCAAATTTGTTCACTTTCATTAAACTTCTTCCCAATATAACCGGACATATGCGACTACGGTTGGATGGCTCGCTCCCGCATCAGTATCCTTAGACTGCCCCTCCCCCCCGGCAGTCTGCAGATGATGCGATGTCTAGTTTTGGGGTCGGCATGGAAGATGCCCTAATGGGGTAACCACGTCGCACCGGCCTACTGGCCTAGCCACTTTATATATATACTAGCAAACATGCCCGTGCATTGCAATGAGAGAAAAAACACCTCTAATACCCACCCGACGACATCAGCAAATCCCTTGAAACCTTTCATGATGCCACGCAACAAGAAACGTGATTAGTGGGGTTGCGTGAAAACATAAAGATGTGATTATTTTTAAAGTGTAGTCAAGATGCTTACAATTCATTATCCAACATAAATATCTACCTAGTTGCCGGTATATGTTTACACCTTTGCCGTCGTTCCTCCTCAGTGATGCCCCACAAATATTCCATTAGGATAAAAATAACAAATGTATAGTTTAGTATTAAATGATAGCATGCGCATAAGAGCATTATTTTTGTCTTATTGCACTACAAAATTTGCTCTATTTTGCGACGTGTCACTTGTGTCATGTATAACCCTTTCTCGTCACGGAAAATACACTGGTGATGTTTTCCGGCTTCACCCCCACCGTCACCGAAGCGTCGTCATAAAATATAAAATCTTGACGATACCACTTCCTCCATCACGCAATATCGTATCTTAGCTGAGGAACTAAAATTTGTCGCGGATGGCCGTTTTCGGTGACGGCCCAGAATGTCACCTATGATAGTCCAATCTGTTGCCTAAGATCTTTTTGGCGATGATAATCTAGTCACTGGTGATCGGTCCACGGGTTTGACCGGTCAAAGATTCTGACAGGTGGGCCAATAGTTACTGACATGCATGCTTCCATGTGGGTCCGCCGAGGGTTTTATCGCCAACGGTCCCGTAAGTAATAAGTCGGTGTCAGTTTTGAATGGTCAACGCTGCTGACATATGGGCCCAGAAGATGCTAACGTGGCTACTTGCATGTGGGACCAGACATCGCTGATGTGGCTGCTTACATGTGGGTATAGAGGGTGCTGACATGGCTGCTACAATTTCCGTCACCAGTACGGTCACAGGTTTTATTATAGCGTGAAAATATGCACGGTTGATTTTGTAGGCCAATTTGAATTTGAATTAGAGAAAATTTGAAATTTAACATTGCCATCACAACTTTTATTATAATAACAATGGGACCTGAGATTTCTTATAGCAGTGACCCACATATTAAAATGAGCATCCAAATGACATATTATCGAGCATTAGAAATAAGACACTTGAGAAGACATCATGACAAATAGTAGTGCGCCATCAGTGATTGATGGGTTGTGACACATTCTCCTGCGAAAACTGCGACGACTTCCTTAAGAGACGATTAAGAATTCCCTGCATTGCTTGCTGCTTTTTTTCAAAACCTCTGATTTTTCTCTCCTGATCCATCTTGGCAACTTTCATTTCTAGTATTTGTTTCATTTTGAGCTCTTCGATTTCCTGCATCTGTTCACTAGGTAGGACATTTTGATTTTCTGCAAATGTGGCATTTCCTGTTTTGTGTCTCTTGCTTGTATTGTAATCTTCACTTCTAGCTCACGGATGCATTGTTCAGAGAATGAATTATGTGATGAGATACCAAAGCTTGAAAGTATCATGGCGGAGGAGCTCTTTTCCTCAATAATCTGCACGTTGGGTACTTGTGGCAGAACTTCTTGTAAACATGCCCTCTTTTTGGTCTGCATCATGATTGAAAGCGTTGTTCGTGCACTATTAGTACATTATACTATGATGGCTCACACAATAATTTTGAAGCGAAGACATTATAAATTACTTACGGGTGCTAATACTGCAATCTATCTCATACTGGAATCCTTCTCGATGTTGTGGGAGTTTCCTGAAAACTCCGAATTGGATGTTCTCTGGTTGTTGTTTTTGGCCTTATGGAATAAGGACACTCGCATCAGTCCTACATATCATGTAATAATCAACAATATACATGATTTTAACAACTTATTTAAATTCTTACCATAGAGCTATGAGGGGTATCATATTTTGAATTGCCAGATGTACCGCTTACCACCACAACATGTATGTTTGCTTTTCCCTTGTCAGAAAATTGGTACGACACAAAGCAAAAACTTAGTAAGAGAGGAAGTGCATAAGTTTGAAACCTCAAGGGAAGCCAAAGTATTATGTACAGTTTCTGACCTCTCTCGAAATAGGCTTTCACCCCGCTTTATAGATAAAGCAACGGTCCATACGACCAACATCCGAAATCCTACTCATAACAACGGCTGGGGCAACAACCAATCATGACCAAGGAAACGAAAGAGTAATCGGAAAAAAGCCACCTAGTGGCTGCCACCAAGCGGCCCTACGACAACGAGTGGCTACCACCAAGCGGCCCTACGACGACGACAATCGACAGGCTGTAGCCAGAAGCACATCTATCATGAGACCGAGGCAATCACGGTCACGCTGCTTTGAGCGCGGGTGCCAGTTCTATAGAAAAGCAAGAAATTTAAGAAAGAGTCAGACGCCTACCTTGGAAGGACCTTCTCAATCACCATCTTATTACATGTCATCCATAGAGTCCAAGATAACGCTACAAAGATAAGCCAAAATAAGCGGTGATGATGGGTTTGTTGTGTAGCCCTGTACTAGAGGAACTCCGCGAGGTTTGGGACCCCCCATTCGGGCCTAAGCGCCTCGCGGACGTACGTCCATAGTACCTGTTGGGGAACGTAGTAATTCAAAAAATTCCTACGATCACACAAGATCTATCAAGGAGAAGCATAGCAACAAGACGGGAGAGTGTGTCCACGTACCCTCGTAGACCGAAAGCGGAGGCGTTATATTAACGCGGTTGATGTAGTCGAACGTCTTCACGATCCAACAGATCCAAGTACCGAACGTATGGCACCTCCATGTTCAGCACACGTTCAACTCGATGACGTCCCTCGAGCTCTTGATCTAGTAGAGGGTCGAGGGAGAGTTCCGTCAGCATGACGGCGTGGTGATGGTGTTGGTGATGTGGTCCACGCAGGGCTTCGCCTAAGAACTATGATGCTATGACCGGAGGAGTAAACTATGGAGGGGGGCACCGCACACGGCTAAGAGAACAATTGATGTGCTTTGGGGTGCCCCTGCCCCCATATACAAAGGAGGGAAGGAGGAGGCCGGCCACCACGGGGCGCGCCAGGGAGAGGGGAGTCCTACTAGGATTCCAATCCTAGTAGGATTCGGCCCCCCTTTTTTCCTTCTTCCGGAGGGAGAAAGGGGGAAAGGAGAGGGAGTAGGAGAAGGAAAGGGTGGCGCCGCCCACTTCCCTAATCCAATTAGGCCTCCTCCCTTGTGGGGGGGGGGGGGGGGCGCACCAGCCCCTTGTGGGCTGGTTAGCCTCCCTCCTATGGCCCATATGGCCCATATCTTTCCCCGGGGGGTTCCGGTAACCCCTCCGGTACTCCGTTATGTACCCGATACACTCTGAAACCCTTCCGGTGTCTAAATACTACCTTCCAATATATCAATCTTTACCTCTCGTCATGTCCGTGATCTTATCCGAGACTCCAAACAAACTTCGGTCACCAAAACACACAACTCATATATAAATCGTCATCGAACGTTAAGCGTGCGGACCCTACGGGTTCGAGAACTATGTAGACATGACCGAGACACATCTCCAGTCAATAACCAATAGCGGAACCTGGATGCTCATATTGGTCCCTACATATTCTAGGAAGATCTTTATCGGTCAAACCGCATAACAACATACGTCATTCCCTTTGTCATCGGTATGTTACTTTCCCAAGATTCGATCATCGGTATCCTCATACGTATTTCAATCTCATTACTGGCAAGTCTCTTTACTCATTCCGTAATGCATCATCCCGCAACTAACTCATTAGTCACATTGCATGCAAGGCTTATAGTGATGTGCATTACTGAGAGGGCCCAAAGATACCTCTCCGATACTCGGAGTGACAAATCCTAATCTCGATCTATGCCAACCCAACAAATACCTTCGGAGACACCTATAGAGCATCTTTATAATCACCCAGTTAAGTTGTGACGTTTGATAGCACACAAGGTGTCCCTCCGGTATTCGGGAGTTGCACAATCTCATAGTCAAAGGAATACGTATAAGTCATGAAGAAAGCAATAGCAATAAAACTAAACGATCATTATGCTAAGCTAACGGATGGGTCTTGTCCATCACATCATTCTCCTAATGATGTGATCCCGTTCATCAAATGGCAACACATGTCTATGGTCAGGAAACTTAACCATCTTTGATTAACGAGCTAGTCAAGTAGAGGCATACTAGGGACACTCTGTTTTGTCTATGTATTCACACATGTACTAAGTTTTCGGTTAATACAATTCTAGCATGAATAATAAACATTTATCATGATATAAGGAGATATAAATAACAACTTTATTATTGCCTCTAGGGCATATTTCCTTCAGTCTCCCACTCGCACTAGAGTCAATAATGTAGTTCACATCGTCATGTGGTTTAACACCAATAGTTCACATCTTTATGTGATTAGTTCACATCTCCATGTGACTAACACGCAAAAGGTTTGCTAGAGTCAATAATCTAGTTCACATCGCTATGTGATTCACACCCAAAGAGTACTAAGGTGTGATCATGTTTTCCTTGTGAGAGAAGTTTAGTCAACGGGTCTGCCACATTCACAGCCGTATGTATTTTGCAAATTTTCTACGTCTACAATGCTCTGCACAGAGCTACTCTAGCTAATTGCTCCCACTTTCAATATGTATCCAGATTGAGACTTAGAGTCATCCGGATCAGTGTCAAAGCTTGCATCGACGTAACCCTTTAGGACGAACTTTTTGTCACCTCCATAACTAAGAAACATGTCCTTATTCCACTAAGGATAATTTTGACCGCTGTCCAGTGATCCACTCCTGGATCACTATTGTACCGTCTTGCCAAACTCATGGTGAGGTACACAATAGGTCTGGTACATATTATATCATACTTTTCATTCTCTTTCTATTTTCTGCCGTGGTCGGGTTTTGAGTCTTTACTCAACTTCACACCTTGCAACACAGGAAAGAACTCCTTCTTTGATTATTCCATTTTGAACTACTTCAAAAACTTGTCAAGGTATGTACACATTGAAAAAACTTATCAAGCGTCTTGATCTATATCTATAGATCTTGATGCTCAATATGTAAGCAGCTTCACAGAGATCTTTCTTTGAAAAACTCCTTTCAAACACTCCTTTATGCTTTCCAGAAAATTCTACATCATTTCTGATCAACAATATGTCATTCAGATATACTTGTCAGAAAGGCTGTAGTGCTCCCACTCACTTTCTTGTAAACACAGGCTTCACCAAAAGTCTGTATAAAACCATATGCTTTGATCACCTTATCAAAGCGTATATTCCAACTCCGAGATGCCTGCACCAGTCCATAGATGGATCGCTGGAGCTTGCGCACTTTGTTAGCACCTTTAGGATTGACAAAACCTTTTTGTTGCATCATATACAACTCTTCTTTAAGAAATCCATTAAGGAATGTAGTTTTGACATCCATTTGCCAGATTTCATAAAATGTGGCAATTGCTAACATGATTCGGACAGACTTAAGCATCGCTACGAGTGAGAAAATCTTATCGTACTCAACACCTTGAACTTGCCGAAAACTTTTTGCGACAATTCGAGCTTTGTAGATAGTAACACTACTATCAGCGTCCGTCTTCCTCTTGAAGATCCATTTATTCTCAATGGCTCGCCGATCATCGGGCAAGTTAATCAAAGTCCATACTTTGTTCTCATACATGGATCCCATCTCAGATTTCATGGCCTCAAGCCATTTCGCGGAATCTGAGCTCATCATCGCTTCCTCATAGTTCGTAGGTCCGTCATGGTCTAGTAACATGACTTCCAGAACAGGATTACCGTACCGCTCTGGTGCGGAGCGTACTCTGTTTGACCTACGAGGTTCGGTAGTAACTTGATCTGAAGTTTCATGGTCATCATCATTAGCTTCCTCACTAACTGGTGTAGGAATCACTGGAACTGATTTCTGTGATGAACTACTTTCCAATTCCGGAGAAGGTACAATTACCTCATCAAGTTCTGAATTCCTCCCACTCACTTCTTTCAAGAGAAACTTCTTCTCTAGAAAGGATCCATTCTTAGCAATGAATATCTTGCCTTCGGATCTGTGATAGAAGGTGTACCCAACAGTTTCCTATGGGTATGCTATGAAGACGCGTTTCTCCGATTTGGGTTCGAGCTTATCAGGTTGAAGCTTTTTCACATAAGCATCACAGCCCCAAACTTTAAGAAATGATAGCTTAGGTTTCTTGCTAAACCACAGTTCATATGGTGTCATCTCAACGGATTTAGATGGTGCCCTATTTAACATGAATGCAGCTGTCTCTAATGCATAACCCCAAAACGATAGTGGTAAATCGGTAAGAGACATCATAGATCGCACCATATCCAATAAAGTATTGTTACGACATTCGGACACACCATTATGCTGTGGTGTTCCAGGTGGCGTGAGTTGTGAAATTTATTCCACATTGTTTTAGATGAAGACCAAACTCATAACTCAAATATTCACCTCCACGATCAGATCGTAGAAACTTTATTTTCTTGTTACGATGATTTTCCACTTCACTCTGAAATTCTTTGAACTTTTCAAATGTTTCAGACTTGTGTTTCATTAAGTAGATATACCCATATCTGCTCAAATCATATGTGAATGTCAGAAAATAATGATACCCGCCGCGAGCCTCAACACTCATCAGACCGCATACATCGGTATGTATTATTTCCAATAAGTTAGTGGCTCGCTCCATTGTTCTGGAGAACGGAGTCCTAGTCATCTTGCCCATGCGGCATGGTTCGCAAGCATCAAATGATTCATAATCAATTGATTCCAAAAGTCCATCCGCATGGAGTTTCTTCATGCGCTTTACACCAATATGACCTAAACGGAAGTGCCACTAGTATGTTGCATGATAACCCACAAGTATAGGGGATCAATTGTAGCCTCTTTCGATAAATAAGAGTGTCGAACCCAACGAGGAGCTAAAGGTAGAACAAATATTCCCTCAAGTTCTATCGACCACCGATACAACTCTACGCACGCTTAACGTTCGCTTTACCTAAAACAAGTATGAAACTAGAAGTACTTTGTAGGTGTTGTTGGATAGGTTTGCAAGATAATAAAGAGAGCATAAATAAAAACTAGGGGCTGTTTAGGTAAAGAACAATAAAGTAAATATAGCGACTGTGGAAAAGTGGTGGTAGGAGTTGCGAAATTGTCCCTAAGCAATTGACTACTTTACTAGACCGGTAGCAAGTTTTATGTGGGAGAGGCCACCGCTAGCATGTCATCCCTGACTTGGAATTCTATGCATTTATGATTGGAACTATTAGCAAGCGTCCGCAACTACTAACGTTCATTAAGGTAAAACCCAACCATAGCATTAAGATATATTGGTCCCCCTTCAATCCCGTATGCATCAATTTCTATGCTAGGTAGAAGCTTCTGTCACTCTTGCCCTCCAATACATAGTCCTATCAACATACAACTAACCCTATGATGTGATCCACGCGCGCGCTCATATGATGGGCACCAAAGGACAGCAACATAACCACAAGCAAATTAAATCGATCATAGCAATTCATCAACCACCGATAGGACAACGAAAATCTACTCAGACATCTTAGGATGGCAACACATCATTGGATAATAATATGAAGCATAAAGCACCATGTTCAAGTAGAGGGTACAACGGGTTGCGGGAGAGTGGACCGTTGTAGATAGAGGGGGGAAGGTGATGGAGATGTTGGTGAAGATGGCGGAGGTGTTGGTGAAGATCGCGGTGATGATGATGGTGGCCACGGCAACGTTCTGGCGCCGCCGGAAGAGAGGGGGAGAGGGGCCCCTTCTTCTTCTTCCTTGACCTCCTCCCTAGATGGGAGAAGGGTTTCCCCTCTGGTCCTTGGCCTCCATGGCATGGGAGGGGCGAGAGCCCCTCCGAGATTGGATATGTCTCTCTGTCTCTGCTTCTGTGCTCTGGTATTATGCCCTTTCACCGTTTCTTATACATCCGGAGATCCGTAACTCCGATTGGATTGAAACCTTCGCCCAGATTTTTGTCCGAAAATTAGCTTTCTTGCGGCAAAAGAATAGTAGTAACCGCCTTACGAGGGGTCCACGAGGGTCAGGGGCGTGCCCAGGGGGGCAGGCGCGCCCCCTGCCTCGTGGCCACCTCGGGCACCGTCTCGTGTTGATTCTTCCTCCCATATTTCCTAAATATTCCAAAAATATTCTCCGTCCATTTTTATCCCATTTGGACTCCATTTGATATGGGGTTTCTGCGAAACATAAAACATGCAACAAACAGGAACTGGCACAGGGCACTGGATCAATATGTTAGTCCCAAAAATAGTATAAAAAGATGCCAAAAGTATACGAAAGTTGTATAATATTGGCATGGAACAATAAAAAATTATAGATACGGCGAAGACGTATCAGCATCCCCAAGCTTAATTCCTGCTCGTCCTCGAGTAGGTAAATGATAAAAAAGATAATTTTTGATGTGGAATGCTACCTAGCATAATCTTGATCATGTATCTAATCATGGCATGAATATTAAGACACGAGTGATTCAAAGCAACAGTCTATCATTTGACATAAAAACAATAATACTTCAAGCCCACTAATAAAGCAATCATGTCTTTTCAAAATAACATGGCCAAAGAAATTTATCCCTACAAAATCATATAGTCTGGCTATGCTCCATCTTCACCACACAAAATATTCAAATCATGCACAATCCCGATGACAAGCCGAGCAATTGGTCATCTTTTTAATACTCTTCAGCTTTTTCAACCCCCACACAATACATGAGCGCAAGCCATGGACATAGCACTATAGGTGGAATAGAATAATATGATGGGGGTTATGTGGAGAAGACAAAAAGGAGAAAGTCTCACATTGACGCTGCTAATCAACGGGCTATGGAGATGCCCATCAATTGATGTCAATGCAAGGAGTAGGGATTGCCATGCAACGGATGCACTAGAGCTATAAGTATATGAAAGCTCAAACTGAAAACTAAGTGGGTGTGCATCCAACTTGCTTGCTCATGAAGACCTCGGGCATTTGAGGTAGCCCATCATCGGAATATACAAGCCAAGTTCTATAGTGAAAATTCCCACTAGTATATGAAAGTGATAACTCAAGAGACTCTCTATATGAAGAACATAGTGCTACTTTGAAGCACAAGTGTGGTAAAAGGATAGTAACATTGCCCCTTTTCCTTTTTTTGCGGGCTTCTTTGGCCCCCCTTTTTTAGGCTTCTTTGGCCTCTCTTTTTTTGGGCAATGCTCTAATAATGATGATCATCACACTTTTATTTACTTACAACTCAGTATTACAACTCGATACTAGAACAAAGATATGACTCTATATGAATGCCTCCGGCGGTGTACCGGGATGTGCAATGATCTAGCGTAGCAAAGATATCAAAAAATGGACAAGCCATGAAAATATCATGCTAGCAATCTTACGATCATGCAAAGCAATATGACAATGAATGCTCAAGTCATGTATATGATGATGATTGAAGTTGCATGGCAATATATCTCGGAATGGCTATGGAAATGCCATGATAGGTAGATATGGTGGCTGTTTTGAGGAAGATATAAGGAGGTTTATGTGTGACAGAGCGTATTGTATCACGGGGTTTGGATGCACCGGTGAAGTTTGCACCAACTCTCGAGGTGAGAGAGGGCAATGGATGGTACTGAAGAGGCTAACAATGATGGAAGGGTGAGAGTGCGTATAATCCATGGACTCAACATTAGTCATAAAGAACTCACATACTTATTGCAAAAGTCTATTAGCTATCGAAACAAAGTACTACTATGCATGCCCCTAGGGGGATAGATTGGTAGGAAAAGACCATCGCTCGTCCCGGACCGCCACTCATAAGGAAGACAATCAATAAATAAATTATGCTCCTACTTCATCACATAACGGTTCACCATACGTGCATGCTACGGGAATCACAAACTTCAACACAAGTATTTCTACAATCCACAACTACCCACTAGCATGACTCTAATATCACCATCTTTATATCGCAAAACTATTGCAAGGAATCAAACTTACCATATTCAGTGACCTACAAGTTTTATGTAGGATTTTATGACTAACCATGTGAATGACCAGTTCCTGTCATCTCTCTAAATAGATATAAGTGAAGCAAGAGAGTTTAATTCTTTCTACAAAAGATATGCCCACGCTCTAAAAAATATAAGTGAAGCAAAAGAGCATTCTACAAATGGCGGTTTTCTATGTGAAGAGAAACAGGCAATCCAAACTTCAAATGATATAAGTGAAGCACATGAAGCATTCTATAGAGCCATACTCAAAAGATATAAGTGAAGTGCAAAGAGCATTCTATAAATCAACCAAGGACTATCTCATACCAGCACGGTGCATAAAAAAAGTGAAAACTAAATGCAAAAGACGCTCCAGGATTTACACATATCGCATGAACGAAACGAATCCAAAAACATACAGATACTTGTTGAAGAAAGAGGGGATGTGTCGGGGGGATGGACCCCGGGCAGGCAACGGAACCCGGATCCTCTTCAAAAATTACGGGGCTGGCACCGCCCCTCAATACCGGTGCGCGCTTGGCCGGGTCGCTCGACCCGGCCAAGCCCCGCAAGCCACCGGACTAGCCGACCCGGCAAGACACGTCGACTCGGCCCCAACAACTGGCGCAAGACAGCCGAACCCGGCACGGCCAAAGCCTCCTCACCAAGCCAGCGCCAACCATGGCGTGCTACACAATCCAGCCGCGGGTCAACTCCCGTCCCATCCAGGCCGTATGACGGGGACGAGACTTCAATCAACGATGACCGAGGCAACAGTGCCCCGCCCATGCCTCTGGTCAGCAGGAACGTGGCAACAATGCCCCTCACCTACCCGCTGACCAGGGCCAGCGTGGCAACAGTGCCCCCATCCTCACCGCTAACGACAGCAAGCGGCAACCTGACGGAGAGCACTGTACGCAACCCAACTCGGCCACACCCTGACGATCGACAAGACGGCGCACAGTCCCCCTAGGCTTGCGGGGCCCGCGCCTAGGGGAACCCGGCGAACCACAAGCCCTCGGCGGGGCCCTGCCCGGGACCCCGGACACCGACAACACGGACCTACCGACTTATAACATTACCATTGTACCCCCGGGGGGTTGGACTATAAAACCCCCCAGGAGCCCACGATCATTCGGGGACGAAGAAGGAGGACTAGCCACCAAATAGCAACACCAGAGAGAAGGAGCAGCCCAAGCCTTGGCCAGCTTCCTTCCTCCATACAGCTCCAGGAGCAACATTGTACTATCGATCATCCAACTACACTCGGCAGGATTAGGGGTATTATCTCTCCGGAGAGCCCCGAACCTGGGTATGTCCGGCGTCCCGCGCCCGCTCATGCCAACCTCGCCTCTGGAGCCCACCAGCGCCCTCGAGCCTCCTCCTCTCTTTAGCCATCCCTTGGCATCTGCCGTGGGCCCACCACGACAGGATGCCTTCCGGGGCATCCCCAAGCTTAGACGCTTGAGTCTCCTGGAATATTTACTTGGGGTGCCTTGGGCATCCCCAAGCTTGATCTCTTGCCTCTCCTCCTTATCCTCATATCGAAACATCCTCGATCTTCGAACACTTCATCCACACAAAACTTCAACAGAAAACTCGGTAAGATCCGTTAGTATAATAAAGCAAATCACTACTCTAAGTACTGTTGCAAACCAATTCATATTTTGTTTTTGCATTGTAGCTACTGTAATATAACTTTTCCATGGCTTAATCCACTGATAGAAATTCATAGTTTCATCAAAACAAGCAAACTATGCATCAAAAACAGAATTTGTCTAAAACAGAACAGTCTGTAATAATCTGAACATTCACCATACCTCTGGTACTCCAAACATTCTACCAAAATTAGGAAAAATAAAAACTTTGTACAGAAAGACAGTGCAAAAAGTTTCAGAACCATTTGACGTTCCAGTAAAAAATGTAAAATCACGCACTACAGCCAAATTTTCTGCCCTGCACCGCACAAACCAACAAGCATCGTAAACATCCTAAAGGCAAACCTTGGCACAGTATTTTTATAATACAATGGAATTGTACAAGGGGATAATTATTTTTGCTGAAAAGTTTCAGTAATCAAGATTCATAAAGTTTCCGTGAGCATGAACAAAGTTCAAGGAGCTCCCCCACTTCAACAATGCTTGTCCCTCTCACTTTCACTTTCCTTTTTGAAAAAGTTTTAGGTTCCCCTCTTTATTTTTTTGTTTTTAAACTATATAAAATCACTCAACAGAAATAAATGACTCTCTAAAACTTCCGGGTTGTCTCCCTGGCAGCGCTTTCTTTAAAGCCATTAAGCTAGGCGTAAAGTGCTCAAGTAATGAATCCACCCAGATCCCAAGGTATATCAAAGCCAATTTTAATTAACATTGATTTAGCATTTAGTAGTGAGCACAAGACAACATATATCAAGCAATGACGAAGTCTAACTCTCTTCCTATGCATCGGCATGTCATAAAAGAACAATTCATGCACACATAGTAAAGGCCAATGCATAGTATAAACCGTTTCTTGCAATTCTATTGTGTGGGAAACATAGAGAGGTGGAGATATAGTTCCTCTCTCATAATAATTGCAAGTAGGAGCAGCAAGCACATGCATATTATATTCATCAGTCATCATGTGCAATAGTAAAACGCAACCCATCAATATAATCCTTAATAAGGGCAAATTTCTCCGATATAGTGTAGTCAGGAGAATTCAAAAAGATAATAGGACTATCATGTGTGGGTGCAATAGCAACAATTTCATGTTTAACATAAGGAACTATAGCAAGTTCATATCCATAAGCATAACTCATATTGGCATCTTGGCCACAAGCATAGCAAGCATCATCAAAAAGGGATATTTCAAAAGAATCAACAAGATCATAACAGTCATCATAGCAATCATCCTTCGGTGATCATGAAGGGAAATTAAATAATATATGAGTTTAAGAGTTACTCTCATTAGAAGGTGGGCACGGGTGATCAAACCGCTCTTCCTCCTTTTGTTCTTCGCTATCCTCCTCATCTTTTTCATCCAGTGAGCTCACAATGTCATTAATTTCTTCTTCCATAGACTCCTGCGAAATATTAGTCTCTTCTTGGACAGCAGGGGAGTCCTCAATATATGGTTTAACATAGGCATCAGAAGCATAATTATCATAACAATATCCAAGTATGGCAAGATTTTCAGATTTGTAAAGAGTAGCATCATACTTTTCAATCAAAGAAGCAATTTCATAAGCACCCTTAAAAGCAACAAATTCTTAAATTTGTTGAACATCATAGTAATTATAAACACCCTTAGCATAAGAAGATACGATTCCATTATCACTAAACTCACATTGGTAGGGAAGGTTTTTCTTAGGGTCTTCAGAACAACAAGTAAAATCATATAATTCACATAAATTCCAGGCATAGCATTGCATAGTATTAATTTGATGCTGTAAAACTTTCCCTTTTTGAGATAAGTGGTGTCGCACATAACAAGCATGCCCATCTAAAGATTTGCCCTCAACTAAGCTAGTTGGGGTTTCAGCATGAGCACAAAGGGATCAAAGATGATCCAAGTAAAAAGCTTCAGCAGTGTGATAGATTTTGAGTGGTTCTTCAACCATTGGTTCAGCAGGCACAACTAAATTTTTGGTATTTTGCATTTCCTACCCATAACTAAAGATAGAAAACAACTAAGAACAGCAAATAAAGATTACTTAGTGATAAAGCAAACAAGCACACACGAGAATATTCACCCCACGCTATGGCTCCCCGGCAACGGCACCAGAAAAAGGTCTTGATAACCCACAAGTATAGGGGATCAATTGTAGCCTCTTTCGATAAGTAAGAGTGTCGAACCCAACGAGGAGCTAAACATAGAACAAATATTCCCTCAAGTTCTATCGACCACCGATACAACTCTACGCACGCTTAACGTTCGCTTTACCTAAAACAAGTATGAAACTAGAAGTACTTTGTAGGTGTTGTTAGATAGGTTTGCAAGATAATAAAGA
Source organism: Aegilops tauschii subsp. strangulata (assembly GCF_002575655.3). Taxonomy (NCBI): domain Eukaryota; kingdom Viridiplantae; phylum Streptophyta; class Magnoliopsida; order Poales; family Poaceae; genus Aegilops; species Aegilops tauschii. The sequence goes on along the minus strand of NC_053040.3, from coordinate 419,823,394 downwards.
GAGCGTACATTAAAAACTAGGGGCTATTTAGGTAAAGAAGCAATAAATTAAATATAGCGAGTGTGGAAAAGTGGTGGTAGGAGTTGCGAAATTGTCCCTAAGCAATTGACTACTTTACTAGACCGATAGCAAGTTTTATGTGGGAGAGGCCACTGCTAGCATGTCATCCCTGACTTGGAATTCTATGCACTTATGATTGGAACTATTAGCAAGCGTCCGCAACTACTAACGTTCATTAAGGTAAAACCCAACCATAGCATTAAGATATATCGGTTCCCCTTCAATCCCGTATGCATCAATTTCTATGCTAGGTAGAAGCTTCTGTCACTCTTGCCCTCCAATACATAGTCCTATCAACATACAACTAACCCTATGGTGTGATCCACGCGCGCGCTCATATGATGGGCACCAAAGGACAGCAACATAACCACAAGAAAATTAAATCAATCATAGCAATTCATCAACCACCGATAGGACAACGAAAATCTACTCAGACATCTTAGGATGGCAACACATCATTGGATAATAATATGAAGCATAAAGCACCATGTTCAAGTAGAGGGTACAGCGGATTGCGGGAGAGTGGACCGTTGTAGATAGAGGGGGGAAGGTGATGGAGATGTTGGTGAAGATGGCGGAGGTGTTGGTGAAGATCGCGGCGATGATGATGGTGGCCACAACAGCGTTTTGGCGCCACCGGAAGAGAGGGGGAGAGGGGCCCCCCTTGTTCTTCTTCGTCTTCTTCTTCCTTGACCTCCTCCCTAGATGGGAGAAGGGTTTACCCCTCTGGTCCTTGGCCTCCATGGCATGGGAGGGGCGAGAGCCCCTCCGAGATTGGATCTGTCTGTCTCTCTCTGTTTCTGCGCTCTGGTATTCTGCCCTTTCACCGTTTTTTATATATCCAGAGATCCATAACTCCGATTGGATTGAAACCTTTGCCCAGATTTTTCTCCAAAAATTAGCTTTCTTGCGGCAAAAGAATATCAGCAACCGCCTTACGAGGGCCCACGAGGGTCAGGGGCGCGCCCAGGGGGGCAGGGGCGCCCCCTGCCTCGTGGCCACCTCGGGCACCGTCTCGTGTTGATTCTTCCTCCCATATTTCCTAAATATTCCAAAAATATTCTCCATCCGTTTTTATCCCGTTTGGACTCCGTTTGATATGGGGTTTCTGCGAAACATAAAACATGCAAAAAACAGGAACTGGCACAGGGCACTGGATCAATATGTTAGTCCCAAAAATAGTATAAAAAGATGCCAAAAGTATATGAAAGTTGTATAATATTGGCATGGAACAATCAAAAATTATAGATACGACAGAGACGTATCATTATCAACTTTGCATCTTTTGGCATCAATATTATGAATATGTGTATCACTATGATCAAGATTCAATAAACCATTCACCTCGGGTGTATGATCACAGAAGGTTTTATTCATGTAAACAGAATAACAATTATTTTTGACTTAAATGAATAACCGTATTGCAATAAACATGATCCAATCATATTATGCTCAACGTAAACACCAAATAACATTTATTTTAGGTTCAACACTAATCCTGAAGGTAAAGGGAGTGTGCGATGGTGATCTTATCAACCTTGTAATCACTTCCAACACACATCATCACCTCGCCCTCAACTAGTCTCTGTTCATTTTGTAACTCCTGTTTCAAGTTACTAATCATAGCAACTGAACCACTATCAAATACCCAGGGGCTACTATGAACACTAGTAAAGTACACATCAATAACATGTATATCATATATACTTTTGTTCACTTTGCCATCCTTCTTATCCGCCAAGTATTTGAGGAAATTCCGCTTCAAGTGACAATTTCCTTTGTAGTAGAAGCACTCAGTTTCAGGCTTGGGTCTAGCTTTGGGCTTCCTCATGGGAGTGGCAACTTGCTTGCCATTCTTCTTGGAGTTCCCTTTCTTTCCCTTGCCCTTTTACTTGAAACTAGTGGTCTTGTTAACCATCAACACTTGATGCTTTTCTTGATTTCTACCTTCGCAGATTTCAGCATCGTGAAGAGCTCAGGGAATCGTTTTCGTCATCCCTTGCATATTATAGTTCATCACGAAGTTCCAGTAACTTGGTGATAGTGACTAGAGAACTCTGTCAATCACTATCTTATTTGAAAGATTAACTCCCACTTGATTTAAGCGATTGTAGTACTCACACATTCTGAGCACATGCTCACTGGTCTCATACCTCTCGACTCGGGCATGAGTCTGAAATACCAATTTCATCTCTTGGAACATCTTATATGCTCCTTGGCGTTTAAAACATTTTTGAAGTCCCGGTTCTAAGCCGTAAAGCATGGCGCACTAAACTATCAAGTAGTAATCATACCGAGCTTGCCAAACGTTCATAACGTCTGCATCTGCTCCTGCAATAGGTCTGTCACCTAGCGGTGCATCAAGGACACAATTCTTCTGTGCAGCAATGAGGATAATCCTCAGATCACGGACCTAGTCCGCATCATTGCTACTATCATCTTTTAACTTATTTTTCTATAGGAACATATCAAAAATAAAACAGGGGAGCTATACGCGAGCTATTGATCTACAACATAGATATGCAAAAACTATCAGGACTAAGTTCATGATAAATTGAAGTTCAATGAATCATATTACTTAAGAACACCCACTTAGATAGACATCCCTCTAGTCATCTAAATGATCACGTGATCCATATCAACTAAACCATGTCCGATCATCACGTGAGATGGAGTAGTTTTCAATGGTGAACACCACTATGTTGATCATATCTACTATATGATTCACGTTCGACCTTTCGGTCTTAGTGTTCCGAGGCCATATCTGCATATGCTAGGCTCGTGAAGTTTAACCCGAGTATTTTGCACGTTCAAAACTGGCTTGCACCCGTTGTATGTGAACGTAGAGCTTATCACACCCGATCATCACGTGGTGTCTCGGCACGACGAACTGTAGCAGCGGTGCATATTCAGGGAGAACACTTGTACCTTGAAATTTAGCGAGGGATCATCTTATAATGCTACCACCGTACTAAGCAAAATAAGATGCATAAAGGATAAACATCACATGCAACCAAAATATGTGACATGATATGGCCATCATCATCTTATGCCCTTGATCTCCATCTCCAAAGCACCGTCATGATCTCCATCGTCACCGGCTTGACACCTTGATCTCCATCGTAGCGTCGTTGTTGTCTCGCCAACAGTTGCTTCCCCGACTATCGCCACCGCTTAGTGATAAAGTAAAGCAATTACATGGCGATTGCATTTCATACAATAAAGCGACAACCATAAGGCTCCTGCCAGTTGCCGATAAATTTTACAAAACATGATCATCTCATACAACAATTTATATCTCATCACGTCTTGACCATATCACATCACAACATGCCCTACAAAAATAAGTTAGACGTCCTCTACTTTGTTGTTGCAAGTTTTACGTGGCTGCTACGGGCTTCTAGCAAGAACCGTTCTTACCTACGCATCAAAACCACAATGATTTTTCGTCAAGTGTACTGTTTTAACCTTCAACAAGGACCGGGCATAGTCAAACTCCATTCAACTAAAGTTGGAGAAACAGACACCCGCCAGGCACCTGTGTGCGAAGCACGTCGGTAGAACCAATCTCATGAACGAGGTCATGTAATGTCGGTCCGGGCCACTTCATCCAACAATATCGCCGAATAAAAGTAATACGTTGGTGGTAAGGAGTATGACTATTATCGCCCACAACTCATTGTGTTCTACTCGTGCATATAACATCTACGCATAGACCTGGCTTGGATGCCACTGTTGGGGAACGTAGTTATTCAAAAAAAATCCTACGATCACGCAAGATCTATCTAGGAGAAGCATAGCAATGAGACGGGAGAGTGTGTCCACGTACCCTCATAGACCAAAAGCGGAAGCGTTATATTAACGCGGTTGATGTAGTCAAACGTCTTCACGATCCAACCGATCCAAGTACCGAACGTACGGCACCTCCGTGTTCGGCACACGTTCAGCTCAATGACGTCCCTCGAGCCCTTGATCATGTAGAGTATCGAGGGAAAGTTCCGTCAGCACGACGGAATGGTGACGGTGTTGGTGATGTGATCCATGCAGGGCTTCGCCTAAGCACTACGATGCTATGACCGGAGGAGTAAACTGTGGAGGGGGGCACCGCACATGACTAAGAGAACAATTGATGTGCTTTGGGGTGCCCCCTGCCCCCGTATATAAAGGAGGGGAGGAGGAGGCCAGCCACCAAGGGGCACGTCAGGGAGAGGGGAGTCCTACTAGGACTCCAGTCCTAGTAGGATTCAGCCCCCTGCCGGATGCGGTTCATCATGTAACAGTCATAACATAGGGTGACACAGAACTAGCTCCAATTCATCAATGTAATGTAGGCATGTATTCCGAATATAGTCATACGTGCTTATGGAAAAGAACTTGCATGACATCTTTTGTCCTACCCTCCCGTGGCAGCGGGGTCCTAGTGGAACCTAAGGGATATTAAGGCCTCCTTTTAATAGAGTACCGGACCAAATCATTAACACATAGTGAATACATGAACTCCTCAAACTATGGTCATCACCGGGAGTGGTCCCAATTATTGTCAGTTCGGGGTTGCCGAATCATAACACATAGTAGGTGACCATAGACTTGCAAGATAGGATCAAGAACTCACATATATTCATGAAAACATAATAGGTTCAGATCGGAAATCATGGCACTCGGGCCCTAGTGACAAGCATTAAGCATAGCAAAGTCATAGCAACATCAATCTCAGAACATAGTGGATACTAGGGATCAAACCCTAACAAAACTAACTCGATTACATGATAAATCTCATCTAACCCATCACCGTTTAGCAAGCCTACGATGGAATTACTCACGCACGGCGGTGAGCATCATGAAATTGGTGATGGAGGATGGTTGATGATGACGACGGCGAAGGATTCCCCTCTCTGGAGCCCCGAACGGACTCCAGATCAGCCCTCCCGAGAGGTTTTAGGGCTTGGCGGCGGCTCTGTATCGTAAAACGCGATGAATCCTTCTCTCTGATTTTTTCTCCCCGAACACGAATATATGGAGTTGGAGTTGAGGTCGGTGGAGCGTCAGGGGGCCCACGAGGCAGGGGGCACGCCCAGGGGGGCAGGCGTGCCCCCCACCCTCGTGGACAGGTGGAGGCCCCCCTGACGTGGATTGTTCTTCTAGTATTTTTAATATTTTCCAAAAAAAAGTTCCGTGGAGTTTCAGGTCATTCCGAGAACTTTTGTTTCTGCACATAAATAACACCATGGAAAGTCTGCTGAAAACAGCGTCAGTCCAATTTAGTTCCATTCAAATCATGCAAGTTAGAGTCCAAAACAAGGGCAAAAGTGTTTGGAAAAGTAGATACGACGGAGACGTATCAACTCCCCCAAGCTTAAACCTTTGCTTGTCCTCAAGCAATTCAGTTGATAAACTGAAAGTGATAAAGAAAAACTTTTACAAACTCTGTTTGCTCTTGTTGTTGTAAATATGTAAAGCCAGCATTCAAGTTTTCAGCAAAGATTATGACTAACCACATTCACAATAACATTTAGGTCTCATGTTTCCTCATGTTAATGGCATAATCAACTAGCGAGCAATAATAATAAATCTCGGATGACAACACTTTCTCAAAACAATCATGATATGATATAACAAGATGGTATCTCGCTAGCCCTTTTTGAGACCGCAAAACATAAATGCAGACACCTTTAAAGATCAGGGACTGACTAAACATTGTAATTCATGGTAAAAGAGATCCAATCATAGTCATACTCAATATAAATTAATAGTAATGGATGCAAATGACAGCAGTGCTCTCCAGCTGGTGCTTATGATAAGAGGGTGATGACTCAACATGAAAGTAAATAGATAGGCCCTTCACAGAGGGAAGCAGGGATTTGTAGAGGTGCCAGAGCTCGATTTTAAAGCAGAGATAAATAATATTTTGAGCGGCATACTTTCATTGTCAACATAACAACCAAGAGATGGCGATATCTTCCATGCTACACACATTATAGGCGGTTCCCAAACAGAATGGTAAAGTTTATACCCCCCTCCACCAACAAGCATCAATCCATGGCTTGCTCGAAACAACGAGTGCCTCCAACTAACAACAGTCCTAGGGGGAGTTTTGTTTGCAATTATTTTGATTTAGTTTGCATAAAGCATGGGACTGGGCATCCCGCTGACCAGCCATTTTCTTGTGAGTGAGGAGCAGAGTCCACTCCTCTTGAGAATAACCCACCTAGCATGGAAGATACGGACAGCCCTACTTGATACATGAGCTATTCGAGCATACAAAACAAAATTTCATTTGAAGGTTTAGAGTTTGGCACATACAAATTTACTTGGAACGGCAGGTAGATACCGCATATAGGAAGGTATAGTGGACTCATCTGGAGTAACTTTGGGGTTTAAGGGATTGGATGCACAAGCAGTATTCCTGCTTAGTACAAGTGAAGGCTAGCAAAAGACTGTGAAGCGACCAACTAGAGAGCGACAACAGTCATGAACATGCGTTAAAATTAATAAACATTGAGTACAAGCATGAGTAGGATATAATCCACCATGAACATAAATATCGTGAAGGCTATGTTGGTTTTGTTTCAACTACATGCGTGAACATGTGCCAAGTCAAGTCACTTGAATCATTCAAAGGAGGATACCACCCCACTATACCACATCACAACCATTTTAGTAGCATGTTGGCATGCAAGGTAAACCATTATAACTCATAGCTAATCAAGCATGGCATAAGTAACTATAATCTCTAATTGTCATTGCAAACATGTTTATTCATAATAGGCTAAATCAGGAACGATGAATTAATCATATTTACAAAAACAAGAGTGGTCGAGTTCATACCAGCTTCTCTCATCTCAGTCAGTCCATCATATATCGTCATTATTGCCTTTCACTTGCATGACCGAACGATGTGAATAATAATAATAATAATGCACGTGCATTGGACTAAGCTGGAATCTGTGAGCATTCAATAAACAGGAGAAGACAAGGCAATATGGGCTCTTGGTTAAATAAACAATAATGCATATAAGAGCCACTTCAACAATTTAATCATGGTCTTCTCCTATCGACCCCCAAAGAAAAGAAAAGAAATAAAACTATTTACACGGGAAAGCTCCCAACAAGCAAAAGAAGAACGTGAAATCTTTTTGGGTTTTCTTTTAATTATTACTACTAAGCAAGAAAAGTAAACTAACTAAAAGCTACACTAATTTTTTTGGTTTTGTTAAGGTTTATTAAACACACAAGAAGAAAGTAAGAAAAAGGAAAATAAACTAGCATGGATATTACAGTGAAAGAGTATGAGCACCCACAACTAGCAATGAGTGTGTGAACATGAATGTAATGTCGGTGAGAAATACGTACTCCCCCAAGCTTAGGCTTTTGGCCTATGTTGGTTTATTGCCACGGATGGCCTGGCGGATATCCATAGTTGTAGTTGGGGTTGTACAGCGATGAGGAGGACTCCGATTGCACTGGTTGGCAATCATCTCCGGATCCCACTGGTAATTAGATTGTCGTGGAGGATCAAATTGTGGTTCCGGCTCTGGCTCTGTGGCTGATGTAGGGTTCCGGTAGGCGTGAATGGCCGCCAGCGGAACGAGATATGGGCCTGCAAATAAATCTAACAAGGAAGGAGCAGGCAAGGTAATAGTATCAGGGTGATGTTTATCAAAGAACAATTTGTATTTAAGCGCCCCTTCCCTATTCTTCACAATAAAATCATGCGCTACCATGCTCTTATAATCTAAATAAACAGTAGGCAGCAATTTTTCTTCTTTTTCATAGTGCCTAATAGGTATGTTATAGTATGCAGCAAGGCGTGAAGCATAAACACCTCCAAAGATGGGCCCCTTTGTACGGTTCAGACTTAACCGTTTTGCAATAATACCGCCCATACTAACAGAGTCATCACAGAATAAACCATGGAACAAAATAATAATATCAGGAACACTAAGGTTTCCACAGTTTCCGCGACCAATTAAGCAACGACTAGAAAATATAGCAAAGTAGCGTAAAACAGGAAAATGTATGCTAGTGATTCTTGCATCGGAAACCTTCCTAGTTTCCCCAACAGTAATAGTGTCAATAAACCCGTCCACATCTTTACGATGTGGTTCCTCTAAGCTACCCTCGAAAGGTATTTTGCAAACCTTGCAAAATTCATCTAGTGACATCTTCTTAACCACATCATATAAATGAATCTCTACTGAAGGAGGTGATTCCTTAGGATAATAGTAGAAGTTTTGCACAAAGGTATTGGTGAGTAAGAGATACTATTCGCGTTGGTCGCGGAGGAAGTCGGTGAGGCCTGCATTCTCATCCAATTCATAAAAATCATCATAAATCCCGGCTGCTCGTAGGAAATCATCGGAAGGCCATTCACACGACCGAACCTCCGCGGTGCGAGGCAGATTATATTTGGGCCTCTCTGCTTCTTCACTCTGCTTTTCCTTCGAGCTTCGGCTCAATGAGCCCCTCAAAAATCTCTTCATTATTTTCTGAAAATTTCTGAAATTTTTAGTAACTTCAAACAAAAGTGAACCAAGCTCAACAAAATTGATAGCAACTACTCCTACAAGTGCCTAGAGCCTATATCATGCATTAGAACTACTTGGAACCATATGAATTTGACATGCAAGCTCAAGAACATGGTCACCTAGGCAGCACAAATTTGCAATGAATAAAGCACTAGAACAAAAACTAATTGGACCAATGGAGGAGTCACATACCAAGGAACAATCCCCCAAAGCAGTTTTGTGAGAGGTGCTTTGAGCAAGGAGATCGAAAATCGCAGCAAAATGAGCTAGAACTCGTGCTTGAGCTGGATGGTGATTTTTTGGGAGGAAGAAGAAGTGTGTGGGTGCAGGAATAAGTGGAGGAGAGTCACCGTGGGCCCACGAGGCAGGGGGCGCGCCCTGGACCCTCGTGGCCAGGTGCTTGCTCCCCCTGCTGTGTTCTCAGTGCCAGTTATTCTCAAATATTCCGGAAAAAATCATATTAAATTGGCAGGTCATTTGGAGAACTTTTATTTTCGGGGTATTTTTATATTGCACGGATAATTCAGACAGAAAAATACTATTTTTACTTTATTTAATCTAAATAACAGAAAGTAAAAGGAGGGTACAGAAGGTTGTGCCTTCTAGTTTCATCCATCTCATGCTCATCAAAAGGAATCCACTAACAAGGTTGATCAAGTCTTGTTAACAAACTCATTCCGACTAACATGGAACCGGAGAAATTTCGAATAACACTATGTTACCTCAATGGGGATATGCACATCCCCTACAATAAGACTATCATATTTCTTCTTGATAGTAGGAAGAGGAAATTCAAAACCTCCAAAAATAATCGATGGAATTTTTCCAATAGAATTAATATTGTGGACTTGAGGTTGTTTCCTCGTTAAGTGTACCATATGCTCATTACCATTAACATGAAAAGTGACATTGCCTTTGTTGCAATCAATAACAGCCCCTGCAGTATTCAAAAAAGGTCTTCCAAGAATAATAGACATACTATCGTCCTCGGGAATATCAAGAATAACAAAGTCCGTTAAAATAGTAACGTTTGCAACCACAACAGGCACATCCTCACAAATACCAACAGGTATAGCAGTTGATTTATCAGCCATTTGCAAAGATATTTCAGTAGGTGTCAACTTATTCAAATCAAGTCTACGATATAAAGAGAGAGGCATAACACTAACACCGGCTCCAAGATCACATAAAGCAGTTTGAACATAATTTCTTTTAATGGAGCATGGTATAGTGGGTACTCCTGGATCTCCAAGTTTCTTTGGTATTCCACCCTTAAAAGTGTAATTAGCAAGCATGGTGGAAATTTCAGCTTCTGGTATCTTTATTTTATTTGTAACAATTTCCTTAATATACTTAGCATAAGGATTCATTCTGAGCATATCAGTTAATCGCATACGCAAAAACATAGGTCTAATCATTTCAGCAAAGCGCTCAAAATCCTCATCATCCTTTTTCTTGGATGGTTTGGGAGGAAAAGGCATGGGTTTCTGAACCCATGGTTCTCTTTCCTTACCGTGTTTCCTAGCAACAAAGTCTCTCTTATCATAACGTTGATTCTTTGATTGTGGGTTATCAAGATCAATAGCAGGTTCAATTTCTACATCATTATCGTTGCTAGGTTGAGCATCATCATGAACATCATCATTAACATTATCGCTAGGTTCATGTTCATTACCAGATTATGTTTCAGCATCAGAAATAGAAATATCATTAGGATTCTCTGGTGTTTCAGCAATAGGTTCACTAGAAGCATGCAAAGTCCTATCATTTTTCTTTTTCTTCTTTTTAGAAGGACTAGGTGCATCAATATTATTTCTCTGAGAATCTTGCTCAATTCTCTTAGGATGGCCTTCAGGATACAAATGTTCCTGAGTCATTTTACCAGTTCTAGTAGCCACTCTAACATCATAGTCATTATTCTTACTATTCAATTTATTGAGCAAATCATTTTGAGCTTTAAGTACTTGTTCTACTTGAGTGGTCACCATAGAAGCATGTTTACTAATGAGTTTAAGTTCACCTTTAACTCTAGACATATAATTACCCAAGTGTTCAAGCATATAATAATTTTGTTTTAATTGTCTACCAAAATAAGCATTGAAGTTTTCTTGTTTAACAATAAAGTTGTCAAACTCATCTAAGCATTGTCTAGCAGACTTATATTCAGGCATATCGCCTTCATCAAATCTATAGAGAGAATTTACCTTTACTACCTGTGTCGGGTTATCAATACCATGAGCTTCTTTAATAGGTGATGGATTAAGATCATACGTTTCTTCAACACGCGGTAAATTAAGGCCATGTATTTCTTCAATAGGAGGTAAATTCTTAACATCTTCAGCTTTAATACCTTTTTCTTTCATAGATTTCTTTGCCTCTTGCATATCTTCAGGACTGAGAAATAGAACACCTCTTTTCTTCGGAGTTGGTTTAGGAATAGGCTCAGGAGCTGGCTCAGGAAGTGTCCAATTATTTTCATTGGTCAACGTATTATTCAATAGAATTTCAGCGTCATCCGGTGTTCTTTCCCTGAAAACAGAACCAGCACAACTATCCAGGTAATCTCTGGAAACATCGGTTAGTCCATTATAAAAGATATCAAGTATTTCATTTTTCTTAAGAGGATGATCCGGCAAAGCATTAAGTAATTGGAGAAGCCTCCCCCCAAGCTTGTGGGAGACTCTCTTCTTCAATTTGCACAAAATTATATATATCCCTTAAAGCAGCTTGTTTCTTATGAGCGGGGAAATATTTAGCAGAGAAGTAATAAATCATATCCTGGGGACTACGCACACAACCAGGATCAAGAGAATTAAACCATATCTTAGCATCACCCTTTAATGAGAACGGAAATATTTTAAGGATATAAAAGTAGCGAGCTCTCTCATCATTAGTGAACAGGGTGGCTATATCATTTAATTTAGTAAGATGTGCCACACCAGTTTCAGATTCATAACCATAGAAAGGATCATATTCAACCAAAGCAATATATCAGGATCAACAGAGAATTCATAATCCTTATCAGTAACACAGATAGGTGAAGTAGCAAAAGCAGGGTCAGGTTTCATTCTAGCATTAAGAGATTGCTGCTTCCATTTAGCTAATAACTTCTTAAGATCACTTCTATCATTGCAAGCAAGAATAGCTCTAGCAACTTCTTCATCCAGAACATAACCCTCAGGCACAACAGGCAATTCATATTTATTAGGGGGAGAGTCTTCATCATCACTATCATCAAAATTATCAGTTTCAATAATTTCATTCTCTCTAGCCCTAGCAAGTTGTTCATCAAGAAATTCACCAAGTGGCACAGTAGTACCAAGCATAGAAGTAGTTTCATCATAAGTATCATGCATAGCATAAGTGGCATCATCAATAACATGCGACATATCAGAATTAATAACAGAAGCAGGTTTAGGTGTCGCAAGCTTACTCAAAACAGAAGGTGAATCAAGTGCAGAGCTAGATGGCAGTTCCTTACCTCCCCTCGTAGTTGAGGGATAAATTGTTGTTTTTGCGTCTTTCAAGTTCTTCATAGTGACCAGGAGATATAAATCAAAGAATATAGTTATGGTCCCCGGCAACGGCGCCAGAAAATAGTCTTGATAACCCACAAGTATAGGGGATCGCAACAGTTTTCGAGGGTAGAGTATTCAACCCAAATTTATTGATTCGACACAAGGGGAGCCAAAGAATATTCTCAAGTATTAGCAGTTGAGTTGTCAATTCAACCACACCTGGATAACTTAGTATCTGCATCAAAGTGTTTAGTAGCAAATTAGTATGGAAGTAACGGTAACGATAGCAAAAGTAATATTTTTGGGTTTTGTAGTGATTGTAACAGTAGCAACGGTAAAGTAAATAAGCGAAGAACAATATGTGAAAAGCTCGTAGGCATTGGATCGGTGAAGGAGAATTATGCCGGATGCGGTTCATCATGTAACAGCCGTAACATAGGGTGACACAGAACTAGCTCCAATTCATCAATGTAATGTAGGCATGTATTCCGAATATAGTCATACATGTTTATGGAAAAGAACTTGCATGACATCTTTTGTCCTACCCTCCCATGGCAGCGGGGTCCTAGGGGAACCTAAGGGATATTAAGGCCTCCTTTTAATAGAGTACCGGACCAAAGCATTAACACATAGTGAATACATGAACTCCTCAAACTACGATCATCACCGGGAGTGGTCCTGATTATTGTCACTTCGAGGTTGCCGGATCATAACACATAGTAGGTGACTATAGACTTGCAAGATAGGATAAAGAACTCACATATATTCATGAAAACATAATAGGTTCAGATCTAAAATCATGGCACTCGGGCCCTAGTGACAAGCATTAAGCATAGCAAAGTCATAGCAACATCAATCTCAGAACATAGTGGATACTAGGGATCAAACCCTAACAAAACTAACTCGATTACATGATAAATCTCATCCAACCCATCACCGTCCCGCAAGCCTACGATGGAATTACTCACGCACGGCGGTGAGCATCATGAAATTGGTGATGGAGGATGGTTGACGATGACGACGGCGACGGATTCCCCTCTCCGGAGCCCCGAACGGACTCCAGATCAGCCCTCCCGAGAGGTTTTACGGCTTGGCGGCGGCTCCGTATCGTAAAACGCGATGAATCCTTCTCTCTGATTTTTTCTCCCTGAACACGAATATATGGAGTTGGAGTTGAGGTCGGTGGAGCGTCAGGGGGCCCACGAGGCAGGGGGCGCGCCCCCACCCTTGTGGATAGGTGGAGGCCCCCTGACGTGGATTCTTCTTCCAGTATTTTTAATATTTTCCAAAAATAAGTTCCGTGGAGTTTCAGGTCATTCCGAGAACTTTTGTTTCTGCACATAAATAACACCATGGAAAGTCTGCTGAAAACAGCGTCAGTGCGGGTTAGTTCCTTTCAAATCATGCAAGTTAGAGTCCAAAACAAGGGCAAAAGTGTTTGGAAAAGTAGATATGACGGAGACGTATCAACTCCCCCAAGCTTAAACCTTTGCTTGTCCTCAAGCAATTCAGTTGATAAATTGAAAGTGATAAAGAAAAACTTTTACAAACTCTGTTTGCTCTTGTTGTTGTAAATAGGTAGAGCCAGCACTCAAGTTTTCAGCAAAGATTATGACTAACCACATTCACAATAACATTTAGGTCTCATGTTTACTCATGTCAATGGCATAATCAACTAGCGAGCAATAATAATAAATCTCGGATGACAACACTTTCTCAAAACAATCATGATATGATATAACAAGATGGTATCTCGCTAGCCCTTTCTGAGACCGCAAAACATAAATGCAGAGCACCTTTAAAGATCAAGGACTGACTAAACATTGTAATTCATGGTAAAAGAGATCCAATCATAGTCATACTCAATATAAATTAATAGTAATGGATGCAAATGACAGCAGTGCTCTCCAGCTGGTGCTTATGATAAGAGGGTGATGACTCAACATGAAAGTAAATAGATAGGCCATTCGCAGAGGGAAGCAGGAATTTGTAGAGGTGCCAGAGCTCGATTTTAAAGCAGAGATAATAATATTTTGAGCGGCATACTTTCATTGTCAACATAACAACCAAGAGATGGCGATATCTTCCATGCTACACACATTATAGGCGGTTCCCAAACAGAATGGTAAAGTTTATACTCCCCCTCCACCAACAAGCATCAATCCATGGCTTGCTCGAAACAACGAATGCCTCCAACTAACAACAGTCCCAGGGGGAGTTTTGTTTGCAATTATTTTGATTTAGTTTGCATAAAGCATGGGACTTGGCATCCCGCTGACCAGCCATTTTCTCGTGAGTGAGGAGCGGAGTCCACTCCTCTTGAGAATAACCCGCCTAGAATGGAAGATACGGACAGCCCTAGTTGATACATGAGCTATTCGAGCATACAAAACAGAATTTCATTTGAAGGTTTAGAGTTTGGCACATACAAATTTACTTGGAACGACAGGTACATACCGCACATAGGAAGGTATAGTGGACTCATCTGGAGTAACTTTGGGGTTTTAGGGATTGGATGCACAAGCAGTATTCCTGCTTAGTACAAGTGAAGGCTAGCAAAAGACTGGGAAGCGACCAACTAGAGAGCGACAACAGTCATGAACATGCATTAAAATTAATAAACATTGAGTACAAGCATGAGTAAGATATAATCCACCATGAACATAAATATCGTGAAGGCTATGTTGATTTTGTTTCAACTACATGCGTGAACATGTGCCAAGTCAAGTCACTTGAATCATTCAAAGGAGGATACCACCCCACTATACCACATCACAACCATTTTAATAGCATGTTGGCACGCAAGGTAAACCATTATAACTCATAGCTAATCAAGCATGGAATAAGTAACTATAATCTCTAATTGTCATTGCAAACATGTTTATTCATAATAGGCTGAATCAGGAACGATGAACTAATCATATTTACAAAAACAAGAGAGGTCGAGTTCATACCAGCTTCTCTCATCTCAGTCAGTCTATCATATATCGTCATTATTGCCTTTCACTTGCACGACCGAACAATGTGAATAATAATAATAGTGCACGTGCATTGGACTAAGCTGGAATCTGTGAGCATTCAATAAACAGGAGAAGACAAGGCAATATGGGCTCTTGGTTAAATCAACAATAATGCATATAAGAGCCACTTCAACAATTTAATCATGGTCTTCTCCTATCGACCCCCAAAGAAAAGAAAAGAAATAAAACTATTTACACGAGAAAGCTCCCAAAAAGCAAAAGAAAAACGGGAAATCTTTTTGGGTTTTCTTTTAATTATTACTACTACAGCAAGAAAAGTAAACTAACTAAAAGCTACACTAATTTTTTTGGTTTTCTAAAGGTTTATTAAACACACAAGAAGAAAGCAAGAAAAAGGAAAATAAACTAGCATGGATATTACAGTGAAAGAGTATGAGCACCGACAACTAGCAATGAGTGTGTGAACATGAATGTAATGTCGGTGAGAAATACGTACTCCCCCAAGCTTAGGCTTTTGGCCTATGTTGGTTTATTGCCACGGATGGCCTGGCGGATATCCATAGTTGTAGTTGGGGTTGTACTGCGATGAGGAGGACTCCGATTGCCACTGGTTGGCAATCATCTCCGGATCCCACTGGTAATTAGATTGTCGTGGAGGATCAAATTGTGGTTCCGGCTCTGGCTCTGTGGCTGATGTAGGGTTCCAGTAGGCGTGAATGGCCGCCAGCGGAACGAGATACGAGCCTGCAGATAAATCAAACAGTCATAATACAAATAGTCATCGAACGTTAAAGCGTGCAGACCCTACGGGTTCGAGAACTATGTAGACATGACCGAGACACATCTACGGTCAATAACCAATAGCGGAACCTAGATGCTCATATTGGTTCCTACATATTCTACGAAGATCTTTATCGGTCAAACCGCATAACAACATACGTCATTCCCTTTGTCATCGGTATGTTACTTGCCCGAGATTCGATCGTCGGTATCCTCATACCTAGTTCAATCTCGTTACCGGCAAGTCTCTTTACTCGTTCCGTAATGCATCATCCCGCAACTAAGTCATTAGTCACATTGCTTGCAAGGCTTATAGTGATGTGCATTACTGAGAGGGCCCAGAGATACCTCTCCGATACTCGGAGTGACAAATCCTAATCCCAACAAACACCTTCGGAGACACCTGTAGAGCATCTTTATAATCACCCAGTTACGTTGTGACGTTTGATAGCACACAAGGTGTTCCTCCGGTATTCGGGAGTTGCATAATCTCATAGTCAAAGGAATATGTATAAGTCATGAAGAAAGCAATAGCAATAAAACTAAACGACCATTATGCTAAGCTAACAGATGGGTCTTTTCCATCACATCATTCTCCTAATGATGTGATCCCGTTCATCAAATGACAACACATGTCTATGGTCAGGAAACTTAACCATCTTTGATTAACGAGCTAGTCAAGTAGAGGCATACTAGGGACACTCTGTTTTGTCTATGTATTCACACATGTACTAAGTTTCCGGTTAATACAATTCTAGCATGAATAATAAACACTTATCATGATATAAGGAAATATAAATAACAACTTTATTATTGCCTCTAGGGCATATTTCCTTCAGTACCTGTGCCGCAGTGTAGGAGAATAGGATATGTGTCCCCATCTCCGGTACCGCACATAGGGGGCACAAGCCATCACCCGGTCCATGCCGCTTCAGTACCTCAGTCCCCAAGGGCATGCGATCTCATAGTAGCTGTCATCACAAAGATCTTAATCTTTAGGGGTAGAGGGTCTTTTGACAAGGGAGAAAGCCAGGGAGTGGGCGGTGACTGGCATAAGGCGCGATATGCCGTGCTCATGGGAAACTCTGCCGTGAGAGACAGCCGCCATGACACGGAGTCCGGATAGTCCGGTAGCACCGGTAGTAAGGCATCCCGTAGTCTATTCCAGTCATCACTTTCTTCTTGCCCAAAGGTGCGGCGGATATCTCACAATCCAGATCGGAATGCCATAGATACAACTAATCGCGGGTCAGAGCAAATAAAAAACAACCCAGGGAAGCTCATTCTCAGAGGCTTAGACCCCAACTAGGGATCTAGCAAAAATTGGGCCCTGTCCCCATTCCCTATGGAGAAGGAAATCCTAAACATAGGTCCTCCTTGATCGTTTGGATGGATCGCTAGAACTGCGATCCTCCCTGCGAGAACATGCCAGGAGAGGCTCACCCCTAAGGTATTTTTCCTGAATGAGTTGTAGCCATAAGCCACCCTCACCATGTAGTATCCTCTAGACCCATCACAACATGAACGCGACGGTCAGACGATGGGAGGCCATAATTCCCAGGCCACCCTGGTACTTGGGCATACAAATGTCTGCCCACTTGACCATGTGATATTTCTGGCGCCCATTGGCAGCCTGCCAGAAGAACCTAGCAATCTCCTTGTCAAAGGAGCTATGGACACCCTCCGATAGGATATACAATCCCATCATACACATGGGGAGGCTTTGTAGGATCGAAAGTATGTCTAGAGGGGGGTGATTAGACTACTTGACCAAATAAAAATCTAGCCTTTTCCCAATTTTAGTTCTTGGAAGATTTTAGCAACTTAGCACAAGTCAAGCAATCAACCTACACATGCAATTCTAAGAGTATAGCAGCGGAATGTAAAACAATTGCATATGAAGGTAAAGGGAGGAGTTTTGAGGGAGCAAATGCAATGTTGACACGGAGATTTTTTATCCGTGGTTCCGATAGGTGGTGCTATCGTACATCCACGTTGATGGAGACTTCAACCCACGAAGGGTAACGGTTGCGCGAGTCCACGGAGGGCTCCACCCACGAAGGGTCCACGAAGAAGCAACCTTGTCTATCCAACCATGGCCGTCGCCCACGAAGGAATTGCCTCACTAGGGTAGATCTTCACGAAGGAGGCGATCTCCTTGCCCTTACAAACTCCTTGGTTCAACTCCACAATCTTGACGGAGGCTCCCAAATGACACCTAGCCAATCTAGGAGACACCACTCTCCAAGAAGTAACAAATGGTGTGTTGATGATGAACTCCTTGCTCTTGTGCTTCAAATGATAGTCTCCCCAACACTCAACTCTCTCTCACAGGATTTGGATTTGGTGGAAAGAAGATTTGAGTGGAAAGCAACTTGGGGGAGGCTAGAGATCAAGATTTATGTGGTTGGAATGGAATATCTTGACCTCAACACAAGTGTAGGTGGTTCTCTCTCAGAAAATATGTGTTGGAAGTGTAGGCATGTTCTGATGGCTCTCTCCACGAATGAAGAGTGGGTGGAGGGGTATTTATAGCCTCCACACAAAATCTAACCGTTACACACAAATCACCAAACTCGGTGGGACCGAATCATGGAACTCGGTCGGACCGATTTAGTTCGAAATGTGAATGTTAGGATTCTCGGTGGGACCGACATGTCAACTCGGTGGCACCGATATCATTTGGGTTAGGGCATAACGTAATCTCGGTGAGACCGATTACACAAACTCGGTGGGACCGATTTTGGTAATAGACTAACAGAGAGTTAGTCAGGCAAACTCGGTGGGACCGATTCGCTCATCTCGGTTTGACCGAAACGTTACGAAAAGGAAACAGAGTGTTTGCATTGCAATCTCGGTGGGACCGATCGCTCATCTCGGTTTGACCGAAATGTTACCAAGGGAAACAGAGAGATTACAATCCCATCTCGGTGAGATCGAGATCCCTATCGATGAGACCGAAAAGACTAGGGTTTCTGGCAGTGGCTATGTCAACTGAACTCGGTGGCTCTGGATATGAAATTTCGGTGGGGCCGAGTTGGACTTTTTGGTTGGAGGGTTTTGGAGCATATCACTAAGAATTTTGAGCAAGAACCTAATTAAGAAACACCTCATCCCTTCTTAATAGTGTTAGCTTTTCCTATAGACTCAATGTGACCTTGGATCACTAAAATAGAAAATGTAGAGTCTTGTGCTTTGAGCTTGAGCCAATCTTTTGTCCTTAGCATTTTGAAGGGTCCACTTTCTAATCCATGCCATGCCAATCATTGAGCTTTCCTGAAATATTTATCTTGGAATAGCATTAGCTCAATGAGCTATATGTTGTTAGGAATTACCAAAACCACCCAGGGATAGTTGCACTTTCAATCTCCCCCTTTTTGGTAATTGATGACAACATATAGATGAAAGCTTCTACAAATGATAAATAAGATTGAGAAACATCGTCGCTTTGAGGAGTATGTGATAAGCAAGAGCTCCCCCTAGATTTGTGCATTATTTCAAATTTTCTTTTGAATGCAAATGCACAATCGATTAGGATCATGGGTTACTCTTCCATGTCACATACATCTTGGTGGAGCGCTCAAAATGATAGAAGTTAAAACACATGAACTCATCACCAAGCAAAATGAATGATCATAAGAGGATATGAAAGATAATATCATCCAACAATCATTAAGGATAGCATATGATCAAACACATGATCAACCAAGTATCTCACAAGGACATAAAGTAGTATCTCACACAAGCACACAATAAAAAGTTTCAACCAAAATAACAAGAGAGATGAGAAAAGCAACACCCTCTCTCTCGAAGCCTATGATCTATACATTTTTCTCCCCCTTTGGCAATAAGTTACCAAAAAGTTCAAAAATGCATAGTGCTAAACGACTCTCAGGCTTGATCTTCGGTAGGAGGTGTTGAGAGAACTCCAAGGACGAAGGCTTCAGATGAAGTAGCTGGAGCTGGTGGAGTAGCTGCTGGAGGTGGAACTAGAGCTGTTGCTACTGGTGCTGATGCTGTAGCTCTAGTGTCTATCACGGGCACTGCAGCAGATCTCTGTCCTCTGGCACTCTACAAAAGCATCTGTGGTAGACTTGCCCTTTTTCTCCTCTGCTTCCTCCTGGAGCTGCTCAACTGCAGTTTGGATCTCTGTAACTTTGACATCAAGGTCATAGAATTTCTGCTCAATGATCCTCTCCAGACTCTCCTGGTTCTTGGTCAGGGTGGCCAAACCCTTCTCAGTCCTCAGGGTGGATTGGATCAGATATCCAAGCTGGTCTTGCTTGCTCTTCAAAAATATCTGAGATGCCTCCTCTACTGTTGGCATCTTTGCAGCCTTCTCTGCTTAGCCTTCTCTCTCTTCTCATGTGCTTGAGCTGAAGATGGTTCATTCTCATTCATCACCACCGTGTTATCTTCAAATTCAGGATAGATGGGCAGGTGCTCCTTATCCAAAATGTATTTGCCTTTGCCCATCTTTGAGTTGATGAGCTCCTGAATTTGTGGGGCATACCCACAACTTCTCTTCTAGTCAGCAGCAGTCCTCTTGATTGTCTCAACAATCAAACTCATGACCTTGAACTTTTGTGGGACATCAAATATATGCAGCAAGTTT
Organism: Aegilops tauschii subsp. strangulata; assembly: GCF_002575655.3. NCBI lineage: Eukaryota > Viridiplantae > Streptophyta > Magnoliopsida > Poales > Poaceae > Aegilops > Aegilops tauschii. The sequence continues at coordinate 419,802,915 of NC_053040.3, read as the reverse complement.
ATTGCATGTCCTCTGATCATTTGTGATCACCTAACTTGGGTAGCAGTGTGTGCCTTAGAATCCAGTTGATAGTTGGCAGACCAGACAACAAGTAGTGAACAGATCCAAACTTATGTGTATCCAAAGTAGCATCTGGGATCTCTTTGTACATGTTGGCCATAGTGTTGTGGTCTTTCTTCTTCTCTGCATAAATATCCAAGTCATCCTCATGTTCCTCAGGAGCCTTGATAAACTTGGCCCATTCCTCAACTATAGAGTGGTACCTAGTACCTTCAGACATCCATACTATCCTTCCATCTGGATAGAAGTGGGCAGTGGAGTAAAACTGCATGATGAGCTCATCATTCCACTTGGTGAGCTTCTGGGCAACAAAAGTGTCCACTCCACATGCCTTGAAGCTATCAAGCACACCAGGGAAGTGATCCTCATTCTCCTTGATGAACTCCCAGTCAACCCATCTCATGTCACACACAATGGGCTTCTTATCAAGCAGAATTGTCTCATAGAAGTCCTGCTGTTCCTTAGTGTGAAATCTGTAGTCCACAGCAGTCCTTCTCCTGATAGCATATGGATCAGATTGTCTCCATAGTCTCAATCATGCATCCTTCCTGATTTTCATGTTCTCTGCAACTGGGTGTGCATCAGTGTGGTCAGGGATCTTGGGTTTCAGCTTCCTCAATACAACAGTCATCTTCTTCTTCTTCAGCAGCTTCAGGCACTAGGGCCTTGTTCTTCTCCTCAGCAGGGATGTTCCTAGTGCTTCTCTTCGGTTTTGGCTTTGAAGCTGAAGCAGCGGCCTTGGGAGCAGATTTGGGCTTAGATGGAGCAGCCCCTGATCTGATTGCATCCCCCATAAGCTTTTGAGCTTTGGGTGCTGGTGCAGCATCCTCTTTCTCTTCCTCTTCAGAATCTTTCCTTATTGAGGGCTTGCCAGAAACTCTGGCAGTAGTGGTTCTGGCCCTCTTCTTCTTCTTATCCTCACCAGCTGCTTCTTCTTCAGATTCAATGGTGAACTTCATAGTTTCACCTGTGGCAACTTTTCTTGGCTTAGACATGGGCTGTCTTCTTGCTAGAGCCTTTGTTTTCAATCCAAGCTTTGTTGCAGCAGTTGTGCCATACTCTTTCTTCAGCACCTTTTTCTTTGAAGTGGCTTCATCTTCAACAGCCACATAGTCTTCATCCTCAGAATCAGAAGTTCTCTTCTTCCTTGTCCTAGTAGCAGCCTTTGGCAGGTTGCTTGGTGTGCTCCTGCTGCCCTCATCATAACTGCTGGAGGGATCTAAACCCTCACTCATCTTCACCTGTTGCTCAGACTTGTTCTGGCTGTCACTCTGGTCAGACATCTCTGCAAACACTCTGACAGCAGACCCTGTGAATAGGTTATAGATGAGGTAGAGTAGATGAGTATCACAAAGTATAGGAGTTTTGTAAAACAAATGACTTAAAACGTAGTTTTAGTTCTTCACAGAAAGCATTTCGGATCTACCGATTTGTAAACTGGTGATACCGAAGCAGCTTTTGGAACCTAAACTAGTGAACTCGGTCAGACCGAGTCACAGTTTGGTGGTACCGAGACTGCTAGGGTTTCACAAAGAATCAAACTCGGTCACACCGATTTGCAATTTTCGGTCAGACCGAAAACGCATGTGCTCTCACCTAAGCCAAATCGGTGAGACCGATTTCTACAACTCGGTCGGTCCGAGATGAATTCGGCGGAGACCTAACCCTAAATTTTCAAATCAAAACTAATCTACGGGACGTTTTCGCTGGACAGGATGATTTCAATCGTGGCAAGAATCATGGCAAAGCAATGTGCTAAGAATCAGAGTTAAGGATTAGCACAAAGATCAAGTTCGTACCCTAGTTCGGCGACGAACTTGCTACAGCGGCAACGGCGGGGCAGATTGCCGTTGACGGCGGCGGAGACCAGTGGCGGGAGGCCGCTGGCGACGAGAGGACGATCCGGAGACCCGAGGAGGCAGAGCAGGTTACGCGCGGGCGAGGAGGTTCGGAAAATTTTCCAAAATTTGGCCCGTCGGTATATATAAGCTGACCCTGTCGGTGTGACCGAGTGGAACGACTCGGTGGCACAGAGATGCAAAACTGCAAGCAGTTACTGCAACTCGGTGTGACCGAAAGGTTCTAATCGGTTGCACCGAGATTGAAAACCCTAGATCAACTTAGTGATCTCGGTAGGACCGAAAAGGATGAATCGGTCAGACTGAGATGCACAAAGAGGTTTTGGAGGTTTAAGTCTATGACGAATCGGGAACTCCGAGTGCTCCTCACACAGAGTGGTTCGAATCTGACTTGATCAAACTTTGTGATGTAGCATGAATAGAGTTTGAGACGAGAAAAACATAGATAGCTAGAGGGACTTCTTAGGCATTCTTGTCCATCCATTTGGCAAAAGAGAAAGAGCCAAACAATCAAAACAACAAATGGATGTCCTCGAATGAGTAAAATATGCATTCAACATGCTCACACAATTAAAATGGCAAATGAAATATGTGACAAAGCATGCACAAACACTCTAGCATCTATCAAGCAATGTGGCGATGACTAGGTCATCTATATATGAGTATATTGACTTAGGAGTCAAATGAGAACATTTGATCATAGGTCATACTCATCGTTTAAGCACAAGTGGGGTTACCACTTTTACAAAAAGCATCGTTGTGTTCACACCATTAGAGTTGCTTTAGCTCAATTGATTAGAGTAAAGCTCCCCCTAGATGTGATATCCCCCCTAAGAGGGATGAACTAACCTTGGGTTTTGTCGATGATGACTTCATGTAGGTGTTGAAGATGTAGATGCTCAATGTTGATGTAGATCATTTAGAGCAATCCTTTGGAGTGAGTTGCACTTTCAATACCTACACGGGTTAGTCCCACAAGGAACAAACAAGGATATCCATAGACATAGAGTGATGCATACACAACATGATGTCCATGAAAGCATTAGGTTACCTTGTCCCTTGTCTTACCAACAAGAGGGTTTGTGACTCCTTGAACTAGTGCAAGATATGGAAGTTGTTTGCACTTGTCCTCGCAAAAATGATAAGAGTGAAGTATGTTGGCGGAGTCACCCTCAAGAACTCTCTAGTTCTTCTTCTTCGGGATCCACACCATCTTGATGGGAATCCTTGGAGTCGTAGTCGTACTTGATGAAGTAGAACTTGATGTAGTCTTGGGAACCCACTTGACCAAGGCCTTAGGTGCTTCTTCAAATGCATCAATTTCCTCTTGAAGCTTGTCCTTGCCTTTTAGCTTGTGGTCTTGTGGTGGAAGATCATCTTGAGCTTGTGTCCCTTTGAAAGAAGTAGGTGCTGGGGAACGTAGTAATTTCAAAATTTTCCTACGCACACGCAAGATCATGATGATGCATAGCAACGAGAGGGGAGAGTGTGTCCACGTACCCTCGTAGACCGAAAGCGGAAGCGTTAGGACACCGCAGTTGATGTAGTCGTACGTCTTCATGATCCGACCGATCAAGTACCGAACGTACGGCACCTCCGAGTTCAGCACACGTTCAGCTCGATGACGTCCCTCGAACTCCGATACAGCCGAGCTTTGAGGGAGAGTTCCGTCAGCACGACGGCGTGGTGACAATGATGATGTTCTACCGACGCAGGGCTTCGCCTAAGCACCGCTCTGATATTATCGAGGTGGATTATGGTGGAGGGGGCACTGCACACGGCTAAGAGATCAATTGTTGTGTCTCTGGTGTGCCCCCTGGCCACGTATATAAAGGAGTGGAGGAGGGGAGGGGCCGGCCCTCTCTATGGCGCGCCCTGGGGAGTCCAACTCCCACCAGGAGTAGGATTCCCCCTTCCATGTAGTAGGAGTGGGAGACAAGGAAGGGGAACAAAGAAGAGAAGGAAGGAGGGGGAGCAGCCCCTCCCCCGAGTCCAATTCGGACTAGGCCTTGGGGGGCGCGCAGCCTGATGGGATTTCTTTCCCCCACGTTTGCCAACGCCCCAATGGACTTGGAGGGCAAGAAACCAGCCCCCTCCACCCCTATATATAGTGGGGAGGCGCATGGGAGCAGCACCCCAAGCCCTGGCGCCTCCCTCTCCCTCCCGTGACACATCTCCCTCCTCCCGCAGCGCTTGGCGAAGCCCTGTTGGAATCCCGCTACTTCCACCACCACGCCGTCGTATTGCTGGATCTCCATCAACCTCTCCTCCCCCCTTGCTGGAGCAAGAAGGAGGAGACGTCGCTGCTCCGTACGTGTGTTGAACGCGGAGGTGCCGTCCGTTCGGCGCTAGGATCATCGGTGATTTGGATCACGACGATTACGACTCCGTCAACCACGTTCTCTTGAACGCTTCCGCTCGCGATCTACAAGGGTATGTAGATGCACTCCTCCCCTCTCGTTGCTAGAAGACTCCATAGATTGTTCTTGGTGATGCGTAGAAATTTTTTAATTTCTGCTACGATCCCCTACAGTGGCATCATGAGCCAGGTCTATGCGTAGATTCTATGCACGAGTAGAACACAAATTAGTTGTGGGCGATGATTTGTTCAATTTGCTTACCGTTACTAGTCTTATCTTGATTCGGCGGCATTGTGGGATGAAGCGGCCCGGACCGACCTTACACGTACTCTTACGTGAGACAGGTTCCACCGATTGACATGCACTTGATGCATAAGGTGGCTAGCGGGTGTCTGTCTCTCCCACTTTAGTCGGATCGGATTCGATGAAGAGGGTCCTTATGAAGGGTAAATAGCAATTGGCATATCACCATTGTGGCTTTTGCGTAGGTAAGAAACGTTCTTGCTAGAAACCCATAGCAGCCACGTAAAACATGCAACAACAATTAGAGGACGTCTAACTTGTTTTTGCAGGGTATGCTATGTGATGTGATATGGCCAAAAGGATGTGATGAATTATATATGTGATGTATGAGATTGATCATGTTCTTGTAATAGGAATCACGACTTGCATGTCGATGAGTATGACAACCGGCAGGAGCCATAGGAGTTGTCTTAATTTATTGTATGACCTGCGTGTCAATGAAAAACGCCATGTAATTACTTTACTTTATTGCTAACCGTTAGCCATAGTAGTAGAAGTAATAGTTGGCGAGACAACTTCATGAAGACACGATGATGGAGATCATGATGATGGAGATCATGGTGTCATGCCGGTGACGAAGGTGATCATGCCGCGCCTCGAAGATGGAGATCAAAAGGCGCAAGATGATATTGGCCATATCATGTCACTTTATGATTTGCATGTGATGTTTGTCATGTTTACATCTTATTTGCTTAGAACGACGGTAGCATAAATAAGATGATCCCTCACTAAAATTTCAAGAGATGTGTTCCCCCTAACTGTGCACCGTTGCGAAGGTTCGTTGTTTCGAAGCACCACCTGATGATCGGGTGTGATAGATTCTAACGTTCGCATACAACAGGTGTTGACGAGCCTAGCATGTACAGACATGGCCTCGGAACACAAGCAAAACACTTAGGTTGACTTGACGAGCCTAGCATGTACAGACATGGCCTCGGAACACAAGAGACCGAAAGGTCGAACATGAGTCGTATAGTAGATACGATCAACATGGAGATGTTCACCGATGATGACTAGTCCGTCTCACGTGATGATCGGACACGGCCTAGTCGATTCGGATCATGTATCACTTAGATGACTAGAGGGATGTCTATCTAAGTGGGAGTTCATTAAATAATCAGATGAACTTAATTATCATGAACATAGTCAAAAGGTCTTTGCAAATAATGTCGTAGCTTACGCTTTAGTTCTACTAAGATATGTTCCTAGAGAAAATTTAGTTGAAAGTTGATAGTAGCAATTATGCGGACTGGCTCCGTAAACTGAGGATTGTCCTCATTGCTGCATAGAAGGCTTATGTCCTTAATGCACCGCTCGGTGTGCTGAACCTCGAGCGTCGTCTGTAGATGTTGCGAAACATCTGACATACACGTTTTGATGACTACGTGATAGTTCAGTGTGTGATGCTAACGGTTTAAGATTGTGGCACCAAAGACGGTTTTGAAACGTCGCAGAACATACGAGATGTTCCAAAGACTGAAATTGGGATTTCAGACTAGTGCCCACGTCAAGAGGTATGAGACCTCTGACAAGTTTCTTAAGCCTGCAAACTAAGGGATAAAAGCTCAATCGTTGAGCATGTGCTTAGATTGTCTGAGTACTACAATCTCTTGAATCGAGTGGGAGTTAATCTTCCAGATGAGATAGTGATGGTTCTCCATAGTCACTGCCACCAAGCTATTAGAGCTTCATGATGAACTATAACATATCAGGGATAGACATGATGATCCTTGAGCAACTCGCGATGTTTGACACCGCGAAAGTAGAAATCAAGTAGGAGCATCAGTTGTTGATGGTTAGTAAAACCACTAGTTTCTAGAAGGGCAAGGGCAAGAAGGGATACTTCATGACACGGCAAATCAGTTGCTGCTCTAGTGAAGAAACCCAAGGTTGAACCCAAACCCGAGACTAAGTGCTTCTGAAATGAGGGGAACGGTCACTGAAGCAGAACTACCCTAGATACTTCGTAGATGAGAAGGCTGTCAAGGTCGACAGAAGTATATTGGATATACATTATATTAATGTGTACTTTACTAGTACTCCTAGTAGCACCAGGGTATTAGATACCGGTTCAGTTGCTAAGTGTTAGTAACTCGAGACTAGCTGAAGGTGAGATGACGATATGTGTTGGAAGTGTATCCAAGGTTGATGTGATCAAGCATCGCATGCTCCCTCTACCATCGAGATTGGGGTTAAACCTGAATAATTGTTATTTGGTGTTTGCGTTGAGCATAGACATGATTGGATTATGTTTATCGCAATACGGTTATTCATTAAAGGAGAATAATGGTTACTCTGTCTATTTGAATAATACCTTCAATGGTCTTGCACCTAAAATGAATGGTTTATTGAATCTCGATCGTACTGATACACATGTTCATGCCAAAAGATATAAGATAATAATGATAGTACCACATACTTGTGGCACTGCCACTTGAGTCATATTGGTATAAAACGCATGAAGAAGCTCCATGTTGATGGATCTTTGGACTCACTCATTTTTGAAAAGATTGAGACATGCGAACCATGTCTATTAGTATATATGCATGAAGAAAGTCCATACAGATGGATCGTTTGGACTCACTTGATTTTGAATCACTTGAGACATGCAAATCATACCACATGGGCAAGATGACTAAAAGGCCTCGTTTTCACTAAGATGGAACAAGAAAGCAACTTGTTGGAAGTAATACATTTTGATGTGTGCAGTCCAATGAGTGCTGAGGCATGCAGTGGATATCGTTATGTTCTTGCTTCACAGATGATTTGAGTAGATGCTGAGTATATTTACTTGATGAAACACAAGTCTGAATTATTGAAAGGTTCAAGTAATTTCAGAGTGAAGTTGAAGATCGTCGTGACAAGAGGATAAAATGTCTGTGATATGATCATAGAGATGAATATCTGAGTTACGAGTTTGGCACACAATTAAGAAATTGTTTCACAACTAATACCGCCTGGAACACCATAGTGTGATGGTGTGTCCGAACATCATAACTGCACCCTATTTGATATGGTGCATACCACGATGTCTCTTATCAAATTACACTATCGTTTATGGGTTAGGCATTAGAGACAACCGCATTCACTTTAAATAGGGCACCACGCAATTCCGTTGAGACGACACCGTATGAACTATGGTTTAGAGAAACCTAAGCTGTCGTTTCTTAAAAGTTTGGGGCTGCGACGCTTATGTGAAAAAGTTTCAGGCTGATAAGCTCGAACCCAAAGCGGATAAATGCATCTTCATAGAATACCCAAAACAGTTGGGTATACCTCCTATTTCAGATCTGGAAGCAAAAGTGATTGTTTCTAGAAACGGGTCCTTTCTCGAGGAAAAGTTTCTCTCAAAAGAATTGAGTGGGAGGATGGTGGAGACTTGATGAGGTCATTGAACCGTCACTTCAACTAATGTGTAGCAGGGCACAGGAAGTTGTTCCTGTGGGACCTACACCAATTGAAGTGGAAGCTTATGATAGTGATCATGAAACTTCAGATCAAGCCACTACCAAACCTCATAGGATGACAAGGATGCGTACTACTTCAGAGTGGTACGTAATCCTGTCTTGGAAGTCATGTTGCTAGACAACAATGAACCTACGAGCTATGGAGAAGCGATGGTGGGCCTAGATTCCGATGAATGGCTCGAGGCCATAAAATCCGAGAGAGGATCCATGTATAAAACAAAGTATAGACTTTGGAAGAACTACTTGATGGTCGTAAGGCTGTTGGGTGTAGATGGATTTTAAAGGGAAGACATACAATGATGGTAACTGTCACCATTAAGAAAGCTCGACTTGTCGTTAAGATGTTTTCCGGCAAGTTCAAGGAGTTGACTGCGATGAGACTTTCTCACTCGTAGCGATGCTAAGAGTCTGTTAAAATTATATTAGCAGTTACTGCATTATTTATGAAATCTTGCAGATAGGATGTCAAAACATTGTTTCCTCGACGATTTTCTTGAGGAAAGGATGTATGTGATACAACCAGAAGGTTTTGTCAATCCTAAAAGATGCTAACAAGTATGCAAAGCTCCAGCAATCCTTCTAAGGATTGGAGTAAGCATCTCGGAGTTGGAATGAACGCTTTGATGAGATGATCAAAGATTTTGGGTTTATACAAAGTTCATGAGAAACTTGTATTTCCAAAGAAGTGAGTGGGAGCACTATAGAATTTTTAATGAGTATATGTTGTTAACATATTGTTGATCAGAAATGATGTAGAATTTCTGGAAAGCATCCAGGGTTATTTGAAAAGTGTTTTTAATGGAAAACCTGGATTAAGCTACTTGAACATTGAGCATCAAGATCTATAAGGATAGATTAAAAAAATGCTTAATAGTACTTTCAAATGAATACATACCGTGACAAGATTTTGAAGGAGTTCAAAATAGATCAGCAAAGGAGTTCTTGGCTGTGTTACAAGGTGTGAGTATTGAGTAAGACTCAAGACCTGACCACGGAAGAAGAGAGAGAAAGGACGAAGGTCGTCCCCTATGCTTTAGACGTAGGCTCTACAATATGCTATGCTGTGTACCGCACCTGAAGTGTGCCTTGCCATGAGTTAGTCAAGGGGTACAATAGTGATCCAGGAAGGGATCACATGACAGCGGTCGAACTTATCCTTAGTATCTAGTGGACTAAGGAATTTTCTCGATTATGGAGGTGGAAAAAGGAGTTCATCGTAAAGGGTTACGTCGATGCAAACTTTGACACTAATCCAGATGACTCTGAGTAGTAAACCGGATTCGTATACTAGAGCAGTTATTTGGAATAGTTCCAAGTGGCGCGTGGTAGCTACATCCACAAGATGACATAGAGATTTGTAAAGCACACACGGATCTGAATGTTGCAGACCCGTTGACTAAAACCTCTCTCGTAAGCATAACATGATCAAACCCTAGAACTCATTGAGTGTTAATCACATGGTGATGTGAACTAGATTATTGACTCTAGTAAACTCTTGGGTATTAGTCACATGGCGATGTGAACTTTGAGTGTTAATCACATGGTGATGTGAACTAGATTATTGACTCTAGTGCAAGTGGGAGACTGTTGGAAATATGCCCTAGAGGCAATAATAAAATGGTTATTATTGTATTTCCTTGTTCATGATAATTGTCTGTTGTTCATGCTATAATTGTATTAACTGGAAACCGTAATACATGTGTGAATACATAGACCACAACATGTCCCTAGTAAGCCTCTAGTTGACTAGCTCGTTGATCAATAGATGGTTATGGTTTCCTGACCATGGACATTGGATGTCATTGATAACGGGATCACATCATTAGGAGAATGATGTGATGGACAAGACCCAACCCTAAGCATAGCACAAGATCGTGTAGTTCGTTTGCTAGAGCTTTTCTAATGTCAAGTATCATTTCCTTAGACCATGAGATTGTGCAACTCCCGGATACCGTAGGAATGCTTTGGGTGTACCAAACGTCACAACGTAACTGGGTGGCTATAAAGGTGCACTACAGGTATCTCCGAAAGTGTCTGTTGGGTTGGCACGAATCGAGACTGCGATTTGTCACTCCGTATGACGGAGAGGTATCTCTGGGCCCACTCAGTAATGCATCATCATAATGAGCTCAATGTGACTAAGGAGTTAGCCACGGGATCATGCATTACGGTACGAGTAAAGTGACTTACCGGTAACGAGATTGAACAAGGTATTGGGATACCGACGATCGAATCTCGAGCAAGTAACGTACCGATTGACAAAGGGAATTGTATACGGGGTTGATTGAATCCTCGACATCGTGGTTCATCCGATGAGATCATCGTGGAACATGTGGGAGCCAACATGGGTATCCAGATCCCACTGTTGGTTATTGACCGGAGAGTCGTCTCGGTCATGTCTGCATGTCTCCCGAACCCGTAGGGTCTACACACTTAAGGTTCAGTGACGCTAGAGTTGTAGAGATATTAGTATGCGGTTAACCGAAAGTTGTTCGGAGTCCTGGATGAGATCCCGGACGTCACGAGAAGTTCCGGAATGGTTCGGAGGCAAAGATTTATATATGGGAAGTCCTATTTTGGCCACCGAAAAATGTTCGGGATTTTTCGGTATTGTACCAGGAAGGTTCTAGAAGGTTCCGAAGTGGGGCCCACCTGCATGGGGGGACCCACATGAACGTGGGTAGTGGGGGCAAGGCCCCACACCCCTGGTCAAGGCGCACCAAGATCCCACCTTAGAAGGAATAAGATCATATCCCGAAGGGATAAGATCAAGATCCCTAAAAAAGGGGATAACAATCGGTGGGGAAGGGAAATGATGGGATTTCTTTCCCCCACCTTTGCCAACGCCCCAATGGACTTGGAGGGCAAGAAACCAGCCCCCTCCACCCCTATATATAGTGGGGAGGCGCCTGGGAGCAGCACCCCAAGCCCTGGCGCCTCCCTCTCCCTCCCGTGACACATCTCCCTCCTCCCGCAGCGCTTGGTGAAGCCCTGTTGGAATCCCGCTACTTCCACCACCACGCCGTCGTGCTGCTGGATCTCCATCAACCTCTCCTCCCCCCTTGCTGGATCAAGAAGGAGGAGACGTCGCTGCTCCATACGTGTGTTGAACGCGGAGATGCCGTCCGTTCGGCGCTAGGATCATCGGTGATTTGGATCACGACGAGTACGACTCCGTCAACCCCGTTCTCTTGAACGCTTCCGCTCGCGATCTACAAGGGTATGTAGATGCACTCCTCCCCTCTCGTTGCTAGCATCTCCTAGATTGATCTTGGTGACACGTAGGAAAATTTTGAATTTCTGCTACGTTCCCCAACACAACCTGCCTCTCTCTCTCCCCTAAAGCCCAATAAGGCCCATATACTTCTTCCCAGTATTCCCGTAACTCCCCGGTACTCCGAAAAATACCCGAACCACTCGGTACCTTTCCGATGTCCGAATATAGTCGTCCAATATATCAATCTTTATGTCTCGACCATTTCGAGACTCCTCGTCATGTCCCCAATCTCATCCAGGACTCCGAACTACCTTTGGTACATCAAATCACATAAACTCATAATACAATCGTCACCGAAACTTTAAGCGTGCGGACCCTACGGGTTCGAGAACTATGTAGACATGACCGAGACACGTCTCCGGCCAATAACCAATAGCGGAACCTGGATGCTTATATTGGCTCCTACATATTCTACGAAGATCTTTATCGGTCAAACCGCATAACAACATACGTTGTTCCCTTTGTCATCGGTATGTTACTTGCCCGAGATTCGATCGTCGGTATCCCAATACCTAGTTCAATCCCGTTGCCATCAAGTCTCTTTACTCGTTCCATAATACATCATCCCGCAACTAACTCATTAGTTACAATGCTTGCAAGGCTTATAGTGATGTGCATTACCGAGTGGGCCCAGAGATACCTCTCCGATAATAGGAGTGACAAATCCTAATCTCGAAATACGCCAACCCAACAAGTACCTTCGGAGACACCTGTAGAGCACCTTTATAATCACCCAGTTACGTTGTGACGTTTGGTAGCACACAAAGTGTTCCTCCGGTAAACGGAGTTGCATAATCTCATAGTCATAGGAACATGTATAAGTCATGAAGAAAGCAATAGCAACATACTAAACGATCAAGTGCTAAGCTAACGGAATGGCTCAAGTCAATCACATCATTCTCCTAATGATGTGATCCTGTTAATCAAATGACAACTCATGTCTATGGCTAGGAAACATAACCATCTTTGATCAACGAGCTAGTCAAGTAGAGGCATACTAGTGACACTCTGTTTGTCTATGTATTCACACATGTATTATGTTTCCGGTTAATACAATTCTAGCATGAATAATAAACATTTATCATGAAATAAGGAAATAAATAATAACTTTATTATTGCCTCTAGGGCATATTTCCTTTAGTAGGATCATACTTCTCTTGTTGAGGAACAAACTTGGTCTTGGGGTATTGATCTTCTTCCCACTCAACTCCATTGGCATTGAACTTTTGGTCAAAACCAACACCTTGATTCTTCCGGTGTCTTCCTTGCTTGCGTACATTTTCCTCAAATTGCTTACTTCCGGCAAGGCTCTTGTAAACACCTTTCTCTATAATTCCCTTCAATAAGCTATTTTCTTGCTCAAGTGTAACTTGGCTAAGAGAATCATTAGTGGAACCAAGAGAACTACTAGATGCAACAACATTGGATTTAGCATGATTGTTGTTACTATTAGATGAAGAATCTTTCTTGCTCTTTTTGCTAGATTTAACTTGTGGCATGTAAGTAGACAAGAGTAAATGCTTGGCAATGTAAGAAGAACTTTTCTTGCGAAGATCATCATTGATTGCCTTTAAAAACTCATGTTCTTGCTCAAGGTTGAGCTTTTCAAAGCGTAGCTTATCATGAGTCTTTAAAAGTTCTCGATGATCTTCCAATGTAGTTTCATGAGCTAACTTAAGAGTGTTTAGTTCTTTAGTTAGACGCTCAATCTCCTTCTTATCATCGTCATTCGTTTTATCTTGATTAGCATGATTAATTGACGTTTCATCGTAGTTTTCATCACTAGTGTTGTCAACAAGTAAATCATCATCACCTAGCAAATCATCTTCATCACTATTGAAATCAACATACTCGGGATGTGTTACCTTTGGAACCTTGGCCATGAAGCATCTTCCAATTCCTTCATTTCGTGAGTCAAATATGTCGTCGGAGTTGGTTGACACAAGTGCTAGACCGGCAACACCTTCATCTTGAGTATATTCGGAGTCGGAGTGATAACTTGTTTCGGAGTGATTGTCGGAGTCGGAGCCGGATACCCATTCACCAACATGAGCTTGATGTCTTCTTTTTGTGTAGCTCCTTGATGACTTTTCCTTCCTTTTCGAGTCCTTGATTCTCCGAGAGGGTCTTCGTTCATAACGATCATCTCTACTCCTCCTTTCTCTTGGTGGTGATTCTTCTCTTCTACTTCTTCTTTTGGGAGAATCTTCTCTTCTTTTGTAGGGGGGCGTACACTCATTGGAGTAGTGTCCGGGTCTTCCACAGTTGTAGCAATTACGCTCACAACTAGAAGATCTTTTGTCATTGTAGGACCTTGACTTGGAACTTCTTTCTTTGCTTCTACTCTTGAAGAACTTGTTGAAGTTCTTTACCATTAGGCTCAATTCTTCATTGAAGGTTTGTTTCTCACTTGATGATGTGGGAGCATCACATGCGGCTTTGTAAGCACCACTTGACTTGTTGTGAAGCTCTTCCTTATCCTTGAGTAACATCTCATGAGCAACAATTCTTCCAATGACTTCCGTTGGCTTGAGATCTTTGTAATTGGGCATCATTTGGATCAATGTGCACACGGTATCATATTTTATATCCAAGGCTCTTAGGATCTTCTTGATGATGAATTTGTCGGTCATCTGTTCACTTCCTAAGCCGGCAATCTCATTTGTGATGAGAGCAAGCCTAGAGTACATTTCAGCGACACCTTCACCATCCTTCATTTTGAACTTGTCAAGTTGACTTTGAAGCACATCCAATTTGGATTCCTTGACGGAGTCGGTACCTTCGTGCATATCAATAAAAGTATCCCAAATTTCCTTTACATTCTCAAGACGGCTGATTTTGTTGAATTCTTCGGGGCACAATCCATTGAAGAGAATATCACAAGCTTGAGCATTGTATTGTAGCATCTTCAACTCTTCCGCGGTAGCTTCATGGTTTGGTTCTCTCCCGTCAAAGAATTCACCTTGCAAGCCAATACACACAATAGCCCAAACGGCAGGGTTATGTCCAAGAATATGCATTTTCATCTTATGCTTCCAACTAGAAAATTTTGTACCATGAAAGTAAGGACCTCTACGATGGTAATTTCCCTCGCTAGACGCCATACCCTCCTAGGTTGTGAAACCAAGGCTATGACCACCAAAAGCTATGGAAATCAAAGCAAATGGAGACCAAAGCTCTGATACCACTTGTAGGATCGAAAGTATGTCTAGAGGGGGGGGGTGATTAGACTACTTGACCAAATAAAAATCTAGCCTTTTCCCAATTTTAGTTCTTGCCATATTTTAGCAACTTAGCACAAGTCAAGCAATCAACGTACACATGCAATTCGAAGAGTATAGCAGCGGAATGTAAAACAATTGCATATTAAGGTAAAGGGAGGAGTTTTGAGGGAGCAAATGCAATGTTGACACGGAGATTTTTTATCCGTGGTTCCGATAGGTGGTGCTATCGTACATCCACGTTGATGGAGACTTCAACCCATGAAGGGTAACGGTTGTGCGAGTCCACGGAGGGCTCCACCCACGAAGGGTCCACGAAGAAGCAACCTTGTCTATCCAACCATGGCCGTCGCCCACGAAGGACTTGCCTCACTAGGGTAGATCTTCACGAAGTAGGCGATCTCCTTGCCCTTACAAACTCCTTGGTTCAACTCCACAATCTTGACGGAGGCTCCCAAGTGACACCTAGCCAATCTAGGAGACACCACTCTCCAAGAAGTAACAAATGGTGTGTTGATGATGAACTCCTTGCTCTTGTGCTTCAAATGATAGTCTCCCAAACACTCAACTCTCTCTCACAGGATTTGGATTTGGTGGAAAGAAGATTTGAGTGGAAAGCAACTTGGGGAAGGCTAGAGAGCAAGATTTATGTGGTTGGAATGAAATATCTTGACCTCAACACAAGTGTAGGTGGTTCTCTCTCAGAAAATATGTGTTGGAAGTGTAGGCATGTTCTGATGGCTCTCTCCACGAATGAAGAGTGGGTGGAGGGGTATTTATAGCCTCCACACAAAATCTAACCATTACACACAAATCACTAAACTCGGTGGGACCGAATCATGGAACTCGATCGGACCGATTTAGTTCAAAATGTGAACGTTAGGATTCTCGGTGGGACCGACATGTCAACTCGGTGGGACCGATATCATTAGGGTTAGGGCATAACATAATCTCGGTGAGACCGATTACACAAACTCGATGGAACCGATTTTGGTAATAGACTAACAGAGAGTTGGTCAGGCAAACTCGGTGGGACTTATTCGCTCATCTCGGTTTGACCAAAACGTTACAAAAAGGAAACAGAGTGTTTGCATTGCAATCTCGGTGGGACCGATCGCTCATCTCGGTTTGACTGAAACGTTACGAAGGGAAACAGAGAGATTACAATCCCATCTCGGTGAGACCGAGATCCCTATCGGTGAGACCGAAAAGACTAGGGTTTCTAGCAGTGGCTATGTCAACTGAACTCGGTGGCTCTCGATATGAAATTTCGGTGGGGCCGAGTTGGACTTTTTGGTTTGGGACATATGTGGATGTGAGAAAGTAGTGGAGGGTTTTGGAGCATATCACTAAGCATTTTGAGCAAGAACCGCATTAAGCAACACCTCATACCTTCTTAATAGTATTGGCTTTTCCTATAGACTCAATGTGATCTTGGATCACTAAAATAGAAAATGTAGAGTCTTGTGCTTTGGGCTTGAGCCAATCTTTTGTCCTCAGCATTTTGAAGTGTCCACTTTCTAATCCATGCCATGCCAATCATTGAGCTTACCTGAAATATTTATCTTGCAATAGCATTAGCTCAATGAGCTATATGTTGTTAGGAATTACCAAAACCACCCAGGGATAGTTGCACTTTCAGCTTGCTATGTTAGCACTAATAACAATCGATTTGCTCCCCTTGGAGGTGAACCATCCACGCCAGGGCTTAGCCCAAGATGCCAGTCGTCCCACCACCGGGTCAAAAGCAGTCATCAAGATCTTCGAGTCGACCATCGGGATTGCCAGATAAGTAACGGGGAATGAGGCCAAACTGCAGTTGAGGTTATCCAGAATCCGTTGTTGTTCCTCCATTGAGAATCCCAGGACGACGACCTCACTCTTATCAAAGTTAATCTTTAGACCCGACATAGCCTCAAAACAGAGTAGTAGGAACTTAAGATTTATGGTGTCCAGTGATAACCCACAACTATAGGGGATTAATTGTAGCCTTTCTCTATAAGTAAGTGTGTAGAACCCAACGAGGAGCTAAAGGTAGAATTTATATTGACCACCGATACAACTCTACGCACACTTAACGTTCGCTTTACCTAGAACAAGGAAGAAACTAACTTGCGGGAAACAAACTAGAAGTACGTACTTTGCGAGAATAAAACTAGGAGTAATTTGCAAGATAATAAAATTCAGTTGTTTAGTAGAAATCTTTTTGTAACACAAGAGAAGGATTTGTCCCTAGGCAATTGATAACTAGACTGGTAATCATTGTTGCAATTATATATGAGGGAGAGGCATGAGCTAACATACTTTCCGTACTTGGATCGTATGCACTTATGATTGGAACTCTAGCAAGCGTCTGCAACTACTAAATATCATTGCGGTAAAACCCAACCATAGCATTAAGTAACAAGTCCTCTTTACTCCCATACGCAACAACCCCCTTACTCGGGTTTGTGTTTCTGTCACTCATGCAACCCACTATAAGCGAATTATGAACGTATCGCAACACCCTACAACGGTAATCCCACACGCTTGCGCGACACGGAGGGCACCATAGGACAACACCAAAATAAAACATACAACTCAAACCAAGCACGATCATCAATAACCCCATAGTACAAAACAAATCTACTCAAACATTAGAGGATTGCCACACATCATTGGATAATAATATATAGCATTAAGCACCATGTTCAAGTAGAGATTAAAGTGGTGAGAATAGGTGTTACACCGTGATACGTCTCCATCGTATCTATAATTTATTAAGTATTCATGCCATGGTTACAACAATTATATGTGGTTTTGCTATTATTTGAATGGAACTAACCCGAACTGACATTGTTTTCAGCAGAACTACCGTGGTATTGTTTTTTGTGCAGAAATAAAAGTTCTCGGAATTGGACAAAACTTTTTGGAGATTTTTTTGGACTAAAAGAGAAATATTGGAGCAAAGACCCACTGGACGGGGGGCCCTACTGCCCACTAGGCACCAGGGCACGCCACCCCCCTCTAGTGCGCCCTAGTGGGTAGTGGGCCCCTCGAAGCCCATCTCAGCATGAGACCAACGGTAAAAATCCTATAATATAGAAACCCCTAGAAATAAGCATAGAACGGAAGTTCCGCTGCCGCAAGCCTCTGTATCGATAAAAAGTCAATCAGGAGCCTGTTCAAACACCCTGCCGAAGGGGGAAATCATCACCGGAGGCCATCTTCATCATCCTGGCGGTCACCATGATGAGGAGGGAGTAGTTCACCCTCGGGACTGAGGGTTTGTACTAGTAGCTATGTGTTTGATCTCTCTCTCTCTCACTCTCTCTCTGTGTCTCTCTCTTTCTCGTGTTCTTGACTTGACACGATCTTAATGTATCGCAAGCTTTGTTAATATAGTTCGACCATATGGTGTTTTTTCCTGTCTATCTTGTTGTGATGAATTGAGTTTTACATTTGAGATTTCATTATTATCGGATTGAATAATTTTATAGATTTGAGAGCACTTGATGTATGTCTTGGCACTCAACTCATGGATTCCCGAACTGACATTGGGGTAATCTATGCATAGGGGTTGATGCACATTTTCGTCTTTGTTTCTTCGGTAGGAATCTTGGTGCACTCTTTGAAGTTCTTTGTGTTGGATTGAGTATTATGAATCTAAATTTG
This sequence comes from Aegilops tauschii subsp. strangulata, assembly GCF_002575655.3. NCBI lineage: Eukaryota > Viridiplantae > Streptophyta > Magnoliopsida > Poales > Poaceae > Aegilops > Aegilops tauschii. Next base: position 419,784,714 of record NC_053040.3, on the reverse strand, counting down.
TTTGATGCATATCGTATAATCAACTCACAGATACTCGTGGTGACATTGGAGTATCTAGGTGACATTAGAGTTGGTTGATGTGTATCATATGGTGTTATTTTAGTACGAACTTTTGGGCTGTTTGTGACACTTATAGGAATAGCTCGATAGATCGACCGGAATGGATAACTTTGAGGTGGTTTCGTACCATACAAACAATTTTGTCTTATGTTCTCCGCTAGATAAGAACTTTGGAGTGATACTATATCGCACGTTGAGGGAAGGTTATATGATCCAATTATATTAGCATTGTTGAGAGATTGCACTAGTGAAAGTATGAACCCTAGGCCTCATTTTCAAGCATTGCAATATCGTTTGTGCTCACTTTTGTTACTTGCTACCTTGCTGGTTTTTATTGTTCCTATTACAAAAATCAATACTACTATCATTACTACACTTGTATCACCATCTCTTCGCTGAACTAGTGCACCTATACAATTTACCATTGTATTTGGTATGTTGGGACAGAAGAGACTCTTTGTTATTTGGTTGCAGGGTTGTTTGAGAGAGACCATCTTCATCCTACGTCTCCCACATATTGATCAACCTTAGGCCATCCACTTGAGAGAAATTTGCTACTGTCCTGCAAAACTCTGCGCTTGGAGGCCCAACACAAGTCTACAAGAACAAGTTGTGTAGTAGACATGAAGCTCTTTTCTCGCGCCGTTGCCGGGGAGGTGAGTGCTTGAAGGTATATCTTTAGATCTTGCTACTGAATCTTTTAGTTTCTTGTTTTATCACTGGTTTGGTTTATAAAAAAACTACAAAAAACGGAATTTAGGTCGCCTCATATTATTTGTCTTTATCATGTCTTTCTTAAAAATGATGGAAAGAAAAATTATGCTCAATTGATAGAAGAAGAATTAAATGAAATGTTTGGCATAAAATCTTCGAATGATGAGCATGATTGTAATGTTGTTAGTATGAATTCTATGAATATCCATGATGCTAATGATATGCAAAGCTATAAGCTTGGGGATGCTATTTTGATGAAGATGATATTTTTAGTCTCCCAAGATTTGATGTGCAAATTTGTTATAATAATTGCATGCCTTCTATTTATGATGATTATAATGATGAAAGTGGGTTTGAAAGAGTGTCAACTCTAGGTAATGATTATCCCACTATTTGGAGGGTATTAAATCTTATTCTAATAATTATGAAAGTGGATTTGGAGAGGTCATAACTTTATTTAGTGATGAATCACTATTTTGGAAGAGGTTTCAATTGATTATGATAAAAAAGTTGCTATCTATGATGATTATTGTGATGACATATATGATATAAAGAATAATGATAACCATGAAACTTGTCATCATAATTTCAATTTTCAAATTGATTATTCCAATCAAGTATCATATGATAGTTATTTTGTTGAGTTTGCTCCCACTACTATTCATGAGAATAAATTTGCTTATGTGGAGAGTAATAAAAAATTATGCATGTGGATCATGAAAATAATGCTTTATGTGATAGTTATATTGTTGAATTCATTGATGCTACTAAAAACTATTATGAGAGAGGAAAATATGCTTTATGATGCTTTTATTGTGTTTCAATTCTTTACTTTTATGTGAGTATCATTAAAACCATCATGCCTAGCTAAAAATGCATTAAAGAAAAGCGCTTGCTGGGAGACAACCCAACACTATTACTATTTTTGTGCGTTCACATGATTAAGCTACTGTAGTAATCATGTTTTATATCTTTTACTTCAATAAAAATGTCAAGTATAGCCTTTACCACGCTTACTTTGCAAGTCTATATGTTGCTGTTTGAAAACAGAAAGTTTGTTATTATTGTCGTGGTGTAAAAACGGGCAGTAACCGGTCAAGAACTTATTTTACTCACAGATTACTGTTCATGCAAATATACTGTTCTGGCCTACTGTTTTGCACCTCGGCAGCACCATCACCGAAAAGGATCAGACAGTTGAGATGGCTCTGCGTTGGTACACCGGTGGAGAGGAACGGTGTGTAGAAAAATACTAAATCTTACCCTCTATATAAGAACACGATGGTGGAGGAGGAGAGAAATGATGTGTAAAAAAATCTTAACCCTCTATATAAGGACATGAGGAGAAGAGAAATTATGTGTAGAAAAATCCTTTTTTTAACAACGTGCATATCTTTTTCTCTGGAGCTAAAAAATAAGGGAAAATCAGGTTACTCAGAAGCACAGTTCAAATGCGGTGCTGTTCACTGGTGATACTGTTCACATGCGAGGTACTGTTCCTGGCCATTTGTTTTTTTTTTACGTGTGATATTGGTACTACTACAGTTCACTGATGTCGATGTAAATAAACAGTAGAAGCTTAAAAAGTAAAAAAGATAAAGCCTTCCCATTTTAGTATATTATTATACTACTTTGCACTGATGTTGATATAAATGAACAGTAAAAGCTTAAAAAATAAAAAAAATCAGAAAAGGCAAAGCCTTACCTCTTTAGTATAGTACTTCCTCCGTAAACTAATATAAGAGCGTTTAGATCACTAAAATAATGATCTAAACGCTCTTACATTAGTTTACAGAGGGAGTAACTTATTTGTCAAATGGTTTGTGGCGGGGACAATGCTCTCATCAGTTCCACACAAACAAATTCAACGACAACGGTGAGCCAAATCTTTGGCGACTTCAATTGAGCCCCGACTTGCAGTCAGATATACATCTTACTTTAACCTTGATAACATCATACAAGGTGAGGGAGGAGGCGGTCAGTGTTGGCTACCATACGTGATTGGAGATGTGAGCTACAAACGGTTCTAGTATGTTGAGGAAGGAAGAAACCACTGGTTGAACTGAGAGGAGGAAGACGATGACGGTCATTGATTAGGGTGGTGTCATGTCGCTAAAAGGAGGGTGCAGGAAACACATTGGAAAGTAAATTATTCTTGGAGCGATAGTCTCTAACAGGAGTCTAGAGACAAATGCTTGCAATTCATCTAAATTTGTCAAAGCGCCTTTAAACCTGCAATAGTTAATGCTGACATGTCACTTAGAGAGCCATTTCTATGCACCGAGCACCTTTTCTAGCTGTGGGGGTCAATTTTCCAAATAGTTTTGTTTTTATAGCTTATGTATAACGATTTATCTCTTTTAGCAATAACAATTCACAGATTATTTTAGGCCTAGTTGTAGGCATTTGCGAAGTGCTACTCCATCCATTTAGGACTGCTTTTGTTAATTAAGACAAGACTTTGATGAACAATTACTATATTAGTATACAATTTAAATAACATGATGTTGTTATACTTGCTTATGGATGCGATTTCACATCACATATGACATATTGGAAAAAATATTTTTTTGGCCAAGTTTTGTCCTAACCGTTCAATACAATCTACAAAAAGAAAGAATGTAATGTAACGTAGTATACGATATAATATTCCTTATATGAACACAATAAATATATGAAAAAAAGTTCTTCTTGAGAGTGGTTTTTCTACAACCCAGCTCGGTGCACGCATGGTGCACCAACGCAAGAAAACATAGCAAAACATTTCAAAAAATTCTGAAACTTTGTGGGAATGATCATCAACAAATGTTGTGTTGCAATGTTTGGTGGTCAAATAATATTTGAGGAGCTTTGTACGAAAAAGACAAAACCACTGAAAAATAGTCAAAATGTAAGTGCACTGTTTGAGCAGATTTCGTAATTCTTTTTTTGTACAGAGCTCCTCAAATGTTCTTTGACCACCAAACTTACTAGCACCCATAACATTTGTTGATGATCAATCCCATGAATTTAGAAATGTTTTGTTATGTTTTTTTGCGGGGGTGGTGCACCGAAGGTTGGTGCAACCACTACTTTCCCTTCTTTGAAATCAACTTTAATCAAATTGATATGAGATTATACCAAGGACATATACCTAATCATTATGTTGAGACAATTATAGTGATGCATATCCTTAAAATATTGCGATCACCTTTATTTGGAACATATGATGTTAAAGTTCACTACTACATGTTCACTACTTTTATATTTCCCAGTAAGCGAATTATGCATGCTTTGAAACTACTTACCACCAATAATTGTGGTACAAATTTGGCATGTTTTCAATTTGCGGGTTTGCTCTCACCACTCCAGAACCGTAGAATCACTTGGATAATGGATTGATGGTGAATAAGGGCATCTCCAATGATGGCCCGCAAATTTGCTCCATCATCCGTCCATGGGTAGGGGACCAGTCCGTGGAAACTGATTCTGAAGGCGGCCATCCAATGCGCCGGCAAATATTCCAATCATCTTTTGAACTAACCGAACGAAATTCATGCAAACACGGCAGATATCATTAAAACCGGACAAAATTCATTACATTTCAAACATTTGTCATATAAAATGAATGAAATTCACTACATTTTTATATAAATTAGACTAAACCCTACTCTAGACTGAAACTAAACGACCACCGGCGCCCGTTCCCCATGTTCGGCCATGAGCCTCGAGAACTGAAGCTTTGCCTCGGCGCTCTCCAACTCCGCCTTTGTAACCTCTACCTCCGAAGCCCCGAGAAGTGAAGTTGTCTGCCTCCATGTCGCCGCCAAGCGGCTAATTAGCCGAAGATGTTAATCCTATCAAGCTTAGCTTCAATGGGAGGGGAGGAGCGGTTGCCTTCTTGGGACCCGAGCAACGGCAACCTACCATGCACTACTCTTCCTCGATGCTGCCGGCGGCGGCGCCCGCGGACGTGTCGGCTTCATGGTCGTGGCGGCGGGGCGTGGCCGGGGCGAAGCTGGCGATGTCCTCCTCACGTTGCTCTTGCCCCACACCTGATCCGCTGCCTTGTCGAACTTGGCCTCCTTCTCGGGCGGGTGGGACGGTAGGACTCAAGCAACGCCTCGTGCTTGGGCACGTCAACATCCGACACGATGGATGTGCCAGCGGCGGGCAGCTCCTCCCCGCGTTGGTGCTCCTCGAGGAGGTGGAGGTTATAGGCCTGGCCGCCCCCGCCTGCCGGAACTTGGCCTCCTCCTCCTCCCGCACCATGTTCGTGTAGTGTTGGCGAGGCCCGCACGCACCGGGCTCGAGGGTTGCATCGCCTCATCCTCCATTGGGGTGTCGTCAGCCTCCGTCTGCTGGTCGGCCTTCTAGCCGGCAGCAATGGCGGCCATCTCCTTCTGCTGCTTCAAGGAGAGGGTGTCCCAGAGGGCTTTGGAGCGCGAGGAGGCCATGGCGAGCGTGGTGCGGAGAGAAGAAAGGAATCAGAGGAGGATGAGTCTGGCTATCGCCGGGGCTGGAGTATATACATCGGGCGGGAAGGCAATGGGCCGCGGCGGTGAGGTTAATGGTGGGCGGCAGACGGGCTGACGGGTGGCGACAGAATATAGGTTCCTCGACAACCGCATATCATTAATGTAGGGGCGACGGGGTATCGTTTGAACACGGAGTGGTCGCCTGCACCGGGAAGCGGCGCGGACGACATTCTCTAGGCTGGCGCACAACTTCAATGCCGGCATCAGTGAGAGGTCGCGTCCTCTCTGGCCGGACATGAATGCGGCACTGACTCTCTGGAGCGGCGCGACTGTTTCAGGCAGGTTGGGTGCGCGGGCGAGGGAGGGAGTTTTGTGTGGGTCAGGTTAGTCAGGTGTGGGCGTGACTGCTGTCCGGACGATGGAAAGCCCCCTAGGTTGTCTTCCGTTTGCGGAAAAATTACGTCCAGACTGCCGAACAGAGATACATGTTGGATGACACAACATGTTCGGCGCGCCCACGTGGCATGACCACGGCAGGGAAAAAGTGATTGATGGGGAGTGGCCTAGGGATGGATCCAGGCAGCAAGATTCCAACTATCTCGACAACGTGGCGCGGGCGGCCCATCCAATCCCAATCACCCGCATCGGCTCTGTCCTCTGCCTACATAGCGCGGTCTCAGTACCGGTGGCAACGCTTGTACCCAGGAGCAGGAGGCAGTAGTCCTTGGAGCGTTGTTTAGACCGGTCGGCTGCCACCCCCACGCCGTACTATTCTGGCGCTCATGTATGATACGGAGTAATACCTTGACATGAAACAGTAATCGTGCAAGGCCGCTTGATCTCCGCGTTGGGCAGGAGGGAGCCATGACAAATCATATGTATGTCAGTCAAAAACAATAGAAAAGCTGAAGCGAAAGCCCCGAGTCGAAGAGTGGAGGCCGCTCGGTAAGTCGAGTCGGCTTATAGTTAAGATTGGTGCCTTAATCCACTTGGGAGATAGGACTAATCCCCCGCAAAAAAAGGGAGATATAGGACTAACAATGTAAAAAGATACACTAAGTAAAAATCGTATTAATTTTGTGGACGGTTTAGGTGTTGAACGCATGGACCAAATTTACGTACTTCATGCTTCACATTTTTTCACATCGTTTTTAAAAAGGATCTAATTATATCTCATCTAGATGTGAGATAATACCTCACGTCTAAATATAATACCTGCACCACCTCGCCCCATAACTAGTACACCGTTCATGTGCTTGTTTGTTTCTCTTTTTTTCTGTCCATTCTGTTGGTCCCGTGTTTCCTTCTCTCATTTTTTTTCTTGCTTTATCTCATGTGCATGTGTGTTGCGATTAACTTTCTTTTTTAGGGGCTAAACCAAGTTTTATTGCTGGAGTTCTACAGTACGTGGGATACATACGGGATCATGAGGATCGCTCATCCAGACATGGCGACCCTGATCCACAGAAGATACAAATTTGGCTAACCTATCGGCGTTGTTGAACGTGTGTACACGTATGTAGGTCTAGGTTTTGTATGCTGCACCTGTAGTGTCTCTTTTCCTCTGTATTTACTTGTATCTTGAGGGACACGACATCGGTCGCACCCCTTGTACCTATATATATGTGCCTAGTGCACGTCAATCAATTATCGATGCACCAAATCATTCTCTACATGGTATCTATCGCAAGTCGATCTCCCCGCTTCCGCTAACCCTAGCCGCCGCTGCCCCGGGCCGCCGCCGCAATCTGCCGCCGCCACCGCCGCCGCCCCACGCCGCCGCCGCTACCCATCTTCCCGCCGCGCCGCCCTCTCCACCCCGCCGCACGCGCCCTCCCGCCGCGCCGCCCGATCCACCCCGCCGCGCCGCCCTCCTGCCGCGCCGCCCTCTTCACCACCTCTTCGCCGCCATGTCGTCCAACGCCTCCACCTACTCCAACCCCTTCGCCGTCGACCCCGCGGAAATCCGCGACATCAAAGTCCATGCACGCGTTCCCGTCGTCCTCGACGCCTCCAACTCCACGTACTTCGCGTGGAAGACGTACTTCACGCTGCTCTTCCGCGAGAACAACCTCGTGGATCACGTGGATGGCACCGTTGACTCTTGCGCCATGGTGGATGACGCTGAGTGGGCCGCGATCGACGCCACCATCATCCGGTGCTTCTTCACCACCATCTCCAAGGACCTGTTCCACACGGTCGTGAGCGCCGGCGACGACGCTCGCGCCTTGTGGGTCAAGCTGAACGGCCTCTTCTCCAAAGAATTTTTGACTGTCACCAGGATGAACAGTCCATTGATGAGTACTGCCGCCGCCTGAAGACGTTGGCGGATGAGCTCCGCGACATTGGCGCCAAGATTGATGACGACCTCCTCTTCAGCACGCTCACCGCCGGCCTTAACGAGGACTTCGGCAACGCCGCCTCCAACCTCACCTTGATGCCGGAGCCCTCCTTCCCCAAGTTTATGGCGTACTTGCGGTTGGAGGAGCGTCGGATGAAGGGGTCAAGAAGCGTGTGCAGCATCACGCCCTCGCCGCCGGCACCTCCCGTGGCGCCCCACCACCGGCCGCCCCACCCGTGCCGCGCCCGCAGCCGCCGCCCCCCGCGCCTCCGCGATACTTCACCCTGCCGCCCGCGCCCCCCGCCCCTCCCGCTGCCCCCAGCAGCAACCGCCGCGGGGGCGGCCGCAAGCAGCAACAGGCGCCGGGGGGGGGCTCGTCAGCAACAGCAGCAGGTCAACCCTCCGTGGACGTACGACACCAACCTGTGGACCGGCGTTGTCCACGCATACTCGATGCCGGTCCCTCGGGCTCCCGCTCCGGGCATCCTTGGGCCTCGTCCAGCGAGCCATCAGGCCCTCTTCGCGCGCAGAACGCTGCTCCCTACAGCGGCTACGGGGCCGCGCCTCCGCCCGCGCCTGCCTACGGGGCCGCGCCCGCCTACGGCGCCGGCGCCGCCGCGCCGGCCTACGGCGGGTTTTACCCTCCTCAGGTGCCGCCGCCATGGGACCCGACCCTTCTCGCCGCCCTGCACTCCGCCCCGTCACCAAGTTCCTATGCTGGCGTGTAACACCCCGCATGTAACTTTCCATATTTGTAACTCCGACTCTTGCCATTTTTCGGCTATGTGTTATGATATTCCCTCCGTGGTCGGGTTTTGTCTTTCGTTTTGTATTTTGTTCATGTCATGCATTTCATATCATGTCATCATGTGCATTGCATTTGCATACGTGTTCATCTCATGCATCCGAGCATTTTCCCCGTTGTCCGTTTTGCAATCCGGCGCTCCTATCTCCTCCGGTGCACCCCTCTTGTTTTCTTTCATGAGCGGGTGTCAAACATTCTCGGAATGGACCGAGGCTTGTCAAGTGGCCTTATTACACTACCCACAGACCACCGGTCAAGTTTCGTTCCATTTGGAGGTCGTTTGGTACTCCAACGGTTAACCGGGCATCCGCAATGTCCATTTGAGTGTCCAGCAAAAACCCCCCTCAAAACCAGCCCAAAACCCACCAAACCCTCTTCCATGCTCTAGGTCGTTCGATCATCATCGTGTGGGCGAAAACCGCTCCTCATTTGGAGCCTCCTAGCTCCCTCTACCTATTTAAATGCATCCCTCCCGAAAAACAAACACAGTCCAACCCTAACCCTCGTCCCTCTCCGCCGCCGGACACGTCCGGGCGGAGCAGGACGCGTCCGCCGCCGCGCCCCGACGAATCGCAAGCCGACACGTCACCGCCGCCATCCCCGCGCCGCCGCGGCCCGCCGGGCCCGAGGCCGGCCCGCCCGCGCGCGGCCGGGCCTCGAGCCGCCGCCCGACCTCCGCCTCACCCTGCCGCCTCCGCGCCGGCGCCGCGCCGCCTCGCCGCCGGCGTCCCTCCCCGCCATCGCCTCGCCTCCCTCCGCCCTGCTCCTCTCCCTCCAGCGCCGGCCGCCGGCCTCCCCTTCCTCCCGTCGCCGGAGACGAGCGCCACGGGCCCGAGCCGATCGGATCTCGATCCGCTACTGTATGTGTTGAGGATATAGACCTTAGAGTCACCCGCCAGGAGGGGCCGGGTTACTCGTATGGTCGTTGCTAGAAGCCCGGAGCCAAGCTCGAAGATGATGGGCCAGAGATGGGCTAAGACCCGGATATGGCTTAAAGCCCGTAGTTACAATCATTATTATGAAAGAACTTGTAGTGTAAGGCAAGTATAGTTGAGAGTCCGAGCCGGACACTCTTATGAGCCGGCCGGGACTCTGAGGGCTGCTGGGCGTCAGCCTCCCTATATAAAGGGACGACCCGGCAGCGGTTTAGGGACAACAATCTCGTCAAGAGCCGGGCATAGCAGTTTAGCTCCCTGGTGATCGTAACCCTAATCAATTCCACCCCAACTGGACGTAGGCTTTTACCTTCACCGTAAGGGGCCGAACCAGCATAAACCCTCGTGTTCCTTGTCCCACATAACCTCTTCAAGCTTCCTAGTTGCGATGGCTCCACGACTAAGTCCTAGCTCGAGGACATCTGCCGTGACAATTCCACGACAGCTGGCGCCCACCGTGGGGCCAGCGCACGGTGGATTTGAGTTCTTGAAGGGCAGCTTCGAAGGGCTCAAGGGATACGCTGTGGGCCGGATGACCAAGAGTCGTCGCGGCAAGCTTTACATCGACGATGCAAACTGGGGCCCCGACGCCGGCTCAATTGAGTACGGGTACCGGGTCCCCTTCGGCGGAATCCATGTCTTCATTGGCAAGATTGGTGAACCGGGACCTGAGCCGGATCTCTGCGCCGATCTCATCGAAACGGCTCAGCGCGCACGACCCGCCCGGGCCCGGCCTGCCTTAAAGCACACTTTTGTGGGATGCATCCATGGAGGGCCCTCTGATCCAGCTGGGTCCGGTGATGAGACGGCCGCCGGCTCTAACGGCGAGTCGGCCACCGATGGGTCAAACTCGTTGTACCAACTTCAGGATGACAGGCTCATGGGTTGTTCTGATGGTGACAGTATTCCGGACCTATTTGAGCCGCCAAGTCAGGTTGGAGTTTTTATGGCTGGTGCGCAGCCTGTTCAGAACCCTGCCACTGGAGCGGGAACCCCGGTGCCTTTGCCGGCTCAGGTGCTAATGGATCTCACGGACAAGATGACGGCCCTGTTAACCGCCACGGTTGACCCGGCGGATCAAGATCAGCATGATGCGGAGGTGGCACAGTTAAAATTGGATCTGATAAAAGCTAAAGAGGATCTTGCAGCAGAAGGGATCAGGCTGGCTGCGGAGCGGGCGGCTCTCGATGCCCAGACTCAGCTGATTCAGGCGCAGTCCTTCCAACTCACGATGGATCAGAACGCAGCCAATGAGGTCATGAGAAGGAGGCATCAAAAGGCCCAATCTTGACTCCCACCGGTTTACGATCCACGCAACCTCTTCAACATGCCAGGTGCAGGGTCTAGTAACCCGCCAGGGGTCATAGCGCCCGGGTCTGGACCCCTTATTCAGCCACGAGTGATGGGGCCTCCCCAGGTGCCCCCTGCCCCGCCTCAGTATGTGCCAATACCCCCGGGTCATTACAATAACCCGCTGGAGAACATGGTCGCTGCGGCAGCACGGCTGGCGGCTCTCCCAGTTGACGGCGACTCTCCGACGGCTATTGAAACCCGCTGGGTCAGGGAACTCCTTCAGACAGCACTGGCGCAGCAAGAGGCATACTCCTACAGCCGGGACAGGATCCACTCGACCCCTCGTCCAGGCCAGAGCCCGAGTTACAGCCGGCACATGGTCTCAGCAACCGGCTCAAGTAACGTCCGACGCCATGACCCGCCCCCTGGCCATGGTCCAGCTTATAATGGAGCCTTTTACGTAGCAGACCAGGACAAAGCACGCCAAGAGGCGGAGCAAGTGCCTCAATTGACGGCTTACCAGACCCCCCCGGCTTATCCGATGACTTCCGTTGATGTGGGAATCCCTACCAGGACCGGGGGTGTCCCTTGTTTGGTGCCAGCTATCCGTAATGAACGTCTACCTAAGGACTTCAAGGGCCCTAGGAAGGTGCCTAACTACACAGCTGACTTGCAATCCGCAGCCTGGATCGAGAGTTATGAGATGGCTATGGAGCTGCTGGAGGTCAGTGAGGCGGCCATGGCCAAGTATTTCACCATGATGTTAGATGGAACTGCCCGCACTTGGTTGAAAGGGCTACCACCGAATTCCATTGGGTCTTGGGCTGAGCTGAAAGCCCGGTTCATCCAAAACTTCAAAGATACCTGTAGGCAGTCTATGTCAATTGTGGATTTGACTAACTGTAAGCAGCAGGAGGGTGAGTCCACGACACATTGGGTTCGCCGGGTTAAGGAAATCATACATTCATCAGACAAAATGGATGCCGGCTCAGCAGTTTTAATGCTGGAGCAGAATTGTCGTTTTGTGCCCCTGAAGATGAAACTCGGGCGGCTTAAGCGCGACTGCACTGATATGGGTACGTTAATGGCAGCTCTTGTCAAGTACGCCGATTCTGATGGTACCAAGGATCCCCCTTCAGATGATGAAAGGACAGGGAAGGGAAAGAAGAACGGCAACGGCAAGGGTCCTCAATTTAACTCGGGGAACCAAGGAGGAGGCAAGCGCAAGGCAGATGGCAGCCTAGAGTTTGTGGCCAACGCCAGCGCGCAAGGCAATAACCAGCGACGTAAGGGGAGGCCTGTTGGAAATATGCCCTAGAGGCAATAATAAATAGGTTATTATTATATTTCCTTGTTCATGATAATCGTTTATTATCCATGCTAGAATTGTATTGATAGGAAACTCAGATACATGTGTGGATACATAGACAACACCATGTCCCTAGTAAGCCTCTAGTTGACTAGCTCGTTGATCAATAGATGGTTACGGTTTCCTGACCATGGACATTGGATGTCGTTGATAACGGGATCACATCATTAGGAGAATGATGTGATGGACAAGACCCAATCCTAAGCCTAGCACAAGATCGTGTAGTTCGTTTGCTCAGAGCTTTTCTAATGTCAAGTATCACTTCCTTAGACCATGAGATTGTGCAACTCCCGGATACCGTAGGAATGCTTTGGGTGTACCAAACGTCACAACGTAACTGGGTGGCTATAAAGGTGCAATACAGGTATCTCCGAAATTGTCTGTTGGGTTGGCACGAATCGAGACTGGGATTTGTCACTCCGTATAAACGGAGAGGTATCTCTGGGCCCACTCGGTAGGACATCATCATAATGTGCACAGTGTGACCAAGGAGTTGATCACGGGATGATGTGAGTTACGGAACGAGTAAAGAGACTTGCCGGTAACGAGATTGAACAAGGTATAGGGATACCGACGATCGAATCTCGGGCAAGTAACATACCGATGGACAAAGGGAATTGTATACGGGATTGATTGAATCCCCGACATCGTGGTTCATCCGATGAGATCATCGTGGAACATGTCGGAGCCAACATGGGTATCCAGATCCCGCTGTTGGTTATTGACCGGAGAACGTCTCGGTCATGTCTGCATGGTTCCCGAACCCGTAGGGTCTACACGCTTAAGGTTCAATGACGCTAGGGTTATAGGGAAAGTATGTACGTGGTTACCGAATGTTGTTCGGAGTCCCGGATGAGATCCCGGATGTCACAAGGAGTTCCGGAATGGTCCGGAGGTAAAGATTTATATATGGGAAGTCCTGTTTTGGTCACCGGAAAAGTTTCGGGTGAAATCGGTAATGTACCGGGACCACCGGGAGGGTCCCGGGGGTCCACCAAGTGGGGCCACCAGCCCTAGAAGGCTGCGTGGGCCAAGTGTGGGAGGGGACCAGCCCCAGGTGGGCTGGTGCGCCCCCCCACCAAGGCCCAAGGCGCATGGGAGAGTGGGAGGGGGCAAACCCTAGGTCCAGATGGGCCTTAGGGCCCATCTAGTGGGGCGCCCCCCCTCTCCTCCCCTTGGCCGCCCCCCTTGATGTGATCTAGGGCTGGCCGCCTCCTCTTGGGGGTGGAAACCCTAAGGGGGGCGCAGCCCCCTCCCCCCCTATATATAGTTGAGGTTTGGGCTGCCCAAGACACACGAGAACGTCTCCTTTTGGCGCAGCCCTACCCCTCTTCCTCCTCCTCCTCTCCCGCGGTGCTTGGCGAAGCCCTGCAGGATTGCCACGCTCCTCCACCACCACCATGCCGTCGTGCTGCTGCTGGATGGAGTCTTCCCCAACCTCTCCCTCTCTCCTTGCTGGATCAAGGCGTGGGAGACGTCACCGGGCTGCACGTGTGTTGAACGCGGAGGCGCCGTGGTTTGGCGCTTAGATCGGAATCAACCGCGATCTGAATCGCTACGAGTACGACTCCCTCATCCGCGTTCTTGCAACGCTTCCGCATTGCGATCTACAATGGTATGTAGATGCACTCCCCTTCCCTCGTTGCTAGATTACTCCATAGATTGATCTTGGTGATGCGTAGAAAATTTTGAATTTCTGCTACGTTCCCCAACAGTGGTATCAGAGCTAGGTCTATGCGTAGTTTCTATGCACGAGTAGAACACAAAGTAGTTGTGGGCGTAGATTTTGCCAATTCTTCTTGCCGTTACTAGTCTTATCTTGTTTCGGCGGCATTGTGGGATGAAGCGGCCCGAACCGACCTTACACGTACGCTTACGTGAGACAGGTTCCACTGACTGACATGCACTAGTTGCATAAGGTGGCTAGCGGGTGTCTGTCTCTCCCACTTTAGTCGGAACGGATTCGATGAAAAGGGTCCTTATGAAGGGTAAATAGAAATTGGCATATCACGTTGTGGTTTTACGTAGGTAAGAAACGTTCTTGCTAGAACCTATACAAGCCACGTAAAAACTTGCAACAACAATTAGAGGACGTCTAACTTGTTTTTGCAGCATGTGCTATGTGATGTGATATGGCCAGAAGATGTGATGAATGATATATGTGATGTATGAGATTGATCATATTCTTGTAATAGGAATCACGACTTGCATGTCGATGAGTATGACAACCGGCAGGAGCCATAGGAGTTGTCTTTATTTTTTGTATGACCTGCGTGTCATTGAATAACGCCATGTAAATTACTTTACTTTATTGCTAAGCGCGTTAGCCATAGAAGTAGAAGTAATCGTTGGCGTGACAACTTCATGAAGACACAATGATGGAGATCATGATGATGGAGATCATGGTGTCATGCCGGTGACAAAGATGATCATGGTGCCCTGAAGATGGAGATCAAAGGAGCAAAATGATATTGGCCATATCATGTCACTATTTGATTGCATGTGATGTTTATCATGTTATGCATCTTATTTGCTTAGAACGACGGTAGTAAGTAAGATGATCCCTCACTAAAATTTCAAGAGAAGTGTTCCCCCTAACTGTGCACCATTGCGAAGGTTCGTTATTTCGAAGCACCACGTGATGATCAGGTGTGATAGATTCTAACGTTCGAATACAACAGGTGTTGACGAGCCTAGCATGTACAGACATGGCCTCGGAACACATGCGAAACACTTAGGTTGACTTGACGAGCCTAGCATGTACAGACATGGCCTCGGAACACAAGAGACCGAAAGGTCGAACATGAGTCGTATAGCAGATACGATCAACATGGAGATGTTCACCGATGATGACTAGTCCGTCTCACGTGATGATCGGACACGGCCTAGTTTGACTCAGATCATGTATCACTTAGATGACTAGAGGGATGTCTATCTGAGTGGGAGTTCAATAATCAGATGAACTTCATTATCATGAACATAGTCAAAAGGTCTTTACAAATTATGTCATTGCGCTTTAGTTCTACTGTTTAAGATATGTTCCTAGAGAAAATTTAGTTGAAAGTTGGTAGTAGCAATTATGCGGACTGGGTCCGAGAACTGAGGATTGTCCTCATTGCTGCACAGAAGGCTTATGTCCTTAATGCACCGCTCGGTGTGCTGAACCTCAGCGTCGTCTGTAGATGTTGCGAAACATCTGACATACACGTTTTGATGACTACATGATAGTTCAGTGTGTAATGCTAACGGTTTAGAATTGTGGCACCAAAGACGTTTTTGAAACGTCGCAGAACATATGAGATGTTCCGAAGACTGAAATTGGGATTTCAGACTAGTGCCCACGTCAAGAGGTATGAGACCTCTGACAAGTTTCTTAAGCCTGCAAACTAAGGGAGAAAAGCTCAATCGTTGAGCATGTGCTCAGATTGTCTGAGTACCACAATCGCTTGAATCGAGTGGGAGTTAATCTCCCAGATGAGATAGTGATAGTTCTCCATAGTCATTGCCACCAAGCTAGTAGAGCTTCGTGATGAACTATAACATATCAGGGATAGTTATGATGATCCTTGAGCTATTCGCGATGTTTGACACCGCGAGAGTAGAAATCAAGAAGGAGCATCAATTGTTGATGGTTAGTAAAACCACTAGTTTCTAGAAGGGCAAGGGCAAAAGGGATACTTCATGAAACAACAAATCATTTGCTGCTCTAGTGAAGAATCCCAAGGTTGAACCCAAACCCGAGACTAAGTGCTTCTGTAATGAGGGGAACGGTCACTGAAGCAGAACTACCCTAGATACTTGGTAGATGAGAAGGCGGGCAAGGTCGACAGAAGTATATTGGATATACGTTATATGAATGTGTACTTTACTAGTACTCCTAGGAGCACTAGGGTATTAGATACCGGTTCGGTTGCTAAGTGTTAGTAACTCGAAATAAAAGCTGCGGAATAAACGGAGACTAGCTAAAGGTGAGATGACGATATGTGTTGGAAGTGTTTCCAAGGTTGATGTGATCAAGCATCGCATGCTCCCTCTACCATCGAGATTGGTGTTTGCGTTGAGCATAAACATGATTGGATTATGTTTATCGCAATCCGGTCATTCATTTAAGGAGAATAATGGTTACTCCTTTTATTTGAATAATACCTTCAATGGTCTTGCACCTAAAAATAAATGGTTCATTGAATCTCGATCGTAGTGATACACATGTTCATGCCAAAAGTAATGATAGTACCACATACTTGTGGCACTGCTATTTGAGTCATATTGGGATAAAACGCATGAAGAAGCTCCATGTAGATGGATCTTTGAACTCACTCGTTTTTGAAAAGATTGAGACATGCGAACCATGTCTATTGGTATATATGCATGAAGAAACTCCATGCAGATGGATTGTTTGGACTCACTTGATTTTGAATCACTTGAGACATGTAATCATACCACATGGGCAAGATGACTGAAAGTCCTCGTTTTCAGTAAGATGGAACAAGAGAGCAACTTATTGGAAGTAATACATTTTGATGTATGCAGTCCAATGAGTGTTGGGGCATGCAGTGGATATCGTTATGTTCTTACTTCACAGATGGTTTGAGTAGATGCTGAGTGTATTTGCTTGATGAAACACAAGTCTGAATTATTGAAAGGTTTAAGTAATTTCAGAGTGAAGTTGAAGATCGTCGTGATAAGAGGATAAAATGTCTGTTATATGATCATAGAGATGAGTATCTGAGTTACGAGTTTGGCACACAGTTAAGACATTGTGGAAAGTGTTTCACAATTAATGCCGCCTGGAACACCATAGTGTGATGGTGTGTCCGAACATCATAACTACACCCTATTGGATATGGTGCATACCATGATGTCTCTTATCGAATTACCACTATCGTTTATGGGTTAGGCATTAGAGACAACCGCATTCACTTTAAAAGGGGCACCACGCAATTCCGTTGAGACGACACCGTTTAGAGAAACCTAAGTTGTCGTTTCTTGAAAGTTTGGGGCTGCGACGCTTATGTGAAAAATGTTTCAGGCTGATAAGCTCGAACCCAAAGCGGATAAATGCATCTTCATAGAAAACCCAAAACAGTTGGGTATACCTCCTATTTCAGATCTGGAAGCAAAAGTAATTGCTTCTAGAAACGAGTCCTTTCTCGAGGAAAAGTTTCTCTCGAAAGAATTGAGTGGGAGGATGGTGGAGACTTGATAAGGTTATTGAACCGTCGCTTCAACTAGTGTGTAACAGGGCACAGGAAGTTGTTCCTGTGGCACCTACACCAATTGAAGTGGAAGCTTATGATAGTGATCATGAAACTTCGGATCAAGTCACTACCAAACCTCGTAGGACGACGAGGATGCGTGCTACTTCAGAGTGGTACGTGATCCTGTCTTGAAAGTCATGTTGTTAGACAACAATGAACCTACGAGCTATGGTGAAGCGATGGTGGGCCCATATTCCGACAAATGGTTAGAAGCCATGAAATCCGAGATAAATGGATCTTTAAGAAGAAGACGGACGTGGACGGTAAT
Source organism: Aegilops tauschii subsp. strangulata (assembly GCF_002575655.3). Classification (NCBI taxonomy): domain Eukaryota; kingdom Viridiplantae; phylum Streptophyta; class Magnoliopsida; order Poales; family Poaceae; genus Aegilops; species Aegilops tauschii. The sequence goes on along the minus strand of NC_053040.3, from coordinate 419,767,214 downwards.
GTTACCGTCTATGAAGCTCGACTTGTGGCTAAGAGTATTTCCACAAGTTCAAGGAGTTGACTACGATGAGATTTTCTCATCCGTAGCGATGCTTAAGTCCGTCGGAATCATGTTAGCATTAGCTGCATTTATGAAATCTAGCAGATGGATGTCAAAAACAAGTTTCCTTACCAGTTTTCGTAAGGAAAGGTTGTATGTCATACAATCAGAAAGGTTTTGTCGATCCTAAGGATGCTAAAAGGTATGCTAGCTCCAGCGATCCTTCCATGGATTAGAGCAAGCATCTCGGAGTCAGATTATACACTTTGATGGAGTGATCAAAGTTTTTGGGTTTATACAAAGTTTGTTAGAAACTTGTATTTACAATAAAGTGAGTGGGAGCGCTACAACATTTCTGATAAGTATATGTGAATGACATATTGTTAATCCGAAATGATGTAAAATTTCTGGAAAGCATAAAGGGTTGTTTGAAAGGAGTTTTTCAAAGGAAGACCTGGATAAAAGCTACTTACATATTGGGCATCAAGATCTATAGAGATAGATCAGGACGCCCGATGATACTTTCAAAGAACGCACACCTTGACATGATTTTGAAAGAGTTCAAAATAGATCAGCAAAGAAGGAGTTCTTGGCTGTGTTACAAGGTGTGAGTATTGAGTAAGACTCAAGACCTGACCACAGCAGAAGAGAGAGAAAGGACGAAGGTCGTCCCCTATGCTTTAGACGTAGGCTCTACAGTATGCTATGCTGTGTACCGCACATGAAGTGTGCTTTGCCATGAGTTGGTCAAGGGGTACAATAGTGATCCGGGAATGGATCACATGACAGCGGTCGAACTTATCCTTAGTACCTAGTGGACTAAGGAATTTTCTCGATTATGGAGGTGAAAAGGAGTTCGTCGTAAAGGGTTACGTCGATGCGAACTTTGACACTAATCCGGATGACTCTGAGTAGTAAACCGGATTCGTATAGTAGAGCAGATACTTGAAATGGCTCCAAGTAGCGTGTGGTAGCATCCACAAGATGACATAGATATTCGTAAAGCACACGGATCTGAAAGGTTCAGACCCGTTGACTAATAACCTCTCTCACAAGCATAACATGATCAAACCAGAACTCATTGAGTGTTAATCACATAGTGATGTGAACTAGATTGTTGACTCTAGTGAACTCTTTGGATGTTGGTCACATGGTGATGTGACCTATGAATGTTAATCACATGGTGATGTGGACTAGATTATTGACTCTAGTGCAAGTGGGAGACTGTTGGAAATATGCCCTAGAGGCAATAATAAATAGGTTATTATTATATTTCCTTGTTCATGATAATCATTTATTATCCGTGCTAGAATTGTATTGATAGGAAACTCAGATACATGTGTGGATACATAGACAACACCATGTCCCTAGTAAGCCTCTAGTTGACTAGCTCGTTGATCAACAGATGGTTACGGTTTCCTGACCATGGACATTGGATGTCGTTGATAACGGGATCACATCATTAGGAGAATTATGTGATGGACAAGACCCAATCCTAAGCCTAGCACAAGATCGTGTAGTTCGTTTGCTCAGAGCTTTTCTAATGTCAAGTATCACTTCCTTAGACCATGAGATTGTGCAACTCCCGGATACCGTAGGAATGCTTTGGGTGTACCAAACGTCACAACGTAACTGGGTGGCTATAAAGGTGCACTACAGGTATCTCCGAAAGTGTCTGTTGGGTTGGCACGAATCGAGACTGGGATTTGTCACTCCGTATAAACGGAGAGGTATCTCTGGGCCCACTCGGTAGGACATCATCATAATGTGCACAGTGTGACCAAGGAGTTGATCACGGGATGATGTGAGTTACGGAACGAGTAAAGAGACTTGCCGGTAACGAGATTGAACAAGGTATAGGGATACCGACGATCGAATCTCGGGCAAGTAACATACCGATGGACAAAGGGAATTGTATACGGGATTGATTGAATCCCCGACATCGTGGTTCATCCGATGAGATCATCATGGAACATGTGGGAGCCAACATGGGTATCCAGATCCCGCTGTTGGTTATTGACCGGAGAACGTCTCGGTCATGTCTGCATGGTTCCCGAACCCATAGGGTCTACACGCTTAAGGTTCGGTGACGCTAGGGTTATAGGGAAAGTATGTACGTGGTTACCAAATGTTGTTCGGAGTCCCGGATGAGATCCCGGACGTCACGAGGAGTTCCGGAATGGTCCGGAGGTAAATATTTATATATGGGAAGTCCTGTTTTGGTCACCGGAAAAGTTTCGGGTGAAATCGGTAATGTACCGGGACCACCGGAAGGGTCCCGGGGGTCCACCAAGTGGGGCCACCAGCCCCAGAAGGCTGCGTGGGCCAAGTGTGGGAGGGGACCAGCCCCAGGTGGGCTGGTGCGCCCCCCCACCAAGGCCCAAGGCGCATGGGAGAGTGGGAGGGGGCAAACCCTAGGTCCAGATGGGCCTTAGGGCCCATCTAGTGGGGCGCCCCCCCTCTCCTCCCCTTGGCCGCCCCCCTTGATGGGATCTAGGGCTGGCCGCCTCCTCTTGGGGGTGGAAACCCTAAGGGGCGCGCAGCCCCCTCCCCCCCTATATATAGTTGAGGTTTGGGCTGCCCAAGACACACGAGAACGTCTCCTTTTGGCGCAGCCCTACCCCTCTTCCTCCTCCTCCTCTCCCGCGGTGCTTGGCGAAGCCCTGCGGGATTGCCACGCTCCTCCACCACCACCATGCCGTCGTGCTGCTGCTGGATGGAGTCTTCCCCAACCTCTCCCTCTCTCCTTGCTGGATCAAGGCGTGGGAGTCGTCACCGGGCTGCACGTGTGTTGAACGCGGAGGCGCCGTGGTTCGGCGCTTAGATCGGAATCAACCGTGATCTGAATCGCTACGACTACGACACCCTCATCCGCGTTCTTGCAACGCTTCCGCATCGCGATCTACAATGGTATGTAGATGCACTCCCCTTCCCTCGTTGCTAGATTACTCCATAGATTGATCTTGGTGATGCGTAGAAAATTTTGAATTTCTGCTACGTTCCCCAACAAGGCCCCCTCCCCGAGGCGGCGGGTCAGGACCCTCACTGGAGCAGCTGTTGAATGAGCCTTGTCCGAGGCACAGCTCTAGAGAGAAGCCAGCGACTCATCTATGGAAGGATTGTGCAATCATGAAGGCCTTTAAAAACTACAACGGCCCGGGCGGCGGCTCAGGTGCCGGCGGCTCAGGCGCCGACGGCTTTCATGGCCCGGGGGGCGGCTCAAATTCTGGTCCTCAGAGTGGTCAAGGGGGCTTTAATCAACAGTCTGCCCAGGGTCATCAACAGCAGCAGGGGGGTTATCAGACCAATCTAAAGCAGCTTAGCGGTGGACAGTATCATGTGTTTACCACCAGTTTGTGCAAGCGAGATCAGAAGCTTCACAAGAGGGCTGTGAATGCGGATGAGCCGGCGGTCCCACGCTACTTGCAGTGGTCTGAGCAGCCTATAGTGTGGAGTAGGGAGGATCACCCTCCCCGGGTGGATAACCCGGGCCACCTGGCCTTAGTGGTGGCTCCTCAAGTGGGAGGATCTAAGTTCACAAAGGTGCTCATGGATGGAGGCAGCAGCATCAGCATCCTCTATTATGAGACCTTTCGCCGTATGGGGTTGGTTGATAAGAACCTCAGCCAGTCAAACACCATCTTCCATGGTGTAGTACCTGGTAAGTCGGCTTATCCCGTTGGCAAGATCGAATTGGAAGGGGCCTTTGGTGATGAGAACAACTACAGGGTGGAGAAATTGACCTTTGAGGTGGTCAAGATAAGAAGTCCATACCATGCTATATTTGGCCGGCCGGCTTACGCCAAGTTCATGGCACGGCCGTGTTATGTGTACTTACAGCTCAAAATGCCGGGTCACAATGGGACTATTACGGTTCACGGCAGCCGGAAAGTGGCTCTGGAGTGTGAGGAAGGCGACGCGGCTTAGGCAGAATCTGTGTGTGCTACAGAGGAGTTGAAGTTTTACAAAGACAATGTTGACCCAACAGATATGACCTCTCTGAAAAAGCCAACCACAGAACAAGAGCCGGCAATGAAATTTAAGTCCGCTGATGAGACTAAACTTGTTGATTTTGTTCCAGGTGACTCATCTCAGCAGTTTAGCATCAGTGCAAATCTGGATCCAAAATAGGAAAGCACGCTCATCGAGTTCATCCGTGAGAATAGGGACATCTTCGCGTGGAAACCTTCTGACATGCCAGGTGTACCTAGAGAACTCGCTGAGCATACTCTCAATGTTGATCCGAAATTTAAGCTGGTCAGACAGTTCCTTCGGCGGTTTAATGAGGAAAGGCGGAAAGCTATTGGTGAGGAAGTAGCCCGGCTCTTGGCGGCCGGGTTTATCGTTGAAGTTTTTCACCCAGAGTGGTTGGCTAACCCGGTGCTCGTACTCAAGAAGAACGGCACCTGGCGGATGTGTGTGGACTACACGGACTTGAATAAGGCGTGCCCGGCTGATCCTTTTGCCCTCCCCCGTATTGATCAAATCATTGATGCTACGGCAGGTTGTGCACGTTTAAGTTTCTTGGATGCTTATTCTGGTTATCATCAGATCAAGATGGCAGTTAAGGACCAGGAGAAGACGGCGTTCATCACTCCCTTTGGAGCCTTCTGCTATGTGTCTATGCCCTTTGGACTCAAGTGTGCGCAGGCGACTTACCAGCGTTGTGTGCAGAACTGTCTTCATAAACAGATCGGACGCAATGTTCACGCTTATGTGGACGATATTGTGGTTAAATCCATCAAAGAGGAAACCCTGATAGATGATTTAAGGGAAACCTTTGATAATCTCCGGGTCTATAAGATGATGCTTAACCCGGCCAAGTGTGTCTTTGGTGTTCCTGCAGGCAAACTCTTGGGTTTCTTGGTTTCTGACAGGGGCATTGAGGCTAACCCGGAGAAGATCAAGGCCATCACCTCCCTGGCTAAGCCGGCGTGTATAAATGACGTTCAGCACTTGGCGGGTCACATTGCTGCTTTAAGCCGCTTTATAAGTGTAACATCCCAAATTTTCAATTTGGAATGTTATACATAGATCATCATTGCATATCATGTTTTATTGCATTTTGACAAATCCTCGATAAATCCTAAGCAACTCAAGGACCCTCGGAGAGAGTTGGGGATTTTCTCAAATTTTCTTATTTGATTTTTCAAACGAGGATTGGGATTTTAATTATTTTTCTCTCCGGAAAAATATTTCATTTTTAAGATAAACGAGAGGAGAAAATATGACTTCTCCAAAACAATTGAAATACTGGAGGAAAAATGTTAAAAACATTATTTTGGAATTTATTGGATTTTAGTCGCAATTTTTATTGCATTTAAAAATATGCATGTTTTCAAAAATGTTTATTTTTGATTTTAAAAATGTTCACCCTATTCTGGATTTTCTAACTAGACGGGGAAAATTTATTTAATATTTTTCTGAGTTTTATTTATTTTTCTACGCATTTTTCTTTGCGGAACTTAAAAAATGTTCACCCAAAGGCCCAGCCGACGGCCCGCCTCGCCGGTTTCCTCTTCCCGCACGGCCGCCGGAGTCCGGCCGAGCCACGACGCCGCCGCCGCCTCGGTTGCCCCTCCCCCAAGCCGCCCTCGCCCCCCTCCATATATACCCCGCCCCCTCTCCGTTTTCGCCGCCACCATCGTCGGAGGAGCCGCCGCCGCCCGCCTTTTGCCTCGCCGCCTCGCCGCCGGGAGCCCCGAGCCGGAGCCCCCTCGCCGCCGGAGCCGCCGCCCCCGAGCCCCGCACCCCGCCGCCGACCCCGCCCGCCGGAGCCCCTCGCCGGAGCGAGCCCGTCGAGGTACTGCCGCCGCCGTTCGTCGAGTTGACCGGTTTTCTGAAAAAAAACCTTTCGTTTTTTTTAAAAAAAAACCCTAGATCGGTTTTTTTCGGTTTTCTTATTTCGCGAGCGTTTACCGAACCGTTCGTTTTAACGAACACGTTCATCGGTTTTTCTCTGTTAACGAACGTCCGTTATTTAACCGTTCGTCCGTTTTTCTTTTTCGTTGGATTTTTCTCGTTATTTTCTCAGATTCGATTTCTGATCGAATTTTCGAATCTGTTTAACTTTTCGCTCGTTTATCGGAATTAGGTGATTCAAGCGCCTAGAGTTTCGTCTCGAAATTCTCTTTCCGTTTAATCTACTCAAACAAGTTTTTGCAACAGTAAAATTTGACCTAGATCCAGATTAGCAAACGAAGTTTCTTTCTTCCACCGTTTGACTTTCGTTGCTTCTTTCGAGTTGATTCTTTTTGCAAACTGGAGTTCTTAAGTTGAACTTTCTGGTTGAATCTTTCATTCGAGTTTTACCTGTGCATTAGATGAGTACTGATTGTATGCTTGTTTGTTTGCGATAGAGTACCCGGAGTGTGCCGCTTGTTACTTCGACTCGTTAGTTTTCGCGGATCATCAGCAAGGCAAGTAACACTTTGATCATATCCCGTTCATACCCAGTTTTATTGCATTAGATCTATTTCCTCAAACACAATGCATGATTAGGATCTAATAAACTGTGGGTATTGGGAAGTAGTTGAGGTAGTACCTATCACCTGTTTTTCTATCAAACCCTCGGGAGTTACTTCTACGTTGCTTTTATTATCGCCATGCTATGCGTAGACGTGGATTGGGTTTGAGAGATATTCATGACAGATGTGAGTGTTTAATAAATGGTTCAACTTAAGGTGGCAACTAAAAACTCACATCTGGGTGGATTGAGACACCTGGAGAACCCAGTGTTGTCTGTATGTATAAGGTCCGCCACCCAGGCTCAAAGGGATCATAAGATTTTCATGCTAGAAACTTCCGTGTGCAGCCGCAAGCTATTATGGGCTCTAGCATAGTTGAGTAGGTTACAGGATCTCTTGAAGAGGTGGACTAGCAGATGTAGGGGAAAGTAGGTGTACCGGTCCATCCAGAGTAGAGAGTGACTGTTTCTGAAAGACTGTGTCTCGGTCATCCGTTTCTCAAACATCATGCAGTGCGAGAATCAAGCGGAGGCGATCGAGTCTTGTGGGGAAAAGTGCACAAACCTCTGCAGAGTGTACAAACTGATCATGATTAGCCGTGTCCCCGGTTATGGACAACTTGAGTATCTAGTACCTGGATTATCATTTGAATCTCATCACCGTGATACTTTTAATTAATTTTGTTGGGTTAATGATGACACTTAATTGGGATTGAGTTGGAGGTACCTTCTCAATGTTTCAACCACCATGATAGTTAAATAAAATTTATTCCTTTGTAGTAGGATAAAATTGGCTTTTCGCAAAAACTGTAACCATAGAGCTTTCCACCAGCCATATATGCATATAGTATAGCATTATCATTGTTCATTGTTCTCTATGTGTTATATTGCCAGCATATTCCATGTGCTGACCCGTTTTCGGGCTGCAACGTTTCATGTTGCAGACTTTTCAGACGACGAGTAAGGTGCCTTAGGTCGTGGTCTTATACTCAGTGATGTCGCTGGAGTTGATGGACTCACTTATCTTCCAAGTCTTCCGCTGTTATCGTTTAGATGGCCTTAAGCCATGTGTATCATACTTAATCTCTTCGGAGATATTCGATGTAATAAGTGTGTGATTGCTACTCTGTTATAAATCCTCCATTTGTACTGTGCGTGTCAGCATTACTGATCCAGGGATGACACTGGTGCACAGCAGCACAGGCCATTTGAGGTCTGGTCGCTACAATAAGCCGTTTGGGTGAGAAGGCCATGCCCTTATATCAGTTGATGAAGAAAACTGATAACTTTGTCTGGAATGATGCAGGTAATACCGCCTTTGAGGATTTGAAGAAGCAGCTGGCAGAGCCCCCAGTCCTTGCTGCTCCGGTTGATAAGGAGCCCTTGCTACTGTATGTGGCGGCAAACGCACGAGCCGTCAGTGTGGCTATTGTGGTAGAGCGCAAGGAGGTGGGTAAGGAACATCTGGTTCAGTGGCCGGTTTATTATGTCAGCGAAATGCTCATTGAGTCCAAGCAACGGTACCCGCATTGGCAGAAGCTTGTGTATGGTGTGTTCATGGCAAGCCGGAAACTTAAGCATTATTTTCAAGGTCATCCCATCACTGTGGTCAGCTCTGCCCCCCTTGGTGATATCATTCAAAACAGAGAGGCCACAGGGAGAATTGCTAAGTGGGCTATAGAGCTTGGACCTCATGGTCTCAAATATGTGCCACGCACCGCTGTTAAATCTCAGGCCTTGGTGGATTTCATCAATGATTGGACAGAGTCACAAGTGCCCGAGCAAAAGCCGGATAACACATATTGGACTATTCACTTTGATGGGTCCAGGCAGTTGGAGGGCTCGGGGGCTGGCGTTGTATTGGCTTCCCCTAAAGGTGACAAGTTCCATTATGTGTTACAGTTGATGTTTCCTTGCACTAACAATGCGGCTGAGTACGAGGCCTTGCTCCACGGTCTTTGGATGGCTAAGGAGATGAGCTTGAGTCGGGTAAGGTGCTTCGGTGACTCAGACTTGGTGGCTCAACAAGTATCAGGCAAGTGGGACTCTAAAGACCCTCTAATGGCGGCTTATCGCCGCGAAGTCGATGCCATTGCTGGGAACTTTCAGGGCTACCAAGTAGAGCACATTGATCGCAGGAAGAACGAGGCGGCTGATGCTCTAAGCCGGCTAGGCTCTCAGCGAAAGCCGGTGCCGCCTAACACTTTCCTAGACGTTCTATATAACCCTTCGGTTAAGTTGCCTACAGAGGAAGACTTGGCTGTCCCTGACCCGGAGGCACGACTGGTGCCGGCTCTTCATGTCATACCAGACTGGACAATGCCATATCTGGCTTATATGACCCGGGGCGAGTTGCCCGAGGATGAAACTTTGGCCAGGAAAATAACCCGGCGGGCTAAGTCAATGATTGTTATCGATGGCGAGCTGCATCATCGCAGTGTCATGGGAGCATTTCAGCGTTGTGTCTCCCCTGAGGAAGGTCAAGAGATCTTGCGTGAGATCCATGAAGGGGATTGTGGCCATCATGCCGGCTCAAAGTCCCTTGTGGCCAAGGCTTTCCGTCATGGATTTTATTGGCTGACGGCTCATGCTGATGCAGAGGACTTAGTCAGCAAATGTGATGGTTGCCAGAGGTTTTCACGACGGGCTCACGTGCCGGCTCAGGAACTGAGGATGATCCCAGTCACGTGGCCCTTTGCGGTCTGGGGGCTTGACATGGTTGGGCCTTTTAAAAGGTCCAAGGATAAGAAGACCCACCTCTTGGTGGCAGTGGACAAATTCACAAAGTGGGTGGAAGCTGAGCCAGTTAGCAAGTGCGATGCAGCCACGGCGGTTCAATTTATGAAAAAGGTGATTTTCCGCTTTGGCTTTCTGCACAGCATTATAACTGACAATGGCACCAATCTCTCCAAGGGCGCCATGGAAGAGTTTTGTCAACGAGAGCATATCCGACTTGATGTTTCCTCAGTGGCTCATCCTCAATCCAATGGTCAAGCTGAGAGAGCTAATCAGGAGATTCTGAAGGGTATCAAGCCCCGGCTTTTGGTCCCTTTGCAACGGACGCCGGGTTGTTGGGTGGAGGAGTTGCCCTCCGTGTTATGGAGCATCAACACTACTCCTAACAGGTCTACAGGCTTCACGCCTTTCTTCATGGTTTATGGAGCAGAAGCAGTCCTTCCTAGTGACATCCGTCACGATTCACCTCGCGTGGCGGCTTACGTTGAGACGGATAATGAACAGGCGCGTCAAGATGCTCTTGACTTGTTGGACGAACAGCGTGATGTGGCAGCAGCCCGTTCAGCGATTTACCAACAAGACCTGCGCCGTTATCATAGCCGCCGGGTCAAATCCCGGGTCTTCCAGGAAGGCGACCTTGTGCTCCGGCTCATCCAGGATCAAACAGATGCACACAAGTTATCCCCACCTTGGGAAGGGCCCTTTGTGGTCAGCAAGAACTTGCACAACAGGTCATATTACCTCATTGACATTCGGGAGCACAAAGATTCACGTAAGTCGGAGGAAGAGACCCGTCGGCCGTGGAATATAGCTCAGCTTCGGCCTTACTACACTTGAGCCACCGGCTCTCGTGGTGTACATATTTCTCTCAGCCATGTATATATTATGATAAGCAATAAAGCAGGACCTCTGTCCTTTTTTCTCCCCCAAATATGCACGTGTTGTTTACATGATGACTTAAAGGAGGATCCGGCTTATGATCGTATTCTAATCTAGCCGTAAGCGGTAAAGTCACTTGGGGGCTTCCTGTTCAAACATGGGTCGAATTCGAACCAAAGAGAACATAGCTGTCAATACCCATTTGATTGGCAAAGTGCCGAGCTCATTGGGAGGTTACCTTTGGTCATATTTGAATCATGGTTTACCCCCTCTGAGAACCGACGTGGATCGTATTCGAATCAGCGTCGTTAAACAATTTTAAAAGTCACTTGGGGGCTTCCTGTTCAAACATGGGTCGTATTCGAACCAAAGAGAACATAGCTGTCGGTACCCTCTTGATTGGCATCGCCACACCCACTGAGGGCTATATGATCGTATCCGAATCTTGGCTTAACCCCTTTGGGCCGGGTCTCTGGTCGTATTCGAACCGGAAGCCCCTAAAGTTCCTCTGCTTTATCACAAGTTTACTCTGATTATGTCAAGGTGTGTACGGCCGAGTCTCACTTTACCGGCTTAACTTTGGTTTACAGTGTTCGTTGAACGCCATGGGTGTCATTACGACAGGTAAATCGGAGTCAAGATACCAACCTTGTTACCCGGGTTATCTAAACCGGAAGTATGCTTACAGGCCGCTAAGTGTATTATTACGGCTGTGTTAAGGATATAATTGAGGACCAGTCTTTTTTGATTCATATTCCGGGTTATCTATCCAAAACACCTGACTCTCAGGGCGGTAAGCCGCCTCGAGACTTGTGATTTGCCTTTCTATGCAGGACACTTAAAGGCACACCTTTGAAGTTGAGAAAAACAAAGGGACGATTATGACCCGGAGAAACATCAAAAGAGAACTTCAAAGGACTTTTCGCATTCAATACATGCACGATGGCACGGCAGAGATGAACTGTTGCACCTACTCTATTACAAAAACTCATCAAGTCTAACAAGGTGGAACATTGTTTGATAAACCGCCAGCCAAATTATGATGCCCGCTGCGTTGAAGTCCCCGGCTCATTCCTATCTTCTCCTCCGGTTGATCCCAAGACCTCGAAGGTTGATGACTTCCAGTCGATGCCGCTGAGAGCTTCGAATTGGGCTTCTTCGTCAATTAACCCAGCCGGGTCAATCTCCGGGGCGAAAGTGTGCTGCCGAGCCGGCGGGATCAGGTTGAGAGCTTCATAGCGAGGGGTTGGAATCCTCTGATTCTCCGCATCATAACCCGGCTGGTACTTGGTCAGATCCGTGTCGTTATCGATAAGGGTGGCCACCGGGCGTACAGCCTTCACGCACGCTGCGAAGTCCTTCTGGTCGAAAGCTGAGCCGTCTTCCTTCAGGCTTGGATAACCCAGGGCGATGTCTGCCGGGTCTAGCTCCGGCAGGAATGCCTTGGCCCAGCTCAGCGCGGCGATTGCTCCGGCTCTCGTAGAGGCCCGTCGCAGCTCTTGGATCCGCTGAGGCAGAACGGCGAGCCGGCGCAGGACTTCGGCCAGATGAGTCGGCACCTCGTTGGATAGGGCCACCACAGCTAAGGCACGCTGTGACCCGGTGTAGAGTTCCTCCACCAGGGTATACACGGCCTTTAGCTTAGTGACCACGCTCTGGTTGAGGTTGGCACTTCTGGGACCTGTTTAACAGAATCAGGTAAGTCGGCGGCAAGGATGAGTCATTCTAACATTGGTGAAAGCCGGTGAGGCGACTTACCGAAGATGGCGGCCACCATTTGGGAAACCTGGCGCTTTAGGCCGGAGAGCTCGGCGGTTTTCTCAGAGAGTGCTTTCTCCGCCTGTTCCGCCCGGGTCACCAGTGCGGCCTTCTCTTCGTCCCAGGCTTTTCTCTCAGCATCAAACTCGGTCTTCAACTTCTCTTGAGTGGCGATGCTGGATACAAACTTGGCGTTTGCCTTCCGGGTCTCCATCTCCTGCATCTTCAGCCGGCTCTTGAGATCCGCAAGGTCCGCCTCTAGCTTCTTGCCCACAACCTGTATAAATTTCCGGGTTATTAACAGTCATTATATAAGTCCCAAGCGTTTTCCAAGCAAAGACACTTGGCACTTGGGGGCTAATGCATATTGAACGTATCTATCTACATACTGCCGGCTTAATTGAGTAAGCCGGAACCTAAGTCTACAACATATTCAAATCATAAGTCGTCGACTTGGGGGCTAGCATGGCAAAGGTAACTATGCAGTAGGTAAGAAGGTGGCAGAAGGTTACCTCAGATTTTTGCTGGATTTGGTTTACCATGGCGACCTCGGTGTCCCGGCTCTTGTGTACTTGGCTGATGTAGCCAGAGACGAGCTCTCCAATGCTCAGGTTGCTGTAGTTGGACAGGTCCAGATTCGCCTGGTGGGACTGCAGTAACTCCCCCTTAGCGGAGCACTTGGCCAATACGGTCGGTCTCCCCGGCTCAACATACTCCGTCCGGGTAATTACCACGTCCGGGTCGTCTGCTGGTGGAGCTGAGCCGGAGGCCTCCGGGTTAACCGAAGCTTCGGTCGTTGCCTTGGTAGTTGGGGTGGTGGCTTCAGGTGCCATGTCCATTGGAGTGGCGGCTTCAGGGGCGGAGGCAGCTGGCGGTTCTTGGACTGTCACCGCCGGCTCAGGCAAATCCGGCACTCCGGCCGACTTGGTTTTCTTCACCCTCTTGGTGAGTTTTGCTTGAGCACTGAAAGAACAACAAAGGTTAGTACAAAGCATATGAGTAAAGATCAGAACAACATGAGATGATTGTTGTTACCCAGGCGCGGTCTTGAAAGCCGGCAGATTTGACTGCATGGAGTCACCCGAAGAGGGGGAGGTCTCCTGATAATTGGAGTCAGAAGAATTGAGTGGCTGACGGATAACACCCGCCAACGGATGAAAAGGGTACAAGTGAGAAAAAACCTCAGTTTGACGCTTCCTTGTTGCGACGGGTAACCCGGCGGAGAGATCGGTGTCGTTGGTCCGGGTGTGACGCCGGCTTTCATGAACCTGTCGCTTCAAAATAAATTGAGGGTCTTGGTAAGCTAAAGGATGTGAAAAGCTTACTTTCCGGGTTACCCTTCGGACTTTCAGCTGTGGCAAGGGCTCCGAGTCGGAGGAAAGTGACATTACCTCTTCAACCACCGGGTTACTGGCGCCGGTGTCATCCTGTCAATGAGCAAGTGTTGATAAGGCGGACAACAACAAACAACAAATACAGCAAGAATTTAAAGGCTTAAGGGTTACCTCTGACTCGGAGCTGTCGCTTAATTGCATCAGCTCCGAAGCAGTAGGTCTGCTTCCTTTTTTGCGAGGGGCGGCTTTCTTGGCGGCTTTCTTCGCCTTCCTAGCCTTCTTGGCCGCCTCATGGTCATATTTGACCCGCCAGAACTTATCATCAGCCTGAAAAATACAATGATGAATCCTCAAAACGGTTCAGATGCAGGTTATATACAGAAGGAGATAAAACATTAAAGTCAGCGGCTTACCGCTGGGGCTGGGTTGGTCTTGCAGAAGGGGGCTAACCCGGTCATTCCGCAGTCTGCCAGGCTCTCGTTTAAAAGAGCCTTGGTCATCTCCTCTGCAACGTCTTCTGGAAGATCATTGCGGCTGTGCCTCTGAGGGTCATCCTTTCGTCCGGTGTACTCACACATTAAGCCGGGGCGGCGGCTCAATGGGATCACCCGCCATGAGATCCAGACCCGGACCAGGTCGATTCCGTTCAGACCATTACCCAGGAGAGCTTTGATTTTGTTGATCGTGGGGAGCAGAGGCTGGCGCTCCGTTTGAGTCAGCTTGTCCGACAGTGGGTGAGTCGGCTCCAGACGTGTTGGGCGAAAGCCGGGCAGCAGGCTTTCGCCAGTCGGGGATGCATCTTGGCAGTAGAACCAAGTCATGTTCCAATCCTTTGGGTGGCTCGGCGGCTCTGCGTAAGGGAAAAGACAGTCCCTACGCCGCTGGATGGAGATGCCACCTAACTCTAGACTTGGCCCATTGGCACACTCATTCTGACGGTTTAAGTAAAACAGCTCTCTGAAGAGCAGCAGACTCGGCTCTTCTCCAAGGTAAACCTCGCAGAAGACTTGGAAATTGCAGATGTTGGACACTGAGTTGGGTCCTATGTCTTGGGGCCGCAAGTCGAAGAAATTGAGCACGTCCCTAAAAAACTTTGAGCCGGGCGGTGCAAAGCCCCGACTCATGTGATCTGCAAAAATCACTACCTCCCCATCCTTTGGTTGTGGCCTTTCTTCTGACGGGTCAGGGGCACGGTAGGACATGATGTTTTTCTTGGGCAGATATCCTGACTTAACAAAATCAGCTAGGGTCTCGTTGGTCACGTTGGACCTCATCCAGTTGCAAGTGATGGGAGCCTTGGGAGGCATGGTGAAAGTTGGCAGTCTATGACAAAAAGGAAAATGTTCGGGTTAATTATAAGCCGGAGATCTACAGTTCCAAACTAAGGTGGCGGCTTATGAAGGGGACTAATGATGTATACTCAGGTACAGTGGGTTACTTAAGCCGCAGGGGCATTCAGAATAAATTGATGATCTACGGCCTTATCACAGTTAAGTCGGAGGAATCTACGAAGCATGGTTTTCTTTAAACCGGAATTATAAGCCGCCAAGATTCAATGGTTGCAGTTTTTACTAAGTGTGGTAAAACAGGTTTCACATACTGCAGTAACTTTTTTGGATCAAAATGGTCGGTCCAAAGAAAATTTTCTAGACCTAAAATACGGGCACAGGGGATGTTCTTGAGCTCGAACGAAGCATTCATGCAGTAGAAAGAGATCTACGGGCATTTGAAATGAGTCCTAAACAACTTCCGCACTAGTTCTATACAAGGCTAAAGATCAAACAAGGGCAGTGACTAGGAGAACTACCGAAGCTCGTGGCAATGGCGAAGAACACGGATGAACCCTACTGTAGATCTACTCTACGGGGTGGTGAGAACTTACCAGAGCTGAAGAGGTGCGGGAGTCGCCGCCGTTTATCTGGTCCGAGTCAGGGTGATGCAGCGGCCAAGGTTGACGAAGACCGGAGGCGAGACGACGGCGGCGGAGTGCGAGCTTAGTGAGAAAGGCAGCGGCGCGAGGAGGAAGAAGAGAGCGTGAGAAGAGCCTGTCGGACCGGCCTATTTATAAGGCAAGGTCATAAGTGGGCGCGAGATTCAAGGAGACCACGGCGTGGTTATCTCCCCCCCACGACGCCTCGATTTTCGAAATGGCAGTAAAAGCAAAGATCTGTTGCGGATCTGGTGGAGTAAAAGACGGGCTTAATGGAAGATGACGTCACGGCGGATTATCCGGAGTCCAGAGGATGACGTCACGCCGGGTTATGGCCTTCACATGAATGGTAAGCCGGAGATTTTTTCTGTCGGCAGAGTTGAAGATTGATATGAGCCGGCTCAAATCAATCTAGGGCCTAATGTTGAGGATATAGACCTTAGAGTCACCCGCCAGGAGGGGCCGGGTTACTCGTATGGTCGTTGCCAGAAGTCCGGAGCCAAGCTCGAAGATGATGGGCCAGAGATGGGCTAAGACCCGGATATGGCTTAAAGCCCGTAGTTACAATCATTATTATGAAAGAACTTGTAGTGTAAGGCAAGTATAGTTGAGAGTTCGAGCCGGACACTCTTATGAGCCGGCCGGGACTCTGAGGGCTGCTGGGCGTCAGCCTCCCTATATAAAGGGGCGACCCGGCAGCGGTTTAGGGACAACAATCTCGTCGAGAGCCGGGCATAGCAGTTTAGCTCCCTGGTGATCGTAACCCTAATCAATTCCACCCCAACTGGACGTAGGCTTTTACCTTCACCGTAAGAGGCCGAACCAGTATAAACCCTCGTGTTCCTTGTCCCACATAACCTCTTCAAGCTTCCTAGTTGCGATGGCTCCACGACTAAGTTCTAGCTCGAGGACATCTGCCGTGACAATTCCACGACAGTATGCGTTGACTTTCCCCGAACCCCCCATATTTTTCTAAGTCTGTGAATTTTTATGATATGTGCACTTGTTCATCGTTGCATAACTCCTTGAATTTAGCTCCGATTCGCGCGTGTAATAAGTCAATTTGTTCGCCTCGTTATGCTCTTCATTTAGTTCAATTGCACCATGTTCATTAGAGGTCATCTTGATGCCCAAATCTCTGTTGCAAGAGGGCTAGTTGCTGTTATCTGCTGGTTCTCATCAGAACTTGGAGATTTGTCATTTTTGTATCATTTAATCTGTGCATCTTATGAGCATGAGCTCTACATGTGTTTTGTTGTCTGCCATGCTATCTTTACAAGGGTATATGCCATGTATTTTTGTGATCTCTGTGGTGACTAGCACAAGCATGCAAAGTAGGCTCTGTAATGTTCTGATTTCAGGGACTTAGTGATATCTCTAAGTCCTTGTCTGCTGTTATTTTGTTGCCATGTAAACTTGATGCTACAGAGAGATCCATGCATATTTTGGTGATGTTCAGTAAGGATGTTTTGTAGATATTGTTGTAATTGATCCATTACTGTCCTTGTTTGCAATTATGGAGTGCCGTAGCATAACTCAATCTTGCTCTACTTTTGCTATAAAATATTTCTGGCAGATTCTTAACATGATATTCATTTTTGCCAAGCTTAGTGTAGTTGATCCATACATGCTATGGTTTTGTTCTTGTCATGGTTAGCTTCATATACATGCCATATTTCTGTAGGTATGCTTGGTTTGTCAAGAATTGCTCTGTAGTGAGTGCATCAAGCTCACACACATGCCTTCATATTATTATTTCTGCCATGCTCTGTTTTCTGCCAAGTCTGAAACCTGATAACGGAACTTGCTATGTTTACATGCTTGCCATCATATCTTCTGGTCCTTTTTGGCTTATGGTAAGTAAGGGAGTTTTGTCATATGCATTTAGTAGAACACTTCCATGCCAAGTTTTGCCATGTTAAGTTCCTGTAGCATGTTGATTTCGTGCTCTCAACATTGCTACCTGATACTGTTTTCTGCATGTCCAGTAATTTCACAAAGTCTGTAAACCTGTTATCTTTTGCACTTTTGCCATGCTTGTTTGAGCTTGATATGTTGTGATCTAGCCGTAGCTCAGTGTTCATCTTTTGTCAAGCATCTCCTGTAGATTACTGCCATACGCTTTGTTGCTATGTTGGAGTGCTGTAGCATTGTTGTTTGTTGCATTTTAAGTGCTATCATGCTGGTAATCGCAGATTCGTGTCATTCTTGTTTTGCTTGCCATTTGCAAACCGTGCATCCGTTTCCGGTGATCTTTATATCGATTTCGACCGAAATCATCTCATCTTTCCAGTGGCATGCTTGGTTTGCCAAGTTACTGCCACGTTCATCTTTTTCCTTCCGGAGCACGCATATGCATCGCATATCATATCTTGCATATCATACATGTTTTGCATCATGTTGCTTGTGCATTTCTCGTGGTTGATTGTGGTTCCGTTTATTTGTGTTCTTGTCTTGGGTAGAGCCGGGAGACGAGTTCGTGAATGAGGAACCTGTTGAGTACGCTTACGAGGATCAAGCTTTCGACAACTCTGAGAACCTTGCAGGCAAGATGACCACCCCTCGAAATCACTTCTATCTTTGCTTTGCTAGTTGTTCGCTCTATTGCCATGCTACGCAACCTATCACTTGCCATACCATGTCTCCCATTTTGCCATGTCAGCCTCTAACCATCCTTTCCTAGCAAACCGTTGTTTGGCTATGTTACCGCTTTTGCTCAGCCCCTCTTATAGCGTTGCTAGTTGCAGGTGAAGTTGAAGTTGGTTCCATGTTGGAATATGGATATGTTGGGATATCACAATATCTCTTATTTAATTAATGCATCTATATATATTTGGTAAAGGGTGGAAGGCTCGGCCTTATGCCTGGTGTTTTGTTCCACACTTGCCGCCCTAGTTGCTGTTATACCGGGATTATGTTCCTTGAGTTTGCATTCCTTACGCGGTCGGGTGATTTATGGGACCCCCTTGACAGTTCGCCTTGAATAAAACTCCTCCAGCATGGCCCAACCTTCGTTTTACCATTTGCCACCTAAGCCTTTTCCCCCGGGTTTTCGCGAGCCCGAGGGTCATCTTATTTTAACCCCCCCGGGCCAGTGCTCCTTCGAGTGTTGGTCCGAACTGAGTAGACTGCGGGGCCCCCTCCTGGAAACTCGAGGTCTGGTTTTACTCGTAGGATGTCTCATCCGGTGTACCCTGAGAACGAGATATGTGCAGCTCCTATTGGGATTTGTCGGCGCATCGGGCGGCTTTGCTGGTCTTGTTTTACCATTGTCGAAATGTCTTGTAAACCGGGATTCCGAGACTGATCGGGTCTTTCCGGGAGAAGGTTTATCCTTCGTTGACCGTGAGAGCTTATGATGGGCTAAGTTGGGACACCCCTGCAGGGTTTTATCTTTCGAAAGTCGTGCCCGCGGTTATGAGGCAGATGGGAATTTGTTAATGTCCGGTTGTAGAGAACTTGTCACTTGACCCAATTAAAATACATCAACTGCGTGTGTAGCCGTGATGGTCTCTTCTCGGCGGAGTCCGGGAAGTGAACACGGTCTGTGTTATGTATGACATAAGTAGGAGTTCAGGATCACTTCTTGGTCATTGCTAGATGACGACCGTTCCGTTGCTTCTCTTCTCGCTCTCTTTTGCGTATGTTAGCCACCATATATGCTTATTGCCGCTGCAGCTCCACCTCATTACCCCTTCCTTCCCTATAAGCTTAAATAGTCTTGATCTCGCGGGTGTGAGATTGCTGAGTCCCTGTGACTCACAGATTCTACCAAAACAGTTGCAGGTGCCGACGATGCGAGTGCAGATGATGGGGTCGATCTCAAGTGGGAGTTCGACGAGGAACGTGGTCGTTACTATGTGTCTTTTCCTAATGATCAGTAGTGGAGCCCAGTTGGGACGATCGGGGATCTAGCATTTGGGGTTGTCTTATTTTCATCTAGATTTTGACCGTAGTCGGTCTATATGTTTGTATTTTGGATGATGTATGAATAATATTTATGTATTGTGTGAAGTGGCGATTGTAAGCCAACTCTTTATCCCATTCTTGTTCATTACATGGGATTGTGTGAAGATGACCCTTCTTGCGACTAAACCACTATGCGGTTATGCCTCTAAGTCGTGCCTCCACACGTGGGAGATATAGCCGCATCGTGGGCGTTACATGGCGGTGGTGACTGGTACATGGACTCGGGCGCCACCGCTCACATGAGTGCTCATCCTGGTAACCTCATTCTGCCACTCCTGTTCATACTCTCACTCGCATCACCGTTGGTAACAGTTCCTCTTTACCCATTACACATGTCGGTCATATGTCGTTTCCTTCTACTTCTACTCCCGTTAACATGTCTAATATTCTTGTGTCTCCTAACTTAGTCACTAATCTCGTTTCTGTTCGTCGTCTTGCTCGTGAGAATCCTATAACTGTTGAATTTGACGATACCGGCTTTTCTGTGAAGGACGCCTGTACACGGATGGTACTCCACCGATGTGACAGCCCGGACGAGCTTTACCCGGTGCATCCCTCCGGCGCCACCACCACCCGTCGTCCCGCCGCCTTCGCCGCTGGTGTCGATCTTTGGCACGCCCGCCTCGGTCACCCCAACTTCACCGTTATGCGTCAGATTCTTCAGAGTTTTTCTTTCTCATGTAATAAGGTTGACGACCACACTTGTGAGGCTTGCCGTCTTGGCAAGCACGTTCGTCTCCCCTTTAGCGAGTCTACATTCAACCTTTCCGTTTCATTTATTGCATAGTGGTGTTTGGACGTCCCCGGTTGCGAGCAACACGGGCTATCTATACTATTTGGTGATATTGGATGATTTTACTCATTATGTGTGGACATTTCCTCTTCGTCGCAAGTCCGACCCTCTTGCCACACTCACCGCTTTTTATTCCTATGTCACCACACAGTTCGGTCGTCCCATTCTCGCCTTGCAAAATGACAACGGCAAGGAGTTTGACAACGTCGCCGTCCGCAATCTTCTTGCGTCGCACGACACCATTTTTCGCCTCACTTGTCCCTACACGTCACAACAGAATGGTCGCGCCGAGCGCGTCATTCGCACCCTTAATGACTGTGTCCGCACGTTGCTCTTCCACTCCTACGTGCCTCCTCGGTTCAGGCCGGACGAGCTCGCGACCGCCAGCCTTCTCATTAACATTCGCCCGTGTCGTTCATGCTGGAACTACACTCCTCACCAGCTCCTCTTCGGTGCGGTTCCATCTTATGATGGTCATCGCATTTTTGTGTGTCTCTGTTATCCTAGCACCGCGTCCACTGCTCCTCACAAACTCGCTCTCCGGTCGCTTCCATGCATCTTTCTTGGTTATCCTCCCAACACCAAAGGTTACCGGTGCTATAATCCAGTGTCCCACCGCATTTTCACTTCGCGGCATGTGTACTTTGATGAGCTGGTGTTCCCATTTCAGCAGGTACCATCACCTTCGGCGTCTCCCGCGGCGCGGTCCGCCCCTGCCTCCTCCTCTGGCGGACCGACCAGCCGCGCACTGGGCTCGGCACTGCCCGCGCTCCCCGCGCCGACGGCCCCTGTCGCCGCGGCCCCCACCGTAGCCCCCTCGGTGGCCCCTGTCGCCGCGGCCCCCTCGGCCGCCCCCGTCGTCGCGGCTGCACCCCTCACCGGTGTGGTCACCCGGGCTCGGACTGGGACACTTCGTCCTAGCACGCGCTACACGTATGACGAGTATGCATGTGCTGCATCTAGCTCAGCACCGTCTCCACTCCCCACCTCCGCTCACGCAGCCCTTCGGGATCCGAACTGGCTTGCTGCGATGCGTGAGGAGTTTGATGCCCTGCAGCGCAACCATACGTGGCAGCTTGTCCCGCGGCCTCCCCGTGCCAATGTGATCACTGGCAAGTGGGTCTTCCGCCACAAGACTCGCAACAACGGCTCTCTCGAGCGCTACAAGGCGCGTTGGGTGGTGCGCGGCTTTCGCCAGCGTGCTGGCGTGGACTTCACCGACACCTTCGCCCCGGTTGTCAAACCGGGCACGATTCGCGCTGTCCTCCAGCTTGCTGTTTCTCGTGCCTGGCCAGTTCACCATCTCGATGTGTCTAATGCTTTCTTGCATGGCCATCTCGACGAGCAGGTGTTTTGTCAGCAGCCTACTGGTTTCATCGACACCGACTATCCGGACCACGTGTGCTTGCTCTCCCGTTCCCTCTACGGGTTGAAGCAGGCGTCTCGGGCTTGGTACCAGCGGACCGCGACCTTTCTTCAACAACAGGGGTTCCGGTCCACACAGTCCGATGCCTCCCTGTTTGTCTATCACCAGGGTCCCGCCACCGCGTACCTCCTCCTGTACGTCGACGACATCATCCTGACTGCCTCCTCGCCAGTGCTCTTTCAGTAGATCGCAGCTCGCCTCGGCACTGAGTTCGCCCGCAAGGATTTGGGGGCTCTCCACTACTTCCTCTGGATCGAGGTTGTGCGCCGGGCTACTGGCTTCTTCTTGTATCAGTAGAAGTATGCCTACGAGCTTCTGGAGCGAGCGGGCATGCTGAACTGCAAGCCTGCTCCTACGCCTGTCGACACGAAGGCTAAGGTGTCCGCCGTCGAGGGCTCTCCGGCGTCCGACGCTCCCTTCTACCGCTCCATCGTCGGTGCGCTTCAGTACCTTACACTGACGCGTCCGGACATTCAGTACGCTGTCCAGCAGGTGTGCCTTCATATGCATGCTCCTTGTGACACTCATTGGGCTCTGGTGAAACGTATCCTTCGGTACATACGTGACACCACAGCTATGGGTCTCACCCTGACGGCATCACCTGACACCAGCCTTGTCGCCTACTCCGACGCCGACTGGGCTGGGTGTCCCGACACTAGCCGCTCCACTTCCGGCTACTGCGTCTACCTTGGGCCCTCTCTGATTTCGTGGTCGTCTAAACGACAGCCCACGGTCTCACGATCGAGTGCCGAGGCCGAGTACAGGGCCGTGGCCAACGCCGTTGCGTAGTGCTCTTGGCTACGACAGCTACTTCAGGAGTTGCTATGCGAGGTTACCAAGGCGACGCTTGTTTACTGCGACAACGTCTCCGCGGTGTATCTCGCTGCCAACCATGTCCATCACCGACGGACGAAGCATATCGAGCTCGACATTCACTTCGTCAGGGAGCACGTCGCACTTGGTCGTGTTCGAGGTCTCCATGTGCCCACCGATCAGCAGTTCGCCGATGTCATGACGAAGGGACTACCCACCTCGACGTTTGAGGGCTTTCGGACCAGTCTCTGCGTCACCGGCGACGCTTCGACTGCGGGGGGGGGGGGGGGGGGGGGGTGTTGAACATGTGTACATGTACGTAGGTCTGCGTTTTGTATGCCGCACCTGTAGTGTCTCTCTCCCTCTGTATTTACTTGTATCTTGGGAGACAAGACACGGGTCCCACCCCTTGTACCTATATATATGTGCCTAGTGCACGATCAATCAATTATCGATGCACCAAATCATTCTCTACAAGCGTCCATATTTGCCTCTCTAAATTCAAAAGTAAAACTACAATTAAAGGCTAAAGCTCTATGTTTGATTTCAGTGATGATTGCTCCATAAGCTCCTCTGCTACCTTAGCAATTGCTTGCATCGCTTAGTCCTGGGCTGGCCGTTCTCCAGATTCTGGAACGATGTATGGAACGGATGAAGCGTATATATGTACGCATATACAGACAACCACCATAAGGAGTGCATGCATGCCTGATAGTTTTTTTGGGTGCATGATACCTAGCCAGCTTCCATGTATCTCACGATTCAGCAGAGATTTTTAAAACCTTCTAAGTACCAATCTGACAAATGGATGAATGATCATGTTTGGACATCGTTACATTGTAAACATGACTTATATAAAAAAAAGTTAATAATAAAATTACAAAAAATCATATTTTTTTGTTTATCTTAATAATGTACTGAAATCATACAGAAACGTTTGTATATTTAATAATTGCACATGAATATAAAAATGTTCACAAATTCTAGAAAATGCTCATGAAATATAAAAAAGTTATTTTAATTTTTGGTGAAATATTTTCTTTTATGTTTTTATAATTTCATGAAATAGAAAGGAATTAGCAAATTTGAAAAATAATGTTAAGTTAAAATTTTAGTAAAAAATGTTCATGAAACTAAAAAATGTCTACGTGGGAAGAGATCATGATTTTTAAAGTTACAAACATAAATTAAAAAACACCTTGGTTTTAAAAAAAGAAGGTCGGGCGCTTGTCGCGGATCGTGGGTGGGATTGTAATTGATACAGAAAAGGCCGGGCCCAGTTGCGAGTCGAGAGTGGACTTGCAACTAAAAAAGGTTGGGTCCCAGTTGCAATTCGAGGTTGGAATTGCAACTAGGAAAAAATGTCGGCGCCCAGTTACGAGTCAAGGGTGGACTTGCAACTACGACAAGAAAAGGGTCGCACCCCAGTTGCAAGTCGAGGGTGGACTTGCAACTAGGACAAAAAAAGTGTTTGACCCCAATTGTGAGTCAAGGGTGGACTTGCAACTAAGGAAAAGAGAAGGTGCAACCCCAGTTGCGAGTCAAGGGTGGACTTGCAACTTGGAAAAAAAAGGTTGGGCTATTTGCAAGTCGATGGTAGACTTGCAACTAGGACAAAAAAGGTCCACCCCTGTTGTGAGTCGAGGTTGGGCTATAAACAGGGGGGAAAAGGCCGGGCCCAAATTGTGAGTTGATGATGGACTTGCAACTGAGACAAAAATAGTCGGGCCCTAGCTGTGAGTCGAGGGTGGACTTCCAATTGAGACTAAAAAAGATCCAACTCCAGTTGCGACTCAAGGGTGAACTTGCAACTGGAACAAACAAGTTTGGGCCTCGGTTGCAAGTCGAGGTTGGATTTATAACTGGGACAAAAAAAGTTCGTGCCCCATTTGCAAGTCGAACGTGGACTTGCAACTGAGACAATAAAATGTCGAGACCCATTTGCAAGTCGAGGGTGGGACTGCAAGTGGGACAAAAGAATGTCGGACTCCAGTTGCAAGTCGATACAAGAAAAAAGATAGCCCCTATTTTGTGATGGACAGACAGCTAACACTGATGCAAAAAATCATGAACTTTAAAAAATGAAAAATGGAAAATGGAAAAGAGATAAAATTAGAGAAAATTAATATATTTATAAATTTAAAAAGTTTTTGAATTTGAAACAAGAAGAAAAAGGAAAAGGAAACAAAAAAAAAGAAAATTAAAATAGCTTGTGGCCGCGTCCCAGGCCAAGGCAACTCATGAGGGCCGTGAAAAAGATATACAATGGCCTAAACGCCACGAGGACCCCTCGTGTGAGCAACGCTCACAGAAACAACACCAAATGGCAAAAAGAAATGGAAAATACGAATCTCGATGTCTAAATCATGTGGTAACAAAGTTAGATATGAGATAACTATTTCACTTCTAGATGTGAAATAGCAAATATGTTTTAAAAAATATTCTCCTTTGGTACATTGTTTTTTCCCACATGCTTCATATATTTTATTGTTTTGAAAAATATAAGAACACTCTTAAATTTGCTTTTGCATTAGTTTCAGGAGTGCGAGTATCTTCTACTGTAACTAATTTTATGATCCCAGTAAAATTTATCTCAATTCAAACAGGTAACCAAACATATGAAAAGACTTGCAACATCATGCAACCATGCGTGGGAAAAATTCAACCATTTATATTATGTTATGCTACTTATATTTAATTAAAATTTGACTACTATACAATAGTCAACTACAATAAAATATATGTATTTTAATTTTAGTTCTCATATTATTATTATTTTTAGAAAGGAGGCGCTTGCCCGGCATTAAGATGAGGCCCTACAGTCATACAAGCCAACAGAGGGAAAGTCTAATAGAAAAAAGGGAATAAATAAAGGAGTGCGGATACAAGCCGAAAGGCTGATAACATCGACGCATTGCCGGTTGCAGGCAAACTAACAATCACGACGCCAAGAAGATGAAGGTAGGAATGGTGGCACCCAATCGAAGAACTCTCCTACCCAACACGTCGAAGTTCAGTGCACTTTACCCGCACCTAGCACGAGCTGCTCCATGCTTCCTCTGCCCTTTGACTTGGCCAATAGCTTCCATAGCTGCAAGAAAGAGACAATTTTGTATAGAAGATTAGCCGGATGGGGAAAGAAATCCCCTCTATAAGTGCTTTGTTACGTGTAGTCCACAAGGCCCACACCAATGCCCCAAAAGCGAGCCATGCTTGACGGCGTTCCCCTCTCGACGCGCCCTGAACCATCCTATGTAGCTCAACAAACCCACTTGGGTTCCAAGAAACTCCAGTTACCTCGCGGAGGGCGCTCCACATGAAGCATGCAATGATGCAGCTGAACAAGAGATGGTCGTGATCCTCGGCCGCGCCACACCACACACAATTCCCGTCCCCTGGACCGTGCCTCTTCTGACCTTCGTCTCAGCTTGTGATGTGATTATGAGCAACCTGCTAGAGAAATATTTTAATCTTGGCCGGCATCCGGACCTTCCAAATCCCTCTTAGATCACATGGAGTGTATGATTTGAAGATTTCTTTGTATAACGATCCCATCGAGAAGCAACCCGATGCTTCCAGCTTCCATGAGACCTCGTCCCTTCCGGTAGATATATAAGTGGACTCCTTGGAGCCTAGCGCGGAGGTCCTCCCACTTCGAGATCTTGATACGCCCAAGCGATCGCCGGAATCTAGGTTGCCAACTTGAATTAGCCCAAACATCCGCCACCTTGGCATTTGATTTCTCGGAAATTGCAAATAGGGTCGGGAACCTCTCACATAACGCTTGCTCGCCACACCATACATCGAGCCAAAAGGATCCCGCCTTGCCATTGTGAATCACAATTTTTTCCCCAACCCAAGAATGTCTTTAGCGAATTGTGACAATTGTACATTTGGGCGGAATTCCACGCCTCTGTCGTTCAGGTACTTGTTGGAGAATACAGATAGCCATAACCCTCCTTGGCCTATGAGGATTTTTCCAACCCACTTTGTCATGAGTCACCAATTCATAAATTTGGTATTAATAAGTCCGATGCCCACGACTTCTTCTGGAGAGCATATGTGTTCCCATTTAACAATGTGATACTTTCGCCTCCCCTGTTCTTTGGCCCAAATAAAATCTCGACCTAAGTTTATCGAAAGCAGCATGGGTCCCATCTTTAAGGTAGACGTCCACCCAAAGCCAACAGTTTACCTTGCCACTGCTCCACTCTACCAGCAACCTTCTCCACAACTGGATCAAAGTCCCGCATAGACAACACCCTAGGCGATATTGGCATTCCAAGGTATTTCATGGGGATGGATCCGAGCTCACAATTCATCATATGTGCCTCTTGGAGCCGATATTCCAAGTCGCCTCGTAACGGTGTCCTGGACCGGGGTGCTAACCCATGTAACCTACAGTCCATGGGCCGAGCTTGCGGCCCACCAATCTAAACAAGGACTCCGGAAGCTTCGAACCCAGTCATGATGAAGACGGACACTTCAGCAGACTTGGTGTGTACTTCAAGTACAACTCCAAATGTCGGCGTGTTTATTACTAGTTGGCAACCGACCATGTGTAACCCTAGATACCCCTGGTGCCTATATAAGATAGAAGGTTTAGTCCGTCGAGACACTATCAGAATTACCAGCCTTAGGGTTTAGAACACAACATACGATCTCGAGGTAGATCAACGTGTACTCGATACTTCATCATCAATATAATCAAGCAGGACATAGGGTTTTACCTCTTCGAGAGGTCCCGGACATGGGTAAGCATTGTCTCCCTTGTCTCCTCTTACCCATCGTTCCAAGATCCACAGCTCAGGACCCCCTACCCGAGATCTGCCAGTTTTAGTACCGACATTGGTGGCCCATGCAGGTCTCGCTGTGTGGTCAAAGAGGATCAATGGCTTGTCTTTAGATAAACAGGAACATTGGTTGCGGTGACATCTTCATCCACGGCCATCTTTTCACATTCAGTAGCATTGTGCTTCACGCCAACACGACCGGCCATCTCGATTGTGTCGAAAGCTTCGCCCCGAACCAAGTCATCACATTCTGGAGTTTAGAATATACCGCTGACTCCCGCAGCGATCTCGCTCTCTCTGGCTGGAGGCCAGATCGGCTTGAGAACCCCTCAGGCACTGTGGCTTTGAGCATGGAGCCAGCCTCTGATCTAGGGATCAGACCGGACCCCCCATCGGACCGACTTCAAATACGGATCCGATCGTCATCACATCGGATCCAACCTTGAGCATGGATTCGGCCACTCTCTCATTAGATCTCGACCTCGAGTCGGGTCTGACCTCAGAACCGGGTTTAAGCTCGGATCCGGTCATTCCCCCGCAGACCAAGAGTTAACCCTGGCTAATTAGAGCTCTGAGGCTGTGTTAAGGAACTCGCGGGGCATACTTCAAATCCGCCCGGCCTACAAACAAGCAATGGACCCGGCTGGTTTCTCCCACTTAAATGAGATGCTAGACCGAATCAAGAATCTCGCAATCTCGACCGTTGTCTACGACCAAATCAGATGTAAAGCTGAGAATAAGGAAGTTTTCATCCCATCCACCACTCACCTAGTCGCTATGGTCAAAGACTTAACCGACGTACTGAACTACGCCTCTGATGAGGCAACCGACATGGATGAAGATGTCTGTGGCGTGTCAGGCGCGGCTTCACCCATGGTCATATACCATACCGTCAACTAGGTCGCAATCTCTACTTATGACATCTACATGGTTGACACCCCTAAGTAGGATGGGGTGGATAAAAAAGTTCCCTCCCAAGCGCCGACGTGCTCGAAAGGGATCCAAGAGTGCCGGCAGGGGCAGTGCAAGCCAAAATAACACCCTAGATGCCACTGACAATGGCGACACTCAAGAAGACGCCAAGGATCAGGGTAACGGCGGTCACTCCACGCCCGGTCAGGTTAACGACCATACAACGATGTTCGACGATGAGAATCCCAAAGACCCCGAGGACGGCGAGGATAGTAAGTACCTCCCCGAATCCAAGGATGATGTCAGTCTCGGACCCGAGGATTCCATCGTTCCCGAGGACCCATATGAGCAAGAACGATTTCGGCGGTGGCTCATCGCCCCAGCTCGAAGTATGAAAAATAAACAGCAGCAGCTTCAAGCTTATCAGAATACGCTCAGTGATAAGTGGATTGTGGTCCTCACAGTCGAGCAAGACTTTGAGTTACGGTGCAAAGACAAAGTCAAAACCTACACATGTCGGTCTTTATTTCCTGCATTCGATGACGAGGTCACCGAAAACATGCTATTAAAGCATGATCAATCCGATGAACCTGATCGTCCTCCTCGCAGATGGGACAGGCCCACTGGAGGGAATCAAAATCCCCCCACAGAGCACCGTGCAGGCAAAGAACCAATACAACCAGCTGAGCCTTTTACCTTGCGAAGAAAGCTAAACGCAAATCCTGCCTAGCAAGGTCAATTTATGGATCAAAAGGACACACTCTCGCTGGTCCTGCTGGTTATGAAGCTTGGCTCGACAGAAAAATGCAGGCTCGGGAGCATACGCATGCTCCGACGACAATTGATCTTCGACATGATATAGCTCGGTTTTGAGGGCCCGCACACCCAATATGTTTCACAGACGATGTCATGGAGCACCAGTTCCCTAAAGGGTTTAAACCCATAAATATTGAATTGTATGACAAAACTACTAACCCGGCTTTGTGGATCAAAGATTTCCTTCTCCACATTCATATGGCTCAAGGAGATGATCTCCATGCCATCAAATGTCTACTGCTGAAGCTCAAAGGGCTGGCAAGGCATTGGCTCAACAGCTTGCCCGAGAATTTTGTTGGAAGTTGGGAGAACTTAGAGCAGGCCTTCAGGGCAAACTTCTAGGGTACATATGCTCAGCTCCTGGATCTCGATGACCTCAGCCATATCATTCAGTAGCCTGGTGAGTCCGCCAGGAAATTCTAGTATATATTCTTAAATAAAACGAACCAGATAGTCGACTGTCCTGAGTCAGAAGCGGCCGCGGCTTACCGACATAGTGTCCGTGATGAGTGGTTAGTGTAACAGCTTGGAAAAGATAAGCCACGAACCATGGCAGCCCTTACCTCTCTAGTGACCCAATTTTGCGCGAATGAAGACATCCGGTTAGTGCGTAACAGCCATGACAATGAGACCGACACCTCTGAGGTGCGGGGTGGCAACGGGAAGCCTAGGTTCAACAAGAACAACAAGTGCCGACACAAGAACAGTGGCCGTGATGCCAAAGATTCAACTGTTAAAGCTGGATTTAGCAATCCTAGGACCGGCCAGAAAAAGAAACCCTTTAAAGGGAGTAGCGACAGTCCCACTGCGCTTGACAAGATCCTCGACAAGCCTTACCAGATTCCTGGCACTTCGGACAAACGTGCTAATCACACTAACCGGAACTGTTGGGTTATCAAGCACGCCAGAAAGATCGCAGTCGAAGGCCAAGGTAGGAGCCAATCTCGCAGCGAGGGCAAGAACAAGCCTCGTAGGCCCAATAATGGAGGCCAGAAACAATTCCCTCTCAAAGTAAAGGATGTTAATATGATCAATGTCACTCACATTCCCCAAAGGAGAGGGAATGGGCACTTTGGGACGTTTACATCTTAGAGCCCATAGCCCCGAAGTACAATCCATGGTCGGCTTGCCTGATCACCTTCGACAAGCGAGACCATCCACCAGTATCCTTCATGGAGGTTCGACGGCTCTGGTCCTTGCCCCATTCTAGATTGGTTTCACTTGACAAGGGTCATTATGGATGGGGGCAACAGCCTAAACCTGATCTGTGCTGACGCGGTTAGGAAGATGGGCATCAATCCATCAAAGATTAAGCCCAGCAACATCACATACAAGGGTGTAGTACCTGGCGTGGAGGCGCAGTGCTCCGTGATACGACCATTTTGCATCATGTTTACCTACTGTTATTTATAATGTTTTTATGCATAATAATTCTTTTTGGAGTAATTCTAATGCCTTTTCTCTCATAATATGCAAGGTACAAACAAAGAGGAGAATTCTGGCAGCTGGGAATCTGGACCTGAAAAAGCTACGTCAGGCCACCCATTCCGCACAACTCCAAATGAGCTAAAACTTCACGGGGAATTGTTATGTAATATATGAGAAATATTGGAGCCAATAAGTACCAGAGGGGGCCCACCATGTGGGCACAACCCACCTGGGTGTGCGAGGGAGCCCAGGTGCGCCCTGGTGGGTTGTGCTTCCCTCGGCCCACCTCTGGTGCCCATCTTCTGGTATATAAGTCATTTTGACCTAAAAAAATAAGGAGAGGACTTCCGGGGCGGAGCACCGCCTTATCGAGGCGAAACTTGGGTAGGAGCACTTTTGTCCTCTGGCGGAGCGATTCCACCAGGGAAACTTCCCTCTCGGAGGGGAAATCATCGTCATTATCATTACCAACAACTCTCCCATCTTGGGGAGGGCAATGTCCATCAACATCTTCAACAACACCATCTCCTCTCAAATCCTAGTTCATCTCTTGTGTTCAATCTTTGTACCGGAACTATAGATTGGTGCTTGTGAGTGACTAGTAGTGTTGATTACATCTTGTAGTTGATTACTATATGGTTTATTTGTTGGAAGATTATATGTTCAGATCCAATATGCTATTTAATACCCCTCTGATATTGAGCATGATTATCATTTCTGAGTAGTTACTTTTGTCCTTGAGGTCACGGGAGAAATCATGTTGCAAGTAATCATGTGAACTTGATATGTGTTCGATATTTTGATAGTATGAATGTTGTGATTCCCTTAGTGGTGTCATGTGAATGTCGACTACATGACACTTCACCATATTTGGGCCTAAGGGAATGCATTGTGGAGTGGTTATTAGATGATGGGCTGTGAGTGACAGAAGCTTAAACCCTAATTTATGCGCTATTTCGTTAGGGGCCGATTGGATCCAAAAGATTAATGATATGGTTAGAATTTATTCTTAATACTTTTCTCGTTGTTGCTGATGCTTGCAAGGGTGTTAATCATAAGTAGGAGGCTTGTTCAAGTAAGAACAACACCTAAGCACCGGTCCACCCACATATCAAATTATCAAAGTAGCGAACACGAATCAAACCAACATGATGAAAGTGACTATATGAAATTCCTCTGTACCCTCAAGAACGCTTTGCTTATTATAAGAGACTGTTTTCGCCTGTCCTTTACCTCAAAAGGATTTGTCTACCTTGCTGCACTTTTGTTACCATTACCGCTACTTGCTCATTACAAATTCTCTTGCTATCAAACTACTCTGCTACTTACAATTTTAGCACTTGCAGACATTACCTTGCTGAAAACAACTTGTCATTTCCTTCTGCTCCTCGTTGGGTTCGACACTCTTACTTATCGAAAAGGCTACAATTGATCCCATATACTTGTGGGTCATCAAGTCTATTTTCTGGCGCCGTTGCCGGGGAGTGAAGCGCTCTTGGTAAGTGGAAATTGGTAAGGAAAAAATTATTACTACGTGCTGAAATTTATTGTCACTTGTTACTATGGAAAACAATCCACTGAGGGGTTTGTTCGGGGTATCTTCACCTCGACCAGAACCAAAATTAGTTACCCCTCAACCTACTGCACCTACTGAAAATATTGAATATGAAATTCCCTAGGCTATGATAGAACAACTGCTAGCTAATCCTTATGCAGGAGATGGAACAGAACATCCTGATATGCACTTGATAACGTGGAAGAAATTTGTGAATTGTTTAAGCCTGCAGTTTTACCCGGTTTTCCCTTTATCTTTGAAGGGAAAGGCATTGGCATGGTATAGGCTATGCGATGATACTGGACCTTGGAATTGGAATCGATTGAAATTGGAGTTTCACCAAAAAATTATCCTATGCATCTAGTTCATCGTGATCGTAATTATATATATAATTTTTGGCCTCGCGAAGGAGAAAGTATCGCTCTAGCTTGGGGGAGGCTTAATTCAATGTTATATTCATGCCCCAATCATGAGCTCTCAAGAGAAATTATTATTCAGAATTTTTATGCTCAGCTTTCTCGTGATGATCAATCCATGCTTGATACTTCTTGTACTGGTTCCTTTATGAAGAAGACAATTGAATTCCGGTGGGATCTTTTGGAAAGAATTAAATGCAATTCTGAAGATTGGGAACTCGACGAAGGTAAAGAGTCAGGTAATAAGCTTAAGTATGATTGTGTTAAATCTTTTATGAATACCGATGCTTTTCAAAAGTTTAGCATTAAATATGGACTTGACTCTGTGAATCATTTGCTACTCATGTTGATCTCCCTAAGGAGAAGTGGTTTAAATATCACCCACCTATTAAAAAATAAATTAAAGAACCTCTACCAACTAAAGAGGAAACTATTATTTATAATGTTGATCCAGTTGTTCCTACTGCTTATATTGAGAAACCACCTTTCCCTGTTAGTATAAAGGAACATGCTAAAGTTTCAACTGTGGTCAACGAAAATTATATTAGAACACCTAACCTGATGAACAAATAAAAGTAGAACCTAGTGTTGCTATGGTTAAGGATCTCCTGGAAGAAAATATAGATGGGCATGTCATTTACTTCTATAATGAAGCTACTAGAATTGTCAAACCTGATAAAATAGGTAATCGTAGACCCGTTGTTGGCATGCCCGTTGTCTAAGTTAAATTAGGAGATCACTATTCTCATGGTTTATGTGACATAGGTGCTAGCGTGAGTGTTATTCCCTTTACCTTATATCAAGAAATTATGAATTACATAGCACCCGCAGAGATAGAAGAAATAGATGTTACTATTAAACTTGCTAATAGAGATACCACATCACCAATTGGGATTGTTAGAGATGTTGAAGTCTTTTGTGGGAAAATAAAATATCCTACTGATTTTCTGGTTCTTGGTGCCACAAGATGATTTTTGTCCCATTATCTTTGGAAGACCTTTCTTGAACACCGTTAATGCTAAAACAGATTGTAAGAAACAAACTGTCAGTGTCAGCTATGGTGATGAGTTGAAGGAAATATGCCCTAGAGGCAATAATAAATTTGTTATTTATATTTCCTTATATCATGATAAATTTTTATTATTCATGCTAGTATTGTATTAACCGGAAGCTTGATACATGTGTGAATACATAGACAAAACAAAGTGTCCCTAGTATGCCTCTACTAGACTAGCTCGTTAATCAAAGATGGTTAAGTTTCCTGACCATAGACATGTGTTGTCATTTGATGAACGGGATCACATCATTAGGAGAATAATGTGATGGACAAGACCCATCCGTTAGCTTAGCATAATGATCGTTAAGTTTTATTGCTATTGCTTTCTTCATGACTTATACATGTTCCTCTGACTATGAGATTATGCAACTTCCGAATACCTAAGGAACACCTTGTGTGGTATCAAACATCACAACACAACTGGGTGATTATAAAGATGCTCTACAGGTGTCTCTGAAGGTGTTTGTTGGGTTGGCATAGATCAAGATTAGGATTTGTCACTCCGTGTATCGGAGAGGTATCTCTGGGCTCTCTCGGTAATGCACATCACTATAAGCCTTGCAAGCAATGTGACTAATGAGTTAGTTACGGGATGATGCACTATGGAATGAGTAAAGAGACTTGCAGGTAACGAGATTGAACTAGGTATGAGGATACCGACGATCGAATCTCGGGCAAGTAACATGCCGATGACAAAAGGAACAACATATGTTGTTATGCTGTTTGACCGATAAAGATCTTCGTAGAATATGTAGGAGCCAATATGAGCATCCAGGTTCCGCTATTGGTTATTGACCGGAGATGTGTCTCGGTCATGTCTACATAGTTCTCGAACCCGTAGGGTCCGCACGCTTAACATTCAATGACGATTTGTATTATGAGTTATGTGATTTGATGTACCGAAGTTTGTTCCGAGTCTTGGATGAGATCATGGACATGACGAGGAGTCTCGAAATGGTCGAGAGGTAAAGATTCGTATATTGGAAGGTTGCATTCGGACATCAGAATGGTTCTGAGTGATTCAGGCATTTTTCGGAGTATCGGGAGGTTACCGGAACCCCCCGGGGAAAGATATGGGCCTTATGGGCCATAGGAGGGAGGCTAACCAGCCCACAAGGGGCTGGTGCACCCCCCACAAGGGAGTAGGCTGAATTTGACTTGGGAAGGGGGCGCCACCCCCTTTCCTTCTCCTACTCCCTCTCCTTCCCCTTCTCCCCCTCCGGTAGAAGGAAAAAAGGGTGGGGCCGAATCCTACTAGGACTGGAGTCCTATTAGGACTCCCCTCTCCCTGGCACGCCCCTTGTTGGCCGGCCTCCTCCTCCCCTCCTTTATATACGGGGGCAATGGGGCACCCCAAAGGCACAACAGACAATCTCTTAGCCGTGTGCGGTGCCCCCCTCCACAGTTACACACCTCGGTCATATCGTCGTAGTACTTAAGCGAAGCCCTGCGCCGGTAACTTCATCATCACCGTCGCCACGCCGTCGTGCTGACGGAACTCTCTATCGGCCTCAACTAGATCAAGAGCTCGAGGGACATCATTGAGCTGAACGTGTGCTGAACACGGAGGTGCCGTACGTTCGGTACTTGGATCGGTTGGATCGCAAAGACGTTCGACTACATCAACCGCGTTACTTAACGCTTCCGCTTTTGGTCTATGAGGGTACGTAGACACACTCTCCCCTCTCGTTTCTAGGCATCAACTAGATAGATCTTGCGTGATCGTAGGCAATTTTTTTGAAATAAGGCGTTCCCCAACAGTGGCACCCGAGCTAGGTCTATGCGTAGATGTTATATGCACGAGTAGAACACAAAGAGTTGTGGGCGATAATAGTCATACTGCTTACCAGCATGTCATGTTGGGGAACATAGTAATTTCAAAAAAATTCCTACGCACACGCAAGATCATGGTTATGCATAGCAACGAGAGGGGAGAGTGTCGTCCACGTACCCTCGTAGACCGTAAGCGGAAGCGTTATGACAACGCGGTTGATGTTGTCGTACGTCTTCACGATCGACCGATCCTAGTATCGAACGTATGACACCTCCGCGACCTGCACACGTTCGGCTCGGTGACGTCCCACGAACTCATGATCCAGTAGAGCTTCGAGGGAGAGTTTCGTCAGCACGACTGCGTGATGACGGTGTTGATGAAGCTACCGACGCAGGGCTTCGCCTAAGCACCGCTACGATATGATCGAGGTGGATTATGGTGGAGGGGGGCACCGCACACGGCTACAAGATCATTGATCAACTTGTGTGTCTATGGGGTGCCCCCCTCCCCCGTATATAAAGGCGTGGAGGAGGGGGGAGGGCCGAACCTCTATGGCGCGCCCTGGAGGAGTCCTACTCCCACCGGGAGTAGGATTCCCCCCTTCCCTAGTTGGACTAGGAGAGAAGGAAGGGGGGAGAGGGAGGAAGGAAAGGGGGGTTGTGACGCCCGGATAATTAAGCTATAGTAATCACAAGTTAATAGTGCCACGTCACCACTCTAACTGTTGCTAATCCTCGGTTGATCCAAATCGCAATCCAAATTCAAGTTCAAACTAAAGTCCAAAATTCAAATTTCTCAAACATGCAAATATAATGTTCAAAGTGTGGCAAATAATATCTAGTTATTTGTCATGTTGGAACCAACCTCTTTTGGATTCCCATGTGTCCCTGGAAATTTATTTAGTGCTCCAGCAGCATTTAAAATTGGCCTTTCCAATTTCTAAAAATGGTTAGGCAACTCCTTTTGACCCCATACTTTTTGTTCCATCTCAATTTATTGTGTTAGATTTATGTGCCAAGTTTTGTTCAAAACAAAACTCATTTGATACAAAAAGAAAATGCAAAAGAAAAAGAGAAAATGGAAAACAGAAAAGTTAAAAGCAAAATAAAAAGCAAGACAATAGGAATAAAGCAAAAAAAAACCTCCCTTGGTCCACCCGGCCCATGTACCTAGCAGGCCGGCCCACCCCCATCAAACTCTCCCCTCTCCCCTGTTCACGTAACCGTGGACGCCGACGATGGCCGCCACGGCACAGGGCGATGCCGTGGCGCCCATCCACCGTGCCCCCTTCCTTTATCTACCCCGGTGCCCGAACCCAACCCTAGCCCCTCTTCCTAGCGCCCCTCCCTCTCCCTCTCTGCCTCCCCTCCTTAGATCCGCCCACTCCCGAACGCCTCCGTCGCCACTGGCTGCTGCACCGTCGCGGCCACTGACCTCCCCGTCAGCCAAGACTTCACCAGGAGCTCCGCCCGCCTCCTCTGCTTCGCCTACGAGGACCAACTCGAGTGCTACGCCACTACACCGAGGGGATCGAGCCCTTCTTCAACCTCGGTGTCACCACCGTCCGCCGTTCGTTCCACCGCGTCGTTCTGCTTCCGGCCTCGCCAAGCTCGACTACAGCCTCCCTATGAGCTCCCGGTCCTCCGTGGCCTCTCCCCTCTTTCCCCCGCGTCCTGTAGCTACGTTCCCGACGAGCGCCACCGCCACCATCGCTCGGCCATCGCAGCAGCCCTCACCTCCGTCCCCTAGCTTCTGCCGCTACTCCCATTCGACGCGGCGTTAGACGCGCGATCGATCCCGACCAACCACGCAGAAAATGGTGCCCTGTAGCTCTTTTCCCGATGGCCGTCTGAACACAACCGGCGCTCACCATGGCCAGAACTTGTCCGCTCACGCACGCTCACATGCTCATTCTGTTCGTGGCTGTGCTGCTATTGCTGTTGCCGCGTAACTGTTGTTGGTGATACTGCGCTGCTGCTGCCGGTTACTGCCGCTGCCCGTTGCCTCTGCCGCCGCCGGCTGCTCGCCATGCAGCTGCCCCGCTAGCCACGCCTCGCCCGGCGCCTGTCCACGCATGTCTGCGTGCCCCCGCAGCCGCTTGCGGCCCTGCCTATTGCATGCTGCGACAGTGCTACTACCTGCTGTCGCTGCTAATTGCGTTGTTGCTGCTGCTCCTAGCGACTACTAGTTGCTTCTACTCTGCTTCTGCAGCCGCCCCTGCTGAACTGCTGCTGCTTGCCCGCCTCGCCACTACGTTGGCCGCTACCGACTACCGTCGGCCTCGCCCCGCACCTGGGCGGGTTCGGCCTCCAACCGGGGTAGCACCCGCCCCGTTAACCACCCGCTCCAATGGCCTAATGGGCCACTGAGCCGTGGGGCTCATCCCCTGTTATAAGTAAAAGAAAAAGAATTAGAAAAATATATATTGATAAATATAATTAATTAATTAAACGGTTAATTAACTAGCACCCGTGCGATGTGACGGTGGTGGCTGGCTGTTTAGCGGTATCACCCAGGAGGGGGTGATAGCTCCGGACTTGTCCCGACAGCTGTCACTTCTTTTAATAATGCACTAACAGGTTTGGGTATTTGTTCTGAGTTGGCCTTTGGCCTTTACGCACTAACCACCACGCGAGAATAGTTATGGGCCTCGATGTCGCAGTATCAGCCGAAACTTTGTCAGACGTCCAGTTCAGCATTGCGGGATGGTCGGATCGTGCTGGCCATCCGATCGGTGCTGGTATACACCCTGCTTGCAATGACCCGGAGTGCAACGGGCGATGGGCCCAAGACCGCGGGGGCTTAGGTTATAGACCGGCGAGGACCTCTCTGTTGAGCCTAGGTAGGGCTGCGACGTGTTGATCTTCCGAGGCCGGGCATTGACCCCGGAACGGTGTGTCCGGCCAGAGTGATCGAGCGTGTTGGGTAACGTGGTGCACCCCTGCAGGGAAGATATATATTCGAATACCGTGTCCACGGTAATGGACGTTCAGACTTGTATCCTGATCTTATACAACTAAAAATGGATACTTGAGATATGTGATGGATATGTTGGCTCCGGGAGTGCTTTCTCGCAGGGAGTCGACGAAGGATCTCTGGGCATTAATTCTACAACATGCTTCTTAATTATAAACTGCTATTCTTTACTGTTCTACATGCTGCAAGACACTTGGAGCTGCTTGAAGATGCTAGTCTTCGATAGGCTAGGCCTTTCCCTCTATTCTGGCATTCTGCAGTTCAGTCCACATATCCAACCCTTCCATTTGATACCAATGCATACTTAGTATAGATATGATGCTTGTGAGTACTTTGGATGAGTACTCACGGTTGCTTTGCTACCCCTTTCCCCCCTTCTTCCTTCTTTCTGGTTGATGCAACTAGTGGGTGGATCCCAGGAGCCAGATGCCACCGCCAACGTCTGCTACTACCCCGAGGATGCCTACTTCTATGTGGAGACCGCCGAAGACCAGGAGTAGTTAGGAGGTCCCAGGTAGGAGGCCTTGCCTCTTCGATCGTTGATGTTTGTGCTAGCCTTCTTAAGGCAACCTTGTTCAACTTATGTCTGTACACAGATATTGTTGCTTCCGCTGACTCTTGTGTATCGAGCTATGTATTTGAGCCCTCGAGGCCCTGGCTTGTAATATGGAGCTTGTATTATTTTGATTTGTGTCTAGAGTTGTGTTGTGAGATCTTCCCATGAGTCCCTGATCTTGATCGTACACATTTGCGTCTATGATTAGTGTACGGTTGAATCGGGGGCGTCACAAGTTGGTATCAGAGCCGACTGCCTGTAGGATCCCCCTTTCCAACTCCTTGGCCGAAGTTGAGTCTAGTCTTTGAATAACTGATTTACTAACATGGCTGTGTGGCTTACGGGCCCATGTCGCCATTGGGTGGTAGTAGGATCTTTTAATCCTCGTCTATACTCTGGGACTCTGATCTCTCTTCTACTCGGGTTAAATGATTTTGCTAACTCTATCCTAGGTTCTCGTGATCACATCCATCTGGAGATTTGTATTATGCCTTTCTTGAATTAAGGGCCAGGATCTGCTTCACAATGTTCACGGGCCGCAGGATCCTTTTATCGAGGGCACCTTGCGTCGTGAATGACTCCATACGCTTGCACCAACCCTTGTTAAACTACCCCCTGTTGCATTTAAGCAGGACTGTTAGACCCACTGGTTGTGATCGTGGTGGCGACAATCAACCACCTCCCGAACGCAGGGCCGGAATGATACAACAGTTGAGCTGAATCGCTAGTTCATGAAAGGAGTCACAGCTCAGTTTCCGCTTCCCAATATGAATCATCAGCCAGCCCCAGTAACATGCAAGACTTTGCGCGTCTCAATCCTGTCATCTACAGTAGTTCAAACCAACCACTTGATGCTAATGACTGGCTTCATGACACCCTTCGAGTTGGAGTCTGCTGATGTAGCCCCTGCCAACTATGTCACCTTCGTGGCTTACTGTACGAAAGGTCCCTCTACTCAATGGTGGGACAGCCACAGTCGTGCCTTACCTGTTGGAACCGCCATCACTTGGCCGGAATTCCAAGCTGCATTCTTCGGGCCAATGTCGAACCACCATGGTTAATCACAACGTCCCCGTTGAACTTGAAGGGATGGAATTCCATGTTTCCCCCCATTGTTTTGAAGTCTTCGAGATATTGACCTCATTCTGGGAATGGAGTGGTTGAAAACATATACTGCTTCTATCATTTGCACCCCTAAAACGGTCCCTCTACTACATCCTTCAAGTGTGATAGTAAGCTACCATGCTCGTCTTGTTTGAAATGCCGAAGCACGGATTTATTCCTTGAATGCGTTAAACACTTCTCCTCTTGTGAGAATTGAAAACGCTCCAGTTGTTCCCAGTCCATGACCTTGAACTTGCTACAGTTAAGTCTGCACTGAAGTTGTAGCGACATTTCCTTCTTGGTAATCGTTGCGAGATCTTCGCCGATCATCAAAGTCTAAAATATCCATTTACCCAGCTAGATCTAGATCTCCGTCAGCAGCGATGTATGGAAACGATTCCAGACTATGACTACGGTATTTCTTATACCCCTGGCAAGGCTAATGTCATGGCCGATGCCCATCACAAGTCTTATTGCAACAACCCCATGGCTTATAGAGCTCAACCCCTGCAAGATGATCTCACTTACAAAGAGCATCCGATCCGCGTTCTCATTCAAGCTCAATGTCACGCCCGTCTGAGGGCTATCAAATTTCTAAAATTTCAGTGGCCAAGTCATTCTGAAGATGAAGCACTTGGGAACTCAAGGATCGTCTTCGAGATGAATACCCTGTTTTGTTTCCTTCTACCTCCTAAAATCTCGGGACGAGATTTCTTGTAGTGGAGGAGAATTGTGACGCCCGGATAATTATGCTACAGTAATCCCAAGTTAATAGTGCCACGTGACCACTCTTACTGTTGCTAATACTCGGTTGATCCAAATCGCAATCCAAATTCAAGTTCAAACTAAAGTCCAAAATTCAAATTTGTCAAATATGCAAATAAAATGTTCAAAGTGTGGCAAATAATCTCTAGTTATTTGTCATGTTGGAACCAACCTCTTTTGGATTCCCATGTGTCCCTGGAAATTTATTTAGTGCTCCAGCAACATTTAAAATTGGCCTTTCCAATTTCTAAAAATGGTTAGGCAACTCTTTTTGACCCCATACTTTTTGTTCCATCTCAATTTATTGTGTTAGATTTATGTGCCAAGTTTTGTTCAAAACAAAACTCATTTGGTACAAAAAGAAAATGCAAAAGAAAAAGAGAAAATGGAAAACAGAAAAGTTAAAAGTAAAATAAAAAGCAGGACCATAGGAATAAAGCAAAACCCCCGTCCCTTGGTCCACCCGGCCCATCTACCTAGTAGGCCGGCCCACCCCCATCAAACTCTCCCCTCTCCCCTGTTCACGTAACCGTGGACGCCAGCGATGGACGCCACGGCACAGGGCGATGCCGTGGCGCCCATCCACCGCGCCCCCTTCCTTTATCTACCCCGGCGCCCGAACCCAACCCTAGCCCCTCTTCCTAGCGCCCCTCCCTCTCTGGCTCCCCTCCTCAGATCCGCCCACTCCCGAACGCCTCCATCGCCACTGGCTGTTGCACCGTCGCGGCCACCGACCTCCCCGTCAGCCAAGACTTCACCAGGGGCTCCGCCCGCCTCCTCTGCTTCGCCTACGAGGACCAACTCGGGTGCTACGCCACTACATCGAGGGGATGGAGCCCTTCTTCAACCTCGGTGTCGCCGCCGTCCGCCGTTCGTTCCACCGCGCCGGTCTGCTTTCGGCCTCGACGAGCTCGACTACAGCCTCCCTGTGAGCTCCCGGTCCTCCGTGGCCTTTCCCCTCTTTCCCCCGCGTCGTGTAGCTACGTTCCCGACGAGCGCCACCGCCACCATCGCTCGGCCATCGCAGCAGCCCTCACCTCCGCCCCCTAGCTTCTGCCGCTGCTCCCATTCGACGCGGCGTTAGACGCGCGATCGATCCCGACCAACCACGCAGAAAATAGTGCCCCGTAGCTCTTATCCCGATGGCCGTCCGAACACAACCGCCGCTCACCATGGACGGAACTTGTCCGCTCACGCACGCTCACATGCTCATGCTGTTCGTGGCTGTGCTGCTATTGCTGTTGCCGCGTAGCTGTTGTTGGTGATACCGCGCAGCTGCTGCCGGGTACTGCTGCTGCCGCTTGCTTCTGCCGCCGCCGGCTGCTCGCCATGCAGCCGCCCTGCTAGCCCCGCCATGCCCGGCGCCTGTCCATGCACGTCCGCGTGCCCCACAGCCGCTTGCGGCCCTGCCTACTGCATGCTGTGACGCTGCTACTACCTGCTGTCGTTGTTAATTGCGTTGCTGCTGCTGCTCCTAGCGACTACTAGTTGCTGCTACTCTGCTCCTGCTGCCGCCCCTGCTGAACTACTGCTGCTTGCCCGCCTCGCCGCTGCGTTGGCCGCTGCCGACTACCGCCGGCCTCGCCCCGCACCTGGGCAGGTTCGGCCTACTCCCGGGGCTGCGCCTGCCCCGTTAACCACCCGCTCAAATGGCCTAATGGGCCACTGAGCAGTAGGGCCCATCCCCTGTTATAAGTAAAAGAAAATGAATTAGAAAAATATATATTAATAAAATTAATTAATTAATTTCATGGTTAATTAACTAGCACCCGTGCGATGTGACGGTGGTGGCTGGCTGTTTAGCGGTATCACCCAGGAGGGGGTGATAGCTCCGGACTTGTCCCGATAGCCGTCACTTCTTTTAATAATGCACTAACAGGTTTAGATGAGGAGGAGGATGCTCATTTGATGAGGATCAATGATTCAAGTTCGGAGGAGGAGGATGTCCCTCTACCTCAACCTGGGGATATGCACGTGAAGTTCAAGAAATCTAGTCTCCCTAAGAGGGCTAAACTATCTAACAACCGATCTATTCCTTCTTGTTTTCGGCAGAAAAGCAAAGGAGATTTATGTGACAAGATCTTGAAGCTGGAATCGAAGGTCGATGATTTAAAGGAGGAAATTGCTCTTCTCAATTACAGTATGAAGAAGCTAAAGACACAACTGTCATCATCAACAACTCCATCATCACCTCCTCTGAAAAAGGAAGACTAAGTATCTGCTATGGGCACTCCCCTTAGCAACTTCCAAGCTTGGGGGAGGTGCC
The DNA here is from genome assembly GCF_002575655.3 of Aegilops tauschii subsp. strangulata. Taxonomy (NCBI): domain Eukaryota; kingdom Viridiplantae; phylum Streptophyta; class Magnoliopsida; order Poales; family Poaceae; genus Aegilops; species Aegilops tauschii. The sequence continues at coordinate 419,724,653 of NC_053040.3, read as the reverse complement.
CCGGTATCGTATCACCATCACACTCCTATTTTTACCGTTTTTCTTAGTTCGACCCTTTTACTAATATCTTAATCTAGTAGAATAAAGTTTTTAGTATGATCTAGTTTTGAGTTTGCTTTATGATCCTTATATGTAATCAAGTCCGTGAGCTATATAATAAAGATTAGTGTTGAGTCAAGGGCTTGATTATCTTGCTATGATCATGAGGGAATAAAACAAAAAGAAAGAATGAAGATAAATAAAAAGAGATCATATTGATCTTATGGAGAGTAATGACTTCACATATAAGGAGTATGATGATTAAAAATTGTTGAGAGTTGACAAACATAGTTTTGGTCATCGTTGCAATTAATAGGAAGTAATAAACAAAGAGAGGTTTCACATATAAATATACTATCTTGGACATCTTTTATGATTGTGAGCACTCATTAAAATGTGACATGCTAAAGAGTTGATGTTGGACAAGGAAGACAACGTAATGGGTTATGTTTTTCTTATATCTGAGATAAAGTATATTGTCATGGATCATCCAACATGTTGAGTTTGCCTTTCTCCCTCGTGCTAGCCAATTATTTGCACCAAGTAGAAATACTACTTGTGCTTCTGAATATCCTTAAACCCAGTTTTTGCCATGAGAGTCCACTATACCTACCTATGGATTGAGTAAGATCCTTCAAGTAAGTTTGATTAGTGTATGAAATAAAAATTGCTCTCTAAATATGTATGATTGATTAGTGTGGAGGAAATAAGCTTTATACGATCTTGTGATGTGGAAGAAATAAAAGCGATAGACTGCATAATAAAGGTCCATATCAGAAGTGGCAACATAAAGTGATGTTCTTTCGCATTAAGATTTTGTGCATCCAACCCTGAAAGCGCATGACAACCTCTGCTTCCCTCTGCGAAGGGCCTATCTTTTACTTTTATCTTCTACCTTATGCAAGAGTCATGGTGATCTTCACCTTTCCTTTTTACATTTTATCCTTTGGCAAGCACATTGTGTTTGAAAGATCCTGACATATATATATATATATATATATATATTATATCTAATTGGATGTAAGTTAGCATGAGCTATTATTGTTGACATTACCCTTGAGGTAAGATGTTGGGAGGCGAAACTATAAGCCCCTATCTTTCTCTGTGTCCGATTAAAACTCCGTAACCACAAGTATTGCGTGAGTGTTAGCAATTATGAAAGACTAAATGATAGTTGAGTATGTGGACTTGATGAAAAGCTCTTATATTGACTCTTTCTGATGTTATGATAAATTGTAATTTCTTCAATGACTGAGATTATAGTTTGTTAGTTCTCAATGAAATTTCTGATTCACACTTGACATTGTGGATAGATTGTTACTTTATCATAAGAAATAATATGACAATATCCATATATGTTGCAGTTATAAGAATGATCATGATGCCCTCATGTTCGTATTTTATTTTATCGACACCTCTATCTCTAAACATGTGGACATATTTATCGTTATCGGCTTCTGCTTGAGGACAAGCGAGGTCAAATCTTGGGGGAGTTGATACGTCCATTTTGCATCATGCTTTTATATTGATATTTATTGCATTATGGGCTGTTATTACACATTATGTCACAATACTTATGCCTATTCTCTCTTATTTTACAAGGTTTGCATAAAGAGGGAGAATGCCGGCAGCTGGAATTCTGGGCTGGAAATGGAGCAAATATTAGAGACCTATTCTGCACAACTCCAAAAGTCCTGAAACTCCACGGAAGTTATTTTTGGAAATAATAAAAAATACTGAGCGAAGAAAATACCAGAGGGGGCCCACACCCTGGCCACGAGGGTGGGGGGCGCGCCCTACCCCCTGGGCGCGCCCCCTGCCTCGTGGGCCCCCTCGTGGCCCTCCGGTACCCATCTTCTGCTATATGAAGTCTTTCGTCCGAGAAAAAATCATAAGCAAGCTTTCGGGACGAGACTTCGCCGCCACGAGGCGGAACCTTGGTGGAACCAATCTAGGGCTCTGGCGGAGTTGTTCTGCCGGGGATACTTCCCTCCAGGAGGGGGAAATCATCGCCATCGTCATCACCGACGCTCCTCTCATCGGGAGGGGGCCAATCTCTATCAACATCATCACCAGCACCATCTCCTCTAAAACCCTAGTTCATCTCTTGTATCCAATCCTTGCCTCTAAGTCTAAGATTGGTACTTGTAGGTTGCTAGTAGTGTTGATTACTCCTTGTAGTTGATGCTAGTTGGTTTACTTGGTGGAAGATCATATGTTCAGATCCATTATGCATATTAATACCCCTCTGATTATGAACATGAATATGCTTTGTGAGTAGTTACGTTTGTTCCTGAGGACATGGGAGAAGTATTGTTATTAGTAGTCATGTGAATTTGGTATTCGTTCGATATTTTGATGAGATGTATGTTGTCTCTCCTCTAGTGGTGTTATGTGAACGTCGACTACATGACACTTTGCCATTGTTTGGGCCTAGAGGAATGCATTGGGAAGTAATAAGTAGATGATGGGTTGCTAGAGTGACAGAAGCTTAAACCCTAGTTTATGCGTTGCTTCGTAAGGGGCTGATTTGGATCCTTATGTTTCATGCTATGGTTAGGTTTACCTTAATACTTCTTTTGTAGTTGCGGATGCTTGCAATAGGGGTTAATCATAAGTGGGATGTTTGTCCAAGTAAGGACAGCACCCAAGCACCGGTCCACCCACATATCAAATTATCAAAGTACCGAATGCGAATCATATGAACGTGATGAAAACTAGCTTGACGATAATTCCCATGTGTCCTTAGGAGCGCTTTTCTCTTTATAAGAGTTTGTCCAGGCTTGTCCTTTGCGACAAAAAGGATTGGGCCACCTTGCTGCACCTTATTTACTTTCATCGCTTGTTACCCGTTACAAATTATCTTATCACAAAACTATATGTTACCTATAATTTCAGTGCTTGCAGAGAATACCTTGCTGAAAACCGCTTATCATTTCCTTCTGCTCCTCGTTGGGTTCGACACTCTTACTTATCGAAAGGACTACGATAGATCCCTTATACTTGTGGGTCATCAAGACTCTTTTCTGGCGTCGTTGCCGGGGAGTGAAGCGCCTTTGGTAGGTGGAATTTGGTAAGGAAAATTTTATATAGTGTGCTGAAATTTACTGTCACTTGTTACTATGGAAAGTAATCCTTTAAGGGGCTTGTTCGGGGTATATTCACCTCGACCGGGTGAGCAAAGAGTTGCTCCTCAACCTATTGAACCTTCTGAAAATGAAAATGTTCACTTTGAAATTCCATCGGGTATGATAGAGAAACTGCTAGCTAATCCTTTTGCAGGAGATGGAACATTGCATCCTGATTTACACTTAATCTATGTGGATGAAGTTTGTGGATTATTTAAGCTTGCAGGTATGCCCGATGATGTTATCATGAAGAAGGTCTTCCCTTTATCTTTGAAGGGAGATGCATTGACATGGTATAGGCTATGTGATGATATGGGATCATTGGACTACAAACGGTTCAAATTGGAATTCCATCATAAGTTTTATCCTATGCATCTTGTTCATCGTGATCGTAATTATATATATAATTTTTGGCCTCGCGAAGGAGAAAGCATCGCTCAAGCTTGGGGGAGGCTTAAGTCAATGTTATATTCATGCCCCAATCATGAGCTCTCAAGAGAAATGATTATTCAAAAAATTTATGCTTGGCTTTTTGACAACAATCGCTCCATGCTAGATACTTCTTGTACTGGTTCTTTTATGATGAAGACTATTGAATTCAAATGGGATTTATTGAAAGAATTAAACACAACTCTGAAGATTGGGATCTCGACGAAGGTAAGGAGTCAGGTATAACACCTAAGTTTGATTGTGTTAAATCTTTTATGGATACCGATGTTTTTCGTAAATTTAGCACTAAATATGGACTTGACTCTGAGATAGTAGCTTCTTTTTATGAATCCTTTGCTACTCATGTTGATCTCCCTATGGAGAAGTGGTTTAAATATAATCCTCCCGTTGAAGTAAAAGTAGTTGCACCTATTAAACTTGAAGAAAAGACTATCACTTATAATGATCCTATTGTTCCTACTGCTTATGTTGAGAAACCACCCTTCCCTACTAGAATAAAGGATCATGCTAAAGCTTCAACTGTAGTCAACAAAAGTAATATTAGGACACATAAACCCCCTCAGCAAGTTAAAGTTGAACCTAATATTGCCATTGTTAAAGATCTCTTAGCTGATAAAATCGATGGGTATGTTATTTATTACTGTGATGAGACTGTTAGAATTGCTAAACCTAGTGCTAAAGATAAACATAGACCTGTGGTAGGCATGCCTGTTATTTCTATTAAAATAGGAGATCATTGTTATCATGGCTTGTGCGATATGGGTGCTAGTGCTAGTGCAATACCTATTTCCTTATACAAAGAAATGATGCATGATATTGCACCCGTTGAGTTAGAAGATATTGATGTCACCATTAAACTTTCCAATAGAGATACTATTTCACCAATTGGGATTGTTAGAGATGTTGAAGTCTTGTGTGGGAAGGCTAAATATCCTGCTGATTTTCTTGTTCTTGGTTCCCCACAAGATACCTTTTGTCCCATTATATTTGGTAGACCCTTCTTGAACACAGTTAATGCTAAGATAGACTACGAAAAGGATGTTGTTACTATTGGCTTGGATGATATGTCTCATGAGTTTAATTTCTAAATTTCGTAGACAACCCCGTGATGAGGAATTGCCTAGTAAAGATGAAATAATTGGTCTTGCTTCTATTGCTGTACCTCCTAGTGATCCTTTGGAACAATATTTGCTGGACCATGAGAATGATATGTTTATGAATGAAAGAAGGGAAATAGATGAAGTATTCTTTAAACAGGGACCTATTCTGAAACACAATTTACGTGTTGAAATCCTAGGGGATCCTCATCCACCCAAGGGTGATCCCGTGTTTGAACTTAAACCATTACCTGATACTCTTAAATATGCTTATCTAGATGAAAAGAAGATATATCCTGTTATTATTAGTGCTAACCTTCAGAGCATGAAGAAGAGAAATTATTGAAAACTCTGAAGAAGCACCGTGCTGCTATTGGATATACTCTTGATGATCTTAAGGGCATTAGTCCCACTCTATGTCAACACAAAATAAATTTGGAGAAAGATGCCAAACTAGTTATTGATCATCAACAACGGCTGAATCCTAAGATGAAAGAAGTGGTAAGAAAGGAAATACTAAAGCTCCTTGAGGCAGGTATAATTTATCCCGTTGCTGATAGTCAGTGGGTAAGTCCTGTCCATTGTGTCCCTAAGAAGGGAGGTATTATTGTCGTTCCTAATGATAAAGATGAATTGATTCCGCAAAGAATTATTACAGGTTATAGGATGGTAATTGATTTCCGCAAATTAAATAAGGCTACTAAAAAGATCATTACCCCTTACCTTTTATTGATCAAATGCTAGAAAGATTATCCAAACATACACATTTTTGCTTTCTAGATGGTTACTCTGGTTTCTCTCAAATACCCGTGTCAGCTGATGATCAAGCAAAGACAACTTTTACTTGCCGTTTCGGTACTTTTGCTTATAGACGTATGCCTTTTGGTTTATGTAATGCACCTGCTACCTTTCAAAGATGCATGATGGCTATATTCTCTGATTTTTGTGAAAAGATATGTGAGGTTTTCATGGACGATTTCTCCGTTTATGGCTCCTCTTTTGACGATTGCTTGAGCAACCTTAATCGAGTTTTGCAGAGATGTGAAGAAACTAATCTTGTCTTGAATTGGGAGAAGTGCCACTTTATGGTTAATGAAGGCATTGTCTTGGGGCATAAAATTTCTGAAAGAGGTCTTGAAGTGGATAAAGCTAAAGTTGATGCTATTTAAAAGATGCCATGTCCCAAGGACATCAAAGGTATAAGAAGTTTCCTTGGTCATGCCGGTTTTTATAGGAGGTTCATTAAGGACTTCTCAAAAATTTCTCGGCCTCTGACTAATCTCTTACAAAAAGATATACCATTTGTCTTTGATGATGATTGTGTAGAAGCATTTGAAATACTTAAGAAAGCATTAATCTCTGCACCTGTTGTTCAACCACCTGATTGGAATTTACCCTTTGAAATTATGTGTGATGCTAGTGATTATGCTGTAGGTGTTGTTCTAGGGCAAAGAGTTGATAAGAAATTAAATGTCATTCAATATGCTAGTAAAACTCTAGACAATGCCCAGAGAAATTATGCCACTACTGAAAAAGAATTCTTAGAAGTTGTATTTGCTTGTGATAAGTTCAGACCTTATATTGTTGATTCTAAAGTAACTATTCACACTGATCATGCTGCTATTAAATATCTTATGGAAAAGAAAGATGCTAAACCTAGACTTATTAGATGGGTTCTCTTGCTACAAGAATTTGATTTACATATTATTGATAGAAAGGGAGCTGAGAACCCCGTTGCAGATAACTGTCTAGGTTAGAAAATGTTCTCGATGACCGACTACCTATTGATGATAGCTTTCCTGATAAACAATTAAATGTCATAAATGCTTCTCGTACTGCTCCATGGTATGCTGATTATGCTAATTACATTGTTGCTAAATTTATACCACCTAGTTTCACATACCAGCAAAAGAAAACGTTTTTCTATGATTTAAGACATTACTTCTGGGATGACCCACATCTTTATAAAGAAGGAGTAGATGGTGTTATTAGGCGTTGTATACCTGATCATGGAAAGGAACAGATCCTACGCAAGTGTCACTCCGAGGCTTATGGAGGACACCACGCTGGACATAGAACTGCACATAAGGTATTGCAATCCGGATTTTATTGGCCTACTCTCTTCAAGGATGCCCGTAAGTTTGTCTTATCTTGTGATGAATGTCAAAGAATTGGTAATATTAGTAGACGTCAAGAAATGCCTATGAATTATTCACTTGTTATTGAACCATTTGATGTTTGGGGCTTTGATTATATGGGACCGTTTCCTGCCTCTAATGGATATACACATATTTTAGTTGCCGTTGATTACGTTACTAAGTGGGTAGAAGCTATTCCAACTAGTAGTGCTGATCATAACACTTCTATTAAGATGCTTAAAGAAGTTATTTTTCCGAGGTTTGGAGTCCCTAGATATTTAATGACTGATGGTGGTTCACATTTCATTCATGGTGCCTTCCGTAAAATGCTTGCCAAATATGATGTTAATCATAGAATTGCATCTCCTTATCACCCACAGTCTAGTGGTCAAGTAGAATTGAGTAATAGAGAGCTCAAATTAATTTTGCAAAAGACTGTTAATAGGTCTAGAATGAATTGGTCCAAGAAGCTTGATGATGCATTATGGGCCTATAGAACTGCTTATAAGAATCCTATGGGTATGTCTCCGTATAAAATGGTTTACAGAAAAGCATGACTGTTGAGGATATAGACCTTAGAGTCACCCGCCAGAAGGGGTCGGGTTACTCATAATGGTCATTGCCAGAAGCCCAGCGACAAGCTTGAAGACGGTGGGCCAAAGATGGGCTTAACACCCGGATATGGCTTAAGGCCCGTAGTTACAATCATCATTATAATAGAACTTGTAGTGTAAGGCAATGATAGTTGAGAGTCCGAGCCGGACACTCTTATGAGCCGGCCGGGACTCTGAGAGCTGCTGGGCGTCAGCCTCCCTATATAAAGGGACGACCCGGCAGCGGTTTAGGGACAAGAAAGATCTCATCGAGAGCCAGGCATAGCAGTTTAGCTCCCTGGTCATCAAAACCCTAATCAATACCACATCAAACTGGACGTAGGCTTTTACCTTCACCATAAGGGGCCGAACCAGTATAAACCCTCGTGTTCCTTGTCCCGCTTAACCCCTTCAAACTTCCTAGCTGCGATGGCTCCACGACTAAGTCCTAGCTCGAGGACATCTGCCGTGACAATTCCACGACAGTTGGCGCCCACCGTGGGGCCAGCGCACGGTGGATTTGAGTTCTTGAAGGGCGGCTTCGAAGGGCTCAAGGGATACGCTGTAGGTCGGATGACCAAGAGTCGTAGCGGCAAGCTCTACATCGATGATGCAAACTGGGGCCCCGACGCCGGCTCAATTGAGTATGGGTACCGGGTCCCCTTCGGCGGAATTCATGTTTTCATTGGCAAGATTGGTGAGCCGGGCCCTGAGCCGGATCTCTACGCCGATCTCATCGAGACGGCTCAGCGCGCACGACCCGCCCGGGCCCGGCCTGCCTTAAAGCATGCTTTTGTGGGATGTATCCATGGAGGGCTCCCTGATCGATCTGGATCTGGTGATGAGACGGCCACCGGCCCTGATGGCAAGTCGTCCACAGATGAGTCAAACTCGTTGTATCAACTTCAAGATGGCAGGCTCATGGGTTGTTCCGATGGTGATAGTATTCCGGACCTGTTTGAGCTGCCAACTCGGGTTGGAGTCTTTATGACCGGTGCACAGCCTGTTCAGAACCCTGCTGCTGGAGCAGGAAACCCGGTGCCCTCTCCGGCTCAGGTGCTGATGGAACTCACGGACAAGATGACGGCCCTGTTAACTGCCGCGGTTGACCCGGTGGATCAAGCTCTGCATGATGCAGAGGTGGCGCAATTAAAGTTAGATCTAGTGAAAGCTAAGGAGGACCTGGCAGCGGAAGGGATCAGGATGGCTGCGGAGAGGGCGGCTCTCGACGCCCAAACACAATTGATCCAGGCGCAGTCTTTCCAGCTCACGATGCATCAAAACGCGTCCAATGAGGTCATGAGAAGGAGGCATCAGAAGGCCCAATCTCGGCTCCCTCCGGTTTACGATCCATGAAACCTCTTCAACACGCCAGGTGCAGGGTCTAGTAACCCGCCAGGGGTCCTAGTGCCCGGGTCTGGGACCCCTATTCAGCCACAAGTGATGGGGCCTCCCCAGGTGCACCCTGCCCCGCCTCAGTACGTGCCAATACCACCAGGTCATTATGCTAACCCGCTGGAGAACATGGTCGCCGCGGCAGCACGGCTGGCGGCTCTCCCAATTGACGGCGACTCTCCAACGGCTATTGAAACCCGCCGGGTCAGGGAACTCCTTCAGACAGCACTGGCGCAGCAAGAGGCGTACTCCTACAGCCGGGACAGGATCCACTCGACCCCTCGTCCAGGCCGGAGCCCGAGTTACAGCAGACACATGGTCTCAGCGACCGGCTCAAGTAACGTCCGACGCCATGACCCGCCCCCTGGCCATGGCCCGGCTCATAACGGAGCTTTTTACGCAACAAACCAAGACAGAGCGCGGCAAGAGGCGGAGCAGGTGCCTCAGTTGACGGCTTACCAGACTCCCCCGGCTTATCCGACGACTTCCGTCGACGTGGGTATCCCTACCAGGACTGGGGGTGTCCCTTGTTTAGTGCCAGCTATCCGCAATGAACGTCTACCAAGGACTTCAAAGGCCCTTGGAAGGTGCCTAATTACACGGCAGACTTGCAACCCGCAGCCTGGATCGAGAGTTATGAGATGGCCATGGAACTGCTGGAGGTCAGTGAAGCGGCCATGGCTAAGTACTTCACCATGATGTTAGATGGGACTGCCCGCACTTGGTTGAAAGGGCTACCACCGAATTCCATTGGGTCTTGGGCTGAGCTGAAGGCCCGGTTCATCCAAAACTTCAAGGATACCTGTACCAGTCTATGTCAATTGTGGATTTGACTAACTGCAAGCAGTAGGAGGGTGAGTCTACGACACATTGGGTTCGCCGGGTTAAGGAGATAATACATTCATCAGATAAGATGGATGCCGGCTCTGCAGTCTTAATGTTGGAGCAGAATTGTCGTTTCGTGCCCCTGAAGATGAAACTCGGGCGGCTTAAGCGCGACTGCAATGATATGGGTACACTGATGGCGGCTCTTGTCAAGTACGCCGATTCTGATGGTACCAAGGACCCCGCTTCAGATGAGGAAAGGACACGGAAGGGAAAGAAGAACGGCAATGGCGAGGGTCCTCAGCATAACCCGGGAAACCAAGGAGGAGGCAAGCGCAAGGCCGATGGAAGCCTAGAGTTTGTAGCCAACGCCAGCTCACAAGGTAATAACCAGCGATGCAAGGGGAGGCCCCCTCCCCGAGCCGGCGGGTCAGGCCCGACGCTGGAGCAGCTGTTGAATGAGCCTTGTCTAAGGCATGGCTCTAGAGAGAAGCCAGCTACCCATCTATGGAAGGATTGTGCAATCATGAAGGCCTTTAAGAATTACAATGGCCCGGGCGGCGGCTCAGGCGCCGGCGGCTTTCATGGCCCGGGCGGCGGTTCGAATTCTAATCCTCAGAACGGTCAAGGGGGCTTTAATCAGCAGTCTGGCCAGGGTCATCAACAGCAGCAGGGGGTTATCAGACCAATCCAAAGCAGCTTAGCGGTGGATAGTATCATGTGTTTACCACCAGTCTGTGTAAGCGAGATCAGAAGCTTCATAAGAGGGCTGTGAATGCTGTTGAGCCGGCGGTTCCACGCTACTTGCGGTGGTCTGAGCAGCCTATAGTGTGGAGTAGGGAGGATCACCCTCCCCGGGTGGATAATCCGGGTCACTTGGCCTTGGTGGTGGCTCCTCAGGTGGGAGGATATAAGTTCACTAAGGTGCTCATGGATGGAGGCAGCAGCATCAACATCCTCTATTATGAGACGTTCCGTCGTATGGGGTTGATTGATAAGAACCTCAGCCAGTCTAACACTATTTTCCACGGTGTGGTACCTGGTAAGTCGGCTTATCCAGTCGGCAAGATCGAGTTGGAAGTGGCCTTTGGAGATGAGCACAACTACAGGGTGGAAAAATTGACCTTTGAGGTGGTCAAGATAAGAAGTCCGTACCATGCCATATTTGGGCGGCTGGCTTACGCCAAGTTCATGGCACGGCCGTGTTACGTGTATTTACAGCTCAAGATGCCGGGTCATAATGGGACCATTACGGTGCATGGAAGCCGGAAGGTGGCCCTGGAGTGTGAGGAAGGCGATGCAGCTTATGCAGAATCTGTTTGTGCAACAGAGAAGTTAAAGTTTTACAAGGACAACGTTGACCCAACAGATATGACCTCTCTGAAAAAGCCAATTATGGAGCATGAGCCGGCAAAGAAATTCAAGTCGGCTGATGAGACTAAACTTGTTGATTTCGTTCCAGGAGATTCATCTTAGCAGTTTAGCATCAGTGCCAATCTGGATCCAAAATAGAAAAGCGCGCTCATCGAGTTCATCCGTGAGAATAGGGACATCTTCGCATGGAAACCTTCTGACATGCCAGGTGTACCTAGAGAACTCGCTGAGCACACTCTCAATGTTGATCCGAAATTTAAGCCGGTCAGGCAGTTCCTTCGGCGGTTCAATGAGGAGAGGCGGAAAGCTATTGGTGAAGAGGTGGCCCGGCTCTTGGCGGCCGGGTTTATTGTTGAAGCCTTTCACCCAGAGTGGTTAGCTAACCCGGTCCTCGTACTCAAGAAGAACGGCACTTGGCGGATGTGTGTGGACTACACGGACTTAAACAAGGCGTGTCCGGCTGATCCTTTTGCCCTTCCCCGTATTGACCAAATTATTGATGCTATGGCAGGTTGTGCGCGCTTAAGTTTCTTGGATGCTTATTCCGGTTATCATCAGATCAAAATGGCAGTTAAGGACCAGGAGAAGACGGCGTTCATCACTCCCTTTGGAGCCTTCTGCTATGTATCTATGCCCTTTGGACTCAAGTGTGCACAGGCGACTTATCAGCGTTGCGTGCAGAACTGTCTTCATAACCAGATTGGGCGCAATGTTCATGCTTATGTGGACAATATTGTGGTTAAATCTATAAAGGTGGAAACCCTGATAGATGATTTGAGGGAAACCTTTGATAATCTCCGGGTTTACAAGATGATGCTTAACCCGGCCAAGTGTGTTTTTGGTGTTCCTGCAGGCAAACTCTTGGGTTTCTTGGTTTTTGACAGAGGCATTGAAGCTAACCCGGAGAAGATCAAGGCCATCACCTCCCTGGCTAAGCCAGCGTGTATAAATGATGTTCAGCGCTTGGCGGGTCACATCGCTGCTTTAAGCCGGTTTATAAGCCGTTTGGGTGAGAAGGCCATGCCATTATATCAGTTGATGAAGAAAACTGATAACTTTGTCTGGAATGATGCAGCTAATACCGCTTTTGAGGATTTGAAGAAGCAGCTGGCAGAGCCCCCAGTCCTTGCTGCTCCAGTTGACAAGGAGCCTTTATTGCTGTATGTGGCTGCTAATACACGAGCCGTCAGTGTGGCCGTGGTGGTGGAGCGCAAGGAAGAGGGTAAGGAGCATCCGGTTCAGCGGCCGGTTTATTATGGCAGCGAAGTGCTCATCGAATCCAAACAGCGGTATCCACATTGGCAGAAGCTTGTTTATGGTGTGTTTATGGTGAGCCGGAAGCTTAAGCATTATTTCCAGGGTCATCCCATCACTGTGGTTAGTTCGGCTCCTCTTGGTGATATCATTCAAAACAGAGAGGCCACAGGAAGAGTAGCTAAGTGGGCCATAGAGCTCGGACCTCATGGTCTCACATACGTGCCACGCACTGCTGTTAAATCTCAGGCCTTGGTGGATTTCATCAATGATTGGACAGAGTCACAAGTGCCCGAGCAAAAGCCGGATAACACATATTGGACTATTCACTTTGATGGTCCAGGCAGTTGGAGGGCTCGGGGCTGGAGTTTTATTGGCTTCCCCTAAGGGTGATAAGTTCCATTATGTGGTACAATTGATGTTTCCTTGTACCAACAACGCAGCTGAGTACGAGGCCTTACTCCACGGTCTTCGGATGGCTAAGGAGATGAGCTTGAGCCGGGTAAGGTGTTTCGGTGACTCAGACTTGGTGGCTCAACAAGTATCAGGCTAGTGGGACTCTAAGGACCCTCTCATGGCGGCTTATCACCGTGAAGTTGATGCCATTGCTGGGCACTTTCAGGGCTACCAAGTAGAGCACATTGATCGCAGGAAGAACAAGGCGGCTGATGCCCTAAGCCGGCTGGGCTCTCAGCGAAAGCCGGTGCCGCCTAATACTTTCCTGGATGTCCTGTATAACCCTTCTGTTAAGTTGCCTACAGAGGAAGACTGGGCTGTCCCTGACCCGGAGGCACGACTGGTGGCGGCTCTCCACATCATACCGGACTGGACAATGCCCTATCTGGCTTACATGACCCGGGGAGACTTGCCTGAGGATGACACTCTGGCCAGACAAATAACCCGGCGGGCTAAGTCAATGATTGTTATCAATGGCGAGTTGCATCACCGCAGTGTTACGGGAGCATTCCAGCGTTGTGTCTCCCCTGAGGAAGGTCAAGAGATCTTGCGTGAGATTCATGAAGGGGATTGTGGCCATCACGCCGGCTCAAAATCTCTTGTGGCCAAGGCTTTTCGTCATGGTTTCTATTGGCTGACGGCTCATGCCGATGAAGAGGACTTGGTCAGTAAGTGTGATGGTTGCCAAAGGTTCTCGCGACAGGCTCATGTGCCGGCTCAAGAGCTGAGGATGATCCCAATTACTTGGCCCTTTGCGGTCTGGGGGCTTGATATGGTTGGGCCTTTTAAAAGGTCCAAGGATAAGAAGACCCATCTTTTGGTGGCAGTTGACAAATTTACCAAGTGGGTTGAAGCGGAGCCAGTTAGCAAGTGTGATGCAGCCACGGCGGTTCAGTTTATGAAAAAGGTGAACTTTCGCTTTGGTTTTCCACACAGCATTATAACTGACAATGGCACCAATTTATCCAAGGGCGCCATGGAGTAGTTTTGTCAACGAGAGCATATCCGACTTGATGTTTCCTCAGTGGCTCATCCTCAATCCAATTGTCAAGCTGAGAGAGCTAATCAGGAGATTCTAAAGGGCATCAAGCCCCGGCTTTTGGTCCCTTTGCAACGGACGCCGGGTTGTTGGGTGGAGGAGTTGCCCTCCGTGTTATGGAGCATCAACACTACTCCTAACAGGTCTACAGGTTTCACGCATTTCTTCATGGTTTATGGGGCAGAAGCAGTTCTCCCCAATGACATCCGTTATGACTCGCCTCGAGTGGCGGCTTATGTTGAGGCGGATAATGAACAGGCGCGCCAAGATGCTCTTGACTTGTTGGACGAACAGCGTGATGTGGCAGCAGCTCGCTCAGCGATTTACCAACAAGACCTGCGTCGTTATCATAGTCACCGGGTTAAATCCCGGGTCTTCCAGGAAGGCGATCTCATGCTCCGGCTCATCCAAGATCAAACCGATGCGCACAAGCTATCTCCACCTTGGGAAGGGCCCTTTGTGGTCAGCAAGAACTTGCACAACGGGTCATATTACCTCATTGACATTCAGGAGCACAAAGATTCACGTAAGTCGGAGGAAGAGACCCGTCGGCCGTGGAACATAGCTCAGCTTCGGCCTTACTACACTTGAGCCACCGGCTCTCATCATGTACATATTTTTCTAAGCCATGTGTATATTATGATAAGCAATAAAGCAGGACCTCTGTCCTTTTTTCTCCTCCAAATGTGCACGTGTTGTTTTCATTGCAAGATTACATGATAACTTGAAGGACGATCCGGCTTATGATCGTATTCGAATCTAGCCGTAGGCAATAAGGTCACTTGGGGGCTTCCTGTTCAAACATAGGTCGTATTCGAACCAAAGAGAACATAGCTGTCGATACTCATTTGATTGGCAAAGTGCCGAGCTCATTGGGGAGTTTTCTTTGATCATATTTGAATCTTAGTTTAACCCTTTGGGAACCGACGTGGATCGTATTCGAATCAGTGTCGTTAAACAATTCTTAAAGTCATTTGGGGGCTTCCTGTTCAAACATGGGTCGTATTCGAACCGAAGAGAACATAGCTGTCGGTACCCTCTTGATTGGCATCGCCACACCCACTAGGGGCTATATGATCGTATTCGAATCCTAGCATAACCCCTTTGGGCCGGGTCTCTGGTCGTATTCGAACCGGAAGCCCCTAAGTTCTTTTGCTTTATAGCAAGTTTCTTCTGATTATTTCAAAGTGTGTACGGCCGGGTCTCACTTTGCCGGCTTAACTTTGATTTACAGTGTTAGTTGAACACAATGGGCGTTATTCAGACAGGTAAGCCGGAATTGAGGTACCAACCTTATTACCCGGGTTATTTAAACCGGAAGTATGCTTGCAGGCCGCTAAGTGTGTTATTACGGCTGTATTAAGGACATAATTGAGGACCAGTCTTTTTTGATTCATATTCCGGGTTATATATCTAAAACCTATGAGTCTCAGTGCGGTAAGCCGCCTAGAGACTTGTGATTTGTCCTTCTATGCAGGATAGTCAAAGGAAACTATTTTGAGCTTAAGGAAAATAAGTGATTGATTACGACCCGAAGAAATATTACAAGACTCATTGAGTCCAAAAGGGTGAGGCATTGTTTGATAAGCCGCCAGCAGAGTTACGATGCTTGCTGGGTTTAAGTCTCCGGCTCATCCCTCTCTTCTCCTCCGGCTGTTCCCAAGACCTGGAAAGTTGACGACTTCCAGTTGATGCCGCTCAGAGCTTCGAATTGAGCCTCTTCGTCAATTAACCCCGCCGGGTCAATCTCCGGGGCGAAGGTGTGCTTGCGAGTCGGCGGGATTAAGCTGAGGGCCTCATAGCGCGGAGTGGGGATCCTCTGATTCTCTGCATCGTAACCCGGCTGATACTTAGTCAGATCTGTATCATTGCCAATCAGAGTGGCCACCGGGCGTACGATCTTCACGCAAGCTGCGAAGTCCTTCTGGTCGAAGGCGGTGCCGTCTTCCTTCAAAATGGGGTAGCCCAGAGCGATGTCCGCCGGGTCTAGCTCTGGAAGGAACGCCTTAGCCCGGCTTAGAGCTGCTATGGCTCCGGCTCTTGCAGAGGCCCGTCACAGCTCTTGGATGCGTTGAGGAAGGATGGCAAGCCAGCGAAGAACTTCCGCCAGGTGAGTCGGCACCTCATTGGATAGGGCCACCACGGCCAAGGCGCGTTGGGACCCGGTGTAGAGTTGCTCCACCAGGGTGTACACGGACTTCAACTTGGTGACCACGCGTTGATTGAGGTTGGCGCTTCTGGGACCTGTGTAACAGAATAAGATGAGTCGCCGACAAGGATGAGTTATGAGATATAAAGATGGTAAACTTGATGAAAGCGGGTGAAATGACTTACCGAAGATTGCGGCAACCATCTGGGACACTTGGCGCTTTAAACCGGAGAGCTCGGCGGTTTTCTCTGTCAGGGCCTTCTCCGCTTGTTTAGCCCGGGTCACAAGAGCAGCCTTTTCTTCGGCCCAAGCCTTCCGTTCAGCGTCAAACTCTGTCTTCAGCTTTTCTTGCGCAGCAATACTGGACACAAATTTGGCATTTGCTTTCCGGGTCTCAGTCTCTTGCGTCTTCAGACGGGTCTTGAGGTCGGCGATGTCTGCCTCCAACTTCTTGTAAGCAGCCTGCATAATTTCCGGGTTATAGGATGAACAGTTAGTATGCAATTTTCAAAGTCCCAAGCAAAGACACTTGGCACTTGGGGGCTAATGCATATCGAACGTTTCTATCTACAAATTGCCGGTTCAAGTGAGTAAGCCGGAACTTAAGTCTACAACATTTTCTATCATAAGTCGTAGATGTGGGGGCTAGAGCATGGTAAGAATAACAAGATAACTATACACTAAGCAAGAAGAAAG
This sequence comes from Aegilops tauschii subsp. strangulata, assembly GCF_002575655.3. Classification (NCBI taxonomy): domain Eukaryota; kingdom Viridiplantae; phylum Streptophyta; class Magnoliopsida; order Poales; family Poaceae; genus Aegilops; species Aegilops tauschii. The sequence continues at coordinate 419,708,020 of NC_053040.3, read as the reverse complement.
AAGAGTGGTACCTCAGACTTCTGCTGAATCTGGTTCACCATGCTGATCTCTGCATCCCGGCTCTTGTGCACTTGACTGACGAAGCCGGAGACGATCTCTCCGATGTTCAGGTTGGTGTAGTCAGTAAGGTCCAGATTAACCCGGCGGGGCTGTAGCAACTCCCCCTTGGCGGAGCACTTGGCCAGCACAGTAGGTCTCCCCGGCTCAACAAATTCCGTCCGGGTGATTACCACGTCCGGATCATCTGCTGGTTGAGCCGAGCTAGAGGCCTCCGGGTTAGCAGAAGCTTCTGCAGTTGCCCTGTCGGTTGGAGCGGGGGCTTCGGGAGCGGAGGCAGCTGGCGGTTCTTGACCTGCTACCTCCGGCTCAGGCAAATCCGGCTCTTCGACCGGCTTGGTCTTCTTCGCTCTCTTGGTGAGCTTGGCCTGGGCACTGAAAGGACAGAAAGGTTAAGCACAAAAATGTAAGTAAAGACAAGTACAACATGAGATAATCATCATTACCTGGGCACGGTCTTGAAAGCCGGTAGGCTTGACTGCATAGAGTCGCCAGAAGAGGGGGAAGTTTCCTGATAATTTGAGTCAGAAGAGTTGAGCGGTTGACGTATAACACCTGCCAAAGGATGAAAAGGGTACAATTTTGAGATCACCTCGGTCCGGCGTTTCCTCGATGCGTCAGGTAACCCGGAGGAGAGGCCAGTGTCTTTGTTGGTCCGGGTGTGCCGCCGGCTCTCATGAACCTGTCGCATCAAAATAAATTGAGGGTCTTAATAAGCTAAAGGATGTGAAAAGCTTACTTTCCGGGTTACCCTTCGGATTTTCAGCCTTGGCAAGGGCTCCGAGTCGGAGAAAAGTATCGTTACCTCTTCAACCACCGGGTTACTTGCTCCGGTGTCGTCCTATTGATGAACAAGTATTGATAACGCGGACAGAAATAAAACAACAAATACAACAAGAACTTACAGGCTCAGGGGTTACCTCTGACTCGGAGCTGTCGCTTAGTTGCATCAGCTCTGAAGCAGTAGGCCTACTTCCTTTCTTGCGAGGGGCGGCTCTCTTGGCGGCTTTCTTCGCCTTCCTGGCCTTCTTGGCCGCCTCATGGTCATATTTGACCTTCCAGAACTTGTCATCAGCCTGAAAAATACAAGGATGATTTCTTAAAGATTTAGATGATGGTTATCTACAGAAAAAGATAAAATGTTCAGATCAGCGGCTTACCGCTGGGGCCGGGTTGGTCTTGCAGAAAGGGGCTAACCCGGTCCTCCCGCAATCTGCCAGGCTCTCGTTCAAGAGAGCCTTGGTCATGTCCTCAGCAACATCTTCAGGAAGATCGTTGCGGTTGTGTCTCAGGGGGTCATCCTTTCGGCCCGTGTACTCGCACATTAAGCCGGGGCGGCGGCTCAATGGGATTACCCGCCAGGAGATCCAGACTCGGACCAGATCGATTCTGTTGAGACCATTGCCCAGGAGATCCTTGACCTTGTTTATGGTGGGGAGCAGAGGTTGGCGCTCCGCCTGAGTCAACTTGTCAGACAGAGGGTGAGTTGGTTCCAGGCGTGAACGGCGAAAGCCGGGCAGCGGGCTCTCGTCAGCCGGCGACGTGTCTTGGCAATAGAACCACGTCTGGTTCCAGTCTTTGGGGTGACTCGGCGGCTCGGCGTAAGGGAAGAGGCAGTCTCTCCGTCGCTGAATGGAGATTCCGCCGAGTTCCAAACTTGGCCCGTTGGTGCACTCGTTCTGGCGGTTCAGGTAGAAGAGCTCTCTGAAGAGTAGCAGGCTGGGCTCTTCTCCAAGGTAAACCTCGCAGAACACTTGGAAATTGCATATGTTGGACACCGAGTTGGGTCCTATACCTTGTGGCCGCAGGTCAAAGAAGTTCAGCACGTCTCTAAAAAACTTTGAGCCGGGCGGTGCGAAGCCCCGGCTCATGTGATCCGCAAAAATGACCACCTCCCCGTCCCTTGGCTGTGGTCTCTCCTCTGATGGGTCGGGGGCACGGTAGGACATGACGTCCTTCTTGGGCAGGTAACCGGACTTGACAAAATCCGCTAAAGTCTCGTTGGTGACATTGGACCTCATCCGATTGCAAGTGATGGAGGCTTTAGGAGCTTTGGGAGGCATGGTAAAAGTCCGCAGCCTATGATAAAAGGAAACGTCCGGTTTAATTATAAGCCAGAGGAAATTTACAGTTCAATGTTAAAGTGGCGGCTTATGAAGGGGACTAATGGCATATATCTAAGTGCACCGGGTTATTTAAGCCGCCCGAAGTATTGAGAGTAATTCGATTGTCTACGGCCTTATCACAGATGAGCCGGAAAATTCTATGGCGCATGGTCTCCTTTGAGTCGGAAGGTTCTACGGCGCGTGGTTTCTTTAAACCGGAAATGTAAACCGCCATGACTCAATGAGTGCAGTTTTTTACTAAGTGTGGTGAAAACAGGTTTCACACATTGCAGTAAATAATTTGGATCAAAACGGTTGGCTAAAAGAAAAAGTTTCTAGACCTAAAAACAGATGCGAGGGAAGTTCTTGGGCTCGAACGAGGCCTTTATGCAGTAAAAAGAGGTCTACTTGCATTTGAAATGGGTGCCAAACAACTACCGCAGCAATCCTAGGCAGTCTAGGATCAAAAAGGGTGGTAAAAATCAAATCTACCGAAGGCCCGCGATGAACTACGAAGAACAGAGGAAGAACTACGGAGCCCTAATGCGGATCTGCCCTATGGAGTAGCGAGGACTTACCGGTGCTGAAGAGATGCGGAGGTTGCCGCCGTTTGTCTGGACCAAGTCAGGGTGATGCAGCGGCCAAGGTTGACGAAGACCGGGGGCGCGGCGGCGGCGGCGGAGTTCGAGCTCTTGGGTGACAGAGGAAGAAGACGAAGAAGAGAGGAGTGGCTGAAGGCCCGTCGGGCCGGACTATTTATAAGGGCGAGCTCATAAGTGGGCGCGAGAAACGAGGAGACCGCGGGGTGGTTATCTCCCCACGAAACGCCTCGATTTTCGGGATGGCGGTAAAGATAAGATCCGTTGCGGATCTGGTGGAATAAAAAACGGACTTAATGGAAGATGACGTCACGGTGGATTACCCGGAGTCCAGAGGATGACGTCACGCCGGGTTATGGCTTTCACACAATGGTAAGCCGGAGGTTTCCTGTTGAAAGGATTGAAGATTGACATGAGCCGGCTCAAAATCAATCTGGGGCCTAATGTTGAGGATATAGACCTTAGAGTCACCCGCCAGAAGGGGCCGGGTTACTCATAATGGTCATTGCCAGAAGCCCGGCGACAAGCTTGAAGACGGTGGGCCAAAGATGGGCTTAAGACCCGGATATGGCTTAAGGCCCGTAGTTACAATCATCATTATAATAGAACTTGTAGTGTAAGGCAAGGATAGTTGAGAGTCCGAGCCGGACACTCTTATGAGCTGGCCGGGACTCTGAGAGCTGCTGAGCGTCAGCCTCCCGATATAAAGGGACGACCCGGCAGCGGTTTAGGGACAAGAAAGATCTCATCGAGAGCCAGGCATAGCAGTTTAGCTCCCTGGTCATCAAAACCCTAATCAATACCACATCAAACTGGACGTAGGCTTTTACCTTCACCGTAAGGGGCCGAACCAGTATAAACCCTCGTGTTCCTTGTCCTGCTTAACCCCTTCAAGCTTCCTAGCTGCGATGGCTCCACGACTAAGTCCTAGCTCGAGGACATCTGCCGTGACAATTCCACGACAATGATACTTGCCTCTCGAACTAGAACATAAGGCATATTGGGCTATTAAAGAGCTCAACTATGATTTCAAACTTGCCGGTGAGAAGAGGCTATTTGAAATTAGATCACTTGATCAATGGAGAACCCAGGCTTATGAGAATGCCAAACTGTTTAAAGAAAAAGTTAAAAGATGGCATGACAAAAGGATACAAAAGCGTGAGTTTAATGTAGGTGATTATGTATTGCTATACAACTCTCGTTTAAATTTTTTTGCAGGAAAACTTCTCTCTAAATGGGAAGGTCCTTACGTTATCAAGGAAGTCTATCATTCCGGTGCCATAAAAATCAACAACTTCAAAGGCACAAATCGAAAGGTGGTGAATGGTCAAAGAATCAAACATTATATCTCAGGTAATCCTATAAATGTTGAAACTAATGTTATTGAAACCGTAACACCGGAGGAATACGTAAGGGACACTTTCCCGAACGTTTCAGACTCCAAAAAGGAATAGGTATGTGGTACGGTAAGTAAACCGACTCCAAAACAGTTCTAATGGCAAATTTTCTCCGTTTTGGAATATTTAGAAAAATAGGAAAATAAGAAGCAGTCCGGGAAGGACATGAGGCCTCCACGAGGGTGGAGGGCGCCCTACCCCCTGGGTGCGCCCCCTGCCTCGTGGCCACCTCGTGCGCTCTCCGAACTCCGTTTTCTTGCACGATACGTATTTTGGTCGGTAAAAATTCATTATATAATCTCCTGAAGGTTTTGACCACCGTATCAAACAAATATCCTCTGTTATTGTTTCAAGCTATTTTTGTAGCAGATTTGGAGCAAGATGTCATCTCAGGATTCCGACGGAGATAGCTATGTCTCACACCTCATTGCTGACCCAAAGACCTATGGGGATCTATCTCCTTGTGGTCGAACTATGGATGAGGAGGAGGATGCTCATTTGACGAGGATCAATGATTCAAGTTCGGAGGAGGAGGATGTCCCTCTACCTCAACCTAGGGATATGCACGTGAAGTTCAAGAAATCTAGTCTCCCTAAGAGGGCTAAACTATCTAACAACCGATCTATTCCTTCTCGTTTTCGGCAGAAAAGCAAAGGAGATTTATGTGTCAAGATCTTGAAGCTGGAATCGGAGGTCGATGATTTAAAGGAGGAAATTGCTCTTCTCAATTACAGTATGAAGAAGCTAAAGACACAACTGTCATCATCAACAACTCCATCATCACCTCCTCCGAAAAAGGAAGACTAAGTATATGGTATGGGCACTCCCCTTGGCAACTTCCAAGCTTGGGGGAGGTGCCCCGGTATCGTATCACCATCACACTCCTATTTTTACCGTTTTTCTTAGTTTGATCCTTTTAGTAATATCTTAATCTAGTAGAATAAAGTTTTTAGTATAGTATAGTTTTTAGTTTGCTTTATGATCCTTCTATGTAATCGAGTCCGTGAGCTAGATAATAAAGATTAGTGTTGAGTCAAGGGCTTGATTATCTTGCTATGATCTTGAGGGAATAAAAGAAAAAGAAAGAATAAAGATAAATAAAAAGAGATCATATTGATCTTATGGAGAGTAATGACTTCACATATAAGGAGTATGATGATTAAAAATTGTTGAGAGTTAACAAACATAGTTTTGTTCATCGTTGCAATTAATAGGAAGTAATAAAGAAAGAGAGGTTTCACATATAAATATACTATCTTGGACATCTTTTATGATTGTGAGCACTCATTAAAATATGACATGCTAAAGAGTTGATGTTGGACAAGGAAGACAACGTAATGGGTTATGTTTTTCTTATATCTGGGATAAAGTATATTGTCATGGATCATCCAACATGTTGAGTTTGCCTTTCTCCCTCATGCTAGCCAATTCTTTGCACCAAGTAGAAATACTACTTGTGCTTCCAAATATCCTTAAACCCAGTTTTTGCCATGAGAGTCCACTATACCTACCTATGGATTGAGTAAGATCCTTCAAGTAAGTTTTCATCGGTGCAAGGATTAAAAATTGCTCTCTAAATATGTATGATTGATTAGTGTGGAGGAAATAAGCTTTATACGATCTTGTGATGTGGAAGAACTAAAAGCGACGGACTGCATAATAAAGGTCCATATCACAAGTGGCAATATAAAGTGACGTTCTTTCGCATTAAGATTTTGTGCATCCAACCCTGAAAGCGCATGACAACCTCTGCTTCCCTCTGCGAAGGGCCTATCTTTTACTTTTATCTTCTACCTTATGCAAGATTCATGGTGATCTTCACCTTTCCTTTTTACATTTTATCCTTTGGCAAGCACATTGTGTTGGAAAGATCCGGATATATATATATCTAATTGGATGTAAGTTAGCATGAGCTATTATTGTTGACATTACCCTTGAGGTAAGAGGTTGGGAGGCGAAACTATAAGCCCCTATCTTTCTCTGTGTCCGATTAAAACTCCGTAACCACAAGTATTGTGAAAGACTAAATGATAGTTGAGTATGTGGACTTGCTGAAAAGCTCTTATATTGACTCTTTATGATGTTATGATAAATGGCAATTGCTTCAATGACTGAGATTATAGTTTGTTAGTTCTCAATGAAGTTTTTGACTCACACTTGACATTGTGGATAGATTGTTACTTTATCATAAGAAATAATATGACAATATCCATATATGTTGCTGTTATAAGAATGATCATGATGCCCTCATGTCCGTATTTTATTTTATCGACACCTCTATCTCTAAACATGTGGACATATTTATCGTTATCGGCTTCCGCTTGAGGACAAGCGAGGTCTAAGCTTGGGGGAGTTGATACGTCCATTTTGCATCATGCTTTTATGTTGATATTTATTGCATTATGGGCTGTTATTACACATTATGTCACAATACTTATGCCTATTCTCTCTTATTTTACAAGGTTTAAATAAAGAGGGAGAATGCCGGCAGCTGGAATTCTGGGCTAGAAAAGGAGCAAATATTAGAGACCTATTCTGCACAACTCCAAAAGTCCTGAAACTCCACGGAAGTTATTTTTGGAAATAATAAAAATACTGAGTGAAGAAAATACCAGAGGGGGCCCACACCCTGGCCACGAGGGTGGGGGGCGCGCCCTACCCCCTGGGCACGCCCCCTACCTCGTGGGCCCCTGGTGGCCCTCCAGCGCCCATCTTCTGCTATATGAAGTCTTTCGTCCGAGAAAAAATCATAAGCAAGCTTTCAGGACGAGACTTCGGTGCCACGAGGCGGAACCTTGGTGGAACCAATCTAGGGCTCTGGCGGAGCTGTTCTGCCGGGGACACTTCCCTCCAGGAGGGGGAAATCATCGCCATCGTCATCACCAACGCTCCTCTCATCGGGAGGGGGCCAATCTCCATCAACATCTTCACCAGCACCATCTCCTCTAAAACCCTAGTTCATCTCTTGTATCCAATCCTTGCCTCTAAGTCTGAGATTGGTACCTGTAGGTTGCTAGTAGTGTTGATTACTCCTTGTAGTTGATGCTAGTTGGTTTACTTGGTGGAAGATCATATGTTCAGATCCATCATGCATATTAATACCCCTCTGATTATGAACATGAATATGCTTTGTGAGTAGTTACGCTTATTCCTAAAGACATGGGAGAAGTCTTGTTATTAGTAGTCATGTGAATTTGGTATTCGTTCGATATTTTGATGAGATGTATGTTGTCTCTCCTCTAGTGGTGTTATGTGAACGTCGACTACAGGACACTTTACCATTTTTTGGGCCTAGAGGAAGGCATTGGCAAGTAATAAGTAGATGATGGGTTGCTAGAGTGACAGAAGCTTAAACCCTAGTTTATGCGTTGCTTCGTAAGGGGCTGATTTGGATCCATATGTTTCATGCTATGGTTAGGTTTACCTTAATACTTCTTTTGTAGTTGCGGATGCTTGCAATAGGGGTTAATCATAAGTGGGATGTTTGTCCAAGTAAGGACAGCACCCAAGCACCGGTCCACCCACATATCAAATTATCAAAGTACCGAACGCGAATCATATGAACGTGATGAAAACTAGCTTGACGATAATTCCCATGTGTCCTCGGGAGCGCTTTTCTCTATATAAGAGTTTGTCCAGGCTTGTCCTTTGCTACAAAAAGGATTGGGCCACCTTGCTGCACCTTATTTACTTTCATTACTTGTTACCCGTTACAAATTATCTTATCACAAAACTATCTGTTACCTATAATTTCAGTGCTTGCAGAGAATACCTTGCTGAAAACCGCTTATCATTTCCTTCTGCTCCTCGTTGGGTTTGACACTCTTACTTATAGAAAGGACTAAGATAGATCCCCTATACTTGTGGGTCATCAGTGCACCCCTGCAGGGAAGATATATATTTGAATACCGTGGCCACGGTAATGGACGTTCAGACTTGTATCCTGATCTTATACAACTAGAAATGGATACTTGAGATATGTGATGGATATGTTGGCTCTGGGGTTGCTTTCTCGCAGGGAGTCTGTAGCGACCAGACCTCCGACGGTCAAGTCTCTGTGCATCAGTGTCATCCCTGGATCAGTAATGCTGACACGCACAGTACTCGAAGGATTTATAACAGAGTAGCAATCACACACTTATTACATCGAATGTCTCCAAAAGAGAACTTATTACAATAAATATGGCTTAAGAGCATCTAATAACGATAACAACGGAAGGCTTGGAAGATAAGTGAGTCCATCAACTCCAACGGCATCACTGAGTATAGAACCACGACCTAAGGCACCTTACTCGTCGTCTGAAAAGTCTGCAACATGAAACGTTGCAGCCCGAAAACGGGTCAGCACATGGAATATGCTGGCAATGTAACACATAGAGAGTAATGAACAGAATAATGCTATACTACATGCATATATGGCTGGTAGAAGGCTCTATGGTTACAGTTTTGCGAAAAGCCAATTTTTCCCTACTGCAAAGGAATAAATTTTATTTAACTATGATGGTGGTTGTTAAACATTGAGAATGGTTGACAGCATTCTCAATCCCAATTAAGTATCATCATCAAAACCCAACAAAATTAATTAAAGTAACATGATGAGATTCACATGAAAATCCAGATACTAGATACTCAAGTTATCCATAATCGGGGACACGGCTAACCATGATTAGATTGTACACTCTGCAGAGGTTTCCGCACTTTTCCCCACAAGACTCGATCTCGTCCATTGGGATTCTCGCACTTCATGGTGTTTGAGAAACGGATGACCGAGACACAGTCTTTCAGAAGCGTTAACTCTCTACTCCGGGTAGACAGTACCACCTACATCCCCTACATCTGCTAGTCTACCTCTTCAAGAGCTCAGACAACCTACTCAACTATGCTAGAGCCCATAATAGCTTCTGGCTGCACACGGAAGTTTCTAGCATGAATAATCTCATGATCCCTTTGAGCCTGGGTGGCGGTCCAAAAGGAAAACAGGCAATCCTGGAATACCCAGGTACCTCAATCCACCCAGATGTGTGTTTTAGTTGCCACCTTAAGTTTAACCATTAATTAACAATCTCACATCTATCATGGTAACACTCAAACCCAATCCACGTCTACTAGCATAGCATAACAATATAAGCAAACGTAGAAGTAACTCCCAAGGGTTTGATAATAAATAGGGCAATAGGTACTGCGTCATCTACTTCCCAGAACCCATAATTTAATTAGATCCTAATCATGCAATGTTTGAGGGTTGACCTAATGCAATAAAACTGGGTAGTAAAAGAGGTATGATCAAAGTGTTACTTGCCTTGCTGATGATCCGGGAAACCTAGCGATTCAAAGTAGCAAGCGGCGCACTCCGGGTACTCTATCGCAAACAAACAAGCATACAATAAGTACCCATCTAATGCACAGGTAAAACTCAAATAAGAGATTTAACAACAAAGTTCAACTTAAGAACTCCGGTCGCAAAAAGAATCAAATCAAACGAAGCAACAAAATCAAACGGCGAAAGAAACAAACTTCGTTTACTAATCTGCACCTAAGTCAAATTTTACTGAAGCAAAAACTTGTTTGAGTTGGTTAAACGGAAAGAGGGCTTCGAGACGAAAATCTAGGCGCTTGAATCGCCTGATTCCGATAAACGAGCGAAAAGAAAAACAAAAACGAAAAACAAATCGGAAATCGCGATCTGGAATAATAGGAGAAAATCCGAGAAAAAGAAAACTGACGAACAGTTTAACGAACGGACGTTCGTTAACTGTAACTAAACGAAGTACGCGTTCGTTAAAACGAACGAACGAACGAATGCTCGCTAAATAAGAAAACCGAAACAAAACAAATCCGATCTAAAAAAACCTAGGGTTTACAAAAAAAACCAAACCGGATTTTTTTTAAAACACCGGACCGGGCGGCGGGCGGCGGTGTACCTCCGGCGAGGCGCTCCGGCGGGGCGGGGCGGCTCCGGCGAGGGGGCGGCGGGGCTCCGGCGGCGGCGGCGGGGCTGCGGGGCTCCGGCGGCGGCTGGTCGGTGGCGGCTGGCGGCGCGAAGGCGGCGGCGGCGGCTGCGGCGCGGGAGGCGGGGCGATTCGAGGTGGCGGGGTGAGGGGGGGCGACGGTGCTATTTAAGAGGGGGGTGGCGGCTTGGAGGAGGGGGCAAGGCGGCGGGGAGGAGTCCCGGCCGGACTCGGCGTGCGGCGGCGGGGCGGCTGCGGTCTCCGCGCGGGAGACGGCGGCGCGGGAGCTGGGCCGGCTCGGCTGGGCTTCGGCCCAGTCGGGCGCGCGGATTTTTTTATAACAAATCCGCCAAAACAAAAAAAATCTAGAAAATAAAATAAAATTCTAAAAATGCCAAAATAAATTTTCACCGTCTAAATAAAATATTTAGAACGAGATGAACATTTTCTTGGCCCTAAATGAAATTTTGAAAAACGTGCAATTTTTCTAAATTCAGATAAAATAGCCAAAACCCCAAATAAAATAAAATATGATTTTTTTATTAAATCCTCAATATTTCTTATTTTTGGGAAAGTCATTTTATTCCCTCTCTCTTATTTTTATAAATGAAATAATTGAAGATAAAATAAATAAAATCAAATGATCCTATTTTCAAAATTCGAGAAAACTCAAATATGAAAAATAACGAAATCCCCAACTCTCTCCGTGGGTCCTTGAGTTGCGTAGAATTTCTAGGATCAACCAAAATGCAAATAGAATATGATATGCAATGATGCTCTAATGTATAACATTCCAAATTGAAAATTTGGGATGTTACAAACCTACCCCCCTTAAGATGAATCTCGCCCTCGAGATTCGGGTTGGCTAGAAAATAGGTGAGGGTGGTCCTTCCATAGATCTTCCTCTCGCTCCCAGGTGGCCTCATCGTCGGTATGGTGGCTCCACTGAACTTTGCAAAACTTGATAACCTTGCTGCGTGTGACTCGACTGGCACATTCGAGAATCTTAACTGGTTTCTCCTCGTAGGTCAAATCGCTATCCAACTGAATCGCTTCCAGCGGCACGGTATCTCTCAGCGGTATATCAGCCATCTCTGCGTGGCACTTCTTCAACTCGGAAACGTGGAACACATCGCGAACTCCTGACAATCCTTTGGGTAATTCCAACTTGTAAGCAACTTCTCCCATACGTTCCAAAACTTTGTATGGTCCTACAAATCGTGGCGCTAACTTTCCCTTAACTCCAAAGCGCTTAAGTCCTCAAAGTGGGGATACACGAAGATAAACTCGGTCTCCGACTTCGTAAACTGTCTCCTTGCGTTTTGAATCCGCATAGCTTTTCTGCCTGGATTGGGCTACCTTGAGCCTATCGCGAATCAACTTTACCTTCTGTTCAGACTCCTTAATCATGTCTGGTCCAAACAACTGGCGGTTTCCAACTTCATCCCATAACAATGGTGTTCTACACCTCCTTCCGTACAAAGCTTCGAAAGGGTCCATCTTCAGACTGGATTGATAACTGTTGTTGTAAGAAAACTCTGCATATGGCAAATTGTCATCCCAACTAGATCCATAATCTAGCGCACAAGCTCTCAACATGTCCTCCAAAATCTGATTTACTCTTTCGGTATGTCAATCTGTCTGTGGATGAAAGGTTGTATTGAACTCTAGCCTGGTACCCAAAGTTTCATGTAATTGATGCCAAAACTTTGAGGTAAACTGGGTTCCTCTATCTGATACAATGCTCCTCGGAACTCCATGCAGACATACGATCCTGGTCATGTATATCTTTGCCAACTTAGCACTACTGTAAGTGGTCTTCACTGGGATGAAATGAGCTACTTTCGTTAAACGATCGACTACAACCCATATTGAGTCATAGCCTGAACGAGTCCTTGGCAATCCATTGATAAAATCCATTCCTCACTTGTCCCACTTCCATTTGGGTATCGGCAATGGCTGTAGCAATCCTGCTGGCTTCTGATGCTCTGCCTTCACTCTCTGACATACATCACAAACTGCTACATACTCCGCAATATCTTTCTTCATTCCGGTCCACCAGAAAGTATCCTTCAAATCAAATACATCTTGGTATTTCCTGGGTGAATCGAATACGGTGAATCATGGGCCTCTTGCAGAATCAACTTCCTAATCTCCGGGTCGTTAGGCACATAAACACGGTCCTCAAACCATAAGGTATCGTGCTCGTCCTCACGAAATCCCTTGGCCTTTCCTTTGCTCATGTTCTCCTTTATCTTGGCAATCTCCTTGTCAGTCTTCTGAGCTTCCCTGATCCTATCCATCAGAGTAGACTGAATTTCTAATGCTGCTACATAGCCTCTCGGAACTATCTCCACACATAGCTCGCGAAGATCCTCGGCTAATTCTTTCGGTAACTCTCCAGTCATGAGTGTGTTGACATTGCTCTTGCGGCTCAACGCGTCTGCTACTACGTTAGCCTTTCCGGGGTGATAATGCAATCTCACATCATAATCCTTTATGAGCTGCAACCATCTCCTTTGCTTGAGATTCAACTCCTTCTGCGTGAAGATGTATTTCAAACTCTCGTGATCTGTGTACACCTCACAGTGGTTTCCGATGAGAAAATGTCTCCATGTCTTTAGCGCATGTACTACGGCTGCTAACTCCAAATCATGCGTAGCGTAATTCAGCTCATGGGGCTTAAGCTGTCGTGAGGCATATGAAACAACTCTTCCTTCCTGCATCAGCACTGCCCCAAGTCCTCGACGTGAAGCGTCGCAGTAAACTTCATAATCCTTGCTCCGATCTGGCAAAATCAACACTGGTGATGTAACCAAACGTTTCTTCAATTCCTGAAAACTAGCTTCACATTCCTCAGTCCAATTGAACTTGGTGTCTTTCTTCAACAGCTCCGTCATGGGTTTTGCAATCTTTGAGAAATTCTCAATGAATCTCCGGTAGTATCCTGCGAGTCCAAGAAAACTCCGGATTTCTCCAACTGACGTGGGTGATTCCCAGCTTGTTACTGTGTCAACTTTGGTGGGGTCTACTGCTATTCCTTCTCCGGATATAACGTGTCCGAGGAATCCAACTTCCTTCAGCCAAAACTCACATTTGCTGAACTTGGCGTATAACTGATGTTCTCTGAGCTTCTCAAGTACCAAACGCAAATGCTCCTTATGCTCCTCTTCATTCTTTGAGTCGACCAAAATGTCATCAATGAACACTACGACGAACTTATCCAAAAACTCCATAAACACTTTGTTCATCAGGTTCATGAAATAGGCAGGGGCGTTAGTCAATCCAAATGACATAACGGTATACTCATATAGCCCATACCTGGTGGTAAAAGCCGTCTTAGGTATATCCTGCTCTCGAATCTTCAACTGATGGTATCCCGATCGCAGATCGGTCTTGGAAAATACCTTAACTCCTTGCAATCGGTCAAACAAATCATTGATCATCGACAGTGGGTACTTGTTCTTGATGGTCACTTCATTCAGTCCGTGATAATCAACAACCATCCTTAACGATCCATCCTTCTTCTCCACTAGAAGCACTGGCGATCCCCAAGGTGAAGAACTTGGGCGAATATAGCCTTTATCCAGTAACTCCTTAATCTGCTTCTTAATCTCCTCCAAATATTTTGCGGGCATTCTGTACAGTCTCTTAGATATTGGCCCTGTGCCTGGCAAAAGCTCAATCAAAAACTCAATGTCTCTATCCGGTGGAATGCCTGGCAACTCTTCTGGAAATACGTCAGGAAAATCCTGCACCACTGGTACTTCCTCCTGTACAACTCCTGATAAGGAATTCACCTGAGTCCTCTTCGGCATATGCCGGGATACATACTTAATCCTTCTTCCTTCTGGGGTGGTAAGCAAAATCGACTTACTGGCGCACTCAATGTTCCCTCCATACTTTGATAACCAATCCATGCCTAATATCACATCCAATCCTTGCGATTCCAATACTATTAGGTCCGAGGGAAACTCGTAGTTACCAATCCTTAATGGTAACCGATCACACCATAAACTAGCCATATACTCTGCTCCTGGCAAGGTTACTAACATGGGTGACCTAAGGGCTTGGGTTGGCAGTTTATACTTATCATTAATCCCCTTGATATGTATGAATGCGATGCACCAGTATCAAAAAGAACGAGTGCAGTAAATGACTTAACCAAAAACTTACCTATTACTGCATCTGGCTGAGCTTCAACCTCCTCCATGCTAACATGGTTCACATGTCCTTTGTTGAAAGGGTTCGGCTTCTTCCCAGAGCTTCCATTGCCATTTCCATTCTGGGCTTCAGGACAGTCATTGGCATAATGTCCAGTCTTCTCACACTTAAAGCAAGTGACTTGGCTCAGGTCTCTCTTAGCTGGGGTTGAAGGGTTGGTACGGTTCTGGCCGTTGCTTCCTCCATTCCCATTACCATTCTTGGGGCCATTATGGTTGTGCGAACCTCCTCCATGGGTATGCCGAAATGGTCCTCCCGATTTCGGGGTAAAACGTGGCTTCTGCTGATCTCCAGAATTGTACTTCCCTTGTCCATACTTCCTCTTACGGTTTTCAATCTGCTGCTGCTTCCGTTCAATCATGAGAGCTCTATCTACCAACTCCTGGTAGTTGTTGAAGGTTTCTACCATCAACTGCATGCTCAGCTCATCATTCAGTCCTTCCAGAAACTTCTCCTGCTTGGCTGCATCTGTAGCAACGTCATCTGGGGAATAACGTGCTAGTTTACTAAAGTCCTCCACATACTGGCCTACGGTGCGTCCTCCCTGGCGTAAGTTGCAAAACTCACGCTTCTTCATGGCCATAGCTCCTGCTGAAACATGGGCGGTACAAAAAGCTTGCTAAAACTGGTCCCACGTGACAGTGTCAATAAGGGGTGTGGCTGTGTAATTCTCCCACCATGATGCTGCGGGTCCATCAAGCTGATGTGCGGCAAAACGCACTCTTTCCGCATCTGTGCATCCTGCAGTGGTCAACTCCCTTCCAACTTTGCGGAGCCAATCATCTGCAACAATCGGCTCGGTGCTACTGGAATACACCGGCGGATTCCGTCTAAGGAAACGGGTTAAGTGATCAACAGGTGGTGGAGGTGGTGGGTTGTTGTTGTTCCCCTGATTCTGATTCTGGACTAGTAACTGCATCAACGCATTCTGCTGCTGGATCAACTGGGTGAGCTCCGGCGGGAAAGAAAATCCGGTGTCACGTCTCGGAGGCATCTGAGGGTTTTAGAAAAGATGAGAAGTCAGAATAGAATGAGGTCTAGAGAGAAAACACTACCCATATGCACATGAGACGAAAGCAAACAATATCACTCAATCAATTCAAACAAGGGCATACAATCGATCTAACTATCGTTACAAAGTGCTCGGACTATACTATATACATGGGGTATACTACTACTGATATGGTGGTCTACTAGAAATTTTGATCGGTCGAAGACTCCATGATATCTGCTCTAGCTTCATCAACAAAGTCATCTTCACTGGGGTCTGAGTCGGTGTCGTCGATGATGATGTAGTTATCCGGGCAAGTGCAATCATCGTTTTCTCCTCCTGGTGCTGGGTCTCCCATGAATACTCCGATCTTCTTCTCCAGGTCGTCATTCTTCTCCAATAATTTGGCTATCTTCTCCTCATATCCATCGCGTGTAGACTTGAGTTCTTCCTCCAGCTCCGTGATCTTGGTCAATGCCTTCTTCAGATCTGTCATGCCTGCACACATCTGATTCTCCTGGCGACGAATGTGCTGGTTTAACTCCTGGATGAAAGCTGCAATTGATCTATCCTTCTTGGTGCTGATCATCTCCCATTGCTCATCTCAGCGCCCACAAATCTGGTAGATAGTATCCTTAAGCTCCTTGTGATAAACTTCTCCAATGCGTCCCATGGTAATGTGGGCTGCCATGCTCCTTCCTAGACTCCAGGTTGGTGCATCAAAGGAAAACTCTATGGGCTCAGTGACGAGCATGAACGTCCTTCCTGGTACTTGAACTTGAATCAACCAACGCTCCTCTTCTGGTAGTGTGGCATTGTAGGTTCCGGTGAAGCTTTGAATTCTGATGTTCAGGTATCTAGTGACTTCCTTCAAGTGGCGTCCAAAGGGTGTATCCTCATCTGGTTGCATGAACTTGTTCCTTGCATCCGCCATCCTAAAAGAGTAGAAAATGGAGAGGAGTCATAAATGAGAAGAGAGTAGTGATCTATGGTTTAAGCTTAGTGGTCGTGTCCTATAGTCAGCGTGTGCTCTAATACCATCTTGTAGCGACCAGACCTCGGACGATCAAGTCTCTATGCATCAGTGTCATCCCTGGATCAGTAATGCTGACACGCACAGTACTCGAAGGATTTATAACAGAGTAGCAATCACACACTTATTACATCGAATGTCTCCAAAAGAGAACTTATTACAATAAATATAGCTTAAGGCCATCTAATAACGATAACAACGGAAGGCTTGGAAGATAAGTGAGTCCATCAACTCCAACGGCATCACTGAGTATAGAACCACGACCTAAGGCACCTTACTCGTCGTCTGAAAAGTCTGCAACATGAAACGTTGCAGCCCGAAAATGGGTCAGCACATGGAATATGCTGGCAATGTAACACATAGAGAGTAATGAACAGAATAATGCTATACTACATGCATATATGGCTGGTAGAAGGCTCTATGGTTACAGTTTTGCGAAAAGCCAATTTTTCCCTACTGCAAAGGAATAAATTTTATTTAACTATCATGGTGGTTGTTAAACATTGAGAATGGTTGACAGCATTCTCAATCCCAATTAAGTATCATCATCAAAACCCAACAAAATTAATTAAAGTAACATGATGAGATTCACATGAAAATCCAGATACTAGATACTCAAGTTGTCCATAACCGGGGACACAGCTAACCATGATTAGATTGTACACTCTGCAGAGGTTTGCACACTTTTCCCCACAAGACTCGATCTCCTCCGTTGGGATTATCGCACTTCATGGTGTTTGAGAAACGGATGACCGAGACACAGTCTTTCAGAAGCGTTAACTCTCTACTCCGGGTAGACAGTACCACCTACATCCCCTACATCTGCTAGTCTACCTCTTCAAGAGCTCAGACAACCTACTCAACTATGCTAGAGCCCATAATAGCTTCTGGCTGCACACGGAAGTTTCTAGCATGAATAATCTCATGATCCCTTTGAGCCTGGGTGGCGGTCCAAAAGAAAAACAGGCAATCCTGGAATACCCAGGTACCTCAATCCACCCAGATGTGTGTTTTAGTTGCCACCTTAAGTTTAACCATTAATTAACAATCTCACATCTATCATGGTAACACTCAAACCCAATCCACGTCTACTAGCATAGCATAACAATATAAGCAAACGTAGAAGTAACTCCCAAGGGTTTGATAATAAATAGGGCAATAGGTACTGCGTCATCTACTTCCCAGAACCCATAATTTAATTAGATCCTAATCATGCAATGTTTGAGGGTTGACCTAATGCAATAAAACTGGGTAGTAAAAGAGGTATGATCAAAGTGTTACTTGCCTTGCTGATGATCCGGGAAACCTAGCGATTCAAAGTAGCAAGCGGCGCACTCCGGGTACTCTATCGCAAACAAACAAGCATACAATAAGTACTCATCTAATGCACAGGTAAAACTCAAATAAGACATTTAACCAGAAAGTTCAACTTAAGAACTCCGGTTTGCAAAAAGAATCAAATCAAACGAAGCAACAAAATCAAACGGCGAAAGAAACAAGCTTTGTTTACTAATCTGCACCTAAGTCAAATTTTACCGAAGCAAAAACTTGTTTGAGTTGGTTAAACGGAAAGAGGGCTTCGACACGAAACTCTAGGCACTTGAATCGCCTGATTCCGATAAACGAGCGAAAAGAAAAACGAAAACGAAAAACAGATCGGAAATCGCGATCTGGATTAATCGCATCCGAGAAAAACAAAACTGACGAACAGTTTAACGAACGGACGTTCGTTAACTGTAACTAAATGAAGTATGTGTTCGTTAAAACAAACGAACGAGCGAACGCTCGCTAAATAAGAAAACCGAAACAAATCAAATCCGATCTAAAAAACCTAGGGTTTACAAAAAAACCAAACCGGATTTTTGTTAAAAAAATTGGACCGGGCGGTGGTGTACCCCCGGCGAGGCGCTCCGGCGAGGCACTCTGGCGGGGCGGGGCGGCTCCGGCGGGGTGGCGAGGGGGCGGCGGGGCTCCGGCGGCGGCGGGTCTGCGGGGCTCCGACGGCGGCGGCTGGTCGGTGGCGGCGGCGGCGGCTGCGGCGCGGGAGGCGGGGCGAGTCGAGGTGGCGGGGTGAAGGGGGGCCGCGGCGCTATTTAAGAGGGGGTGGCGGCTTGGAGGAGGGGGCAAGGCGGCGGGATGGAGTCCCGGCCGGACTCGGCGTGCGGCGGCGGGACGGCTGCGGTCTCCGCGCGGGAGATGGCGGCGCAGGACCTGGGCCGGCTCGGCTGGGCTTCGGCCCAGTCGGGCGCGCGGTTTTTTTTAAAACAATTCCGGCAAAACTAAAAAAAGTTATAGAAAATAAAATAAAATTCTAAAAATGCCAAAATAAATTTTCGCCGTCTAAATAAAATATTTAGAACGAGATG
This sequence comes from Aegilops tauschii subsp. strangulata, assembly GCF_002575655.3. Lineage (NCBI taxonomy): Eukaryota > Viridiplantae > Streptophyta > Magnoliopsida > Poales > Poaceae > Aegilops > Aegilops tauschii. The sequence goes on along the minus strand of NC_053040.3, from coordinate 419,689,300 downwards.
AACATTTTCTTGGCCCTAAATGAAATTTTGAAAAACGTGCAATTTTTCTAAATTCAAATAAAATAGCCAAAACCCCAAATAAAATAAAATATGATTTTTTTATTAAATCCTCAATATTTCTTATTTTTTGGAAAGTCATTTTATTCCCTCTCTCTTATTTTTATAAATGAAATAATTGAAGATAAAATAAATAAAATCAAATGATCCTATTTTCAAAATTCAAGAAAACTCAAATACGAAAATAACGAAATCCCCAACTCTCTCCGTGAGTCCTTGAGTTGCGTAGAATTTCTAGGATCAACCAAAATGCAAATAGAATATGATATGCAATGATGCTCTAATGTATAACATTCCAAATTGAAAATTTGGGATGTTACAGAGTCGAGGAAGGATCTCTGGGCATTAATTCTACAACATGCTTCTTAATTATGAACTGTTATTCTTTACTCTTCTACATGCTGCAAGACACTTGGAGCTACTTGAAGATGCTAGTCTTCGATAGGCTAAGCCTTCCCCTCTATTCTGGCATTCTGCAATTCAGTCCACATATTCAACCCTTCCATTTGATACCAATGCATACTTAGTATAGATCTGATGCTTGCGAGTACTTTGGATGAGTACTCACGGTTGCTTTGCTACCCCTTTTCCCCCTTCTTCCTTCTTTCTGGTTGATGCATCCAGTTGGTGGATCCCAGGAGCCAGATGCCACCGCCAACGTCTGCTACTACCCCGAGGATGCCTACTTCTACGTGGAGACCGCCGAAGACCAGGAGTAGTTAAGAGGTCCCAGGCGGGAGGCCTTGCCTCTTCGATCGTTGAAGTTTGTGCTAGCCTTCTTGAGAAATCCTTGTTCAACTTATGTCTGTACTCAGATATTGTTGCCTCCGCTGACTCTTGTGTATTGAGCTATGTATTCGAGCCCTCGAGGCCCCTGGCTTGTAATATAGAGCTTGTATTATTTTGATTTGTGTCTAGAGTTGTGTTGTGATATCTTCCCATGAGTCCCTTATCTTGATCGTACACATTGGCGTGTATGATTAGTGTACGGTCGAATCGGGGGCATCACAGGGGCGCCCCCCATCCTAGTCCAATTCAGACCAGAGGGAGAGGGGGCGTGCGGCCTGCCCTGGTCTCCTCTCTCTCTCTCTCTCTCTCTCTCTCCACTATGGCCCAATAAGGCCCATATACTTACCGGGGGTTCAAATATAGGCTTCCAATATATCGATCTTTATGTCTCGACCATTTCGAGACTCCTCGTCATGTCCGTGATCATATCCGGGACTCCGATCTATCTTCGGTACATCAAAACACATAAACTCATAATATCGATCGTCACCGAACGTTAAGCGTGCGGACCCTACGGGTTCGAGAACTATGTAGACATGACCGAGACTCATCTCCGGTCAATAACCAATAGTGGAACCTGGATGCTCATATTGGTTCCTACATATTCTTCGAAGATCTCTAGCGGTCAAACCGCATAACATATGTTGTTCCTTTTGTCATCGGCATGTTACTTGCCCGAGATTCGATCATCGGTATCTCAATACCTAGTTCAATCTCGTTACCGGCAAGTCTCTTTACTCATCCCGTAGTGCATCATCCTGCAACTAACTCATTAGTTACATTGCTTCCAAGGCTTATAGTTATGTGCATTACCGAGAGGGCCCAGCGATACCTCTCCGACAATAGGAGTGACAAATCCTAATCTTGATCTATGCCAACTCAACAAGTACCATCGGAGAAACCTGTAGAGCACCTTTATAATCACCTAGTTACGTTGTGACGTTTGGTAGCACACAAAGTGTTCCTCCGGTATTCGGGAGTTGCATAATCTCATAGTCATAGGAACATGTATAAGTCATGAAGAAAGCAATAGCAATATACTAAACGATCAAATGCTAAGCTAAGAGAACAGGTCAAGTCAATCACATCATTCTCTAATGATGTGATCCCGTTAATCAAATGACAACTCATCTCTATGGTTAGGAAACTTAACCATCTTTGATTCAACGAGCTAGTCAAGTAGAGGCATACTAGTGACACTTTGTTTGTCTATGTATTTACACATGTACTAAGTTTCCGGTTAATACAATTCTAGCATGAATAATAAACATTTATCATGATATAAGGAAATATAAATAACAACTTTATTATTGTCTCTAGGCATATTTCCTTCAGTCTCCCAGTTGCACTAGAGTCAATAATCTAGATTACACAGTAATGATTCTAACACCCATGGAGTCTTGGTGCTGATCATGTTTTGCTCGTGAGAGAGGCTTAGTCAACGGGTCTGCAACATTCAGATCCGTATGTATCTTGCGAATCTCTATGTCTCCCTCCTTGACTTGATCGCGGATGGAATTGAAGCGTCTCTTGGTGTGCTTGGTTCTCTTGTGAAATCTGGATTCCTTTGCCAAGGCAATTGCACCAGTATTGTCACAAAAGATTTTCATTGGACCCGATGCACTAGGTATGACACCTAGATCATATATGAACTCCTTCATCCAGACTCCTTCATTTGCTGCTTCCGAAGCAGCTATGTACTCCGCTTCACACGTAGATCCCATCATGACGCTTTGCTTAGAACTGCACCAACTGACAGCTCCACCGTTCAATATAAACACGTATCCGGTTTGTGTCAAAGCTTGCATCGACGTAACCATTTACGACGAGCTCTTTGTCACCTCCATAAACGAGAAACATATCCTTAGTCCTTTTCAGGTATTTCAGGATGTTCTTGACCGCTGTCCAGTGATCCACTCCTGGATTACTTTGGTACCTCCCTGGTAAACTAATAGCAAGGCACACATTAGGTCTGGTACACAGCATTGCATACATGATAGAGCCTATGGCTGAAGCATAGGGAACACCTTTCATTTTCTCTCTATCTTCTGCAGTGGTCGGGCATTGAGTCTGACTCAAATTCACACCTTGTAACACAGGCAAGAACCCTTTCTTTGCTTGATCCATTTTGAACTTCTTCAAAACTTTATCAAGGTATGTGCTTTGTGGAAGTCCAATTAAGCGTCTTGATCTATCTCTATAGATCTTGATGCCCAATATATAAGCAGCTTCACCGAGGTCTTTCATTGAAAAACTCTTATTCAAGTATCCTTTTATGCTATCCAGAAATTCTATATCATTTCCAATCAACAATATGTCATCCACATATAATATTAGAAATGCTACAGAGCTCCCACTCACTTTCTTGTAAATACAGGCTTCTCCAAAAGTCTGTATAAAACCATATGCTTTGATCACACTATCAAAACGTTTATTCCAACTCTGAGATGCTTGCACCAGTCAATAGATGGATCACTGGAGCTTGCACACTTTGTTAGCATCCTTTGGATCGATAAAACCTTCAGGTTGCATCATATACAACACTTCTTCCAGAAATCCATTCAGGAATGCAGTCTTTACATCCATTTGCCAATTTTCGTAATCATAAAATGTGGCAATTGCTAACATGATTCCGACGGACTTAAGCATCGCTACGGGTGAGAAAGTCTCATCGTAGTCAACTCCTTGAACTTGTCGAAAACCTTTCGCAACAAGTCGAGCTTTGTAGACAGTAACATTACCATCAGCGTGAGTCTTCTTCTTGAAGATCCATTTATTCTCGATGGCTTGCTGATCATCGGGCAAGTCAACCAAAGTCAACACTTTGTTCTCATACATGGATCCCATCTCAGATTTCATGGCCTCAAGCCATTTTGCGGAATATGGGCTCATCATCACTTCCTCATAGTTCGTAGGTTCATCATGGTCAAGTAACATGACCTCCAGAACTGGATTATCGTACCACTCTGGTGAGGATCTTACTCTGGTTGACCTACGAGGTTCGGTAGTAACTTGATCTAAAGTTATATGATCATCATCATTAGCTTCCTCACTAATTGTTGTAGGAGTCACAGGAACAGATTTCTGGGATGAACTACTTTCCAATAAGGGAGCAGGTACAATTACCTCATCAAGTTCTACTTTCCTCCCATTCACTTCTTTCGAAAGAAACTCCTTCTCTAGAAATGATCCATTCTTAGCAACGAATGTCTTGCCTTCGGATCTGTGATAGAAGGTGTACCCAACAGTCTCCTTTGGGTATCCTATGAAGACACATTTCTCCGATTTGGGTTCAAGCTTATCAGGTTGAAGTTTTTTCACATAAGCATCGCAGCCCCAAACTTTAAGAAATGACAACTTTGGTTTCTTGCCAAACCATAGTTCATAAGGTGTTGTCTCAACGGATTTAGATGGTGCCCTATTTAACGTGAATGGAACCGTCTCTAAAGCATAACCCCAAAACGATAGCGGTAAATCAGTAAAAGACATCATAGATCGCACCATATCCAGTAAAGTACGATTACAACGTTCGGACACACCATTACGCTGTGGTGTTCTGGGTGGCGTGAGTTGCGAAACAATTCCGCATAGTTTCAAATGAAGACCAAACTCGTAACTCAAATATTCTCCTCCACGATCAAATCGTAGAAACTTTATTTTCTTGTTACGATGATTTTCCACTACACTCTGAAATTCTTTGAACTTTTCAAATGTTTCAGACTTATGCTTCATCAAGTAGATATACCCATATCTGCTTAAATCATCTGTGAAGGTGAGAAAATAACGATACCAGCCGACGGACCACATACATCAATATGTATGATTTCCAACAAATCTGTTGCTCGCTCCATTGTTCCAGAGAAGGGCGTTTTAGTCATCTTGCCCATGAGGCATGGTTCGCAAGTACCAAGTGATTCATAATCAATTGATTCCAAAAGTCCATCAGAATGGAGTTTCTTCATGCGCTTTACACCAATATGACCTAAACGGCACTGCCACAAATAAGTTGCACTATCATTATCAACACTACACCTTTTGGCTTCAATATTATAAATATGTGTATCACTACTATCGAGATTCAATATAAATAGACCACTCTTCAAGGGTGCATGAGCATAAAGGATATTACTCATATAAATAGAACAACCATTATTCTCAGATTTAAATGAATAACCGTCTCGCATCAAACAAGATCCAGATATAATGTTCATGCTTAACGCTGGCACCAAATAACAATTATTCAGGTCTAAAACTAACCGCGAAGGTAGATGTAGAGGTAGCGTGCCGACCGCAATCACATCGACTTTGGAACCATTTCCCACGCGCATCGTCACCTCGTCCTTACCCAATCTCCGCTTAATCCGTAGTCCCTGTTTCGAGTTGCAAATATTAGCAACAGAACCAGTATCAAATACCCAGGTGCTACTGCGAGCATTAGTAAGGTACACATCAATAACATGTATATCACAAATACCTTTGTTCACCTTGCCATCCTTCTTATCTGCCAAATACTTGGGGCAGTTCCGCTTCTAGTGACCAGTCCCTTTGCAGTAAAAGCACTCAGTCTCAGGCTTAGGTCCAGACTTGGGCTTCTTCACTTGAGCAGCAACTTGCTTGCTGTTCTTCTTGAAGTTCCCCTTCTTCCCTTTACCCTTTTTCTTGAAACTGGTGGTCTTGTTGACCATCAACACTTGATGCTCTTTCTTTATTTCTACCTCTGCAGCCTTTAGCATCGCGAAGAGCTCGGGAATTGTCTTATCCATCCCTTGCATACTATAGTTCATCACGAAGCTCTTGTAGCTTGGTGGCAGTGATTGAAGAATTCTGTCGATGACACTATCATCTGAAAGATTAAATCCCAGTTGAATCAAGTGATTGTTATACCCAGACATTTTGAGTATATGCTCACTGACAGAACTAGTCTCCTCCATCTTGCAGCTATAGAACTTATTGGAGACTTCATATCTCTCAATCCGGGCATTTGCTTGAAATATTAACTTCAACTCCTGGAACATCTCATATGCTCCATGACGTTCAAAACGTCGTTGAAGTCCCGGTTCTAAGCCGTAAAGCATGGCACACTGAACTATCGAGTAGTCATCAGTTTTGCTCTACCAGACGTTCATAACATCTGGCGTTGCTCCAGCAGCAGGTTTGGCACCTAGTAGTGCTTCCAGGACGTAATTCTTCTGTGCAACAATGGGGATAATCCTCAAGTTACGGACCCAGTCTGTGTAGTTGCTACCATCATATTTCAACTTAGCTTTCTCTAGGAACGCATTAAAATTCAACGGAACAACAGCACGGGCCATCTATCTACAACAACATAGACATGCAAAATACTATCAGGTACTAAGTTCATGATAAATTAAAGTTCATTAATCAAATTACTTAAGAACTCCTACTTAGATAGACATCCCTCTAATCATCTAAGTGATCACGTGATCCATATCAACTAAACCATGTCCGATCATCACGTGAGATGGAGTAGTTTTCAATGGTGAACATCACTATGTTAATCATATCTACTATATGATTCACGCACGACCTTTCGGTCTCAGTGTTCCGAGGCCATATCTGCATATGCTAGGCTCGTGAAGTTTAACCCGAGTATTCCGCGTGTGCAAAACTGGCTTGCACCCGTTGTATGTGAACATAGAGCTTATCACACCCGATCATCACGTGGTGTCACAGCATGACGAACTTTCGCAACGGTGCATACTCAGGGAGAACACTTATACCTTGAAATTTAGTGAGAGATCATCTTGTAATGCTACCGTCGATCTAAGCAAAATAAGATGCATAAAAGATAAACATCACATCCAATCAATATAAGTGATATGATATGGCCATCATCATCTTGTGCCTTTGATCTCCATCTCCAAACCACCGTCATGATCACCATCGTCACCGGCATGACACCTTGATCTCCATCGTAGCATCGTTGTCGTCTCGCCAACTATTGCTTCTACGACTATCGCTACCGCTTAGTGATAAAGTAAAGCAATTACATGGCGATTGCATTTCATACAATAAAGCGACAACCATATGGCTCCTGCCAGTTGCCGATAACTCTGTTACAAAACATGATCATCTCATACAATAAAATTTAGCATCATGTCTTGACCATATCACATCACAACATGCCCTGCAAAAACAAGTTAGACGTCCTCTACTTTGTTGTTGCAAGTTTTACGTGGCTGCTACGGGCTGAGCAAGAACCGTTCTTACCTATGCATCAAAACCACAATGATATTTCGTCAAGTATGTGCTGTTTTAACCTTCACAAGGACCGGGCGTAGCCACACTCGATTCAACTAAAGTTGGAGAAACTGACACCCGCCAGCCACCTATGTGCGAAGCACGTCGGTAGAACCAGTCTCGCGTAAGCGTATGCGTAATGTCGGTCCGGGCCGCTTCATCCAACAATACCGCCGAATCAAAGTATGACATGCTGGTAAGCAGTATGACTTGTATCGACCACAACTCACATGTGTTCTACTCGTGCATATAACATCTACGCATAAACCTGGCTCGGATGCCACTGTTGGGAACGTAGTAATTTAAAACGACAGCGTGATGACGGTGTTGATGAAGCTACCGACGCAGGGCTTCGCCTAAGCACCGCTACGATATGACCGAGGTGGATTATGGTGGAGGGGGGCACCGCACACGGCTAAAAGATCAATGATCAACTTGTGTGTCTATGGGGTGCCCCTTCCCCCGTATATAAAGGAGTGGAGGAGGGGGAGGGCCGGCCCACTATGGCGCGCCCTGGAGGAGTCCTACTCCCACCGGGAGTAGGATTCCCCCTTCCCTAGTTGGACTAGGAGAGAAGGAAGGGGGAGAGAGGGAGGAAGGAAAGGGGGCGCCGGCCCCCTCCTAGTCCAATTCGAGCCAGAGGGAGAGGGGGCGCACGGCCTGCCCTGGTCTCCTCTCTCTCTCCACTATGGCCCAATAAGGCCCATACACTTACCGGGGGGTTCCGGTAACCTCTCGGCACTCCGGTAAAATCCCGATTTCACCCGGAACCATTCCGATGTCCAAATATAGGCTTCCAATATATCGATCTTTATGTCTCGACCATTTCGAGACTCCTCGTCATGTCCGTGATCATATCCGGGACTCCGAACTATCTTCGGTACATCAAAACACATAAACTCATAATATCGATCGTCACCGAACGTTAAGCGTGCGGACCCTACGGGTTCGGGAACTATGTAGACATGACCGAGACTCATCTCTGGTCAATAACCAATAGCGGAACCTGGATGCTCATATTGGTTCCTACGTATTCTTCGAAGATCTTTATCGGTCAAACCGCATAACAACATACGTTGTTCCCTTTGTCATCGGTATGTTACTTGCCCGAGATTCGATCGTCGGTATCTCAATACCTAGTTCAATCTCGTTACCGGCAAGTCTCTTTACTCGTTCCGTAATGCATCATCCCGTAACTAACTCATTAGTTACATTGCTTGCAAGGCTTATAGTTATGTGCATTACCGAGAGGGCCCAGAGATACCTCTTCGACAATCGGAGTAACAAATCCTAATCTTGATATATGCCAACTCAACAAGTACCATCGGAGACACCTGTAGAGCACCTTTATAATCACCTAGTTACGTTGTGACATTTGGTAGCACACAAAGTGTTCCTCCGGTATTCGTGAGTTTCATAATCTCATAGTCATAGGAACATGTATAAGTCATGAAGAAACAATAGCAATATACTAAACGATCAAATGCTAAGCTAACAGAATGGGTCAAGTCAATCACATCATTCTCTAATGACGTGATCCCGTTAATCAAATGACAACTCTTGTCTATGGTTAGGAAACTTAACCATCTTTGATTCAACGAGCTAGTCAAGTAGAGGCATACTAGTGACACTTTGTTTGTCTATGTATTCACACATGTACTAAGTTTCCGGTTAATACAATTTTAGCATGAATAATAAATATTTATCATGATATAAGGAAATATAAATAACAACTTTATTATTGTCTCTAGGGCATATTTCCTTCATGTCATACTTTGATTCGGCAGTATTGTTGGATTAAGCGGCTCAGACCGACATTACGCGTACGCTTACGCGAGACTGGTTCTACCGACGTGCTTCGCACACAGGTGGCTAGTGAGTGTCCGTTTCTCCAACTTTAGTTGAATCGAGTGTGACTACGCCCGGTCCTTGCTAAAGGTCAAAACAACACACTTGACGAAAAATCGTTGTGGTTTTTGATGCGTAGGTAAGAACGGTTCTTGCTAAGCCCGTAGCAGCCACATAAAATTTGCAACAACAAGTAGAGGACGTCTAACTTGTTTTTGCAGGGTATGTTGTGATGTGATATGGTCAAGACGTGATTATATATAAATTGTTGTATGAAATGATCATGTTTTGTAACAGTTATTGGCAACTGGCAGGAGCCTTATGGTTGTCGCTTTATTGTATGAAATGCAATCGCCATGTAATGGCTTTCCTTTATCACTAAGCGGTAGCGATAGTCGTGATAGCAATAGTTGGCGAGATGACAACGATGCTTCGATGGAGATCAAGGTGTCAAGCCGGTGACGATGGTGATCATGACGGTGCTTTGGAGATGGATATCAAAGGCACAAGATGATGATGGCCATATCATATCACTTATATTGATTGCATGTGATGTTTATCGTTTATACATCTTATTTTGCTAAGTTCAGCGGTAGCATTATAAGATGATCTCTCACTAAATTTCAAGGTACAAGTGTTCTCCCTGAGTATGCACCGTTGCTACAGTTCGTCGTGCCGACACACCACGTGATGATCGGGTGTGATAAGCTCTACATTCACATACAATGGGTGCAAGCCAGTTTTGCACGCGCAGAATACTCGGGTTAAACTTGACGAGCCTAGCATATGCAGATATGGCCTCGGAACACTGAGACTGAAAGGTCGAGCGTGAATGATATAGTAGATATGATCAACATAGTGATGTTCACCATTGAAAACTACTCCATCTCACGTGATGATCAGACATGGTTTAGTTGATTTGGATCACGTGATCACTTAGATAATTAGAGGGATGTCTATCTAAGTGGGAGTTCTTAAGTAATATGATTAATTGAACTTTAATTTATCATGAGCTTAGTCCTGATAGTATTTGTATAACTATGTTGTAGATCAATAGCTCGTGATGTAGCTCCCCGTTTACTTTTGATATGTTCCTAGAGAAAAATAAGTTGAAAGATGATAGTAGCAATGACGCGGACTTGGTCCGTGATCAGAGGATTATCCTCATTGCTGCACAGAAGAATTATGTCCTTAATGCACCGCTAGGTGACAGACCTATTGCAGGAGCAGATGCAGACGGTATGAACGTTTGCTAAAGCTCGGTATGATGACTACTTGATAGTTTAGTGCACCATGCTTTACGGCTTAGAACCGAGACTTCAAAAACGTTTTGAACACCACGGAGCATATGAGATGTTCCAAGAGATGAAATTGGTATTTCAGTCTGATGCTCATGTCGAGAGATATGAGACCTCTGACAAGTACTTTGCCTACAAGATGGAGGAGAACAGCTCAACCAGTGAGCATGTGCTCGGAATGTCTGATTACTACAATCACTTGAATCAAGTGGGAGTTAATCTTCCAGATAAGATAGTGATTGACAGAGTTCTCTAGTCACTATCACCGAGTTACTGGAACGTCGTGATGAACTATAATATGCAAGGGATGACGAAAATGATTCCCGAGCTCTTCGCGATGTTGAAATCAGCGAAGGTGGAAATCAAGAAAGAGCATCAAGTGTTGATGGTTAACAAGACCACTAGTTTCAAGAAAAAGGGCAAAGGGAAGAAAGGAAACTTCAAGAAGAATGCCAAGCAAGTTGCCACTCCCATGAAGAAGCCCAAAGTTGAACCCAAGCCTAAAACTTAGTGCTTCTACTACAAAGGAAATGGTCACTAGAAGCGGAACTACCGCAAATACTTCACGGATAAGAAGGATGGCAAAGTGAACAAAGGTATATGTGATATACAAGTTATTGATGTGTACTTTACTAGTGTTTATAGCAACCCCTCGGTATTTGATACTGGTTCAGTTGCTAAGAGTAGTAACTCGAAACGGGAGTTGCAAAATAAACAGAGACTATTTAAGGGCAAGGTGATGATGTGCGTTGGAAGTGATTCCAAGGATAAGATCACCATTGCACACTCCCTTTACCTTCGGGATTAGTGTTGAACCTAAAATAAATGTTATTTGGTGTTTGCGTTGAGCATAAATATGATTGGATCATGTTTATTGCAATACGGTTATTCATTTAAGTCAAAGAATAATTGTTGTTCTATTTACATGAATAAAACCTTCTATGGTCATACACTCAATATAAATGGTTTATTGAATCTCGATCGTACTGATACACATATTCATAATATTGAAGCCAAAAGATGCAAAGTTAATAATGATAGTGCAACTTATTTGTGGCACTGCCATTTAGGTCATATTGGTGTAAAGCGCATGAAGGAACTCCATGCTGATGGGCTTTTGGAATCACTTGATTATGAATCACTTGATGCTTGCAAACCATACCTCATGGGCAAGATGACTAAGACTTCGTTCTCCGGAACAATGGAGCGAGCAACTGACTTATTGGAAATAATACATACTGATGTATGCGATCCGATGAAGTGTTGAGGCTCGCGGCGGGTATCGTTATTTTCCGACCTTTACAGATGATTTGAGCAGATATGGGTATATCTACTTGATGAAACATCAGTCTGAAACATTTGAAAAATTCAAAGAATTTCAGAGTGAAGTGGAAAATCATCATAACAAGAAAATAAAGCTTCTACGATCTGATCGCAGAGACGAATATTTGAGTCACGAGTTTGGTCTTCATTTGAAACAATGTGGAATAGTTTCGCAACTCGCGCCACCCGGAACACCACAGCGTAATGGTGTGTCCGAACGTCATAACCGTACTTTTATTAGATATGGTGCAATCTATGATGTCTCTTACCGATTTACCACTATCATTTTGGGGTTATGCATTAGAGACAGCTGCATTCATGTTAAATAGGCACCATCTAAATCCGTTGAGATGACACTATATGAACTGTGGTTTGGCAAGAAATCTAAGCTGTCCTTTCTGAATGTTTGGAGCAGTGATGCTTATGTGAAAAAGCTTCAACCTGATAAGCTCGAACCCAAATTGGAGAAATGCGTCTTCATAGGATACCCAAAGGAGACTGTTGGGTACACCTTCTATCATAGATCCGAAAGCAAGATATTCGTTGTTAAGAATGGATCCTTTCTAGAGAAGGAGTTTATCTCGAAAGAAGTGAGCGGGAGGAAAGTAGAACCCGATGAGGTAATTGTACCTTCTCTCGAGTTGGAAAGTAGTTCATCACAGAAATCAGTTCCGGTGATGCCTACACCAATTAGTGAGGAAGCTAATGATGATGATCATGAAACTTCAGATCAAGTTGCTACCGAACCTCGTAGGTTAACTAGAGTAAGGTCCGCACCAGAGTGGTATGGCAATCATGTTCTGGATGTCATGTTACTTGACCATGACGAACCTACGAACTATGAGGAAGCGATGATGAGCCCAGATTCCACGAAATGGCTTGAGGCCATGAAATCTGAGATGGGATCCATGTACGAGAACAAAGTGTGGACTTTGATTGACTTGCCCGATGATCGGTGAGCCATTGAGAATAAATGGATCTTCAAGAGGAAGACGGATGCTGATGGTGGTGTTACTATCTACAAAGCTCGACTTGTCGCGAAAGGTTTTCGACAAGTTCAAGGTGTTGACTACGATGAGATTTTCTCACTTGTATCGATGCTTAAAAGTCTGCCCGAATCATGTTAGCAATTGCCGCATTTTATGAAATTTGGCAAATGGATGTCAAACCTGCATTCCTTAATGGATTTTTTACAGAAGAGTTGTATATGATGCAACCAGAAGGTTTTGTCGATCCTAAAGGTGCTAACAAAGTGTGCAAAGCTCCAACAATCCATCTATGAACTGGTGCAAGCATCTCGGAGTTGGAATATACGCTTTGATGAGTTGATCAAAGCATATAGTTTTGTACAGACTTGCGGTGAAGCCTGTATTTACAAGAAAGTGAGTGGGAGCACTACAGCCTTTCTGATAAGTATATGTGAATGACATATTGTCGATCGGAAATGATGTAGAATTTTCTGGAAAGCATAAAGGAGTGTTTGAAAGGAGTGTTTCAAAGAAAGACCTCGGTGAAACTGCTTACATATTGAGCATCAAGATCTGTAGAGATAGATCAAGACGCTTGATAAGTTTTTTCAACGAGTACATACTTTGACAAGTTTTTGAAGTAGTTCCAAATGGAACAGTCAAAGAAAGAGTTCTTGCATGTGTTGTAAGGTGTGAAGTTAAGTAAGACTCAAAGCCCGACCACGACAGAAGATATAGAGAGAATGAAAGTCATTCCCTATGCCTCAGCCATAGGTTCTATAAAGTATGTCATGCTGTGTACCCGACCTATTGTATACCCTGCCCTGAGTTTGGCAAGGGAGTACAATTTTGATCTAGGAGTAGATCACTGGACAGCGGTCAAATTATCCTTAGAGGACTAAGGAAATATTTCTTGGTTATGGAGGTGATAAAAAGTTCGTCGTAAAGAGTTATATCGATGCAAGCTTTGACACCGATCTAGATGACTCTAAGTCACGATCCGGATACATATTGAAAGTGGGAGCAATTAGTTAAAGTAGCTCCGTGCAGAGCATTGTAGACATAGAAATTTACAAAATACATACGGATCTGAATGTGGCAGACCCGTTGACTAAACTTCTCTCACAAGCAAAACATGATCACACCTTAGTACTCTTTAGGTGCTAATCACATGGCGATGTGAACTAGATTATTGACTCTAGTAAACCCTTTGGGTATTGGTCACATGGCGATGTGAACTATGGAGTGTTAAATCACATGACGATGTGAACTATTGGTGTTAAATCACATGGCGATGTGAACTAGATTATTGACTCTAGTGCAAGTGGGAGACTGAAGGAAATAAGCCCTAGAGGCAATAATAAAGTTGTTATTTATATTTTCTTATATCATGATAAATTTTTATTATTCATGCTAGAATTGTATTAACCGGAAACTTGATACATGTGTGAATACGTAGACAAAACAAAGTGTCCCCAGTATCCCTCTACTAGACTAGCTCGTTCATCAAAGATGGTTAAGTTTCCTGACCATAGGCATGTGTTGTCATTTGATGAACGGGATCACATCATTAGGAGAATGATGTGATGGACAATACCCATCCGTTAGCTTAGCATAATGATCGTTAAGTTTTATTGCTATTGCTTTCTTCATGACTTATACATGTTCCTCCGACTATGAGATTATGCAACTCCCGAATACCAGAGGAACACCTTGTGTGCTATCAAACATCACAACGTAGCTGGGTGATTATAAAGATGCTCTACAAGTGTCTCCTAAGGTGTTTGTTGGGTTGGCATAGATCAAGATTAGGATTTGTCACTCTGTGTATCGGAGAGGTATCTCTGGGCCCTCTCGGTAATGCACATCACTATAAGCCTTGCAAGGAATGTGACTAATGAGTTAGTTATGGGATGATGCACTATGGAACGAGTAAAGAGACTTGCCGGTAATAAGATTGAACTAGGTATGAGGATACCGACGATCGAATCTCGGGCAAGTAACATGCCGATGACAAAAGGAACAATGTATGTTGTTATGTTGTTTGACCGATAAAGATCTCCGTAGAATATGTAGGAGCCAATATGAGCATCCAGGTTCCGCTATTGGTTATTGACCAGAGATGTGTCTCGGTCATGTCTACATAGTTCTCGAACCCGTAAGGTCCGCACGCTTAACGTTCGATGACGATTTGTATTATGAGTTATCTGATTTGATGTACCGAAGTTTGTTCCGAGTATCGGATGAGATCACGGACATGACTAGGAGTCTCGAAATGGTCGAGAGGTAAATATTCATATATTGGAAGGTTGCATTCGGACATCGGAATGGTTCCGAGTGATTCGGGCATTTCTCCGGAGTACCGGGAGGTTACCGGAACCCCCCGGGGAAAGCTAGGGCCTTATGGGCCATAGGAGGGAGGCTAACCAGCCCACAAGGGGCTAGTGCGCCCCCCACAATCTCATAGCCGTGTGCGGTGCCCCCCTCCACAGTTACACACCTCAGTCATATCGTCGTAGTGCTTAAGAAAAGCCCTGCGCCGGTAACTTCATCATCACCATCGCCACGCCGTCGTGCTGACGGAACTCACCCTCGGCCTCAACTGGATCAAGAGCTCGAGGGACATCATCGAGCTGAACGTGTGCTGAACATGGAGGTGTCGTATGTTCGGTACTTGGATTGGTTGGATCGCGAAGACGTTCGACTACATCAACCACGTTACTTAACGCTTCCGCTTTCGGTCTATGAGGGTACGTGGAGACGCTATCCCCTCTCGTTGCTATGCATCTCCTAGGTAGATCTTGCGTGATCGTAGGCAAATTTTTTGAAATACTGTGTTCCCAACATGAGTCTCATGAGTTTAACTTTTCCAAGTTTAGTAGAAAACCTCATAAAAAGAATTGCCTATTACGGATGAAATAATTGGTCTTGCTTCTGTTGCTGTGCCGCCTACTGATCCTTTAGAACAATATTTGCTAGACCATGAAAATGATTTACATATGCATGCAAGAAATGAAATAGATGAGATCTTCTTTGAACAACATCCTCTGCTTAAACACAATTTTCCTATTGAAACACTAGGAGGTCCTCCTCCACCTAAAGGTGATCTTGTGTTTTAACAATTGCCAGACACTTCGAAATATGCTTATCTTGATGAGAAAAGATATGTCCTGTTATTATTAGTGCTAACCTTTCAGAACATCAAGAAGAAACATTTTTGAAAGTTCTAAGGAAGCACCGAGCTGCTATTGGATATACTGTTGATGATATTAAGGGCATTAGACCACTGTATGTCAGCACAAAATTAATATGGAACCTGATACTAAACCCGTTGTTGATCACCAACGTCGGTAAAATCCTAAGATGAAAGAAGTGGTAAGAACGGAAATATTAAAACATCTGGAAGCAGGTATAATCTATCCTATCGCTGATAGTAGGTGGGTAAGTCCTGTTCATTGTGTCCCTAAGAAGGGAGGAATTACTGTTGTTCCTAATGATAAGAATGAACTCATCCCACAAAGAATTGTTACAGGCTATAGAATGACAATTGATTTTAGAAAATTAAACAAAGCAACTAGAAACGATCATTACCCTTTGCCTTTTATTGATCAAATGCTAGAAAGATTGTCAGAGCACACACATTTTTGCTTCCTAGATGGATATTCTGGTTTTTCACAAATACCTGTTTCTCAACCTGATCAAGAAAAGACCACTTTCACTTGTCCCTTTAGAACTTATGCTTATAAACGTATGCCTTTTGGTTTATGCAATGCACCTACTACCTTTCAAACATGTATGACTACTATATTTTCTGACTTTCGTGAAAAGATTGTTGAGGTTTTCATGGATGACTTTTCTGTTTGTGGGAAGTCTTTTGATGATTGTTTAAGCAATCTTGATCGAGTTTTGCAGAGATGTGAGCAAACAAATCTTGTCTTGAATTGGGAGAAGTGCCACTTTATGGTTAATGAAGGTATTATTTTGGGCCATAAAATTTCTGAAAGAGGTATTGAGGTGGACAAAGCTAAGGTTGATGCAATTGACAAAATGACATGTCCTAAAGATATCAAAGGTATTTGTAGTTTCATCGGTCATGCTGGTTTCTATAGGAGATTTATCAAAGACTTCTCTAAAATTTCTAGGCCTCTTATAAATCTTTTGCAAAAGGATGTTCCTTTTGATTTTGATGATGATTGTTTAGAAGCGTTTGAAACACTCAAGAAAGCCTTAATTTCTGCACCTATTGTTCAACCACCTAACTGGAACTTGCCTTTTGAAATTATGTGTGATGCTAGTGATTATGCTGTTGGTGCTGTTCTAGGACAAAGAGTTGATAAGAAACTAAATGTTATTCATTACGCTAGTAAAACTCTAGATAGTGCACAACAAAATTATGCTACTACTGAAAAGAATTTCTAGTAGTGGTGTTTGCTTGTGATAAATTTAGATCTTACATTGTTGATTCTAAAGTTATCCTTCACACCGAGCATGTTGCTATTAAATATCTTATGGAAAAGAAAGATCCTAAACCTAGACTTATTCGATGGGTTCTCTTGCTACAAGAATTTGATTTACATATCACTAATAGAAAAGGAGGAGAGAACCCCGTAGCTGATAACTTTTCTAGGCTTGAAAATGTCCTTGATGACCCACTACCTATTGATGATAACTTTCCTGATGAGCAGTTAGCCGCAATAAATGTTTCTATTAACACTCCTTGGTATGCTGATTATGCTAATTACATTGTTGCTAAATATTTGCCACCTAGCTTTACATACCAACAAAAGAAAAAATTTCTTCTATGATTTAAGACATTACTTCTAGGATGACCCACATCTTTATAAAGAAGGGTAGATGGTATTATTAGATGTTGTGTACCTGAGCATGAACAGGGACAAATCCTACGGAAATGTCACTCCGAAGCTTATGGAGGACATCATGCGGGAGACAGAACTGCTCACAAGGTATTGCAATCTGGGTTTTATTGGCCTACTCTCTTCAAGGATGCTCGTAAGTTTGTCTCATCTTGTGATGAATGTCAAAGAATAGGTAATATCGGTAAGCGTCAAGAAATGCCTATGAATTATTCACTTGTTGTTGAACCATTTGATGTTTGGGGATTTGATTACATGGGACCTTTTCCTTCCTCTAATGGGTATACACATATTTTGGTTGCTGTTGATTATGTTACTAAGTGGGTAGAAGCTATTCCAACTAGTAGTGCTGATCACAACACCTCTATTAAAATGCTTAAGGAAATTATTTTCCCAAGGTTTGGAGTCCCTAGATATTTGATGACTGATGGTGGTTCTCACTTTATTCGTGGTGCTTTCCGTAAAATGCTTGCCATTTATGATGTTAACCATAGAATTGCATCACCCTATCATCCTCAGTCTAGTGGTCAAGTTGAACTTAGCAATACAAAAATAAAATTAATTTTGCAACAGACTGTCAATAGGTCCCGGAAGAATTGGTCTAAGAAATTAGATGATGCACTTTGGGCTCATAGAACAGCATATAAAAATCCTATGGGTATGTCTCCTTATAAAATGGTTTATGTAAAAGCTTGTCATTTGCCTCTTGAGTTAGAACATAAAGCATATTGGGCAATTAAAGAACTCAACTACGATTTCAAACTTGCCGGTGAAAAGAGGTTATTTGATATGAGCTCAGTAGATGAATGGAGAACCCAAGCCTATGAAAATGCCAAGTTATTTCAAGAAAAAGTTAAAAGATGGCATGATAAAAGAATCGAAAAGCGTGAGTTCAAAGTTGGAGAATATGTTCTTTTGTACAACTCTCGTTCCAGATTCTTTGCAGGAAAACTCCTCTCCAAGAAGGACCCTATGTTATCGAGGAGGTTTATCGGTCTGGAGCTATCAAAATAAATAATGCCGAAGGTACTAACCCGAAGGTTGTTAATGGGCATCGAATAAAACATTATATCTCAGGTACGCCCATTAATGTTGAAAGTAATATTGTCCAAACTATGACAGCGGAAGAACACATAAAAGAGTCCTTCCGAAACACTACAGAAACATGAAAAAGAGGAGGTACGTGATACGGTAAGTAAACGGACTCCAAAAAATCCGCAATAATACTTTTTGTCAGTTTTGGAATATTAAGAAAATTAGGAAAATAAGAAACTACCGGGAAAGTCACCATGGTGGGCACAAGACACCAGGGCGCGCCTGGCAGGTGGGTTGTGCCCACCTCGGGTACCTTCCGGACACTGTTTTTCTTCCGTTTGCTTGTTTCCCAAGATAAAAAAGATCTTTATATACCCCCAGAACCGATTGACCTCCGTATCGCAGAGAAATCTTATGTTTTCTTTTCCTTGCTCTTTTCTGACAGATCCAATCTACCATGGCCACTTCACGCTCCTCCAAGGACAAGTTCTTCGAGAACGTCATCAACCCATATTTGCGGTAGGTGATGCAGCACCCTCATGCTATCCAGATGCATGAGGGGGTGCTCCACATCCGCGATGTGCAAGGTTCCAAGGGGACGGGAACCATGGAGGCCAGACTTGAAGCTATGGAGCAGGATGTCTCACTACAAAAAAATACACTTCCGTGATGATACGTGTTTGTCACAGCAGGTCACGTTTTCTATCATGCATGTACATCCATGACAACATTATGACAGAATCAAGATAGTCATACCTGTGCTATCGTAGAAGTGTTCCATGACATTACCAAAATTATCATCACGGAAGTGTCCACTTCCATGACGATAAATTGTGCATCATAGAAGTGCTTTCGTCAAGGGTGACCGACACGTGGCATCCACCGTAACGGTTCGCCGTTAAGCTATCGGGTCCGGTTTTGGATCCGATAACCCGTTAACAGCCCGGACCAATGAGGGTGTTCCACGTGTAAAATTGTCATTGGCCGGAGGAAACACGTGTTGGCTCACCGTTGGGACAGATGTCGTCCATTCATTGGATAGGCGGGGCCTATGATAGGTCGACACATGGCACGGCCCAACAGAGGCCCATTTCGTTGAAAAGGCCGGCCCGTTTGACTTGGTCAAAAGGTAACGGGTCAGCCCACGGAAAGCCTGTTAACGGCCTGTTAATATATAGCCCATTTACGGCCCGCTAACTCATGGCCCGTTATGGCCTACCGGAACTAAGCCCAGTTACTTCATCTGGGCCGTCCAATATGATTCCAGCCGGTTGTAACTTCCGGCCCATGTATGGCCCATGATATCTTTCGGCCCATACGAGGCCATTTGTAACTCTTGGCCCATTAACGGCCCGTGGTGAATCTGGCCCGCAATGAACAGTGTATCGCATTATACCCATTAACGGCCCATTATTCCATTGGGGCGTTTCCAACCCGTGTTATCTTTCGGCCTTCTCAGGGCCCATTTATTCTTGGGCTTATTTCTAGCATTCGGTTACTTAAGGCCCGTTACTGGCCTTTTCTGCTTGTGGGCCAAATTCAGCCTGTCGTTACAATCGGCCCGTTTGCGGCCCGTTAAACCGTTGGGCCGTTTTCATAGCATCATCAAATACGGCCGATTAATGACGGCCCATTATGGTCGGCCCGTGAACGGATGATTCCAAATATAGCCAGCTTACGACCCATAATGCGGTCTGTTATTGGCCCATGTTTGGCCGATCGATCATATGGCCCGTAGAAGGCCCATTGATGGTACGGCTCGTAGAAGGCCCATTGTTTCTATGGCCCGTAGGAGGCCCATGGTAACTATAGTAAATATGTAGCCCATGGTTACTGTGGCCTAGTTTTAAAAAATAGGTTATTGTGGCCACTAGCAAACCGCGGAAAAAGAACTGCACTGGCTACAAGCAAACAAATAAACAAAGACAACAAGGAAATAAATAAGCAAGCAACTTACGCTAGGCTATCACGACTGTTACACATATTACATCCACTGGGCATCAAAGTTCGCCACCAGTGCAAATATGGGGAACAAAGCCGCATATCGTATACACTGGTTGTCAAAGTTGGCGACCAGTGCAAATATAGGGAACAAAGCCGCATATCATATACACTGGTTGTCAAAGTTGGCGACCAGTGCAAATATAGGGAACAAAGCCGCATATCATATACACTGGTTGTCGAAGTTGGCGACCAGTGCAAATAAACGCCGCAGCAAAACAAGTCCAGAACTGAAACCACTTCAGAAGAGCTCAAGAAACAATATCCTGGGTAGCCATAATGCTGGCAAGATGCTTAGCAAGCTTATTCACTTTCTCTTGTTTGGCGCTTAAATCCTCCAGCGCTTGCTGTTGCACCAGAAAGTATGCATCTGAATTCTGCAGGGACTTCCTCAGTCCTTCAGCTTCCTGTCGCAGCACATCTGATCAATGTCTTTCAACTTGAAGTTGAGACTCAAGAAGACGAACTGATTCAGGCAGCGAGTTCGAAGAGCTTGTGCCAGCAGTAGTGGCCAGTAACTCGAACACTACATCAAGACAAGACTTTTGGGTTCTCTCACTGTCGTCAAGATAGTTATTATCAGCTTTCTTGGAGACCAACAGGGATGTCTCGCTATCTTGAACCTTATCTGCATTACTTCCTTTACCATTGCATAACGGAGTACTGTTCTCCAATATTTTGTCTGCATTCTAAAAGAGAAACAAGCAGACACATCACAGGTTTACCATGTTGTATATGAAACTCATTTTGGTAAATCAGTTCAGTAGTAAAGTGGACAGGAGAACAGCATGAAACAAACATATATCTATGTACCATGGTCATTTTATAGTCTATATCATTCTAGTTTTTGTTGCCAAATCAAGATAGAGACATTGTTCAAATAATATTTGTTCAAGACAAAGCAGAATAGACAGAATATAAGTGTGGGAAACTATAGAGCAATAACAACACTTGTAATGTGCATGACATGAGAACATAACTATTTATTCAATTGAAACTGAAATCAACATAGAGCAAGTTACAACAGCAAACCAGTTAAAGAAATAGGTTTAAAACATACTTGTTGCGCCATTGGAGTTTCGATTCCATCCTCCAAATTTGAAAATAGTTGGCATGAGTAAATACAATGATGCAAGAGCAAAGGAGTATGAACGATAGCTACAGAACCTGACCTGAGAACAATTCTTCTTCTCCTTTAAGCGTTGAGTTGGGATTCGGAGTGGTGGTCCTCGTGCTTTGGGCACTGCAGTTCCCTTACTAATTGTTCGTGTTTGGGTGCTCTGTGGTGGAGACGGTGTTGTGTCAACTAGAACTGGGTTACTATCTTCTGGGATTGGGGTTAGAAGGGGTGTAGCTGGTTCTCTATCCAACTGGGTAGGGGTACAATCTGCGAGAGTCTGGGTTATGTGTGGTGGGGCTGGTTCTTGGGAAAGTACAACCGTGGTTCTATCTGCATCAACTGGTAGCACTATCTTTTCTGAAGACCGTGTTGTTACTCCCTTAGATACTGCCATCACCCTCTCCAATTCAAATGGTTGATAAATAAGAAAAGTAATTGAATGTACATACATTGTATGATAGAAAGGTGCAATGGATAGTGGGGAATAAAAGAGGGCGTGAAATAATTCACATTTATGTTGTCTAACCAAACAGGATAGCATGATACAATTTCACATATATGATGGCTAACTAAACAGGATAGCATGACACAATTTCACATTGTGATGGCTAACTAATAAAGATGGAAAGACATAGTTCAAAATATGATGACTATGTAAACAGGATGACATGATATAACTAAATAATGTGTTTATTAAATAGGTTGGCATGAAATAATGCACATACATGCCGCCTATGGAAACATGATAGCATGATATAATTCACGGATAGAATGACATAATTCAAAATATGATGATTGTAAACACTAAACAGGATGAGATAATATAACTATATGATGTCTTTATTAAATGGGTTGCGATGCAATAATTCAGATAGATGTTGTGTATGTAAACATGGTGGCATGATATAATTCAAATATATGATTTATATAGTAAGCAACTAAGCAGATGGCAATCCATATATGATGTAAAAACTAAGCAATGCAAGACAACATGCATGACATGGGTAATATAACCCTGCCAAGTTTGAGCATAGACCTCAGGGGGGAAATAGGACCGGCCATCAGTCTCTGAATCCTCCTCTAGGGAGCTCTCTGTAACCAGCAAGATGTCTGCTTCAGCAGGTAGCATTGTCTGCTCTGAATACCTTATTTTCACTCCAGATACTTCCATCACCGCTTCAAATGGCTGATGCACAGGAAGAGTAGTTGAATATACATACTTTGTCGACAAATGGAACACGTAATACAAAAAAATGATAGCATGATATAATTCACATACATGATGATTGGCTAAACAGCATGGCATTGCATAATTCACATATATAATGCCTTTGCAACAAGATAGCATTGCATAATTCACATATATAATTTCTTGTAACAAGATGGCAATGCATAATTCACATATATGGCAATTAGACACTAAACAGGTGGCATTCACACAAAGCATGTCTAAACTAATCAAATGACATAGCAATGCAAGACACCGTACGCACGATATGAGCAACATAACCCTGCCAAGTTAGAGCATACACCTCGGGGGGAAATAGGACTGGTCATGTGTCTCTGAATCCTCCTCTGAGGAGCTATCCCTAACCAGTGAGATATGCGCTTCGTCAGATAGCATAGTCTGCTCTGAAGACCTTGTTTTCACTCCAGAATTCTCCATCACCGTGTCAAATGGCTGATGCACACAAATAGTAGTTGAATGTACTAACATTGTTGACAAATGTAATACGTAACGAAAAAAAAGGATGGCCTAATATAATTCACATATAAGATGACTGGCTAAGCGGGATGGCATTGCAAAATTCACATATATGATGGCTGGCTAAACAATATGGCGTTGCATAATTCACATAAACGATGAATAAACTAAACAAATGGCATTCACACAAAGCATGTCTAAACTAAGTAGATGACATATTTGATGTACAAAGTAAGCAATGCAAGGCACCATATGCATGATATAACCAACATCAGCATGCCAAGTTAGAGCGAAGACCTCAGGGGGTAAATAGGAGTGGTATCCTCCTTCTGAATCCCCCTCAGAACAGATATCTTCCTCTCGATTACAATACGAAATGGGTGGAGGGCGGCTGCCTTTGCGCCTACCATGGATCGACGTCTGCATGAAATCTTATTACCATGCCAGGCTCGTCTCTTTTGCTCTACATGTTCAATTCCATTGTGTACAATAACTGACATGCATAGGAATAAAACATAGTGAGATTATGTAAGGAGGGCATGCAGAAATCCAGAGTGATGGTAGCAACCTATGGATAGACCCAAAACCAATGATAGCAGGCAGATAATGGCTTCAGTTAAAAAATACAGATAATGGCTTCTTTACTGTTTGTTTCCCACCCAACATGAAACTCATAGTAGACACCAGAGATTAACCAGATAGTAGATAGATACTATTGATTGCGGCCCCGATATGTACCCCACAACCATTTAAAAACTCAAGTTTAATCATTAGTTTGGAGTTGACTCATAGTCTAATCAGTGAACAAGACGATAAAGTAGCATGTAATATTAAGCGATGCATAACGTAAGCAGACACGAAAGAGTGCGACCTCTCTTGCGGACCCGTGTAGTCCTCGAGGTCATCTACTCGGTTGATGATGGTAATGCAGTTGTCATGGCTGCCAGCGATGGGGAAGAAGATCTGAGGCGGTGAAAGATAGTCTGGAGGCCGGATCCCTACTGTGTTGGACCCTTCGGTCATTGGAGCAGCTGAGCTGGGGTGGACGACGACGCAGCAGGAGCGGGACAAACCACACAAGGTTTTCTTTGACAACTATCTGTAAGAGAAGTAATTCTGTAAGGGCTCGTTTGAATTGCAGGATTCTAACGACGCAGGGATTGGAAATACACATTAATAGGATAGGAATGCACGTGCAAAACAGGGAATTTAAAAACACAAGATTTCTGCCAATCTCGGTGTTTGGTTCACAAGAATTGGAAGATCACAGGATGCAAAGAAGCATGGTGAGATTAAGTCAAACCACAAGAAAATGTATGGTTATAATGCTATTATGCTACTATCTCTTAGTCTTGTGCTTCATGAATAGGAATTTGAAAAGGAGGACAAGTGGATATTAAAATTCCTACGGTTTTTCTTTCAAGGAGACACTAAAGGAACAAATCCTACAGTTTTCCTTTGCTCCGTTCCTTTGAACCAAATGCATGAATAGTAGTACCATAGGAAACTTTCCAATTCCTATGTTTTTCCTTCATTTTTCCTTTCAAGCACTGGCAATTCTAGTAGGCAGGCTTGAGCAAGGAAAGCCTACACTCAAAAAATGTTTTTGTGCTACTTCTACTACTTTGGACCCAGACCACTGCCCTACTAGCTCAACTCCCAGGCCCATTGACAAATGCACAACTCAAACGCGCAGAGATAAATAATGATGGCGTTCAAGAGAGTCCATCATGGATAGCTAAGTTGCCTGGTACCTCACTGCTTGTCATATAGTAGGAGAAACTAATCGTATTTCACGTTACTACGTGTGCTCAGTGGACAATATATATAACATGTAGAGTAAAAAAGAGATGCAAAAAGTGTACAACCTCTTTGCGAAGTGCTACCTCTTGAGCATGCATTGGTTTACTCTTGAAGAGGAAAGGGTGATGCAGCAAAGTAGCGTAAGTATTTCCCTCAGTTTTTGAGAACCAAGGTATCAATCCAGTAGGAGACTACACGCAAATCGCCTAGTACCTGCACAAACAATCAAGAACCTTGCAACTAACGCGATAAAGGGGTTGTCAATCCCTTCATGACCACTTGCAAAAGTGAGATCTGATAAAGATAATAAGATAAATATTTTGGGTATTTTGTTGTATAGATTGGAAAGTAAAGATTACGAAATAAACGGCGATAGAAATTGGCAAGTTGACGATAAACTAATATGATGTAAAATAGACCCGGGGGCCATAGGTTTCACTAGTGGCTTCTCCCAAGATAGCATATATTACGGTGGGTGACCAAATTACTACCGAGCAATTGATAGAAAAGCGCATAGTTATGAGAATATCTAGGCATGATCATGAACATAGGCATCACGTCCATGTCAAGTAGACCAAAATGATTCTGCATCTACTACTATTACTCCACACATCGACCGCTATCCAGCATGCATCTAGAGTATTAAGTTCATAAGAACAGAGTAACACATTAGGCAAGATGACATGATGTAGAGGGATAAACTCAAGCAATATGATATAAACCCCATCTTTTTATCCTCGATGGCAACAATACGTGTCAGTTCCCTTTCTGTCACTGGGATCGAGCACCGCAAGATTGAACCCAAAGCTAAGCACTTCTCCCATTGAAATAAAGATCAATCTAGTAGGCCAAACTAAACCGATAATTCGAAGAGACTTGCAAGGATATCAAATCATGCATATAAGAATTCAGAGAAGAATCAAATATTGTTCATAGATAATCTTGATCATAAACCCACAATTCATCAGATCTCGGCAAACACACTGCAAAAAGTATTACATCGAATAGATCTCCAAGAACATCGAGGAGAACTTTGTATTGAGAACCAAAGAGAGAGAAGAAGCCATCTAGCTAATAACTATGGAACCGAAGGTCTGTGGTAAAATACTCACACATCATCAGAGAGGCTATGGTGTTGATGTAGAAGCCCTCCATAATCGAATCCCCCTCCGGCAGATCGCCAGAAAAGGCACCAAGATGGGATCTCACGGGTACAAAAGGTTGCGGCGGTGGAAAAGTGGTTTCGTGGCTCTCCTAGATGTTTTCAGGGTATAAGAAGTAGGTCGGTGGAGCTACGAGGGGCCCACGACAGTGGGGGGGCGTGCCTACCCCCCGGGCGCGCCCTCCTGCCTTGTGGCCACCTCGTTGCGTCTCTGACTTCCACTCCAAGTCTCCTGGATTGCGTTTGTTCCAAGAAAGATTCTTGCGAAGGTTTCGTTCCGTTTGGATTCCGTTTGATATTCCTTTTCTAAAAATGATATAAAAGAGCATATTAAAGCCCATTAAACATCCAAAACAGATAATATAATAGCATGGAACAATAAAAAATTATAGATACGTTGGAGACGTATCAGCATCCCCAAGCTTAATTCCTGCTCGTCCTCGAGTTGGTAAATGATAAAAATAGAATTTTTGATGTGGAATGCTACCTAACATAATTTTCAATGTAATTTTCTTTATTGTGGCATGAATGTTCAGATCTGAAAGATTCAATACAAAAGTTTAATATTGACATAAAAATAATAATACTTCAAGCATACTAATAAAGCAATCATGTCTTCTCAAAATAACATGGCCAAACAAAGTTATCCCTACAAAATCATATAGTCTGGCTATGCTCTATCCTCATCACACAAAATATTTAATCATGCACAACCCCGATGACAAGCCAAGCAATTGTTTCATACTTTGATGTTCTCAAACCTTTTAAACTTTCACGCAATACATGAGCGTGAGCCATGGACATAGCACTATAGGTGGAATAGAATGGTGGTTGTGGAGAAGACAAAAAGGAGAAGATAGCCTCACATCAACTAGGCGTGTCATCGGGCTATGGTGATGCCCATCAATAGATATCAATGTGAGTGAGTAGGGATTGCCATGCAATGCACTAGAGCTATAAGTGTATGAAAGCTCAACAAAAGAAACTAAGTGGGTGTGCATCCAACTCGCTTGCTCACGAAGACATAGGGCATTTTGAGGAAGCCCATCATTGGAATATACAAGCCAAGTTCTATAATGAAAAATTCCCACTAGTATATGAAAGTGACAAAATAAGAGACTCTCTATCATGAAGATCACGGTGCTACTTTTAAGCACAAGTGTGGAAAAAGGATAGTAACATTGTCCCTTCTCTCTTTTTCTCTCATCATTTTTTATGGTGGGCTTCATTGGCCTCTTTTTTTTATTTGGGCTTCTTTGGCCTCTTTTATTTTTTCGTCCGGAGTCTCATCCCGACTTATGGGGAAATCATAGTCTCCATCATCCTTTCCTCACATGGGACAATGCTCTAATAATGAAGATCATCACACTTTTATTTACTTACAACTCAAGAATTACAACTCGATACTGAGAACAAATATGACTCTATGTGAATGCCTCCGGCGGTGTACCGGGATATGCAATGAATCAAGAGTGACATGTATGAAAGAATTATGAACGGTGGCCTTGCCACAAATACGATGTCAACTACATGATCATGCAAAGCAATACGACAATGATGGAGCGTGTCATAATAAACGGAATGGTGGAAAGTTGCATGGCAATATATCTCGGAATGGCTATGGAAATGCCATAATAGGTAGGTATGGTGGTTGTTTCGAGGAAGGTATATGGTGGGTGTATGATACCGGCGAAAGGTGCGCGGTATTAGAGAGGCTAGTAATGGTGGAAGGGTGAGAGTGTGTATAATCCATGGACTCAACATTAGTCATAAAGAACTCACATAATTATTGCAAAAATCTATTAGTTATCGAAACGAAGTACTACGCACATGCTCCTAGGGGGATAGATTGGTAGGAAAAGACCATCGCTCCTCCTCGACCGCCACTCATAAGGAAGACAATCAATAAATAAATCATGCTCCGACTTCATCACATAACGGTTCACCATACGTGCATCCTATAGGAATCACAAACTTTAACACAAGTATCTCGCAAATTCACAACTACTCAACTAGCATGACTCTAATATCACCATCTTCATATCTCAAAACAATCATAAGGAATCAAACTTCTAATAGTATTCAATGCACTTTATATGATAGCTTTATTATACCCATCTTGGATGCTCATCATATTAGGACTAATTTTATAGCCAAAGAAAATTACCATGCTGTTCTAAAAGACTCTCAAAATAATATAAGTGAAGCATGACAGATCAATAATTTCTATAAAATAAAACTACCACCGTGCTCTAAAAAGATATAAGCGAAGCACTAGAGCAAAATTATCTAGCTCAAAAGATATAAGTGAAGCACATAGAGTATTCTAATAAATTCCGATTCATGTGTGTGTCTCTCCCAAAAGGTGTGTACAGCAAGGATGATTGTGGTAAACTAAAAACAAAAGACTCAAATCATACAAGACGCTCCAAGCAAAACACATATCATGTGATGAATAAAAATATAGCCTCAAGTAAAGTTACCGATAGACGAAGACGAAAGAGGGGATGCCTTCCGGGGCATCCCCAAGCTTAGGCGCTTGAGTCTTCCTTGAATATTACCTTGGGGTGCCTTGGGCATCCCCAATCTTAGAGTCTTTCAACTCCTTACTCTCCTCATATCGATATCTCACCCAAAGCTTGAAAACTTCAATCACACAAAACTTAACGGAACTTCATGAGATAGGTTAGTATGATAAAGAGTAAACCATTCACTTTGGTACTGTCAAAGACAAGTTTCACAATTGTTCTCACACAATTCCTACTGTACCATATCATTTCTACAACTTATATTGAGAAATATAAGCCATAGAAAATAGAAAACAAGCAAACTATGCAATGAAAACAGAATCTGTCAGAAACAGAACAGTCTGTAATGATCTGAACAGCAACCATACTTATGCTACTCCAAAAATTATGAAATAAATTGGTGGACATGAGGAATTTGTCTATTAATCTTATGCAAAAATAATCAACTCAAAATCACTTTTCTATAAAAATTGACAGCTAATCTCGTGAGCACAAAGTTTCTGTTTTTACAGCAAGATTACATTAACTTTCACTCAAGTTTTCCCAAAGGTCTTACTTGGCACTTTATTGAAACAGAAGCTATAAAACATGACTACTACAGTAGGTTCATCATGTAAACACACAAACACAGTTGTAGCGACCAGACCTCAAATGGTCTGTGCTGCTGTGCACCAGTGTCATCCCTGGATCAGTAATGCTGACACGCACAGTACAAATGGAGGATTTATAACAGAGTAGCAATCACACACTTATTACATCGAATATCTCCAAAGAGATTAAGTACGATAAACATGGCTTAAGGCCATCTAAAACGATAACAGCGGAAGACTTGGAAGATAAGTGAGTCCATCAACTCCAGCGGCATCACTGAGTATAAGACCACGACCTAAGGCACCTTACTCGTCGTCTGAAAAGTCTGCAACATGAAACGTTGCAGCCCGGAAACGGGTCAACACATAGGATATGCTGGCAAAGTAACACATAGAGAATAATGAACAATAATAAGGCTATACTACATGCAAATATGGCTGGTGGAAAGCTCTATGGTTACAATTTTTGCGAAAAGCCAATTTTATCCTACTTCAAAGGAATTAGTTTTATTTAACTATCATGGTGGTTGTGAAACATTGAGATGGTTGACAGCATCTCAATCCCAATTAAATGTCATCAATAACCCAACAAAAATTAATTAGACGTAACATAGTGATGAGATTCACATGATAATCCAAGTACTAGATACTCAAGTTGTCCATAACCGGGGACACGGCTAACCATGATTAGTTTGTACACTCTGCAGAGGTTTGTGCACTTTTCCCCACAAGACTCGATCTCCTCCGTTGGATTACTCGCACTACATGGTGTTTGAGTAACGGATGACCAAGACACAGTCTTTCGGAAGTGTTTGCACCTTACGTATGGGTAGACAGTTACACCTACTTTCCCCTACATCTGCTAGTCTACCACTGTAAGAGTTCACACAACTTAATCAACTATGCTAGAGCCCATAATAGCTTGCGGCTGCACACGGAAGTTTCTAGCATGAATAATCTTATGATCCCTTTGAACCTGGGTGGCGGTCCAAAAGAAAAACAGGCAATCCTGGAATACCCAGGTACCTCAATCCACCCAGATGTGAGTTTTAGTTGCCACCTTAAGTAAACCATTATTAACAATCTCACATCTGTCATGAATTTCACTCAAACCCAATCCACGTCTACGAGCATAGCATGGCAATATAATAACAAACGTAGAAGTAACTCCCAAGGGTTTGATAAGAATACAGGTAATAGGTTCTACCTCAACTACTTCCCAATACCCACAATTTAATTAGATCCTAACCATGCATTGTTTGAGGATTTATCTAATGCAATAAAACTGGGTAATGAAAAGTATGATCAAAGTGTTACTTGCCTTGCTGATGATCCGCATAACCTAGCGATTCGAAGTAACAAGCGGCACACTCCGGGTACTCTATCGCAAACAAACAAGCATACAATGAGTACTCAACTAATGCACAGGTAAAACTCGAATAAAAGATCAACCCAGAAAGTTCAACTTAAGAACTCCGGTTTGCAAAAAGAATCAACTCGAAAGAAACAACGAAAGTCAAACTGCGAAAGAAAGAAGCTTCGTTTACTAATCTGGATCTAGGTCAAATTTTACTGTAGCAAAAACTTGTTTGAGTAGGTTAAACGGAAAGAGAATTTCGAGACGAAACTCTAGGCGCTTGAATCGTCTGATTCCGATGAACGAGCGAGAAGTTAAACAGAATCGAAGATTCGATCAGAAATCGAATCTGAGATAATCGCAGAAAAATCCGACAAAAAAGAAAAACGGACGAACGGTTAAAGAACGGACGTTCGTTAACAGAGAAAAACCGACGAACGCGTTCGTTAAAACGAACGGTTCGGTAAACGCTCGCAAAATAAGAAAACCGAAAAAAAACCGATCTAGGGCTCTTTTTAAACGAAGGGTTTTTTTAAAAGAAAACCGGCGTTGAACGGGGCAGGCAGTACCTCGTCGGGACGGGGGTTCCGGCGGGGCTCCGGCGCTCGGGGTGAGAGGCGGCGAGGGGGTGCAGGGTGCGGGGCTCGGGGGGGTGCAAGGGGCGGCTCCGGCGGTGGGCAAGTGCGGCGGCGGCGGCTCCCGAGTGCGGCGGCGGCGGCGGGATGAGAGAGAGGGGGGGTTGAGGGGTATATAAAGAGGGGGGAGCAAGCTTGGAGGAGGGGGCAAGCTCCGGCGGCGGCTCGGTCCCGTGTCCATGGAGGACACGGCGGCGGCGCTCTCCCGTGCGGAGGAAGGAGAGGGCGACGGGGTGGGCCGACGGCCTGGCGCTCGGCTGGGCTCGGCCCAGCGGCGCGCGCTGTTTTTTTTATATAAAAAAATCGCGGAGAATAATTCACAGAAAACTAAATAAAAATCAGAAAAATATAAAATAAATTTTCCCCGTCTAGTTAGAAAATCTAGAATAGGGTGAACATTTTTTTAACACAAAATAAATATTTTGAAAACATGCAAAAATTTAATGTAATATAAATTGAAAATAAAACCCAAATAAATTCCAATAAATGATTTTAACATTTTTCCTCCAGTATTTCGATTGTTTTGGAGAAGTCATATTTTCTCCTCTCGTTTATTTTTAGAATGAAATATTTTTCCGGAGAGAAAATAATTAAAACCAAAATCCTCGTCTTATTATTGGATGAAAATCAAATATGAAAATTTGATAAAAATCCCCAACTCTCTCCGAGGGTCCTTGAGTTGCTTAGGATTTATCGAGGATTTGTCAAAATGCAATAAAACATGATATGCAATGATGATCTATGTATAACATACCAAATTGAAAATTTGGGATGTTACAAACCTACCCCCCTTAAGATGAATCTCGCCCTCGAGATTCGGGTTGGCTAGAAAACAGGTGGGAGTGGTCTTTCCGTAGATCTTCCTCTCGCTCCCAGGTGGCTTCATCCTCCGTGTGGTGACTCCACTGAACTTTGCAAAACTTGATAACCTTGCTGCGGGTAACTCGGCTGGCATACTCAAGAATCTTGACTAGTTTCTCCTCATAGGTCAAATCACTTTCCAGCTGAATAGCTTCCAGTGGCACAGTATCTCTCAATGGTATCTCAGCCATCTCTGCGTGGCACTTCTTCAACTGGGAAACGTGAAATACATCATGAACTCCAGACAATCCTTCGGGCAATTCCAGCTTGTAAGCAACTTCTCCCATACGTTCCACAACTCTGTATGGTCCGATAAAACGGGGCGCTAACTTTCCCTTAACTCCTCGAAGTGGTGATACTCGAAGATAAACTCGATCTCCGACTTTGTAAACTGTCTCCTTTCGTTTAGAATCAGCATAACTCTTCTGTCTGGACTGGGCTACCTTGAGCCTATCGCGAATCAACCTCACTTTCTGTTCAGACTCCTTAATCAAATCTGGTCCAAACAACTAACGGTCTCCAACTTCGTCCCATAACAACGGTGTTCTACACCTCCTTCCGTACAAGGCTTCGAAAGGGGCCATCTTCAAACTGGTCTGATAACTGTTGTTATAAGAAAACTCCGCATATGGCAAATTGTCGTCCCAACTGGATCCATAATCTAATGCACATGCTCTCAACATGTCCTCCAGAATCTGGTTGACTCTCTCGGTCTGTCCATCTGTCTGTGGGAGGAAAGCTGTACTAAATTCCAACCTGGTTCCCAATGTTTCATGTAACTGCTTCCATAACTTCGAGGTAAATTGGGTTCCTCTATCTGATACAATGGTCCTCGGAACTCCATGCAAACATACGATCCTGGTCATGTATATCTTTGCCAACTTAGCACTGGTGTAAGTGGTCTTCACTAGAATGGAATGAGCCACTTTCGTCAAACGGTCGACTACCACCCATATTGAGTCATAGCCTGAACGAGTCCTGGGTAATCCGGTGATAAAATCCATGCCTATTTTATCCCACTTCCATTCGGGTATCGGCAATGGTTGTAGCAATCCTGCTGGCTTCTGATGCTCTGCCTTCACTCTCTGACATACATCACAAACTGCTACGTATTCCGCAATATCCTTCTTCATTCCGGTCCACCAGAAAATATTCTTCAAATCCAAATACATCTTCGTATTTCCTGGGTGAATCGAATACGGTGAATCATGGGCTTCTTGCAAAATCAACTTCCTGATCTCCGGATCATTTGGTACATATACGCGGTCCTCAAACCACAAGGTATCGTGCTCATCCTCACGAAATCCCTTGGCTTTTCCTTTGCTCATATTCTCCTTTATCTCTTCAATCTCCTTGTCTGTCTTCTGAGCTTCTCTGATCCTTTCCATCAAGGTAGACTGAATCTCCAATGTCGCTAAATAGCCTCTTGGGACTATCTCCAAACATAACTCGCGAAGGTCCTCGGCTAATTCCTGAGGTACCTCTCCTGTCATGAGGGTGTTGACATGACTCTTGCGGCTCAACGCGTCTGCTACTACGTTAGCCTTTCCTGGGTGATAATGCAATCTCATATCATAATCTTTAATGAGCTCCAGCCATCTCCTCTGTCTGAGATTTAACTCCTTCTGCGTGAAAATATACTTCAAACTCTTGTGATCCGTGTACACCTCACAATGGTTTCCGATGAGGAAATGTCTCCATGTCTTCAATGCATGCACCACGGCTGCTAATTCCAAATCATGCGTAGCATAATTCTTTTCATGAGGTTTAAGTTGTCGTGAAGCATATGACACAACTCTTCCTTCCTGCATAAGCACTGCTCCAAGTCCTCGACGAGAAGCGTCGCAATAAACTTCATAATCCTTGCGTTGATCTGGCAGAATCAACACTGGTGATGTAACCAATCGTTTCTTCAACTCTTGGAAACTAGCTTCACATTCCTCAGTCCAATTGAATTTGGTGTCCTTCTTCAATAACTCAGTCATGGGCTTAGCAATCCTTGAGAAATTCTCGATAAATCTCCGGTAGTATCCTGCAAGTCCAAGAAAACTCCGGATTTCTCCAACTGTCGTGGGTGATTCCCAACTTGTCACGGTGTCAACCTTGGCAGGGTCTACTGCTATTCCTTTTCCAGAAATAACATGTCCAAGGAATCCAACTTCCTTCAGCCAAAATTCACACTTGCTGAACTTGGCATATAACTGATGTTCTCTAAGCTTCTCAAGTACCAATCGCAAATGCTCCTCATGCTCTTCCTCATCCTTGGAAAAGATTAGAATATCATCAATGAACACCACGACGAACTTATCCAAAAGCTCCATGAACACTTTGTTCATCAGGTTCATGAAATAGGCAGGTGCGTTAGTCAGACCAAATGACATAACGGTAT
The DNA here is from genome assembly GCF_002575655.3 of Aegilops tauschii subsp. strangulata. Taxonomy (NCBI): domain Eukaryota; kingdom Viridiplantae; phylum Streptophyta; class Magnoliopsida; order Poales; family Poaceae; genus Aegilops; species Aegilops tauschii. The sequence goes on along the minus strand of NC_053040.3, from coordinate 419,654,696 downwards.
ACTCATATAATCCATATCTGGTGGTAAATGCCGTCTTGGGTATATCCTGCTCTCGAATCTTTAACTGATGGTATCCTGATCATAGATCGATCTTGGAAAATACTTTAGCTCCTTGGAGGCGGTCAAACAAATCATTGATCATCGGCAGTGGGTACTTGTTTTTGATGGTCACTTCATTCAATCCACGGTAATCAACAACCATCCTCAGCGATCCATCTTTCTTCTCCACTAGAAGTACCGGTGATCCCCAAGGTGACGAACTTGGGCGAATATAGCCTTTATCCAGTAACTCCTTGATCTGCTTCTTAATTTCCTCCAAATCCTTTGCTGGCATCCTGTACGGTCTCTTAGATATTGGCCCTGTGCCTGGCAAAAGTTCAATTAAGAACTCAATGTCTCTATCTGGTGGCATGCCTGGCAACTCTTCTGGAAATACATCCGGATAATCCTTCACCACTGGTACTTCCTCCTGTACAACTCCTGATAAGGAATTTACTGGAGTCCTCTTCGGCATATGCCGGGATACATACCTGATCCTTTTCCCTTCCGGGGTGGTAAGCAAAATCGTCTTGCTGGCACAGTCGATGTTTCCTCCATACAACGATAGCCAATCCATTCCCAAAATCACATCCAAACCTTGCGACTCCAAAACTATGAGGTCTAAGGGGAAAACATGCCTACCAATGGTATCTGAAAACATCCTTGGGTGGCCATATACTCTGCTCCTGGCGAGGTTACTAACATAGGGTTCCTGAGAACTTTGGTGGACATCTTAAACTTATTCACGAATCCCCTTGATATGTATGAATGCGATGCACCAGTATCGAAAAGAACGGTTGCAGTAAATGACTTAACCAAAAACTTACCTATTACTGCATCAGGCTGTGCTTCAACCTCCTCCACGCTCACGTGGTTCACGTGTCCTTTGTTGAACGGGTTCGGCTTCTTCCCAGAGCTTCCATTGCCATTTCCATTTTGGGCTTCAGGACATTCATTGGCATAATGTCCATTCTTCTGGCACTTGAAACAAGTGACTTGGCTCAGATCCCTCTTGGCTGGGGTAGATGGGTTGGTGCGGTTCTGTCCGTTGCCTCCTCCATTCCCATTACCATTCTTGGTGCCATTATGGTTGTGCGAACTACCTCCTCCATGGGTATGCTGAAACTGTCCTCCCGGCTTCGGGGCAAAACGAGGCTTCTGCTGAGCTCCGGAATTATACTTCCCTTGTCCATACTTCCTCTTACGATTTTCAATCTGCTGTTGCTTCCCTTCAATCATGAGAGCTCTATCTACCAGCTCCTGGTAGTTGTTGAAGGTTGCTACCATCAACTGCATACTCAGTTCATCATTCAGCCCTTCCAAAAATTTCTCCTGCTTGGCTACATCTGTAGCAACGTCATCTGGTGCATAACGTGCTAACTTACTGAAATCCTCCACATACTGGCCTACGGTGCGTCCTCCTTGGCGTAGGTTGCGAAACTCACGCTTCTTCATAGCCATAGCTCCTGCTGAAACATGAGCTGTACGGAATGCTTGCTGAAACTGGTCCCATGTGACAGTGTCAATAGGGTGCGTGGCTGTATAATTCTCCCACCATGATGCTGCGGGTCCATCAAGCTGATGTGCGGCAAAACGCACTCTTTCCGCATCTGTGCATCCTGCAGTGGTCAACTCCCTTCCAACTTTGCGAAGCCAATCATCTGCAACAATCGGCTCGGTGCTACTGGAAAACACCGGCGGGTTTAGCCTTAAGAAACGGGCTAAGTGATCAACAGGTGGTGGTGGCGGTGGGTTGTTGTTGTTGTTGCCTTGGTTCTGCACTAACACTTGCATCAGGGCATTCTGTTGCTGAATCAACTGGGTGATCTCCGGTGGGAAAACAAATCCGGTATCGCGTCTCGGAAGCATCTGATAGGTTTATAAAAGATGAGAGTTAGGAATAGAATGAGGTCTAGAGAGAAAACACTACCCATATGCTCATGAGACAAATCAATCAATATCACTCAATCAATTCAAACAAGGCAAAACAATCGATCTAACTAGCGTTACAAAGTGCTTGAACTATACTATTAAATGGGGGAAAATTACTACTGATATGGTGGTCTACTAGAAATAATTCTAATCCGTTGAAGACTCCATGATGTCTGCTCCAGCTTCATCAACAGTCATCTTCACTTGGTTCTGAGTCGGTGTCGTCGATGATGATGTAATTATCCGGACAGGTGCATTCGTCGACTTCTGCTTTTGGCACTGGATCTCCCATGAATACTCCAATCTTCTTCTCTAGGTCGTCATTCTTCCCTACTAGTGCGTTGATTTTTTCCAAATAATCCTCGCGTGTAGCCTTGAGTTCTTCCTCCAGCTCCTTGATCTTCGTCAATGCCTTCTTCAGCTCTTCCTTGTCCGTGCACATCTAGTTCTCCTGGCGACGAATATGTTGGTTCTGCTCCTGGATGAAAGCTGCAATTGATCCATCCTTCTTGGTTCTGATCATCTCCCATTGCGCGTCTCGGCGTCCACAAATTTGGCAAATTGTATCCTTAAGCTCCTGGTGGTAGACTTCTCCAATGCGTCCCATGGCGATGTGTGCGGCCATGCTCTTCCCTAAACTCCAAGTTGGTGCTTCGAAAACCAATCTTATGGGTTCAGTAACTGGCACAAACGTCCTTCCTGGAATAAGAACTAGGATCTTCCAGCTCTTCTCTTCAGGTAATGTGGCGTTGTAGGTTCCGGTGATGCTTGGTATTCCTATGTTCAAGTACTTGGTGACTTCCTTCAAATGTCGACCAAACGGCGTGTCTTCATCTGGTTGCATGAACTTGCTCCTTGCATTCGCCATTCCTAAAAGAGTAGAAAGTGGAGAGGGGTCAGAAATGAGAAGAGAGAAGCTTTCTAGGGCTTAAGCTTAGTGGTCGTGTCCTACAGTCAACGTGTGCTCTGATACCAACTTTGTACCGACCAGACCTCAAATGGTCTGTGCTGCTGTGCACCAGTGTCATCCCTGGATCAGTAATGCTGACACGCATAGTACAAATGGAGGATTTATAACAGAGTAGCAATCACACACTTATTACATCGAATATCTCCAAAGAGATTAAGTATGATAAACATGGCTTAAGGCCATCTAAAACGATAACAGCGGAAGACTTGGAAGATAAGTGAGTCCATCAACTCCAGCGGCATCACTGAGTATAAGACCACGACCTAAGGCACCTTACTCGTCGTCTGAAAAGTCTGCAACATGAAACGGGTCAACACATAGGATATGCTGGCAAAGTAACACATAGAGAATAATGAACAATAATAAGGCTATACTACATGCAAATATGGCTGGTGGAAAGCTCTATGGTTACAATTTTTGCGAAAAGCCAATTTTATCCTACTTCAAAGGAATTAGTTTTATTTAACTATCATGGTGGTTGTGAAACATTGAGATGGTTGACAGCATCTCAATCCCAATTAAATGTCATCAATAACCCAACAAAAATTAATTAGACGTAACATAGTGATGAGATTCACATGATAATCCAAGTACTAGATACTCAAGTTGTCCATAACCGGGGACACGGCTAACCATGATTAGTTTGTACACTCTGCAGAGGTTTGTGCACTTTTCCCCACAAGACTCGATCTCCTCCGTTGGATTACTCGCACTACATGGTGTTTGAGTAACGGATGACCAAGACGTAGTCTTTCGGAAGTGTTTGCACCTTACGTATGGGTAGACAGTTACACCTACTTTCCCCTACATCTGCTAGTCTACCACTGTAAGAGTTCACACAACTTAATCAACTATGCTAGAGCCCATAATAGCTTGCGGCTGCACACGGAAGTTTCTAGCATGAATAATCTTATGATCCCTTTGAACCTGGGTGGCGGTCCAAAAGAAAAACAGGCAATCCTGGAATACCCAGGTACCTCAATCCACCCAGATGTGAGTTTTAGTTGCCACCTTAAGTAAACCATTATTAACAATCTCACATTTGTCATGAATTTCACTCAAACCCAATCCACGTCTACGAGCATAGCATGGCAATATAATAACAAACGTAGAAGTAACTCCCAAGGGTTTGATAAGAATACAGGTAATAGGTTCTACCTCAACTACTTCCCAATACCCACAATTTAATTAGATCCTAACCATGCATTGTTTGAGGATTTATCTAATGCAATAAAACTGGGTAATGAAAAGTATGATCAAAGTGTTACTTGCCTTGCTGATGATCCGCAAAACCTAGCGATTCGAAGTAACAAGCGGCACACTCCGGGTACTCTATCGCAAACAAACAAGCATACAATCTGTACTCAACTAATGCACAGGTAAAACTCGAATAAAAGATCAACAGAAAGTTCAACTTAAGAACTCCGGTTTGCAAAAAGAATCAACTCGAAAGAAACAACGAAAGTCAAACTGCGAAAGAAAGAAGCTTCGTTTACTAATCTGGATCTAGGTCAAATTTTACTGTAGCAAAAACTTGTTTGAGTAGGTTAAACGGAAAGAGAATTTCGAGACGAAACTCTAGGCACTTGAATCGCCTGATTCCGATGAACGAGCGAGAAGTTAAACAGAATCGAAGATTCGATCAGAAATCGAATCTGAGATAATCGCAGAAAAATCCGACAAAAAAGAAAAACGGACGAACGGTTAAAGAACAGACGTTCGTTAACAGAGAAAAACCGACGAACGCGTTCGTTAAAACGAACGGTTCGGTAAACGCTCGCAAAATAAGAAAACCAAAAAAAAAACAATCTAGGGTTTTTTTTAAACGAAGGTTTTTTTTAAACAAAACCGGCGTTGAACGGGGCAGGCAGTACCTTGTCGGGGTGGGGGTTCTGGCGGGGCTCCGGCGCTCGGGGAGAGAGGCGGCGAGGGGGTGCGGGGTGCGGGGCTCGGGGGGGTGCAAGGGGCGGCTCCGGCGGCGGGCAAGTGCGGTGGCGGCGGCTCCCGAGTGCGGCGCCGGCAGCGGCGGGATGAGAGAGAGGGGGGGGGGTTGAGGGGTATATAAAGAGGGAGGAGCAAGCTTGGAGGAGGGGGCAAGCTCCGGCGGCGGCTCGGTCCCGTGTCCATGGAGGACACGGCGGCGGCGCTCTCCCGTGCGGAGGAAGGAGAGGGCGACGGGGTGGGCCGACGGCCTGGCGCTCGGCTGGGCTCGGCCCAGCGGCGCGCGCTGTTTTTTTTATATAAAAAAATCGCGGAGAATAATTCACAGAAAAATAAATAAAAATCAGAAAAATATAAAATAAATTTTCCCCGTCTTGTTAGAAAATCTAGAATAGGGTGAACATTTTTTTAACACAAAATAAATATTTTGAAAACATGCAAAAAAATTAATGTAATATAAATTGCAAATAAAACCCAAATAAATTCCAATAAATGATTTTAACATTTTTCCTCCAGTATTTCGATTGTTTTGGAGAAGTCATATTTTCTCCTCTCGTTTATTTTTAGAATGAAATATTTTTCCGGAGAGAAAATAATTAAAACCAAAATCCTCGTCTTATTATTGGATGAAAATCAAATATGAAAATTTGAGAAAAATCCCCAACTCTCTCCGAGGGTCCTTGAGTTGCTTAGGATTTATCGAGGATTTGTCAAAATGCAATAAAACATGATATGCAATGATGATCTATGTATAACATACCAAATTGAAAATTTGGGATGTTACAACAGTAATGATAAATATTGTGTTGTCTCCCAACAAGCGCTTTTCTTTAATGCCTTTTAGGTAGGCATGATGATTTCAATGATGCTCACATAAAAGATAAGAATTGAAACATAAAGAGAGCATCATGAAGAATATGACTAGCACATTTAAACCTAACCCACTTCCTATGCCTAGGGATTTTGTGAGCACACAATTTATAGGAACAAGAATCAACTGGCATAGGAAGGAAAAACAAGTATAACTTCAAAACTTTAAGCACATAGAGAGGAAACTTGATATTATTGCAACTCCTACAAGCATGTATTCCTCCCTCACAATAATTTTCAGTAGCATCATTAATTAGTTCAACAATATAACCATCACATAAAGCATTCTTTTCATGATCTACAAGCATAGAAATTTTACGACTCTCCACATAAGCAAAATTCTTCTCATTCGGAATAGTGGGAGCAAACTCAACAAAATAACTGTCATGTGAGGCATAATCCAATTGAAAATTATGATGACAAGTTTCATGGTTAACATTATTCTTTATAGCATACATGTCATCACAATAATCATCATAGATAGCAACTTTGTTCTCATAATCAATTGGAACCTCTTCCGAAATAGTGGAATCATTACTAACTAAAGTCGACAATCTTCCAAGTCCACTTTCGTAAATATCACACTAAGATTCAACACCCTCCAAAATAGTGGGATCACTAATTCCTAAAGTTGACACTCTTCCAAACCCGCTTTAGATGATAGTATTATTCATACTCCAAAAGATATAAGTGAAGTTCATGGAGAATTCTACAATTAATATAGTCTAACCAATATCCAAGCTCAAAATATATAAGTGAAGCACACGAAGCATTCTATAAAACCGTACTCAAAAGGTTTAAGTGAAGCGCAAAGAGCATTCTATAAGGTCATACTCAAAAGATATAAGTGAAGCACATGAATCATTCTATAAATTGATAAAGGGATATCTCATACTAGCATGGTTCTTAAAGAAAAAGAAAAACACAAAGGACACAAATCATGTGAACAAAAGAAAATCCGAGGTATACCGGTAATTGTTGAAGAAGAAAGATGGGATGCCAACCGGGGCATCCCCAAGCTTAGATGCTTGAGTGTCCTTGAAATATTTACTTGGGGTGCCTTGGGCATCCCCAAGCTTGAACTCTTGCCTCTCTTTATTCTTCTCATATTGATAGCTCCTTGGTCTTTGAACACTTCATCCACACAAAACTTTAACAAAAACTTTGTGAGATCCGTGAGTATAATAAATTAAATCACTACCTTTAGGTACTGTTGCAAACTCATTCCAATTTCATATTAGAACTATATCTACTATAGTCCAACTTCACCATGGTTCATACCCCCCGATACTACCCATAGATTCATCAAAGTAAGCGAACAACACATAGAAAATAGAATCTGTCAAAAATAGGACAGTCTGTAGTAATCTCTTACACCCACACAATCCTCTAACCTTTGTAGCTAGCACTAACTTCCTCTCGTGCATGCACACGCCCTCCCCCTCCCTCAGCATTCTATCCATCGCGCACATTCATTTTTTTTCTTTAGGTCGTTCTCCCACAGTCTCCACAACTTCTTTCCGACACAAACCGATCGATAAACCTCTCCAGCGATGTCTGCCTACAACATACACACGCACCTTCCATCTCCTCCTTTCTGTGTCCATGCCTCGTGTCTCTCATACGGTCCCACACACGTGTAAACTCTCGCCCCTCTTTTCATCGGTCTCACAACCGCACACTCCTCCCCCTATCTAGCTAGTAGCTCGGCCTCTCGCACCACCTCCTAGCTCCATTCTCTCTGTCTATCGTCTCGCTGGGCCTTATTTGCCTCTAACAAATGGATGTACACCGACCGATCTCCCGCTATACATATAGCTAGCTAGGTCCTTATAAGTCGTTTTTCCCACGCGTCGATCGATCTACCTCATTAGTTATGTCTCTCCCTTCCCCCGACAAACAACAATTGATCTACTGATCTAGTTAGGTTTGCTTACCAAACACATGGTTTCCCTTCATCATCCATGCATGCGTCCAGACCGATCTATCACGCACAGGCACACATAGAAACACATGCCCACTCTTATTAATAATATTGCAGTTCTACCGTCAGTTTGTCTAGTAGGCCTCTCCCATCATCTTCGGGAAGCAACTCCATCACCCATCCAGCACTCTACCCCTCTCCCTCCCTCCCTCTCTCCTCTCTCTCTCTCTCTCTCTGTCCCAACCTATTTCCCGTCCTTCAGTTATGTATGGATGTCGACCGATCTCCCTCAAGACATAGCTGGGTCTCTCCTTCTCAACACATATACGAGTCGTTCTCCCTCTCTAGTTAGGCCTCTGCCCCCCCTCCCCCCACCCCCCTACACACACACCGATACATTGAGCGCTCTAGTCATGTCTCCCTGCCACACACAAACTTGCCTGTGCCCTCTGACGTTCCGGTAGGTCAGTCGCCCTATATCTTTGACTTGCACACACACAATTTCGATGGCTCTCTTCATCGATCTCACACCCACCCACTTGATCCTCTCTTCGACTCTATCGATATCTATGATCCCTCCCTCTCTTCTCGTGGATTGCCCCCTCTATATATGATATGGATAGGCCTCTATTTCACACACATTGCACGTGCCAAAATTTTGTTTGAGATGTCATCGACACATATTCCCACAGATACATTCACGAAATCACACCCTCCCCAAACAAAAAACACTCACGAACGCACACGCCATCTGTCTAGGTTTGTATCTCTCTCACACACACCCACGTAGGGGGGACGTGCAGGAAGAGAAGAGGTGCACGCACGGCGCACGTACTCCCGTCTCTTTCCTAACCACACCCGCGCGGGTACACAGTGGAGCTCATTTTTGTACGAAAAGGCAGCCCACATGGTAATTTGACACGTGTACTGGTTGTCCACTTGATGGAGGATCGTCTACCACGGGTGAACAAACAAATTGCAACTTGACGCGTTATTTTAAAAAGAAGGCAAACCATGTGGGGCCTACCTTAGAGGCAAGGCTCTATACACTGGAGTACTTTTGATGTGTCCCGTCAACTCGCAGAATGAGGAGAAGCTTGCTTAATATGTCGTCTCCCCGCCCACGGGCGCGGTGGCTCACAGGATGAGGTGAAGCTTGCTTACTAGTACGCCTTACGCCTACTCCCTCGCCCACGCGCGCGGTGGCTCGCAGGACGAGGAGAAAAATTTACTACTCCCTCCGTTTACTCCTGGTCTGTACCTTCGTTAGAGAGATTATCATATTGTTGGAATATATGTCCTTTAGTAGATTTCAATATGAACTACTAGTACATACTTCAAACACTGATGTATATAGATGTATTTTAGAGTGTAGATTCACCCATTTTTCTCCCTATGTAGTCCATATTGAAATGAACGTAATAGTACGCACTCTTCCTCGCCCCTCGACCCTCGCCCACGTGGTGGACGTGCAGCAATTCATTCGGTCTCATATAGCCAGAACGATATATACTGCAGCACCATTATAGCTCGACTTCCCGAATATGCGAAGAGCCAATCGCAAGGTTAATATTTCGAAGATGCCAAGCGCAAGGTTTATAGGAGAACGAGTAGTAGGTCCCGCATCATTTATAAATAAAGTTTTTTTCTTCAGTGGCACATACGCAATATAAATAGGTTCATATGGAGAGAAAAGGAATCCGCTCCACTATATACATAGGCAGGACGAGCCTACACGGTTGCTTGCTGGGGTTGCTCTCTTCACACTCTCTCACACAAAATGACTGTGGCCACATCTCTAACATCCCGGCGGATCACGTCCGCCGGGGCAAGGGGTGGATGCTTAGTGTAGATGCGGTCGCTGTCGCCGACGGTGAAAACCCAGTGTCGGCACGTCCCGATTAGGGGTCCCCTCCGTTCTCTCTCACAAAGCCGGTGAGGTTGCCTTCGTCCCTTGCTCACTGCCACGACGTGGGAAGTTGCCGCCTCCCGCCGCCCTCCTCTAGGTTGAGCTACATCCCGACATCCCTCAGGTACAACTCCCTGTACAGCCGGCTTGCACCACTGCTCCAGCTGCCCACATCACTCCATGTGGATATTTCTCTACTTCTTTGCCCCACACATACCTCTACTGGCTTCTAGGTACTGTATTTGTGATGAGTTTATGTCTCATCAACTAGTCCCAGTAATCTTATTCTAGTCACACTTCTTCAATTTCTTTGCCACGGGGATGCTCATCTTGATTTTGGTGAAACTGCACAAAATGATCCGATGGTCAAAGGGTTGCAAACTTCATTTCTTCATAACTACAACATTGCCAGCAAATTAAAGCCTGGTTAGGGTTTATGGTTCAAGGGCTAGGGACTGCATGGATCGTTTTTTTCTTTAGCTGTCTCTGTTCCAAAATAAGTGTCAACTTTAGTAGTAGTACAACTTTGTACTAAAGTTTGCATAAATTTGAGACACTTATTTGGGAACGGAGGGAGTACATATTGGCTATGATCTGTCAATCACTGAGACGCAATAGCATGCATGTTAGTCTCCTTTGTGTTTGATGAAATGTTGCAACGGGCAACCTTGGACGCAAGATACATGAAACAGAAGCTGGAAGCTTCATAGCATTGTACAAATTTATCTCGCTGATAAATTACAGTACGTACTATACTAGTACTATATAAGGAGTTAGGTGTCGTACGGTGTCGAGAAAATATGGTGATAGTGTGAGGTGGGCCATGTAATCACTGAGCCTGCGTGTTTTCACTGCTCTCGCACTCTTCCACTGTAAGAATGGAGAAATTTGTAATCTAGTAGTACCTCCTTTCACCGAAAGCGTGGGACATCCAGTAGTCCTACCACCTCAGTAATAATGACCAATGAGCCGTCAAATCACATAGACCCAGCAGTAAGTTGGACGGACGAAGCAACCATCACTCTTGAATCTGCTTCTCCCTTCAACGCCGGCGCCAGCGAGAGGCTGCGTCCGCTCTGCCCGGTCATGAATGCGGCACCGTTTCTTTGGAGCAGCACTGACCGTTTCGGGTGGGAAGCACACGCAGGCGATGGAGGGGCTTTGGGTGGGCTAGGCTAGTCAGGAGCGGGCGTGGCAGCTGTCCGCCTGTCCCGACCGGACGCCCGGAAACGAGAGGATGCACCGACTCTCGCGGCTAAATCGTACACTACACACCATCTCTCTGTAGGAGTAGCTCGATGTGTCGCTCTCTCTAACACACACATGCTGTTAAACACACACACACACACACACACATGCACATGCACACACAGGTTCATAGAATAGGAATATCATGCGAGTGCGAAGCCACAGGAAGTGAGATACAAATGGAGTACGTAAAAGAAGAGAAGAGGTGACGAATATTCCATCAAACCTGGACTGAGGAGTAGTACTCCCTTCATCTAGGTGTTAAGTCATCTTACGACAATCAGATATTCCCAAAATGTTTAGGCGTTGTCCATTAACTTCGCATCTCAATCCCCTCATGTCCTTGTTGCTAGTGAGCGTTGTTACTTAGGGAGCGTTTGGATCCTTAGCAAGAACAGTTTATAGCCTAGCCGGGCAAGGTTAGGCATTTGGAACTGTTAAACTATGTTAGCTTTTGTGGGCCAGCTAGCTTGGGTGGGCGAGAAAAACCTTGCTAGCTCAGGAGAGCCAGATCGGCTCGCTTCCGACGGCAAACTTCGCGTACTACCTCCGTCCTGGTTTATTGGTCCCCATTATATTTCGTGTCAAATTTTGACCATAGATTGAACTAACGAAATGTTCATGCATGTCACAAAAAATTATATCATTGAAAATATGTTCAAATATGAATCCAACGATATAATTTTTTTGACATGCATTAACATTTTGTTAGTTAAATCTTTGGTCAAAATTGGGCACAAACTACAAAGGGGACCTATAAACCAGGACGAAGGTAGTAGTTACATAGACTAGTAACATATGCATGTTACTAGTCCAAGTTACTCACCACTATGACCAGCCTAACCAACGTAACCAAACGCTCCTTACTCTGCCTTGTTATTTCCCCGGAAACCCAATGCATGGAGCGCAACTACGCGTTGATCAGTCAAGAAATCAAAGTCGGCGTGCATGCGAGTTGATACGTGGCCCTGCATGGTAGCTAAAATGGCATCTCTTAGTTGTTGGGATTAATTGTTGCGTTTAGAGACAGAAATCAGGGCTTTGATTGGAGGAAGGACCGGTCAAGTTTCTCCTTCTCCTCCAATCTGCTTGCACCTTGGTCCCGCTGCACCTTCTAATGTGACTTATTACACCTAGACAGAGGGAGTAGTACGAGATACGGTGGCACACTGACTTAGGTCGAATACAAGTGCCCAAAATTGTGTGCATGTTATAATAAGGATTCACTTAAAATAGTATGTGAGCGAATAGAGGGATCAATGGGACAGTGTTCAAGAGAAGTAGCGAGATGTGTGAGGTAAGATACACCGTTGGCGCTTTTAATTTTTCTTATTAATTTGTTTGTTTCACCCTCTGACTGGTGGGACCCAACGTACTACGTGGAGAGGTAAGGTGACTAAGGCTGCATTATTTTTGTACTACCAACACTGCTTTAAATCGCAAAAGACCTTACCACCAAATCCACATGACACGATTATGATTTAAATCCCAATGACTCCCACGCAAAAAAAACACGGCATGCTTGTCACACGATGCAGGAATGTATAAAAGGTTGTTTTCCTCTCGTTGAACATAACGGGTGGGTGGTGTAGCTGGTTAGCCTGTTCGCTCATCAAACTTGAGGTCTCGGGTTCGATAACTACTCTTGAGCATAATTTTGTTTTTGTTCGACTTCTTTCTTCCACCCAATGACAGGTAGGCCCCGCATGACAGAGAGAAAGTGATCTGGGGCGGTGCCAGGAGGATTCTTTGACTGGTCAAAATGGATGGATACGGAGCTATACGATCTCGTACAGACCGTATAATCACCTCATCACGTATACGCTGCAGCCTCGGTGCTTGTTTTCTAGGGTTTGCACTCTTCACACTCTCTCTCCAGTATATATATACACGCTGGAGCCTCAGCGCTTGTAGTTGCTCTCTTCACACTCTCTCACCCTCTCCAGATCTAAACAAGACTTCGTTGGCCTCTCTCTCTCTCTCCCCTTACTGCTGGTCAAAGAGCCGGCAGGATCCGTCCGCCGGGAAGGGAAGGAGGCTTAACGCTGTCGCCATCGGCGAGGGAGGGAATCCACTACCGGCGCAACTGTTCTCTTTCACCCAACAACGGCGCGGGAGGGCCTCCGACCCCTTTTTCCTCGCCGCCGTACATAGTGTGGGCCGAACGGCCTCCGGTCGCCCACCGAACCACACCCCAAGAACCTTAAGGTATAATTTACTTATTCCACATGCATTGCTCTAGCTGCATGTGGGCTTTTTCCGCTTCTGCACTCGAATCTAGGTGTTGGATCAAACAGGAAAGTAGTGGGGAAAGTTGTATAGCATGAATCTAGGACGTGGTTCAAAGAGGAAAGGAATGGGGGAAAGTAGTGGGGAAAGTTGTATAGCATGAATCTAGGACGTGGTTCAAAAAGGAAAGGAATCGGGAAAAGTAGCGGGGAAAGTTGTATAGCATATATCTAGGACGTGGTTCAAAGAGGAAAGGAATGGGGGAAATTTGTATAGCATGAATCTAGGACGTGGTTTGATACGTCTCCAACGTATCTACTTTTCCAAACACTTTTGCCCTTGCTTTGGACTCTAACTTGCATGATTTGAATGGAACAAACCCAGACTGACACTGTTTTCAGCAAAATTGCCATGGTGTTATTTTTGTGCAGAAATTAAAGTTCTCAGAATGACTTGAAACTTCACAGAAAATATTTTTGGAATTAATAAATACTAGTGAAAGAGTCAACACCAGGGGGCCACACCCTGTCCACGAGGGTGGAGGGCGCGCCCACCCCCCTGGGGCACGCCCCCTGCCTCGTGGTCCCCCTGAGGCTCCACCGACGTCAACTCCAACTCTATATATTCACGTTCAGGGAGAAAAAATCAGAGGGAAGGATTCATCACGTTTTACGATACGGAGCCGCCGCCAAGCCCTAATCTCTCTCGGGAGGGCTGACCTGGAGTCCCTTCGGGGCTCCGAAGAGGGGAATCCGTCGCCGTCGTCATCATCAACCATCCTCCATCACTAATTTCATGATGCTCACCGCCGTGCGTGAGTAATTTCATCGTAGGCTTGTTGGATGGTGATGGGTTGGATGAGATTTATCATGTAATCGAGTTAGTTTTGTTAGGGTTTGATCCCTAGTATCCATTATGTTCTGAGATTGATGTTGCTATGACTTTGCTATGCTTAATGCTTGTCACTAGGGCCCGAGTGCCATGATTTCAGATCTGAACCTATTATGTTTTCATGAATATATGTGAGTTCTTGATCCTATCTTGCAAGTCAATTGTCACCTACTATGTGTTATGATCTGGTAACCCCGAAGTGACAATAATCGGGACCACTCCCGTTGATGACCGTAGTTTGAGTTCATGTATTCACTAAGTGTTAATGCTTTGGTCCGGTACTCTATTAAAAGGAGGCCTTAATATCCCTTAGTTTCCAATAGGACCCCGCTGCCCCGGGAGGGTAGGACAAAAGATGTCATGCAAGTTCTTTTCCATAAGCACGTATGACTATATTCAGAATACATGCCTACATTACATTGATGAACTGGAGCTAGTTCTGTGTCACCCTATGTTATAACTGTTGCATGAGGAATCGCATCCGACATATTATCCATCACTGATCCAATGCCTACGAGATTTTCACATATTGATCTTTGCTTAGTTACTTTTCTGTTGCCACTGTTACAATTACTACAAAACTGCTACTGTTACCTTTGTCACCGTTACCGTTACTTCCATACTACTTGGCTACTAAATACTTTGCTGCAGATATTAAGTTTTCCAGGTGTGGTTGAATTGACAACTCAACTGCTAATAGTTGAGAATATTCTTTGGCTCCCCTTGTGTCGAATCAATAAATTTGGGTTGAATACTCTACCCTCAAAAATTGTTGCGATCCCCTATACTTGTGGGTTATCAAGACTATTTTCTGGCGCCGTTGTCGTGGAGCATAGCTCTATTCTTTGAGTCACTTGGGATTTATATCTGTTGATCACTATGAGGAACTTGAAAGACGAAAAAACCAAGATTTATCCCTCAACCACGAGGGGAGGTAAGAACTGCCATCAAGCTCTGCTCTTGATTCACCTTCTGTTTTGAGTAAACTTGCGACACCTAAACCTACTCCTGCTATTGATTCTGATATGTCGCATGTTATTGATGATGCCACTTCTGCTTTGCATGATACTTATGATGAAACTACTTCTATGCTTGATAATACTGTGCCATTAGGTGAATTTCTTGATGAACAACTTGGTAGGGTAAGAGAGAATGAAATTATTGAAACAGATAATATTGATGAAAGTGATGATGAAGATTCTCCTCCTAGATATGAATTGCCTGATGTACGTGAGGGTTATGTTATGGATGAAGAAACTGCTAGAGACTTTTTTGCTTGCAAAGATAGATATGATCTTAAGAAACTGTTAGCTATGCTGAAAGAAAAGTCTTTAAACGCTAGAATGAAATATGACCCTGCTTTTGCTACTTCACCTATCTGTATTTCTGATAAGGATTATGATTTCTCTGTCGACCCTGAGTTAATTACTTTGGTTGAATCTGATATTTTTTATGGCTATGAATCTAAAACTGTTGTGGCACATCTTACTAAATTAAATGATATAGCCACCCTATTTACTCATGAGGAAAAAAAACGTTACTACTATATCCTTAAGCTATTTCCGTTCTCGTTAAAGGGTGATGCTAAAACATGGTTTAATTCTCTTACTTCTGGTTGTGCGTAGTCCCCAGGATATGATTTATTACTTCTCCACTAAATATTTCCCCGCTCATAAGAAACAAGCTGCCTTAAGGGAAATATATAATTTTGTACAAATTGAAGCAGAGAGTCTCCCACAAACTTGGGGGAGGCTTATTCGATTACTTAATGCTTTGTCTGATCATCCTCTCAAGAAAAATGAAATACTTGATATCTTTTATAATGGACTAACCTATGCTTCCAGAGACCACCTGGACAGCTGTGCTGGTTGTGTTTTCAGGGAAAGAACTGCTGAGCAAGCTGAGTTGCTATTGAATAACATACTGAGTAATGATAATGATTGGACACTTCCTGAACCAACTCCTAAGCCAACTCCGAAGAGAAGGGGTATTCTATTTCTCAGTTCTGAAGATATGCAAGAGGCAAATAAATCTATGAAAGAAAAGGGTATTAAAGGTGAAGATGTTAAGAATTTGCCACCTATTGAATAAATACATGGTCTTGATAACCCGAGACAGGTAGTAAAGGTAAATTCTCTCTATAGATTTGATGAAGGTGATATTCCTTGTAATAAGTCTGCTAACCAATGCTTAGATGAGTTTGATAATTTTATTGTTAAACAAGAAAACTTCAATGCTTATGTTGGTGGACAATTGAAACGTAATGCTTATATGACTGAACACTTGAGTGATTATATGTCTAGAGTTAAGGGTGAACTTAAACTTATTAGTAAACATGCTTCTATGGTCACCGCTCAAGTAGAACAAGTGCTTAAAGCTCAGAATGATTTGCTCAATGAATTAAATAATAAGAAAAATGATAATGATGTTAGAGTTGTGACTAGAGGGGGTAGAATGACTCAGGAACCTTTGTATCCTGAGGGCCACTCTAAGAGAATTGAGCAAGATTCTCAGAGAACTAATGTTGATACACCTAGTCCTTCTAAGAAGAAGAAAAAGAAAAATGACAGGACTCTGCATGCTTCTAGTGAACCTGTTGTAGACACACCTGAGAATCCCAATGATATTTCTATTTTTGATGCTGAAACACAATCTGGTAATGAACATGAACCTAGTGATAATATTAATGATGATGTTCATGATGATGCTCAACCTAGCAATGACAATGATGTAGAGATTGAACCTGTTGTTGATCTTGATAACCCACAATCAAAGAATCAACGTTATGATAAGATAGACGTCATTGCTAGGAAGCACGGTAAAGAAAGAGAACCATGGGTTCAGACACCCATGCCTTTTCCTCCTAAACCAAACAAGAAAAAGGATGATGAGGATTTCGAGCGCTTTGCTGAAATGATTAGACCTATCTTTTTGCATATGCATTTGACTGATATGCTTAAAATGAATCCTTATGCTAAGTATATGAAAGAAATTGTTACAAATAAAAGAAAGATACCGGAAGCTGAAATTTCGACCATGCTTGCTAATTATACTTTTAAAGGTGGAATACCTAAGAAACTAGGAGATCCAGGAGTACCAACTATACCATGCTCCATTAAAGGAAACTATGTTAAAACTGCTTGATGCGATCTTGGAGCCGGTGTTAGTGTTATGCCTCTCTCTTTATATCGTAGACTTGATTTGAATAAGTTGACACCTACTAAAATATCTTTGCAAATGGCCGATAAATCAACTGCTATACCTATCGGTATTTGTGAAGATGTGCCTGTTGTGGTTGCAAACGTTACTATTTTAACGGACTTTGTTATTCTTGATATTCTCGAGGATGATAGTATGTCTATTATTCTTGGTAGACCCTTTTTGAATACTGTAGGGGTTGTTATTGATTGCAACAAAGGCAATGTCACTTTTCATGTTAGTGGTAATGAGCATACGGTACACTTTCCGAGGAAACAACCTCAAGTCCACAGTATCAATTCTATTGGAAAAACTTCAACGATTACTATTGGAGGTTTTGAATTTCCTCTTCCTACTGTCAAGGAGAAATATGATATTCTTATTGTTGGGAACGTGCATATCCCCGTTGAGGTAACCTAGTGTTATTCGAAAATTCTCCGGTTTCATGCGATTCGGAAAGAGTTTGTTAACAAGACTTGATCAACCTTGTTAGTGGATTCCTTTTGATGAGCATGAGATGGATGAAGTTAGAAAGCACAACTCTCTGTACCCTCCTTTTACTTTCTGTTATTTAGATTAAATAAAGCAAAAATAGTATTTTCAGTCTGTTTTCTGAATTATCCTTGCAATAAAAATACCCCAAAAATAGATGTTCTCCAAACGTCCCGAAAATGAAATATAATTTTTTGTAGAATATTTAAGAATATCTGGCACTGAGAACACGCCAAAGGGGGCCACCACTTGGCCACGAGGGTCCAGGGCGCCCCCCCCCCCCCCGAGGCGCGCCCCTATGCCTCGCGGACCCCCTCCACTTATTCCAGCACCCACTCACTTCGTCTTCCACCAGAAAAAATCCTCCCATAGCTCAAACCCGTGTTCTAGCTCATCTTGCTACCATTTTCGATCTCCTTGCTCAAAGCTCCATTCACAAAACTGCTTTGGGGGATTGTTCTTCGGTATGTGACTCCTCCAATGGTCCAATTAGTTTTTGTTCTAGTGCTTTATTTATTGCAATTTTTTGCTGCTTAGGTGACCCTATTCTTGAGCTTGCATGTCAAATTTATTTGGTCCCAAGTAGTTCTAATGCATGATATTGTCTCTAGGCACTAACGGGAGTAGTTGCTATCAATCTTGTTTACTTTTTTTCACTTTTACTTTCAGTCACTAAAATTTTCAGAAATTTTTCAGAGAAAGAAAATGATAAAGAGATTTTTGAGGGGCTCTTCGAGCCAAAGCTCGAAGGAGAATAAAAAGCTCAAATGCAATCTTCCTCGAACTGTGGAGGTTCGGCCGCGTGTATGGCCTTGTGCTGAGTTCTTGAGAGCCGCCGGAATTTATGAAGATTTTTATCACTTGGCTAAGAATGCAGGCCTCACCGACTTCCTCCACGACCAGTGCGAATAGTATCTCTTACTCACTAATATTTCCATGCAAAAAATTTATTTTCATGCTAAGAAATCACCACCTTCAGTGGAGTTTCATTTATATGATGAGGTTAAGGAGATGTCACTCCGTGATTTTTGTCGGGTCTGCAAGATACCCTTTGTAGGCAGCATCGAGGAACCACACCGTAATGATGTGGAGGAATTTATTGAAAAAATTGTTGTAGGGGAAACGAGGAAAGTTTTAGATGCTAGAATTACTAGTATACATTTTCCTGTTCTACGTTACATTGCAATATTTGCTAGTAGATGCTTGATTGGTCGCGGGAACAGTGGAAATCTTAGTGCTCCTGATATTGTTATTTTGTGCCATGCTTTGTTTCGTGATACAACTTTCAGTTTAGGCGCTATTATTGCTAAACGATTAAGTCTGAACCATACAAAGGGCTCCATCTTCGGTGGCATCTTTGCTTCGTGCCTTGCTGCACACTTTGAGATAACTGTTAGGCATTATGAGAGGAAAAGTTGCTGCCCCCTGTTTTTCTAGATTATAAGAGTATGGTAGCACATGACCTTATTGTTAAAAATAAGAAGAAACTGCTTAAGTATAATCTGATATTTGGTAAAACTCACTGTGAGGTTATTACCTTGCCTGCACCCTCTTTGTTTAATATACTTTCAGGCATGTACCTCATCTTGCCAGAGGCCATTTATGCATACTGGAGTCTGACACAAGTTCCAGAGCCTGAGCCTGAGCCACCACTTGACCCATATCGATAGTTTGTTTATCAGTGGGATCCGGAGGAGATCGCCAACCAGTGGCACCCGGAGGACAGTCCTCCATCCACCGGAGAGAGTTGCTTCGATCCGTGGCCCTAGACCAACTTAGGAAAAAAATCCTAAGCTTGGGGAGTATGTATTTCTCATCGATGTTACATTCATGTTCACACACTCATGCCAGTTGTCGGTGCTCATACTTCTTCATTGTACCATCCATGCTAGTTTATTTTCTTTTCTAAGCTTCTTCTTGTGTGTTAGAAAAACCAAAAAAATTAGTTGTAGATTTTAGCTAGTTTACTTTCCATGCCTGTAGTAGTAATAATTAAAAGAAAACCCAAAAGATTTCTCGTTCTTCTTTTGCTTGTTGGGAGCTTTCCCGTGTAAATAGTTTTGTTTCTTTTCTTTGGGGGTCGAGAGGAGAAGACCATGATGAAAATGTTGAAGTGGCTCTTATATGCATCATTGTTGATTTAACAAAGATCCCATATTACCTTGTCTTCTCCTGTGTATCAAATGCTTGTAGATTCCAGCTTAGTCCAATGCACGTGCACTATTAGTACTATCCACACCGTTCGGTCGTGCGAGTGAAAGGCAATAATGACGATATATGATGGACTGATTGAGATGAGAAAAGCTGGTATGAACTCGACCTATCTTGTTTTTGTAAATATGATTAGTTCATCGTTCCTGATTCAGCCTATTATGAATGAAACATGTTTGTAATGACAATTAGAGATTATAGTTGCTCATGCCATGCTTAATTTGCTAGGAGTTTATAATTGTTTGCCTTGCATGCCAACATGCTATTAAAATGGTTGTGATGTGGTATGATAGGGTGGTATCCTCCTTTGAACAATTCGAGTGGCTTGACTTGGCACATGTTTATGCATGTAGTTGAAACAAAATCAACATCGCCTCCACGATATTTATGTTAATGGTGAATTATATCCTACTCGTGCTTGCACTCAGTGTTGATTAATTTTAATACATGTTCATGACTGTTGTCGCTCTCTAGTTGGTCGCTTCCCAATCTCTTTCTAGCCTTCACTTGTACTAAGCGGGAAAACTGCTTGTGCATCCACTTCCATAAACCCCAAAGTTATTCCATATGAGTCCACCATACCTTCCTATATGCGGTATCTACCTGCCGTTCCAAGTAAATTTGTATATGCCAAACTCTAAACCTTCAAATGAAATTCTATTTTGTATGCTCGAATAGCTCATGTATCAACTAGGGTTGTCTGTATCTTCCATGCTAGGTGGGTTATTCTCACGATGAGTGGACTCCGCTCATCACTCACGAGAAAATGGTCGGTAACCAGGATGCCCAGTCCCATGCTCAAATCAAAATAATTGCAAACAAAACTCCCCCAGGATTGTAGTTAGTTGGAGGCACCCATTGTTTCGGACAAGCCATGGATTGATGCTTGTTGGTGGTGGGGGAGTATAAACTTTACCATTCTATTTGGGAACCGCCTATAATGTGTGTAGCATGGAAGATATCGAGATCTCTTGGTTGTTATGTTGACAACGAAAGTATGCCACTCAAAATATTATTTATCTCTATTCAAAAAATTGAGCTCTGGCACCTCTACAAATCCCTGCTTCCCTCTGCGAAGGGCCTATCTATTTACTTTTATGTTGAGTCATCATCCTCTTATTAAAAAGCACCAGTTGGAGAGCACCGATGTCATTTGCATGCATTACTATTAATTTACATTGAGTATGACTATGACTGGATCTCTTTTACCATGAATTACAATGTCTAGTCAATCCTTGATCTTCAGAGGTGCTCTGCATTTATGTTTTGCGGTCTCAGAAAGGGCTAGCGAGATACCATCTTGTTATATCATATTATGATTGTTTTGAGAAAGTGTTGTCATCCGAGATTTATTATTATTGCTCGCTAGGTGATTATGCCATTGATATGAGTAAACATGAGACCTAAGTGTTATTGTGAATATGGTTAGTTCATAATCTTTGCTGAAAACTTGAATGCTGGCTTTACATATTTACAACAACAAGAGCAAACAGAGTTTGTAAAAGTTTTTCTTTATCACTTTTAGTTTTTCAACTGAATTGCTTGAGGACAAGCAAAGGTTTAAGCTTGGGGGAGTTGATACGTCTCCAACGTATCTACTTTTCCAAACACTTTTGCCCTTGTTTTGGACTCTAACTTACATGATTTGAATGGAACTAACCCGGACTGGCGCTATTTTCAGCAGAATTGACATGGTGTTATTTTTGTGGAGAAATAAAAATTCTCGGAATGACCTGAAACTTCACGGAGAATATTTTTGGAATTAATAAAAAATACTGGTGAAAGAATCAACACCAGGGGGCCACACCCTGTCCACGAGGGTGGATGGCGCGCCCACCCCCCTGGGGCGCACCCCCTGCCTCGTGGTCCCCCTGAGGCTCCATCGATGTCAACTCCAACTCTATATATTCACGTCCGTGGAGAAAAAAATTAGAGGGAAGGATTCATCACGTTTTACGATACGGAGCCGTCGCCAAGCCCTAATCTTTCTCGGGAGGGCTGATCTGGAGTCCGTTCGGGGCTCCGGAGAGGGGAATCTGTCGCCGTCGTCATCATCAACCATCCTCCATCACCAATTTCATGATGCTCACCGCCGTGCGTGAGTAATTTCATCGTAGGCTTGCTGGACGGTGATGGATTGGATGAGATTTATCATGTAATCGAGTTAGTTTTGTTAGGGTTTGATCCCTAGTATCCATTATGTTCTGAGATTGATGTTGTTATGACTTTGCTATGCTTCATGCTTGTCACTAGGGCCCGAGTGCCATGATTTCAGATCTGAACCTATTATGTTTTCATGAATATATGTGAGTTCTTGATCCTATCTTGCAAGTCAATAGTCACCTACTGTGTGTTATGATCCGGTAACCCCGAAGTGACAATAATCGGTACCACTCCCAGTGATGACCGTAGTTTGAGGAGTTCATGTATTCACTAAGTGTTAATGCTTTGGTCCGGTACTCTATTAAAAGGAGGCCTTAATATCCCTTAGTTTCCAATAGGACCCCGCTGCCACGGGAGGGTAGGACAAAAGATGTCATGCAAGTTCTTTTCCATAAGCACGTATGACTATATTCAGAATACATGCCTGCATTACATTTATGAACTGGAGCTAGTTCTGTGTCACCCTATGTTATAACTGTTGCATGAGGAATCGCATCCGACATAATTATCCATCACTGATCCAATGCCTACAAGCTTTTCACATATTGATCTTTGCTTAGTTACTTTTCTGTTGCCATGTTACAATTACTATAAAACTGCTACTGTTACCTTTGTCACCGTTACCGTTACTTCCATACTACTTTTCTACTAAATACTTTGCTGCAGATATTAAGTTTTCCAGGTGTTGTTGAATTGACAACTCAACTGCTAATACTTGAGAATATTCTTTGGCTCCCCTTGTGTCGAATCAATAAATTTGGGTCGAATACTCTACCCTCAAAAACTGTTGCGATCCCCTATACATGTGGGTTATCATGGTTCAAAGTGGAAAGGAAAGGGGAAAGTACTAGTACAGACTGGCTATCCAGCACCTACGTTGGTCGAAAAGGGAAAACAATGACAAACGCAGTACGCACATCTGTAACGAACTGATCTTTTTGTTTTGGGGGACAAGGCTGTAGAGTTTGAGTAGGACTATGCTGCGCTCGCATAGGGAAAGGTGTCTAAAGATAACAAAACTGGGACCAATACAATATGCTCCTTGATCGTTTGTTCTTTGTTGCAATAGACTGTGCATCACCCCTTCATACATCGGTAGATGCACATGGTGTTGGTGCGTCCACTGTCCCATGTAACTCTTTATCTGTTGTTAATCTAAGGCCCTGTTTGGTTAAAAAGTCCTAGAATTTTTTTTAATCCCAACTAAAAAGTCCCTAGTCCCTACCTGCATGGTTCCAGGGACTAAACATATACTAGAGGTTATTAAATGACATGCTAAAAGACCATGTTACCCCTAGTCTATACCTACTAATAAAACAAGGTGATATTCTTAGTTTCGTCCCGCATCTAATTCTAATTCTAAGTTACGTGAAATACACGAGGTGGTACTAATTCTTAGAGCCAAGGATCGTATTAGTTGGGCCTGCACGATTTTCATACTGCACACGTGAGCCTTAAGGCCCAACAAAGCCAGCAGGCACATAGATTCTGCAGATGCAAACTAGCTGGCGCACTGTCTCAAAAAAAAAACTAGCTGGCGCATTGGACAATAAAAAGAGGGCTTCCGGTCCCGTCCATGCAAGAGGTAGCGACAGGCGAGCGAGGTTAGGGCAGCAGCATCGCCTCTTGCGAAACAACGCCCAGACCCAAGCCTCCACACCTATGAAGCCATCCAACTGCCCTGCTTCACCACTGGCGCCGGCTTCGGTGATGACACATGACTGGAATCGATATGGCTGTAGGGGCTCTCTGCAAAGGATGACCACTTGTATGCGGCCGCCAAAGTCGCCGCGTGGTGCCGGCGTGAGCGGAATGTGCATTAGTAAAGGACCTACGACATGCCACCGGCAGGCTGGACAAGGTCGGGAAGCTCCGGGAAGATATGTGTGTGGTCGGTTTGCGTCCTATGGTTTTCTCCTACGGGACTATCTTGTCGACGAGGTGTATGAGGAGAGGATCAACCCATCTAGTTAGCTTCAACCCAGTGTTGCAAGCCCTCGTGGCCTCACCCACACTGGCCGTTTGGGATGCATACAAGCTGCTCGATAAATTTCCTCTGTATGGGTATGGGGTCACGCCTAATATCTGAACTTCCAAATTGCCCGTGTTGGGTTACTGAAGGTATGGGGAGCTTGCCAAACACAAAAGCATACAATTACTTCCTGGTGTTATTTGCAATGCTGAGCTGGGGATGAATAATAATGGTCTTGTGCCAGACCAAAACACGCACAAACTCTTTATGAAGGTGTTGTGTGCGAGGGAAAGCTGCTTGAATTAGTGCTACAGATGAAAAAACTTTTATCATAAAAGGGAAGAGAGCCAATGGTCTGATCTGGCAACAAGCAAAATGCTGATACGTGCTTATGAAAGAGCTCAAGTGGCTCGGTTTGGTTAAACTGGTAGAAGCGTTGACAGATCTAATGCAATCAGTACCCCATTCTACAAAGTTGTTGAGCAGCTACAGGGAAAAGGAAGGTGATGATGCTAATGTAAGAGAAAATTTAAGTTAATATTGGAGAAAGCTCAGGCTCTAATGTTCCGAAGGAGTGCAAAGATCTGAAGGAGTTACAGAAGCTAAAAAATGATGAAGAAAAGCCCTAAAAAGAGATGAAGAAACTGATGCTCACGTGGCAGTATATGATGGTGTCTCTCGGATAGTCTCTTCTTTCAAAAAAATCAAATCATGAAGATCAATTTCATGATCCGATTAATATGTTGATTACCAAAGCAATTCAAACTTCGCAAGGTTGATTGCCCTGGATTTTCAAGAAGAAAAAAGTGACTGTAAACTCAAATCATGTTTGATTATTTCTATATGTATGGGTGGATA
This sequence comes from Aegilops tauschii subsp. strangulata, assembly GCF_002575655.3. Classification (NCBI taxonomy): domain Eukaryota; kingdom Viridiplantae; phylum Streptophyta; class Magnoliopsida; order Poales; family Poaceae; genus Aegilops; species Aegilops tauschii. Next base: position 419,629,849 of record NC_053040.3, on the reverse strand, counting down.
TCCTCAATGGTGATTCACAAAAGCAGTGAGCATGCATAAATGAATAATTTCTAGCAAACTGGCCATGATGTGGCATGACTGCACACAAGTCTTCACACATGTAAGTAATAGCTGAAGCATCTATTTATGTTCTTCCTGATGTCTTCTGTAGCGATTAATGACCTAGATATGAAAGAACATATTACCTTTATGAGTTAGATCCATGTATAATCTCCATCTCTATCTAATATTAAAGAGATGTGGGCGGCCTGGAGCCTAAGGAAATGTATTGTTTTTCACCCGTTGCAAGGCACGGGCATGTTTGCTAGTAATGAACTAATAGAGATAAGGTGCGATGCGGGGCTGGGGCAACTGTTGGAAAAAGTCCCAAAAAGACTCTCCCTCGGGGTCTTCTTTCTTTAGTCCCAAATGCCCACTTTTAGTCCCTAAAAGTCCCTCATGTTTGGTTTAGATGGGACTGGCAGGGACCTCTTTTAGTCCCTACACCAAAAAGTCCCTGTAAACAAACACCCTCTAATAATGCCGCTGGAAAATTGATGCAATGCCACAGTTAAAAGCAAATGACATGTTTAACGAATTTTATTGTTAATATAATCTCTGTGTCAATATGAATCAATGCCACCGTTTGAGAAATGCTATTGTTCATCTTTCTTTCCCATTTAGAGAAGTTAGATGCTTCTTTTTGTTGGCTTCTATGTCATCCACCGTTATTGACCACTAGTTGTTTCCTTTGCACCTCTGTGTAAACAGGGTTATCTACTTCACCTCGTTGCTATTCTGACCTTTTGTTGCACTGCACAAAACACTTTTGTTTTAAGAGTGTTTTGTGCAGTTCAACCAAAATGTCACACCGACAATGTTCCTTGATTGCTTGATCTTAGTGGAACTGCACAAGAGGAGATCTTACTTCCTATCCGCGTTGGCAAATTTGGTTCAGATCTTCTTCTTGTGAGTTTTTTAAATTCCGTGTCATGAGAGGTCAGTACTAGCCTTCTTTCACATGATTATGCAGTGTGCTTTCATATGTTGTGCTACTTGTACGGTAATGTTGCTTGATTTTAGTGAAATGCACAAATGGAGACAAGACTTCCAATCTATATGTGCACCGTAATATCCCATTGAGGTAAGATAAGGATATTTCACAACTGTTGGGCTGTAATTTGCCACTTTCATCAGAAAATTAATGTCATTGTTTAGTGCTATACTTGTGCTCCCTAATTGACATGCCAAATCTTACATTGGAGGCGAAGCTTGTCTGTTATTGAACCAAGTGATGAAGGGGAAGAACAAGCGGAAGAAAAACAAAAATCAACTCCCGGTGCTGTAATGAAGCACTAGAACTGTGATGACACAAGTAATGGTATAGTTTTGCATCTTAATTTATTGCTATGGCTGGAACGAGCAATTGTTTTGACACTGATTTGATGCCACTCTTAATGTAATATGTAATTATCTTTACTTGTGCAAACAGGATCTTCTTTGAAGATACCATATATTTTAGTGGAACTGCACAAGAAGATGTTGGAAAAATTAAACTAATCGAGGAGTATATAGTAAGCATGGCAACCACAATAGATAACAACACATGGTTCCGGAGAAGTGCTTGATCTGTATGCTCTACACAATAAGCCTCCTCACAAAGGTTGGTGCTCGCCCACGGATTTCATCCATATGATTGAGCTTTGTCATCTCTATTGGTGTTGTGCTACTCTTTACATACTGTCATGAGAAAGTGGTATTGTCCTTGGGAAGTGCTTCATCTGTGTTGTTTTAAATATTTCCTTTTCTTTTTCGAGCAAACAGAGATGCTAGCATTTAGTTGTCCTCTTGTCTTTGCACAACAGGATCATCCTCCTCGGAAGAAGAATATGGAGTACGTGAAGTGACTAGTTCCGATTATGCCAGGATGAAGAAGCCCTGTCTATCTTCTCATCAGAAGGAGCAGTTGAAGGATGGTTACATTACTCCCCACAAGACCAAACTAACTTCAGCTCAATAGGACTCACATATCTCCATTTTTTGCTATGATGTGCAAGTACAATGTTGTTCTAGGATTCTTTCTGATGAGTTCCATTTTTTTTAAAGTGTGCTCTACATGGACCATGTAGGTGCCTGTTTAAACTGTCAGTTCATAGTACAGTTTGCTTTATACTAATCACTTTTTTGTATTTGTGCAAACAGGGGTGCTCAGCTTGATTTCAATGGGAACTGCACAAAATGTTCATGAACACATCGAATCATTCATTTTCACCACAAGAAAGGAGGTGCTGATATGTTCAAGGCGTTGCAACATATAAGGGCAAAATCATACAAGCTATGCGTGAATTTGGTTAATTTTGGTGGAACTGCACAAAAAGAATAGCTGTTTTATTTAGCACGAGGTGCCATGTCAATGTCCAAACTAATGGCAAACCCTGCCCATTCCACAATCGTAGGCATTTGATATTTTGGAATGGGAAAACCTTGTCAAAGTTTGCTCATTGATGTACGTAAAATAACAAGCATTTGACATTTTGGAATGGGACAACCTTGTCAAATTTTGCTCATTGGTGTTAGCAAGAAGACATGCGTTTGATATTTTCGAATGGGACGCCCTTTGCTATGAGCAGCGTCGATCGATTTTTCTTTATTCTTTAGTTGTCAAGTAAATATTGGCTCTAACATGTGAATCGCTGAGATGCATAATCATCGATTGTTTTGAATGTTCTCTATGATTTGCCAGGCCTGTGTGTTTGATTGCAATGTACAGGAACGCTAAAAAGTTGCTCAAACTCTTTGTACTCCCTATGTTCCTGTTTACTTCGCACATTGTGAATGTTCATACTTTTTTCTATAAGATTGGTCAAAGTAGAGATACTTTGACTATAGAGAAAACTTGTATGCAGACTAAAAAGGACCGAAGGGAGTACATGTGAAACTGCTGCAAACGAGGTGATCACCCTGGGAATAATGCTAGTACGTATTGTTTTGCATGTTCATCGAATGCCAATGGTACAAGAATTCGAACTAATTGAACTAAATTCATTCATACACGATCGGATTTCATATAAACATGTCAGATCTCATTACATTTCATACATTCTTCAACTAAAAAGGGGTGCACTGGAGGTATAATTAATTAACCGAAGCTACCCACCTATGTCCGACTGAGCCGAACATAAGCTTCTTCTCCAGTGGACTGAGCTTCAATGACTTAACTGCAGGTGCAGTTGCGTAACTGACATGTGGCCTAGATGCTTGTTGGGCCCACGTGTCAGTGAGCCAACTACACCAGCAGTTAAGTAGAAGCAGCGTCCTTCTCCAACATAGCTCTCCGACTCCACATCGCCGCCAAGAAGCTAATCATCCGTCAATGGTCAACCCGCATAGCTTAGCTTCGACCGAAGGGTAATAGCGGTGGCCTTACTTGGACCCGAGCGGCGGCGACCTACCGTGTTCTACTCTTCCTTGCTTTCTGTGTGACGCGGCCTCGTTGGCAGCAGGGCGGGGCCTCGACGGAGCCGGCGATGTCCTGTGTCTCATTGCCGGCGGAGCGGCGTCTCGGCGGAGCGGGGGAAATCCTCCCCCTCGTTGCCAGCAGGGCGGGGCCTCGGCTGAGCCGGCGATGACCTCTGCCTCGTTGTTTGTGGGGCGGGCCCTCGGTGGAGTAGGGCCTCCGCCTTGGTGCCGGCGGGGCGGGGCCGCGGCCGAGCCGGCGGTGTCCTCTGCCTCGTTGTTGGCGCCGCGGGGCCTCGGCGGAGCAGGGCCTCGTCCACGCCAGCGGAGCGGGGACTCATCGGAGCCGGCATTGTCCTCTTCCTCGTCCTCGGTCTCGCCAAACAGTGCCTCGGCCGCTTCATCGCCCTCTTTGTAGGCGGCCACAGCCTCCGCCACCCGCATGCGGTACCGCCAGCGCACGAGACGGCCCTCGCGGGCGGAGCGGTACGAGTCGAGCAGCGCCTCCTGCTTCGCCCGCTCCGCGGCGATCTGCTCCTCCACTTGCAGGTGCTCCTAGAGGAGATGGTGGTTGCAGGTGGCGTCGGCCTGCGTCTCCTGGAACTGCTCCTGACGCTTCTGCCTCACCGTGTCCATGTATTGGGCACGAGCCTCGCCGATGGTCATGGTGCAATGCACCGGCGAGGATGGCGTGGAGGAGGGGGTTGGCGCCGGATCGTCGACTACCATGTTCTCCATTGGGACGTCGTCGTCCTCCGGCTGCCTGCCGGCCAGCCAGTCGGCAGCAATGGCTGCCAAGTCCTTGTGGTCCGTAGTCCGCCTGTCCCGAAGAGCGTTGGAGCACGAGGAAGCCATGGTGGGCAGTAGTGGTGTAGACAGGAGAAAGGGAACGTAGGCGGATGACTGCGGGTATGGCCGACGCAGTAGTTTATGTAGCAATGGTGGGCGGCAGAGGGACGGACGTGTGGCACCGGAGTAGCCGCCTCGGCAACCACGTATCATTAATGTGGGCGGCAGACGGACGGATGACACTTGTGTCATTTGACGGCGGAGCAATTGCCTGCACCGGGAAGCGGGGCGAGCGGCGCTGACTGTTTCGGGCGGAAAGCGCGCGGGCGAGGGAGGCGGTCTGGGTGGGCTAGGGCAGTCAGACTCGTGCTTGGCAGCGGGTCGGTCTAGCAGCCGGACATGCTGGCTCGCCAGCGAGCTCGCCGAGCTGAGCGACGACAATTAGACGATGGACGTAGCTTCCGACCAGGAGCCGGCGCCACTATCCAAACCGGTTCATGTCGTATTCACCATAGAGCAGGTGCGCCCGCACTTTGACGCCCTAATGGTGGAAGAGCTACCAGCGCAGGAGGACCTGTGCTCCAACCTCCATCTCCTCAATGAGCACCGGTGAACAAGTGAACGACAATGCCGTCGCGGACATGTGGCCCTATGATCCTGGCTTCCCGAATGAGCAGTGGGCGCTGTATCAGACCATCCGTAGGGCCCGCGAGGCCCTCTCTGTCGTCCTTTGAGTTGTTGCGCTCGTCGTGGCACCGCCGTCTCGCGTTGTCGACATGGTCAATGGACATGAGGAATGAGGACATGATTTACTTGGAGAGGATGACAGTGGTGACCCACCAGGGCCATAGCCGCACGTACGCAAGTGCCTCCTTATTATATACAACTGTAATTTTTTTGGCTTCCTTCTGCTTTCCTGACATCACGGTCCCACACCATTGTCAACCTATGTAGTCAATAAACGAGAAAATTGCACAAGGAGCGGCCGACATCTGGGACCAAGCAGCTCGAGCAGTATTTGTGTTTTTGAGGTGTGAGCACTGCAGATTTTTCTTGAGCGATGTTTTCGTTGTTGTTCGGAGGAGAGCAGGGTATTAACTGGGCGGGCTGTGGCCCGTCTAACCCAGGCCAGATATCCAGCCCAGATATTAATTTTCTTCAAGCTGAAAATGGCTAGCCCAGCTATACTTTTTTTTGAGGAATACCAAGGCAAGGTCAACTTGTTATTCTCCGGCCTGCTCGGCTGCAAATCTTTCCTAGGTCGGATGCATTAGGCTTAACTAGAAAATGGGCTTTAAGAAATAATAAATGGGATGTAATTATAAAAACTGGGCTATAACTATAAAAAATGCACCAAACACGTAATTAGTTTATAAAATATTATTTTTGGATTTTGAAATTTTTAATTTCATTAATTGTTGTGCGCGTAATGTTTCGTTGGATTATTATGTAATACAAATTTATATTGAAATTGTATTTAATCTGACTAGAAATTTCAGGATAAAAATATTTCGGACCCATCAAAATGTGGGAAATCTTATTGAATTATGTTTTGAACGGTTGGTTGAAATTATTAATCGTTGTCCTAGCTAGAAAATGCGATGTCCTTTTAACAAACTGTAAATGGGCTGTAGTAAATTCCATTAGAATTCAAAAATGGGCTGGACATTCTTACAAATCTCAAATGGGCTATAAGTTTGCTGCCACACACTTGTGTGCCTACTAAGTTGATGCATCCCCTAAAAAAATAAGTTGACGCGTACGCAAGGCTTTGTCAACATATAGTCAACACACGGTTCTAGCAGCAGTGGCCGTTGGATGTCCATCCAACGGATGTCGTGCTTCTTCTTCAATCTCGGATATTCTAGCTTCACCCGCCTAAAAAATGATTCCTCCCCTGACATCTGGGGCGCACCGTTTCGGAGGCTGACCTGTGCGCCTACTAAGTTGACGTGTATCAAGAGCTTTGCCAACTTAGTCAATATGAATGATTCTAGCTCCAGTGACCGTACGATGTCCATCCAACGGCTGTAGTGCTTCTTCAACCTCTGGTCTTCTTGCTCCAGCCGCCCAAACAAGCATCGGCCATGCCGCCTGCTCCTGCCTCCCGTGTCCGGCTGTGCTGCCACCGCTGGCCATGCCATCCCTCTATACTCACCCACACCTCCTGTTATTCTCCGGCGACGGCAGCCTCCCACCGGAGCCGAAGCAGTCAACCCACGTACTCCCCTCCGCGTGGGCATCCACTGCCGTGTCTTCCTTGGCTCCGCGTCGTCCCCTTCCTAGGCCTCGCCGTCGTCCACCGCCCTGGTGCTCTCGGCGCGGCGTGGTAAATGTGGTCAACGAACGACTTCCATCGGAAGAGTACTGTACATGGAGAGGCTGACAGTTGGGTCCACGGCCGCAGCAAGGAAGTGCCTCCTTATTACGCGCAAAATAATTATTCCTCCACCTGACAGCAGGGACCCACCGGACGGCCACCGTATTTCGCGAAAAAATGTTTCCCCCCTGACAGCTGGGACCCACCAGCTACATCTTCGCACGCAAGGAAGTGCCTGACAGTCGGGACCCACCTGGTCGAAGCGTACGTAGCGTTGTCATTCTGGTCGCGAACGTGTACGTCCATACGATCGGTATGTTTGCAGGCTGCAGCGATGAACTGTGGCCGTGTAAGGAAGGGCACGTGTCGTAGTAGAGGCGCGCACGTGTCGTAGTAGAGACGCGCACGTAGCATGTACACGTACGTACAGCGACCAGGGTGCAAGAAAGTAAATATGGCCACGTACGTACATACGGGCGGGGTCTCGAACGTCTACTCGCGCATACTTATGGCCAGGGCTCGTGTACATGGCTGGGTCGGAACGGAGAAACTGCGTCGTCGTCGTGTTCATGGGGAGGCAAAGGAATGCGTCGTGTTCATCGGGAGGCAACGGAACGTGTGTTGTTCATCGGGAGCCAACCGGCTTGGACGGAACAGCCGATGGGAATGAGGCCTAGCGTACCGCAGAAGGGAGGAAACGGCCTTGTGTTCAACCGGCCATGGTCGAAACGGGATCCTGTTCATCAAGAGGGGTCTGGCATACCGCAAAACCGAGGAAACAGACTTCTCTTGGACCCCCTACGGTCAAAATGCGGTCCTGTTGATCGGGAGGGGTGTGGCGTACCGCAAAATGGAGGAAACGAACTTGTGTTGGAGCGCTACGGTCGGAACGGGGTCCTGTTCATCGGGAGGGGTGTGGCGTACCGCAAAACGGGACTCCACGGGATACTGTTCATCTCCACCGTCGACCTCCTCCAGCCTCCACGGGCTACTGTTCATCCACCGTCGACCTCCTCCGGCCTCCACCTGCGACTGTTCATCCATGGGGTCCTGTTCATCCAGCCTCCACCGCGCGCTCCTCCAATGGCTACTGTTCAACAAGCCCTCTCCATGGAGTCCTGTTCAACCACCCCTCCACGGGCTACTCTATTCATCCAGCCCTCCACAGGGTCCTGTTCATCCAGCCCTCCACGGGGTCCTGTTCATCCAGCCCTCCACGGGGTCATATTCATCCAACCCTCCACCGGCTCGATCGATCGGGGTCCTGTTCATCCAACCCTCCACCGGCTCGATCGATCGGGGTCCTGTTCATCCAACCCTCCACCAGCTCGATCGATCGGGGTCCTGTTCATCCAGCGGCAACGGCCTCTACTACCACGGGTTCCTGTTCATCCAACCCCCCACCGGGAACTATTCATCCAAACCCCCAACAACGCTCACTGTTCATCAAGAGGAAGCAGGTTCGATCGGCTTCAGTTAGCAGCAGTAGCGAAGGACTCGCTCGATCGGGTTCAGTTAACAGCCATCAATCGATCGCTCGGGTACAGTAACCATAGCCTGCAGTGCAATCGCTCGGGGTTCAGTTAGAGCCCAATGCCTCGCTCGGGTTCAGTTAGAGCGCAATGCCTCACACACGCGCGTACGTGTACGAGAGAAACGCGCATCGCTCGGCCCCCGACCACCCACCGTAACCGGGAACTCCTCGATATTTTCCTCGCCCTCGCTTCTACCACGGTTTTTCCGTTATGGACGGCCCAAAGAATGTCATGTAGCTGCGTCTCCGGCCCGCCCAGGACGAAAAGCCCATTTTCTGTCATGATTTTTTGTCATAGAAGTAGGAGCCCACCACATCTATGATGATACCGGGTTTCGTCACAATTATCGTCATAGAAGTGTCATAAGCATGACAGAATTTTTTTCGTTCAGCCCAAGATGTCACGGTTGTGTCTTTTTTTGTAGTGTCTTCCAGTGCAAGGGGATGGTGGAACGTGGAGTTAATGCCAATCACCTCATGATCGCGGATTACACCCATGATCTCAAGGTAGATGGCCAGTCCATGAAGGGCATCGTCTTCACCTTTAACAAGAAAATCAACTTCCTCCAAAGCAAGATCTACGATCTCCAAAACCAAGTCTTTGAGTATGAGGCGAGGTTTAAAGGTATGAGTTTGGCTGCCAGTTGCAGGACCCGTGAGACTCACTCCTCCTCTTATAATGGTGAGCCCCTGCCATGGAAACCCGAGGACAAGATCGCCTCTACTTCATCACCACCTCCTTCTTCATCACCAAAGGAAAATTGAATATCGTGTATGGGCACTCCCCTTGGTTTCCGCCAAGCTTGGGGGAGGTGCCCCGGTATCGTATCACCCCCACTATCTTTTGCCTTTACTTATTTTAGTTCGATCTTTTGCTTTGGATGAATTAAAGTTTAGTTCGATCCTTTCTTTTTGAGAGCTTGCTTACTAATCTATCCTTGTAATCGTGTGCGAGATATATAATAAAGTTTAGTTTAAGTTTTTGCTGTCTTTACTTTCATGTTTCAATAAAGAAGAAAGGAAATAAATGAAAAGATCATATGCTAATCCTATGGTAGGTGATAACACCACATAAGGAAAAGTATAAGTAGAGAATTTTATTAGAGATGGACAAACATAGCATTAGTCAATGATGCAACTCATGAAAGAATTAATAAGGGAAGAGAAGATTCATGTATAAATACACTATCATGGAAATCTTTTGTGATTGTGAGCCCCCATCAAAATATTATATGCCAAAATTGTTGACGTTGGACAAGGAAGACAACTTAATGATTTATGTTTGTTCATATTCACATAGAAGTAATATTGTCATAGATCCTTCAACATGTGGTGCTTGGCCCCCATCTTTGCAAGCCAAAAATTCCGCACTAAGTAGAGATACTACTTGTGCATAAAAAAACCCTTAAACCCAAATCTTATTTTCAAGAGTCCACCATACCTACCTATGGATTGAGTAAGATCCCTCAAGTAAGTTGTCATCGGTGCAATAAGGCAATAAAAATTGCTTCTAAAAGCGTAAGATCATTTAGTGTAAGAGAAATTTGAGCGTTGTACGAACTTGTGATGGTAAAGAAATAAAAGCGACAGACTGCATAATAAAGGTTGCCATCACAAGGGGCAATATAACGTGACGTTCTCTTGCATTAAGGGGTTGAGCATACAAATAAATAAGTGCATGGCAACCTCTGCTTCCCTCTACGAAGGGCCTATCTTTTACTTTTATGTATTTACTTTGATGCAAGAGTCAAAGTTTCTCTCTCTTTTCCTTTTATTTTTCTCCTTTGGCAAGCATCATGTGGTGAGGAAAGATCTAGGCACATATGTCCAGTTGAATATGGATAGCATGGGTTATTATTGTTGACATCACCCTTGAGGTGAATACGTTGGGAGGCGAAACTATAAGCCCCTATCTTTCTATGTGTCCGGTTGAGACGTTTTGCTCATGTGTACGCGGTGAGTGTTAGCAATCATAGAAGACTATATGATGGTTGAGTATAGGGACTTGCCTAAAGGCTCCGACACGTGACCCTTCCTGAAAAGATGATGAATTGTAGTTGAAAAGTTGACTGAGAACATAGTTTGTTGGTTTCTAATAGAGTTTATGCTTTATACTTCGACAGTGTGATGAATTGTTACTTATTCATGAGAAGTCTATGATAAAAGTTTTATGTTTAAGTTTGCTACCGTTATAATAATCCACATGATGCTTCTATGTCCGTATTTTGTTTTTATCGACACCTCTCTCTCAAAGCATGTGGACGTGTTTTTGATTTTGGTTTTCGCTTGAGGACAAGCGAGGTCTAAGCTTTGGGGAGTTGATACGTCCATTTTGCATCATGTTTACCTATTGTAATTTATAATGTTTTTATGCATAATAACGCTTTTTGGAGTAATTCTAATGCCTTCTCTCATAATATGCAAAGTACACACAAAGAGGGAGAATTTCGGCAGGTGGAAATCTGGACCTGAAAAAGCTACGTCAGGCCACCCATTATGCACAACTCCAAATGAGCTGAAACTTCACGGGGAATTTTTATGGAATATATGAGAAATATTGGAGCCAATAAGTACCAGAGGGGGCTCACCAGGTGGGCACAACCCACTTGGGCGCGCCAGGGAGCCCAGGCGTGCCCTGGTGGGTTGTGCTCCCCTCGGCCCACCTTCGGTGCCCATCTTCTGGTATATAAGTCATTTTGACCTAGAAAAAATAAGGAGAGGACTTTCGGGACGGAGCGCCGCACTCTCGAGGCGGAACTTGTGTAGGAGCACTTTTGCCCTCCGGCGGAGCGATTCCGCCGGGGGAACTTCCCTCCTGGAGGGGGAATTCATCGTCATCATCATCACCAACAACTCTTCCATCTTGGGGAGTTCAATCTCCATCAACATATTCAACAGCACCATCTCCTCTCAAACCCTAGTTCATCTCTTGTGTTCAATCTTTGTACCGGAACTATAGATTGGTGCTTGTGGGTGACTAGTAGTGTTGATTACATCTTGTAGTTTATTACTATATGGTTTATTTGGTGGAAGACTATATGTTCAGATCCAATATTCTATTTAATACCCCTCCGATCTTGAGCATGATTATCATTTGTGAGTAGTTACTTTTGTTCTTGAGGTCACGGGAAAAATCATGTTGCAAGTAATCATGTGAACTTGATATGTGTTCTATATTTTTATAGTATGAATGTTGTGATTCCCTTAGCGGTGTCATGTGAACGTCGACTACATGACACTTCACTATATTTGGGCCTAAGGGAATGCATTGTGGAGAAGTTATTAGATGATGGGTTGCGAGAGTGACAGAAGCTTAAACCCTAGTTTACGCACTATTCCGTAAGGGACCGATTGGATCCAAAAGTTTAATGCTATGGTTAAAATTTATTCTTAATACTTTTCTCGTAGTTGCGGATGCTTGCGAGGGGGTTAATCATAAGTAGGAGGCTTGTTCAAGTAAGAACAGCACCTAAGCACCGGTCCACCCACATATCAAATTATCAAAGTAGCGAACATGAATTAAACCAACATGATGAATGTGACTAGATGAAAATCCCGTGTACCCTCAAGAACGCTTTGCTTATCATAAGAGACTGTTTTGGCATGTCCTTTGCCTCAAAAGGATCGGGCTATCTTGCTGCACTTTTGTTACCATTACCGTTACTTGCTCGTTACAAATTATCTTGCTATCAAACTACTCCGCTACTTACAATTTCAGCACTTGCATACATTACCTTACTGAAAACTACTTGTCATTTCCTTCTGCTCCTTGTTGGGTTCGACACTCTTACTTATCGAAAAGGGCTACAATTGATCCCCTATACTTGTGGGTCATCACCGAGCTTGTCGCTCTGTCGTGAGTCTTCAGGTCTTCTCCCGAACCTTGTACGACCTGTTCAGGTCCAGAAAAAATTAATCCAAAGTTTTTTCTCCGTTTGGACTCCATTTGATATTGATTTCCTGAAAAGCCAAAAACAGGCAAAAAAACAGCAACTGGCATTGGGCACTAGGTTAATAGGTTAGTCCCAAAAATGATATATATAATTGCACATAAAACATCCAAGATTGATACTATAATAGCATGGAACAATCAAAAATTATAGATACGTTGGAGACGTATCAAGCATCCCCAAGCTTAATTCCTGCTCGTCCTCGAGAAGGTAAATGATAAAAACAGAATTTTTGATGTGGAATGCTACCTATCATATTCATCATATAATATGTTCTTTTGTGGCACTGATATTTGGACTTGAGTGATTCAAAGCAATAGTCTACAGTTTGACATGAAACCATAAATACTCAAGTATACCAACAAGCAACCATCTCTTTCAAAATATCAATGCTAAAGAGAGTTATCCCTAGCCCATTATGCTTAGTCATTCATCCATTCATGAAACACACTCAATGTTAGCTACAGCCAATGCACAAGTATGACAATAGCGCTCCCAAATTGGTGCTTTTTAAGAGAAGATGGAGACTCAAATAAAAATACAAATTGTATAAAATTAAAATAGATAGGTCCTTCGTAGAGGGAAGTAGAGATTTGCAGACGTGCCAGAGCTCAAAGTTCAAATAGAGAGAAAATTATTTTGAGAGGCATGCTTTCCTTGTCAACGAAAACGACAAAGAATTCCCAATATCTTCCATGCTAGACACATTATAGGTGGTTCCCAAACAGAAAATAAAGTTTATTTCGTTTCCACCATTCTTTCACAATCCATGGCTAGTCGTATACACTGATGCCTTGCATACCAACACTTTCCAAAGAATTTATTATTATTGTTATATTTTTTTCATTTCGGGACTGGGCATCCCTATTACCTTGCCACTTTCTCGTGCAATGACAAGTGAATAAACACTCATCGTGAGAATAACCCGCCTAGCATGGAAAATATTGGGCACCCCCCACCGCTTCATGAGTGGTACAGACACACAAAACAGATTTTTTTATGGAATGATTAGAGTTGGCACATGCAAATTTACGAAACGGCATGTAAGTACCGCCTATAGGTAGGTATGGTGGACTCATTTGGCACAACTTTGAGGTCAAGGAATTGGATGCACAAGTAGTATTTCCGCTTAGTACAAATGAAGGCTAGCAAATAGATTGAGAAGCAACCAACCAAAAAACGAAAACGGTCATAAACATGCATTGAACATAACTAAGACTGAATAATGCACCATAAGTAGGATGTAACTTCATTGCATAACTATTGACTTTTACGTGCATGCATAGAGAATCACAAACCTTAACACCAATATTCTTACTAAAGCACAATTACTCACTAGCATAACTCACATATTATCATCTCCATATCGCAAAACTATTGCAAGGAATCAAACTTATCATATCCAATGATCTGTATGAAAGTTTTTATTATATCCTTCTTGAATATTCATCACTTTGGGACCAATTTCATTCTTGTGAAAATTACCATTACTATTTTCAACTCTCAAAAAGATATAAGTGAAGCATGAGAGTTCATCTATTTCTTCAAAATATAATCACCGCCGTGCTAAACAAGATATAAGTGAAGTACTAGAGCAACTTCCTAGCTCAAAAGATTTAAGTGAAGCACATAGAGTATTATAACAAAACACGAAAAATGTGTGTCCCTCTCAAAAAGGTGTGTCCAGCAAAGATGATTGTGACAAACTAAAAAGCAAACAAAGCAAAGACTCATATAATAAACGACGCCCCAAGCAAAACTCATATCATGTGATGAATAAAAATATAGCTCCAAGTAAAATTACCGATAGTTGGTAGAAGAAAGATGGGATGCCTTCCGGGGCATCGCCAAGCTTAAATGCTTGGGAGTCCTTGAATATTGCCTTGGGGTGCCTCGGGCATCCCCAAGCTTAGGCTCTTGCCACTCCTTGTTCCCTCATCCATCGTGATCTCACCCAAAACGTGAAAACTACAATCACACAAAACTTAACAAAACCTTCGTGAGATCCATTAGTATAATAAAACAAATTAGTAATTTTATATTGTTGCAAACCCATTCATATTTTATTTTTGCATTATACCTACTGTATTCTAACTTCTTCATGGTTTATACCCCCCGATACAATCAATAGTTCCATCAAAACAAGCAAAACAATGCATCAAAAACAATACAGTCTGTAGTAATCTGAACATTAACTATACTTATGTAACTCCAAAAATTCTAAAAAAAATAGGACAAGGGGGGAATTTGTATATCAATCATGTGTAAAAAATTCAGAATTTTATCGCACTCCGGCAAATTTAGATAATTCTACTACTGGACGCAAAAGTTTCTGTTTTTGCACAGAATCAAAGCAACTATCATCCAAATCATCCCAAAGGCTTTACTTGGCACAAATACTAACTAAAACACAACCATAACAGTAGCATAATTGTGTGCACACAAAAAAAACAGGAAAGATAATCATTGGGTTGTCTCCCAACAAGCTCTTTCTTTATAGCCATTAAGATAGGCTTAAGATTATATTGATGCTCCCATAAAAGATAATATTGAAACACAAAGAGAGCATTAGGTAGCATGTGAAGAACACATTTAAGTCTAACATACTTTCTATGCATAGGCATTTTAAAAGCAAACAAATTATCAATGCAAGCAGAAACTAGCATATGGAAGGAAGAAGAAAGAAACAATAGCAATCTTAACATAACGACGGGTAATTTAGTAACATGAAAATTTCTACAACCATATGTTCCTCTCTCATAATAATTACATGTAGGATCATAATCAAATTCAACAATATAGCTATCATATAAAACTAACTCTTCATGATCCATATGCATAAAAGTTTTATAATCTTCCAAGATAGTGGGATTAACATCAACTAAAGTCATGACCTCTCCAAACCCACTTTTATCAAAAAAAATCATAAGATTGAACACTCTCCAAATTTGTGGGATTATTTTTACCTAAAGTCAACACTCTTCCAAACCCACTTTCAATATTATTGCAAACAATATTATCAATGGCATATTCATCATGAGGCTTAAATAAATTTTCAAGATCATAAGAAACATTATCACCCCAATCAGGATCATTGCAATAAGTAGTGGACATAACAAAATTATCATCCCCAAGCTTGTAGTTTTGCATACTATTAACATAATTGACATTAATAGAATTTATAATAACATCATTGCAATCATGTTTTTGATTCAAGGAACTATCATGAATCACTTTATAAATTTCTTTGTTTAACACTTCATCACATTTTCAGATTCATGATTTTCAAGACAAACTTCATAAATATAATCAAGTGTACTCAACTCACTAGCAACTGGTTCATCATAATTGGATCTTTTAAAAAGACCAGTAAACAATGCTCGTGCGTTGCAACGGAAAAAAATAACATCACAACCCATCACCGCACACAGAATTTGCTTCATCCACTTGAACACGGTAACCAATCCGTCTCGTAGTTATCCTTCTTCCCGCTGTTGTTGACATAGGCCGTTCACCTAGTCGCAACATGGTCAATCTCAAGGCGATGAACTCACCCACCACACTGTCATTGAACCACACCGGCACAAGAGAACATTTTTTATAACTTTAAAACCTAATCTTATCGAGCTGGACCGTGAGGGCCGCCTTCCACGAATTGCTTCCTAATGTTCGTGATTGTCACATACTGAAAATTTTCTCACAACCAATATTTGTTAATTTGGTAAAATTTGTATAATATCAACCTTCAAATTTGGAGTATAGTAAATGAAAAAAAGATGAACCATAATTGTTTGCAACAGAAATCTAAATTGTTAACAAATCACCTAATGATATACACATTTCCATCTATAAATCTTCAATACACATTACTACAAAAAAGATCATCTGCCCATTACGAACGAACTGAGATTTATCAGGAAACCACTCAGCAGTGTAGTACAATTTGTTCACATTGACAACAATATTCTCCGATTTGCTCTTGAGAATTAAGAACGATACTAATACAAAACTTAGTTTTGACATCCACATTATACATCTATGCACGCAGATGAAGCCAATGGTAGTGATACAAATAAAAAAGCGGCTAATCAATCGGCGTGACTACCGCTCGCCAAAGTACGGCTCGCACGCAAAGCAGCCTCACCTTTCTTGGATATGGCATCAAGTTCATGATAGATTCCTACGAACTGCACGACAAACCCAAAAACTGCATAGATGTTTCTTTTGTGAAATAAACGATAGATGCGATCATGAGAAGATGCGCTACTAAACTGAACCGATAAATAAAGACGATTTAAGCCCGTGCATTGCAATGGGATAAAATGATGGGATGCAGAACCAGCTCTATCATAGGATTGAGTGTTCAGGGTGCAGAAGCGCCTAGGGTTGAATGCTCTTAGGGAAGGGCGGTAGCAGCAGAGCATTTGAGCTAGTTGAGACCAGTGCGTGTGTGTGTTTTTACATTTTCCTGATAGTATATTTGTATTTTCAATAGTAACTTATTGGTATTTCTGGTGCAAGCAATAAATAAGCAGTTGCAAGCACACCAAATACATACATTAATCCACTACTCAATACATACTGGATCATTGTGCTAAAGTTTGTTTCTACTACAGAGTTTACATCTTTTTTAGATGATACAAAGCACAGCACGTGCTCTCAGGCGAGAGCATAGAGCATTAGTATTGGTGTGCATATGACACAGTTACACGGCAAGGCAACAGACTTAAGCATTAGTAGTGGTGTGGATACTACACAATCACAAAATGTAGTACTGCAAGCCAGCGCACGTGTATGTTTACTGATAGAATGCCAAACATATGCATCTCCATTGGGCATTTGTGCTAGTAAAGAGAGAAAAAGGGAAACTGAATTAGCTTACTCTTAACATTTAACACTGAAAATAAGAGGGAAAACAAAGGCGTGTGTAAAAAAAGAGGGAAAACTGAGACACCAGTAACCACCTCATTGATGACGTTAATTATACCTGAGAAACCATTTATCCATCACATCTCCAGAATCTGCAAAGGACCCTCGTGCAGGAGCAAGGGAATCAAGCTCATCGAAGAAAATTACTCATGGGCATGCTGATCTAGCCTGAAATGGATAGTGAAAACTGAAACCCAAGTATATGTGCATATTTCATGGCAATTACATACATGGCTTGTGCAGATGGATATACCTTCTCAAAGATGTCCCTGATATTCCTCTCTGACTCTCCAACATACATGTTTATCAGTTCTGGACTTTTTATGCTAAGAAAGTTTAATGAGCACTCAGTTGCTACTGCTTTCACAAGTAATGTCTAAAAATTCAAAAGAAAACATCCTAGTTAGCATGTATTATCTTGTTGCTGGATACAACTAACTTTTGAGAAATGGGAATGAAAACTCAATTAAGACAAAGTATAAAAGTCAGTACACCTACCTTCCCAGTGCCTGGAGGTCCATATAGCAGGACACCTGATCGTTTAAGCAATTTAGAGCAGTACAACTGATATACAAACATAAGGTTGCACTTGTAGAACTTATTTTCTTTGGACCTGGGAGTCAATAAGTCAGTAATAGATGACAAAATAGATTTATTTAGGTAGTTGTGAAATATATTTTTCAGCTCCAATGATATCAATGGAGATGTCATATTTCAAATAAATAATGGACATGATATTCTACAGTGATAATGAAGATGTCATATTATAAATAATCGCATGATATTCTACAGTAACAATGGAGATATCATATTTCAAACAAATAATGGATACGATATTCTACAACTGCCAAATATCAGGACAGAACCCAAGAGAATTCATGATTATCCTCACCAAAAGATCATTCTAGACTGAATACATGTGCTACATACCTCGTTTGACTATATAATTTTGTCGACAATAGAATACATCAGAGTAACAAATTAAAACTTGATCGCAAATTTCCCCATGATCTTCCACTTTTATTTGTCCATGAACTTATATTCACCAATAATAACATGCAATATTTTCAATCACCGAACCTATCTACCCAAATATGTATCTTTTAGACCAGACCAGAGAATTGTTCAAATTCTTGTTGAAATCGAGCTAGCTTTAGTAAAATTCCTTCGCCCCAAAGAATCACGCATGGAAAAACCAACACAAGTAAAGAAGGTAATTGTGTAGCTTACATTGAGCTTCCAACTTTGATCACTGGTAGCTACAGAGTAAGTACAGAACAAGCTAACGCATTGTCCAGTTAGCATGCAACTGACTCCAACACACAAGTAGAATTAATTACCCCAGCGCCTGCCGCCGAAGGCACTGCCCCTGCGAGCCGCTGCATCCCATCTCGCTGACCATCGTATCCAGCCTCCATTGCGCATGGCAGCCGCAACACTTCTGTCTCCTCCTGGTCCGAGCATGCCCACAACCCGTACAAGCAGCTATTCCCCAACCTCCTTGCATATTCCCCGTCGAAATCAATGACCGTCGAAGAGGAGTGAGGCAAGGCGGGGAGGCCTAGAACAGAGGAAGGCGAGGGGTGCGCGCGCAGGTTTCTCATTGATGCATGGCATCAGCAAAACGTCCAGCCTGCATCCTGCGACACCACATCACACTATAGTATGCCCTTTATTCCTTTGGTTAAGTTTGACAGTGTTGTTTCCATCTTTTGTACACCAGTGTGTGAACCATACTACCGATACTAGGACATATATCAAGTGCCTTATCAGAAGAAGAAAAAACTACTGTAGCTTACACGCTTGATCAAGGCAAGAACATCTGTTATATCAGCTTCATCGCATAGCCTAGCAGAACAGAACAGAAGGTAATCTTATGAAAATCAAGCTTATATTGCATGCCTCTTGCAAGGTTAGCTTTAGTACATACCTCAAATGGAAAACCTGCAGAAGAAGTTCCGGCGAAGTGTGGAGCACGTGCGGACGGCGGAAGGTGTTCCGGCAATGCATCAGAGGCGAGATTGGATGCTTCTAGGGCTGGTTAGGCAAATTAAAATGTGAAGGAAAGCTTCTTCCTGACTATAATACCGGGAACAAAGGTGACTGCATGCATCAGAAGGTCTCGTCAGCAACTGAGAAAAGCACGATGGCAGATCCTTCTCAAGGCATCATGGGGCTGGATCACAAAATCTTTACCACCAAAATTAAATGCACAGCAACGAAAAAAGTTAAATGCATTAACAGCTGTAAAAAAATCACAACAACCTATTAGCAGCACCATTTCAGTTGCTAAATGGTCACATCCATAAACAGACCCACCTATGCACTTACGGCCGAGTTGTTGAAATTTTAGGTCTGCTATAAATACCATCACTAAGGTTAAATAATACATATTAGAAACTACATGCATTTTAAGGGACACCACTCATGTCCTCTAGAATTTTCACCGTGTCCCAAGGAAACATTGTTCACCTCATGAGGAAACATTGGTTCAGCAAGAAGGAAAGAGCACAAAGAGCTATGAAAATTCACATCAAAGTAATTTGATCTCACAAGAGAAGTTGAACAAGCCAGTTAAGCATAGTGGCAAGCTCATGAATGTATCGCCCCATCTGCCTGCATGAGATGGGCTGCAGAAAATGAATTGATTGTATCATGGGATTGGAGCTACATCAACATACTGAAGATGTAAAGATAACTGGAAATATATATCAACCTATCATGAGTGTGAGAGAAGTGAAAAATAAGGAATTGATGGTAAAAATATCCACCGTTATAATTGTCATTTATAATCTTACTGCAAAAAGTACCAGGGTGAGCAATCAAAAAGAAAAATCATGCATACTAATAGGAAAATTGCAGAGCCATCATTAAACCTATATTTCTACTAATGTGAATAAAAAAGGGAAGAACAGTACCAATATTTTTTGCTGAAATTAATGAATGGATTGTCCCAATTTAACTTGAAGGATGAAACTTTCCAAGTTTGGATGCCCCAAAATTGTACAGAAACTAAATCAATAAAAATGGTCGTGCTAAAAGACATCATCTTTGAGAACTCCTTTATTCAAGGCAGCCTACTAGTTGTGCTTGAATTAGACCAGGTGATGGGCAGCAGCAACGTTTGCAGCCCATAATTGCTCACCTCATGGTTACTCACCTCCATGCAAGAACCAAGAACCAACACTTCTGTACATACTCATTACTCGGTACATATCCTATAACAAGTTAATGTTATGTCATTATAAAACTTGGTAGAGTCCAGTAATACTTGGATAGAAAAATAAATGCTCTGCAAGCATACAACTGAAGCAGAATACCTTATCAGACATGACTCTCTTTCTATTTCGCAGGTAAGTTGTGACAGAAATACAGTAGCCAAAAGTCAAACCCAAATAAGGTAATAATAAGTATGCTCCCCTCAGAAATACAACCTAAGCTCCTAAAGAAAAAGAAGAAACAATGGTCAGTCTCATGCAAGAAATTCTGAAGAAAAAGATGAGACATACTTTCTCGACCTTTGGAAACAAAGATGCAGAAAAAGGAGGGACATACTGTAATGCCCCAAGACCGACGCTTCAGAAGACTTCCATATTTTCGTGATCACCGTGTGTTTCTTTTGTGCTTGCTCTTTTATTTTTCATTGCATCATGTCATCATGTCATCATGTCATTTAATTTTTTTAAACTCAAATAAATAAATTGCATAGATTTTGATCTATTAAATCGAGGGAATTCACATGGTGATTTCTCTTTATAACATATCCTCCCAATATTAGGGAGCTATATTAAATATTTCATTAGTTTGGAATTCACCAGAACACACTTGCAAATATCCCAATGCCTTTGTTATCTTAATTCTTGGTCTCCAACCTTGCCATATATTCTTCATCATATTCCGGAGCTCCACCAAAAATCCGACATTTTTGGACCTTCCTTTTATCAATTCCTAGTTCAAACCCATTTGAATTAAATTCAAATGAGTTTGAATTTACATCTTTCAATCATGGCTTTTTCTATTTTCTCGGAACAAGCATATTTTTTGCGAGTTCAGGAAAATAATCCCCTTGCCCAAACTCTCCTCCTAGCCTTTCTTTTCTTCTCCTTTTTTTTGCTTTGCTAAGAGATTAGAGAGAGAGAGATGCAGCCAGCCCACCAGTCCGCAGCTCGGCCTAGCCCGCAGCGCCGGCCCACCTAAGCCCAACCGCACCTATAACCCTAGCCTGATCCCACCTTGCTCCCATCGATCTCCATCTCCTCTCATTCTCCCACACCGCCGCCACTCACACACACACACATGCATCGAGCTAGGGGAGGAGCCCCTCGATCCGCCCCTTCGGCCCCAACCCCGGATCCTGCAGCCCCGCGCTGTCCATCTCGTGAACCACGCCGCCCCATTGACCCGCCTCGTCCTCGCGTCTCCCTTTCCTCGTCCAGCACCCGAGCTCCTGGAGCCCGAACCGTCCCCGGGCGCCTCCTCCTTGCTGCTTCGTCTATCGCCGAGCAGGAGGTCCGCCGCCTCGACTCCTGGTCCGGCCGCTCCCTCCCCGACCTCCGGCCTTGTCCAGGCCATCCCTGTCGTCGCCTCTCCAGCCGCGTCGACCCACTGCCAGGCCCGTGCTCGACCCCAGCCTCCTCTGCTTCGCCTTCTCGCCGGAGATCGCGTCCCTGCCATCTTCTTCACCTCCTGCCCGAGACCCACATTCGGCCTCGCCATGGTTCGCCTGCACCATCTCCGTCCGACAAGGACGTCGCCCCGCTGCCTTCTCTTGTCGTGACCAGGATCCCCCTCCTCGCGCCTCTGGTCACCTCGCCACCCCTTCACCCGTCTTGTGCCCGCGTCCGCGCAACACCATCTCTGCCGCCTCTACGCACCTCCGGTGACCTCCCGAGGCAGGGCCTTGACAAGTCCCTCGATGCCCCTCCAGATGTGTCAATGCCCCTGTTTGACCCATGTACAACTACACGGTGATGCGCCAAGTACCCCCTCGGATTGTCAAGTTCGACTACACGGAACCGCCAAGTACCACTACGATTGCCGTGTACATCTACGGACGCCAAGACCGGAACAACAAGTACCCCGACAACGTGTGTAACTCTATCGTCGACCCCGTGGACGTCAAGTTCCTCGCCGTGACCCCGATCCTCTACGGAGTGTGTACGACTACGAAACGTGAACCACTACTTCCACTACCGTCGCCGTGTGCCACTACTTCCACGACGACCGTCCCGAGAACGTCTACTTCCTCTACATCGCACCGACGCGTTCCGCCCCGAATGCACGCTTCAAAGGTATAACCAACGAGACGACCACCCGTGGATCGAATGCTTTGTTGTATAAGATGCTCGCATTTGCACCGTGTCCCAGTTGTCGCTTGCGCGTTCCTTGTTTCCATGCCACCGACATGTGGGACACCCGGTAATCAGGATCACCCCACAATCTTTTGCATGTTTCGCACATCCGCACACTTGCTCTTTTGCACCGGTATCTCAATGAGTTATCGGATCATCGGAATGTTGCCATGGCACCATTTTCATTGTCGTTGCCGTGGCACCCCTTTCGTTCCGCCACGGTAACAAATGCTTCATAACATGCTCATGTCAACATTTTCATAAAAATTGCATAAACTTGTATATGTCATCCGCATCATGATAACAACATTTAAAATGTTTCAAATTGTTGTTTGCTTTAAAACTGCTAATTGATATGTGGGGATTTATCGGAATTGTTGTTTGATGTTTCCGGCCTCATTTAAATTGCCTAAAATGTGTAGTTTACTTATGCCTCACCTCTTGCCATGTTAATCAACATTTAATATTGTTGGGTACATAAATGAGAGAGAACTAAATAATTGATGTGGTGTTTCGTCAATATGCAACTCGTTGCATATTGAGCTTCACTTAATTTTTAGTATTGTTTGTGCACTTTGCCATGCCATGCCTCATTAAACCGGACATGCATCATACTTGATTGTGCATCATGCCATGTTTCTGTGATGGTTGTTTACCATGTTGTTTCCTTCTTTCCGGTGTTGCTTCTTCGGGTTAGTTCCGATAACGTCGCGTTTGTGAGGATTTGTTCAACTTTGTCCGTTTGTCTTCTTCATGGACTCGTTCTTCTTCCTAGCGGGATCTCAGGCAAGATGACCATACCCTCGAAATCACTTCTATCTTTGCTTTGCTAGTTGTTCACTCTATCGCTATGCTTGCGCTACCTACCACTTGCTATATCATGCCTCCCATATTGCCATGTCAAGCCTCTAACCATCCTTTCCTAGCAAACCGTTGTTTGGCTATGGTTCCGCTTTTGCTCAGCCCCTCTTATAGCGTTGTTAGTTGCAGGTGAAGTTGAAGTTGGTTCCATGTTGGAACATGGATATGTTGGGATATCACAATATCTCTTATTTAATTAATGCATCTATATATTTGGTAAAGGGTGGAAGGCTCGGCCTTATGCCTGGTGTTTTGTTCCACTCTTGCCGCCCTAGTTTCCGTCATACCGGTGTTATGTTCCTTGATTTTTCGTTCCTTACGCGGTTGGGTGATTTATGGGACCCCCTTGACAGTTCGCTTTGAATAAAACTCCTCCAGCAAGGCCCAACCTTGGTTTTAACATTTGCCACCTAAGCCTTTTCCCTTGGGTTCTACAGACTCAAGGGTCATCTTTATTTTACCCCCCGCCCCGGAGCCAGTGCTCCTTCGAGTGTTGGCCTGAACCGAGCAGCCTGTGGGGCCACCTCGGGGAAACTCGAGGCCTGGTTTTACTCGTAGCTTGACTTATACGGTGTGCCCTGAGAACGAGATATGTGCAGCTCCTATCAGGATTTGTCGGCACATTGGGCGGCTTTGCTGGTCTTGTTTTACCATTGTCGAAATGTCTTGTAAACCGGGATTCCGAGACTGATCGGGTCTTCCCGGGAGAAGGAATATCCTTCGTTGACCGTGAGAGCTTATAATGGGCTAAGTTGGGACACCCCTGCAGGGTATTATCTTTCGAAAGCCGTGCCCGCGGTTATGTGGCAGATGGGAATTTGTTAATATCCGGTTGTAGAGAACTTGACACTCGACTTAATTAAAATACATCAACCGCGTGTGTAGCTGTGATGGTCTCTTTTCGGCGGAGTCCGGGAAGTGAACACGGCTTTTGGGTTATGTTTGACATAAGTAGGAGTTCAGGATCACTTCTTGATCATTACTAGTTGACGACCGTTCCGTTGCTCCTCTTCTCGCTCTTATTTGCGTATGTTAGCCACCATATGTGCTTAGTGCTTGCTGCAGCTCCACCTCACTACCTTCTCCTACCCATAAGCTTAAATAGTCTTGATCTCGCGGGTGTGAGATTGCTGAGTCCTCGTGTGTAACACCCCGGATGTAACTTGCCATATGTGTAACTCCGACTCTTGCCATTTTCGGCTATGTGTTATGATATTCTCTCCGTGGTCAGGTTTTGTTTGTCGTTTTGCATTTTGTTCATGTCATGCATCTCATATCATGTCATCATGTGCATTGCATTTGCATACGTGTTCGTCTCTTGCATCCGAGCATTTTCCCCGTTGTCCGTTTTGCAATCCGGCGCTCCCATCTCCTCCGGCGCTCCCCTCTTGTTTTCTTTCGTGAGCGGGTGTCAAACATTCTCGGAATGGACCGAGGCTTGTCAAGTGGCCCTAGTATACCACCGGGAGACCACCGGTCAAGTTTCGTTCCATTTTGAGGTCGTTTGGTACTCCAACGGTTAACCGGGTAACCGCAGATGCCTTCTGTGTGTTGCAGCAAAAACCCCTCAAAACCAGCCCAAAACTCCTCTAACTCTCTTACATGCTGTAGGTCGTTCGATCACGATCGTGTAGGCGAAAACCGCACCTCATTTGGACTCTCCTAGCTCCCTCTAGCTATATAAATGCATCCCCTCCCGTATACAATCGCATATGAAACCCTAGCCAAACTTCCCCCGCCGCCACCGGACACCTCCCCGCCGCTGCGCCCAGCAAATCGGGGGCCACCACATCAGCGCCCGGCCGCCTCCACCGCGCCGGCCTGCCCGGCCCGCCGCAAGCCCTCCCGGCCCGTACGCCGCCGCTGCCCCGCGGGAGCCCGAGCGTCGACGCCTTCCGCCCGCGCGCCGCCGCTGCCTCCCTTCGCCGCCGCCGCCGCGCGCCTCGCCGCCGCTGCCATGCGCCTGCCGCCGCCGTTCCGTGCGCCGCCGCGTCCACCGGCGCCCGAGCCCCGCCGCCCTCTTCCTCCTCCGACCGGCCTCCTCCACCTCCTCCCCGAGCCGGCGCCCGCCGCCCCGACCTCTCCTCCGGCCTCCTTCCGCCGCCGTCCGCTTGCTCCGGCGAGCTTCGGCCCGAGCCCGAGCTCGTCCCGGCCAGATCCAATCGAGCATCGAGATGGTTGACTTTTCTTTCCCCCTCCGAAATCTTCTGTCATAAATATTTTGCAGTATGTGCACCTGTTCTTAGCATCATAACTCTCTGCATATAGCTTCGTTTCGCGTGTGTAATATATCGAAATGTTCGTCTCGTGATGATCTACATTTTGTTCAATTGCACCATGTTCATTTGAGTCCATCTTGATGCCCAAATCTCTGATGCAAGAGTGCTAGTTGCTGTTGTCTGCTGTTACTTAGCAGAACTTGGAGATTTGTTATTTTTGTATCTTTTAATCTGTGCATCTTATGAGTAGGAGCTCTACATGTGTTTTGTTGCATGCCATGCCATCTTTCCAGTGGTGTATACCATGTATTTTTGTGATCTCTGTGGTGACTAGCACAAGCATGCAAACTAGGCTCCGTAATGTTTCTGATTTCAGAGAGTATTTTCTCCAAGTCCTTGTCTGCTGTTATTTTGTTGCCATGTAAACTTGATGCTGCAGAGAGATACATGCATATTTTAGAGATGTTCAGTCAGGATGTTTTGTAGATATTATTGTAATTGATCCATTCCTGCCCTTGTTTGCAATTATGGAGTGCCATAGCATGACTCAATCTTGCTCTACTTTTGCTATAACATATTTCTAGCAGATTCTTAACATGATATGCAATTTTGCCAAGCTTGTTCTAGTTGTCTCATACATGCTATGTATTTCTCTTGCCATGGATAGATTCATAAACATGCCATCTTGCTGTAGGCATGCTTTTGTTGTCATGCATTGCTTTGTGGTGAGTGCATCAAGCTCACCAAGGTGCCTTCATATTATTGTTTCTGCCATGCTCTGTTTTTCTGCTAAGTCTGAAACCTGTTAACGAAACTTGCTATGTTTACATGGTTGCCATCATTTCTTGTGGTCCTTTTTGTCTTATGATCAGTAAGGGACTTTTGTCATATGCATGTAGTACAACACTGCCATGCCTTGTTTTGCCATGTTAAGTTCCTGTAGCATGTTGATTTCGTGCTCTGAACGTTGCTACCTGATGCTGTTTTCTGCCATGTCCAGTAATTTCACTAAGTCTGTAAACCTGTTATCTTTTGCACTTTTGCCATGCTTGTTTGAGCTTGTTATGTTGTGATCTAGCCGTAACTCGATGTTCATCTTTTGTCAAGCATCTCCTGTAGATTATTGCCATATGCTTTGTTGCTACTTTGGAGAGCTTTAGCATTGTTACTTGTTGCATTTTAAGTGCTATCATGCTGTTAATCGCAGATTCGTGTCATTCTTGTTTTGCTTGCCATTTGCAAACCGTGCATCCGTTTCCGGTGATCTTTATATCGATTTCAACCGAAATCATCTCATCTTTCCAGTGGCATGCTTGGTTTGTCAAGTTACTGCCTTGTTCATCATTTTCCTTCCGGAGCACGCATACGCATCGCACATCATATCTTGCATATCATTCATGTTTTGCATCATGTTGCTTGTTGCATTTCTCGTGATTGATTGTGGTTCCGTTGCTTGTGTTCTTGTTGGGTAGAGCCGGGAGACGAGTTCGTGAACGAGGAACATGTTGAGTACGCTTACGAGGATCAAGCTCTCGACAACTCTGAGAACCTTGCAGGCAAGATGACCACCCCTCGAAATCACTTCTATCTTTGCTTTGCTAGTTGTTCGCTCTATTGCCATGCTGCGCTACCTACCACTTGCTTTATCATGTCTCCCATATTGCCATGTCAGCCTCTAACCATCCTTTCCTAGCTAACCGTTGTTTGGCTAAGTTACCGCTTTTGCTCAGCCCTTCTTATAGCGTTGCTAGTTGCAGGTGAAGTTGAAATTTGTTCCATGTCGGAACATGGATATGTTGGGATATCACAATATCTCTTATTAAATTAATGCATCTATATATATTTGGTAAAGGGTGGAAGGCTCGGCCTTATGCCTGGTGTTTTGTTCCACTCTTGCCGCCCTAGTTTCTATCATACCGGTATTATGTTCCTTGAGTTTGCGTTCCTTACGCGGTTGGGTGATTTATGGGACCCCCTTGATAGTTCGCCTTGAATAAAACTCCTCCAGCAAGGCCCAACCTTGGTTTTACCATTTGCCACCTAAGCCTTTCCCCCGGGTTTTCGCGAGCCCGAGGGTCATCTTATTTTAACCCCCCCGGGCCAGTGCTCCTTCGAGTGTTGGTCTGAACTGAGTAGACTGCGGGGCCCCCTCTTGGAAACTTGAGGTCTGGTTTTACTCGTAGGATGTCTCATCCGGTGTGCCCTGAGAACGAGATATGTGCAGCTCCTATCGGGATTTGTCGGCACATTCGGGTGGCTTTGCTGGTCTTGTTTTACCATTGTCGAAATGTCTTGTAAACCGGGATTCCGAGACTGATCGGGTCTTTCCGGGAGAAGGTTTATCCTTCGTTGACCATGAGAGCTTATGATGGGCTAAGTTGGGACACCCCTGCAGGGTATTATCTTTCGAAAGCCATGCCCGCGGTTATGAGGCAGATGGGAATTTGTTAATGTCCGGTTGTAGAGAACTTGTCACTTGACCCAATTAAAATACATCAACTGCGTGTGTAGCCGTGATGGTCTCTTCTCAGCGGAGTCTGGGAAGTGAACACGGTCTGTGTTATGTATGACGTAAGTAGGAGTTCAGGATCACTTCTTGGTCATTGCTAGATGACGACCGCTCCGTTGCTTCTCTTCTCGCTCTCTCTTGCGTATGTTAGCCACCATATATGCTTATTGCCGCTGCAGCTCCACCTCATGACACCTCCCTTTCCTATAAGCTTAAATAGTCTTGATCTCGCGGGTGTGAGATTGCTGAGTCCCCGTGACTCACAAATTCTACCTAAACAATTGCAGGTGCCGACGATGCTAGTGCAGATGATGGGGTCGATCTCAAGTGGGAGTTCGACGAGGAACGTGGTCGTTACTATGTGTCTTTTCCTGATGATCAGCAGTGGAGCCCAGTTGGGACGATCGGGGATCTAGCATTTGGGGTTGTCTTATTTTCATTTGGATCTTGACCGTAGTCGGTCTATATGTTTGTATTTTGGATGATGTATGATTATATTTATGTATTGTGTGAAGTGGCGATTGTAAGCCAACTCTTTATCCCATTCTCGTTCATTACATGGGATTGTGTGAAGATGACCCTTCTTGCGACAAAACCACAATGCGGTTATGCCTCTAAGTCGTGCCTCGACACGTGGGAGATATAGCCGCATTGTGGGCGTTACAAGTTGGTAATCAGAGCCATCCCTGACTTAGGAGCCCCCTGCTTGATCGAATCGCTGGCGTTGTTGAGTCTAGAACAAAAATGTTTTGAGTCTTAGGATTATATATATCGGAGAGTAGGATTCTTTTCACTCCTCAGTCCCTTCGTCGCTCTGGTGAGGTCTCCTGACGTAGAAGTTTTGACTATTCTCTCCTCAAATTTCACTAAAAAAAATTTAGGATCACGCGGGTATCTTGGAATCGTTCCGATGGTTTTGTGACGAGAACATTGTTCTTGGTGCCTCCTGACATTTAGGGGTTGTGGCAGTGTCCCGGGGAGTTGAGCTCCGAGGTGTTGTCGTCACAATTTTATCGTTGCAGTTCTGGAATACCTGAGTTTCGCCGACATCGAAATCTCTTTTATGCAGTTGTTGGTGAGATCACCTCGACGCCACCCAGTACTGGGGCGGGAGTTCGGGAGTATTGCCATAACTAGTATAACGGATGCTTTTTGAATACACGATTTCCGAAGGTTTCTTGGTTATGTGTTGACGGATGGATACAGCTGGATCTAGGGATTGTTAGTTTGGGTGATATATTTTGTGTCCCCTGTATCCCCAACACCTGATTGCATAACCAGAAAGTTTCGGGAGTTTATAAGTGGGAATTCAAGTAGCTCTTAGGATATCTTTCCGACAGACGCATGATATGAGATTCGGGTTCGACGTCTAGTGGTCCGCCTGTACACGGTTGGTTTTACAGTGGTCTCGTAGTGTCTTAAAGAGTCCTTGGCTATGCCGACTCGGGGACGCTTCGTATGTCATGTGCACAGCCTTGTACATGATGGTGCTGTACGATCGAGCCCGTGTGGGCCCCACCACGAAAACTTCGGACGAAATCTCTATCATATGTTTGTTCCGGCTTATTCTGCAAGCCAATACTTTGTTTTGTTTTCAATTGTGGTATTCGAGTTGCTTCGAAGTCAAATGTTGATTCCATATCTTTTTCAAGTGGCTTCTCAACTTAATGGAAGTGTGATGATTTACTACGAAATTCATTCGTTCATCCTCGTTCGAATGTTTATTGTGAAGACTATATGTTGCAATTTCTATCCGTTGATTCTACTTATCTATTTGTCTATCAAGATGCTAACGGATGTCACCCTCTTCAGGATGGCTCCGCCAACGCGTCAGAATCCGAATCGCAATGAAGGGAGTCAGGCGAACCCTCCGCCACCACCTCCGCCTCCGGAGGCATGGCAAGCTATCATGGCAGCCACCAACGCCAATGCTCAGATGATTCTGCAACTCTTGCAAGAACGCACCCAAGGGCAAGGCAATCAAGGAAATCAAGGCCAAGGCAACAATCAGCCTCACTTCGCTACCCTCAACCAGTTTCTCGCAAATCAGCCCAAGTCTTTCAGCTACTGTGCCGAGGCCACGGATGCCGATGATTGGCTCGTGGACATCAACAAGCATTTTGAATGTAGCAATGTCAGGCCTGAGGACTATGTCAAGTTCGCTTCTTTTCAGCTCAAGGGCCAAGCTGCTGATTGGTTTCAGCAATACAAAGATTCCAGAGGAGGTCGTGTGATCACTTGGACTGACTTCTGTCGGGATTTCAAAGCGCACCACATTCCACAAAGTGTTGTTGAGAGCAAGCGTGAGGAGTTCCGCAATCTCAAGCAAGGCAACATGTCTGTGTATCAATACAACATCCAGTTTCAGAAACTTGCTCGCTTCGCTAAACAAGACGTTCCTGATGAAAAGAGCATGATCTATCACTTCAGAGGTGGCCTTAGAGAGGATCTGCAGTTAGCTCTCATTCTTGTTGAGCCTACTCAGTTTGATCAATTCTATAATATGGCACTGAAGCAAGAGGCTGCTCAGCTCAAGTGTGAGGCTTCTAAGAAGAGAGTCAGGGACGCAGTTTAGTCTTCTTCTTCCTCACTTGTGGCAGCTAAGCAACAGAAGTTCTGGTTGCCTCCTCCTCCTCCGTTTCGTCAGCCTTACCAGCAGAAGAACAAAGGTGGCCATGGTTCTTCCAACTCTTCCAACTCTGGCTATCAGAACAAGTCTCAGAATCAAGCTCCAAAGTCCAATGCGCCTTATCACCGTCCACTCTCAGAGGTGACTTGCAACAAGTGTCAGCAGAAAGGTCACTATGCTAACAAGTGCTTCAACCAAAGGCGTCTTCCGCCTCCTCCTCCTGTCAGATCTTCCAGCAATGCAGTGGTCAAGCATTATCCAAAGTCTGCAAAGGTGAACATGATGAATGCAGCTCAAGCGGAGGAATCTACTGATGTGATAATGGGTAATCTCTCAGTTAATGATATTCCTGCAAAAGTTTTATTTGATACTGGTGCATCGCATTCTTTCTTGTCATACCCATTTGCATCGAAGCACAATGTTGACACAGAGATTTTATCCAAAGTTATGCAAGTTGTTTCTCCAGGAAAGCTTTTGACTTCTAGTTTGGTTGCTCCCTATGTTTCCATCAAGATGGGGAACTATAAATTTCTGTCTTCTCCAGTTGTTCTTGGTGACTCGGATATTGATCTAATTCTCGGGATGGACTGGCTTTCTAAGCACAAGGCACAACTTGATTGTGCTGCCAGGGAAATTCAATTGGCACACTCTTCTGAGGATGTTATCATTTATGCCGCTCGTGATGAAACCATTCGGTTATTTTCTCTCAATGAGAAGGGCGAATTGAATGCCATCTCTCAAATTCCAGTCGTTTGTGAGTATCAAGATGTCTTTCCAGAAGAGCTTCCGGGTATGCCTCCTCACCGGCCAGTTGAGTTCGTTATCGATCTTGAGCCGGGCACTGAACCCGTTTGCAAGTGTCCATACAAGCTTGGACCCAAGGAGCTGAAGGAATTGAAGAAACAGCTCGATGAACAAGAGCTTCTGGGTTTGATCAGACCGAGTTCATCTCCATGGGGTTGTGGTGTCCTTTTTGTAAAGAAGAAGGATGGCACGGACCGACTTTGTGTCGACTACCGTCCATTGAACAAGAAGATAATCAAGAACAAGTATCCACTTCCCAACATCAATGAGCTATTCGAGCAACTCAAAGGTGCTAAAGTATTCTCCAAGCTTGACCTTCGTATGGGTTATCATCAGATTCGCATTCGTGAAGAAGATATTCCCAAGACAGCATTCAGAACAAGCTTTGGTTCTTATGAATATACTGTCGTGTCTTTCGGCCTTGTCAATGCTCCTCCAACTTTCTCTCGGATGATAAATTTCATCTTCAACCCCTATACCAATGAATTCGTCCTGGTGTATCTCGATGATATCTTGGTCTTCTCCAAGAATAAGAAAGATCATGCCAAACATTTGTGATTGGTGCTCGACAAGCTCAGAGAGTATCAATTCTATGCGAAGTTCTCCAAATGTGAGTTTTTTCTTGATGAAGTTCTTTACCTTGGTCACATCATCTCTGCCAAGGGCATCGCTGTTAACCCCGAGAAGGTGTCCGCAATCGTGAATTGGGAACCTCCTCAGAATGTCAAGCAGCTCCGCAGTTTTCTTGGTCTTGCAAGCTATTGCCAAAGATTCGTTGAGAATTTCTCCAAGATTGCAAAGCCTCTTTCCAACCTCCTCCAAAAGCATGTGAAGTATATCTGGTCTTCTGAGAGTGACGTTGCTTTCAACACTCTCAAAGAGAAACTTGTCACAGCTCCTGTCTTGACTCCTCCTGATGAATCCAAGCCATTTGAAGTTTTCTGTGATGCTTCTCTCCAAGGTCTCGGTGCTGTGTTAATGCAAGAGAAGAAAGTTGTGGCCTATACCTCTCGTCAGTTGAAGCCAAATGAGAAGAACTACCCCACTCACGATCTTGAGTTGGCGGCAGTTGTCCATGCATTAATAACGTGGAGACATCTCTTGTTGGGAAGACAAGTGGACATATTCATCGATCACAAGAGTCTCAAGTACATCTTCACTCAGCCCAACCTCAACCTCAGGCAGACTCGATGGGTCGAAATGATTCAAGAGTACAATCCGAGTATTGAATATACTCCAGGCAAGGCCAATGTCATTGCAGATGCTTTAAGCAGGAAGTCTTATTGCAACAGCTTAATTCTCAAGCCATTCCAACCGGATCTTTGTGAAGCTTTCCGCAAGCTGAATCTCCAAGTTGTTACTCAAGGCTTTCTTGCCAACCTCATAGTCTCTCCTACTTTGGAAGATCAAATTCGTGAGGCACAACTTCTTGATGCCATGGTGAAGAAGGTGAAACGTGGTATCGACAAGGGTCTTTCCAAATACAAGTGCTATCGCATTGATGACAGAGACATTTTATTCTTCGAGGACCGGATTGTGGTTCCTAAAGGTGATCTAAGGAAAGTCATTATGAACGAGGCACACAATTCTCTTCTTTCCATTCATCCTGAAAGTACGAAGATGTATCATGACCTCAAGCAGTCGTATTGGTGGACTCGAATGAAGCGAGAAATCGCTCAGTTCGTGAATGAATGTGATGTCTGTCAAGAGTGAAAGCAGAACACCAACGACCAGCTGGTCTCCTTCAACCTCTTGCTATCCTAGAGTGGAAGTTTGATCATATCAAAATGGACTTCGTTACTGGTTTTCCCAAGTCCAAGCGCGGAAATGATGCTATCTTCGTTGTCATCGACAAGCTTTCTAAAGTGGCCCATTTCCTTCCAATCAAAGAATCCATCACAGCAGCTCAGTTGGCAGAGCTATACACCTCCAGAATTGTCTCCTTGCACGGCATTCCACAATTGATTTCTTCAGATCGTGGAAGCATATTCACCTCTAAGTTCTGGGACTCCTTCCAGAAGGCCATGGGCACAAACATTCGCTTCAGCACAGCTTTCCATCCTCAAACTAGTGGCCAAGTCGAGCGAGTCAATCAAATTCTTGAAGATATGCTCAGGGCTTGTGTCATTTCCTTTGGCATGAAATGGGAAGATTGTCTTCCATACGCCGAATTCTCCTACAACAACAGCTTTCAAGCGAGTTCGGGCAAAGCCCCATTCAAGATCCTCTATGGCAGAAAGTGTCGTACTCCTCTCAATTGGTCAGAGACTGTTGAACGCCAACTTCTTGGCAATGACTTAATCACAGAGGCTGAACAAATGTGTAAAGTCATCCGTGATAATCTCAAAGCCGCGCAATCGCGCCAGAAGAGTTACTATGATAGTAAGCACTGTGATTTGGCTTTCGAGATCGGAGCCCATGTCTACCTCCGCGTCTCTCCAATGAAAGGCACTCGTCGCTTCGGTATCAAAGGGAAACTTGCCCCTCAATACGTGGGTCCTTTCAAGATCATTGGCAAAAGAGGCGACCTCGCCTATCAACTTGAGCTTCCTTCCAACTTCGCGAACGTGCACGATGTGTTCCATGTGTCACAGCTCCGCAAGTGCTTCAAGATGCCTGAGCGCACTATCAACTTCGAAGAGATTGACCTCCAAGAAGATATGTCTTATCATGAGCACCCCGTTGCTATTCTTGAAGAAACTGAGCGCAAGACTCGCAACAAGTCAATCAAATTCCTGAAAGTGAAGTGGTCGCACCATTCCGACCGAGAAGCCACCTGGGAACGCGAGGACCATCTCCGTTCCGAATATCCGGAGTTCTTTCAGTCCTAGATCTCGGGACGAGATCCTCTCGTAGTGGTGGAGTGTTGTAACACCCCGGATGTAACTTGCCATATGTGTAACTCCGACTCTTGACATTTTCGGCTATGTGTTATGATATTCTCTCCGTGGTTGGGTTTTGTTTGTCGTTTTGCATTTTGTTCATGTCATGCATCTCATATCATGTCATCATGTGCATTGCATTTGCATACGTGTTCGTCTCTTGCATCCGAGCATTTTCCCCGTTGTCCGTTTTGCAATCCGGCGCTCCCCTCTTGTTTTCTTTCGTGAGCGGGTGTCAAACATTCTCGGAATGGACTGAGGCTTGTCAAGTGGCCCTAGTATACCACCGGGAGACCACCGGTCAAGTTTCGTTCCATTTGGAGGTCGTTTGGTACTCCAACGGTTAACCGGGTAACCGCAGATGCCTTCTGTGTGTTGCAGCAAAACCCCCCTCAAAACCAGCCCAAAACTCCTCTAACTCTCTTCCATGCTGTAGGTCGTTCGACCATGATCGTGTGGGCGAAAACCGCACCTCATTTGGACTCTCCTAGCTCCCTCTAGCTATATAAATGCATCCCCTCCCGTATACAATCGCAGATGAAACCCTAGCCAAACTTCCCCCGCCGCCACCGGACACCTCCCCGCCGCCACCGAACACCTCCCCGCCGCCGCGCCCTGCGAATCAGGGGCCACCACGTCAGCGCCCAGCCGCCTCCACCGCGCCGGCCCGCCCGGCCCGCCGCGGGCCCTCCCGGCCCGTACGCCGCCGCTGCCCCGCGGGAGCCCGAGCGGCGCCGCCGCCTCCCTTCGCCGCCGCCGCCGTGCGCCTGCCGCCGCCGTGTCCGCCGGCGCCCGAGCCCCGCCGCCCTCTTCCTCCTCCGACCGGCCTCCTCCACCTCCTACCCGAGCCGGCGCCCGCCGCCCCGACCTCTCCTCCGGCCTCCTTCCGCCGCCGTCCGCTTGCTCCGGCGAGCTTCGGCCCGAGCCCGAGCTCGTCCCGGCCAGATCCAATCGAGCATCGAGACGGTTGACTTTTCTTTCCCCCTACGAAATCTTCTGTCATAAATATTTTGCAGTATGTGCACCTGTTCTTAGCATCATAACTCTCTGCATATAGCTCCATTTCACGCGTGTAATATATCGAAATGTTCGTCTCGTGATGCTCTACATTTTGTTCAATTGCACCATGTTCATTTGAGTCCATCTTGATGCCCAAATCTCTGATGCAAGAGTGCTAGTTGCTGTTGTCTGCTGTTACTTAGCAGAACTTGGAAATTTGTTATTTTTGTATATTTTAATCTGTGCATCTTATGAGTAGGAGCTCTACATGTGTTTTGTTGCATGCCATTCCATCTTTCCAGTGGTGTATACCATGTATTTTTGTGATCTCTGTGGTGACTAGCACAAGCATGCAAACTAGGCTCCGTAATGTTTCTGATTTTAGAGACTTAGTATTTTCTCTAAGTCCTTGTCTGCTGTTATTTTGTTGCCATATAAACTTGATGCTGCAGAGAGATACATGCATATTTTGGAGATGTTCAGTCAGGATGTTTTGTAGATACTGTTGTAATTGATCCATTCCTGCCCTTGTTTGCAATTATGGAGTGCCATAGCATAAACCAATCTTGCTCTAATTTTGCTATAAAATATTTCTGGCAGATTCTTAACATGATATGCAATTTTGCCAAACTTGTTCTAGTTGTCTCATACATGATATGTATTTGCTCTTGCCATGGATAGCTTCATAAACATGACATCTTGCTGTAGGTATGCTTTGTTTGTCATGCATTGCTTTGTGATGAGTGCATCAAGCTCACCAAGGTGCCTTCATATTATTGTTTCTGTCATGCTCTGTTTTTCTGCAAAGTCTGAAACCTGTTAACGAAACTTGCTATGTTTACATGGTTGCCATCATTTTTGTGGTCCTTTTTGGCTTATGATCAGTAAGAGACTTTTGTCATATGCATTTAGTAGAACACTGCCATGTCTTGTTGTGCCATGTTAAGTTCCTGTAGCATGTTGATTTCGTGCTCTGAACGTTGCTATCTGATGCTGTTTTCTGTCATGTCCAGTAATTTCACCAAGTTTGTGAACCTGTTATCTTTTGCACTTTTGCCATGCTTGTTTGAGCTTGTTATGTTGTGATCTAGCCATAGCTAAATGTTCATCTTTTGTCAAGCATCTCCTGTAGATTACTGCCATATGCTTTTTTGCTACGTTGGAGAGCTGTAGCATTGTTACTTATTGCATTTTAAGTGCTATCATGCTGTTAATCGCAGATTCGTGTCATTCTTGTTTTGCTTGCCATTTGCAAACCGTGCATCCGTTTCCGGTGATCTTTATATCGATTTCAACCGAAATCATCTCACATTTCCAGTGGCATGCTTGGTTTCTCAAGTTACTGCCTTGTTCATCATTTTCCTTCCGGATCACGCATACGCATCGCATATCATATCTTGCATATCATTCATGTTTTGCATCATGTTGCTTGTTGCATTTCTCGTGATTGATTGTGGTTCCGTTGCTTGTGTTCTTGTTGGGTAGAGCCGGGAGACGAGTTCGTGAACGAGGAACCTGTTGAGTACGCTTACGAGGATCAAGCTCTCGACAACTCTGAGAACCTTGCAGGCAAGATGACCACCCCTCGAAATCACTTCTATCTTTGCTTTGCTAGTTGTTCGCTCTATTGCCATGCTGCGCTACCTACCACTTGCTTTATCATGTCTCCCATATTGCCATGTCAGCCTCTAACCATCCTTTCCTAGCTAACCGTTGTTTGGCTAAGTTACCGCTTTTGCTCAGCCCTTCTTATAGCGTTGCTAGTTGTAGGTGAAGTTGAAGTTTATTCCATGTCGGAACATGGATATGTTGGGATATCACAATATCTCTTATTAAATTAATGCATCTATATATATTTGGTAAAGGATGGAAGGCTCGGCCTTATGCCTGGTGTTTTGTTCCACTCTTGCCGCCCTAGTTTCTGTCATACCGGTATTATGTTCCTTGAGTTTGCGTTCCTTACGCGGTTGGGTGATTTATGGGACTCCGTTGACAGTTCGCCTTGAATAAAACTCCTCCAGCAAGGCCCAACCTTGGTTTTACCATTTGCCACCTAAGCCTTTCCCCCGGGTTTTCGCGAACCCGAGGGTCATCTTATTTTAACCCCCCCGGGCCAGTGCTCCTTCGAGTGTTGGTCCGAACTGAGTAGACTGCGGGGCCCCCTCTTGGAAACTCGAGGTCTGGTTTTACTCGTAGGATATCTCATCCGGTGTGCCCTGAGAACGAGATATGTGCAGCTCCTATCAGGATTTGTCGGCGCATCGGGTGGCTTTGCTGGTCTTGTTTTACCATTGTCGAAATGTCTTGTAAACCGGGATTCCGAGACTGATTGGGTCTTTCCGGGAGAAGGTTTATCCTTCGTTGACCGTGAGAGCTTATGGTGGGCTAAGTTGGGACACCCCTGCAGGGTATTATCTTTCGAAAGCCGTGCCCGCGGTTATGAGGCAGATGGGAATTTGTTAATGTCCGGTTGTAGAGAACTTGTCACTTGACCCAATTAAAATACATCAACTGTGTGTGTAGCCGTGATGGTCTCTTCTCGGCGGAGTCCGGGAAGTGAACACGGTTTGAGTTATGAATGACGTAAGTAGGAGTTCAGGATCACTTCTTGGTCATTACTAGTTGACGACCGTTCCGTTGTTTCTCTTCTCGCTCTCTTTTGCGTATGTTAGCCACCATATATGCTTATTGCCTGCTGCAGCTCCACCTCAGCACACCATCTTTTCCTATAAGCTTAAGTAGTCTTGATCTCGCGGGCGTGAGATTGCTGAGTCCTCGTGACTCACAGATTCTACCAAAACAGTTGCAGGTGCCGACGATGCCAGTGCAGATGATGGGATCGACCTCAAGTGGGAGTTCGATGAGGAACGTGGTCGTTACTATGTGTCTTTTCCTGATGATCAGTAGTGGAGCCCAGTTGGGACGATCGGGGATCTAGCATTTGGGTTTATCTTATTTTCATTTGGATCTTGACCGTAGTCAGTCTATGTGTGTATTTTGGATGATGTATGATTTATATTTATGTATTGTGTGAAGTGGCGATTGTAAGCCAACTCTTTATCCCATTCTTGTTCATTCCATGGGATTGTGTGAAGATGACCCTTCTTGCGACAAAAACCACAATGCGGTTATGCCTCTAAGTCGTGCCTCGACACGTGGGAGATATAGCCGCATCGTTGGCGTTACATCGTGACTCACAGATACTTCCAAAACAGTTGCAGGTGCCGACGATACCAGTGCAGGTGACGCAACCGAGCTCAAGTGGGAGTTCGACGAGGACCTTGGTCGTTACTATGTTTCGTTTCCTGTTGCTCAGTAGTGGAGCCCAGTTGGGACGATCGAGGATCTAGCATTTGGGGTTGTCTTCTTTTGTTTTGGTTCCGTAGTCGGACCTATGTGTGTACTCTGTTTGATGTATGATTTATTTATGTATTGTGTGAAGTGGCGATTGTAAGCCAACTATTTATCCCATTCTTGTTCATTACATGGGATTGTGTGAAGATGACCCTTCTTGCGACAAAACCACAATGCAGTTATGCCTCTAAGTCGTGCCTCGACACGTGGGAGATATAGCCGCATCGTGGGCATTACACATACAAAGCTTATACATGTGGAAGCGCCATCAGACAGCTAGCTGGATCCCCTCCTCGTCAGGTCCTGTGTAGTGCAACGATGTCATTTGGGGGAGTATATCCAATGTTTAATCAACAGCTGACGCTGAGCTTAAATTGGTTGAGCAAGAGCGTTTGCACTGCAGCCTTGTTTTCAATCTGTGCTCATACTACCATTCCCCTTCCAAAACTAACCATCCTATCAACAGTACTGCCAATGTTGCAATCCTTTTTATCCGAGCCAACTGCAGTTGAATCTTGGGCAGAGTCATGTGTGTGGCCGCCCTAATTGAGCATCAAAGCTGAGTCCAGCATTTGTCGGGTGCCACAGCCGCCTCTTTCTCAGCATCGTAGCGGCTGTGCCTCAGGTTCCATCCCTTGTTGCGTAGTCAGAGGCAGGGGACAGAAACAACATCTAAAACAGGGAATTGCATCCAATGAATATCAAGGGGATATATACCTCTGGTGTAGCCGCCGGCAGCGACATTGGACGGTTGGACGGACGTTCTTGTTCCTCTGGCGAACTCGGCGTTTCTTCCTCTAGCGAACTCGGCGGCGACATTGGATGTTTCGACGAAAATTGCAATTTCGACGGGATTTGATGGAGCTTCTGGTCCAAGGACGCAACCTGATGGAGATTCCGGCCGAGGACCCTTCCTTCTTATACCAGGCGACTCAAATCCGGGTAGGGAAATCCATTGATTGCAGTTGGAGAAGGACACGGTCTCCAATCACGACACGGGAGCAGCAACTCGGACATTGGGAGGTGCCCGTGCCGGCGGCGGCGGCTGGAGGATGCCAGCCTCGTCGCGGCCGCTCGCATGGCCATGCCCTTCCTTTCTTAGCAGCGCGAGATGGGGGGAGGGGAGCACGGGTGCCGGAGAGTCCAGATCGGCAGCGGCCAACGTTGGTCAGGAGGAGTTCGTGCATGTTGAGAGGAAGAAGAAGGAGATGTCCGCGTGTGCATGCGCTTTCAGGAGTTTTTCTTTTCAATACTGGACGGCCCATAAGAGAAGGCTCGTAATAAAAGGATCAATAGCGCGAGCGAGCCTAGCGTGCGACGTTTTTATTAGTACCACCTCGCGTATACGTTTTAAATTCAAAGTGAAAGCGTAAATTCACGTGAAGAAGCGTATTGTGACGGTGAACCTGACAAAGTCAATCCATGCTTTATTATCTTTTAAAAAGATTAGCAAGTGGATGAGGATCCATATGTCTTTATGTTTCCTGTTTTTGGTATGTTGACATGAAGGCAAAAAGCAAGCAAACAAGCAAAAGGGAAAACAAAAATATTTTTATGTTTTTGTGAAAACCTTTTAGAAGTGGGGGAGATGAAAAGAAAGGCAAATAGAAAATAAAGTAAATGCACGGAGATGAAATTTTATGTGAAGGTACCTGATAGATGTTGATGATGTGTCCCCGGCAACGGCGCCAGAAATTCTTCCTGCTACTTGTGAGCTGCGTTGGAATTTCCCCGAAGAGGAGTTGATGATGCAGTACAGTAGAGATAAGTATTTTCCTCAGTTAAAAACCAAGGTTATCAATCGAGTAGTAAAACCACGCAACACCTCGTTAGCAGTACCGACACACAAAATAACAAATCCTTGCACCCAACGTTACTTGCAAGATTAAATTGTATGGTAATAGATAGATCGAACAAAAATATAAAATAAAATAAATAAAGAAAAATTACAGCAAGGTAATTTTTATTTTAGTATATGATAAAAAGTAGACCTGGGGGCCATAGTTTTCACTGGAGGCTTCTCTCTTGAAAATAGCATACAGTGGGTAAACAAATTACTGTTGGGCAATTGATAGAAAATCAAATAATCATGACGATATCCAAGGAATTGATCATGTATATAGGAATCACATCCGAGACAAGTAGACCGAAATGATTCTGCATCTACTACTGTTACTCCACACATCGACTGCTATCCATCATGC
Source organism: Aegilops tauschii subsp. strangulata (assembly GCF_002575655.3). Taxonomy (NCBI): domain Eukaryota; kingdom Viridiplantae; phylum Streptophyta; class Magnoliopsida; order Poales; family Poaceae; genus Aegilops; species Aegilops tauschii. The sequence continues at coordinate 419,589,080 of NC_053040.3, read as the reverse complement.
ATCTAGAGTATTAAGTTCGTAAAGAACGGAGTAACGCCTTAAGAAGATGACATGATGTAGACAAAGTAAACTCACGCATGGATAAACCCCATCTTTTTATCATTAATGGCAATGATACAAATACGTGTCATGTCCCCTTCTGTCACTAGGATTGAGCACCGCAAGATCGAACCCATCACATAGCACCTCTCCCATTGCAAGAAAAATCAATCTAGTTGGCCAAACCAAATCAATATATTAGAGATAAATACAAAGCTATAACAATCATGCATAAAAGAGTTCAGAGGAAACTCAAATAATATTCATGGATAATCTGATTATAAACTCACAATTCATTGGATCCCAACAAAAACACCGCAAAAAGTCACGACATCAAATAGATCTCCAAGAACATCAAGGAGAACATTGTATTGAAGATCAAAGAGAGAGAAGATGCCATCTAGCTACTAGCTATGGACCTGTATGTTTCTGATAAATTACTCACACATCAACGGAAGGGCAGCAAGGTTGATGTAGAGCCCCTCCGTGATCGATTCCCCCTCCGACAGAGTACCGGAGAAGGCCTTCAGATGGGATCTCGTGGGACCAGAAACTTGTGGTGGCAGAAAAAGTATTTCGGATGGCTCTCCGATGTCAGGGGAATATTTGAGAATTTATAGAGGCGGAATTAGGTCAAGAGGTGCCACGAGGGGCCCACAAGCCTGGGCGCACCTCTCCCCCTGGGGTGCGCCTCCCGAGCTTGTCGCTCCCTCGTGACTCTTCTGGTCTTCTCCCAAATCTTCTACGGTCTCTTCTGGTCCAGAAAAAATTAATGCAAAGTTTTTTCTCCATTTGGACTCTGTTTGATATTGATTTCCAGAAAAGCCGAAAACAGGCAAAAAATAGCAACTGGCACTAGGCACTAGGTTAATAGGTTAGTCCCAAAAATGATATGTGATTACATATAAAACATCCAAAATTGATACTATAATAGCATGGAACAATCAAAAATTATAGATATATTGGAGACGTATCAAATATTTTCATAATATATAAAGAATGTTGGCAAAGAGAACTGCTGGAGGGGGGCACCCAGGAGCCACAAGCTCAGGGGACGCGCCCTGTGAGCTTGTGGGGCCCTGGAGCCTCCATTTGCCCTAAGTCCAACTCTATAAGCACTGTATCGCGGAGAAAAAATCAGAGAGAAGGAATCATCGCGTTTTACGATACGAAGTCGCCGCCACCTCCTGTTCTTCATCGGGAGGGCTGATCTGGAGTCCGTTTGGGGCTCGGGAGGGTGGAATTCGTCGCCGTCGTCATCATCAACTCTTCTCCGTCAACAATTACATGACGCTCACCATCGATAGTGAGTAATTCCTTTGTAGGCTTGGTTGACGGCGATGGAGTTGGATGAGATTTGTCATGTAATCAAGTTAATTTGTTAGGGCTTGATCCCTATTATCCACTATGTTCTGAGATTGATGTTGTTATGACTCTGCTATGCTTAATGCTTGTCACTAGGGCCCGGGTGCGATGATTTCAGATCTGAACCCATTATGTTTTCATGAATATATTTGAGTTCTTTATCCTATCTTGCAAGTTGTATGCACCTATTACGTGTTATGATCCGCATACCCCAAGGTGATAATAATTGGGATTCTTTCCGGTGATTACCGTAGTATGAGGAGTTCATGTATTCACTAAGTGCCAATGCTTTGTTCCGGTTCTCTATTAAGAGGAGGCCTTAATAACCCTTAGATTTCCCTATGGACCCCGCTGCCACAGGAGAGTAGGACAAAAGATGTCATGCAAGTTCTTATTATCGGTAGGGCTCATAACGAGATCGGAAGTACCAGAACGGAATCTGCACACATAATTTACCCAGGTTCGCGCCTTCGAAGAGTAATACCCTACATCTTGCTTCTTCTCGTCATTCATGGTGAGGGGATGCCTCGTCCATAGGATTACAATGGTGTACGGGATTGCTACCGAGAGTTTGGATCTAAGATAGGATGATGAATGAGGACCTAGACCTTCCTTTATATAGGAAAGGGAGGTCTAGGTTTTACATGGGGGTAGATGTGATCTACGGCGCCGCCGCCCTCTAGTCTTGGAGAGCATGAAGGTTTCCTCCGCCTTTTAGGGCTCCCTTCTTGTCTTGGGCCTAGCGATCCCGGTGTAACCGGCGAGGCCGGGCTCCTTTATGTCAGGTACCCCAGGCACAGGACCCCGTCACGGGTGATAAACAAGGTCAAGGTCTTCACGTGGCTCCTATTTCTTCACAGGCTCAACACATGCGTCAACCTCGCCACAAGCATATCATCACCGACTCGGCCTGCCCATGATGCCAGCTCCAGCCTGACGATGTCGACCACCCCTTCGTCTATTGCCCCTACGCCGACCACATCTAGCAGTGCCTTGGTATCACCCCGAGCTCTCTCTTCGTCAGTGATCTTTGGGATGCATCACTCCCCCGGGTGACTCCGGCAACTGTTTGGCCATTCGTGTTGCTCAAAATCCTATGGAAGATTTGGAATACATGAATGATAATATTTTTTAGGTCTCCAGGTAGACACTCAACTTTCTTGTTAGACTCATCCTCTTGGATCTTGACCTTTGGTCTCACCGGCTATTGAAGCCCGGTGACAAGGAGGCAAACTCCTCGTGGCGGCTCTTCCTCTCTGCACGATGTATTGTGCCCTTGTAATTACGTAACACAACTTGTTGTGACTCTTTGAGTAATATATTCAGGTGGGGAACATCCCCCCTCGATTCTCAGAAAAACATAATATTTAAATTCTTATAACCCGCTTACATCACCTTATTGTATTTGCTATGATGTGTGAGTTGGCAATGTTGGACCTAAACGTAGTGTCTCGTCAGTTATCCTTGAATTCAAATCACCAAGTGAAAACCTAAAAATACTCCAAATCTAGTATATGGCAGTTTCATAGTTATAAATGCAAGCCCTGCTCAAAAAGTTTGCAGGAGTTCAAATTAATATGTCCAGTGGAACATAGAAAGCCATGCAATTGTTTAAGCCAGCGACACAGTACTGATCATGACAATTCGAGGATGATTATACATTAATTAGAAAATGTATACCCTTCCCTTCACAAACCATAATCATTGACAAGCCACCGTTCACAGCATGCTTTCGCATTTTTAAATGGATTTGGTAAGATTATCTTTGGTCTGCTCCCGTGCCAAGACTTGCCACCCAGCTGCCACAACGCCTTATGCATGTCATAATATGCACTTATTAGGATAGGCAAATATTCTATAAACAAACTTCATCATTTGTTTTGTTAGCTTCTCAATCATTTGTCATCAGATGCTCAAACTTTAATTTATTCCCCTTCGTCACGCACAGCAAATATTTCTTTAAATAGCTTGTGCATTTGTTAACACCCTCATGTTAATTATTAATCAGTACCTATACACGTATTTTCATAAAGAAAGGTGTTCCTTTTTAGTGGTTTAGACCAGTCAAGGCCATCCTAAAACCACATGTCTTGTACGGTACTATAAGAGCATGGTTAATAATATAGCCAGCTTCTGGCTATAACAAGTTGCCATGTTATCTCTAGCCAATGTAATAGCTAACATGTATAATAGTTAGGTTTAAGAAAGTACTAGTACTTTGTTAACATATGGCCCATCTTTCATTCTCACAAAACTTTTGAAACTTGTGCTATAGCCAGCTGTAAGTCTACAGCTTACAGCCGCTTCTCTTGCCTGCTAGTAATCACTTGCTGACTTTTCCTGTGAACTGGTTTTTTTTCCTCTCGAGAAGGAGGTTAAAAACCTCCCGAACTGTGCATCATTGTGATGCACCCATCCATTTATGAGTTGGTTGATTCTAGACGAAAATTTCAGTTTGTGCTATAGATCCACCAACCAGCCTCCATGTCATTTTCACATGCATGTTACTTTTTCTTACCTCTCCGTTTCACAAAAAAGTGAAAGCAGCACACGAGAAACTACTACCAGCTAGAAAACAACTCACAGGTTCCGACATATTGCTGATCCGTCCCTCTGCATTTGAGCTATACATATCTACATCTACTTACGAGAGAGAGAGAGAGAGAGAGAGAGAGAGAGAGAGAGAGAGAGAGAGAGAGAGAGAGTGGAATGTATATACGAGCTGCCTTTTCGGGCTTACCCAAAGGGCCCTATTTTGTTAGCTTACACATTATGCATCATTTCAAAGATCATCCACTAACCCACAATTTCAGGCCCCTGCTCCCCCTAGTGCAGCTTGGCCATTTGCATATGGTGTTCACGCCTTTTCCAGCTGAAAGAGAGAGCTTGACCCAAGTCACCTGAGCTGTCTATACCTAATAACGCACACTGTTATCCATTGCACCGTACTCCTAATACATATAGTAGATCTCAAAAAGCTGAGAAATGGATTGCATGCTTCTTTTTCCGCCCTTTTTCCCTCACATAGTGATCCCAAATTCAACCCTTTAGGCCTTTAACAGCCGGTGCCAATGCAGCCCAGCTTTAAACAACAGAAGAAGAAGGAAAAAAACAAAGGCAGGGTAGTGCTTTCATGCTATGTCTACCAGCTGATGGAATTCCGTCTACTTCTAATAATCAAAAGGTGACGTCTGCAACAGCAGATATTTTACGTGCGTGCAAATTGCAACGCTGCTGGCTTTTGCTGCGCAGCATCTCCAGAGAGAGTATACTACCAGCATACATACACAGCTCTGCCTCTGCACCATGCAGTGTGCGTGCAAAAGGTTTGCGTGGCTGAAAAAGACGAGAGTGGAAGAAAATAAGAAAAGGAAAAGGCTGGGTACTTGGAGCGTTGCTGTCTGTCTCACCTGTAACAAACACCATCAATCTTTTGCTTTTGATGATCATTCATCCATGTTAGCTAGCTAGCGAGCTAGCTCCTATTTCACACTAATCTAATACTGTCTGATTACCAGCGATGCTTCTGTAGCTGATGGCCACCGCCTTGACAGCCACTCCCACCCGCTGTGGCGCGGGCCCGGCGCGCGGATTAGACGGCGGGGAGCGCCTGTGGTCGGTAAGAAATGTTTTTTGTGGCCTCTGTGTGCTACGCGCTTCTAACAGCTGAATCGAGCAATAATAGTGTGTGGTGGGCGTGCACTGAAAACGTAGCACAAGAGAGAGAAACTACATCAGCTTGTTTGCATCACAACAGAAATATGACTGCTTGCTGCATAAGGATGTTTAGTGAATTGGTCAAATCCACCTCGACCAAATTAATAAATCTCTCCTTCCAGAAGGGGTCATGCAATGGGGTTTCTTGGAGGTGGTTGTGCTTTTTTTTTACATTTTCATTACCAAAATATTCATGCAAATACATGTTTATGTATTGTACACTACTTAATGATCTAAATGCTCTTATATTTCTTTACGGCGGGAGTACTTTGGACGGAGGATGCACACAACCACACCACAGCAAAAACAGAGAGGGATGAACCGTCAACAAAGTAAACATAGAGAGAGAAGTTCTGGGAACGAGTTCGTACGAGCTGGTACGGGCTGGTCATAACAGAACAGGCAGCTGGACATATTTGGAAGTTTTTGATGATTCAAAGTGTGCTAGAAAAAGGAGGGAGAGTGGGGGAGGGAGGACCTGGTCAATGCAGAGAGGCTGGTGAATTTCTATCTACCAATGGCTACATCCCAGCAGCCATGCATCCATCCTCCATCTTGTGATATTATATTTGTTGTTGGCAAACATGCATAGTTGACTCGGGGGCGACTCGGGGGCGATCTAGGGTTCTCCCCCGCGTCGCTCTCCCGAGGGCGACTCGGGGGCGATCTAGGGTTCCCCCCGGCCGCCTCCTCCCCCTTCCCCTCCTCCTCGCCGCTGCCGGAGGCGGTCGCCGGGGCCCCCGCGCGGCTGCGTGTGAGGGCGGCGGCGAGGCCTCTGGCCGCTCCCTTTCGGTGGTGAGGGCCCGGATCTGAGGCGGCGGCCTCGCTGGTGCGGACGGCGCTCCTCCGGCGGCGGGAGTGCTCGTCAGTGAGGTAGGCCGGATTCCCTCGGCTGCGCGGGCAGCGAGATCCCGGTGGGCGCTGGTCATGGCGCGGGGAGGCCCCGGGTTCCCCTCGTCAGATCGGAGGCGATCTGGTCCGCTCGTGATGCATGACCTCCGGCCGGCCTGGATCTCCGGCGTGCACGCGCCTGCTGATGTTGTGGCTGTTTCGGAGGTGGCGGCAGGGTGCTTGGCCGGGGGAAACCCTTGGCCGCCGGTGGCGGTCACGGCGTCGATGGCGTCCCGGACGTCATTCCCTCCTTGGTGGCGGCGCCGAGGCTAAACCTCCCCTGCCTCCCCCCTTCCCCTGCGCCCGGGTGAAAACCCTAGCCCCGGTGGCTAAGCGGCGGCGGCGCCACAGCGTCGTCACCTTCTTGAAGGCGCCGACTTGGGCATGGGGATGCTGGGTGTGCATGGCGAGCTTGTCTGGTTCCTGGTGGCGGCCCGTCTGATCTACCGCGTCGCAGCTCCGGGCAGTGGCTCGTGGTTGCGGTGCTTCTCTTCCGGCCGTGTCTCCGATGGTGACCTCGCCCTTCCTCACCTTGTACATGCCGTGGTGGAGCGGTACTTCATCACACTCATTGATGGCGGCGAAGATCGGCGGCATGGCGATGTGGAGGCTCGCCGCCCGGTGCGCGGAGATGGACTCGCGCAGGAGGAGGTAGCTGTCTGGCGTCATGGTGACGTCGATGGCGGAGTGGCCTACACAAGGTAGAAGACTCAATATATTCTGAAGACGGACCTGTGAAAGATGGCTGCGACGACACAAGAGTGTGTCTTACCGGATTGTGCCCCAAACCCGGTATGTGGCTCGGCTGGGGCTTCCGGCTTTTGATGTTAGGTTTAGGTGAGTGGTTTGGGTAGTGGCCCAACTAGCATCCCTTCATCATATGGATAAGAGTAGCGGCATATGTTGCCGAGATGGTGGATTCAGGAATATTGTCTGTAATACTTTGTAAGGTCCTCGAGAATAATTAATAAAGTGGCCGTATGCATCTCCCGGATGCAGAGGCCGGGGGTCATCCTCCATTTCAAAAAAAACATGCATAGTTGACAATAGGAGGGTCAGAGAGATGAATTAGGTCCACCCCAGAGAATGGTCAGATGAAAAAGATGGGGGTTTGGAAATGCTCTTGGAACTATTATGGGCCCATGAGGGAACTGGTAAAAAAAATCTGAAAGCGGTAAGTCTATTTTGAACTACATAGATAAAATAGAGTAGATAAAAAATCGAATGACATATACATTTTCTGGAGCTTGATCGGAGAGATGCCTGAATCTGCCCTAACCAGCAAGGAATAAATAGATAGATAAAATACACGGTTATAATTAGTACCCCATATAGTCCACTTATTATATGTGCTCATTGGTAACAGGTTTGCGCTCGTTTAAATATAGAAACACAAGGTTTGACTAATTTGACTCTGAGCTGCTATTTTGAACCACATACGTAGTACCAGTATTGAAATGGTGCTAAATTATTCTACACCTGCCACAACGCAGGTCATGAAAGCTTAGTTAATTGTTCTTTGAGATCCAGATTCTATATACAGTTACACGAAACTCAGAGCCAAAGCTTTTGCAGAGTGTAAAGACAATGAGTCCCTTTCTCTTTGCCATTCACAGTCCAAGTATACGGGTGGAAGAGGAGTCTATATATGTTGGATACTCGTATTGTATGCACCAGGTCCATAGCACAAGAAATTAGGGCACCAAGGCTGGCAAACAAAGGAGGGGGCAAAGCCTAATAAGAAAGGCGACGGAATGATTACTGGTTGAGCTGGCCCTACTTTATCACCTGTTTCTTTGCTGTTCTCTCATAATTCACTGATATAATCTTTATTTTGAAGTACGAAAATAATGAAGGATGCATCAAGCCAGATATAAGTTATGCTTCTGTCCTGCATGAGTGCTTTTTCCTTTATCAAAAATAGGTATGCATGATTTGAGTGCTACCACCTGAAAGATAGTGCAAAAAAGAAACTGAAACATGCAAAAATAAAGAAATAATAATAACTGAATACTCCAGAAACAGATGTACATGCATTGAGGCTAGTTGGAAACGAAGAAGCTTTTGATGACCAGAAAAAAGAAAGAGAAAAGAATCCCCTTTGCTATACATCTTTCCTTGTGTATTTTGACTTGCAGAGAGCAGTGGGCAGCGGCAGGCAGTCTTCGGGGCGGGGATTGAATGATAAAGAACAGCGCACGTGGCGTCTGAGCCAAGTGACTGCCTCGCCACAGTCTAAAGATTTTTCCTTTTAGAAAAACAAATAAACAAAGCGAGAGCGGCAGAGGCAGAGGCAGAGAAAAAAGAAACACATTTCAAACAGCAAAATGCAGAAGAAGAGAAAGAAGAAGAAAAAACAGATAGGGTTCTCTCCCTCTCTTAAAAGCAGCCAATCCACAAAGGAAGCGTTGCTTTCCATCACACCACGTAGCTTATATAGCTAACTAGGCCTTGTTCGGGTTAATCCCTAGCGTGCACAGTAGCAATAGTGCTGTGGTGTTTTTAGCCGATTAAATGGGATATTCGCTGGTTAGCATCGGGAGGACATATCACGTTACGTTCTGCCACAGTACTGATCCGCACTGTGCATGGGATTAGCTAGCCAGCACAGAGAGAGAGCCACGCCATGGCGGGCTAGGTGAGCCTAATAATTCTCCTCCGCCTGTCTTATCCTCCTCCTTCCTCCCTTCGCTGCCCGTCTCCCCCTCTCCATGTACACGACCACAGTCTCTGTCACTCAAGCTCCGCTCTCTCTCTCTCTACATCAAGAAACCATTTAATTCATCCATCTCTCTCCTCCAAGCCCTACAAAGTACACCATCTTCTTCCTCCCCCTCTCTGTCTCTCTCTCTCTCCTTCTCCTAGCTTCTAGCTAGGGCCATCTGCTCATGCTTCTCCCTTCTCCCAGATCGCAGATGAAGCTTACCAGAAGGCCATAAAATAGTGTGTGTGATCTCCCACACGCACACAACCTCTCTCTCTCTCTCTCTCTCTCTCTCTCTCTCTCTCTCTCATCGTATCATATGAGGAAGGATTCCTTCCAAACCTATAATCTTTACCTCATAGCTTAGCTCCTGGACTCTCTCTCTCTCTCTCTCTCTCTCTCTCTCTCTCTCTCTCTCTCTCTCTCTCTCTCTCTCTCTCTCTCTCTCTCTCTCTATACCGTCGTCTCCATCACACCTAACCAATCTCGAGCTAGACCCACAAGAAGCGGTCGGCGGCATCAAATCCGTTCCCCTCTCCTGCAAACAACCACCCATTTACCCGGCCAAAGCATATACACGCAGAGATAGCTGTGTGTGTATATAACATGGCCTAATTGACCATGGACATCGCCGGAGACGCCGGGGGCGGCCGGAGGCCCAACTTCCCCTTGCAGCTCCTCGAGAAGAAGGAGGAGCAACCGTGCTCCAGCTCGGCTGCTGGGGGCACCTCGGCGGGCGGCGGGAATGGAGCAGCCACTGGCGGTGCCGCCGGAGGGGAGATGCAGGTGCGGAAGGTGGTGCCCAAGCGGACGTCGACCAAGGACCGGCACACCAAGGTGGAGGGCCGGGGACGGCGCATCCGGATGCCTGCGCTGTGCGCGGCGAGGGTGTTCCAGCTAACCCGGGAGCTGGGGCACAAGACGGACGGCGAGACCATCGAGTGGCTGCTGCAGCAGGCGGAGCCGGCGGTGATCGCGGCCACCGGCACCGGCACCATCCCGGCCAACTTCACCTCCCTCAACATCTCCCTCCGCTCATCTGGCTCCTCGCTCTCCATCCCGGCCCACCTCCGCGGGGCCTTGCCGAGCCCCGGCGTAAGGTTCGGCTCCCGTGCCGACGCGTGGGACCGGGTTGTCGGACTCGGGTACCCGCCCGAAGGCCCCGCCTCGTCTTCGTCGACGCCGTCGCCGCTGTTGCTCAACTTCCACTCGGGCAGCGTCGGTCTTGACGTGCAGCCCTCGCCGTCAGCCGCTGCCGCTGCCGCAGCCGCCGACCTTTCGAGGAAGCGGCGATGGGAGCAAGAAATGCAGCAGCAGCAACAACAACACCAGCAGCAGCAACAGCAACAACAGTACCAGCAGCAGATGGCGGGGTACACGCAGAGCCAAATGCCAGGCACCGTCTGGATGGTGCCAAGCAACAACGCGCAGGGCAGCGGGGCGCCTTCCGGCGGCGGAAACGGCGGCGGTGGAGGAGGAAGTGGTGAGTCGATCTGGACTTTCCCGCAGGTGGGCAGCGCCGGCGCCGCGGCTGCCGTGTATCGTGGGAGCGTGCCAAGCGGGCTACATTTCATGAACTTCCCTGCACCGATGGCGCTGCTACCCGGCCAGCAGCTGGGGCTCGGCCCAGTGGGAGCCAGCGGCGGTGGCGGAGGCGAGGGGCAGATGGGGATCCTCGCCGCGCTGAACGCGTACCGGACACAGGCGGCGGAAGCAGCGGCGGGGCAAGGAGGCGGCGGCGGAGGAGGATCGTCTAGCCAGCAGCAACACGGAGGTGGTGGTGGCGGCGGCGAGCGGCATGAGAGCATGAGCACCAGCGAGTCGTAGGCCGGGCGGGCCTCCGAGGATCGCATCGCATCGCATGCATTGGTCTCTGGTGTGGCTTTGATCTGTTCTTTGTCTTTGATTTCTTTTTCCTTTTGTGGTTTCCTTCCTCCACTCCTAGACATTAGATAACTCGCAAGGATTACACTCGGCTGCGATCCCATGGCATTTAGATCATCATCGTCATACTTAGCGCACGTACGTTTGTGCTTGTGAGTGGAAGAGCGAGGTGTGCCATTGGAGAAGAGGAGGGAGACACATCAGCAGCAGCAGCAAGAGATTGTTTATTTTTGTTCTTTTAGCATTAGGGTTTGATGAAATGCGAGCGGAAGAGAATTTTCATCAGGCATGGCATTCGTCACATGCCGTGATCGGTCGATGGTTCATTTTTTTGTTTGCCACCAAGCTTTGTTAGTCCTAGCTTTCAAGTTATTTTACACCATGCAGGGCCATGAATTCCATTTTGCATGCTGCTTGTGCTGCTTATAATCGATTTGTTCTTTCTTGATCAACCAGCTAGCTAGCTAGGGTTAAGATCCGCCAACGTCCTTTTGCTTTCTCCCATGGTATTCAACTTATGATCATGCCTGATCCACCGAAAATAAAATTCTTTCGCGGGCACTTACTCGTCCGGCTTTATTTATCAGTCCCCCCTATATTTTTGTCAAACTTTGACCTTAGTTTTAACTAGCAAAATATAACATTTGACCACAAAATTAGTACCATTTGAATGCTTGATAACATATTTTGAATACGAATCCAAACAATGCGGTTTTTAGTATGTACTCTCTCTGTAAATAAATATAACTTCGTTTAGATTACCATATAGTGATGTAAACGATCGTATATTTCTTTACAAAGGGAGTACAACTTATATTTTGCTAGTCGAGTCGAATGTATGATATCAAAATCTAACACAAAATACGAGTTTGTGGGGGTGCAATAATCCGGATGGAGGAAGAACTACACAACTGGGCAGTACATTTTGGGACAATTAGTGTACGTCGTCGTCAGCCGTGATCTGCCAGTAGGACTCCATACAAAAGAAAAGAAAAAAAAGGTAGTAGCATGCGATGGAGTCGACGAGGGTGGCCAGCTACGGGCGTAGGTTTTTGTCATGCGATGGGCAAACAATCTGCAGGGAAGCCAAGCTAGCAACCGATCGATCGACGGCAAGGACCACCCCCACAGCCAGGGCCAGGCACGGGAGAAAGAGAAAGGGAGAGAGAGAGAGAGAACACAACCCAACAGGGGTGGGGCGCCAGCGCGCGGTTGGCAAGCGACGACCGGCCTCGCGCTGGCGCGGACTCGAGTCCACCGCTGGCCAGGCGAGGCGACCAGACCAACCGACCCGGCCGTGTTAATTTATCGATCGCCGCCCGTCAATGATTCCCCACACGCGCGCGGTCGCACCACCAACCGTGCCACGCCCATGCATACGCATGCCACCGCGGCGCTCCGGGCCGGAGCGGCGGCACGGGCCGAGACGGGCAGTGCGTGCGTACAGCGGAACACAGCTGCGGCCACAGAGCGATCTCTCGTGGCGATCGATACAAGACGGAGGTCGCCCTCTCGCCCCGCTCCTCCGCCAGTCTCGATCCGTCCGTCCATATAAAGGAGGGGCAGCGGGCAGGGTGCGCGCGTGTGGAGTGAACTGGAGCGGCGTGAATGTGATATGGTTCTGCGCTGCGCTGCGCTCCAGGGTTGCTCTTCTCGGTCGATGTTTCTGCGTACGTCTCTGCTGGTTTTAATGGCACGTGGCCTGCCCCTGCGCCTGCCCTTTCCATATCCATGGTTCTCGCTAGCCCAGGCCGCTTGCTGCAACTGGGGCGGACAGCCTGCGTTATGTAGCCGGTTGGCCGTTGGCGCTATCGCCCGATGCGTGGCCGCTCGTGCTTGCGCTCCTGACCGGTGTTTTTTTCTTCCTTTTGACCGGCTGCCCGTGGGCTTTCCGGCGATCAGGAGCCGAATTTACAACCCGTGGGTTTTTCCTGATATTTTGCCGAGGGTGGTTTTCCGGTGATATCTCACATGTGATGGGGTTGGATGCACAAACGGTGGGTTTTTACACATTCTTTTCTTTGTTCAAGGCGGGGTTTTCTTTCTTTCTTTTCTTCGGTGATGGTTCAAGGTGGTTTAGGATGATCATAATTCACAAAATGGTCCCGGTCAAATATGAATGGACGTTCGACGTGTGCTTGTTGAGTCGGACGACCCAACGGGCAAAATGTGCTTGCTTGCAAAATGTAAAGGTTGTTTCCGTGCCTGGTCACTGACAGATGAGCTGGAGACGCATATGAATCTGTCGCGCTTATTTGTACCTTAGGTTGCTTTTGGACATCGGCGAAGCCTTTCTGATTTACCAACGGGTGGGGTTATGCGTAAGCGGCTCGCGTTAACGTTTTGGGCTCACACGTCAGTGCTGTCCTGTCATACATGATTAACTGTAGACCCATATGAACATGTTGCGCTTATATTTAGCTCGTAACGGGTTTTGAAAAAAAAAGAGTTCATAGTTCCGTTTGGGCCCTGACAAGTGGATCTTCACGTGAGTGGGCTACGTAGGAATGTTGGCCCCACGTGTCAGTGACGGGTGGCATGCTGAGCTGTACAGAGTGCATGCGGTCATGTCAGCCCAGTCCAGCTGCCGGGTTCAGGAGGTGAGGGATGAAGCCAATACCGTGCTGGCCCTGTCGGTTGTTCTCTGCGCAATATCGGAGCCGTCACATGTTGAGTTGATTGGGTGCATTGAGTGGCACTGGCCGGCCGGTGGTGATAGTGTAGTACTAGTAGTAGTAGCATGCAGGAGCAGCATGCAGCCCGGCCGGCCCCTAGACACATGTGCTCGTGTCCTGCTTGGACGTCGCTCGCTCTCATCGATCAGACCTGAACGCCAACATGCACACCAACTTGTGATGAACAGCCTAATTGAAATGTCGACTCTGTTGCTTTGCTATTAGCCATGTTACAATCATACTTTCTCTCACACGCACACGGAGACACGGACGGACACGCGCTGACACACGTCGTGATCAAGAGGTGGACGTGACAGATGACACAAATGTACTAATGTCCATGTCCGTGTGTCTGAAAGAGAGAGAGAAGAGATGCCACTGCAGGTTCACTGCTGCATAGACGCAAAAGGCAAATTAATTGCAGGCAATAATTTCAAAGTTCAAACACCCTACTGTGTGTGTGCCAAGTTGTGTAGTCGCAGTACTGTACGTGCATGACTTTTCCACGCTGGCTAGCTAGCTAGTGCACCTCAAGGGCAGAAGGTTAACTTGTCGAAGGAGATTGATAGGAAAATAATACTCCTACTCTATATGTAACCATAGATTATCTTGTCTACGCATGCCCATGATTAAGTAGGTGGCGAGGAAATGAGCATTTCATGCACCACGCAGGCACAGAAGGACCTGCTTAGCTCATCATCACGGCGTTTTGCTTCGAAATAATTAGATACATACATTTCAGCAAGCATCTACTTAGTATAGTAGTTTAAATCGCCGATGAGTTGAGAGTCGAGGATATGTAGATCGCTTTTGGGGAGAGCTCTCATTTTGACCTCGCTTTTGTCAGGTCTGCGTGTCTGTGCTAGCTGCGCGCGCGCGTTCTGCTTTCCAAAAGATGGCTAGTGTCATGGCGTGTGCGCGCTCGCCGAGGTGCGCCAAAACCACAGTGAACTCATAGGGATCATGAGTGTAAAGTATACGAGCTTCACCGCATCGATCCAAGTCGTGCTTTTCTCCATCACTAGTAGCTCGCAAGCGTACATGGCTCAGCTCCTTCATTCCATCACAGGAGGAGAACTCAAGGAATCTCTGCCGCGGCCATGCATGGACATGGATGGCCACCTCGCTTAGCCGGAGGCCTCTAGCTCCACTCTTTCCATCACTTTTATGCACTGCTCCCCGGCCTCAAAACGGCAGCTTTTCTATGTGTGTGTGATCGGATTTTGTGCATAGTGTAGTGTCATAGTGTTCCCTGTGCGCGCGCGCGCGCGCGCGCGATGCGTATTTGTGGCCTGCTTTTTTCTCTTGCAGGCATGCATGCTATTTCCTTTGCTCCCCTTCCCCTGTAGCCCTTTTTCAGAAAGGTTTTGCGCCTCAACTTTCATCCTCGCCTGCCGCGCCCCTCGATCTCCTTTCCGCGCCTCGAGATCGGCCGAGCCATGATTTCCGTTTGATGGACGGATGATATGTCGATTGGCGTCGTTCGTCGTCGCGGAATTCTGCACCGCTGAACGCTGCTGATCCACCCATCATTTCCACTCGCCTTCCGAATTGCTTCACCAACAGTTACTACTACACTACTGTCATGAGAACTACTTGCAGCTGATGAGTGGCGTCGTATTGGGAAGAATTATTATGCATCCATGTATATATTCAGATTGAATACTGAAGAAAAGGTGAAATGGCGCCCAACAGGTGGGGATATCAGGGAATCATGTAGGGTTTAGTTTAGTTCCAGTGGTAGGCTCTAATTCATGCCCGACGGGCTGACATTCCTAGGCAGGTTTTGTCTTCCTCTAGGGCACTGTAATGAGATTAGAAGACTCTAATGATTTTAAATTAAGATTTCAATGGTCCTCACTGCTCTGACGGTTAGTGCTGATACTATGTGCGTTTAGGCTCTTAAACTATCTGGAGAATATTAATTAGGACCTATTTGTAGTAGTATAAGATAAGAACAAGATGGTGTTGGCTGCTTGGCCTGGCATTACGTATGCACTTGCGCACAGCCAGCAGAGAAGAATCTTGCCCCCTCAGGGCAGAAACGTATCTTGCCCCCTCTTTTCTAACCGATCATGCAACAAATAGATGTCAGTTAAGTATTTAGGTTCTTCTTTTAACTACGAAGAGCCAACAATATATTATAGTCCTAGACTCTGCAATAACACAAGGTCAAAAGTTAGCCGAGGGAGGCGTCAAGGATGCCCACAACCAAATTATTATGAAGAAATGACACCCAAATGTCATGCCATAGAGATTAGAGAGAGAGCAACTGCATGCAATAACAATCAAATATTCAGTTAGAAAATAGTTACTCTAGCAGACAGTGAGATACCGGTGTTCTTTGTTACTTTCACAAGCACTGCACTCGCTTTCAGCAACCGAAGTTATGTATCAATGGTATCTTTCAAAAAATAGGTAAATTAACCAAAGTTGTTTCTTGAGAAGAAAAGCAAGCATGATCTGTTTCCCCTCAAGCATTCACAATTTTTTTAGGAGCAATTTGATAGCCACTTAACTAGAATCATTAAAGAGAAGTTGATTAAGCCGGTATGAGAGCCAAGTGGAAGGTCAATTTGATTTTTGAAATGCAAAGATGATGTGACTTAAGTTAAAGGTTCCCTTTCCATGAAAGAGAATCATTAACCCCAGGTCATCAGTGTCCTTAATCCGCTTTTTAAGAAAAGGAAAACAAGCAGCCTCTGTCTAATACAGCTGGAACAATGAGTGGACCTGACCTTTTACCTGACAACCCGTCCAATTTCAGCAGATAAGTGCTCTGCTCGTAGTATAATGGCATTATATGATGGTTACATATACCACATCCATGATCACTTGCACAATTTAAAGCTGATGGAGTTGGAGGAGCACTTAGTGGCGTACTAATGCAGCTATCATGTGAAGTATTCAGTAGAGATGGGCATGGATCCATCATGCATGCATGCTCAAGGTTTTGCATCAGGAAGGGGGAGGGTGACGTGGGTGAAGCGGGCGGCGGGGATCAAGGCGGGAAAAGACGATCCAGGTCGCCATGCCGGTAGTACGCACGTCGCGCGGTTGAGCAAAAGCGGCATGATTACCCCCGTCACCGGCCTTGGAAACACGATGATGGACGAGGAAAGCGAAAGACGAGTGTTTTGTGCCGCGCGCGCAAGGGTTCATCGAGCGTGCATGCATGCACGCCCTGTCCTTGATGGTTGCTAATTAAAGATGCGTTGGCGAGTGAATATAGTGTATGCCGTCGCCGTGTAGTACGTCGCGTTATGTGTGTGGTACCTGGGTCGTCCATGTCCACCGGTTCTTCACAACAACAACGAAAAACCGTACGTGAAGAGAGTGGCGCCGACACTTATCTTAGGTACGTACTACGTACTTGCAGTCACGGCGGGAAGTCAGGCGAAAGGCGGGAGGTGCTGGACGGGCAGAGACGAACGGTCGATCGATCTGGACACACTGGGCACTTTGCAATTAAATACAACCGTACCAAGTACCAACCATGGCCGGGCGGTCGCGGTCAGACGCCACCTGCATATGCCAATCACATCCGTCGAGATCCCTGCTCGGTGCACCGTACACGAGACGAGACGGGAGAGGAGGGGACGTCGCGGTCGATCCAAGTGGAGAGGAGGAGGATCGAGATGGCCGCGTCGTGGCGAGCAACAGCGACGGGACGACCGACCGTGCCGGCTGCCCGCCCCGGCCGCCAGTTAGAAAATCTAGCCCCTGCACGGACAGTGACCGATCACATCTTAAATACTTGATTTGAGCACTGCTATACAGCCGATACCTTTTAGACGACACGTTGACGACGTTTCCATCTAGCCATTCGTACTTGTGTTTCTAGAGCATCTGATGGTGCAGAGCTTTTATCGGGTGCACCTCGTGCACATGACGTCGTGTGCACATCCATTCCGTATTTGATTCTACAATGGACATCAATGTAAAAATCTCAAATTCATATTATTACATACAACGTAAACCGATTTTTAAGCAGAGCTTGTCCGGATCCGTTGTGCCCATGTACAGCGACGGGCTGCGCTCCCTAGAGTATTGGCCCGGTCGGCGGTAAGGTAGAGTAGGGCATGGGACACGAGTCGGCTCACGGGACTCAACGCGCCGCCGTCTCGTATGCCTTACTCTTCCTCGTCAGAGCCCGAAACCTAACGGTGCCAGTGGACATTAGATTGATGATGGATCCGTCCTGGGACGAAGCGGCGACATCCACCATGACGCGGTTGTGGCGCCTGGACTGGTGCACCATACGCGGCGTCGGAGAATGCGACTCCGCCTCGCCGATGTCCACCGCCGCGATGGCTGCCGCCGCCTCCAGCGCCAGCTGCCTCGGACGGCGGGCACGCCGCGCCATGTTTGCGTCGGACGACACCCATGGTGCGTCCATGGCCTCGGTGCGCCAACGGAGGGGTTGTGCGTCCGCCACCACGTTCGGACGCCAGACGGACCGCACCACCTCCGGTGAGGCAGTGGCGTCACACATAGCGCTGGATCAATGCGCCATTTGGGCGGACGCAATGGATTCCTGACGGAAGGAGTCCGAGCGCTGCATCGCACGGGCCTCCTCCCGGGAGCGGCGGAGCGCAAGCCGGACGACCATCTCCTCCTCGGAGCCATGTGGGATGAGCTCGGGGTCGACAGATCTGGAGGTGAACGACTCGGATCCGCTGCCCGCCATGCCGGAGACAGCCGAAGATCGCCGAACGGGAGCTTGGGTGGCGGAGAAGAGTGAAGTGAAGTGGCTAGGGATTGGTCCGGCGAGTGGATGGGGAGGAATATATGTAGTGTCGGGTGGGCCAGCATGGGCCGGGTCCGACGTGGCGGACGCGCCCGGGCGCCCCCATATCCGCCCCATTTTTGGGCTGGATATGAGGGGTGCTGGTCAGGCTAGGCGTTTGAGGCTCGTTTGAGGCGCCCGTCTGGGTCGAAATTTCATGACCGGTCAGTGACCAGGCCGTCCGCCCGGGCGTTTAAGGTGGGTTTGGGGTGCCCGGGTATAGATGCTCTTAGAGCATCTACTATCCAACCACAAACGCCCGCGGACGTGACCGGTCGCGTCCACGGACAGTGACCGATCAAGTCTCAGATTTACTCCTCTGCATCCTAGTCTTTCACATTTCATTTCCTAGATTTCATACAAACCATGCAAAAGAAATCCTACGTACTAACTACCCTAGCTAAGCTTCATCGACGGAGATGTCCATGTTGTTGGTGCCGGACGGATAGATGGTCGCGTGGGTGGGATTCGGCTCCCTGTCCTCGTCCGTAGACGTGAGCATCTCATCGAAGACCACAGCGTGCTCCGCCTCCGCCTCCTGCAGACGGTGACGGTTGGTCTCCGCCTCCGCTTTCGACCGGAGGGAATCGCGGATCGCCTGCTGTTCCGCCTGCAGATCCGCGTCTTCAACATCCTCCTCCGGATCCACCGCATCCGGAGGTTGCCCCACGGCGATCCGGGCTTCGCGCCTTGCACAGATCTGCTCAAGGAGGCGCAGCCGCCGCTCCGGCGTTAGATATATATGGGTAGCTCCTTATCCGGCGGCATGGGGGCATGACTACTAGTGGTGGCGGATTGCGAGTGGAAAGTGGCGGCAGTGGCGAACGGGAGGGGGAAATGTGGATGGGTAGAGTTTCGATGCCGGCGGTCGGCTTAAAAAGCCGGGCTAGGCACTACGCGGCCCGCTAGAGCGGCGCCACGCGGCACCATCGATCCGATCGAGGAGACGATTTTTGGACCGCCAGGTTTCAGAGTGTTTTTCTATGGGACCCCATCGTCAATCCGCCATGACGGGCACGTCCGGGCACCTCTTTAACCGCTCCATATTTGACCTGAATATGAGGGGTGCCGGTTAATCTGTTTGTTTCAGCCCCGTTTGAAAAATCCGTCTAAATTATATTTTTGTGACCGGTCATTGATTAGGCCGTCTGACCGAGGGTTTGAGCGGATTTGGGCATAGACGCTCTTAGGCTGGTCATAGTGGGGAGTAACTTATACTAGTGTCATGCATATGACACTAGTCTAAGTTACTATCTTCATAGTGCAAAGTAACATAGTAGTAGTGTCATAGAGGACTTCATTAATTAGCTTGTAGACTCATATTGTCTTGGGAGAAGACTTTCCAAAGCAGCTCTAGTGATCACCCCCCGCGACCCCCACGACCCCCGCTAGGGTTCCCTCCCCGCCGCCACCGGCCGCCGGGCGCGCGCCTCCCGGCCCGCCCCGCTCCCCCTCTCCTCCCCTCCCCTCCCGCGGCACGCACGCGCGTGCCGACGGGGATCTCCAGCTACCGCGTCCCTAGCCCCGCTTCCCTCCCCTCCCCCCGCCGTCGCCGGCGAGCTCCGTCAGGCAAAGCCCGGTGGGCACGGCGGTGGCGGGGCCCTTCTTCCCCCTCCCTTGTGGGCGCCGGCGCGGGCGACTCCTTTGAGTGGCAGCGCTGGACGTTCGCGGGGTCCAGTGGCGCGGCGGTGGTCTCGCGGGGCGGCGGGTGGCCTGCTGGTGGCGGTGCTCTGGCACCCTTCGTTCTGCGCACGGCGGGGTAACAGCGATGCTCCCGTCACGGGAGGTGGCGCGCGGCCGGTCTCTTGCCGGATCCGGCCGGATCTGGCGTGGGGGGCTGGCCGGCGGCGCGTGGCTCCGGTGGTGCGTGCCTGGCGGCTCCGGCGCTTGGAGCTCGATGGGCGGCGCGGGTAGGGCAGGGTCGGGCGTGGCCGCTGCTCTGGCCGTTGGCGGCGGCATGGGGAGGTCTCGGTGGTGGCCTCCCGGTGTCGTGGCGGCTTCACGACGGCTGGACGGATCTGCCCGCGGCAACGGCCGGCTTCTCTGGTGTCGGCTCGTCTGCGGTCGGGCTGTCTCGACCTTCTCCCCATCTTCTCGTCGCCCGGGCGCTACTCCCATCAATGGGCTGGTCCTCTCCCAGATGCGGTCCACCGCTCGTCTCGCGCCCCGGTGCTGTAGGACCGAGCTAGTCCCGTGCACGATGCAGCAGGACCGAGCTCGTCTCGTGCACGGTGCAGCAGGACTGACCTCGTCCCCTTCTCGATGCTGCAGGACCGAGCTCGTCTCGCGCTCGGGGCAGCAGGACGGGTCGATGGATGCCAGTTTTGGCCGACCTATTGGGTCTCGACGTTGGGGGTCGCCCAGGGGTGCGAAAGGTGGGACCTTTCCGCTCGTCTCTTTCGTGGGGTGCGGCGGGTCTCGGGTAAGGTGGTGTCGAGGTCTTGGATCACTAGTAGATAAAGGCCCATTTGTCCCGGTTCCAGAGGCCCATTTGTCCCAGCTCTGGAACCGGGACTAAAGGGTCGGGACTAAAGCCCATGACCTTTAGTCCTGGTTCGCTTACGAACCGGGACAGGTGGGGCTCCACATGGCCGCTCCGACGAGCCCAGGCAGGAGGGCCTTTGGTCCCGGTTGGTAACACCAACCGGGACCAAAAAGCATCCACGCGTCAGCAGCTCAGGAGCTGGGGTTTTTGTTTTTTTGAAGGGGGGGGGGGGGTTGGGGGGTTTTGGAGGGTTAATTTAGGGGTTTCATATATTGTGTCAGCTAGCTAATAGAGAGAAGTGACCTCTCTTATCTCTGTGCTTGGTCGACGCTACGTACTATACGTATAGAGAGGACTCGACACGCTAGCTAGTAAGCAAATGAAGGAAACCATTAAGTACACAAGATCGTCATGAACATATACAGAGAGAAGTGGTCGACCTCCTCCTTCTCTGAGAGATTGGTTGAACAACAAGTTTTCGTATATCTATCCGACGCTACTAGCAACATATATACAATATAAGATCTCTTACAATCCCTAACATCTGAAGTCAAGTGCCACATGGTATTCTCCGGCTTTATTGATGACGTGGTCAAGAAAGAATCCCGCCAACCCCTCTTGAATTGATTTTATGCGATCATGTGTTAGGAGTTCATCCCGCATTTGCCAGATCTAAATTGAAGAAGAGGGTCAATACATGTGTATGAATGAAACTCAACACAAATGATGGTAATAAAATAAAATTGTGAATATTTTTTCTTACGCACTTCATATTGTTTTTCAGAGTAGCCGCGCTTATTAGAGGCCGTCGTGTTGTAGATGAACTCGCAAACGTAGTATCCACAGAAATCATTCCCGGCTTCCTGCCACAAGCACTTTACGAGAAATAGAGGTCAATCAAACTGATAAGCAAGCATGCTAAATGGTATTGATGAAACTAGCTAGAATCAATGGGAGATGCGCGGAACTAGGTAGTAGTACTTACTTTCGGGTGTTTAAATCGCAGCTTGGTCGGCAGTCCCAGAGAAATTGTGGTGAACTCTTTCCAAACCCTGTCAGACAAAGAAAATAATTACTTGATATCAGGAAATGAATAAACCCTGCCACAAGCACTTTATGAGAAATAGAGGTCAATCAAACTGATAAGCAAGCATGCTAAATGGTATCGATTGAACTTACTTCTTGAGCATTCGAGTCATGTCCGCATACTCCTCAGGATCTTTCCGTCTGGAGTCTAAGATGGTTACTACTCCCCACTCAAGCTTAATCTCTAGGATAATAAAGTGGTACCTGCGCACGCATGCATAACTCATCAGTTACATTACTATAACCTCGAGTAATAAGGGAAACCGAATGTGCACAAGACAGTAACACTCACTTGAAGTTGTAACGAAAGAGTATTTTATCTTTGCTTTGATTTTTGAGCAACGATTGTAGCAAGTTGTCCTCGGTTTCTGAGACATTGTGTTTAACCATCCATTTATGTATGACATTTGGGTTAATGAACCCAATGTCATAGATTTGTGCTTTTCTCCATTCGACGATCTTCAATCTACATAATATAGTGAGGATAATTATGTATACATGCAATGAAAGAGCTGAGCTATATATAGAGACTTAATTACATAAAGTAGTACTTACAGACAGTAGCAAGCCACGATGTCGAGGGCCATTAGATTGTAGAACTGGAAAAACTCGTCAAAATCAACAGTTAACAGTTCTTGTCCAATAAAGTCGTGGTCATCTTTAATTCTCATCGTCAAAGCATCCTTCCCAGACTCGCTGCAGGTTTTCATGTACCATTGATGGAATCTTCGCATCATCGTTGTTAGAGGAGGACTTCCATCTTTGATGAGAGGCTTCCCGTACTGGTATCTGAATTCGTCCACCTCCATTTTATCAAAATGTGCATCGTCGGGTAGGTAATCACCAGGATCGGTACCGGGCAGCATCCCCGGCACATTTGTGACGATATCACTAGACACCTTGAGCAGGGGGCACGATTGGTTCGCCTGTTCGCCGAGCTGGAGAATTTTTTCCCACTTCTTTTTTCTTCTAACCTTTTATCAGTCGAAGTAGTTCCCGACCGGCGCGCATCTTGCAGTGTCTTTTTAAGACAGTGGACATGGTTGTCATCCGGCGGAGGCGGTGGTGGTCGCTTCAGGGCATCGATAGTGCGCTTCAATTTCACCGGATCTATCTTCTCCTCCGGAGGTGGATGTTTCATAGCTCTTCGCGTTTCAAAGAAGTCCTTCACTTGGGCTTCACAGATCTTCGCGTTTTCCTCCATGGTCATCTTGTATGGTAACTTCTCTAAAGGCTTGAGAGATGGACCGAATCTGTATTGCCTCCCGCCTCTGGCTGTACTGCTAGAAGCCGGAGCAGCGGCGTTTCTCTTCCGTTGCTGCTGACGAGTAGTATAAGGAGGCGGAGTGCTCCGACGCGCCGGAGCGGCGACTTCTGTCTTCCGCCGTTGCTGACGAGGCGGAGGAGGAGGCGGGCTGCTCGGACGCGCCGGAGCTGGCGGAGAAGGAGGTGGAGTGCCGCCCTCACGTGCCGGAGAAGGAGGCGGAGTGCCCTGATCACTCACCAGAGGAGGAGGAGGAGGAGGAGGCGGAGGCGTCCAGTTCGGAAGCTTCATGTGCTCCTTCCGCCATAGACATGGAGTCTTCAGAGCAAGACCCAGCTGAGTATCCCCTTCACCTGTTGGTTGGTCAAGCTCGAGCTCCACAAATCCCTCCATCACTTCATCCACCATCACAATAGCATAGCCTTATGGAATCGGACGACAGTGAAAAGTTGCGTCGGACTGAGGAGGTGCAACAGAGCCGACAGCCGCCTTGACTTTGAGGTTCTTCCATTGCGTCATAAGCTGGCAATGTTGAGCCTCCGTGATAGCATCCACGGGGTAGCTAGGAGCCGTGAAGTCAGGTTGCTTAACGAGCTAGGTAGAAGCCACGCTGCTTCTCCGCTGAGATGACGGGGTAGCTTCTGGGGTAGCTCCGGCACCTTGCTGGCTCTCAACTTGTTCCACTAGCTTTCGTACACTTGCATTTAGCTTCTGCAGTTCGCTCTACTCCAGTTTCCTCGTCCTCTCCTGGGTTTTGTAACCGCCTGCGCCGGGAAACCCAACCTTCCACGTAACGGAGCCTACCGTGCCTCATGTTCGTCCAGGGTGCTCAGGATTCCCGAGGGCCTCGGTGGTCATTCTCTCTGTCGGGAACGAACGTCCCTTGCTGCGCTGTGATACGTCTCCAATGTATCTACTTTTCCTATTGCTTTTCCTCTTGTTTTGGACTCTAATTTGCATGATTTGAATGAAACTAACCCCGGACTGACGTTGTTTTCAGCAGAACTACCATGATGTTGTTTTTGTGCAGAAATAAAAGTTCTCGGAATGGAATGAAACTTTGCCAGGATTTTTTATAGGATAAATAAGAATTTCTGGAGCCAAGACCTACCGGAGAGGGGCCCCTGGGTGGGCACAACCCACCAGGGCGCGCCCCCTCTCCTGGCGCGCCCATGTGGGTTGTCCCCACCTGGTGGCCCCGCAGACCCTGAAACCGACGCTATAAAATCCTATTTTGCCAGGAAAAAAATCAGGGAGAAAGAATTATCGCGATCCACGAGACGGAGCCGCCGTCACCTCCTGTTCTTCACCGGGAGGCCAGATCTGAAGTCCGTTTGGGGCTCCGGAGAGGGGATCTTCGTTCTTCGTCATCACCAACCCTTCTCCATCGCCAATTCCATAATTCTCCCCACCGGGAGTGAGTAATTCCTTCGTAGGTTCGCTGGTCGGTGAGGAGTTGGATGAGATTCATCATGTAATCGAGTTAGTCTAGTTAGGGCTTGAGCCCTAGTATCCACTATGTTCTAAGATTGATGTTGCTATGACTTTGCCATGCTTAATGCTTGTCACTTTGGGCCCGGGTGCCATGAACTCAGATCCGAACTGTTTATGTTATCATAATTATATCCATGTTCTAGATCCGATCTTGCAAGTTATAGTCACCTACTACGTTTTATGATCCGGTAACCCCGGAGTGACAAAAACCGGGACTTCTTCCGTTGATGACCATAGTTTGAGGAGTTCATGTATTCACTATGTGTTAATGCTTTGTTCCGGTTCTCTATTAAAAGGAGGCCTTAATATCCCTTAGTTTCCAATATGGACCCCGCTACCACGGGAGGGTAGGACAAAAGATGTCATGCAAGTTCTTTCCATAAGCACGTATGACTATTTACGGAATACATGCCTACATTATATTGACGAACTGGAGCTAGTGCCGTATCTCCCTAGGTTATAACTGTCTCATGATGAATATCATCCAACAAGTCACCGATCCAATGCCTACGAATTTATCTTATATTGCTTTTGCTAAGTTACTACTGCTATCATCACTGTTACACTTGCTACAAAATTACTGTTATCACTGTTACTGTTACCGTTGCTACTGTTACTATTATCAAAACTATCAAACTACTTTGCTACTGATCACTTTGCTGCAGATAATTAATCTCCAGGTGTGGTTGAATTGACAACTCAGCTGCTAATACCTTCAAATATTCTTTGGCTCCCCTTGTGTCGAATCTATAAATTTGGGTTGAATACTCTACCCTCGAAAACGGTTGCGATCCCCTATACTTGTGGGTTATCAAGACCTTTTTCTGGCGCCATTGCCGGGGAGCATAGCTATATTTGTTGATTCACTTGGGATTATTATCAATTTATCACTATGAAGAATCTGAAGGACCCTAAGACTAAGATATTTCCCTCAAGGACGAGGGGAGGTAAGGAACTGCCATCCAGTTCTGCTTTAGATTCACCTTCTATTATGAGTAAAGTTGCAACACCACAACATGCTATTAATTCTGATATGTCGCAAGTTATTGATGATGCTATTTTTGCTTTGGATAATGCTTATGATGATGCTAGTACCTTGCTTGATAATGATGATGTGCCACTTGGTGATTTTCTTGATGCACAAATTGCTAGAGTAATACAACATGATGTTGTTGAATCTGATGATGAGCTTGAAACTGAATCTCCTGAAACACCTGCTAGAACTAGCCTTCCTAGATATTAATTGCCTAAGATACCGGAAGGTTATGTCATGAATGAGGAGACAACTAGAGATATTCTCGCTTGTAAGGATAGAGATGATCTAGTGAAATTATTATCCAAGTATAAAGAAAAATCTCTGAATGCTAGAATGAAACGTGATCCTAAGTTTGCTACTTCACCTATCTTTATTGATGATAAGGATTATGAATTCTCTGTCGACCCAGAGTTAATTACTTTGGTTGAGTCTGATCCTTTCCATGGTTATGACACTGAAACTGTTGTGGCACATCTTACTAAGTTGAATGATATAGCCACCCTTTTTACTCATGATGAGAAGACTCGCTATTACTTTATTCTCAAATTATTTCCGTTTTCATTAAAGGATGATGCTAAAGCTTGGTACAATACTCTTGCTCCTGGTTGTGTGCGTAGTCCCCAGGATATGATTTATTACTTCTCTGAAAAATATTTCCCTGCTCATAAGAAACAAGCTGCCTTGCAGGAAATATTTAACTTTGTGCAAACTAAAGAAGAGAGTCTCCCACAAGCTTGGGGGAGGCTTTGCCAGTTACTTAATGCTTTGCCTGATCATCCTCTTAAGAAAAATGAAATACTTGATATCTTCTATAATGGATTAACCGATGCTTCTAGGGACTTCCTAGATAGTTGTGCTGGTTGTGTTTTCAAGGAACGAACTGTTGGACAAGCTGAAGAATTATTGAATAACATATTGAAAAATTATGATGATTGGACACTTCCTGAACCACCGCCTAAACCTACTCAGAAGAAGAGGGGTATATTATATCTCTGTCCCGAAGATATGCAAGAGGCAAAGAAATCTATGAAGGAAAAAGGTATTAAAGCTGAAGATGTTAAAGATTTACCTCCTATTGAAGAAATACATGGGCTTAATGCACCACCAGTGCCTAAGGTGGTAGAGGTAAATTCTCTAATGAAGTTCCATGATAATGATTATCCTCACAATATGCATCCTAGCCAATGCCTTTATGAGTTTGAAAACTATATTAGAAAACAAGATCACTTCAATGCAAATGTTATGAAACAATTGAAATATAATTCTGATATGATTGCTCGCTTGAGTGACTTGTTATTTAGAATCTCAAATGATGTTAGAGGTGTTGAAAAGCATGCTTCTATGGTACAAACTCAGTTAGAACAAGTTGCTAAATCACAAAGAGAATTGCTTGATGAAATGAATAATAATAATAATAATATGCATGACTTTGCTGTTAGAGTTGCAACTAGAGGAGGTAAGATGACTCAGGAACCACTTTATCCTGAGGGACACCCAAAAATAATTGAACAAGACTCACAAAGAGTGAACACTGATGCACCTAGTCCTTCTAGAAAGAAAAAGAAAAAGAAAAATGATAGGACTTTGCATGCTTCTAGTGAATCTGAAATAGAGAAACCTCCTGATATTGATAATGAAACTTCTATCTCTGATGCTGAAACTCAATCAGGCAATGAACACTCACCTAGTGATAATGAAAAAGATAATGATGAGGTTCATGAATACTCTCAATTAAATGAAAAAGAACCAGATAATGATGTTGAGATAGAACCACCTGTTGATCTTGATAACCCACAACCTAAGATATAAAAGGTATGATAAAAGAGACTTCATTGCTAGAAAACACGGTAAAGAAAGAGAACCGTGGGTTCAAAAACCTATGCCTTTTCCACCCAAGTCAACTAAAAAGAAAGATGATGAAGAATTTGAACGCTTTGCTGAAATGCTGAGGCCAGTCTTTTTGCGTACTCGCTTGACTGATATCTTGAAAATGCCTCCTTATGCAAAGTATATGAAAGACATCATCACAAATAAGAGAAAAATACCGGAAGCTGAAATCTCAACTATGCTTGCTAATTACACTTTTAAAGATGGAGTACCTAAAAAACTAGGAGATCCGGGAATACCAACTATACCTTGCTCTATCAAAAAGAATTATGTGAAAACTGCTTTATGTGATTTAGGAGCTGGTGTTAGTGTTATGCCTTTCTCTTTATATAAAAGACTTGATTTGAATAAACTCACACCTACTGAAATATCTTTGCAAATGGCTGACAAATCAACTGCCATACCTATCGGTATTTGTGAGGATGTGCCCGTTGTTGTTGCTAATGTTACTATTTTGACTGACTTTGTTATACTTGAGATGCCCGAGGACGACAACATGTCGATTATCCTTGGTAGACCCTTCGTGAACACAACAGGGGCTGTTATTGATTGCAATAAAAGCAAGGTCACTTTTCATATCAATGGTAATGAGCATACGGTGCACTTTCCGAGGAAACAATTCCAAGTGAATGGTATTAATGTTATTGAAAAATCTCCGACAATCACTATTGGAAGTTTTAAAATACCTCTACCTACTGTCAAAAAGAAATATGATATGCTTATTGTTGGGGACATTCATACCCCCATTGAGGTAACATAGTGATTTGCGAAAGTTCTTCGGCTTCATGCTAATCGAAAGTAGTTGTTAATAAAACCTGATCAACCTTATTAATGAATCATTTTTGAGCGGTATGAAGTTGATGAATTTAGTAAGCACTACCTTCTGTCCTTACTTTTTATTCTCTGTTTTTATTAGTTAAATAAAATAAAATGCCATGTTTTGTCTGTTTTCTGAATTTTCCGTGCAATAAAAAAATGACCCAAAAATAAAAGTTCTCACAATGCCCCTAAAATTTAATACAATTTTTTCTGAATATTTCTGAATTTCTGGTGCAAATAATATTAGAGGGAGGTGCACCAGGTGGGCACAACCCACCTGGGCGAGCCAGGACCCCCAGGTGCGCCCTGGTGGGTTGTGGTCCCCACGTGGGCCCCCTCACTTACCTCTTCATCCACATCATCACTTACCTCCAGAAAAAAAATCTCCATTGCTCTCCCTCCCGTGTTCTTGCTCTCAAACCCGCGGATTTCGATCTCTTTTCTCGAAGCTCAGTTTCCGAAACTGTTTCGGGGGTTGTTGCTTGGTATGTGACTCCACCATTTGTCCAATTAGTTTTTGTTTTAATGGTTTATATTTGAAATAATTAGCTACTCTTGGTGCTGCTGTAGATGAGCTTGCATGTTGAATTCTTAGAGTTTTAAGTAGTTTTAATGCTTGCTATGGCCTCTATGTATCCCTATGAGTAGTTGGTATCGTTTTTGTCATGTTTTGTTGAGAAAATTTTGTGGGCTAATAAATTTCAGAATTTTGTTCATAGGAAAACCATGAATATATTTAGGAAGTTTGGCTCTAAGAAGAACTCCAAGGGTGTTATTGGGGAGTCATCTGATAGTGATCTCCATCCTCGGAGGTTGGCGGAAGTACGACCGTGTGAATGGCCGCACACCCCGTTCCTAGAGGAGGCGGGAATCCTTCAAGAGTTCACACAATATGCTGCTAATGTCGGCCTCACCGAGTTCATCGCAGATGAGTGTGACCAGCATGAAATCCTCACAAACATCTTTGTTCAAAGTTTTACTTTCCTGCCTAGGAATAATCCTCCTGAAGTGAGCTTTGATTTATATGCTAAAAACCATCAGATACCACTTATTGAATTTTGTGACATATGGATGATCCCTTCTGATGGGAGCTTAGCCGAGCCTAGGCCAGCTGGGTTTGAGGCCTTTTATCGCACTTTGAAAGTGGGAGATGAGAGAGGGGTGTCAGCTACGACCGCCGCTAGCATACACTTTCCTACCATACATTTTTTGCTTTATTTGTTGCTAAGTGTTTGCTTGCTGGAGAGAAAGTAGGTGCGCTCAATGCACCAGACTTTGCTGTTTTACGTCGTGCACTGGAGGGCGACAACACTTATAGCTTGGGGGCTATTGTGGCTCGCCGCCTTCACCTTAATAAATCTCAGGGTAAAATACATGGTGGGATTTATGCTACTCGTTTGGCGGCCCACTTTAATGTTGGGATATGCCCTCATGATTATCCTCTGACCAAGGTTTACCTAGACCGTGCCGCCATGGATCACCACCATTTTACGGATATCGAATCTCCTGACATCCCTATTCCATATAACCTGGTTTTTAGTTAGAGGACCCGTGATGTTATTCCATTGCCTGCTCCTGCTTTGTTTGATTCTGTTGCCAGGGGCGGATATAGGATTATGCCTGCAGACATCATCGCCTACCGGAACGCTCAGACTATTGCGGAGGCAGCACAAGAACCTCAGCAGTGGGATGAGTGGATGCCTGCTCCTCAGCACCCCTACTACCCTCCAGGCTACTGATTGATTACCAAGTTAGGCCAAAAGCCTAGGCTTGGGGGAGTACATGTTTCTCACCGACATTATATTCATGTCCATTTATTTCCATTTGTCGGTGTTGTAAGGGCATATTTCTCCCTAAGTGGTTTTGGTGATTGATGACAATGCATTTGCAGACTAATCGTGTGCATTGAGCATTTCAGATATCTCATCTATAGGCACAAGACGATTCGGTGCCCCTCGGAGCTTATTGAAGATGGCGTTTCTCCATGTTTCTTTTCGGTGGAATTGAGTCGTAGAAAAGCCGTACTATTAAGAGGGTGTCCGCTTCGGAAAGGTTAGGGTGGAATCAACACGTACACATATGTTCCTTTGCACCACCTTTCCTCGCTTCATTAAAGCACCAGTTGTTCCCCTTGTCACCACCTTTCCTCGCATCATTGGAGCACCGGTTGTTCCCCTTGTCATTGTGAAGATGATGGCCTCCCAGTGCGGCTGGTCTGTGGCGTGCGGTAGTACTGCTCAAGGGAGCAGTAGTACCGCAGCTGGCCACGATAGTATCGCAGGTGCGGTAGTACCGCTCCTGGATCGCAGTAGTACCGTGGCCTCTGGCCCATTACGGTGGCGTGAGCGGATGTAGGGGCGGAAGTAATTTTTTACTTCTGCACCCTACGCGGTAGTACCGCTCCCTGTGAGCTGTAGTACCGTGCCGGATTTTTGCACTGACCGAAACTCAGCGGAAGTAGCCACGGATGTAATTTTATTAGTCCGTGCCTTCCCAGCCCAGGATGAGCCCTGCCTTGCGGTAGTACCGCAAGGGCGCGTGGTAGTACCGCTCCGGCGATTCTACCGCCCGTTGCCTTGTGCAACAGGGCCTCACCTGGCTCCTGCCGTGCGAGCGGTAGTACCGCACTTCCCAGCGGTAGTAACGCAAGCCTATGCGGTAGCACCGCGGGTATGTGCGGTAGTACCGCATGTCGCAGGCTGAGTAGGTGGGTAACGGTTGGATTTGTCCTCACACTATATAAGGGGGGTCTTCTTCCCCAAGTTGACTACCTCTTCCTCCCCCAAGCTCCATTGTTGCTCAAAGCTCCATTTTTGCCCGATCTCTCTCCCTAGCCAATCAAACTTGTTTATTTTCTAGGGATTGGTTGAGAAGGCCCCGATCTACACTTCCACCAAGAGACATTTGATTCCCCCCACTAATCCCTTGTGGATCTTGTTACTCTTGGGTGTTTGAGCACCCTAGACGGTTGAGGTCACTGCAGAGCCATATTCCATTGTGGTGAAGCTTCGTGGTGTCATTGGGAGCCTCCAATTAAGTTGTGGAGATTGCCCCAACCTTGTTTGTAAAGGTTCGGTCGCCGCCTCCAAGGGCACCAATAGTGGAATCACGACATCTCGCATTGTGTGAGGGCGTGAGGAGAATATGGTGGCCCTAGTGGCTTCTTGGGGAGCATTGTGCCTCCACACCGCTCCAATGAAGACGTACTTCCTCTCAAAGGGAAGGAACTTCGGTAACACATCCTTGTCTTCACCGGCTCCACTCTTGGTTATCTCTTACCTTTACTTGTGCAAGCCTATATCGTGTTGTATCCCTTGCTTGCGTGTGTGCTTGTTGTTGTTGCATCATATAGGTTGCTCACCTAGTTGCATATCTAGACAACCTACTTTGATGCAAAGTTTAAATTGGTAAAGAAAAGCTAAAAAAATTTAGTTGCCTATCCCCCCTCTAGTCAACTATATCGATCCTTCCAATTGGTATCAGAGCCTCATCTTTTTATTAAGGACTTCGTCGTCCGAAGAGTATGGTTGACGCCGTAGACGGTGGGGAGGAGCACTCCGGTGTGAATCTGTTCTCATCTACGGCCGATGGAGGATCCTCGGTCTCTCGTGAGGAATTCAATGCAGCTTTGGACACATTGAAAACATCCATGATGACCGAGGTTGAAGGCATGTTCAACAAGTTCTTAGAAGGCCTTAAATTATCCACCGCACCAATGAAAGTGGGTGATCCCGCTAATAAGGTGACAGATGCTAACTCTGACAAGGGGGAAGCTACTAGTGGCAAAGTTCCCTTATCTAGTGGTAGAAATGGAAGTGGCATCTTTGCCCATGTTGAACCTCCACTTACTTATGGAGGACCGGTTCCCTCCACTCATTTGAATCATGTTGGTCCTCCTCCTAAGATTGTGAAAAATGAGGATTTTGACTCTTGGGTCTATCGCTTTAAACGTCATTTAAATCATGTTAATACTAATCTTTGGAGAATCACTGAGCATGGTTTCTATCCGCATGATCCAAGCAACTTCACCCCTAGAGAAGCCGCGGATCATCAATTCAACGAGAATGCTCTCTTCATCATCCAAGATGCAATTCCATCCGAAGATATTGCGCATCTCCGACCTTTCACCGTGGCCAAGGAAGCATGGCAACATGTTGTTTCCATTTACAAGGGAAGCGCAAGCATTCAACGCTCCAACTATGAAGTGGTGCAAGATGAAGCCGATGAGTTTGCAATGAATAAAAATGAAGAACCTCGTGAGCTTTACCGGAGATTAACCACTCTCGCGGTCTCACTCCAAGATCATGGGAGCAAGGATACAGATGACAATTGGATCAAGCGCAAGTTTCTCAAGGCCATGATGCCTTACCATAAGGCCATGTCTTCCGTCATCCGTCAAAGGCCGTACTTCCACACCTTGTCCTCAAGTGAAGTGTTGGATGAGTTTCTGGCGATGAGGATCTTGGACAAGACCACCGACAATGCGGTGTTGCGTTCTCAAAGAGCAAAGAAGCCCAACCTTGACTTGAAGGCCAAGGCTAGTGTGGAAGAAGAGGATGAAGAGGAAGAAGAGGAGAGTAACCCCGAAGATACAAAATATGCTTATCATGAGCACATGGCTCTCGCTTCAAGGCAATTTTGGAGCAAGAAGAACTCAAGGCCCAATTTCAACAAGAACAACTCAAGTGGGGCCAAGGGCAAGCAACGTGTGAGGACTTGCTATAATTGTGGCAATGTGAGCCACTTTGTTGCGGAGTGCGCATATGAGAAGAGGGAAGACAATGGTGGCAAGCTCATCCGAAAAGACAAGGCCAAGTCCTTCCCCAACAAGAACAACTTCACCAAGAAGACTCCTCCCAAGGGGTTGGTGGCACAAGAAGAGTACAATGAGGATGATGATGATGATGATGATGATGACGGTGAGTCGGTTGCCATGGCCTCCGTTGCCATTGCGACAACTCCACGGGTGTCCCTCTTCGACTCACCCAATGAGAACATCACCGCCAAGTGCCTCATGGCTAAAGCCACCAACAAGGTAACCCCCAACATCAAAACTACCAACATTACTAATCCTTCTTTGACGGATTGCATTGATGAAAGTGAGGGGTCTAACAAGGAGGAAAATGAATTTGAGTCTTTTCTGAGTAAGCTCAAGGGTAAATCCAAGAAGCACTTTGTTGCTCTCTTGGAACAACTTGGTGAAGCCAATAACATGATCGAGGCTCACGAAGAAACCATCTCTAAAATGGAGGGGCATAGTCGTGACTATGCCGATGAGATATCGGATCTCTCTAACGCGCTTGAGGAAGATCGTGGTCATCGTTTGCCTCTTGAGGAGTCACACAACAATGACCATGCTAAATTCAACAAAGATCTTGATCATGCTCTTGTTGTATCTCGTGTGCTCAATTCCGAGAAGGCCAAACATGGGGTTGATACTGCTAGACTCAAGGAGGAGTTTGATATACTTGACAAGGCTCACAAGGCCTTGAAAGGTACTCATGATAGCCTTAAAGAGTCTCATGATCAACTCCAAGTGAAGCTAACCAAGGAGAAAGCCACTTTTCCTCGTATGGTTTTAATTGATAGCGCAAATGCTACTAACCCATGTTGTGAGCATGTGCATCTTGTGGAGGAGAATGCAAAGTTGAAGGAGCAACTTGAGAAAGGCCTTGTGTCTTGCATACAAGGTGAGAAGAACCTCAATGAACTTTTGAGCAATCAAAAGGAAGTTGTGGCCAAGAAGGGAATTGGGTTCACACCCAAGTCCAAGAACAAGAAGAAGAATGACAAGGCCAAACGACCTCCTCCTCTCAAGCAAACTTTTGTGAAGGAGGGAGAGGGTGCTTCTAAGGATAAGAAGAACAATGTGAAGGGCGGTGGTGTCAAGAAGGGCAATGCCACCCCTTCCAACAAAGCCGACGACTTTAACCCTTCTTATGTGTTATGCTGTGCTAGTGATGGGCATGTTTATGCTAAATTTGTTGGTTCTCCTTATGAGTACATTGAATGGTCTATTTGGGTTCCTAAGACCCTTGTTACTAACATCAAAGGACCCATTAGAAAATGGGTACCTAAAACCAAGCATTGATCTCTTGTAGGTGTTTTCTTCCGGTGGAGGATCATTGTTTCTCGATAGTGGAGCCACAAATCATATGACCAAAAGCAAGGACTTGGTGGTGGACGTGCACAAGATTCCATCTATGCCCACCAATGTCGAGTGGGGTGATGCCTCGTCTTCTAAGGTATTGGGTCTTGGCAAGGTTGTCATTTCTCAAGATCTCACGATCGATAAGGTCATGCTTGTTGAGTCCCTTGCATACAATTTACTTTCCGTTCATCAACTTGCACTCATGGGCTTTGCCACTTTCTTTGATATTGATACAGTGGCCCTCTTGTGGAGCAAGACTCTTAAAGTAGCCTTTATTGGGCATGTCGAGAACGGTCTTTATGTGATTAACTTTTTGGAGCGACCCACTAATACCGTGACATGCCTAATGGCTAAAGTTGACGTGGGGTGGCTTTGGCATCACCGTTTAGCCCATGTCAATATGAGATCTTTGCAAAGTCTTCTCAAGGGGGACCATGTCCGTGAACTAACAAATGTTAGTTTTGCCAAAGATCATGCTTGCAGTGCTTGTATCGAAGGAAAGCTACATGAGAAGGCTCACCCTCCCACGACTATCATCTACTTGAAGAGGCCTTTGGAGCTCCTTCACTTGGATCTCTCTGGCCTCCATCCTTTGATAGTCTTGGGGTAGAAAGTATTGCTTGGTGATTGTGGATGATTATTCAAGATGCACTTGGGTATACTTCTTCAAGAGGAAGATTGAGACCCAACAAACCGTCATTGACATTACAAATGAAGCTCAATGCCAACACAATGCAAAGATCTTGACGATAAGAAGTGACAATGGCTCCGAGTTCAAGAACTACACCTTGGATGAGTTTCTTAGTGATGAGGGGATCAAGCATCAATACTCCGCACCATACACCCCTCAACAAAATGGTGTAGCGGAGAGGAAGAACCGGACGTTGATGGATGCGGCAAGGACCATGATGGAGGAGTTCAAGTCTCCATACAACACTACAAAAAAAGACACATCCGTGACATTTTGGGCCGAACGAAAAAAATGCTGTCATACTTATCAAACTTCTATGACGATAATTGTGACAAAACCAAGTATCATCATAGATGTGGTGGGGTCCTACTT
Source organism: Aegilops tauschii subsp. strangulata (assembly GCF_002575655.3). Taxonomy (NCBI): domain Eukaryota; kingdom Viridiplantae; phylum Streptophyta; class Magnoliopsida; order Poales; family Poaceae; genus Aegilops; species Aegilops tauschii. Next base: position 419,553,731 of record NC_053040.3, on the reverse strand, counting down.
CTATGACAAAAAATCATGACAGAAAATGGGCTTTTCGTCCTGGGCGGGCCAGAGACACAGCTGCATGGCATTCTTTGGGCCGTCCATGACGAAAAAAACCGTGGTAGAAGCGAGGGCGCGGAAAATATCAGGGAGTTCCCGGTCACGATGGGTGGTCGGGGGCCGAGCGATGCACGTTTCTCTCGTACACGTACGCGCGTGGGTGCGAGGCGTTGGGCTCTAACTGAACCCGAGCGAGGCGTTGGCTCTAACTGAACCCGAGCGATTGCACTGCAGGCTACGCGTTACACTGAACCCGAGCGATTGATTGATCCCTTGCTGTTAACTGAACCCGAGTGATTCCTTCGCTACTGCTGCTAACTGAAGCCGATCGATGCTGCCTCTGGATGAACTGTGAGCGTTGTTGGGGGTTTGGATGAACAGTTCCCGGTGGGGGGTTGGATGAACAGGACCCTGTGGTAGTAGAGGCCGTTGCTGCTGGATGAACATGACCCCGATCGATTGAGCCGGTGGTGGGATGGATGAACAGGGCGACCCCGTGGAGGGCTGGTTGAACAGTAGCCGGTGGAGGGCTAGATGAACAGTAGCCCGTGGAGGGGTGGTTGAACAGGACCCCGTGGAGAGGGCTGGTTGAACAATAGCCGGTGGAGGAGCGGTGGAGGCTGGATGAACAGGAGCCCGTGGATGAACAGTCGCAGGTGGAGGCTGGAGGAGGTCGACGGTGGATGAACAGTAGCCCGTGGAGGCTGGAGGAGGGTTGACGGTGGAGATGAACAGTATCCCGTGGAGTCCCGATTTGCAGTACGCCACACCCCTCCCGATGAACAGGACCCCCGCTTCGACCATAGCGCTCCAACACAAGTCCGTTTCCTCCATTTTGCGGTACGCCACACCCCTCCCGGTCAACAGGACCCCGTTTCGACCATAGGAGGTCCAAGAGAAGTCCGTTTCCTATGTTTTGCGGTACGCCAGACCCCTCCTGATGAACATGATCCCGTTGCAACCATGGCCGGTCGAACACAAGGCCGTTTCCTCCGTTCTGCGATACGCCAGGCCTCGTTTCCGTCGGCTGTTCCGTCCAAGCCAGTTGGCTCCCGATGAAGACGACGACGCATTCCGTTCCGACCCAGCCGGTTGGATCCCAATGAACACGACAACGATGTAGTTTCTCCGTTCCGACCCAGCAATGTACACAAGCCCTGGCCGTACGTATGCGCGAGTAGGCGTTTGAGACCCCGCTCGTATGTACGTACATGGCCGTATTTACTTTCTTGCACCCTGGGCGCTGTACGTACGTGCACATGCTACGTGCGCGCCTCTACTACGACATGTGCACGCCTCTCGACACATGCCCTTCCTTGCACGGCCACGATTCATCACTGCAGCCTGCAGACAGACCGATCGTATGTACGTACACGTTCACGACCAGAATGACAACTCTACGTACGCTTCGACCAGGTGGGTCCCGACTGTCAGGCACTTCCTTGCGTGCGAAGATGTAGCTGGTGGGTCCTAGCAGTCAGGGGGAAACGTTTTTTTTTGTGAAATACGGTGGCCCGTCCGGTGGGTCCCGGCTGTCAGGTGGAGGAATCATTATTTTGCGTGTAATAAGGAGGCACTTCCTTGTTGCGGCCGTGGACCCAGCTGTCGGCCTCTTCACGTACAGTCCACGTCCGATGGATGTCGTTCGTTGACCACGTTGACCACGGCGCGCCAAGAGCACCATGGCGGTGGACGACAGCGAGGCCTAGGAAGGGAACGACACAGAGCCGGGGAAGACTCGGCAGTGGTTGCCCACGTGGTGGGGAGTACAAGGGTTTACTGGTCCGGCTGCCATTGCCGTAAAATAACAGGAGGTGTGGGTGAGTAGAGGAATGGCCTGGCCAGCAATGGATTAGGGTGAGGCGGTGCGGCCTGTGCGGCAGCATAGCCGGCCACGGGAGGCAGGAGCAGGCAGTCCCACCGGCGCTGGTTTGGGCGGTTGGACCAAGAAGATCAGATATTGAAGAAGTAGCACGGCTATTGTATTAACATCCAACGGTCACTGCTGCTAGAATCGTTTGTGGACTAAGTATACAAAGCCTTTCGTACACGTCAACCTAGTAGACCCACAAGTCAGCCTCCAAATCTGTCCCATACAGCATACAGCCCAAAATTTCTATCCAGATTCAAATTAATTTAAACACTAAACATACCTTAATCCAATGAAATTTTACCCGCACAAAAACAATGAAATTTAAAATATCAAAATCCGAAAGAAAAAAGTATTTTGGAACTAATTGCATGTTTGCTGTATTTTTTCATTTTACAGCCCATTCAATATTACTTATAGCCCATTTCTTATTACTTATAGCCCATTTTCTGGGCAAAATGCATCCCTCCTCGTCTTGAAAGATTTCTGGCCCAGCAGGGCGTAGAAAAACAAGTAGGCCTACGTTGGTTATTCTGAAAAAAAAATAGCTGGGCTAGCCATTTTCAGAAAGGAAAAAAACAAACTTGGCTGGTCATGTGCTAGACGGGCCACAACTCCGAACAACCCAGTTGATACCCTTGCCCGTCCTGAAAAAACAAAATTACTGCACGCGCTGCTGGGTCCCTACTATCATCCTCACCATGTACAGTCATCTCCTTATTCCTCTCGGTTGTTGACCATGTTGACAACACCGGAGGGCGGCGCCGCGGCGAGCGAACCAAGGCGCCTCGGACGGGAACGAACAGGAGCCGGGGAAGATGCGCAGAGTTTTAGGGTGCGATGTGCCCACAATGTGTGCTCGGCAGCACAGCCAGCCATGGGAGGCGGGAGCAGGCGGTCCCGCCGGTGCTGGTTTGGCTTTGGCGGCTGGAGGAAGAAGAGACTGAAGAAACACGACAGACGTTGAATGTCAATCCAGTGGTCAAGGTCGGAACAATCGTTTGTTGACTAAGCTGACACCAAGTAGCATACTTTTTTATATATAGGAAGAAAAGAAAAACTGGGCTCGTTCGCCTGATAACATTCTCGAAACTGCGACCGTTCGATCTTGCATCGCAACTAAAACTGTGAGGAAAATGCGTTCGTCTGCCATCCTCCTCCCAGGGAACGTTCGCCACATAAGTGACTAGCACCCTTGGTTTTCAACCGAGAGGTTTGGGTTCGAGTCCCAGGAAATCTCAATTTTGTCCTCCTTCCTTCCTCGCGAAAAAAGAAAGAAAATCAAAGACTTGAGAAGGTGTACAGAACAAGCTAGTGTACGAGTAAAGAGACATTGCTGAGTTTTAGAAAAAAGAGAGACGTGCTCCTGTAGCTGGTTCGAATCCAAACCTAGACTATGTCTATATATGGTGCTATGCTACTCTGCAAGTAATGAAACTGACATGTCCAACGTACGCTTCTCCTCTTCTCTACTTACTCTGCCTAGCATCAGAAGCTCTGGCCACAACAACCATGTCCGCTAGCTGCTCGTCCACCTGCTCTTCAGCAGGCAACAACCAGATATGCGCCAAATCGCCACTGTTGGGGAACGTAGTATTTTCAACAGTTTTCCTACGCACACGCAAGATCATGGTGATGCATAGCAACGAGAGGGGAGAGTGTTGTCCACGTACCCTCGTAGACCGAAAGCGGAAGCGTTAACACAACGCGGTTGATGTAGTCGTACGTCTTCACGATCCGACCGATCAAGTACCGAACGCACGGCACCTCCGAGTTCAGCACACGTTCAGCTCGATGACGTCCCTCGAACTCCGATCCAGCCGAGTGCCGAGGGAGAGTTTCGTCAGCACGACGGCGTGGTGACGATGATGATGTTCTACCGACGCAGGGCTTCGCCTAAGCACCGCTACGATATTATCGAGGTGTAATATGGTGGAGGGGGGCACCGCACACGGCTAAGAGATCAATAGATCAATTGTTGTGTCTATGGGGTGCCCCCCTTCCCCGTATATAAAGGAGCAAGGGGGAGGCCGGCCGGCCCTTGTTGGCGCGCGAGGAGGAGGAGTCCTCCTCCTAGTAGGAGTAGGACTCCCCTCTTTCCTACTCCTACTAGGAGGGGGAAAGGAAGGGGGAGAGGAAGAAGGAAAGGGGGGCGCCGCCCCCCTCTCCTAGTCCAATTCGGACCAGAGGGGGAGGGGGCGCGCGGCCCCTCCTGGCTGCCCCTCTCTCTCTCTCCACTAAGGCCCATAAGGCCCATTACTTCTCCCGGGGGGGTTCCGGTAACCCTCCGGCACTCCGGTTTTCTACGAAATCACCCGGAACATTTTCTGTGTCCGAATATAGTCGTCCAATATATCAATCTTTATGTCTCGACCATTTCGAGACTCCTCGTCATGTCCGTGATCACATCTGGGATTCCGAACAACCTTCGGTACATCAAAACATATAAACTCATAATATAACTGTCATCGTAACGTTAAGCGTGCGGACCCTACGGGTTCGAGAACTATGTAGACATGACCGAGACACGTCTCCGGTCAATAACCAATAGCGGAACCTGGATGCTCATATTGGCTCCCACATATTCTACGAAGATCTTTATCGGTCAGACCGCATAACAACATACGTTGTTCCCTTTGTCATCGGTATGTTACTTGCCCGAGATTCGATCGTCGGTATCTTAATACCTAGTTCAATCTCGTTACCGGCAAGTCTCTTTACTCGTTCTGTAATACATCATCTCGCAACAAACTCATTAGTTGCAATGCTTGCAAGGCTTAAGTGACGTGCATTACCGAGAGGGCCCAGAGATACCTCTCCAACAATCGGTGTGACAAATCCTAATCTCGAAATACGCCAACCCAACAAGTACCTTCGGAGACACCTGTAGAGCACCTTTATAATCACCCAGTTACGTTGTGACGTTTGGTAGCACACAAAGTGTTCCTCCGGTAAACGGGAGTTGCATAATCTCATAGTCATAGGAACATGTATAAGTCATGAAGAAAGCAATAGCAACATACTAAACGATCAAGTGCTAAGCTAACGGAATGGGTCAAGTCAATCACATCATTCTCCTCATGATGTGATCCCGTTAATCAAATGACAACTCATGTCTATGGCTAGGAAACATAACCATCTTTGATCAACGAGCTAGTCAAGTAGAGGCATACTAGTGACACTCTGTTTGTCTATGTATTCACACATGTATCAAGTTTCCGGTTAATACAATTCTAGCATGAATAATAAACATTTATCATGATATAAGGAAATAAATAATAACTTTATTATTGCCTCTAGGGCATATTTCCTTCAGTCTCCCACTTGCACTAGAGTCAATAATCTAGTTCACATCGCCATGTGATTTAACATCAATAGTTCACATCACCATGTGATTAACACCCATAGTTCACATCGTTATGTGACCAACACCCAACGGGTTTACTAGAGTTAGTAATCTAGTTCACATCGCTATGTGATTAACACCCAAAGAGTACTAAGGTGTGATCATGTTTTGCTTGTGAGATAATTTTAGTCAACGGGTCTGTCACATTCAGATCCGTAAGTATTTTGCAAATTTCTATGTCTACAATGCTCTGCACGGAGCTACTCCAGCTAATTGCTCCCACTTTCAATATGTATCTAGACCGAGACTTAGAGTCATCTAGATTAGTGTCAAAACTTGCATCGACGTAACCCTTTACGACGAACCTTTTGTCACTTCCATAATCGAGAAACATATCCTTAATCCAGTAAGGATAATTTTGACCGCTGTCCAGTGATCTACTCCTAGATCACTATTGTACTCCCTTGCCAAAATCAGTGTAGGGTATACAATAGATCTGGTACACAGCATGGCATACTTTATAGAAACTATGGCCGAGGCATAGGGAATGACTTTCATTCTTTTTCTATCTTCTGCTGTGGTCGGGCTTTGAGTCTTACTCAATTTCACACCTTGTAACTCATGCAAGAAACTCTTTCTTTGACTGTTAAATTTTGAACCACTTCAAAATCTTGTTAAGGTATGTACTCATTGAAAAAACTTATCAAGCGTCTTGATCTATCTCTATAGATCTTGATGCTCAATATGTAAGCAGCTTCACCGAGGTCTTTCTTTGAAAAACTCTTTTCAAACACTCCTTTATGCTTTGCAGAATAATTCTACATTATTTCCGATCAAAAATATGTCATTCACATATACTTATCAGAAATGTTGTAGTGCTCCCACTCACTTTCTTGTAAATACAGGCTTCACCGAAAGTCTGTATAAAACTATATCCTTTGATCAACTTATCAAAGCGTATATTCCAACTCCGAGATGCTTGCACCAGTCCATAGATGGATTGCTGGAGCTTGCATATTTGTTAGCACCTTTAGGATTGACAAAACCTTCTGGTTGCATCATATACAACTCTTCTTTAATAAATCCATTAAGGAATGCAGTTTTGTTTATCCATTTGCTAGATTTCATAAAATGCGGCAATTGCTAACATGATTCGGACAGACTTAAGCATAGATACGAGTGAGAAACTCTCATCGTAGTCAACACCTTGAACTTGTCGAAAACCTTTTTGCGACAATTCTAGCTTTGTAGATAGTAACACTACTATCAGCGTCCGTCTTCCTCTTGAAGATCCATTTATTTTCAATGGCTTGCCGATCATCGGGCAAGTCAACCAAAGTCCATACTTTGTTCTCATACATGGATCCCATCTCGGATTTCATGGCCTCAAGCCATTTTGCGGAATCTGGGCTCACCATCGCTTCTTCATAGTTCGTAGGTTCGTCATGGTCTAGTAACATAACCTCCAGAACAGGATTACCGTACCACTCTGGTGCGGATCTTACTCTGGTTGATCTACGAGGTTCAGTAATGACTTGATCTGAAGTTTCATGATCATCATCATTAACTTCCTCACTAATTGGCGTAGGTGTCGCAGAAACTGGTTTCTGTGATGAACTACTTTCCAATAAGGGAGCAGGTACAGTTACCTGATCAAGTTCTACTTTCCTCCCACTCACTTCTTTCGAGATAAACTCCTTCTCTAGAAAGGATCCATTTTTAGCAACGAATGTCTTGCCTTCGGATCTGTGATAGAAGGTGTACCCAATAGTCTCCTTTGGGTATCCTATGAAGACACATTTCTCAGATTTGGGTTCGAGCTTATCAGGTTGAAGTTTTTTCACATAAGCATCACAGCCCCAAACTTTAAGAAACGACAACTTTGGTTTCTTGCCAAACCACAGTTCATAAGGCGTCGTCTCAACGGATTTTGATGGTGCCCTATTTAACGTGAATGCAGCCGTCTCCAAAGCATAACCCCAAAACGATAGCGGTAAATCAGTAAGAGACATCATAGATCGCACCATATCTAGTAAAGTACGATTATGACGTTCGGACACACCATTACGCTGTGGTGTTCCGGGTGGCGTGAGTTGCGAAACTATTCTGCATTGTTTCAAATGAAGACCAAACTCATAACTCAAATATTCTCCTCCACGATCAGATCGTAGAAATTTTATTTTCTTGTTACGATGATTTTCAACTTCACTCTGAAATTCTTTGAACTTTTCAAATGTTTCAGACTTATGTTTCATTAAGTAGATATACCCATACTGCTCAAGTCATCTGTGAAGGTGAGAAAATAACGATATCCGCCACGAGCCTCAATATTCATCGGACCACATACATCTGTATGTATGATTTCCAACAAATCTGTTGCTCTCTGCATAGTTCCGGAGAACGGTGTTTTAGTCATCTTGCCCATGGGGCACGGTTCGCAAGTACCAAGTTATTCATAATCAAGTGGTTCCAAAAGTCCATCAGTATGGAGTTTCTTCATGCGCTTTACACCGATATGACCTAAACGGCAGTGCCACAAATAAGTTGCACTATCATTATCAACTCTGCATCTTTTGGCTTCAATATTATGAATATGTGTATCACTACTATCGAGATTCAACAAAAATAGACCACTCTTCAAGGGTGCATGAGCATAAAAGATATTACTCATATAAATAGAACAACCATTATTCTCCGATTTAAATGAATAACCGTCTCGCATCAAACAAGATCCAGATATAATGTTCATGCTTAACGCTGGCACCAAATAACAATTATTTAGGTCTAAAACTAATCCCGAAGGTAGATGTAGAGGTAGCGTGCCGACCGCGATCACATCGACTTTGGAACTATTTCCCACGCGCATCGTCACCTTGTCCTTAGCCAATCTTCGCTTAATCCGTAGCCCCTGTTTCGAGTTGCAAATATTAGCAACAGAACCAGTATCAAATACCCAGGTGCTACTGCGAGCATTAGTAAGGTACACATCAATAACATGTATATCACATATACCTTTGTTCACCTTGCCATCCTTCTTATCCGCCAAATACTTGGGGCAGTTCTGCTTCCAGTGACCAGTCTGCTTGCAGTAGAAGCACTCAGTCTCAGGCTTAGGTCCAGACTTGGGTTTCTTCTCCTGAGCAGCAACTTGTTTGTTGTTCTTCTTGAAGTTCCCCTTCTTCTTCCCTTTACCCTTTTTCTTGAAACTAGTGGTCTTATTGACCATCAACACTTGATACTCCTTTTTGATTTCTATCTCCGCAGCCTTTAGCATTGCGAAGAGCTCGGGAATCGTCTTATTCATCCCTTGCATATTATAGTTCATCACGAAGCTCTTGTAGCTTAGTGGCAGTGATTGAAGAATTCTGTCAATGACGCTATCATCCGGAAGATTAACTCCCAGTTGAATCAAGTGATTGTTATACCCAGACATTTTGAGTATATGCTCAGTGACAGAACTATTCTCTTCCATCTTGCAGCTGTAGAACTTATTGGAGACTTCATATCTCTCAATCCAGGCATTTGCTTGAAATATTAACTTCAACTCATGGAACATCTCATATGCTCCCTGACATTCAAAACGTCGTTGAAGACCCCGTTCTAAGCCGTAAAGCATGGCACACTGAACTATCGAGTAGTCATCAGCTTTGATCTGCCAGACGTTCATAACATCTGGTGTTGCTCCTGCAGCAGGCCTGGCACCCAGCGGTGCTTCCAGGACGTAATTCTTCTGTGCAGCAATGAGGATAATCCTCAAGTTACAGACCCAGTCCGTGTAATTGCTACCATCATCTTTCAACTTTGCTTTCTCAAGGAACGCATTAAAATTCAACGGAACAACAGCACAGGCCATCTATCTACAATTAACATAGACAAGCAAAATACTATCAGGTACTAAGTTCATGATAAATTCAAGTTCAATTAATCATATTACTTAAGAACTCCCACTTAGATAGACATCCCTCTAATCCTCTAAGTGATCACGTGATCCATATCAACTAAACCATGTCCGATCATCACGTGAGATGGAGTAGTTTCAACGGTGAACATCACTATGTTGATCATATCTACTATATGATTCACGCTCGACCTTTCGGTCTCCGTGTTCCGAGGCCATATCTGTTATATGCTAGGCTCGTCAAGTTTAACCTGAGTATTCCGCGTGTGCAACTGTTTTGCACCCGTTGTATTTGAACGTAGAGCCTATCACACCCGATCATCACGTGGTGTCTCAGCACGAAGAACTTTCGCAACGGTGCATACTCAGGGAGAACAGTTATACTTTGATAATTTAGTGAAGGATCATCTTATAATGCTACCGTCAATCAAAGCAAGATAAGATGCATAAAAGATAAACATCACATGCAATCAATATAAGTGATATGATATGGCCATCATCATCTTGTGCTTGTGATCTCCATCTCCGAAGCACCGTCATGATCACCATCGTCACCGGCGCGATACCTTGATCTCCATCGTAGCATCGTTGTCGTCTCACCAATCTTATGCTTCTACGACTATCGCTACCGCTTAGTGATAAAGTAAAGCATTACATGGCGATTGCATTGCATACAATAAAGCGACAACCATATGGCTCCTGCCAGTTGCCGATAACTCGGTTACAAAACATGATCATCTCATACAATAAAATTCAGTATCATGTCTTGACCATATCACATCACAACATGCCCTGCAAAAACAAGTTAGACGTCCTCTACTTTGTTGTTGCAAGTTTTACGTGGCTGCTACGGGCTTAGCAAGAACCGTTCTTACCTACGCATCAAAACCACAACGATAGTTTGTCAAGTTGGTGCTGTTTTAACCTTCGCAAGGACCGGGTGTAGCCACACGCGGTTCAACTAAAGTGAGAGAGACAGACACCCGCCGGTCACCTTTAAGCAATGAGTGCTCGCAACGGTGAAACCAGTCTCGCGTAAGCGTACGCGTAATGTCGGTCCGGGTCGCTTCATATCACAATACCGCCGAACCAAAGTATGACATGCTGGTAAGCAGTATGACTCAATCGCCCACAACTCACTTGTGTTCTACTCGTGCATAACATCAACGCAAAAAACCAGGCTCTGATGCCACTGTTGGGGAACGTAGTAATTTCAACAGTTTTCCTACGCACACGCAAGATCAAGGTGATGCATAGCAACGAGAGGGGAGAGTGTTGTCCACGTACCCTCGTAGACCGAAAGCGGAAGCGCTAACACAACGTGGTTGATGTAGTCGTACGTCTTCACGATCCGACCGATCAAGTACTGAACGCACGGCACCTCCGAGTTCAGCACACGTTCAGCTCGATGACGTCCCTCGAACTCCGATCCAGCCGAGTGTTGAGGGAGAGTTTCGTCAGCACGACGGCGTGGTGAAGATGATGATGTTCTACCGACGCAGGGCTTCGCCTAAGCACCGCTACGATATTATCGAGGTGTAATATGGTGGAGGGGGCACCGCACACGGCTAAGAGATCAATAGATCAATTGTTGTGTCTATGGGGTGCCCCCTTCCCCGTATATAAAGGATCAAGGGGGAGGCCGGCCGGCCCTTGTTGGCGCGCGAGGAGGAGGAGTCCTCCTCCTAGTAGGAGTAGGACTCCCCTCTTTTCTACTCCTACTAGGAGGGGGAAAGGAAGGGGGAGAGGGAGAAGGAAAGGGGGGCGCCGCCCCCCCTCTCCTAGTCCAATTCGGACCAGAGGGGGGGGCGGCCCCTCCTGGCTGCCCCTCTCTCTCTCCACTAAGGCCCATAAGGCCCATTACTTCTCCCGGGGGGGGGGGGTTCCGGTAACCCTCCGGCACTCCGGTTTTCTCCGAAATCACCCGGAACATTTCCGGTGTCCGAATATAGTCGTCCAATATATCAATCTTTATGTCTCGACCATTTCGAGACTCCTCGTCATGTCCGTGATCACATCCGGGACTCCGAACAACCTTCGGTACATCAAAACATATAAACTCATAATATAACTGTCATCGTAACGTTAAGCGTGCGGACCCTACGGGTTCGAGAACTATGTAGACATGACCGAGACACGTCTCCGGTCAATAACCAATAGCGGAACCTGGATGCTCATATTGGCTCCCACATATTCTACGAAGTAATTTATCGGTCAGACCGCATAACAACATACATTGTTCCCTTTGTCATCGGTATGTTACTTGCCCGAGATTCGATCGTCGGTATCTTAATACCTAGTTCAATCTCGTTACCGGCAAGTCTCTTTAGTCGTTCTGTAATACATCATCTCGCAACAAACTCATTAGTTGCAATGCTTGCAAGGCTTAAGTGACGTGCATTACCGAGAGGGCCCAGAGATACCTCTCCGACAATTGGAGTGACAAATCCTAATCTCGAAATACGCCAACCCAACAAGTACCTTCGGAGACACCTGTAGAGCACCTTTATAATCACCCAGTTACGTTGTGACGTTTGGTAGCACACAAAGTGTTCCTCCGGTAAACGGGAGTTGCATAATCTCATAGTCATAGGAACATGTATAAGTCATGAAGAAAGCAATAGCAACATACTAAACGATCAAGTGCCAAGCTAATGGAATGGGTCAAGTCAATCACATCATTCTCCTAATGATGTGATCCCGTTAATCAAATGACAACACATGTCTATGGCTAGGAAACATAACCATCTTTGATCAACGAGCTAGTCAAGTAGAGGCATACTAGTGACACTCTGTTTGTCTATGTATTCACGCATGTATCAAGTTTCTGGTTAATACAATTCTAGCATGAATAATAAACATTTATCATGATATAAGGAAATAAATAATAACTTTATTATTGCCACTAGGGCATATTTCCTTCAGCCACCCGTACCATCGCCTGTGGGTCTCATCACACCCTCGCCGGCACACGCACCGCAGCCGGTTTCTCATCGTAACCCGCTGCCGTTGGTGTGGTGCCACTGCTGCAAATCACGCAGAGTTATCCGTCGCGTCTCAACCACAATCCTCAACCCTGGCCGAGTCTTCTACAAATGCCCGAATCATGGGGTAATAATATGTTTAAGTGTTGTTCTGCTGCTTTCAGTTGCTGATATTTTTAATAGTTTAGTTGATGATCTTCCAATTTGATTCATGCAGAAACGGGAAGATTCGGGTGATTTGTATTTCTGGGAAGTTGCTGACGTGGGGGAACGCAACTACGCTGATTATTTGGTTAGCCGAGGATCCCAATACCAGCAGGTTGGGTGTTGGAAAAGTAACTAAAGGAATGGCAGAAGAGGAAGATGCAGAGCAGAAGGTTAAAGATGCAGTTCCTCTGAACATGGCCAAGCAACAGCTGCTGAATGGCCTTGACAGCAATGAGGAGATGAAAGAGCTTGTGAAGATAATGGGCAAAATCGATGTGCTCTGTAGGATGATTGTCTCGTTATTTGCAGTGTATGTAGCACTCGTGATGTATTCAGTGGCTATGACATGAGCACTTTGCTGAAACTAGTAATGAATGAAACCTGTGTAGCAGGCTGGGCGTAGTGTTGTGAACATCTAATGATTTCTATTAATAGAAATCGGGGGGTATCCCCTTTTGCTCATAAATTAATAAATAGAATAGGCCCTTTTGGTAATAAATAAATAAATTAGCAGAGGCCCTGTCGGGTCAGCTTTGTTCCCATTCGAAGACGTCGAGCAAATTGCATTCCAACAGCAAACTATGTCATCAAATTCAAGCTCCACAGCCAAATATGAGTACAACTAAACAACAATGTCATCATGTTTTAGTCGTCATACAGTCACCAAACACAAATGAACATACATAACAAGTGATGTTCTCACAGCAAAATACTAAACAACACGTTCATCAGGTTTCAATTGTCATAGCAAACACAATTTCACATAGTAGATAAAAAAAACATCTTCTGACAGGCAAATACAACAAAAGCAATCTAATCATCATCCGCAGCAGCAGCGTCAACATCTTCGCCATGTGTATCAGTCTGAATCATAAGTCCCCACAGTGTCATCTTCTTCTTCATCCTCAATGTCCTCGAACGTTGGCTTTGTCTTGATCAACTCTTGTATGTCCATAGCACGACAGGCAATCTTTTCGCCAGCGTCATTGACGTGAAGGTTCTCAAAGATATTAGGAACATCTATGGAATCTTGTACATCAGGAGCAGTGTAAGCATCATCTTGTTGTGCAACTTCATTAAACGAATTCCTCTGCTCAAACCTTTTGCAATACTCTCCAGTCATCACTACGTGCAAATGTGTCTTCCAAGAAAAATATCTGTGTTGCTTGATTTGCCAAAATAAAAGGCTCGTTGGTCTGGTACGCCGCCTTGACATTGATGGATTTGAAATAATCATCAGCTCTAGGTTTTGCGATCCTGGAAAACAGGTTATACCAACGACAACACAACAGAACCACACACCGATGATCCTCGAAACTGGAGATATACTGCAACTGAACAATGTCTGTTATGTTAGCATACATTTCAGTTGTCTCTCTGTCGTACATATCCGTGCTCATGATGGCACTGTTTTGTGTCTTCCTGCCTTCGTCGTGTGCAAGGGTGTTGTAGCGCACATCTCCAACAACGCAAGATTCATAATGTCTTACCCGAGTATCAGGACCCATTGCTAGTGCGTAAAGGGCATCATCAACCGCCTTCCCATCCTCCTGCATCTTCTTAACCTATGGTTAGAAAATAGACAAGCTGATCATCTTATGTACTCAATATATTAAAAAACTGATAGTGCAATTCAAAAGCTTACATGGCTCCTGAACCATTTCGCAAATCCTGCCATAACCAGTTTGTCAATGTTTCTTGGATTTTGCGGCAGTAACTCCTTTTTGTAGATGTTGCACAACATAGTGATCGCATCAAACATCTAAATATATAAGAATGTGCTGCAAGTTTAGTAGATTACGATGTATAAGCTGCAGTACTTAGCACTTACTTGATATAAGGTAGTATCTCAGGACAGTTATTCAACACATACCAATCCATTTTATCCAAATCAATAGGTTTGTCCTCTTGTCGACTCTTCCCTGTAACTCAAACAGAATAATCGAAAACATTGAGCCCGGGATTGTCTTCACCCACCTCTTTGCTAAGTTGATTAGCTGTTTCAATGTATTTTGAGCAGAATGTCAACGCTTCTGTAGCAATATAGGCCTCTGCAATGGAACCCTCGGGTCTAGGTCTGTTCCTAACATAGCCCTTAAAAGTGTCGAGCCGCCTTTCAATAGGGTACATCCAGCCATACTGTACTGGACCTCTAAGTAGTGCCTCATCAGGTAGATGGACAGCCAAATGCACCATCACATCAAAGAAGGCTGGAGGATATATCTTCTCAAGGTCGCATAGGATAGTTGGTATCTTGTCTCTAATACGCTCCAAAGCATCTACCATAATATTTCTACTGCAGAGTTCCCTGAAGAATTGTCCCAACCCTGCAACTGCTCTGTATAAGTCAGGGCGGCCCCTTCCTCTAAGGATAACAGGTAAAACCCTTTGAACTAGGACGTGGCAGTCATGAGTTTTCAACCCTTGTACCTTGTTTCCATCTGCACTGACCCTCCTTCCAGGGTTGGAAGCAAATCCATGTGTGAATCTCACATGTGACAGGACCTCGCAGAATTCTTTTCTTTTTGCCTTGTCCAAAACGTACACAGATGGTGCCATATCCCGTGGTTCACCTTCATCTTGCACCTGCAAATCCTTTCTGATACCCAGGTGTGTCAAATCAATCCTAGATTTTAAGGTATCTTTCATCTTTCCTTCAATATTAAGAAGTCTGCCGATAATGCTGTCACATATATTTTTCTCGATGTGCATCACATCAAGATTATGCCGCAGATCCAAATCTTTCCAACACTCCAAGTCCCACAAAGTGGACCTGCAGGTAAACAATAATCTCTCTTCTGCCCTGCCATGCTTCCTTTTCCCGCTACCATTACCAGGATGGTTTCCTGGTGTAATATGCCTGACATTCTCTAATTCCACTTGCAACTCATCGGCGGTGAGCCTCTTTGGCACATCGCGGTTTTCATGCTTTGCATTGAACACATGTCTTCGGTATTTTGTAGGACGCGGCTTGTCCTTGGCAAGGAACGGCAGTGTCCAATGTAACAGATCTTGCTAGGTATTGCGTATGACAGCGGATTCCTGTCACAACGAACACATGTATTGTAACCATGTGTCGTTTGCCCTGACATAGTGCCCAAAGCCGAATAATCATGGATGCACCAAATTATAACAGCACCCAGAAAGAAATCAGATGGTGGGCTGCTATATAGGTCTCGAGTGAGAACACCCCTCCATAGCTGTTGAAGTTCCTCCACAAGAGGCCCCATGAATAAATCAAAATCCTTTCCAGGACTTTTTGGACCTGGGATGAGCAAGGCCATCATGTAGTTTGATTCTTTGGTGCAGACATTTGGAGGAATGTTGTAAGGGATAACAAGCACTGGCTACATGCTATATGTGGCGCTCTGGTGGCCAAATGGGTTAAATCCATCTGAAGCTAAGCCAAGTCTAATGTTTCTCGGGTCAACAACAAACTTTTTGTTTTTCTGATTGAAGCTTTTCCACTCACTACCATGTGATGGATGGCTCATTACATTCTGATCTTTGTACTCCTGGTTCCTAGAATGCCACAGTACATCCTCTTTTTTCCAGCATCATGAAACAACCTCTGCAATCTTGGTGTAATTGGAAAATGTCTCAGAACATTATGAGGAATCCTGTTCACAGCATCGCCATCTTTCCATCTTGATGATTTGCATTTCGGGCATTCACTTAAGTTGGCATAATCCTTCCGGAACAGAACACAATTATTCTTACAAACATGGATCATATCATATCCAATTCCAACTACGCGAAGGAAATTCTTCATTTTACTGTAGGTGTGTGGCAGCTCAGACGCATCTGGGAAAGCTTTGCGGAAAGCAGCCAACATCGCATCGAATGATTTGTTGGTCATCCGCTTAGATGTCTTCACCTGAAGAAAGGTGACCATAGCTGAGAATAATGATAGCTTATTTCCTGGGTGACAACCACGTTGCATTGTTCCAACATGCGGGCCCATCGTTTTTCTTCTGCAGGTCAAAGTTCATGAAATGCACAAGCATTTCGTAGCATTGTTTCAATGTTGGTCAAACTCACTGGCTCCGCCACCACCTCCTCCTCCTCCTCTTCCACCCGAGCATCAGGCAGATCAAGATGGTGATCTGCTGCTTCCACGTAGTTAGTAACATTGACGTTCACAGCTTCACCATGATGAACCCACCTAGTATATGTGACCGACATCCCATACAAGTGTAGATGATTTTCCACAGTTGACTGGGGTCTTGTAACTGAATTCATACAACTGCTACATGGACCGAGCACATCTGATTTTGGACCACCGTACTCAACTCTGATAAAGTTCATGAAGTTTTCAACCCCCTCGACATATGCAGCGGAGAATCTTCGAGCAGAAGTTATCCAAGTCCTGTCCATCTGTTAGACATACAAATTAGTTCTTCTACTAGATATTGCAGGAAAACACATATGCTTTTTTTAAAGTCCAGAAAAAATACCTAGTTCGATGTCTAAAGCTATGGCAAAATATTTGGACGAGCAGATCTAAGTAACGAAATATATTTAAAGCTAATTCAACAAACAGATTTGAGTGCTAAATTATGGCAGGCTGTTTCAGCAGTCAATGAGGTCGAGCACACAGCCATCGAACTATTGAAAGCCATCGCAGCAACAAAGATCGAGTATAAAACGGTGTAGAGCTATTTCACCTAACAGATTGGCTACTAGATCATGGAAATCTATGTCACAATAAATATATGGCAGGATATTTTAGCAACTAATCGGGCTTGGCATGCCATCTCAGCTAAGCAGATTGAGTGCAGAATAGGGCAAGGAAGCTTCTTAAGCAGAGCATATTGACTGTAAACTACTTCGGCAAACAGTGAGATTAACAGTGTCTATCAGCTAACATTCAGCGCTACACCGACATGCACGGGGCCTCAGTCTAGAATGTGTGTACCGTGGGAGAAGCTGACTGCCGTGCGTCTCCACACGAATGTCGCCAGCGGTGGCGGTGCTGACTGCCGTGCGCCTCCACAAGAACATCGCCAGCGGTGGTGGCGCGGCTCGAGGACGGCAGTCTACGAGAGCGTACTGTGGGAGCGAGAGGATCGTCGTGCATCCCCTCGACGAACCGCGGCGCCGACGTATCAGCGCGGCGGGGAGGGCGGCTTTGGCGGAGTGAATGGAGTGGAGGGGGACCGGGGGGGGGGGGGGTTGGGGAATATTATTGGCTAGTTGGCCGAAGGGTGGTTGAATTTGGGATTTTGGGGGAATTTGGGGGGGGGGGTCGCGCGGTGGGCGGTGGGAGTTTCGTGCATGGTCGGTTTCTCCAAGTGCAGTCGCACGTGTCAGTGAAGAGGCAAGCCGAAGTGCGTTCTGTTTGCGTGAGCCGTGTGCAGGACTGAACGTGTGTGGGGTGCAATGCGACCGCGACAGGGGTGCTATGAGTGCACCCCCTTTTCCTTTTAAACTAGGTGCTTCGCCCCCTCAAAAAAACTTGGTGCTTCGCACGATCCATCGGTACTACTACTAGTAATCCGGTAATCCCGACTAAAATGGCGCGGCAGGGTCTTTTCCCGCGCGATATGCTGGGAGGTTGGCTTAGTTGGGTTTTTTGGACGAGTAATGCTACACCTACATAATCCCAGTTACGTAATTAACATAATCTGAAACGTGTGAGCTATTGATTGTAGATTGGGGGAGGGAGGGGCACACCACCATGAAAATCAGGGAGGAGAGAGAGAGGCAATTTACGTTAACCCTTTCGTAGGTTCCCGTAGATGTAGAAAGATGTGAAATACGTGAATGTGTAGTGGACGTACTATTGGAGTGCCTAAGATAAATTGTGTATGTAGACCCTATGTGTTTATTTACTTCGCATGTTAGCTTTGTCTCGGTTCAATAAAAAGTAGAGTTGGTGATGATGGTGTGCCTGCCATCCTGCAATATAGGCCGTCTGATCTATATCTAACGGATAGGAAGGAAACCATGAAAATTTACCCGCACTCCTCTCCACATTTGCAGATAAGGCCTTCCCTCGTTCATCCTTTTCTCCCACAAGATCTTGATGTTCCGTGCAACGCACATGCATCTTGCTAGTACTCCTACAATATACTATATTATTGTGAAAGTTCATATACACCGGCCGAGATTAATGCAAACATGGCAAATTTTCATTACATTTCGAACTTTTATAGGACAGAAAAATAAAAGAAACCCGACCCTAAACCTATTCTACGGCGGCGACCGACGTCCCCCATCTGCGATCTCCATGTACGGGGGCGGGGTTCAAGACGAAGGTGCGGTCTCCGGTGAGGAAGAGTAGAACACGGGAGACGGACCGGCCTGTTGGCACACCATGCCCTGCCGCCTCCCATGCCCAACTCATCCTCGGAGGAGTCCCTGACCTCGGCGGTGCCGGAAGTTGGACGGCGGCAAGTAGGACGCGTGGCTGACGGTGCTCCCGTCGTCGGCCGCAATCGTGGCCACCGCTTGTGCGGTCGCGTCCGCATCCGGCTACGCTGCTATTGCATCGCGAGCGGCGACTTCAGCGAGGGCGGCGACCTCGAGCTTCATACCCAAAGAAAAAGCTCTCTCGCAGAGCGTTCGCGCTTGCGGTCATGGCGGATGTGGTGCCAGGTAGCAGGACGATGGGCTATGGTGTGGAGGTTAGCTGGGCATTGCCGCTTTAAGTAGCGCATTCCGGTGAGGCCAAAGCTTTCGGGCGCGTCATTAAGTCGTCGGAGTTTGTTCCTCGGGCACAGAGCCTCTTAACGACAGCATACGGACGAACGGCATGAATGCGGGCAGCTGGCGCCGGCTGGGAACACACCGTGCGACGGCGCGAGGGACGAGGGTTATTGGTGTGCCAGGGTAGTCAGCTGCGTTCGTGGCAACGTTGGAGATGCCCTTTGCTCACATGCGACCCCACATGTCATTGAAAAAGCAAGAAGACCCGGGATGGTCTCAGGTCCTGGGGATGCAGTTGGCCGCGCTACACCACTCCGCAGATGTGTCGCGGCGCGCGCGCACTTCGGTGCCCCGTGCATCCTCGATGAGCCGGGTGTTGATGTGCTGGTCGTGCCACAGCGCTAACGCCACCCTTGGCACACTGAAACCGACTGTGTCCAGCGACAATGAGTGTGTCGCTCACCGCGGTCGCCCTGTCCAGAGGCGGTGCTGGAGCTGCGCCACATTGCTGGCCCCCACGACCCACATGAGCGGTTGCCGGTGGCGAGGAGGTCGTTGGCCAGCTCCTCCATTGGACTAGTCTGCGCCACATCATCCCGACAGGTGTGCCCCACATGTTGGTTTCCCTGTTTTCCTGGCCATATTCAAGCGTCAGTGCTCCGCGTTGCGCATTAGGCGCAGAACAGGTGGTTTTTGTGCCCTAGTTCAAATGTGGTACAGTACCAAGTTATTACCCTAGCCCCAGGTGTGGTGGTTTTGGGTATGGTGCCACCCTTTTCATTTTCAACTAGTGAAGCGTAACACTTGATTAAGTAGCCGGAAGGTGTGCTAAATGTAGGTGTCCGACCGTTTGAAAGAATAATTGAGGTGTGCCCAGTCCGTGCCCGCATTTAGGGGTCCAACTTACCATGTTCCGGCAGTAGTAACTATACTAGTCCCTGCGTACTCCCTCTGTTTTTATTTACTCCGCATTTTAGCTAGCTTTGCTCAAAGTCAAACGTTGTAAACTTTCACAAAGTTCATAGATAGAAATAATAACATATACAATAACAAATCAATACCATTAGATTCATTATTGAATATACTTTCACATCATATATATTTGCTTTGTATATGTTCATATTTCTACTCTTACTAGCAAGATGCCCGTGCGTTGCACGTAACATCAAGATGCATTTGTATGACTAGTTTATCTTGTAAGAGAAAAGGATGAACGAGGGAAGGACTTATTTGCAATTGTGGAGAGGTGTCTGGGTACCTTTTTGCAAAATTGCCCTGGTTTCCTTCCTATCCATCACATATAAATCGGACGGCCTATATTGCCAGATGGCAGGCACACCATCATCACCAACTCTATTTATTATAAGAGTCTGTCCGATTTATATCTGACGGATAGGACGTAAACTATGGCAATTTTGCAAAGAGATACCCACACCCCTCTCCACATTTGCAAATAAGGCCTTCCCTCATTCATCCTTTTCTCCCACAAGATAAACTACTCATACAAATGCATCTTGATGTTCCATGCAATGCACGAGCATCTTGCTAGTGTACATAAAAAAGCAGAGTTGGTGATGATGATGTGCCTGCCATCCTGCAATATAGGCCATCCGATCTATATCTAACGGATAGGATGGAAACTATGACAATTTACCCGCACTCCTCTCCACATTTGCAGATAAGGCCTTCCCTCGTTCATCCTTTTCTCCCACAAGATCATGATGTTCCGTGCAAGGCACGGGCATCTTGCTAGTTTTCTATAAACTTGGTCAAATTTTATGAAGTTTGACTTCAGTCAAAGCTAATATGCAGAGTAAATAAAAACAGAGGGAGTATCTTACTCCGTGACCAAGACGGAAGGGAAAACGAGACAACTTATTGTTTATTTGAGCCGTTCAAGTATAATCATGCGACGTTGCTTATTTCTCATTCCTCTCCAACCCTCTTCTCCATCGATCATGCCGCCCTCCGGTCGAGTCCATCCTCCCGGATGCGTCATTTGAACATTCCGCCGAGTATCATTCGCTTGTATTTCCAATGTTGTAATTTGTATGACATGCATACAAACAAACGGTTCATTTAAAGTTTCACTTTGCCTCCACTACGTGTCGCTTCCCATCTTAGTTTTGACATCCCATTCGGTTCATGCCCCGACACATCTTGACAAGATCGATTGATGTTTGAGAGATCAATTGTGTGTTGTGCAAGGAGATAAAGGTTTGGTCTGTTTCTATGATAGAATGATAGAAATGACCCGCGAGGGGGGGGGAGGGGGGTCTGTGGGGATCAGAGGGAGTATATTGTACGTTCATAAGAGAAACGAACGTATTGTACCCACCCTAGTCCTCTTTCAATCGATCTCTGGACCCCGAGATGAAATCGAGAGAAAACGAGTGGGTGCATGTGTGATACCTAAGGCGGATTCAAAAATTTGAACTGGTGATCATAGCATCCGCAAATCATATATAAAGGGTATTCAATGTTCGTTTCGCTTTTGAACGTACAATATACTCCCTCCGATCCTTTCTAGTTTACATATAAGTTTTATGTGTAGTCAAAGTATCTCTACTTTGATCAAACTTACAGAAAAAAGTACCAACATTCAACAACGCCCAATCAATATTGTTAGATTCGTACGTACTCCTAGATTTGTATTCAAACAGAGATGGTTTCCAATTTGGTTTCAACCACGTGAATGTGCTTGTTCTCACGCATGCTCTTCCTACTAGGATTTTGCCACGTATAGCCAGTCCAATAGTAACTTTTTTAAGCTCCCTGTCCAATAGTACTAGTGGAGTATTGACAACATCTATAGTAGAGTATGCAGTGCTCATAGTACTCCCTCCTTCCATTTATATAGGGCCTAAGAGCAAGTCTAATAAGGCCTAGTCAGCAGGCTATAAGACTTGTCATGTCATTAAAATCCTACTTGGGGGAGTGAGAAGAGAGGAGAGAGAGTGAAGCAGGCTCTTATATTCTACAGCCTGGCCATAACACATAGATCAAGAAAAAAAGTATGCATGCAACTCTCTTCCAATCATATACCTTGCTCATGCAAATATTAAATGCTTAGAGCCAACCTAATAGCCATTAAGGGGAGTGAGCTCTCATGCAAGAGCCTAGCTATATACGCATTCCTAGGTAAATACAATAAATATGAAGAAAGAGATAGTAGAGAGGAGATGGGAAAAAGTACTAATACAATAGCCAACCTTTTATATTATATTTTTGCGGGAAATAGCCAACCTTATAGCCCACTCTATTGTATGAGTGCATATAGATGATGGCGATAGATGGCATGGCAGTTCCTTATAGCCATCGGCTGGCTATATTATTAAACATGCTCTAATGCGTTTTTCAAAACCGCCTTTGACTATTGACAAGATTAATAGTACATGAGATGTATAATGTGAAAATTATATCATTGGAAGCTCCTTTCACATACGAATTTGACCGTATGCTTTGTGTAAGTTGCATGTCATATATTATTACTCTAACATTTGGTCAAAGTTAGCCTCGAAAAACGCATTAGGCCCTGTAGATGGAAGGAGGGAGAAGTAGTGGAAGTGGATCCTCTGACGTAGGATCCCTGCCTTACCCTCCCTTTCGGTCACTTACTGGCGGACCCATGCTTGCTAGGCCCCGCATGTCAGTTACTCAATGGGTTCGGCCATGTCAGGGGATCCTCATCCATAGTATACTCCCTCTGTTTTTATTTACTCCGCATAAAAAGGAGGGAGTGGTAGTACAAATGACGCAGGCGGGGGAGGGGGAGGGACGTCGGTTTGCTCTCAATTGCGGTCCCACAGGCGAGAGAAAACGCAAGACGAAGCGCGTTCCATTCGGTGAACGATGTGGAGGGTCCAGCGTGCCGGGGTGCAACGGGAACGCGACAAGAGCGATGTACAGTCGAAACCGATTGACCTTCGCTGCTCGGCCGGAACCACTATTCACACCAGAACCTTCGCTGCTCGGCCTACGCCAGCTACTGCCCCAAAACCACACCTCCTCTCCAGCCTATTCCCCCACCTTTCGATCCCCTAGCCCGCAACAAGCGTCCCCTAGTTCGCCGGAAAGCCATGGTGCGCCACAAGATCATGTACTAAAAGATGCTGACACCGGAGCGCCGTGCAGAAATCGCGGCGGCGGTCGGCCCCACAGACCTCCATTCCCAAGCTCGCTTTGCGGCGGGCCAATCCCCGAGTTCTCTGGAGCCAAGCTACGAGGAGGAGGAAGCCGATCCAATGTTCGTGGCGGAGGTCGCGGCGCAGAAGGCCCCCGATGGTTATGAGACGATGGACGTCGACTTCCTGCCGGCGTCCGGGTCCCCCATGGTGCAGGCGGACCAGCGGTTCAACCTGGCGATACTAAAGGAGGACTGGGAGGCAGAGGCTCAACTCGACGCGGAGCACGTGCATGCCGCTGCCATCGAGGCTCTCCTGCAGGCGGAACCGGATGTCGTGGATGTGAACCGGGCGGCGGAGGCTCAACCCGACGCGGAGCGCGCAGATGCCGCTGCCATCGAGGCCCTCCTACAAGCGGAACCGGGCGTCCTGGACTTGAACCGGGCGGCAGAGGCTCAATTCAACGCGGGGCGCGCGAATGCCGCTGCCATCGAGGCCCTCCTGCAGGCGGAACCGCGCGTCCTCGACTTGAACCGGGCGGTGCTCTCGTCCGTGCAGAGCGCCCGCACGCTCCGCGTGAACAAGTAGCTGGAGGCCGAGGACAACCACGGTGTGCAGACACACGTCGGCAGCTACGGCTGGTTCGTGCCAGCAGCCAAAGATGACGAGGCCGTCTCGTTCCGCGAGCAGTGATAGTTTTTCTTTATGTTGTTGTTTTTAGGGATCTTTTGCTGTGTAAAAACATATATTGTTATGCAAGTCGCCTGACTTTCATCATTTGGGTCAGTCTACCATTTCAGGCGGTTGGATGAATATCCTACGTCTCCTAACCCTTCTTCCTCACCTCTTCTTCTTCCCCGACAGACCACCGCACGGGTCGTACGGATCCACCCCAACATGTGGTTGGATAAACATAATGTATGAACGAAAATTATCTGTCAGCGGTAGCACGTGTCAGTGAGGGTGCGTTCCCTTGGTTGGGTTTGCGGCGTGCAGGAGCGACTGTGTGAGGGTGCGGTGCGAACGCAGCGTGCGGGAGCGACCGTGTGAGGGTGCGGTTCGATACAAATCATCGTTTAACGTGTCAATTAATGTGTATTTTTTCTCCAAAGCCCAAAGAGCTAACCATCTCACTCCTCATCGCTTGATTAATGCAGTGACATGCAAACCAATCTTCTCACTTCCGCATGCATGCAAGGGTATACTAATGTCCTTGGTTGCTAGTACGAGGCAAACCCCATCAATTTTGCCTCGAATAGTGTTAGTGGCCTTTTGCAAATTGTAATTTTGATATACTGGCCTGGTGTACAAAAAAATGGAGGTAGTAACTATTTGTCTTCCTTCCCCATTGCGGCGACATCGACGATATCTCGAATGTTGTGGTTTGGCGAAGTGCGTTCGACGGAGAACACCATTGAGGGAGACCACGCTAAGTCATTCGCAAGTGCCGCCTGCAAGCCGAGACAACCTCCTTATTTGCATCCAGGAAGTCCATTGAACCAAAGGACGCGTAAATGTACTAGTACTACTAGTACACAATAGCGTCGTCCGTCCAGCTTAGTGCGGTGATGTGGTTTCTCAAAGAAGATGATGGAGAAGCGGAGTCAGCGAAGAGTGAAATGATGGTTTCTTCGTCCCTACTTTGTGATTTAACGCCTCACTGCTTTATGATTTGTGATAGAAGGGATAGGGGAGTAGACTATGTGCTCTATACTATACATGCGTCCAAGCACAGGAGAGAGAGGAGAGACGTTGCATTTTTCTATTCCTTCAATCAATCAATCAGGGAGCTTCGGTTCCATCTTTTTGGCTTTGGCAGCACCGTCCACAAATGGTTCCCATCGATGACAAAAGCTATTTTCACATTTGGCTACACATTGTGGATGCCCTTAACCATACCACCTGGTTTTGCTCCTGTGTGGTATCTATACAAATCTCAATTATATTGATCTAAAAAATTATAGAATCAAGATTAGTAAAAAGGAGGTGATTTTGCCACGCGAATGGCAGGGGAGGTTTCTTATTTTTAGAGGACGTTGGCCTGGCGGTTTGCTAACATGCGGTCCCACGTGTCAGTGCTTTACCAAACCGATCCGCGTCCCACATGAGGCAAAACAACGGCAGAAGCAACACGTGGTTAACTTGAAGAAGATGAGGGAGAAGCGGATTCAGCAATGAGTGAAATGATGGTTGCTTCATCCCTCCAACTTCTTTTTTTACTAGCATTATTATTACTTCGTCCCTCCAACTTAACTACGGGAAAGGTGCAGCTTTCTGATTTGACGCCTCATTGCTCATTACTACGCCGGCGCCATGACTGGGGTGCTTCACCCCTGCTGCTTCGCACTGTATTTCGGTATGGCACGTGGACCCAGTAGCTTGATGTCCCACATGTCCGAAAGGGACTAGAACATTTATGAAAGCGAGCGCTCCACTCTTACGACGGAGGGGTACATGACACGGCGGCCCAGTGACCTGTCGCTTGTACTGTATACTAGTACTATAGTTTTGCTGTTTCACATGATCCATCGATACAAACCCGATTAAACAGGAAAGGGCGGGATTTTTCCCGCGCGGTAGATGATACTGGCCATACATTTCAAAGGCAATTTTAATGTATGCAAACTGAATAATTAAGTAACAATATGATATCTAGTAAAACTAAAAACACATATGATTTCTTATGATAGAGTGTAGTAGTAGTGCTGTATTGCATAGTTGTTAGATGTAACATGCGAGAACGTGTAGAGATGTAGTTTTGGAGGGCCTATAGAGAGAAAGCATAATACGGTCACCGAACTTCAGAATACGCTCATTACGGTCACTATATATGTTTTGCGGTGATTATACGATCACTTGCTCACCGTTCAGCATCGGATTGCACTCTGTTGACCGGCCAAATAGTCTGCGTGGCACCATGTTGACTAGTTAAATTGACCACGTTCCTTGTGGGTCCCACCTGTCAGTTTACATAGGAAAAAGGTCAGATTAACACAAATTTATGCAGGCGCGACAAGACTCCAACCCGTGCGCGAGAATCACCTGGTTGTGTATGTGTCTGTCAGGGCCTGATGTGTGCGCATGCACGTGTAGGTTGAGCACTTGAGCGTGAGAGTGTGTGTTGGTCGTGTGGCGTGTGAATGCATGCGTGCGTGTGCATGTGAGTGTTGCGTGCGTGCGTGGCTGCGTGTGTATGTGTGAGTGTTGCGTGTGTGCGTGGCTGCACGTGTTCGTGTGAGTGTTGCATGCATGCAGTTCGTGTGCATGCGTGCGTGTGTGTATAATCACCACACCAGCTCTTGTGCGTTAAAACAGATGGCTCAGCATACCAATACAAGGCCCCCTTGTCCGATGTGCCCACGGTCATGACTTCGAACCACCGTCCAATATTTTGTTGTTGTTTGTTTTCATTCTTACTAGCAAGATGCCCGTGCGTTGCACGTAACATCAAGAGCATTTGTATGACTAGTTTATCTTGTGAGAGAAAAGGATGAACGAGGGAAGGCCTTATTTGCAAATGTGGAGAGGTGTGTGTGTACCTTTTTGCAAAATTGCCATAGTTTCCTTCCTATCCGTCAGATATAAATCGGACGGCCTATATTGCAGGATGGCAGGCACACCATCATGACCAACTCTGTTTTTTATAAGAGTGTAGAAGAGTAGATACAAGCCGACAGGTGGGCCCAATGGTAGTGAGATAATGTGATGCAACAGTAGAGGTGCCACGTGGAGCGTTTAACTGGTCAACTAGTCGTGTCTTGAGCAAATACAGAGCTGTACGGTGAGCCCGTGACTATATAATAACCACAAAAGATAAAAGGTGACCATAATGAGTGGATTCTGAAGTCCAATGTACGTGCTTTCGCTCTAAATACAATGATCGTCACTGTATATATCGCGAGAGAAAGATGAAACATATGTGAATGTGCTGGGGGCTTAATTTTAGAGGACCTGGAGATAGTTTGTGTGCGTACGTGAAAGGGGCGTAGAGGGGGTGTATGTGATGGGGAGAGAGATGCTCTTCGTTTCTCTTTATTATGACTAACTTTATATATAGTATAAAAATATAAAAATTCACAGTGCAGAATAAATATCATTGTGGGCACCATGCAACAAATTAACGTTCAGACTCCTCCATATAACTTTGTAATGTTGTATATATGTAGAAATTCTAAAATAATTTTTTGGCCACACTTTATTCAAAAGGAATGTTGTATGCGAAATAAACGTGAAGAGAGGGCTTTTTAGATCAATGGGGTACGTGATGTAACATGTGTGAATGTGTAGTTGATGTATTTGGCAGGGCCTAGAGAGGTATGTGTGTGTATTACGTATTCGAGAGAGGCATGGATAGAGGGGCCGGCGGGGGAAGGGGGCGTGAGAGAGATAGCACGAGAAATGAGAGAGGTCTAGAGAGAGACTAATATGATGTCACGGCGAGAGGTTCCCTTGAGTGTGTATAACTGTATATGCAAGGGGGGTGGGGATAGAGGAACGAGGAGATTTTTTTTGTGTGGTGTCCGTGTTGGTATGTGTGGGTGTGAGAAGATAACGAGACCTTTGGGCAGAGGGTGTGTCACCACGTGAGGTCCGGTGGGTGGAGGTGAGGGCCTTGGTTCGGTTCCCGCACCACATTGGTCAGCCCGTGACGCATTTAGGGAGACCCATGGATGACTTGTCCTACAAGACAACGATAGCAGAATTGTGAAGGACTCTGTGTCCACTAACAAAGCCGGCTAGGATTTGTAACCCGAGTTCTTGGACTAAGGTAACCCCTTATCTCTGATATTACTATTCATCCAACCTAACTTTAAGGGGCATCCTACAGAATGCTCTGCTAGAATCATACTCGTCGATTAGGAAGAGAGCTGTGAGACAATGCATGAGAGACGGACCTAAAGATAATGTGCGTACAGGAGACACGTAGGCAGGTCTATGTATATAGAAAGGGTCGACGGGGATTGTGCGTGTGTATGCTTGTGAGAGGAAGAGTGCTTGTGATAAAGGTTAGTGAAAACAGTCGTAAATGGTTACGAGAGGGAGGGAGGGTTATATCGAGAGCATGTATGCGAGAAAGACACCTCGGGAGAGAGTGTGTGAGCATGTGTGAGAGACCACCGATGGAGAGTGAAACTACACGTAAAAGACTGATGTACACATTGATTAAAGATATAAATTGTATCCAAATATTAGGATGGGATCATGATATTTGCGATTCGCGTAAGGAACGGTCATTGATACATCAGACATCTAGATTCTATCGAATTTGAGCATGTCTATGTTATTATTCGACATAATTGATCCACATAGTTAGTATTTTGAACTTCAGACACTGCATCGCTTTAGCAATCGAATATAAACGTGAGTATAGTTCATGTTGTTTGTGTAAAGCACATTAAACATACGAAAGTTACACAATGAACATTATAAATAGCTAGCTATGAACTAGGATACATTTGAATTCAACTTAAGGTGGTTTAAAAAAATCGAATTCAACATGAAGTCCATTAAATTATTTGAATTCGATATCATGGCATTTGTAAGTCATACCTAAATTATGGGGCACCAATCTTTTCTCTGATTTTGTACATAATAGCATATATAGTCGTGTACAAAATAGATACAAATTTAGCTCCTCCATTCCAAAAAAATCGTAGTTATAGGATTTTCAAGTGTCAAAATTTCAAAAAAGCGGATAATTTAATGAGGTTTTCAAACATACAAGGTCAAATTTAACGTTGTCTATTTAGGTCAATCCTCAAAGTTCAAGAGTACTCTAAACGTGAATGCTTCTGTTTCAAAATTTCGAACGAAGCGCCAAAACAGCCTCTACTCGCCCGAAACAGCGTGAGACCAATGTTTGGTAGTAGAAGGAAATTACTTTTCTAACTCCGACCCGTGAAACCTACCAGCCCAACATCCAAAGGTCTAAACCGGGGTAGGTTTGTAGCTTCATCTAGACGCCACGCAACCGCCTCCGAAAAACATTCATACACAATGGCCGCCTAAGAACACATGCGCGCGGCCAAAATCGCTCCCGCCCACTATTTGGGACACCTGGGATTACCATCCTACCCCCGACCCGCAGTAGGTCCGAAATTTAAGAGGGGGGCAAAGTTTGTACTTTCCCCTAATTTCAAACAAGCGCGTCCCATCTGTTCAAAAAAGCCAAAAACAAGCGCGTCCCAGACCGAAACATGGTTCTCCCTTAGCTCCCCCCGCCCCCCATCCGATTCCCCATTCATACTCCATGGGCGCCAAAACTACCTCACCACCAACCGCGAAACCCCGGCATCCTCCGTCCGCCACCCCAACCCACCCATCAACCGCCGCCCTCCTCCATCATGCCGGAGCCGATACCTCGACATCGTCATCCACCGCAACCTCAACCGCAACACCCTCTAAGGCTAGTAGTTGAAGCCGAGGCCGGGCCGTCCGTACCCGAGTCAGTTCAACCACGCCGTCCTGCGCCTCACCGCTGCCGCTCCAACTTCGCCACCGTCCACCGCACCGGAGCTGTTCCTGCTACGCCGTCCTTCGCCGCCTCGGATCTGCTTCCCCTCCGCCGGCATACGGCCACGGCAACACACTCAACAATTTTGCCACGTGTTCGTCCAAGCCTGCACCCTCCTCCAAAACATCGGTTTCCCCGGCAAAAAGAAGAAGATCGGCGCGACAGGTGGAGGCGAACACACTGGCAACCGGAAATGGTACTCCTCTTCCCTTATTCGTGCAAATCTTACGTGTCTGCTTGCACGGTATTCATCCCACAGAAGACACTAGTTGACCGCTTCTTCTTGATACTAGATGTTCCTAGTTACTCGTGATGCACAAGGTTTCTCCTCATATACTATTTCAATTCCTGGTCAGTTGATTCCCAATTAACGGAAGCATTCCCCGGCATAACAGGCGCTAGTCCGCCTATTACGCTGGGGAAGCAGCACCTCGGTGTTTATCTTAGGGGCGTGTGGGGCCTAGAGCTGCTAGCACCCGATCTGGAGGTCGGCCAGGATTAAAGGGATGGCCTGGGGGCACTGCCAAGCACGGCGGTGGTGTGAGGTCGAGGGGAGGGCGGGGCGGCGGAGGCAGGGGTTTGGGCCGGTGGTCGCTGGCGGTTCGAGAAAGATCGTCAACAGTGACTGGCGGGAGGTAGACGAAGGCCATCTGCCCATTCCTTATAGATCAGACGGTTCATAAAAAATCGACTGACCTATTTATTTTCAGACAACTGTTATCTTGATAGGACCACATGTGGTGGTGTGCTGTAGGAGTACCTGCATTTCCTGTGCTCATATATTACAAAATCATACAGAGTACAATCTAATTTTGTTTGCCATTGAATGTTGTAGAGCTATCATATGTCTCCTGTCATTTATTTTTCAGCCACCTGCTATCTGCTACTTTTACAGTGCACTAGTTCTGCACACACTTCACCCATACTCTCGCTATTGTGTTTTTATGCAAGGGTATTTCAGACTCTGCTGCCTTCACAAAAGCAAGAAAAAAGAAGTTGCTCCAGCATGGTACGCGGCTAGGCCAGACACGTTTCAGCCATTTAAAGGTTGCAGTGTCAGCAGATGGAGACGATAAACGTAGCTCTGTAGTCTATGACCTCGCTCCCAATGAACCACCATCCCAGGTGCCTGCTTTAACTTCGCGGTGTCATATGTGGTTGCATGTTGCATATGGTGTCTAGCTTGTATTCGAAAGGCCAAAGTCGGTCTTTATTAAGGTAAGGAAAGATATTTTTTACATGAACCACCATCTTGGGAGCACCAGAAGTCAAATGGCTAGTCAGGGCACTGGCCGAGCCAGTGACAAGCCCAGCACAGACAGGCATCACCTGGAAGCCAACTAAAAAGCCACGATGGTGGCGAAGCAGCCAGCCTCCCACCAGGCTCTCAGCTCCTAGATGATCATGCTCACCACTCCAGCTGGATGTCTAGCTTGTATTGCTTCCAATTTGGTTAAATTTCATCTGCTTAGCTTACACACTATACCTTTGAATATGGCATGCCTTCCTGTTTTTGGTACATACTAGTACATCTGTCTATTAACCATGTTCTTACATCAAACTAATGTTCTTGTGTATCCCTCATCAATCACTTATGATGAGGCAGTCAGGCAAGTGGACTACTGTGAGAAAATATCCTCATTTAAAGATTGCAGCGTCAGCCTACCGACATGATTCTCAAGAAACAGCAAGGCTAGATGAAGATAGTGAACGTAGCTCTATAGTTGATTACCGCACTTCCCCTACACTAGCATCGTAGGTGCTTGCTCTAACTTGGCAGCGTGATATGTGGTTGCATGTTGCATATGGTGTCTAGATTGTAATTCTTCCAATCTGGTTAAATTGCATGTGCTATTTTGCTTAGTTTATACATTATACCTGTTAATGTGACATGCCTTCCTGTTTTTAGTACATAGTACATTTGTCTATTAAGCATGTCTTTACATAAAACTATTGTTTTTTGTACCCTGCATAAATCAATATGACGAGACACCTTTAGTATATGCAGTGTGATATTAGTTGCATCTTTCATATGATTTATAGCATGCGCTACTTCTAATTTGTTGAAATGCCATTTATGATGGGACGCTTTTAACTTGGCAGAGTCATATTGGTTGCATCTTTCATGTGGTGTCTAGCTTGCATTGTGACGGCGTCTGGGAACGGGGGTCCCCAGACTTGCCTGCCTGCGGCCCACGGCGTGGCTCTCCCAGCGGCCCCGTACGGCCCAACTTCACCAGCAAACACTCAAGACCCTCGCGAGGAGCCAAGCCTTGTGTGGCGGACGACGCAAGACCCCCTCGATAGCGGCCTCGCCAGGTTGGCTCGCGAGGCGTGGAGAGATCAAGGCAAGGAGAACCTCGCGAGGCTCCCGTGACGCAAGCCATGACGACCAAGGCCAGGCGGGCGCCAGCAATCGCAGCGTCCTCGCTTCCTCTTTGGTGCTAAAGGGGCAAGCGCAGGCAAGGAGTACCGAGGCATCAGGCAAAGGTTTCCATATCAGTGCAACGAGACCAAGACCAGCAGGACGACAGGACGGAGGTCACCATGGAGCCCAAGACGGCGTCACCACCAGAGCCTTTGGCAGGCGAAGACCACCTTTAGTGAGGACAACTTGTACTAGATGTCCCCTTTAAAATTGGCCATTGTGGCGTCCCTTCCCGCTCAATATTTGGGAAGAGGACCAGGGCCTCTATAAATAGGACTAGCCACCACAGTAGGAGGCAACTTATCTTGAGCAATCCTCACCCCCACAAGTCCATCGAGCACAAGAACACCTCTCCTCACGAGGCTGTTCTTCCCTTGTACTGTTCATCCTCAGCCCAAGAGGCAATCCACCACCACCACACTGGAGTAGGGTATTACACCATGACGGTGGCCCGAACTAGTATAAATCTTGTGTCCCTTGTGTGGTGAGTTCGTCGAGCCATACCTTGAGATTGCGGTGAGGGTGAGGGCGTGATTAGGTAGGGGGAGATCTTCGTGCGCACCCCAGTGTTCGAACCTCAAGGGTTTTGCCGGAACCCGAAATCCGACATTTGGCGCGCCAGGTAGGGGTGCGCCGGAGCTTTCCTTCCGTCGATCTGTGCTTCGCCACCACCGTGCTCCGCCCCCATGGCAAGCACATCGCTTCCTGCTCCGACGACCGATGCCAGCGGCGGGGCCAGGGGGCTCCGAGCCTTGGCCCCCGCCTTACGACAGGTGCAGTGGTCGCCCAAGTTCAAGTCGGAGATGCCACCGCGCTACGACGGCACGACAGATCAGGTGGCTTTCCTGCTGGCATACGAGGAGGCCGTCCTCAAAGCTGGGGGCGACAACAGGGTCATGGCCAACTAGCTTCCCATGGCCCTTACGGGGCACCGCGTGCCGTGCTGCTCACCCTCCCAGGATCTTCCGTGACCTCTTGGGAGGAGTTGCGTGACCTCTTCACCGCACGCTTCGCGGCGCCGACACCCTTCGCTGTGGCGGCCCTCCTCGGTGGCTCGCAAGCGCCGCCCTCAGACCATCACCTCAAGCCGTTCCTTCGCCAGATCGGCGCCGCTTCCACGCGCCAAGGGGCTCGCCCGGGTTGGGCGGCGCCCGAGGCCGACCTCACCTTCGACTCGGGGGACCACCCCGTCACCGCCGCCGGCTTGGGTGTGCTCCCAATGCTTTGCACGCCCACCATCTGCAACGTGGCCGTCACCAAGACCCTCATCGACGGCGGCGCCGGCCTCAACGTGCTCTTCGTGGAGGCCTTCAGCCTTCTTCACGTACCACTCGAGCGGCTCCGCCTGAGCAAGCCTTTCTCAGGGGTTGGCGGCGGCAGCTCCCACTCCCTGGGGCAGATCCGCCTTGCTGTAACCTTCGGCACACGTGACAACTACTGCACCGAGCTGGCCGACTTCGACATCGCCCGCATCGGCCTCCCCTACAATGCCATCCTCGGGTACCCAGCTCTGGCCCAGTTTATGGCAGCAACCCATCCGGCTTACAACCTCATGAAGATGCCCCGGAGCAAGGGCGTGCTCACCATCGTGGGGGACACCAAGGAGGCTCTGGTGGCGCTCAAGCTTGCCGTCAAGACCGCCGCGGCAGCGTAGGCCGCCGACGCGGACGCCTCCAAGGCCAAGGAAGCCGCACCAGTTGTTCACCCAAGACAAGGCTGAAACCAAGCAGGTGCCAGTCGATGAGGGCGGGTCCTCAGGAGCCACCTTTACCATAGGTGCCGACCTCGACCCTCATCAAGAGGAAGCATTGGTGAAGTTCTTGCGCGCGAACAAGGAGGTATTCACATGGGAACCCAAACAGCTGGTGGGGGTCCCGAGAGGGGTGATTGAGCATCACTTAAAGGTGTGCCCCAATGTACGCCCTGTGAAGCAGCGGGCGAGACAACAGTCCACGGAGAAGCAGGCCTTCATCGTCCAAGAAACCTGCAAAGCTAGAGGCGGCGGGTGCCATTCGCGAGGTTCGGTACCCCGAGTGGCTGGCGAACCCCGTCGTTGTGCCGAAGAAAGCCGGGAAGGAGCGCATGTGTGTCGACTTCACCAACCTCAACATGGCCTGCCCCCGAGATCCGTTCTCGCTTCCACGGATCGACCAGATCGTCAACTCCACCGCCGAGTGCGATTTATTGTGCTTCCTGGATGCGTTCTCAGGCTATCACCAGATCAAGATGGCGGTAGAAGATGTGGAGAAGACCGCCTTCTTGACCCCGTGTGGGGTGTACTGCTATACTTGCATGCCTTTCGGACTGCGCAACGCAGGAGCGACCTTCCAGCGGCTGATGCACATCGCCTTATGACGGCCGCTCGGGAGAAACGCGGAGGCCTACATCGACGACATTGTGGTGAAGTCTCGGGAGGCAAGAACTTTGATTCAAGAGCTGGAAGAGACCTTCGCGAGCCTACGCCAGGTGGACTTGTGGCTCAACCCGGAGAAGTCCATATTCGGTGTCCCTTCCGGCAAGCTCCTGGGCTTCCTCGTGTCCCATAGGGGGATCGAGGCCAACCCAAAGAAGGTCAAGACAATCGAAGACATGAGTCCACCACAAACCCTCAAAGAAATACAGAAGCTTGCCGGTCGTGTGACTGCGTTGGGGCGCTTCATCTCCAAGCTGGGAAAGCGCGCCCTACCCTTCTTCAAGCTGATAAAGAAGAAGGTCCCGTTTGAGTGGACCCCGGAGGCCGACCGAGCATTTCAAGACCTCAAGAGATACCTGACAGCCCTCCGGTGATGGTAGCCCCGCGCCCCCTCGAGCCCCTGGTGCTTTGCCTTGCCGCCACTCCCTACTCTGCTAGCGCGGCTCTAGTAGCAGTTCGGGAAGAGCGCCAAGTCAAGGGCGCATCATGCCAAGCTGCGCCCCCAGCGGGAGCAATACAAAACCAGGAGGGCACCGCGAAGGCCGCAGCAGTGGCAGCAAAGGACCAAGCTCAGCAGGACGACACCCTTGAGCCTGCAGAGGCCCCGACAAGCGATCAGGCGTTGGGGGGCCCCTCATCTCAGGAGGCGCCCCAACTTCCGGAAGGCGAAGGCCTCATCAGCGCACCCGCTCTCGTGGATCACCCAGTGTATTTTGTCAGCATGGTATTGTGGGACGCAAGGGCACGGTACCCCATGCCTTAGAAGCTCTTACTCGCGCTCTTGGTGGCTTCACGTAAGCTGCGACACTACTTTCAAGGTCACCCTATAAAGGTCGTCTCAACCTACCCATTGGAGAGGGTGCTCAGGAGCCCCAACTCAGTCGGGAGGGTCGCCGAGTGGAATATCGAGCTGCAAGCATTCCAGTTGGAGTTCAGCACAACCAGGGTCATCAAGGGAGCTGCGCTCGCCGATTTCGTGGCAGAATGGACGGATGCCCCGGAATTTGAAGCAGGAGAGGATCTGTCAATGTCGCTGGGGAGCGAAGCACCCGACGACTGGGTCCTGTATTTCGATGGTGCCTTCGCATGCCAGGGCACGGGGGCTAGAGCAGTGCTCATC
Source organism: Aegilops tauschii subsp. strangulata (assembly GCF_002575655.3). Lineage (NCBI taxonomy): Eukaryota > Viridiplantae > Streptophyta > Magnoliopsida > Poales > Poaceae > Aegilops > Aegilops tauschii. Next base: position 419,518,134 of record NC_053040.3, on the reverse strand, counting down.
TCACCCACTTAGGACAAGCTCTACTACGCCATGCAGCTTTTCTTCCAGCAGGGCGAGAAGATCCCCAACAACATAGGAGAGTACGAAGGCCTCATAGCTGGCCTGAAGGCTGCGGCGGCCCTGGGGGTGAAGCGCCTCACCATCAAGGGCGACTCGCAGCTCTTCGTCAACTTCTCCAACAAGGTGTACGAGCCGAGGGACGAGCACATGGAAGCGTACCTCGCGGAGGTGCGCAAGATGGAGAAAAAGTTCCTGGGCCTGGAGTTGCAGCACGCGCCCCGTGGGACCAACAAGGAGGCCGACGACATTGCCAAGAGAGCATCCAAGCGGCTGCCCCAAGAGCCCGGCGTCTTTGAGGAGCGGCCCTTCAAGCCATCGGCGACGCCACCACTTTCAAGGACAGCGCAGCCTCGGGAGGAGCTCCCACAGCCACCTGCCACGGGAGCCCCGGCCTATGGCCCGACCTCGGGGGCGCATCTACTCTTGGCGCTCGAGCCTCAGGAGGGATGCTGGACCAAGGAATTCAAGGAATACCTGACGCAAGGGACGCTGCCGGAGAAGGAGGAGGACGCGGAGCGCGTGGCCCGGCAAGCCACGACATACTGCATCCAGGATGGTGAGTTATACAGGAAGCGACAAAATGACGTTTCCCTATGTTGCATCTCCAGGGAATGGGGGAAAGAGCTGCTAGCTGACATACACGGCAGGGACTGCGGGCACCACTCGTCGTCGCGAATCCTCGTCGGCAAGGCATTCCGCAGCGGATTCTACTGGCCTACGGCGCTCAACGACGCGACTGAGCTGGTGAAGTCCTGCGAGGCCTGCCAGTTCCACGCCAAGCAGATTCATCAGCCGGCTCAGGGCCTCCAGACCATCCCACTCTTGTGGCCATTCACGGTCTAGGGGCTGGATATCTTGGGCCCGTTCCCTCGAGCGCCTAGGGGCTACCGCTACCTCTACGTCGCCATCCACAAGTTCACCAAGTGGGCAGAGGTAGAAGCCGTCCGCACCATCCTAGCTGGCTCCGCGGTCAAGTTCATCAAGGGCCTCGTGAGCCGTTTCGGGGTCCCCAACCACATCATCACCGATAACAGCTTGTAGTTCACCAGTAATCTCTTCAAAACGTACTGTGCTAACCTTGGAACGCAGATCTGCTACGCTTCAGTGGCGCACCTCAGAAGCAATGGTCAAGCCGAACGCGCCAATGCGGAGGTCCTGAGAGGCCTCAAGACCAGGAACTTCAAGAAGAAGCTCGAAGCCTATGGCAGGGGCTGTCACGACGAGCTCCAGTCCGTGCTGTGGTCCATCCGCACCACCGCCACCAAGCCGACGGGCGAGACCCCATTCTTCCTCGTCTATGGAGCAGAAACGGTTCTCCCTCACGAGGTCAAGCATCGCTTCGCATGGGTCCTGGCGTTTGATGAGACACAGCACGACGTCACGCGGGGGATGGACCTCGTACTAGGGGAGGAACGTCACCGCGAAGCCGCGCTACGGGCGGAAAGATACCTGCAGGCGCTGCGGCGGTACCACTGCCGCAGCGTCTGTTCCAGGACGCTCGAGGTGGGTGACCTCGTCCTGAGGCGGGTGCTCTCCAGGGAAGGGTTGCATAAGCTCTCACCCATGTGGGAGGGCCCGTTCAAGGTCGTCCACATCTCCAGGCCTGGTGCCGCGCGCCTGGAGACGCAGGACGGGGTACCCATCCAGAACGCGTGGAACATCCAGCACCTCCGGAAGTTCTGCCCATGAAGAAAGGCCCAGCGTCTGTGAAGAAGGCCTAGTGCATGTGAAGGTCTCCGCTGGTGACACTCTCACGTAATAATGAGTGGGGCTGTACACGCCCCGAAGTCTCAGGAGTGCCGCCCTCGGGCCTCTGGGGCTCCCTCCCACGTCCTAGTGGCAGCACTTAGCTCCGCGCTGGTGAGAAGACAAGAAGACTAGACTAGGTGCCGGACGTGGCTTTTCATTTGCTTTCCGTAGTTGGCTCGCCCCTCTTTAATCAAATTTGCTTTCTAGTGATCTTTGCCGGTCTTGTTCCATCGCCTTCTGCCTCCGTTTTTGCCTTTGTTTCTCTGTTTTGACCTGTGCTCTCTCTCTCTCGCGCGTACCTCGCGAGGGGGCTAAACAGGTACCCTCGTGAGCTTCCCCTTTTTTCTATTTTTCACGAGGCACCCTCGTTCGAGCTCGCAAGCTGGTGCACCTCTCTCAATCCGTGCCCCTCGGGTAATGTGATACGAAGCGCTGGGTCAAGGCCAGCGGTGCCCGCGACCGAGGCTCGGGAAAATGATAAGTCTCCTGACGAGTTTTTTGCAGTTCCTAGGCGCCTACCAGGCGAAGGAGGCCTCGCCAGGCACTGGGAAGCAAGCAACTCTCGAAGTCGAGACTACTTCGAGCACGTCAAGCTAAGTTATCTCTACATAAAACGACGATGTTGCGATACGACACAGGAACGATAAACATAGCATAATAACTGGGAAATCATAGTTTGTTGCACGCCCCTCCGGGGCCCCATACTGGTTGTTCTCTTAATGCAGGAAGGAAAGGGAGAACGAGACAAAAATGGCGCGTGCGCCCACAGCAGTTCGCGAGGGCGGGCTCGTGGCGCCGTCCCGAGCTAAGCCAGACCCCTCCTCGCGCTTCATGGCGGCGCGACGACGAGATGACCCGCTGCCGCCTTCGAAGCGGGCGCGGCGGCTGGTCATAACCGCTGCTGCTGGAGCTGTCGCCGGAGGAAGAGCCGCCGTAGCTGGACGAGACGTGGTCGGCACCAAGGGCGGGTTCCCCTTCATCCTCGTCATGACCATCGCCAAGGCCGAGCACCTCGTCGCCGTCGTTGACCTCGGGGCAGCACCCGACGCGCCGACCATCTTCCCCAAACACCCTCACGTAGAGGGTCGCATCGCCGTTGTACTTAAAATGGAGGGCGCACCGCCTGCCCAGGCCGCGCGCGTGGGCGAAACTCTGCCAGCCGCGGGCCAGGGCTGCGTTGCCCGCGAAGGAGACCTCAACCGCGACCCAAGAAGCCCTGCTGCAGTAGCTGTCCGCCTGCAGCCAGAGTCCGCCTGGACCTGCGGCTGGCAGCTCATCGGCGAATAAGCGCGGGAGCTGAAGCCAGTTGCCGGTCGGGTTAGCCGACCACACGACAAACTCCGACAGCACCTCTGCCGAGTTGAAGCGCGACCGAGCAGGCCGCGCGACCACGACACGCCTTCCTTCACCAACAGGGCTGCCACGACCAGGGCGACACCCACCACGCGAAGAGGTACCAACGCGGCCGCGAGGAGCCACGGCAGGGGTCGCGGTGTGCTTGCGGGGACGTCCGGGTTCACGCGTGGGCGCCGGAGAGCCGGGCCCCTCCTGGCGAGCCTTTCCTTTCTTCGCGGCTGAAAGCCTCTTCGACGGCGCCATGAGTGTCGTTGCGAGTAATGGAGCGGGGGAGAAGGAGCAGGCGGAATCGGAAGAGATGGACGACGGGGGCTCCGACCCCCCTCATCATTTATAGCAGAGGAAGGCCAACCGGCGGCCCACACAATCGCAGGTAATGATGGTTTTCCTTGCATGCAATAGGGACTCGTCAAATCAGGCAGTTGCCGAGGCAGCGTGGGGAAGTGGAGACGCCCACGTCCAATCAAGCGCCATGCGTCGACCAAGGCCACAGGCTGTTGGGGCCCGCGGCGCTCCGCACTTGCCCTTTGGCTTCGCCCCGAAGCCAAGTCCGAGCATGCCTTGGGCCCGGGGGCTACTGTCGGCATTCTGGGAATGGGAGTCCCCAGACTTGCCTACCTGCGGCCCACAACGTGGATCTCCCAGCGGCCCCATACGGCCCAACTTCACCAGCAAACACTCAAGACCCTCGCGAGTAGCCAAGCCTCGTGTGGTGGACGACGCAAGACCCCCTCGGGAGCGGCCTCGCCAGGTTGGCTCGCGAGGGGCGGAGAGATCAAGGCAAGGCGAACCTCGCAAGATTCCCGCGACGCAAGCCATGACGACCAAGGCCAGGCGGGCGCCAGCAATCGCAGTGTCCTCGCTTCCTCTTTGGTGCTAAAGGGGCAAGCGCAGGCGAGGAGTACCGAGGCATCAGGCAAAGGTTTCCATATCGGTGCAATGAGACCAAGACCAGCAGGACGGCAGGACGGAGGTCACCGTGGAGCCCAAGACGGCGTCACCACCAGAGCCTTTGGCAGGCGAAGAGCTCCTTTAGTCAGGATAGCTTGTACTAGTTGTCCCCTTTCAAATTGGCCGTTGTGGCGTCCCTTCCCGCTCAATATTTGGGAAGAGGACCAGGGCCTCTATAAATAGGACTAGCCACCACAGTAGGAGGCAACTCATCTCGAGCAATCCTCACCCCCACAAGTCCATCGAGCACAAGAACACCTCTCCTCACGAGGCTGTTCTTCCCTTGTACTGTTCATCCTCAGCCCAAGAGGCAATCCACCACCACCACACTGGAGTAGGGTATTACACCACGACGGTGGCTCGAACCAGTATAAATCTTGTGTCCCTTGTGTGGTGAGTTCGTCGAGCCTTACCTTGAGACCGCGGTGAGGGTGATGGCGTGATTAGGTAGGGGGAGATCTTCGTGCGCACCCCAGTGTTCGGACCTCAAGGGTTTTTCCGGAACCCGAAATCCAACGCATTGCTTCTTATTTGTTGAAATGGTTTCTGCTTAGTTTACACAAACAGTTGTGAATATGCCATGCCGTCCTGTTTTTCTTATTATTCCATCCTGGAATCATGTGTTTACCTTACATCAAAGTAGTGATTGTCAGTATCATGCACGAATGAGTTCTCAAGAGTGAATTTTATTGCTTTTTCTTGTCAGTTTTACTTGACAATTCAAAATCAATAAAGCGGAAGGAAGTTAACAAGGCAGCGGATGATGGTGCTCCTTCCAAATGGAGGGCCTCTACAGATTCTACTCCTCCATCCCCCCAAGATGATTTCCAAGACAACACATGCATCGACACTCAACGTAGCTGTGTTGATGATGAGCACGTCTCCCCTAGTGCACCATCACAGGTGCTCTCTCTAACTTGGCACTGTTATATGTGGTTGCATGTTATGTATGATGTCTAGCTTGTATTGCTTCTAATTTTGTTGAATTTCATCCTCTTACTTTACACATTATACTTGTGAATAAGACACGTGTTCCTGTTTCTAGAACATACAATATCTGTCTATCACACCATGTTCTTACATCAAAGTACTACTGTTGTGTAACCTGCAACAATCACTTATCATAAGACACGTTTGACTTGGGAGTGTGATATAGGTTACATCTCGCATTCTTTTCTAGCTTGTACTACTTCTAATTTGTTGAAATGGCACTTATGACGAGACAGTTTTAACTTGGTAGAGTGATATTCGTTGCATCTTTCATATGGTGTCTAGCTTTCATTGCTTTTAATTTGTTGAAATGCCTTCTCCTTAGTTTACACATCATAAGCTGTGAATATGCAATGCTGTGAATATGCAATGGCACTAATGACGAGAGACCTTTAACTTGGTAGTGTGATGTTGTTTGCATCTTGCATATGATTTATTTCTTGTACTGCTTCACATTTTGTTTAAACGGCATTTCTGATGAGACACTGTTAACTTGGCAGAGTGGTATCTGTAGCATCTTTCATATGGTGTCTACCTTCCATTGCATTGCTTCTAATTTAGTGAAATGTCTTCTGCTTAGTTTACACATCATAGTTCTGGTTATGTCATGCCGTCCTGTTTTTTGTACATATTACATCCTCCTATCATGTGGTTGTCTAACATCAAAGTTCAGTTCGTCTGTATCATGCATCAATTTGTTCTGAAGAACTAAATTGTTATTCATTTTTCTTGTTGGCTTGACTTAACATGGCATAGAGAAAGAGGAAGCAACAGAACGATAGGGAAAGGGAATCGGAAAAATCCTGCAGTTTCCGCTAGTACTGATGGTGCAATAGAAGGTCAAAGTCCAGCGGAAAATTGTACCGACCGGGTATCCCGTGCTACACGAGCTGCAGAACAAGCCAAAAAGAAATAAATAGCTGCCACCAAACAAGCAGAGATAGCCCTAGTTGTTGCAACACCTTCCACAGTACCACCAGCTGCACGATTTACTCGTTGGTCAACTCAGCTAGCAGCGTGTTCCCAAGCTCCCTTGCCACCTGAATCTACTTCCGAAGCACTCTTGACACAAGATGAGCTGGCAAGATCAGATGAACTTTGTGAGCTTCAACAGCAAGAAGGTAGTTGCTGGAGTCAAGTTACAGTTGCATGCTTCTTTATATGTAGTCTCACAGTTTGATGTCACTAACACTTCCTATGTTTGTTGTTGGACTAGCACCTAGGCGCAAGAGGAAACAAACATCAGGGATAATGCTCGATAGGTTAACTAAATCTAGACGAGGAAGAATGGAGATCTGTTTTGAGGCAGGTTTAAAAAGGCCACGTGATGCTACAGAGTCAGCCAAGTTAGTATCAGAGGCAGCGGTTGCTGTTAGGTGTCATGTATGTATCCTCCCAACATGGATTCAGTACAGGAATGACAAAGACGAAACCCAGTTCAACACCTTCCTCGACCATTTATCTATAAGTATGGTTATGTATGGAAACTAGTAATATCGTCTTGCTCTGTCCAATACTTTCTAGGTTGCTGATAATGAGATTCCCATAATTTTCAACAGATGAGGTTCAAGTTGGATAGCCAAGATGATGCAACCAGACAAGCTTGCACCCATGTATTCAATTCTGCTCCGCGACAGTATCTATATAACTTGAGGAAAACTCACTTTGAAGGCAAGGATAACAGTGAACTTGCCCAAACATCTCCAGTGGAAAATATATCGGATGAGGACTGGAGAGGCCTCGTTAAACACTGGTCAGATCACATGTTGAAGTCGTATTTACACAAGTGCCACACAAATCTATCTTCTTGTAGGTGAATTGTTCAAAGAACAAGGCCAACCGTACGAAAGTGAAATACCAACAGACGACAGGATCTCGTAGCTATATTGCACACTGCAAGGCTCTTGTAATTAGCTGTTGTTTCACTCTTTTCGTTGTACCTTATTATCATATCTATATTGACTTGTTAAATATGCAGAGGAAAGCCCGCAAGGACCAAAAAGTACCTGAACCAAATGTTGTGGAAATCTTCTAGGACTGTCACACTGCTACCTCTTGAGCACTGCGTTGGTTTTCCCTTGAAGAGGAAAGGGTGATGCAGCAAAGTAGCGTAAGTATTTCCCTCAGTTTTGAGAACCAAGCTATCAATCCAGTAGGAGACTACATGCAAGTCACCTTGTACCTACACCAACAAATAAGAACCTTGCAACCAACGCGATAAAGGGGTTGTCAATCCCTTCACGGCCACTTGCAAAAGTGAGATCGGATAGAGATAATAAGATAAATATTTTTGGTATTTTTATGATATAGATTAAAAGTAAAGATTGCAAAGTAAAATAGATTGGAAACTTATATGATGGAAAATAGACCCAGGGGCCATAGGTTTCACTAGTGGCTTCTCTCAAGATAGCATCTACGGTGGGTGAACAAATTACCGTCGAGCAATTGATAGAAAAGTGCATAGTTATGAGAATATCTAGGCATGATCATGTATATAGGCATCACGTCCGTGACAAGTAGACCGAAACGATTCTGCAACTACTACTATTACTCCACACATCGACCGCTATCCAGCATGCATCTAGAGTATTAAGTTCATAAGAACAGAGTAACGCATTAGGCAAGATGACATGATGTAGAGGGATAAACTGAAGCAATATGATATAAACCCCATCTTTTTATCCTTGATGGCAACAATACAATACATGTCGTTTACCTTTCTGTCACTAGGATCGAGCAACGCAAGATTGAACCCAAAGCTAAGCACTTCTCCCATTGCAAGAAAGATCAATCTAGTAGGCCAAACCAAACTGATAATTCGAAGAGACTTGCAAAGATATCAAATCATACATATAAGAATTCAGAGAAGAACCAAATATTGTTTATAGATAATCTTGATCATAAACCCACAATTCATCGGATCTCGACAAACACACCGCAAAAAGAATTACATCAACTAGATCTCCAAAAGAATCAAGGAGAACTTTGTATTGAGATCCAAAGAGAATGAAGAAGCCATTTAGCTAAAAACTATGGACCCGAAGGTCTGTGGTAAACTACTCACACATCATCAGAGAGGCTATGGTGTTGATGTAGAAGCCCTCCGTGATCGATTCCCCCTCCGGCGGAGCGCCGAAAAATGCCCCAAGATGGGATCTCACGAGTACAGAAGGTTGCGGCGGTGGAAATAGGGTTTCGTGGTGCTCCTGGATGTTTTCGGGGTATATGAGTTTATATAGGCGAAAGAATTCGGTCAGGGGAGCCACGAGGGGCCCACGAGGGTGGGGGCGCGCCTACCCCCCTGGGCGCGCCTCCCTGCCTCGTGGCCACCACCTCGCTTCCTTGACGTCCACTCCAAGTCTCCTGGATTGCATTTGTTCCAAAAATCACTCTCCCGAAGGTTTCGTTCCGTTTGATATTCCTTTTCTGCGAAACACTGAAATAGGCAAAAAAATAGCAATTTGCACTGGGCCTTTGGTTAGTAGGTTAGTCCCAAAAATAATATAAAAATGTACAATAAAGCCCATTAAACATCCAAATCAGATAATATAATAGCATGGAACAATAAAAAATTATAGATACGTTGGAGACGTATCAAGCATCCCCAAGCTTAATTCCAGCTCGTCCTCGAGTAGGTAAATGATAAAAATAGAATTTTTGATGTGGAATGCTACATAACATATTTTTCAATGTAATTTTCTTTATTGTGGCATGAATGTTCAGATCCGACAGATTCAAGATAAAAGTTTAATGTTGACATAAAAATAATAATACTTCAAGCATATTAACTAAGCAATCATGTCTTCTCAAAATAACATGGCCAAAAAAGTTTATCCCTACGAAACCATATAGTTTGGTCATGCTCCATTTTCGTCACACAAGAATGCTCTCATCATGCACAACCCCGATGACAAGCCTAGCAATTGTTTCATAATTTAGTAATCTCAAACTTTTTCAACCTTCACGCAATACATGAGCATGAGCCATGGATATAGCACTATGGGTGGAATAGAATATAATGATGGCGGTTATGTGGAGAAGACAAAAAAGGAGAAAATCTTACATTGATGCGCCTAATCAATGGGCTAGGGAGATGCCCATCAATTGATGTCAATGCAAGGAGTAGGGATTGCCATGCAACGGATGCACTAGAGCTATAAATGTATGAAAGCTCAACAAAAGAAACTAAGTGGGTGTGCATCCAACTTGCTTGCTCACGAAGACCTAGGGCATTTGAGGAAGCCCATTGTTGGAATATACAAGACAAGTTCTATAATAAAAAATTCCCACTAGTATGTGAAAGTGACAAAATAATAGACTCTCTATCATAAAAATCATGGTGCTACTATGAAGCACAAGTGTGGAAAAGGATAGTAACATTGTCCCCTTTTTCCTTTTTTGGGCCTTTCCTTTTTTTATTTGGCCTTTCTTCTCCTTTTTTTGGGACAATGCTCTAATAATGATGATCATCACACTTCTATTTATTTACAACTCAATGATTAGAACTCGATACCTAGAACAAAATATGACTCTACATGGATGCCTCCAGCGGTGTACCGGGATGGGCAATGAATCAAGAGTGACATGTATAAAAAATTATGCACGGTGGCTTTGCCACAAATACGATGTCAACTACATGATCATGCAAGGCAATATGACAATGATGAAGCGTGTCATAATAAATGAAACGGTGGAAAGTTGCATGGCAATATATCTCGGAATGGCTGTGGAAATGCCATAATAGGTAGGTATGGTGGCTGTTTTGAGGAAGATATAGGGGGGTTTATGTGTGATAGAGCGTATCATATCACGGGGTTTGGATGCACCGGCGAAATTTGCACCAACTCTCAAGGTGAGAAAGGGCAATGCACGGTACCGAAGAGGCTAGCAATGATGGAAGGGTAAGAGTGCTCATAATCCATGGACTCAACATTAGTCATAAAGAACTCACATACTTATTGCAAAAATCTACAAGTCATCAAAAACCAAACACTATGCGCATGCTCCTAGGGGGATATATTGGTAGGAAAAAAACCATCGCTCGTCCCCGACCGCCACTCACAAGGATGAGAATCAAAGAACACCTCATGTTTCAAATTTGTTACACAACAGTTACCATACGTGCATGCTACGGGACTTGCAAACTTCAACACAAGTATTTCTCAAATTCAAAATTACTCAACTAGCACAACTTTAAAATCACTATCTTCATATCTCAAAAACAATCATCAAGTATCAAACTTCTCATAGTATTCAACGCACTTTATACGAAAGTTTTTATTATACCAATCTTGGATGCCTATCATATTAGGACTAATTTTATAGCCAAAGAAAATTACCATGCTGTTCTAAAACACTCTCAGAATAATATAAGTGAAGCATGAGAGATCAATAATTTCTATAAAATAAAACCATCAACGTGCTCTAAAAGATATAAGTGAAGCACTAGAGCAAAATTTATCTAGCTCAAAAGATATAAGTGAAGCACATAGAGTATTCTAATAAATTCCGATTCACGTGTGTCTCTCCAAAAGGTGGGTACAGAAAGGATGATTGTGGTAAACTAAAAAGAAAATACTCAAATCATACAAGACGCTCCAAGCAAAACACATATCATGTGGTGAATAAAAATATAGCATCAAGTTAAGTTACCGATGGATGAAGACGAAAGAGGGGATGCCTTCCGGGGCATCCCCAAGCTTAGGCTTTTGGTTGTACTTGAATTTTACCTTGGGGTGCCTTGGGCATCCCCAAGCTTAGGCTCTTGCCACTTCTTATTCCATAATCCATCAAATCTTTACCAAAAACTTGATAACTTCACAACACAAAACTCAACAGAAAATCTCATGAGCTCCGTTTGCGAAATAAAACAAACCACCACTTTAAGGTACTGTAATGAACTCATTCTTTATTTATATTGGTGTCAAACCTACTGTATTCCAACTTCTCTATGGTTCACACCCCCCGATACTAGCCATAGATTAATCAAAATAAGCAAACAACACACGAAAAACAGAATCTATCAAAAACAGAACAGTCTGTAGTAATCTGTATGAAGCGAAAACTTTCTATAACTCAAAACTTCTACCAAAATAGGAAGTCCTAAATAATTTGTTTATTGATCTACTGCAATTGGAATCAGTATTTTATCACGTTCTGGTGATTTCTAACAATTGTTTTCGTGAGCAGAAAGTTTCTGACTTTTTCAGCAAGATCAGATAACTATCATCCAAGAAGATCCTATAGGTTTTACTCGGCACAAACACTAATTAAAACATAAAACAACATCTAACCATAGGCTAGATGAATTATTTATTACTAAACAGAAACAAAAAGCAAGGAACAAAAATAAAATTGGGTTGCCTCCCAACAAGCGCTATCGTTTAACGCCCCTAGCTAGGCATAAAAACGGGAATAGATCTAAGTATTACCATAATAATATGGCAAATCATGAATACTCATCTCATATTCCCTACGTTCAACAGCAAGTTTTCTTTGTGGCAAGCAAAAGTAATCAAAAGGGTTAAATTTAATGGGACAAAAGTCCCCAAGATCAAGCTCAGGAGGTATGGGTTCCTCCTTTGGCCCCTCAAATTGCACAACCAATTCATCATTATAAGCGTTTTTGGCAAAAAGTCATGAGCCTTTGTTCAAGAGAAAAACCTAACCCATTGTTTTGAATAGCAAAATCATCATTGAGTTCAGAGATTCTATCAACTAGAACATATGTAGGAACCTTTATCTAAGGTTTTCATTATAGGCAACAAGATCTAAAGATTGTAAACGCATTATGTCTGCCTGATTAAAAAGGATAGCTTCTATGGGAGGACGACCAGCGTCCACCCTATAATGCGCAAAAAAAATTTGGCCTCTTTCATTATAAATCTGAACTCATGTGCCAAAAAGATAGTAGCTGCTCGATTAACAGAAGAGTGCTCATTATTGGAAAATTCTAGGAAAATACTTTGTATGCAAGGATGCATATGAATAAACTATATTTCAAGTTCAACTACGAGCAAAGATATAGCATCCGCAAGACTACTAGTTCTATGAAGGATAGATCCACCCATCATGGGCAAAGCACCGGCACAAGTAAATAAATCTTGAATAACTCCTTTTCCAATAATATTACCACTACCGATTCGAAACTTTTTAGTATGTAAGATAGTGGGTTCTTCAGGAGGATCATCAAAAGCATCAAAGTTTCCCATGTTATTACTATTGTCCTTATCAACGATAACGTCCCCAGTTTCAGACATAATGGCAGCGAATACCACAAGGAGCAAGCGAAAAGAGAAGAACAAAAAAGAGGACGAATAAAACGGCAAGGGTGAAGTGGGGGAGAGGAAAACAAGAGGAAAATGGCAAATAATGTAATGCGAGGGATAAGAGTTTGTGATGGGTACTTGCTGTGTCTTGACTTGTGTGTAGACTCCCCGGCAACGGCGCTAGAAATCCTTGTTGCTACCTCTTGAGCACTGCGTTGGTTTTCCCTTGAAGAGCAAAGGGTGATGCAGCAACGTAGCGTAAGTATTTCCCTCAGTTCTGAGAACCAAGGTATCAATCTAGTAGGAGACTACACGCAACTCGCCTTGTACCTACACAAACAAATAACAACCTTGCAACCAACGCGGTAAAGGGGTTGTCAATCCCTTCACGGCAACTTGCAAAAGTGAGATCTGATAGAGATAATAAGATAAATATTTTTGGTATTTTTATGATATAGATTGGAAGTAAAGATTGCAAAGTAAAATAGATTGGAAACTTATATGATGGAAAATAGACCCGGGGGCCATAGGTTTCACTAGTGGCTTCTCTCAAGATAGCATCTACGGTGGGTGAACAAATTACTGTCGAGCAATTGGTAGAAAAGTGCATAGTTATGAGAATATCTAGGCATGATCATGTATATAGGCATCACGTCCGTGACAAGTAGACCGAAACGATTCTGCATCTACTTCTATTACTCCACACATCGACCGCTATCCAGCATGCATCTAGAGTATTAAGTTCATAAGAACAGAGTAACGCACTAGGCAAGATGACATGATGTAGAGGGATAAACTCAAGCAATATGATATAAACCCCATCTTTTTATCCTCGATGGCAACAATACAATACGTGTCGTTTCCCTTTCTGTCACTGGGATCGAGCAACGCAAGATTGAACCCAAAGCTAAGCACTTCTCCCATTGCAAGAAAGATCAATCTAGTAGGCCAAACCAAACTGATAATTCGAAGAGACTTGCAAAGATATCAAATCATACATATAAGACTTCAGAGAAGAACCAAATATTGTTCATAGATAATCTTGATCATAAACCCACAATTCATCGGATCTCGACAAACAAACCGCAAAAAGAATTACATCGAATAGATCTCCAAAAGAATCGAGGAGAACTTTGTATTGAGATCCAAAGAGAATGAAGAAGCCATCTAGCTAATAACTATGGACTCGAAGGTCTGTGGTAAACTACTCACACATCATCGGAGAGGCTATGGTGGTTATGTAGAAGCCCTCCATGATCGATTCCCCCTCCGGCGGAGCGCCGAAAAATGCCCCAAGATGGGATCTCACGGGTACAGAAGGTTGCGGCGGTGGAAATAGGGTTTCGTGGTCCTCCTGGATGTTTTCGGGGTATATGAGTATATATAGGCGAAAGAAGTTGGTCAGGGGAGCCACGAGGGGCTCACGAGGGTGGGGGCGCACCTACCCCCTGGGCGCGCCTCCCTGCCTCATGGCCACCTCATCGCTTCCTTGACGTCCACTCCAAGTCTCCTGGATTGCGTTTGTTCCAAAAATCACTCTCCCGAAGGTTTCATTCCGTTTGATATTCCTTTTCTGCGAAACACTGAAATAGGCAAAAAAACAGCAATTTGCACTAGGCCTTTGGTTAGTAGGTTAGTCCCAAAAATAATATAAAAGTGTATAATAAAGCCCATTAAACATCCAAATCAGATATTATTATAGCATGCAATAAAAAATTATAGATATGTTGGAGACGTATCAAGCATCCCCAAGCTTAATTCCTGCTCGTCCTCGAGTAGGTAAATGATAAAAACAGAATTTTTGATGTGGAATGCTACATAACATATTTTTCAATGTAATTTTATTTATTGTGGCATGGATGTTCAGATTCGAAAGATTCAAGATAAAAGTTTAATATTGACATAAAAATAATAATACTTCAAGCATACTAACTAAGCAATCATGTCTTCTCAAAATAACATGGCCAAAAAAGTTTATCCCTACGAAACCATATAGTTTGGTCATGCTCCATTTTCGTCACACAAGAATGCTCTCATCATGCACAACCCCGATGACAAGCCAAGCAATTGTTTCATACTTTAGTAATCTCAAACTTTTTCAACCTTCACGCAATACATGAGCGTGAGCCATGGATATAGCACTATGGGTGGAATAGAATATAATGATGGTGGTTATGTGGAGAAGACAAAAAAGGAGAAAGTCTTACATTGACGCGGCTAATCAACGGGCTAGGGAGATGCCCATCAATTGATGTCAATGCAAGGAGTAGGGATTGCCATGCAACGGATGCACTAGAGCTATAAATGTATGAAAGCTCAACAAAAGAAACTAAGTGGGTGTGCATCCAACTTGCTTGCTCACGAAGACCTAGGGCATTTGACGAAGCCCATTGTTGGAATATACAAGACAAGTTCTATAATAAAAAATTCCCACTAGTATGTGAAAGTGACAAAATAATAGACTCTCTATCATAAAAATCATGGTGCTACTATGAAGCACAAGTGTGGAAAAGGATAGTAACATTGTCCCCTTTTTCCTTTTTTGGGCCTTTCCTTTTTTTATTTGGCCTTTCTTCTCCTTTTTTTGGGACAATGCTCTAATAATGATGATCATCACACTTCTATTTATTTACAACTCAATGATTAGAACTCGATACCTAGAACAAAATTAGACTCTACATGGATGCCTCCGGCGGTGTACCGGGATGGGCAATGAATCAAGAGTGACATGTATAAAAAATTATGCACGGTGGCTTTGCCACAAATACGATGTCAACTACATGATCATGCAAGGCAATATGACAATGATGAAGCGTGTCATAATAAATGAAACGGTGGAAAGTTGCATGGCAATATATCTCGGAATGGCTGTGGAAATGCCATAATAGGTAGGTATGGTGGCTGTTTTGAGGAAGATATAGGGGGGTTTATGTGTGATAGAGCGTATCATATCACGGGGTTTGGATGCACCGGCGAAATTTGCACCAACTCTCAAGGTGAGAAAGGGCAATGCACGGTACCGAAGAGGCTAGCAATGATGGAAGGGTAAGAGTGCTCATAATCCATGGACTCAACATTAGTCATAAAGAACTCACATACTTATTGCAAAAATCTACAAGTCATCAAAAAGCAAACACTATGCGCATGCTCCTAGGGGGATAGATTGGTAGGAAAAAAACCATCGCTCGTCCCCGACCGCCACTCACAAGGATGAGAATCAAAGAACACCTCATGTTTCAAATTTGTTACACAACAGTTACCATACGTGCATGCTACGGGACTTGCAAACTTCAACGCAAGTATTTCTCAAATTCACAATTACTCAACTAGCACAACTTTAATATCACTATCTTCATATCTCAAAAACAATCATCAAGTATCAAACTTCTCATAGTATTCAACGCACTTTATACGAAAGTTTTTATTATACCAATCTTGGATGCCTATCATATTAGGACTAATTTTATAGCCAAAGAAAATTACCATGCTGTTCTAAAACACTCTCAGAATAATATAAGTGAAGCATGAGAGATCAATAATTTATATAAAATAAAACCATCAACGTGCTCTAAAAAGATATAAGTGAAGCACTAGAGCAAAATTTATCTAGCTCAAAAGATATAAGTGAAGCACATAGAGTATTCTAATAAATTCCGATTCACGTGTGTCTCTCCAAAAGGTGGGTACAGAAAGGATGATTGTGGTAAACTAAAAAGAAAATACTCAAATCATACAAGACGCTCCAAGCAAAACACATATCATGTGGTGAATAAAAATATAGCATCAAGTACAGTTACCGATGGATGAAGACGAAAGAGGGGATGCCTTCCGGGGCATCCCCAAGCTTAGGCTTTTGGTTGTACTTGAATTTTACCTTGGCGTGCCTTGGGCATCCCCAAGCTTAGGCTCTTGCCACTTCTTATTCCATAATCCATCAAATCTTTACCAAAAACTTGAAAACTTCACAACACAAAACTCAACAGAAAATCTCATGAGCTCCGTTTGCGAAATAAAACAAACCACCACTTTAAGGTACTGTAACGAACTCATTCTTTATTTATATTGGTGTCAAACCTACTTTATTCCAACTTCTCTATGGTTCACACCCCCCGATACTAGCCATAGATTCATCAAAATAAGCAAACAACACACGAAAAACAGAATCTATCAAAAACAGAACAGTCTGTAGTAATCTGTATGAAGCGAAAACTTACTATAACTCAAAACTTCTACCAAAATTGGAAGTCCTAAATAATTTGTTTATTGATCTACTGCAATTGGAATCAGTATTTTATCACGTTCTGGTGATTTCTAACAATTGTTTTCGTGAGCAGAAAGTTTCTGACTTTTTCAGCAAGATCAGATAACTATCATCCAAGAAGATCCTATAGGTTTTACTCGGCACAAACACTAATTAAAACATAAAAAAACATCTAACCAGAGGCTAGATGAATTATTTATTACTAAACAGAAACAAAAAGCAAGGAACAAAAATAAAATTGGGTTGCCTCCCAACAAGCGCTATCGTTTAACGCCCCTAGCTAGGCATAAAAACGAGAATAGATCTAAGTATTACCATAATAATATGGCAAATCACGAAAACTCATCTCATATTCCCTACGTTCAACAGCAAGTTTTCTTTGTGGCAAGCAAAAGTAATCAAAAGGGTTAAATTTAATGGGACAAAAGTCCCCAAGATCGAGCTCAGGAGGTATGGGTTCCTCCTTTGGCCCCTCAAATTGCACAACCAATTCATCATTATAAGCGTTTTTGGCAAAAAGTCATGAGCCTTTGTTCAAGAGAAAAACCTAACCCATTGTTTTGAATAGCAAAATCTTCATTGAGTTCAGAGATTCTATCAACTAGAACATATGTAGGAACCTTCTTTCTAAGGTTTTCATTATAGGCAACAAGATCTAAAGATTGTAAACGCATTATGTCTTCCTGATTAAAAAGGATAGCTTCTATGGGAGGACGACCAGCGTCCACCCTATAATGCGCAAAAAAAAATTTGGC
This sequence comes from Aegilops tauschii subsp. strangulata, assembly GCF_002575655.3. Lineage (NCBI taxonomy): Eukaryota > Viridiplantae > Streptophyta > Magnoliopsida > Poales > Poaceae > Aegilops > Aegilops tauschii. The sequence continues at coordinate 419,500,744 of NC_053040.3, read as the reverse complement.
CTCTTTCATTATAAATCTGAACTCATGTGCCAAAAAGATAGTAGCTGCTCGCTTAACAGAAGAGTGCTCATTATTGGAAAATTCTAGGAAAATACTTTGTATGCAAGGATGCATATGAATAAAATATATTTCAAGTTCAACTACGAGCAAAGATATAGCATCCGCAAGACTACTAGTTCTATGAAGGATAGATCCACCCATCGTGGGCAAAGCACCGGCACAAGTAAATAAATCTTGAATAACTCCTTTTCCAATAATATTACCACTACCGATTCGAAACTTTTTAGTATGTAAGATAGTGGGTTCTTCAGGAGGATCATCAAAAGCATCAAAGTTTCCCATGTTATTACTATTGTCCTTATCAACGATAACGTCCCCAGTTTCAGACATAATGGCAGCGAATACCACAAGGAGCAAGCGAAAAGAGAAGAACAAAAAAGAGGACGAATAAAACGGCAAGGGTGAAGTGGGGGAGAGGAAAACAAGAGGAAAATGGCAAATAATGTAATGCGAGGGATAAGAGTTTGTGATGGGTACTTGGTGTGTCTTGACTTGTGTGTAGACTCCCCGGCAACGGCGCTAGAAATCCTTGTTGCTACCTCTTGAGCACTGCGTTGGTTTTCCCTTGAAGAGCAAAGGGTGATGCAGCAACGTAGCGTAAGTATTTCCCTCAGTTCTGAGAACCAAGGTATCAATCCAGTAGGAGACTACACGCAACTCGCCTTGTACCTACACAAACAAATAACAACCTTGCAACCAACGCGGTAAAGGGGTTGTCAATCCCTTCATGGCAACTTGCAAAAGTGAGATCTGATAGAGATAATAAGATAAATATTTTTGGTATTTTTATGATATAGATTGGAAGTAAAGATTGCAAAGTAAAATAGATTGGAAACTTATATGATGGAAATAGACCCGGGGGCCATAGGTTTCACTAGTGGCTTCTCTCAAGATAGCATCTACGGTGGGTGAACAAATTACTGTCGAGAAATTGGTAGAAAAGTGCATAGTTATGAGAATATCTAGGCATGATCATGTATATAGGCATCACGTCCGTGACAAGTAGACCGAAACGATTCTGCATCTACTTCTATTACTCCACACATCGACCGCTATCCAGCATGCATCTAGAGTATTAAGTTCATAAGAACAGAGTAACGCACTAGGCAAGATGACATGATGTAGAGGGATAAACTGAAGCAATATGATATAAACCCCATCTTTTTATCCTCGATGGCAACAATACAATACGAGTCGTTTCCCTTTCTGTCACTGGGATCGAGCAATGCAAGATTGAACCCAAAGCTAAGCACTTCTCCCATTGCAAGAAAGATCAATCTAGTAGGCCAAACCAAACTGATAATTCGAAGAGACTTGCAAAGATATCAAATCATACATATAAGAATTCAGAGAAGAACCAAATATTTTTCATAGATAATCTTGATCATAAACCCACAATTCATCGGATCTCGTCAAACAAACCGCAAAAAGAATTACATCGAATAGATCTCCAAAAGAATCGAGGAGAACTTTGTATTGAGATCCAAAGAGAATGAAGAAGCCATCTAGCTAATAACTATGGACTCGAAGGTCTGTGGTAAACTACTCACACATCATCGGAGAGGCTATGGTGGTTATGTAGAAGCCCTCCATGATCGATTCCCCCTCCGGCGGAGCGCCGAAAAATGCCCCAAGATGGGATCTCACGGGTACAGAAGGTTGCGGCGGTGGAAATAGGGTTTCATGGTGCTCCTGGATGTTTTCAGGGTATATGAGTATATATAGGCGAAAGAAGTCGGTCAGGGGAGCCACGAGGGGCCCACGAGGGTGGGGGCGCACCTACCCCCTGGGCGCGCCTCCCTGCCTCATGGCCACCTCATCGCTTCCTTGACGTCCACTCCAAGTCTCCTGGATTGCGTTTATTCCAAAAATCACTCTCCCGAAGGTTTCATTCCGTTTGATATTCCTTTTCTGCGTAACACTGAAATAGGCAAAAAAACAGCAATTTGCACTAGGCCTTTGGTTAGTAGGTTAGTCCCAAAAATAATATATAAGTGTATAATAAAGCCCATTAAACATCCAAATCAGATATTATTATAGTATGGAACAATAAAAAATTATAGATATGTTGGAGACGTATCAAGCATCCCCAAGCTTAATTCCTGCTCGTCCTCGAGTAGGTAAATGATAAAAACAGAATTTTTGATGAGGAATGCTACATAACATATTTTTCAATGTAATTTTCTTTATTGTGGCATGAATGTTCAGATCCGAAAGATTCAAGATAAAAGTTTAATATTGACATAAAAATAATAATACTTCAAGCATACTAACTAAGCAATCATGTCTTCTCAAAATAACATGGCCAAAAAAGTTTATCCCTACGAAACCATATAGTTTGGTCATGCTCCATTTTCGTCACACAAGAATGCTCTCATCATGCACAACCCCGATGACAAGCCAAGCAATTGTTTCATACTTTAGTAATCTCAAACTTTTTCAACCTTCACGCAAAACATGAGCGTGAGCCATGGATATAGCACTATGGGTGGAATAGAATATAATGATGGCGGTTATGTGGAGAAGACAAAAAAGGAGAAAGTCTTACATTGACGCGGCTAATCAACGGGCTAGGGAGATGCCCATCAATTGATGTTAATGCAAGGAGTAGGGATTGCCATGCTACGGATGCACTAGAGCTATAAATGTATGAAATCTCAACAAAAGAAACTAAGTGGGTGTGCATCCAACTTGCTTGCTCACGAAGACCTAGGGCATTTGAGGAAGCCCATTGTTGGAATATACAAGTCAAGTTCTATAATAAAAAATTCCCACTAGTATGTGAAAGTGACAAAATAATAGACTCTCTATCATAAAAATCATGGTGCTACTATGAAGCACAAGGTGGAAAAGGATAGTAACATTGTCCCCTTTTTTTTTTCCTTTTTTGGGCCTTTCCTTTTTTTATTTGGCCTTTCTTCTCCTTTTTTTGGGACAATGCTCTAATAATGATGATCATCACACTTCTATTTATTTACAACTCAATGATTAGAACTTGATACCTAGAACAAAATATGACTCTACATGGATGCCTCCGGCGGTGTACCAGGATGGGCAATGAATCAAGAGTGACATGTATAAAAATTTATGCACGGTGGCTTTGCCACAAATACGATGTCAACTACATGATCATGCAAGGCAATATGACAATGATGAAGCGTGTCATAATAAATGAAACGGTGGAAAGTTGCATGGCAATATATCTCAGAATGGCTGTGGAAATGCCATAATAGGTAGGTATGGTGGCTGTTTTGAGGAAGATATAGGGGGGTTTATGTGTGATAGAGTGTATCATATCACGGGGTTTGGATGCACTGGCGAAATTTGCACCAACTCTCAAGGTGAGAAAGGGCAATGCACGGTACCGAAGAGGCTAGCAATGATGGAAGGGTAAGAGTGCGTCTAATCCATGGATTCAACATTAGTCATAAAGAACTCACATACTTATTGCAAAAATCTACAAGTCATCAAAAACCAAACACTACGCGCATGCTCCTAGGGGGATAGATTGGTAGGAAAAAAAACCATCGCTCGTCCCCGACCGCCACTCACAAGGATGAGAATCAAAGAACACCTCATGTTTCAAATTTGTTACACAACGGTTACCATACGTGCATGCTACGGGACTTGCAAACTTCAACACAAGTATTTCTCAAATTCACAATTACTCAACTAGCACAACTTTAATATCACTATCTTCATATCTCAAAAACAATCATCAAGTATCAAACTTCTCATAGTATTCAACGCACTTTATATGAAAGTTTTTATTATACCAATCTTGGATGCCTATCATATTAGGACTAATTTTATAGCCAAAGAAAATTACCATGCTGTTCTGAAAGACTCTCAAAATAATATAATTGAAGCATGAGAGATCAATAATTTCTATAAAATAAAACCATCACCGTGCTCTAAAAGATATAAGTGAAGCACTAGAGCAAAATTTATCTAGCTCAAAAGATATAAGTGAAGCACATAGAGTATTCTAATAAATTCCGATTCATGTGTGTCTCTCCAAAAGGTGGGTACAGCAAGGATGATTGTGGTAAACTAATAAGCAAAGACTCAAATCATACAAGACGCTCGAAGCAAAACACAAAACACGTGGTGAATAAAAATATAGCATCAAGTAAAGTTACCGATGGATGAAGACGAAAGAGGGGGTGCCTTCCGGGGCATCCCCAAGCTTAGGCTTTTGGTTGTCCTTGAATTTTACCTTGGGGTGCCTTGGGCATCCCCAAGCTTAGGCTCTTGCCACTCCTTATTCCATAATCCATCAAATCTTTACCAAAAACTTGAAAACTTCACAACACAAAACTCAACAGAAAATCTCATGAGCTCCGTTTGCGAAATAAAACAAACCACCACTTTAAGGTACTGTAATGAACTCATTCTTTATTTATATTGGTGTCAAACCTACTGTATTCCAACTTCTCTATGGTTCATACCCCCCGATACTAGCCATAGATTCATCAAAATAAGCAAACAACACACGAAAAACAGAATCTGTCAAAAACAGAACATGCTGTAGTAATCTGTATCAAGCGAAAACTTTCTATAACTCAAAACTTCTACCAAAATAGGAAGACCTACATAAATTTTTTATTGATCTACTGCAATTGGAATCAGTATTTTATCACGTTCTGGTGATTTATAACAATTGTTTTCGTAAGCAGAAAGTTTCTGACTTTTTCAGCAAGATCAAATAACTATCATCCAAGAAGATCCTATAGGTTTTACTCGGCACAAACACTAATTAAAACATAAAACAACATCTAACCAGAGGCTAGATGAATTATTTATTACTAAACAGAAACAAAAAGCAAGGAACAAAAATAAAATTGGGTTGCCTCCCAACAAGCACTATCGTTTAACGCCCCTAGCTAGGCATAAAAACGAGAATAGATCTAAGTATTACCATAATAATATTGCATATCACGAAAACTCATCTCATATTCCCTACGTTCAGCAGCAAGTTTTCTTTGTGGCAAGCAAAAGTAATCAAAAGGGCTAAATTTAACGGGACAAAAGTCCCCAAGATCAAGCTCAGGAGGTATGGGTTCCTCCTTTGTCCCCTCAAATTGCAGAACCAATTCATCATTATAAGCGTTCTTTTGGCAAAAAGTCATGAGCCTTTGTTCAAGAGAAAAACCTAACCCATTGTTTTGAATAGCAAAATCATCATTGAGTTCAGAGATTCTATCAACTAGAACATCTGTAGGAACCTTCTTTCTAAGGTTTTCATTATAAGCAACATGATCTAAAGATTGTAAACGCATTATGTCTTCCTGATTAAAAAGGATAGCTTCTATGGGAGGACGACCAGCGTCCACCCTATAATGCGAAAAAAAATCTTTGGCCTCTTTCATTATAAATCTGAACTCATGTGCCAAAAAGATAGTAGCTGTTCGCTTAACAGAAGAGTGCTCAATATTGGAAAATTCTAGGAAAATACTTTGTATGCAAGGATGCATATGAATAAACTATATTTCAAGTTCAACTACGAGCAAAGATATAGCATCCGCAAGACTACTAGTTCTATGAAGAATAGATCCACCCATAGTGGGCAAAGCACCGGCACAAGTAAAGAAATCTTGAATAACTCCTTTTCTAATAATATTACCACTACCGATTTGAAACTTTTTAGTATGTAAGATAGTGGGTTCTTCAGGAAGATCATCAAAAGCATCAAAGTTTCCCATGTTATTACTATTGTCCTTATCAACGATAACGTCCCCAGTTTCATACATAATGGCAGCAAATACCACAAGGAGCAAGCGAAAAGAGAAGAACGAAAAAGAGGACGAATAAAATGGCAAGGGTGAAGTGGGGGAGAGGAAAACGAGAGGCAAATGGCAAATAATGTAATGTGAGGGATAAGAGTTTGTGATGGGTACTTTGTGTGTCTTGACTTGTGTGTAGACTCCCCGGCAACGGCGCCAGAAATCCTTCTTGCTACCTCTTGAGCACTGCGTTGGTTTTCCCTTGAAGAGGAAAGGGTGATGCAGCAAAGTAGCGTAAGTATTTCCCTCATTTTTGAGAACCAAGGTATCAATCCAGTAGGAGACTACACGCAACTCGCCTTGTACCTACACAAACAAATAAGAACCATGCAACCAACGCGGTAAAGGGGTTGTCAATCCCTTCACGGCAACTTGCAAAAGTGAGATCTGATAGAGATAATAAGATAAATGTTTTTGGTATTTTTATGGTATGGATTGAAAGTAAAGATTGCAAAGTAAAATAGATTGGAAACTTATATGATGGAAAATAGACATGGGGGCCATAGGTTTCACTAGTGGCTTCTCCCAAGATAGCATCTATGGTGGGTGAACAAATTACTGTCGAGCAAATGATAGAAAATTGAATAGTTATGAGAATATCTAGGCATGATCATGTATATAGGCATCACGTTCGTGACAAGTAGACCGAAACGATTCTGCATCTACTACTATTACTCCACACATCGATCGCTATCCAGCATGCATCTAGAGTATTAAGTTCATAAGAACGGAGTAATGCATTAGGCAAGATGACATGATGTAGATGGATAAACTCAAGCAATATGATATAAACCCCATCTTTTTATCCTCGATGGCAACAATACAATACGTGTCGTTTCCCTTTCTGTCACTGGGATCGAGCAACGCAAGATTGAACCCAAAGCTAAGCACATCTCCCATTGCAAGAAAGATCAATCTAGTAGGCCAAACCGAACTGATAATTCGAAGAGACTTGCAAAGATATCAAATCATACATATAAGAATTCAGAGAAGAACCAAATATTGTTCATAGAGATAATCTTGATCATAAACCCACAATTCATCGGATCTCGACAAACACACTGCAAAAAGAATTACATCGAATAGATCTCCAAAACAATCAAGGAGAACTTTGTATTGAGATCCAAAGAGAATGAAGAAGCCATCCAGCTAATAACTATGGACCTGAAGGTCTGTGGTAAACTACTCACACATCATCGGAGAGGCTATGGTGTTGATGTAGAATCCCTTCGTGATCAATTCCCCCTCCGGCGGAGCGCTGGAAAATGCCCCAAGATGGGATCTCACGGGTACAGAAGGTTGCGGCGGTGGAAATAGGGTTTCGTGGTGCTCCTGGATGTTTTCGGGGTATATGAGTTTATATAGGCGAAAGAATTCGGTCAGGGGAGCCACGAGGGGCCCACGAGGGTGGGGGCGCGCCTACCCCCCTGGGCGCGCCTCCCTGCCTCGTGGCCACCACATCGCTTCCTTGACGTCCACTCCAAGTCTCCTGGATTGCATTTGTTCCAAAAATCACTCTCCCGAAGGTTTCATTCCGTTTGATATTCCTTTTCTGCGAAACACTGAAATAGGCAAAAAAATAGCAATTTGCACTGGGCCTTTGGTTAGTAGGTTTGTCCCAAAAATAATATAAAAGTGTATAATAAAGCCCATTAAACATCCAAATCAGATAATATAATAGCATGGAACAATAAAAAATTATAGATACGTTGGAGACGTATCAAGCATCCCCAAGCTTAATTCCTGCTCGTCCTCGAGTTGGTAAATGATAAAAACGGAATTCTTGATGTGGAATGCTACATAACATATTTTTCAATGTAATTTTCTTTATCGCGGCATGAATGTTCAGATCCGAAAGATTCAAGATAAAGTTTAATGTTGACATAAAAATAATAATACTTCAAGTATACTAACTAAGCAATCATGTCTTCTCAGAATAACATGGCCAAAAAAGTTTATCCCTACGAAACCATATAGTTTGGTCATGCTCCATTTTCGTCACACAAGAATGCTCTCATCATGCACAACCCCGATGACAAGCCAAGCAATTGTTTCATACTTTAGTAATCTCAAAGTTTTTCAACATTCACGCAATACATGAGCGTGAGCCATGGATATAGCACTATGGGTGGAATAGAATATAATGATGGCGGTTATGTGGAGAAGACAAAAAAGGAGAAATTCTTACATTGACGCGGCTAATCAACGGGCTAGGGAGATGCCCATCAATTGATGACAATGCAAGGAGTAGGGATTGCCATGCAACGGATGCACTAGAGCTATAAATGTATGAAAGCTCAACAAAAAAAACTAAGTGGGTTTGCATCCAACTTGCTTGCTCACGAAGACCTAGGGCATTTGAGGAAGCCCATTGTTGGAATATACAAGTCAAGTTCTATAATGAAAAATTCCCACTAGTATATGAAAGTGAAAAAATAAGAGACTCTCTATCATAAAAATCATGGTGCTACTTTGAAGCACAAGTGTGGAAAAGGATAGTAACATTGTCCCCTTTTTTCCTTTTTTGGGCCTTTCCTTTTTTTATTTGGCCTTTCTTCTCTTTTTATGGGACAATGCTCTAATAATGATGATCATCACACTTCTATTTATTTACAACTCAATGATTAGAACTCGATACGTAGAACAAAATATGACTCTAGATGGATGCCTCCGGCGGTGTACCGTGATGGTCAATGAATCAAGAGTGACGTGTATAAAAAATTATGCATGGTGGCTTTGCCACAAATACGATGTCAACTACATGATAATGCAAGGCAATATGACAATGGTGAAGCGTGTCATAATAAATGAAACGGTGGAAAGTTGCATGGCAATATTGTTGGGGAACATAGTAATTTCAAAAAATTTCCTACGCACAAGCAAGATCATGGTGATGCATAGCAACAAGAGGGGAGAGTGTTGTCCACGTACCCTCGTAGACCGAAAGCGGAAGCGTTAGCACAACGCGGTTGATGTAGTCGTACATCTTCACGATCCGACCGATCAAGTACCGAACGCACGACACCTCCGAGTTCAACACACGTTCAGCTTGATGACGTCCCTCGAACTCCGATCCAGCCGAGTGTTGAGGGAGAGTTTCGTCAGCATGACTGCGTGGTGACGATGATGATGTTCTACCGACGCAGGGCTTCGCCTAAGCACCGCTGCTGTATTATCGAGGTGGACTATGGTGGAGGGGGGCACCGCACACGGCTAAAAGATCAAACGATCAATTGTTGTGTCTCTAGGGTGCCCCCTGCCCCCGTACATAAAGGATTAAGGGGGGAGGTGCGGCCGGCCAGGAGGGGCGCGCCAGGAGGAGTCCAACTCCCACCGGGAGTAGGACTCCCTCCCTTTTCCTAGTTGGATTAGGAGTGGAGGGGAAAGAGGTGGAGGAGAGGAAGGAAAGGGGGGATGCCGCCCCCTCTCCTTGTCCTATTCGGACTAGGGGGAGGGGCGTGCGGCCCTGCCTTGGCCGCCTCTCCTTTTCTCCACAAAGGCCCACTATGGCCCATTAAGCCCCCGGGGGGTTCCGGTAACCCCTCGGTACTCCGGTAAAATCCCGATTTCACCCGGAACACTTTCGATATCCAAATATAGGCTTCCAATATATCAATCTTCATGTCTCAGCCATTTCGAGACTCCTCGTCATGTCCGTGATCACATCCGGGACTCCGAAGAACCTTCGGTACATCAAAACATATAAACTCATAATATAACTGTCATCGAAACGTTAAGCGTGCGGACCCTACGGGTTCGAGAACTATGTAGACATGACCGAGACACGTCTCCGGTCAATAACCAATAGCGGAACCTGGATGCTCATATTGGCTCCCACATATTCTACAAAGATCTTTATCGGTCAGACCGCATAACAACGTACGTTGTTCCCTTTGTCATCGGTATGTTACTTGCCCGAGATTCGATCGTCGGTATCTCAATACCTAGTTCAATCTCGTTACCGGCAAGTCTCTTTACTCGTTCCGTAATACATCATCCCGCAACTAACTCATTAGTTGCAATGCTTGCAAGGCTTTAAGTGATGTGCATTACCGAGTGGGCCCAGAGATACCTCTCCGACAATCGGAGTGACAAATCCTAATCTTGAAATACGCCAACCCAACAAGTACCTTTAGAGACACCTGTAGAGCACCTTTATAATCACCCAGTTACGTTGTGACGTTTGGTAGCACACAAAGTGTTCCTCCAGTAAACGGGAGTTGCATAATCTCATAGTCATAGGAACATGTATAAGTCATGAAGAAAGCAATAGCAACATACTGAACGATAGAGTGCTAAGCTAACGGAATGGGTCAAGTCAATCACATCATTCTCCTAATGATGTGATCCCGTTAATCAAATGACAACTCATGTCTATGGCTAGGAAACATAACCATCTTTGATCAACGAGCTAGTCAAGTAGAGGCATACTAGTGACACTCTGTTTGTCTATGTATTCACACAAGTATTATGTTTCCGGTTAATACAATTCTAGCATGAATAATAAACATTTGTCCCGATATAAGGAAATAAATAATAACTTTATTATTGCCTCTAGGGCATATTTCCTTCAGTCTCCCACTTGCACTAGAGTCAATAATCTAGTTCACATCACCATATGATTTAATACCAATAGTTCACATCACCATGTGATTAACACCTAGAGTCACTAATCTAGTTCACATTGCTATGTGATTAACACCCAAAGAGTACTAAGGTGTGATCATGTTTTGCTTGTGAGAGAAGTTTAGTCAACGGGTCTGCCACATTCAGATCCGTATGTATTTTGCAAATTTCTATGTTAACAATGCTCTGCACGGAGCTACTCTAGATAATTGCTCCCACTTTCAATATGTATCCAGATTGAGACTTAGAGTCATCTGGATCAGTGTCAAAATTTGCATCGACGTAACCCTTTACGGCGAACCTTTTTGTCACCTCCATAATCGAGAAACATATCCTTATTCCACTAAGGATAATTTTGACCGCTGTGCAGTGATCTACTCCTAGATCACTATTGTACTTCCTTGACAAAATCAGTGTAGGGTATACAATAGATCTGGTACATAGCATGGCATACTTTGTAGAACCTATGGCTGAGGCATAGGGAATGGCTTTCATTCTCTTTCTATCTTCTGCCATGGTCGGGCTTTGAGTCTTACTCAATTTCACACCTTGTAACACAGGCAAGAACTCTTTCTTTGACTGTTCCATTTTGAACTACTTCAAAATCTTGTCAAGGTATGTACTCATTGAAAAAACTTATCAAGCGTTTTGATCTATCTCTATAGATCTTGATGTCCAATATATACGCAGCTTCACCGAGGTCTTTCATTGAAAAACTCTTATTCAAGTATCCCTTTATGCTATTCAGAAATTCTATATCATTTCCAATCAGCAATATGTGTTGGGGATCGTAGCAGAAATTAAAATTTTCTACGCATCACCAAGATCAATCTATGGAGTTTACTAGCAACGAGAGGGGAGGAGTGCATCTACATACCCTTGTAGATCATGAGCGGAAGCGTTCAAGAGAATGGGGTTGATGGAGTCGTACTCGTCGTGATCCAAATCACCGATGATCCAAGCGCCGAACGGATGGCACCTCCGCGTTCAACACACGTACGGAGCGGTGACGTCTCCCACGCCTTGATCCAGCAAGGAGGAGGGAGAGGTTGAGGAAGAAGGCTCCAACAGCAGCACGACGGCGTGGTGGTGGTGGAGTGACAGTTCTCCGGCAGGGCTTCGCCAAGCACACGCGGAGGAGGAGAGGTGTTGGGGAGGGGAGGGGCTGCGCCTTGGGAAAGGTATGGCTGCCCTCCCACCCCTCCACTATATATAGGGGCAAGGGAGAGTGGGGCCGGCCCCCTCAGATCCCATCTGGTGGGAGGGGCGGCGGCCAGGGGGAGGTGGCTTGCCCCCCAAGCAAGGGGGGGGGGGGGGCGCCCCCCTTTAGGGTTTCCCCAAAACCCTAGGCGCATGGGCCCTAGGGGGTTTGGCACCCAACCCACTAAGGGCTGGTTCCCTTCCACCTACGGCCCATAAGGCCCTCCGGGGCAGGTGGACCCTCCCGGTGGACCCCCGGAACCCCTCCGGTGGTCCCGGTACAATACCGTTATACCCCCGAATATTTCCGGTGACCGTATGGTGACTTCCCATATATAAATCTTTACCTCCGGACCATTCCGGAACTCCTCGTGACGTCCAGGATCTCATCCGGGACTCCTAACAACATTCGGTAATCACATACAAACCTTCCTTATAACCCTAGCGTCATCGAACCTTAAGTGTGTAGACCCTACGGGTTCGGGAATCATGCAGACATGACCGAGACACCTCTCTAGCCAATAACCAACAGCGGGATCTGGATACCCATGTTGGCTCCCACATGTTCCACGATGATCTCATCGGATGAACCACGATGTCGAGGATTCAAGCAATCCCGTATACAATTCCCTTTGTCAATCGGTACGTTACTTGCCCGAGATTCGATCGTCGGTATCCCAATACCTCGTTCAATCTCGTTACCGGCAAGTCACTTTACTCATTCCGTAATGCATGATCCCGTGACTAACTACTTAGTCACATTGAGCTCATTACGATGATGCAATACCGAGTGGGCCCAGAGATACCTCTCCGTCATACGGAGTGACAAATCCCAGTCTCGATCCGAGCCAACCCAACAGACACTTTCGGAAATACCTGTAGTGCACCTTTATAGCCACCCAGTTACGTTGTGACGTTTGGTACACCCAAAGCATTCCTACGGTATCCGGGAGTGGCACGATCTCATGGTCTAAGGAAATGATACTTGACATTAGAAAAGCTTTAGCAAACGAACTACACGATCTAGTGCTATGCTTAGGATTAGGTCTTGTCCATCACATCATTCTCCTAATGATGTGATCCCGTTATCAATGACATCCAATGTCAATGGTCAGGAAACCGTAACCATTTATTGATCAACGAGCTAGTCAACTAGAGGCTCACTAGGGACATGTTATGGTCTATGTATTCACATATGTATTACGATTTCCAGATAACACAATTAAAGCATGAACAATAGACAATTATCATGAACAAGGAAATATAATAATAACCATTTTATTATTCCCTCTAGGGCATATTTCCAACAATATGTCATCCGCATATAATATTAGAAATGTTACAGAGCTCCCACTCACTTTATTGTAAATACAGGCTTCTCCAAAAGTCTGTACAAAACCAAATGCTTTGATCACACTATCAAAGCGTTTATTCCAACTCCGAGAGGCTTGCACCAGTCCATAAATGGATCGCTGGAGTTTGCACACTTTGTTAGCTCCCTTTGGATCGACAAAACCTTCTGTTTGCATCATATACAACTCTTCTTCCAGAAATCCATTCAGGAATGCAGTTTTGACATCCATTTGCCCAATTTCATAATCATAAAATGCGGCAATTGCTAACATGATTCAGACAGACTTAAGCATCGCTACGGGTGAGAAGGTCTCATCGTAGTCAATCCCTTGAACTTGTCGAAAAACCTTTTGCAACAAGTCGAGCTTTATAGACAGTAACATTACCGTCAGCGTCAGTCTTCTTCTTGAAGATCCATTTATTCTCAATTGCTTGCCGATCATCGGGCAAGTCAACCAAAGTCCACACTTTGTTCTCATACATCCATCCCATGTCAGATTTCATGGCCTCAAGCCATTTCGCGGAATCTGGGCTCACCGTCGCTTCTTCATAGTTCGTAGGTTCGTCATGGTCTAGTAGCATAACCTCCAGAACAGGATTACCGTACCACTCTGGTGCGGATCTTACTCTGGTTGACCTACGAGGTTTGGTAGTAACTTGATCTGAAGTTACATGATCATCATCATTAGCTTCCTCACTAATTGGTGTAGGAGTCACAGGAACAGATTTCGGTGATGAACTACTTTCCAATAAGGGAGCAGGTACAGTTACCTCATCAAGTTCTACTTTCCTCCCACTCACTTCTTTCGAGAGAAACTCCTTCTCTAGAAAGGATCCATTCTTAGCAACAAATATCTTGCCTTCGGATCTGTGATAGAAGGTGTACCCAACAGTAACTTTTGGGTATCCTATGAAGACGCACTTTTTTGATTTTGGTTTGAGCTTATCAGGATGAAACTTTTTCACATAAGCATCGCAACCCCAAACTTTAAGAAACGACAACGTAGGTTTCTTGCCAAACCATAGTTCATACGGTGTCGTCTCAACAGATTAGACGGTGCCCTATTTAATGTGAATGCAGTTGTCTCTAATGCATAACCCCAGAACGATAGTGGTAAATCGGTAAGAGACATCATAGATTGCACTATATCCAATAAAGTACGGTTATGACGTTCGGACACACCATTATGCCGTGGTGTTCCAGGTGGCACGAATTTGTGAAACTATTCCACATTGTTTTAATTGAATACCAAACTCGTAACTCAAATATTTGTCTCCGCGATCAGATCGTAGAAACTTTATTTTCTTGTCACGATGGTTTTCCACTTCACTCTGAAATTCTTTGAACTTTTCAAATGTTTCAGACTTATGTTTCATCAAGTAGATATACCCATATCTGCTCAAATCATCTGTCAAGGTCAGAAAATAACAATACCCGCCACGAGCCTCAACACTCATCGGATCGCATACATCAGTATGTATTATTTCCAATAAGCCAGTTGCTTGCTCCATTGTTCCGGAGAACGGAGAGTTTCAGTCATCTTGCCCATAAGGCATGGTTCGCAAGCATCAAGTGATTCCAAAATCCCATCAGCATGGAGTTTCTTCATGCGCTCTACACCAATATGACCTAAACGGCAGTGCCACAAATAAGTTGCACTATCATTATTAACTTTGCATCTTTTGGCTTCAATATTATGAATATGTGTATCACTACGATCGAGATCCAACAGACCATTTTCGTTGGTGTGTATGACCATAGAAGGTTTTTATTCATGTAAACAGAACAACAATTGTTCTCTAACTTAAATGAATAACCATATTGCAATAAACATGATCAAATCATATTCATGCTCAACACAAACACCAAATAACACTTATTTAGGTTCAATACTAATCCCGAAAGTATAGGGAGTCTGCGATGATGATCATATCAATCTTGGAACCACTTCCAACACACATCATCACTTCACCATTAACTAGTCTATGTTTATTCAACAACTCCCGTTTCGAGTTACTAATCTTAGCAACTGAACTAGTATCAAATACTGAGGGGTTGCTATAAACACTAGTAAAGTACACATCAATAACATGTATATCAAGTATACCTTTGTTCACTTTGCCATCCTTCTTATCCGCCAAATACTTGGGGCAGTTCCGCTTCAAGTGACCAGTTCCTTTGCAGTAGAAGCACTCAGTCTCAGGCTTAGGTCCAGACTTGGGCTTCCTCATTTGAGAAGCAACTCGCTTGCCGTTCTTCTTGAAGTTCCCCTTCTTCCATTTGCCCTTTTCTTGAAACTAGTGGTCTTGTCAACCATCAACACTTGATGTTTTTCTTGATTTCTACCTTCGTCGATTTCAGCATCACGAAGAGCTTAGGAATCATTTTCGTTATCACTTGCATATTATAGTTCATCACGAAGTTCTAGTAACTTGGTGATAGTGACTAGAGAACTCTATCAATCACTATCTTATCTGGAAGATTAACTCCCACTTGATTCAAGTGATTGTAGTACTCAGACATTCTGAGCACATGCTCACTAGCTGAGCAATTCTCCTCCATCTTGTAGGCAAAGTACTGTCAGAGGTCTCATACCTCTCGACACGGGCATGAGTATGAAATACCAATTTCAACTCTTAGAACATCTTATATGCTCTGTGGCGTTCAGAACATTTTTGAAGTCCCGGTTCTAAGCCGTAAAGCATGGTGCACTAAACTATCAAGTATTCAACATACCGAGCTTTTGTCAAACGTTCATAACGTCTGCATCTTCTCCTGCAATAGGTCTGTCACCTAGCGGTGCATCAGGGACATAATACTTCTGTGCAGCAATGAGGTTAATCCTCAGATCACGGACCAAGTCCGCATCATTGCTACTAACATCTTTCAACTTAGTTTTCTCTAGGAACATATCAAAATAAAACAGGGGAGCAAAACGCGAGCTATTGATCTACAACATAGATATGCTAATACTACCAGGACTAAGTTATGAATAAATTTAAGTTAAATTAATCATATTACTTAAGAACTCCCACTTAGATAGACATCCCTCTAATCTTCTAAGTTATCACGTGATCCATATCAACTAAACCATGTCCGATCATCACGTGAGATGGAGTAGTTTCAATGGTGAACATTACTATGTTGATCATATCTACTATATGATTCACGCTCGACCTTTCGGTCTCAGTGTTCCGAGGCCATATCTGTTATATGCTAGGCTCGTCAAGTTTAACCTGAGTATTCCGCGTGTGCAACTGTTTTGCACCCGTTGTATTTGAACGTAGAGCCTATCACACCCGATCATCACGTGGTGTCTCAGCACGAAGAACTTTCGCAACGGTGCATACTCAGGGAGAACACTTATACCTTGATAATTTAGTGAGAGGTCATCTTATAATGCTACCGTCAATCAAAGCAAGATAAGATGCATAAAAGATAAACATCACATGCAATCAATATAAGTGATATGATATGGCCATCATCATCTTGTGCTTGTGATCTCCATCTCCGAACCACCGTCATGATCACCATCGTCACCGGCGCGACACCTTGATCTCCATCGTAGCATCATTGTTGTCTCACCATCTTATGCTTCTACGACTATCGCTACCGCTTAGTGATAAAGTAAAGCATTACAAGGCGTTTGCATTGCATACAATAAAGCGACAACCATATGGCTCCTGCCAGTTGCCGATAACTCGGTTACAAAACATGATCATCTCATACAATAAAATATAACATCATGCCTTGACCATATCACATCACAACATGCCCTGCAAAAACAAGTTAGACGTCCTCTACTTTGTTGTTGCAAGTTTTACGTGGCTGCTACGGGCTGAGCAAGAACCGTTCTTACCTACGCATCAAAACCACCACGATAGTTTGTCAAGTTGGTGCTGTTTTAACCTTCGCAAGGACCGGGCGTAGCCACACTCGGTTCAACTAAAGTTGGAGAAACTGACACCCGCCAGCCACCTGTGTGCAAAGCATGTCGGTAGAACCAGTCTCGAGTAAGCGTACGCGTAATGTCGGTCCGGGCCGCTTCATCCAACAATACCGCCGAACCAAAGTATGACATGATGGTAAGCAGTATGACTTATATCGCCCACAACTCACTTGTGTTCTACTCGTGCATATGACATCTACGCATAAAACCTGGCTCGGATGCCACTGTTGGGGAACGTGGTAATTTCAAAAAAATTCCAACGCACACGCAAGATCATGGTGATGCATAGCAACAAGAGGGGAGAGTGTTGTCCACGTACCCTCGTAGACCGAAAGCGGAAGCGTTAGCACAACACGGTTGATGTAGTCGTACGTCTTCACGATCCGACCGATCAAGTACCGAACGCACAGCACCTCCGAGTTCAGCACACGTTCAGCCCGATGACGTCCCTCGAACTCCGATCCAGCCGAGTGTTGAGGGAGAGTTTCGTCAGCACGACGGCGTGGTGATGATGATGATGTTCTACCGATGCAGGGCTTCGCCTAAGCACCGCTACAGTATTATCGAGGTGGACTATGGTGGAGGGCGGCACTGCACACGGCTAAAAGATCAAACGATCAATTGTTGTGTCTCTAGGGTGCCCCCCTGCCCCCGTATATAAAGGAGCAACGGGGGGAGGTGCGGCTGGCCAGGAGGGGCGCGCCAGGTGGAGTCCTACTACCACATATTCTATGTAGACATGACCAAGACACGTCTCCGGTCAATAACCAATAGCGGAACCTGGATGCTCATATTGGCTCCCACATATTCTACGAAGATCTTTATCGGTCAGACCGCATAACAACATACGTTGTTCCCTTTGTCATCGGTATGTTACTTGCCCGAGATTCGATCGTCGATATCTCAATACCTAGTTCAATCTCGTTACCGGCAAGTCTCTTTACTCGTTCCATAATACATAATCCCACAACTAACTCATTACTTGCAATGCTTTCAAGGCTTAAGTGATGTGCATTACCGAGAGGGCCGAGAGATACCTCTTCGACAATTGGAGTGACAAATCCTAAGCTCGAAATACGCCAACCCAACAAGTACCTTCGGAGACACCTGTAGAGCACCTTTATAATCACCCAGTTACGTTGTGACGTTTGGTAGCACACAAAGTGTTCCTCCGGTAAACGGGAGTTGCATAATCTCATAGTCATAGGAACATGTATAAGTCATGAATAAAGCAATAGCAACATACTAAACGATTGAGTGCTAAGCTAATGGAATGGGTCAAGTCAATCACATCATTCTTCTAATGATGTGATCCCATTAATCAAATGACAACTCATGTCTATGGCTAGGAAACATAACCATCTTTGATCAACGAGCTAGTCAAGTAGAGGCATACTAGTGACACTCTGTTTGTCTATGTATTCACACAAGTATTATGTTTCCGGTTAATACAATTCTAGCATGGATAATAAACATTTATCATGAAATAAGGAAATAAATAATAACTTTATTATTGCCTCTAGGGCATATTTCCTTCAAATATATCTCGGAATGGCTGTGGAAATGCCATAATAGGTAGGTATGGTGGCTGTTTTGAGCAAGATATAGGGGGGTTTATGTGTGATAGAGCGTATCATATCACGGGGTTTGGATGGACCGGCGAAATTTGCACCAACTCTCAAGGTGAGAAAGGGAAATGCACGGTACCGAAGAGCCTAGCAATGATGGAAGGGTAAGAGTCCGTATAATCCATGGACTCAACATTAGTCATAAAGAACTCACATACTTATTGCAAAAATCTACAAGTCATCAAAAACCAAACACTACGCGCATGCTCCTAGGGGGATAAATTGGTAGGAAAAAAACCATCGCTCGTCCCCGAACGCCACTCACAAGGATGACAATCAAAGAACACCTCATGTTTCAAATTTGTTACACAATGGTTACCATACGTGCATCCTACGGGACATGCAAACTTCAATACAAGTATTTCTCAAATTCACAATTACTCAACTAGCACAAATTTAATATCACTATCTTCATATCTCAAAAACAATCATCAAGTATCAAACTTCTCATAGTATTCAACGCACTTTATACGAAAGTTTTTATTATACCAATCTTGGATGCCTATCATATTAGGACTAATTTTATAGCCAAAGAAAATTACCATGCTGTTCTAAAACACTCTCAAAATAATATAAGTGAAGCATGAGAGATCAATAATTTCTATAAAATAAAACCATCACCGTGCTCTAAAAAGATATAAGTGAAGCACTAGACCAAAATTTATCTAGCTCAAAAGATATAAGTGAAGCACATAGAGTATTCTAATAAATTCCGATTCATGTGTGTCTCTCCAAAAGGTGGGTACAGCAAGGATGATTGTGGTAAAATAAAAAGCAAAGACTCAAATCATACAAGACGCTCCAAGCAAAACACATATCATGTGGTGAATAAAAATATAGCATCAAGTAAAGTTACCGATGGATGAAGATGAAAGAGGGGATGCCTTCCGGGGCATCCCCAAGCTTAGGCTTTTGGTTTTCCTTGAATTTTACCTTGGGGTGCCTTGGGCATCCCCAAGCTTAGGCTCTTTCCACTCCTTATTCCATAATCCATCAAAATTCACCAAAAACTTGAAAACTTCACAACACGAAACTCAACAGAAAATCTCATGAGCTCCGTTTGCGAAATAAAACAAACCACCACTTTAAGGTACTGTAATGAGCTCATTCTTTATTTATATTGGTGTCAAACCTACTGTATTCCAATTTCTCTATGGTTCACCCCCCCCCCCCGATACTAGCCATAGATTCATCAAAATAAGCAAACAACACATGAAAAACAGAATCTATCAAAAAACAGAACAGTCTGTAGTAATCTGTATGAAGCGAAAACTTTCTATAACTCAAAACTTCTACCAAAATAGGAAGTCCTAAATAATTTCTTTATTGATCTACTGCAATTGGAATCAGTATTTTATCACGTTCTGGTGATTTCTAACAATTGTTTTCGTGAGCAGAAAGTTTCTGACTTTTTTAGCAAGATCAGATAACTATCATCCAGGAAGATCCTATAGGTTTTACTCGGAAAAAACACTAATTAAAACATAAAACAACATCTAACCAGAGGCTAGATGAATTATTTATTACTAAACAGAAACAAAAGCAAGGAACAGAAATAAAATTGGGTTGTCTCCCAACAAGCGCTATCGTTTAACGCCCCTAGCTAGGCATAAAAACGAGAATAGATCTAAGTATTACCATAATAATATGGCAAATCACGAAAACTCATCTCATATTCCCTACGTTCAGTAGCAAGTTTTCTTTGTGGCAAGCAAAAGTAATCAAAAGGGCTAAATTTAATGGGACAAAAGTCCCCAAGATTAAGCTCAGGAGGTATGGGTTCCTCCTTTGGCGCCTCAAATTGCACAACCAATTCATCATTATAAGCGTTCTTTTGGCAAAAAGTCATGAGCCTTTGTTCAAGAGAAAAACCTAACCCATTGTTTTGAATAGAAAAATCATCATTGAGTTCAGAGATTCTATCAACTAGAACATCTGTAGGAACTTTCTTTCTAAGGTTTTCATTATAAGCAACGTGATCTAAAGATTGTAAACGCATTATCTCTTCCTGATTAAAAAGGATAGCTTCTATAGGAGGACGACCATCGTCCACCCTATAATGCGCAAAAATTTCTTTGGCCTCTTTCATTATAAATCTGAACTCATGTGCCAAAAAGATAGTAGCTGCTCGGTTAACAAAAGAGTGCTCAATATTGGAAAATTCTACAAAAATACTTTGTATGCAAGGATGCATATGAATAAACTATATTTCAAGTTCAACTACGAGCAAAGATATAGCATCCGCAAGACTACTAGTTCTATGAAGAATAGATCCACCCATGGTGGGCAAAGCACCGGCACAAGTAAAGAAACCTTGAATAACTCCTTTTCCAATAATATTACCACTACCGATTTGAAACTTTTTAGTATGTAAGATAGTGGGTTCTTCAGGAGGATCATCAAAAGCATCAAAGTTTCCCATGTTATTACTATTGTCCTTATCAACGATAACCTCCCCAGTTTCAGACATAATGGCAGCAAATACCACAAGGAGCAAGCGAAAAGAGAAGAACGAAAAAGAGGACGAATAAAACGGCAAGGGTGAAGTGTGGGAGAGGAAAACGAGAGGCAAATGGCAAATAATGTAACGCGAGGGATAAGAGTTTGTGATGGGCACTTGGTGTGTCTTGACTTGTGCGTAGACTCCCTGGCAACGGCGCCAGAAATCCTTCTTGCTACCTCTTGAGCACTGCGTTGGTTTTCCCTTGAAGAGGAAAGGGTGATGGAGCAAAGTAGCGTACGTATTTCCCTCAGTTTTGAGAACCAAGGTATCAATCCAGTAGGAGCCTACACGCAAGTCGCCTTGTACCTACACAAACAAATAAGAACCTTGCAACCAACGCGGTAAAGGGGTTGTCAATCCCTTCATGGCCACTTGCAAAAGTGAGATTTGATAGAGATAATAAGATAAATATTTTTGGTATTTTTATGATATAGATTGAAAGTAAAGATTGCAAAGTAAAATTGATTGGAAACTTATATGATGGAAAATAGACCCGGGGGCCATAGGTTTCACTAGTGGCTTCTCTAAAGATAGCATCTACGGTGGGTGAACAAATTACTGTCGAGCAATTGATAGAAAAGTGCATAGTTATGAGAATATCTAGGCATGATCATGTATACAGGCATCACGTCCGTGACAAGTAGACCAAAACGATTCTGCATCTACTACTATTACTCCACACATCGACCGCTATCCAGCATGCATCTAGAGTATTAAGTTCATAAGAACAGAGTAACGCATTAGGCAAGATGACATGATGTAGAGGGATAAACTCAAGCAATATGATATAAACCCCATCTTTTTATCCTCGATGGCAGCAATACAATACATGTCGTTTCCCTTTCTGTCACTGGGATCGCGCAACGCAAGATTGAACCCAAAGCTAAGCACTTCTCCCATTGCAGGAAAGATCAGTCTAGTAGGCCAAACCAAACTGATAATTCGAAGAGACTTGCAAAGATATCAAATCATACATATAAGAATTCAGAGAAGAAACAAATATTGTTCATAGATAATCTTGATCATAAACCCACAATTCATCGGATCTCGACAAACACACCGCAAAAAGAATTACATCGAATAGATCTCCAAAAGAATCGAGGAGAACTTTGTATTGAGATCAAAAGAGAGAGAAGAAGCCATCTAGCTAATAACTATGGACCCGAAGGTCTGTGGTAAATTACTCACACATCATCGGAGAGGCTATGGTGTTGATGTAGAAGCCCTCTGTGATCGATTCCCCCTCCGGCGGAGTGCCGGAAAAGGCCCCGAGATGGGATCTCACAGGTACAGAAGGTTGCGGCAGTGGAAATAGGGTTTCGTGGTGCTCCTGGATGTTTTCGGGGTATATGAGTATATATAGGCGAAAGAAGTCGGTCAGGGGAGCCACGAGGGGCCCTCGAGGGTGGGGGCGCGCCTACCCCCTTGGGCGCGCCTCCCTGCCTCGTGGCCACCTCGTCGCTTCCTTGACGTCCACTCCAAGTCTCATGGATTGCTTTTGTTCCAAAAATCACTGTCCCAAAGGTTTCATTTCGTTTGATATTCCTTTTCTGCGAAACACTGAAATAGGCAAAAAAAACAGCAATTTGCACTGGGCATTTGGTTAGTAGGTTAGTCCCAAAAATAATATAAAAGTGTATAATGAAGCCCATTAAACATGCAAAACAGATAATATAGTAGCATGGAACAATCAAAAATTATAGATACGTTGGAGACGTATCACACACCAGTAAGACGAAGGGCATGACTACACCAGTCAAAGCCGCTATTGCAAGTCCTTAATCCTCATGACTTTTAACTACTACTTACTCTGACTCATGCCTTGAACTGCATGGTTTGCAGCCAATGTCTATTACACTTTTCAATTTTATACACAATTGTCTTAGCGTATCATTGCACCTTACAAGGTTTAAAAGAGAGGAGTGATGTTCCTTTGATCTTGACCTGTAATCTAGTTCCATGTTGGACTTGCCCACAAAACGTTACAATTGCCTGTTTTATCTGTTCTCAGTTGTTTTGTGATATGAATGATGTCATATTATGCTTACCGTATTATAAACTTTGTCTCTTTATCCTTTGCTGTCAATACAATGTGAAGAAATAGACAATACATTAGCCATGGTACATGGTCATATGTTTGGAACCTGGTTTTATTATGTACTTTGCAGTAAAATACAACTAATATTTTACATGGGTTCACCAGAATAGTTCTGTATATAGACCAAAGCTATATTATTTGGTTTTGCTGCCTCCTTAATATCTTCTGTTCTGGTACTAATGTAAAAACTCAACTTTTCAGCAAGCTATGGAAAAAATGGTGGAACCGCCACCTTCTGAAGGTGGCGAGGCAACTATAACCGCAATGTCAGCTCTTGCTACAGTGGGTCAGTACCTGTCCACTAACAGTGCCAAAAGCACGTTCCTGCGTAATACCGGGTTGGTTGTTAAGGCAATCTCGTCCAAACTGCCTCATGATCAAGATATGCAAGGTCAAAACAATGTTATATCTGCGCTCCAGACACAAGTCCGTTCCCTAACAGAGACCCTTTGTGAAACAAGGATAGACATTGTTCGACGTCGTCAAGATATGCATGGTTTTGAAACCAGACTATCAGACATTTGCTATGTTGTTCAGGAGCCTAGGAGAAATGAAGGCGAAGGTTATGGTGCTCCATCGGACAATACAACATGAAAATGTAACAGTCAGGTCAAATGAACTGAGCTTCTGAACTTCTGGTGGTGCATTTATCTGCGAGACTGTTAACTTTTATGCCAACCTTCCTTTTGTTTTATAGTTGTAATTTGTTTTGTTGCGATACAAAATTTGTTCTTAACGTGCAGCCACCGGCTGAAGAAAATAGCAAGCCATGTTTGTATAGTGTAGGGTGTTCCCTATATTTGCATTCGTGGCGATCTTTGATGCCCAGTGGATGTAATCTGTGCAATCGCCTTAATAGCCTAGCGTTAGTTTCGGGCTTATTTATTTCCTAGTCTTCTTTTTCCCTGGTTTGCTAGTGGCCGCAACAACCATGGGCCATATACGGACCGTGGTAACCATGACCCTGCTACGGGCCGTAGGATCCATGGGCCTCCTATGGGTCGTCTTTAAATGGGCCTCCAACATGGCCGTAGAATCGATGGGCCACGGGCCGTCAGATAAATGGGTCTACATGGCCCGTAAACATGCATAATTGGTATCGGCCCAGCACGGTAATGGACCGTTAACAGGCCAGAGGACAGCAAAGGCTTAATTCAGTCACAGGCATAACGGGTCGTTAATGGGCCAGAATGTATGACGGGCTGGAAACGGCGCAACGGGTTAACAAGCCAGGAAAACAAGCCAAGAACGAACCGACTCTTGCCACAGGCCGAATTTGGCCCATTAGGGGAACAGGCCAGTAACGGGTCGGAAGTAATCGAGTGCCGGAAAGGAGCCCAAGAACGTATTGGCCGTCAGTCGGCCGAAAGCTAACATGGGCTGGAAACGGCCCATGTGAATCATGGGCCGTTAACGGGTACAAAGAAATTTACTGTTCATTCTGGGCTAGAGTCACCATGGGCCTTTAAAGGGCCTAAAGATATGAAGGCCTCATATGGGCCGAAAGTGAAACGGGCTGGTGTTATATTCGACGGCCCACATGACGTTGTTGGGCCGATTTCGGGTAGGCCGTAACGGGCCGTGAGTTACCGGGCCATAAAATGGGCTATTTGCGAAGAGACCGTTAACATGCTTTTCATGGGCCAGCCCGGTAACTTTCGACCAAGTCAAACGGGCCGGCCTTTGTAAGCTAAATGGGCCGGTGGTGGGCCGTCGCACATGTCGACATATCATAGGCGCCTATCTGACCCACTGACGAGCTGACACGTGTTTCCTCCGCCCAATCAGAATTTTACACATGGAAATTTCCCATTGGTCCGGGCTGTTAACGGGTTACTGGACCCGATAGCTTAACAGCGACCCGTTACAGTGGATGCCACATGTCGGTCACCCTTGACGAAAGCACTTCTGTGATGCGCGATTTATCGTCATGGAAGTGGACACTTCTGTGATGATAATTTTGGTAATGTCATGGAACACTTCGACGACAACACAAGTATGACTATCTTGATTCTGTCATAAAATTGTCATGGATGTACATGCATGACAGAAAATGTGACATCACGAAAGTGTATTTTTTTTGTAGTGCGACTTTTGGGTCAAAGCCATCAACACCGCTTGTCATGCATCCAATCAGCTCCATCTCCGCAAAGGCTTGAACAAGACTCCATATGAGATACTCACCGGTAACAAGCCCAACCTCAAATACTTCCGGGTGTTCAGGTGTAAGTGTTTCATTCTCAAGAAAGGTGTTCATTTGTCTAAATTTGAGGCTAGAGCTCATGAGGGCATATTTGTTGGTTATGCTACAAACTCCCATGCTTACCGTGTCCTCAATAAGTCCACGGAACTTATTGAGGAGACGTGTAACGTCGAGTTTGATGAGAATAACGGCTCCCAAGTGGAGCAAAGTGGTACTTATGATGTAGGTGATGAAATTCCTCCCCAAGCCATAAGAAGAATGGGTGTTGGTCATATCCAACCCATTGAGGAACCCCTAGTGGCTGAAGGAGAAGGACAATGTTCCACTCAAGTGGAACCATCACCAACCCAAGACCCACACGCTTCCGAAGAACAAAGTGAAGGCCCTCAACCAAATGAACAAGAGCAAGGGCAAGATCAACCTCAAGATGGTGGTGAACCACCAAGTGATTCCCAAGGTCAAGTTCTCACCACCGAGCAAGTTCAAGATCAAGAGCGAGCTCAAGATCAAGAACAAGCTCAAGACGACGCTCAAGATGATCAAGTTTCCACTCCTCAGCTCACTCTTGAGGAGGAATTGGATCGTCGTGCTGCTAAGATTGCATCCAAGCTCACTACCAAAGATCATCTCATGACGAATGTGCTTGGAAGCTTAAGAAAGGGGGTAAGCACTCCTAGACAATTAGCAAACTATTGTGA
The DNA here is from genome assembly GCF_002575655.3 of Aegilops tauschii subsp. strangulata. Classification (NCBI taxonomy): domain Eukaryota; kingdom Viridiplantae; phylum Streptophyta; class Magnoliopsida; order Poales; family Poaceae; genus Aegilops; species Aegilops tauschii. Next base: position 419,474,639 of record NC_053040.3, on the reverse strand, counting down.
ACATCACACGTTTGTTTCTTGTGTTGGACCCCAACAGGTCTATGAGGCGCTCGAGGATCCGGATTGGCTTAATGCCATGCATGAAGAACTCAACAACTTCGAGCACAACAAGGTGTGGAGATTGGTGCCAAGGCCATCGGGGAACCATAATGTCATTGGAACCAAGTGGATATTCAAGAACAAGCAAGATGCTCATGGAATTATCATTCGCAACAAGGCTCGTTTCTGTGGCACCCCGGCTCAGAGCAACCGGTTTACCTTGCATTGCCAGCCCAGAGATCATGTCTTCTGGCAACACAAAACATCTTGGTACAGAAAACAACCACTTTATTGATGCTAGCAGAACAAGGTTCATATTACAACAAGTTGCAAGGCCAAGCAGCACACACGGTGCGGCTGAACAATATGTACATTATTTAGTGAACATAAAGGGGCCTCGATCACAGCAACTACGCGGCAGCGGAACGACGACGAAGCGGGACTCCATAGCACAGGGACACCGATGTGGACACGATCTAGACTCGGACAGCACTCCGTTCCAACGAGACTTTCTTGAAATCTGGCATGACACGCCAGGTCAGTACATTGAATGTACATGCAAGATCACAACAAGCATAAACATAATGACAAACAATATCATGATATTAAGCAAATTATCACCAATGCAGAATCATACTAGGGATGCAGTGAGTAAGATCTCGTGCCTCAAGTCTCTCGGACTTGCTTACCAAACGGGTTACCTCGTAACCAAACGGTGATCTTCCTTGGATCACAAACGGACCAACAACTTGGTCTTCAAACGGGTTACCTCGTAACCAAACGGTGATCTTGCTCGGATCACAAACAGACCAACTACTTGGTCTCCATCATCAACATGGTTTCTCAACCATCCACTTTCCAACAGTGCCAGGTTATTAACTTTAGTGTGCATGATTATTTAAACGTTGACCCATGGTGTGACCTACTTTTGAGTTGTGTCCGTAACCGTGGACTCGGCTATCGATAGATTAAATACACTTTGCAGAGGTAGCGCACTGTACCCACACCACGGAATCCATGGCCTCGCACTCCCATTCGGGTGGACCAACGGCATTCCGACGAAACCCCTCCATTGCCATGACACTCTCTCGGCCACTCCGACTCATTCCCCACTGGGCTAAGTCCTAGGTTGCCCCGTGTCTACCGAAGACACCAACGGCCACCGTCGTGGCAAAAACATAAACGGTCCCAAACGGGGACAAGGTACCATAACAACAACAGGCACACAAGGTAATGTCTGCTTACCGGGCCAGTGTAACGCATGCCCATAACATTCCCTCGTTGGAGGCACCGACCAGAGGCATGACAACGGACCGAATAAAGGACTTCCCATAAAGGCAAATGTGGTTGCACTGGGAAAAAAATCGATTCAGTGGCACCATGACCCGATCAACGATATGTTCAAGTTGAGTTATTATCAGATTCAACTTAAAGTGAAACTAACCGATGTCATGATATGCCATGAAAATGCAATCATATAACATGCTTCACTTATCATTGAAAATAAATGGGTCCACTTTAACGAGTACTAACCATACATATCAATAACTCATAACATTTCTCTGGTTATGTTTATCCAGCAAGCTTAACCATGCTAGTAACTTAAGATAAATCATTTTCTCATTTGAGAAAATATTAACCAAATTAAATCTTTTCCATAGTCATTTTATTACTTCACAACCAAGCATTACTTCTACTTACTTAAACTAACTTAGTTAGCTTCAAACTTTTGTACATTAAACATATCAAACTAAACAAGCATCCAACAGAATATATATATATATATATATATATATATATATATATATCTATTTAAGTGATTTAAATGCATGAACTCAATCATTTATTCAAGTTCAACATCACAAATATTGCAATGGAACCATGAAAATGCTGCTGTGGCTTGCCTTAGTCCAGATGAGGTTCACACTCCTCCTAGTGATCCTGAAGACAAGCTTCACCTTCTGAAAACAATTAAAAATATAGAAAGAAAACATCAAGAAACACTGTAAAAATCACCAGAAAATTTAGACAGCAGAGAAAAATCTCATTTTCGGTGAGCTGCTAGATATTTTCATTAAGAACACAATGCAAAAAGAATCAATTCATTTGGACTTATGGTTAAAGAGTTCTGGCTGTTTGAAGCTCTCTTGTTAAATTTGAATTGAATTTAAATAAAAACAGAAACTGGGGGGTGACGTCGAAGACGTAAACCCACGGGGCGCCACCACTTGTACCGCTTCGGGCGCGGCCTGAGTGGCTGACTGCGGGCCCCGCTGGTCAGGTGCGAGGGAGGGGGAGGAGGAAACAGATCACGGCGGGGCTCCGCCGGAGCACACGCCGGCGAGGAGGGCACCTTGGCCAGATCCAGAGGGATAGACTGAGAGAGGAGACCGAGGCGCACCTGCTCGTACCCGTAGAATAGCTAGGGGTGGTTGGACGGCGTCGGAACGAGCCTCTCCAGCGGCGGCAGAGAGCAGAGGTCGCCGGAGTTGGGGATGACGACGACGAGAGGCTGCACCAGTAGCTCCAACCGGGTCGGATGGCACCACTGAAGCACGGCGGAGGCTCTGGAAGAGTGGCCCGAGCCTGGGAGGGCTGGAATGGTGGGGGCGAACCGCGGGGATCGCCGGCGATCTCGAGCTCGGGGACGGCGGCCCGAGGCCTGCCCAGCCGGGCTGCGGCTTCCTACTGCTTTGTGGAGTGTGTGAGGTGAGTTTGTGATGCTCGAGAGGGCTGGGGAGGGCTGCATTTATAGGCGAGCGAGGTGAGGGGATCGGGCTCCGCCGAAGGACACCTGGACACGGTGCCCGGTGACGAACGACGTCAGTGAGCAAGTGGGAAGGCGACGCAGCTCACGCGGGCACTATGAGAGGGTGGAGACGAGCACAGGAAAGGGGGGTGGCGACGAACACAGTGCGCAGCGCACTGTTCGGTTGGCCGAGTCGCGCCCGTGCTCGCTGCGGCGAGCTCCAGCGTCGGCGAGTGCCAGGAGTGAGTTAAGGGCGTCAAGACGGCGATGGTGGCGAAGTTTGGCGAGGTGCGGCAGCCGGGGAAATGATCACACGACGAACAGAGCGCTCAGCGGCACTCAGAGCACGTCGACTAGCATATTGGCACCGTGCACACGCGTGGTCAACGCGTGAACTTCGGCATAGAGCCACGGCTGGCCCCAATTTCATGTCTGGTGTGTAGTCCTTAGTGGTTTGGGTTGTTCCAATGCTTTGAGTCGAGTCTAGGTGCTGTAAGTTGGAGTTTTATTTCCTGGTAAGTTTCTGGGCAGTAACTTTCAGAGTTCACTATGGTCAAACTAGTAGGAGTTGAGAGCTGAGCTTTGCGGTTTAGCAATCATCTAGGAAGGTAGTTATGCTCAAGAAAATTCAGCAGCATTGGAGCAAGTAAAACGGTAGTTGCTGTAGAAACCACCTTTTTGGTCAGAACAGAAAAGATTTTCTGTAGCAAAAATATTCCAAAAAGTGATGCAATATCTTTGATCATAAAGGTGCCCTAGGGTTCAAAGAATATTTGGGAATTTTCTCAGATTTTTATGGGCAAGAAAAATGAGGGTTGCTTTGGAACACATGTGGCTGGTTAGGGTTTTGGAGGAGAAAATGAATATTTTTCATTTAAGAAAAATATTCATAATATTATTTTGAGGCTATCCAGAGAAGAAATGATGGTTAGGGAGAGGGATGAGTCATTTGGGTGCAAAACAAGGTTATGCCCAAGTGTTTAAGTCCAACTGAAATGATCCAAAAACTCAAATTCAAATAAAAGCCAAACAAAAATCAGAAAAGAAGAGAGGGCAAAAACCAGGCTGTCACAGTTTGGTAGCACAAGGCTACTCCCAAGTCGAGGGTATTGACTACGGTGAAACCTTTGCTCCCATTGCTCGCCTTGAATCTATTCGTTTGTTGATTGCTTATGCTTCTCATCATAAATTCAAGTTGCAACAAATGGATGTGAAGAGTGCTTTTCTTAATGGTCCTATTGATGAGTTGGTGCATGTCAAACAACCCCCTGGGTTCGAGGATCCCTATTTCCCCGATCATGTGTACCAACTCGATAAGGCACTCTATGGCCTTAAACAAGCCCCACGTGCCTGGTATGGCCACCTTACCGAGTTGTTGCAAGATCGTGGGTTTGAAATTGGGAAAATGACCCCACTCTTTTTACTAAGAAGGTCAAAGGGGAGTTGTTTGTGTGCCAACTATATGTTGATGATATTATCTTTGGTTCCCCTAACAAAGCTTTCAATGAGGAATTTGCCGCTCTCATGACCTCAGAGTTCAAGATGTCCATGATGGGAGAGTTGAAGTTCTTTCTTGGGTTCGAAGTCAAGCAAAGGAGAGAAGGAACCTTCATCAACCAAGACAAATACACTCAAGACATGCTCAAGAGATTTAAGCTAAGTGATGTCAAGCCGGCTTCCACTCCAATGCCCTTCAAATGCCAACTTGACATAGATCCCAATGGTAAAGCGGTGGATCAAAAGGTATATCGCTCAATGATTGGCTCTTTGCTTTACCTTTGTGCATCTAGACCGGATATCATGTTGAGTGTGCGAATTTGTGCATGGTTTCAAGCCGCACCTAAGGAAAGCCACTTTGTGGCGGTCAAGCGAATCTTTCGATATTTGGCTCATACCCCAAACTTTGGCTTATGGTACCCGAGAGGAGCTAACTTCAACCCCGTGGGCTTTTCGGACTCAGATTGGGCGGGAAACAAAGTGGATAGGAAGTAAACTTCCGGAGGGTGCCAATTCCTTGGTTGCTCTTTTGTGAGTTAGTCTTCTAAGAAGCAAAGTTGTGTGTCTCTCTCGTCCACCGAAGCGGAGTATGTGGCCGCCGGTAGTTGTTGTGCGCAACTTCTATGGATGAGGCAAACTTTAAAGGATTACAGTGTCATTTGTGACAAAGTGCCTCTTTGGTGTGACAATGAAAGTGCCATCAAGGTTTCTCTCAACCCCGTGCAACACTTCAAGACGAAGCATATTGAGATTCGGTATCGCTTCATCTGGGATCACATTAGGCAAGGGGAGATTGAGCTCAACTATGTCAACACTCATGATAACCTTGCGGATATCTTCACGAAGCCCTTGGATGAAGCAAGATTTCGCGAGTTAAGGCATGAGCTAAATATCATTGATTCAAGCAATGTGGCTTGAACCCTTGCACACCCCACCATACTCATCTTGATGTCTTATATAGGTGTAGGCATGGACATAGGGGGAGTGTTGTTCTCTCAATGAACTCTCCCTCCCCCCATTATGCATAAATTGATCAACTCTTTCACATTAGCCATTTTTTATGGTACTTGTGCTTCAAAGACGAGTTTTGGTCATGGGCCCAAGGATAATTCTTCGCCGTGCCATACCAATTGACTCAAACATAGGTGGCTCCGGCCACCGCCCTCTCTTTGGAGAGGTTGTGTTTCGTGTTTGGTCCTTGCTGTCTTTTGCCTTGTTCCTTGAGCCGAGCTTGTGTTTGAGTTGCCTCGTGTGTTAGCGCTTTTGTGTGTCTGGTTGCTTGAAGGTTGCATTGCAAAGGCCATGTTCTTTTCTGTTTTTTGAAACTTGCACTTTCTTGGGTTTGCGGTACTACCGCGGCAAGCCACGGTACTACCGCTGGAGATGGGTTGCCCTGTGTGTGCACAACTGCATCCCCAACACGGTACTACCGCTTCCATCGCGGCAGTAATTTTTTACTGCCGCTGGAAGAGTGGTACTACCGCCCTGCGAGCGGTACTTCCGCCCGGGCGGTACTACCGTGAGGACCCGCGGTACTACCGCGCCATCGCGAGTGGGTGGGAGTTAAGAGCGGGGCAGGGGGAGTTCCAACTCCCCCATACCCATTCATCTCTTTTCCCCACCCCGTCTCTCTCTCTTGCCCAAGAACGGCGCCAGAGGACCTCGCCGGATCTCCGTCTCCAGCCGCTCTCCTTGCATTCCGACCGGGGGATCGTTCCCCACCTCGACCTCTTGCCATGGACACCGGTATCCCCCTAGTCCTTCCCTTTTTGTCCCATTCTTGTGCTTATAGGTCTTGGGGAGATGCATGTGTAGTTCGTGTGATTTTTGTCTAAATATTTGCAGGAGGGAATTGTAGGAGAGTGGTAGTGCAGTAGGCATGCTATCTGGAGTGATACAACAATATAGTTTGATAAACGGTAGTACCGATCTATTGTTGCGGATGTTTCTAGATCCGGATCTGCTGTTTTTGTGGATTTCGAATCTGTGCGGTACTACCACTCCTCCTGGAGCGGTACTACTGCATGCTTGCCCAAGAATTGTCCTCGTGCGGTACTACCGCTCCACTGGAGCGGTACTACCGCCCGTGGCGCGGAAGTAAAAAATTACTTCCGCTCCAGGCGCGGTACTACCGTGCCACCCCGGCACAGTACTACCGTGGCTAGAGCGGCTGTAATTTTTTAAATCCATAAGCCGGTCCGGTACTACCATAGAGTTGCAAACTATGTTGTTTTGTCCTTCCGAATCTCATGTTTGCTTGTTTCATTTGGTTTTGGCCCTCGTCTTTGCAATAATCCTTCTCGGTTTTTCTCGTGTTTGCGTTGTGTGTCATAGGCGGTGGCTCCGGTTCCAATGTCCGGTGCTCGAATCCCAGCCGTGATACGGGCTCGAAGCGCCTGCGCAACCAAGAGGCTCCAGAGGGCTCTAGTGCGCCCATCAAGCTACGCATCAAGAGCCAGTGGGCTAACACCACTACCTGGTTTGAGGCAGAGGCTGCTAAGATGGATGTGGATGAGGAGGAGGAAGTGGATGAGGATAGTTCTGATGGATACACTCCTCCCTCTTCTGAGACCACTTGGGCTAAGAAGCTCAAGGCCAAGATGAAGGCTCTGTTCTGAATGCAGGCCAAGGGTCAGTACCGGGCTCATGTGAACGCCAAGATGGCTCGTCGTCGCGCCAAGGCCATTATGAGGCAGGTTGGCCTTGAGGTCCGGAGTGGCTCTGAGGAGAGGATCACAGATGAGGAGCAGTGGACCCGTCAGCACTGCTAGTGGAGCGATTTAGAGGAGGAGACTGGATTTCCATCTACATCCCGTGCTGCTGAGGCATCTCCGGAGGATGAGCATGACTGGTGATGACTTGGAGTTCTGCCACCACCTGTGTCGTAGGTGTCCTCTCTGCCTTTTTGGTGTCTCGATGCCAAAGGGGAAGAGAGTGTAGGATTTGCGAGTCTTGTGTCGAGTTTGCTTTCGCTTTGTTGAACCTTCGTTTGCTTTGTCTTGTCGGTTTGTGGTAGTGTTTGTCGGATTTCGGGTTCCGGCAAAACCCTCAAGGTTCGAACACTGGGGTGCGCACAAAGATCTTTCCTTTCCCAAGCTCTCGCACTCCACGATCTCACGGACTAGCTCTCCGAACCCAAAGAACACGGGGACACAAGATTTATACTGGTTCAGGCCACCGTTGTGGTGTAATACCCTACTCTAGTGTGGTGGTAGTGGATTGCTTCTTGGGCTAAGGATGAACAGTACAAGGGAAGAACAGCCTCCTGAGGAGAGGTGCTCTTGTGCTCGGTGAACCTGTGGGTGTGAGGATGAACTGAATGAGCTCGAGACTAGTTTGAGACCCGTCCCCTGCTACTATGGTGGCTAGCCCTATTTATAGGGGCCCTGGTCCTCTTCCCAAATACTGAGCGGGAAGGGATCCCGCAACGGCCAAGTTTAAAGGAGGACAACTAGTACAGCTTATCCTGACAAAAGTAGTCTTCGCCTGCCAAAGGCTCTGGTGGTGACGCCGTCTTGGGCTCCACGGTGACCTCCGTCCTACCGTCCTACTGGTCTTGGTCTTGTTGCACCGATATGGAAACCTTTGCCTGATGCCTCGGGACTCCTTGCCTGCGCTTGCCCCTTTAACACCAAAGAGGAAACGAGGACAATGCGATCGCTGGTGCCCACCTGGTGCCCGCCTGGCCTTGATCGTCATGGCTTACGTCACGGGAAACCTCGCGGGGTACCCCTTGCTTTGATCTCTCCGCCCCTCGCAAGACAGCCCGGTGAGGCCGCTCCCGAGGAGGTCTTGTGTCGTCCGCCTCGCGAGGCTTGGCCCCTCGTGAGGGTCTTGAGTACTTGCTAGTGAAGATGGGCCGTACGGGCCTGCTTGGAGAGCCACACCATGGGCCGCAGGTGTCGGATCTGGGGTTCGGGCAAAACCCTTAAGGTTCGAACTCTGGGGTGCGCGTGAAGTTCTTTCCCTCCTACCGATCTACGCCCTAGCTCGCTAAGATCTCGCGGACGAACTCGACGAACTCGCAACACAGAAAGACACGAGATTTATACTAGTTCAGGCCACCGTTGTGGTGTAATACCCAACTCCAGTGTGGTGGTGGTGGATTGCCTCTTGGGCTGATGCTGAACAGTACAAGGGGAAGAACAGCCTCCCGAGGTGGAGGTGTTCTTGTGCTTGTCGAACTTGTGTGGGTGAGGACTCGATCTGTCCAGACTTCGTTCTTTCCTACTATGGTGGCTGGCTCTACTTATATAGGCCCTGGTCCTCTCCCCAAATATTGAGTGGGAAGGGAGCCAACAATGGCGAGCAATTTGAAAGGGGACAGCTAGTACAAGCTATCCTGACAAAAGTGGTCTTCGCCTGCAAAAGGCTCTGGTGGTGACACCGCCTTGGGCTCCATGGTGACCTCCGTCTTGCCGTCCTGCTGGTCTTCGGTCTCGTTGCACCAATATGGACACCTTTGCTTGATGCCTCGGTACTCCGCACCTGCACCTGCCTCCTTAGCACCAAAGAGGAAGCAAGGACACTGCGCGTTGGCGCCCGCCTGGTGTCGATCGTCATGGCTCACGTCACGCGAGCCTCGCGAGGTTTGCCCCGCCTTGATATCTCCGCTCCTCGCGAGCCTGCCTGGCTAGGCGCTCCGGAGGAGGGCTTGCGTCGGCCGCCCCGCGAGGCTTGGCCCCTCGCGAGGGTCTTGAACGCCTTGTCGATGAAGATGGGCCGTACAGCCTGCTAGCTTTAGCCACGCCGTGGGCCGCAGGCAGGCAAGTCTGGGGACCCCCGTTCCCAGAACGCCGACAGTAGCCCCCGGACCCAAGGCGCGCTCAGGCTTGGCTTCGAGGCGAAGCCAAAGGTCAAGTACGGAGCGCCGCTATCAGATCTGGGGTTCCGGCAAAACCCTTGAGGTTCGAACTCTGGGGTGCGCGCAAAGTTCTTTCCCTCCTACCGATCTACGCCCTAGCTCGCTAAGATCTCGCGGACGAACTCGACGAACTCGCAACACAGAAAGACACAAGATTTATACTGGTTCGGGCCACCGTTGTGGTGTAATACCCTACTCCAGTGTGGTGGTGGTGGATTGCCTCTTGAGCTGATGATGAACAGTACAAGGGAAAGAAAATCCTCTTGAGGTTGAGGTGTTCTTGTGCTTGTCGAAATTGTGTGGGTGAGCACTCGATCCGTCCAGGCTTTCTTTCTATTGTGGTGGCTAGCTCTACTTATATAGGCCCTGGTCCTCTCCCCAAATATTGAGCGGGAAGGGAGCCAACAATGGTGGGCAATTTGAAAGGGGACAACTAGTACAAGCTATCCTCACAAAAGTGCTCTTCGTGTGCAAAAGGCTCTCGTGGTGACGCCGTCTTGGGCTCCATGGTGACCTCCGTCTTGCCGTCCTGCTGGTCTTCGGTCTCGTTGCACCAATATGGAAACCTTTGCTTGATGCCTCTGTACTCCGCACCTGCGCCTGCCTCCTTAGCACCAAAGAGGAAGCAAGGACATTGCGCGCTAGCGCCCGCCTGGTGTCGATCGTCATGGCTCACGTCACGCGAGCCTCGCGAGGTTTGCCCCACCTTGATATCTCCGCTCCTCGCGAGCCTGCCTGTCTAGGCCACTCCGGAGGAGGTCTTGCGTCGGCCGCCCCGCGAGGCTTGGCCCCTCGCGAGGGTCTTGAACGCCTTGTCGATGAAGATGGGCCGTACGGCCTGCTAGCTTTAGCCACGCCGTGGGCCGCAGGCAGGCAAGTTTGGGGACCTCCGTTGCCAGAACACCGACAGTAGCCCTCGGGCCCAAGGCGCGCTCGGGCTTGGCTCTCGGCGAAGCCAAAGGTCAAGTACGGAGCGCCGCGGGCCCCAAAAGCCTGCGGCCTCGGTTGACGTGTGGCGGTTGATTGGACGTGGGCGTCTCCGCTACCCCACGCTGCCTCGGCAACTGCTCGACTTGACAAGTCCCTGCGTAGAATTATTAAGTGCCCTGTGGGGGTGTGTAAAGGGTCTGTAATGTCTTTGGCGTATGTATTCCTTATTATGAAAATCTGCGAAATGCATGTCCTGTTAAGGCTCGGTCTCCCCTTTCCGACCTCGCGATAGCTTGTTGCTCTACGCTGACAGGTCCCGGTCCCCAGGCAGGCTGCAGCCGTCGCTGGTATGCCAGGTCGCGTGCCGTGGTCAAGGCCAGGAGGTGAGCAGCCCAAGGTCCAGTAAGTTCCCCTGAGGCGCGATGCTCAGGAGGTCCCCTTTAGCGCTCAAGCAGCCATGGTAAGGCAAGAAAGGGAGGCGACGTGGCCGTAACAGGGATGCTGCGAGCGCGACCCTTAGGTCCTATCGATTAGCCGATCTGAGCGCGAGTCTTATCTCAGTAGTTTAGGGTCGATTCTTCGTGATGCGTCAGGCCTGTGCACAACCACCCGCAGCGTAGCTAGGCTAGGCCCGTATGAGTCTCCCTCTTCCCGTGCTCTCCTTAGTGCTCTACGTCCTCAGGTCCCGGCCCTCAAGCAAGCTCAGCTGCCGCTGGTATGCCAGGTCGTGATGTCGTGGTCAAGGCCAGGGGGTGAGGGCTGGAGAGCAAGTAAGAGCTCCTGAGTCGCGATGCTCAGGAGCCCCCGCTTTTAACGCGCAAGCGGATTGTACGAGAGAAAAGGAGGCCCGTGGTGCCGCCCGCTATCCTCTTCATGAGATCCGTGCGACCCATCACAAGGAGAAACATGGTTTTGCCGTTATGGTTGCCAGCCTGCCTCTGGCTGCTCCGTGAGGAAATGAAGGCACTGAGGACCTGGTGAGGTGACATGCGCGGGGCGTGCCGCGAGCCAGAGCTCGACCGCTCAAGTTTGTCGACGTGGCAGGGACGGACCCATGCACCAGCGCCGTGCCTGTGTCAGAAGGCCCCTTGGGAGGTGACGATCTAGCAGGTGGTAATTGGGCAGATTAAACATGGAAGGCGAATCAGCATGGATAAATGCAGAAAGATACATGCCACCGGGTCAGGCCCGAGCGGCTTGGGGATGATGCAGCCCGAGGGGCGCCCCCAGCAAAGTAAGCTAAAGATATAAGAAAAGGATACACGCCACAGGGACAGACCCACACGGCCTGGGAATAATGCAGCCCGAGGGGCACTCCCAGCTAAACGAACTTGGAAAATGTCACCTGGTTCTGTTGACGAAGGAGAGTTGAGGCAGCTGAAGGCGTGCAACGAAGGGTAGCTTCTCATGAGCCACCGGGGCCCTGAGCATCGGGAGGCTCTGGGGACTCAGGTGGTTCCCTGAGGACCGTCTCTATGTCCACCAGGACGGCGTGGTGACTGGCCTCCTGAGCCGCCAGGATACGCCGCATGTTGCGTTGATAGGCTGACGACACGCTCGGCAGGCCAAAGGGCATGCGAATGTAGCTATGCGGTGGACCCTCACAGCGTCCCACGCGCGATGGCCAGAAAAGCTCTTGAGAAGCGGCCCTGTTGAGCCCTGGAACGTTGATGCAGACGCGCAGCCCGGCATCCTTGCCTGGATGGCGAGCTGCGCCTCGTGAGCGGCGGTCGCCGCGCATGGCACTTGCGTCTTGCAATTCTTGAGTGGTCTTGGTGATGAACTCCTGAGCGGTGGGCGCTCCTTGCCCTGTGTTCTCGTGAGGGAGACGTGCTGCGAAGCATGCCTCCAAGTGGTGCCCAAGCGCCTCCCTCATGATGTTGGCAAGGTGTGAGGCCCTCCAGAAGAGAGCCCCCGAGCCCTGCCCGAGGAGGGCACTGGGCGCGCCTTCCTATGCGATGGAGGGAGGCGCGCCTGGAGCGGGCGCTGATCCTGACGAGGTTCCAGCCGCGACGCCACCTAAGGCACGGCGCAGCTTCTTCTTCTTGGGAATGGACTCTGGAGGGCCCTCACTTTTGCTGTCGGGGTCGTCGATTGCTACAGCTTGGAAGGCGCGCTTGAGGGAGCACACCGCATCTCCCACTTTGCATGGGACCATGATGATTCCACCGCTTCCCGGCATCTTGAGAACGTTGTAGCCGTGGTGGGTGACGGCCATGAACTTGGCCAGGGCTGGATACCCGAGGATGTCGTTGTAGGGCAGACAGATGTGTGCGACGTCGAAGTCGATGAGCTCGGTGCGGTAATTCTTGCGTTCTCCGAAGGTGACAGGGAGGCGGACCTGCCCTATCGGCATGGTGGAACCGTCGGTCATTCCTGAGAAAGGCTTGGTAGGCTGAAGCTGGTCATATGGGACTTGGAGGTTGTCGAACGTATCGACGGACAAGACGTTGAGCCCTGGGCCGCCATCGATGAGGATCTTGGTAACTTGCACATTGCTGATGACTGGGGAGCACAGCATCGGAAGGGCGCCAACGGTAGCCGCGCACTTGAGCTGATCGGCCGAGCTGAACGTGATGGGGCACTGGGACCATCTGAGTGGGCGCGTGGCCTCAAGCTTGGGGAGGACTGCATTCACTTCACGAGCAAACTGCTTGAAGATACACTGCGAGGCTAGGGCCTGGGCTCCGCCCAAGATGCAAGCAATAGCACGCGGCTTTTGGAAGCCCCCAGCCCCCTCGTCTTGATGGTGGTCGTCGTTCCTTCTTGGCGGTGGCGGCAACGGGGGAAGACCTGCGTTGCCCTGAGGACGGTCCTCGCGAGACTTGTCTCTCCAGGCGCCCTCGCGAGGATGATCCTGCTAGCGGTCTCACGAGGACGGTCGCGCCACTCCTGGCGCGGGCCACGGTCGTCCCAGCGTCCGCCACCAGGTCCTCCTCCTCGGCCGTAGCCCCAGTCGCCGCGTTCGGGGCGTCGACTGTAGCGTCCTTCACGAATGGCTCGGAGCTCTTGACAGTCACTAGTGTTGTGGGTGTTCAGGTTGTAGAAGGCGCAGAACGGCCGGCTGTTCTTGGATGACTCGGGCTGATCTCTGCCTCGCTTGGTGTCGGGCTTTGCTGCGAGCACTGCTGCTTCCTTGCGCTTCACGTCCTTGGCCTTGGCCTTCTTCTCCTCTGCGCCCGCTGCTGGCAGCTCGAGGAGGGAAAGGCGCCCCTCCTCAGCTCTTGCGCACTTGGTTGCCAGGTTGAACAGCTCCTGAGATGTGCACAGATCCTCATGGATGGCGAGCTCATCCTTCATCTTGACGTCACGGACGCCGTCGGAGAACGCGGAGATGATGGCCTCGTCCGTGACCTTGGGGATCTTGAGGCGGGTGTTGTTGAAGCGCTGGATGTACTTCTGGAGGGTCTCTCCTGGTTGTTGCTTGATGCGGCGCAGGTCGCCCGCGGCCGGCGGGCGGTCGCGGGTGCCCTAGTAGTTGGCGACGAAGCGGTCGCGCATCTCGTCCCAGGAGGAGACCGAGCCTTGCGGCAGGTTCAGGAGCCAGGAGCGGGCACCATCCTTGAGAGCCATGGGAAACCAGTTCGCCATGACTTTCTCGTCGCCGTTGGCCGCTTCGATGCTCAGCTCGTAGAGCTGCAGGAACTCCGCGGGGTCGGCGGTGCCGTCGTAGCGAGGAGGCAGATTCGGCTTGAACTTGCCCGGCCAGGCGACGCTACACAGCTCGGGGGTGAAGGCGCGGCAGCCGGCTGTGGTCGCCGGGGCCCGTCTCGGAGGTGGAGCTTGGTCTTGATGAGGTCCGCGCGCCACCACCGTAGGTAGCGCGCGTTCTTGGCGAGGCGTCGCGGGGAGCGCAGGTGCAACTTCTCGCGGCCGAGGAATCTCTTGGCAGCTTCTCTCTTCGCGCGCGGGCGCCGGGCATGGTGGATCGCGCCGTGGTGCCGTGCGCCTTGGCGCCAAGGCACAGTCTTGGGGCAGAGGTGGTGGAGGCGCTCCATGAGCCACGTCGCCCGTGGCGGGTGGAGGGCGAGGGAGAGAGTGGGATGGTGCCGGGGAGCCCCCTGCGGTACGGACGAGCTCGGCGACGCGGTCGAGCCATTCCTCGTAGAGGTCGTCGACCGGGTGGTAGCGCAGGAGCTCGTTCACCATGAGGAACGCGACGTGCGTGCACTACTAGGAAAAGGGCTATAGATGAAATGGCCACTAAGGGCGCACCAGACATGTGGTGCGCCACTACTATATAGCAGTGGCGCACCATGTGCTGGTGCGCCATTAGTGTCGACACTAATGGCGCACCAGACACACGGTGCGCCACTAGTAACAATTTTTTTTCCAAACGTACTAATGGCGCACCAGGGCACAGTGCGCCATTACTAGTTCTAACTAGTAATGGCGCACCAGCCTCGTAGTGCGCCACTCTATATTTTTTTTGCAAAACTACTAATGGCGCACTAGTGTATAGTGCGCCATTACTAGTTTAAACTAGTAATGGCGCACTGTGCCCTGGTGCGCCATTAGTGTATACTTTATTATTATTATTATTTTGCGAAACTACTAATGGCGCACCACAAGCAGGTGCGCCATTAGTAACCTGGGACCAGCTAGATATTTTGGACAGCCACACCTACCCACTCACTTTCCCCACTTCATTCTCTCCACCTCCTCCTCCAAGCTTATCTCGGCTGCCTCCTCCTCCTCACCTCATTTGCACCATAAATTCATCCAAATTAAGTGGTTAAATTACCTTTTTTGATAGGTAAGTAAGGGGGAAGCTATCTTTATGTTGTTCTCCCTCCAACAACGTGCACATGCACTTTTTATGGCCTAGCTAGATCTATGTATGTTTGTGGTGTTGCATATGTTTGTGGTGTTGCATATATGTTTGTGTTTGCAGGTACCGGTATTTGAAATGCGATAGTTGCCAATATTTTGCCGGAATGTTGATTCATTTCCGTTTCGGCGAGAATTTTGGCACTATGCATTGTTTTTGGTCCTATTTTAGGGAAAGTCATGCCAAATTTTTTCTTGGTTCTAAAATATCGTTTTGATCTACCCCGTAGGCGACCATGGTCCGCACGATGACCGAAGGCATCGTGAATAGGTTTTTGAGCTCCGCGAAGGCCGAGATGCTTCAAAAGAATGAGACGGAGATAAGATGTCCGTGTCGAAGATGCAAGCTGAAGAGCCTTATTGCGGACCCGGATTCCGAGCAGGTGTGGGACCACCTGCTCTTGCGTGGTTTCATGGATGGCTATCGGTGGCAAGGTGACGAAGATGACTATGAAGTCGTCCATGGGGGCCGGGCAAGAAATGAGGAAGGACAGCAAGACAACCACCGCGGCTCGGGCGGGCGAGAAGACGAAGAATCTCCAGGACATGATCACGACGGTGATGCTGTACACAGTCATCATGTAGAAGATGCCGGACATGATGATGAGGAAGATGCCAGAGCAGACGAAGGGCATGATCATGAAGATGAAGATGCCGGCGGAGCAGACGACGATGGACCATCGATGGGCTGGGTGCAGGACCCTCATATTCAAGAGCTGCTTCTCAAGCAGACGGATAACGCAAGAGCTGCCGCCCGAGAGAAAGCCAAGCTGGATCAACTGGAGATAGACGCGGTTACTCCATTGTATGAAGAATGCAGGCCCGAGGATACCCGCCTGAAAGTAACGCTCATGGCTCTGGAGATGAAGGTAAAACACAAAATGACCGACGCCTGCTTCGACAAGAACATGTCATTCTGGCACGAACGTCTTCCCAAGGGGAACAAGTGCCCGACCAGTTTCGAGGTGGCGAAGAAAATCGTGTGCCCTCTGGATTTACCGCACATGAAATACCATGTGTGCATGAACAATTGCATCATTTATCGGGACGAGCACGCGGAGTCTACCATATGTCCGGTGTGCGGCGCCACTCGATACAAGAAGAGGAAGAAAGCTCCTCGTAAAGTGGTGTGGTACTTTCCGATCACTCCTCGTCTGCAGCGGTATTTCGCGGACCCTAAGGTAGCAAAGCTCCTGCATTGGCACGCGGATAGGGAGGAGAAGAAGCGAGAAGATGACGCAAATGATCCGGAGATAAATAAAAAAGACAAGATGCTGAGTCACCCTAAGGATGGGAGCCAGTGGCAAGCGTTGAACTTCGAACACCCAGAATTTGGGAAGGATCCAAGGAACATCGTGCTGGGCGCGAGCACCGATGGAGTCAATCCGTTTGGCAGCCAGAGAAGCACACATAGCACCTGGCCTGTGTTTGTGTGGATGTACAACCTTCCCCCTGGTTGTGCACGAAGAGGAAGTACATTCACATGAGTATGCTAATTGAAGGGCCGAAACAACCAGGGAACGACATCAATCTGTATCTGGGGCTGCTGAAAGAGGAGCTAGACACGCTGTGGAAAACGCCAGCCAATACGTGGGACGCCGCAGAGAAAGAATATTTCCCTATGAGAGCCGCACTGCTCACGACGGTGCACGACTATCTCGGTTACGGATATCTCGCGGGGCAGGTGCTCCACAGATTTTCTGGATGCGTCAGGTGCATGGATGACACAACGTATCGCCAGCTAGATAGAGATCCTGGGTCTTCGAAAACCGTGTTCATGGGACATCGAAGGTGGCTTCGCGACGATGACCCGTGGAGGAAACGCAAGGATCTGTTCGATGGTGAAACCGAACCCCGAAGATGCCCGCGTACGAGGAGCGGCGAGGAAATAGACGAGCTGTTGAAAAATTGGAAAGATTGCCCACTGCCAGGAAAGAAGCAAAAGGCGCCAGAGCCGCTGCTGAAGGTATGGAAAACGAGGTCTGTTTTCTGGGACTTGCCGTACTGGAAGATCCACCGTGTGCCTCACAGCCTTGATGTCATGCATATCACGAAGAACGTGTGCGAGAGTCTGCTTGGTACCCTGCTCAACATGCCAGAGAGGACCAAAGATGGGCCGAAAGCAAGGGCAGACTTGAAATCAATGGGCATCAGGGAGGAGCTTCACGCTAATGATGATGATGATGAGGCGAAGCAGGACACGGAAAGTCGTCGGAAAGGCAAAAAGGCCAAGAAGACCGGAAATGACTTCCCTCCCGCGTGCTTCACTCTAAGTCAGGAGGAGATCGATCAGTTTTTCACCTGCCTCGTAGGAGTAGAACTTCCTTACGGTTACGCGGGGAAGATAAGTAGATACCTAGACTCAGTGAAGCAGAAGTTCAGCGGGATGAAGTCTCACGACTGTCACGTGCTGATGACGCAGATACTTCCAGTTGCAATCTGTGGGATCCTGGATGCGCACGCCCGTGAAACGCCATTTGGCCTATGCAACTTTTTCAACGTCATCTCTTGGAAGTCGGTTGGCGTGAGGCAACTCAGAAGGCTACAGGAAGAGATCGTGGTGATACTATGCGAGCTTGAGATGTACTTCCCGCCCGCATTCTTCGACGTTATGGTGCATCTGCTAGTCCATATCATGGAGGATATCATCCAACTCGGGCCGACGTTCCTGCACAGCATGATGCCGTTCGAAAGGATGAATGGTGTCATCAAAGGATACGTTCGCAACATGTCACGTCCAGAGGGAAGCATAGCCAGGGGCTTTCTGACCGAAGAGTGCATCTCCTACTGCACGAATTATCTAGGCATCGAGAACCCCGTTGGTCTGCCCGTCAACAGGCACCTCGGCAGGCTCGCTGGATGGGGTCACCGTGAGGGTCGCCGCGAAATGCATGTCGACTTCGAGGGTCGACTCGCCGACTTTGAAAGAGCAAACCTAGTCGCGCTACAACCATAGACGTGGTCGATCCTTGGGTGGTAGAGCACAAAACCTTTATTGAGAAGACGTACAATGACCGAGGCCAACAGAGGACGGACGGAGATATAATCAAAGAGCACAACTCATGTTTCATGCGTTGGTTCAAGCAGAAGCTTCTGTCGTACCCTTTACATGAGGATTCTTCCGCGGAAGAACAACTCATATTCGCCTTGTCACAGGGCGCCGAGCACAACTTGATGACGTATGAGGCGTACGATATCAACGGCTACACATTCTACACCGAGGACAAGGACATGAAGAGCGATGGTTATCAGAACTCCGGGGTAACGATGGAATCCTACACTGGTAACGACAAGGACAGATACTACGGAAGGATCGAGGAGATCTCGGAGCTGAGCTACGCTGGAGAGAAGGTCCCGATGTTCCGTGTCAGATGGGCCAAGAGCGTCATAAAAGAAGACCGGTATTTCACCACCATGGTTATACCCGAAGCCAAATCCAAGACCGCAGGCGCGAACGTCACCGCGAAAAATGAGCCATGGGTACTGGCTTCCCAAGTGGACCAATGCTTCTTCATTACCGACCCGTCAAAGCCTAGTCGTGTTGTCGTGAGGAGAGGCAAAAGGAAGATCATCAGAATGGATGGAGTCACCAATGAGCAAGACTTCGACAAGTACGGCGACCCGAAGATGGAACATGACGACGACGATGAAGTATCAGCATACACCACAAGAAGAAGCAGGACCACCCTACCTAAAGGACGTCCGTTCAAGAGAAGAACTCCATTTACGAAAAATAAGGGCAAGAAGATTGTGAACAGATAGCTAGCTAAGATCGATTGTATTTAAATTGTAGCCTTCATTTCTCGATTGTATTTCATGGGCATTTTTTGAACTCATGAATATTTTTAAATTTCATGGACACTCCATCTCGATCGCTATCCCACCTCGCCAGATCCGGCCCCCCTCGCCGTCGAGCACCCCCCGCACCCTCTCCCCCGCTCCACCGGCCGCCGCCGCCGACCCCCCGCACCCTTCCCCGCTCCACCGCCGTCGACGACCCACCGCACCCTCCCCCGCTCCACCGCCGCCGCCGACCCACCGCACCCCTCCCCCGCACCGTCCCCGGCCCGCTCCACCGTCACAAATGAATGCAACTAAAATTGCGAAAAAAAAACAAATTTGATTATATTTTCAAATAACAAATTTGATGATATTTTCTAATAATAAATTTGATGATATTTTTTCATATTCATAAATATTTTCAAATAACAAATTTGATGATATTTAAAAAAAATTATTACTATTTTTATAAAAAATTATTACTGTTTCATATTCATATTCATTTTCTAAAAAATTATTAGATGCAACAAAAAATAATAATAATAATTTACTTATGGCACACCTCTGGCTGGTGCGCCATTGCTACATAAAAAAAAGATTACTAATGGCGCACCTCTGGCTGGTGCGCCATTGCTATATAAAAAAAAGATTACTAATGGCGCACCGATCGTGGGTGCGCCATTGCTATCTAAAAAAACATACTTATGGCGCACCGCTGTGGGATGCGCCATTAGTAAGCTTCCCCCCACAATAAAATCCCCAATCTCTCACATTTCTCTCTAATCCCTCCCCTGCCTCATCTCACCTGCGCCCGACCACCACCGCCCACGTGCTCGCCGTCCCCGGCCGTACGAGCCAAGCGCCGCCTCCCTCGCCGTCCCCCCTCCGCCCGCGCCCGCGCCCTCGACGTCCTCCCGCCCAAGCGCCCCCTCCGCCCGCGCCCATGCCCTCGCCGCCCCCTCCCCCCGCGGCCCCGCCTGCGTCAACCTCGTGCTCGCCGTCCAATACCGCGCGGCCTGTCCAGGAGGACCGCCGCCCCTACTGCGCCGCCGCCCCTACTACGCCGCCACCCATAAGCCCCCCTCCTCCTCCGCAGTTCACCGTCCCGGATCTCCGACTGCATCGCCTCCCGTGGCGGCAACATCCACAGCGTCGACATCTTCGTCCCCGACGACGCCCCCGCGTCCACCAGGAGAGGAGGCCCGAGCAGCTCGCGACCTCCCCGCCGTCTATCCCCGCCTCCCCCAAGCTCGCCATCTCCACCCTCCGTCGTCTCGGCTCCGGCCACCACCTCATCGTGGTCAGGTAATCTTCATTGCCCTCCTCCCTCTGCCTCTCTTCCTCCTCTCCTCCCTCCCGGCCATGCCCTCTTCTTCTCTCTTTTGCTAGGTTTAGGTCAAATCCCTCTCGAATTTAGGTCAAATTAAGTTCAAATCCCTCTGAAATTAGTATGTAAAGCTCACTGTTCTGAAGTTCTGATTAGTTCAGTACCTTAGTAAGTAATAACACAAGCTTCCATACAAGCCAACGAGCCAAGAAGATACCTGCTACTACCATAGTGTTGATTCTGAATTTGTGGAGAGAGGAGTGCATTCAGAGAAGAGAATACAAATGAATTGGCTTGTTTATGTCAAATAAAAATGAATTGCTATTTGTGGAGTTTAGGCTCCTTTGAATCAAGGCAGCACTGTCAAATGAGCTCCTCTTCTTTCTACTCCTTACCTAGACATAAACTTGGCAAGTTTTAGCAACAAGAATACAAATGATAGTCACTGCAGCTGTACATGATCTCTGCTAGTTATAGAAATTCATTGCTTGTCCTATGTTTTCTGTCAGGGTATTGTTCAGGAAGCTTGCTTGAGTTTGTGTCCTTTAATTTGTAAATCTGCAGTTCTAGCCACTGTTTGTAGTTCTAGCCACTCCTTGCTATTAGTTCCTCAAGCAGTTCTGCACAAAATTAGCTCAACAAGTTGCATCTGGCTTTTACAAAGTTGTTTTGGCTTAAGAGGATAAGTTGTTGCATATACTGTCATAAAGTTCAGCAAGAACAGGGCATCAACAGTGCTACTCTAGTATCTAGTTGGGGAGGGACAAATGGACAGGGCATCACCGTAGCTGTACTGCACAACAAACTATTAGTCTTAGGATTAACACTCCTCATATGAGATGAGAGGATTTTTTTTAAATGGCTTCTTGCAGTTTTGAAAATTTAGTACACGCAAATTTCAGAACTTTTGTGTGCCCTAGTACTTGGTGTCTGTAGAAAACCAGGAGTGTCAATGTGACTAGAATTCACTTGTTCTTATATGGGTGAAACTTCACTTGTTTTTAGGCTAGTGCAGGGTGTTGCTTTATTCTGTCATCATTTGTAACTATGTCACAAATAAATTGTTCCTTCTTCTGTATTTGACAAGTAATGACTGTTGATAAGCTGAGGCATGGATTAAGCTGTTTCTTTGCTGTAACATACCGTATATCACTCCACAATGAAATACAGTACATATTGATGTGCTTTGTAAAACTTGTTCATGTACATATTGAATTATGCTACCTTTGTTAGTGATCAGAGAACGAGCTGTCTATTGTTTCGTGTGTATTTGATGAAATCTCTGATGATGTGCCGTGTCTCCAGGTCTGGAGACCAACCAGGACAAGAGCAAGTGCCAGCAGCAGTTTGACAACTACAAGGAGTGCAAGAAGAGAGAGGTTCACCTTTGTTTCCCTTACCATCTTGTTGTCATCGGCAATCTGAATGAAAGTTGTCTTTCAGATCTCCATTTTGTGCCTTTGTGATTCATTTTCGTGTTTGTAAATCTAAAATATCAATGAGTGGTTACTTTGCTTCATCCATACCGTTGGTAAGAAAATCTCAGAATTTAAGCCTAAATGCCCAACCAAATCTCCAGTTTGCTCCATCTAATGTCATACTATACTTTGCTTACTCCCTGTCATGCTAATGACACAATCTAGTATACTTTGATGGAGTGGACTGATACATTTGTTTGACAACTGCTACAAACTGAACTTTCTGAAATTCGCTGCATTGCTGTCTGCTGACTGTCACTTGCTTCTCAACATAGAGGCAGTCCATGTCTTGGTGTTATCCTGAACCATTGCATTTGCTGTATTTCATCACCAGTGTTCATTATTCATTGGTGGCCTGGTCAATAACAGTTCTGGGCAGCTTCTTTCTGTTGATAATACTTGCTTGGTGTGTTTCTACTGATATTATCACTAATATGTGATGCTGCTGCTACTTGTGATCTTCTGAAATGACCCCTTTCTCCTGAAATGTTGATTAATTTCCGTTTCGGTTGAGAATGGGGCACTCCTAGGTCAAGAAAATTAGCAAAGGTCATGCCCAATTTTCTTGACCTAGAAGGTGCTCGATTCTCAACCGAAACAAAAAAATTCACGCTTTAGTGGTTGGATTAGTTTAGTATTTTTTCACACACTCAGACACCCTTGCTTGCCATGTGTGTGAGAGAGATAGTGAGAGGAGACAAGAAGAAGGGGGTTAGGAAGATGCTGCCTGCTCATCAAAGCTAACCATCTCCCCCTTTTCACCCCTTTTCCTTTGTCTTTTGTGGGTTGCAAGGAAGCTACTGTCTTAGCTAGCTTAACTTGTGCACGAATCCACTGCCACTGCCCTGATTAAATTATCTTAGACCTTGAGAACGTGGACTTGGACCTTAGCAACAACACACTAACAGGTTCCATCCCAAAACACCTAGGCAATATCACAAACATCTCTCAATTGTTCCTTGACAATAACCAACTTTTTGGCGACATTCCTCGAGAATTAGGTTATTTGGTCAACTTAGAGATCTTGTTCCTTGACAATAACCAACTTTTTGACCAAACTTTTTCCTATTTAGAGCGAAACATGGCCCACAACGATGAAGCCGGCGGTTCGGGCAAGCAATTCTGGGACCTGTCCCAGGAGATGGAGGAAGAACCTCACCGCTATGAGGACGCCGCGGAAGACACCGATCCTAACTACACAACCCCTAGTGGCGTCGGGGATGACACCACTGATGGTGCCACCGAGGATGCCACCACTGATGATGGCGGCGCACGCACAGATGGCAGCCAACCAAAGAGGCAACGGAAGGACCGGCGCCCGAGCGTGCTCGGCACCGTCAAGGAGGAATTTACTGAAGTGAACTCCGATGGGCATCCAACGGCGCCCAAACAAGTAGTGAAGGGGTACTCGGTTCAGCTCGGGTGCATTCTCCGGAGCACCGTCTCGATCAACACCGAGAACCTAAGGCATAAGGACCGAGGGAATTTGCGCAACCTCCTCTTCACGAAGCTGCACGAACGATACAAGTTCCCCGCTGACTTTGCAAACACACGCCTCTCAGGGAAGAAAGTGAACAGTGCGGCCCTCACGAGGATGAGCACGGCCCTGTCTACTTGGAGAAGCACGGTGAAGGCAATGATTGAAAAAGGTGATAGTTATGAGAAGATCAAGGCGAAATATCCTTTGATCAGCGAAGATGACTACAAGGAGTTCAAGATCAAGTGCGAGAGCAGCGCAACCTCCGAATCAAGTCAGTGGGGGAAAGAAATGCGGCAGTTGAACTTAGGGTCCACCAACTCGGTCCCGGCGGTTACAGAGTGGCGGAGCCTATATGGGACAAGGAGGACGCGGAGCGTGCCGACCAAGGCCTACCGCCCCGCTTCGAGAAATTCCGTGACAAGCAGACCAGGAATTTTGTCAGGGCCCGGTACAAGGAGGACCTGGTAACAAAGGAGCTTACCACGGATCCGAAGACCAGGGCGCTTGAGCTTGTTCTGGTAAGGAATACACCCCCGCGTAATTAGCTCCATATGGTTGCATTCTAATTAATGAAGCCAAATTTCTAAATGTCACATTCCTTCCGCAGGAGGCTGAAAGCACTAGCGCGGGGTCGTCTCAGAGCTCCCCTTTTGACACCCCTTTAAATAGGGCGTTGAACGTAATGAAAAACAAGGATAAGCTCAGTAAGCCATCGTCAGCTAGTCGTGTGGCCGGCAAAGGCTTGTCCACAAAATGGTCGTCATACTATACCGCTGGTGGGCGAAAGGAGAAAAAGACCAGCTCGGAAAGCCAGTCGTGCGAGGTTCAAGAACTCAAGGCACAAGTGGCGCGGATTCCGGAGATTGTCCAAGAGAAAGTGCAACAACAACTGGGAACGACGCTCACCGCCATGGTGCCTACCTTGATTCAGGGGCTGACGACGTGGATTGCGGGCGGCCAACAGGAGCCTCCCCCGGTTCCCAGCTTCACGGCCAGCAACTCGCACAACGCGCAGCCGGCGCCATTGGTGTCTCCGGCGGAGGCGGTATTCGTGTCTCCGGCGCCGGCACGGGCATTGGAGCTTAATGCACCAGGGTGTACGCCGGCCGGCACCTCGCCAGCAAGCGGCCCCTCCGTCAGTTGCACGCCCGCCGTTGGCGGTGCCTCGACATTAGCCAAGCTCGACGGCATCACGGTAACTAAGCCTCTCGACCGATGACTTCATCTCCTTGCCTTTGACTGGGCATCCCTGATGCCCTACATGTTTTCGCAGGGCGCCGCCGACGTTCCTTGCACTCTCCTGCACTTCGTGGGTGGCGAGTAGGTCGATGTCGCCAAGGGCAGAATCGTTCAACCGGGCAACCGCGTGTTCCACGGTAATCCGATGCCACCCACCTTGTATAGGTTTGAACTGGTTCGGGTGCTGCCAGGCTGCGATGAGTTGTTACCTCCGATTCGACCCGCTGGGGCCGACGAAGATGATGTGATGACCCTCAACGCCTGCGTAAGCTGGCCCCTGCTTTGGCCGAAGAGCCAGATTCGTTTGGGGGCGGGGACACCACCCCACAGACAAGACCGCCAGTCGTGCCAGCGCCAAGCCATGACAAGAACACCACAATGCTACCAGACATGCCGGACATCCCTATGGCACAGGATCCGGACATGCATATGGCACAGGATCCGGACGACGACGACGGTACATTTACCAAGGTCGATAAGTACTTTGCCGAACATGGGTACGGTGACGAGTTCTGCGGGCCTCCTTCTCAAGAACCCAACCCTGAAAAAGACGACCGCGATCTAGCTGGTACGGCGGAGAAACCCAATTGCAACAGGCGTCGTCTGGCATTCAGTTCTCAGGAGACGCCTCCAGCTACCGCCTTCACCGAGCCTCAGATAGCTGAGGTGCGAAATATTATCAGCCCCAACACGCTCAAGAAGGCGGTCTGTGAGCAGAACTCGATCCCATTACAGCAGATCAAGAAGAAGGGACGGAAATGAAAGACTAACAAGGGCGCCGGTGCGAGCCAGCCGGCACTGAGTACGATCCGTGCTCAGGACGGGCCACCTTCACCTAAGGATATCTCGAGGAGGGTGCATGTGGCGGGTACGGTGATGCTACCGACAAATATGCTCAATGCTGCAACCGGTGCTATGCGGAGTCTGCATGACAGTGTTCTTTCTTTGGAGAAGCGGCGTCTCAGAGAGAATGATGTGGCATACCCGGTTTTCGTGGACAAGGTGCCAGAGGGCAAGGGCTTTGTGGATAGCGCCGTCGGGGGTACGATCGTCCTGCAGTTTGATGACATCTTTGCTATGTTTAACCTTCATCCGTTGCGCTACACCTTCGTTCGGCTGTTTTCGCTGAGTATGGAGATGCGGATCATTAGAGACAAGACCCCGGACATTGTGATAGTCGACCCCTTCTACATGCGTGCCAAGATCTTGGGCAGCGCTGGGGACCGGCAAGTCGCGAGTTCACACCTCGAAGGCGTCATTCTGGAAAACCAGATAAGGATAACTTCCTCGTGCCTTACTTTCCCGAGTAAGTCATCCCCTACCCGCCCCGTAACATATGATTTCTTAGATTTCGATCGTTCTTTTTTTTCTAACATTCCGTGTTCTGTGTAGTGACACACATTGCACACTCATCCTCTTAAGCCCGAAATATTCCATGGCCACGTATTTCGACCCGGACCGTGACTCCAAGATAGACTACACAAATATCAAGAAAGTTCTTGATGATGCTCTCCCCGGCTACGCCGCATCTGGAGGCACCTTTAAGAGGCCAGCTCGTAGGTACGACAGGCACGTGTTCACCCACAATACGACGTTCCCCTGCGTCAAGCAGCCGCCTGGCGGTCAGAAGGATGCCTACTACGCCCTCCATCACATGCAGGCGATCGTACGGGACCATAATCACCTTCTGCTACCAAATAATCTCAAAGATTGGGCCGCAAGCTTGGCGGCAATCCAGGACGCGGACATCCGACAAGAATTCTTTCGCATCCAATCGGAGTTTGTAGAAATCATCCATCAAGATGTCCTTCGTACCTCGGGGCAGTTCTACCTCAAATATCAACCGTCCAATAGTGAGATAGACACAACGCTACAAATGCAGGCTGACAACGCCCGCGACTTCATGACCATCACGACAGACGGCGGCTTCATCCACGCTCCGGTCCCATGAGTCGAGTCGAAAGTAGTGATGCTATGTGTAGTTCTGAAACATCGATTAGCTCATGTTGTAATTAAACTTTAATGAACTTGTATGTCTCTTTGGTTTGGACAGTCGTTCAACTTAGATGTAATCGATTCTATTTATTAGTAGGACCATGAATAGTGCTATTAATGTCTTGCTTTTCTCTTCCGATCCTTTTGTTGCATACTTATATATTGCTTATGTATTGTCTGTTGTTTGGCTAGTGCATAGAGATGCCGTCGTATGTCGTGTACAAGGGTAAGGTTCCCGGAGTCTACGATGACTGGGAGGAGTGTCAGAGACAGGTTCACCGTTTCAGCGGTAACAGTTACAAAGGGTACACCACTAGGGTGGAGGCGGAATCTAGATACGCGCGCTATCTAGTGGGAGAGAGGAGGGAGCGTTGGAGCAACCGGATGAAGACTAGTTTCATCACGATGATGCTCATCGTGATGACCGCAGCTCTCTTCTATGTGATGGTAGTTTAGATGATCGATATCGACTTGTAATGTGAAGACAAACTCGCTACTCGCGGTCTCGAGACTTGTAATGTTCTATCTTTGTTCGGTCTTTTGAATTCGGAGACTAATATGATGAATTGTATTCGGAGACTAATCTTCTATTGTATTCGATGAATCTGATGTTGCTGTGTGGTGCTGTCTATATTCTGTCCAATGATATATTTTGTAACCTATGCAAATATCAGAAAAGAAAAAAACCCTAATATTCATACTAATGGCGCATCACCCCAACGTGCGCCATTAGTATGCCAAAGGATACTAATGGCGCATCACCCCACAGTGCACCATTAGTATGGCAAAGCACATGTGTAAATATTGCCCCCTGGGAGGCACATTAATGGCGCATGTTGGTCTATACTAATGGTGCACGGTGTGATGCGCCATTAGTATACCAGATACTAATGGCGCACCATTGGTGCGCCATTAGTATTTAATACTAGTGGCGTGGTACTAGTGGCGCACCAGTAGTGCGCCATTAATAGGCAAAACTGGTGCGCCACTAGTAGGCCTTTTCCTAGTAGTGGTGGGATGAAGAACCGGCCGGGGTCAGCGATGGAGTGGCGGTGCGGCCGTCCTGCCGCACCGATGGGTGCAGCGAGGATGCTTGCTGCTCGTTCCCCGCCAGGCCGGTGGCAGCGTTTGCGGCAGGATACGGAGAATGACGAGGTGGCCCGCCGACGGGAGCCGTCTGAGCAACACGGGCAGTGAGGGCGGCTCGGCGCTCAGCTCGAGCGCAGCGTGCGTCCGCCATGGAGACGACGGGGCGACGGATCAGCGAAAGGGAAGCTACGGCGCACCCCTACCTGGCACGCCAAATGTCGGATCTGGGGTTCCGGCAAAACCCTTAAGGTTCGAACTCTGGGGTGCGCGTGAAATTCTTTCCCTTGTACCGATCTACGCCCTAGCTCGCTAAGATCTCGTGGACGAACTCGACGAACTCGCAACACAGAAAGACACGAGATTTATACTGGTTCAAGCCACCGTTGTGCTGTAATACCCTACTCCAGTGTGGTGGTGGTGGATTGCCTCTTGGGCTGATGCGGAACAACACAAGGGGAAGAACAACCTCGTGAGGTTGAGGTGTTCTTGTGCTTGTCGAACTTCTGTGGGTGAGGACTCGATCCGTCCAGGCTTCGTTCTTTTCTACTGTGGTGGCTGGCTCTACTTACATAGGCCATGGTCCTCTCCCCAAATATTGAGCGGGAAGGGAGCCAACAATGGCGGGCAATTTGAAAGCTAGTACAAGCTATCCTGACAAAAGAGGTCTTCGCCTGCAAAAGGCTCTGGTGGTGACGCCGTCTTGGGCTCCATGGTGACCTCCGTCTTGCCGTTCTGCTGGTCTTCGGTCACGTTGCACCAATATGGAAACCTTTGCTTGATGCCTCGGTACTCCGCGCCTGCGCCTGCCTCCTTAGCACCAAAGAGGAAGCAAGGACACTGCGCACGCTGGCGCCCGCCTGGCGCTTGCCTGGTGTCGATCGTCATGGCTCATGTCACGCGAGCCTCGCGAGGTTTGCCCCGCCTTGATATCTCCGCTCCTCGCGAGCCTGCCTGGCTAGGCCGCTCCAGAGGAGGTCTTGCGTCGGACGCCCCACGAGGCTTGTCCCCTCGCGAGGGTCTTGAACGCCTTGTCAATGAAGATGGGTCGTACGGCCTTCTAGCTTTAGCCACGCCATGGGCCGCAGGCAGGCAAGTCTGGGGACCCCCATTCCCAGAACGCCGACAGTAGCCCCCGGGCCCAAGGCGCGCTCGGGCATGGCATCGAGGCGAAGCCAAAGGTCAAGTACGGAGCGCCACTGTCGGATTTGTGGTTCCGGCAAAACCCTTAAGGTTCGAAATCTGGGGTGCGCGCTAAGTTCTTTCCCTCCTACCGATCTACTCCCTAGCTCGCTAAGATCTCGCGGACGAACTCGATGAACTCGCAACACAAAAGACACTAGATTTATACTGGTTTGGGCCACCGTTGTGGTGTAATACCCTACCCCAGTGTGTGGATTGCCTCTTGGGCTGATGATGAACAGTACAAGGGAAAGAACAGCCTCCTGAGGTTGAGGTGTTCTTGTGCTTGTCGAACTTGTGTGGGTGAGGACTCGATCCGTCCAGGCTTTCTTTCTTTCTACTGTGGTGGTTGGCTCTACTTATATAGGCCCTGGTCCTCTCCCCAAATATTGAGCGGGAAGGGAGCCAACAATGGCGGGCAATTTGAAAGGAGACAGCTAGTACAAGCTATCCCAACAAAAGTGGTCTTCGCCTGCAAAAGGCTCTGGTGGTGACGCCATCTTGGCTCCATGGTGACCTCCGTCTTGCCGTCCTGCTAGTCTTCGGTCTCGTTGCATCAATATGGAAACCTTTGCTTGATGCCTCGGTACTCCACGCTTGCGCCTACCTCCTTAGCACCAAAGAGGAAGCAAGGACACTGCGCGTGCTGGTGCCCGCCTGGTGTCGATCGTCATGGCTCACGTCACGCGAGCCTCGCGAGGTTTTCGCCGCCTTGATATCTCCGCTCCTCGCGAGCCTGCCTGGCTAGGCCGCTCCGGAGGAGGTCTTGCGTCGGCCACCCCGCGAGGCTTGGCCCCTAGCGAGGGTCTTGAACGCCTTGTCGATGAAGATGGGCCATACGGCCTGCTAGCTTTAGCCACGCCGTGGGCCGCAGGCAGGCAAGTCTGGGGACCCCCGTTGCCAGAATGCCGACAGTAGCCCCCGGGCCCAATGCGCGCTCGGGCTTGGCATCGAGGCGAAGCCAAAGGTCAAGTACGGAGCGCCACTGTCGGATTTGTGGTTCCGGCAAAACCCTTAAGTTTCAAACTCTGGGGTGCACGCGAAGTTCTTTCCCTCCTACCGATCTATGCCCTAGCTCGCTAAGATCTCGCGGACGAACTCGATGAACTCGCAACACAAAAAGACACGAGATTTATACTGGTTCGGGCCACCGTTGTGGTGTAATACCCTACCCCAGTGTGTGGATTGCCTCTTGGGCTGATGATGAACAGTACAAGGGAAAGAACAGCCTCCTGAGGTTGAGGTGTTCTTGTGCTTGTCGAACTTGTGTGGTTGAGGACTCGATCCGTCCAGGCTTTCTTTCTTTCTACTGTGGTGGCTGGCTCTACTTATATAGGCCCTGGTCCTCTCCCCAAATATTGAGCGGGAAGGGAGCCAACAATGGCGGGCAATTTGAAAGGGGACAGCTAGTACAAGCTATCCCGACAAAAGTGGTATTCGCCTGCAAAAGGCTCTGGTTGTGACGCCGTCTTGGGCTCCATGGTGACCTCCGTCTTGCCGTCCTGCTGGTCTTCGGTCTCGTTGCAC
This sequence comes from Aegilops tauschii subsp. strangulata, assembly GCF_002575655.3. NCBI lineage: Eukaryota > Viridiplantae > Streptophyta > Magnoliopsida > Poales > Poaceae > Aegilops > Aegilops tauschii. The sequence goes on along the minus strand of NC_053040.3, from coordinate 419,444,636 downwards.
CAATATGGAAACCTTTGCTTGATGCCTCGGTACTCCGCACTTGCGCCTGCCTCCTTAGCACCAAAGAGGAAGCAAGGACACTGCGCGCGCTGGTGCCCGCCTGGTGTCGAATCGTCATGGCTCACGTAACGCGAGCCTCACGAGGTTTTCCCCGCCTTGATATCTCCGCTCCTCGCGAGCCTGCCTGGCTAGGCCGCTCCGGAGGAGGTCTTGCATCAGCCGCCCCGCGAGGCTTCGCCCCTCGCGAGGGTCTTGAACGCCTTGTCGATGAAGATGGGCCATACGGCCTGCTAGCTTTAGCCATGCCGTGGGCCGCAGGCAGGCAAGTCTGGGGACCCCCGTTCCCTGAACGCAAACAGCTGCAAGCCCCAAAAGCCTGCGGCCTCGGTTGACGCGTGGTGGTTGATTGGACGTGGGCGTCTCCGCTTCCCCATGCTGCCTCGGCAATTGCTCGACTTGACAAGTCCGTGTGACATGCAAGGAAAACCATCATTACCTGTGATCGTGGGAGGCGCCGGTTGGCCTTCTTTCGCTATAAATGGGGAGGGGGCGGAGCCCCCGTCGCCCATCTATTCCTTCCTTGCTTGCTTCTTTCCTCCTTGCTCCTCTGCCTGCAACAATGGCGCCCATCCGAAGGTTTTCCGCGGATGAGAAAGGAAAGGCCCCCCGCGACGATCTGGGGCCGCTCCCGCCGAAGAAGAGGTCGGTCCATCGTCGCGACGAGCAGCGATGCAGGTGGTGACGAGGCCTTGGTGCGAGCGGCCTCCTCCAGGGTACCCGCTTCCCTTGTACGCCCGATCCGAGGGCTCAAGACGGCGGAGCGACGAGTGGCGTCGCCTGCGCCGCGCCCGTGGTCTCCGCGCGATGGCGACGCGTGCCGTTGCTCCTGGAATCCACGCCGCAGATTCCTCGCGCGATCTTGGGCTATGGGCGCCGATGCCCCCAAGTTCCTAGATCTGCTTCCCGCGGTTCTTCTCCGATGCGATGCCGCTGAGGGTCCTCTCGAGCTCTGGCTGCAGCATGCCGACTGCAATGCCCCAGCGACCGGAGCAGAGATTGATGCGGTCCCCACCTGCCAGATCTTCTTGACACGCGGCTGGGGCGAGGTTGCGTGGGTCTGCTGCGCGGAGGGCACCCTCACAATCCACTTCGAGTACGACGGCACCTTCACACTATTCTTCAAGGTCTTCGACGCGGAGGGCCGCCGCCTGGAGTGCTGCCCTGGAGGGGAGCGCCAGGCTGACGCACGCTCCGCTCGTGGCTGGTCCAGCAGCAGCAGCCCCTGGGGGTCTAGCGACTCTCCTGAGCTCTACGAGACTCCAGAGACGAGCGACGACAGATACGTGCCCCCAAGCTCCCGCCGTGCCCGGAGCAGGGCCGCATCGTCTGGCCGCCGCCGTCGCTGATCTGGATGAGGTTGGCGCTGGCCTCCCGTGGCCCACTGTTGATGACGGCGTCAGTCACGGGAGGGTGTAGATAGGATTCCACTAGGTCCTCGCCTTTTGTTCCCTGCGTAGAATTATGAAGTGCCCCGTGGGGGTGTGTAAAGGGTCTGTAATGTCTTTGGCGTATGTATTCCTTATTATGAAAATCTGCGAAATACATGTCCTGTTAAGGCTCGGTCTCCCCTTTCCGACCTCGCGATAGCTTGTTGCTCTACGCTAACACGTCCCGGTCCCCAGGCAGGCTACAGCTGACGCTGGTATGCGAGGTCGCGTGCCGTGGTCAAGGCCAGGAGGTGAGCGGCGCGAGGTCCAGTAAGAGCCCCTGAGGCGTGATGCTCAGGAGGTCCCCTTTAGCGCTCAAGCAGCCATGGTAAGGCAAGAAAGGGAGGCGGCGTGGACGTAATAGGGATGTGGCGAGCATGACCCTTAGGTCCTATCGATTAGCCGATCTGAGCGCGAGACTTATCTTAGTAGTTCAGGGTCGATTCTTCGTGATGCGCAAGGCCTGTGCGCAACCACCCGCAGCGTAGCTAGGCTAGGCCCGTACGAGTCTCCCTCTTCCCGTGCTCTCCTTAGTGCTCTACGTCCTCAGGTCCCGGCCCTCGAGCGAGCTCAGCCGCAGCTGGTATGCCAGGTCGCGATGCCGTGGTCAAGGCCAGGGGGTGAGGGCTGGAGAGCCAGTAAGAGCTCCTGAGTCGCTATGCTCAGGAGCCCCCCCTTTTAACGCGCAAGCGGATTGCACGAGAGAAAAGGAGGCCCATGGTGCCGCCCGCTATCCTCTTCATGAGATCCCTGTGACCCATCACAAGGAGAAACATGGTTTTGCTGTTATGGTTGCCAGCACTACAAAAAAAAGACACATCCGTGACATTTTGGGCTGAACGAATTTTTTTTCTGTCATACATATGACACTTCTATGACGATAATTGTGACAAAACCCGGTATCATCATAGATGTGGTGGGCTCGTACTTCTATGACAAAAAATCATGACAGAAAATGGGCTTTTCGTCCTGGGTGGGCCGGAGACGCAACTGCATGACATTCTTTGGGCCGTCCATGACGGAAAAAACTGTGGTAGAAGCGAGGGCGAGGAAAATTTCGGGGAGTTCCCGGTTACAGTGGGAGGTCGGGGGCCGAGCGATGCGCGTTTCTCTCGTACACGTACACGCGTGTGTGCGAGGCGTTGGCTCTAAATGAACCCGAGCGAGGCGTTGGGCTCTAACTGAACCCGAGCGATTGCACTGCAGGCGACGCGTTACTGAACCCGAGCGATCGATCGATGGCTGTTAACTGAACCCGATCGAGCTATTCCTTCGCTACTGCTGCTAACTGAAGCCGATCGATTGGATGAATAGTGAGGGTTGCGGGGGGGTTGGATGTACAGTGAGCGGTGGCGTTGCCTCTGGATGAACAGGACCCCGTGGTGTGGAGGGCTGGATGAACAGTGGACGGCGGAGGGGTGCCCGTGGAGGGGTGGTTGAACAGGACCCCGTGGTGTGGAGGGCTGGATGAATAGAAGACGGTGTAGGGGTGCCCGTGGAGGGGTGGTTGAACAGTAGCCGGTGGAGTAGCATGCGGTGGAGGCTGGATGAATAGGAGCCCGTGGAGAATGGAGGAGGTCGACGGTGGAGATTAACAGTATCCCGTGGAGTCCCGTTTTGCGGTACGCCACACCCCTCCCAATGAACAGGACCCCTGTTTCGACCGTAGGAGGTCTGTTTCGTTCATTTTACAGTACGCCACACCCCTCCCGATCAACAGGACCCCCGTTTCGACCGTAGGAGGTCCGTTTCCTCCGTTTTGCGGTACACCACACTCCTCCCGATCTACAGGACCCCCGTTTCGACCGTAGGAGGTCCGTTTCCTCCGTTTTGCGGTATGCCACACCCCTCCCGATGAACACGATGCATTCTGTTGCCTCCCCGTCAACACGATGAATTCCGTTGCCTCCCCATGAACACGACGACGACGCTGTTTCTCCGTTCTGACCCAGCCATGTACACGAGCCCTCGCCGTACGTATGCGCGAGTAGGCGTTCGAGACCCTGCCCGTATGTATGTACGTGGCCGTATTTTCTTTCTTGCACCCTGGCCGCTGTACGTACGTGTACATGCTACGTGCACGCCTCTACTACGACACGTACGCGCCTCTACTATGACACGTGTGCGCCTCTACATCGACCAGTATATATGTACGTACACGTTCGCGGCCAGAATGACAACGCTACGTACGCTTCGACCAGGTGGGTCCCGACTGTCAGGCACTTCCTTGCCTACGAAGGTGTAGCTGGTGGGTCCCAGCAGTCAGGGGGGCGAATCATTTTGGTTTTTTTTTGCCCGGACGCACTTCCTTGCGTGCGAAGATTTAGCTGGTGGGTCCCAGCAGTCAGGGGGGGGCGAATCGTTTTTTTTTGCCCGGACGCACTTCCTTGCGTGTGAAGGTGTAGCTGGTGGGTCCCAGCAGTCAGGGGGAAACGTTTTTTTCGTGAAATACGGTGGCCCGTCCGTTGGGTCCCTGCTGTCAGGTGGAGGAATCATTATTTTCCGCGTAATAAGGAGGCACTTCCTTGCTACCGCGGTGGACCCAGCTGTCAGCCTCTCCACGTACAGTCCACGTCCGATGGAAGTCATTCCTTGACCACGTTGACCACGCCGCGCCGAGAGCACCAGGGCGGTGGATGACGACGAGGCCTAGGAAGGGGACGATGCGGAGCCGGTGAAGACACGACAGTGGATGCCCACGCGGAGAGGAGTATGAGGGTTCACTCGTTCGGCTGCGGTGTGAGGCTGCCGTCGCCGCAGGGCCTGGCCAGCGGTGGGAATAGTAGGGGGCGGTGAGGCCTCCGCGGCAGCACAGCCAGCCACGGGAGGTAGGAGCAGGCGGCACGACCGGCGCTGCTTTGGGCGGCTGGAGCAAGAAGACCAGAGGTTGAAGAAGCACTACAGCCGTTGGATGGACATCGTACGGTCACTGGAGCTAGAATCGTTCATATTGACTAAGTTGACAAGGCCCTCCGTCCCCGTCAACTTAGTAGGCCCACAAGTCAGCCTCCCACCAAGGTGGGTCCCAGCTAGCAGGGGGAGTATTCATTTTTTTGTGCGTAATAGGGAGGTACTTCCGGTGGGTCCGAGCTGACAGCGGAGGGAACATTTTTTCGCAAAATACGGTGGCCCATCCGGTGGGTCCCAGCAGTCAGGGGGAAACATTTTTTTCGTCAAATAAGGTGGCCCGTCGGGTGGGTCCCCGCTGTCAGGTGGAGGAATAATTATTTTGCGCGTAATAAGGAGGCACTTCCTTGCGGCCGCCGTGGACCCAGCTGTCAGCCTCTCCACGTACAGTACTCTTACGATGTAAGTCGGTCGTTGACCATGTTGACCACGCCGCGCCGAGAGCACCAGGGTGGTGGACGACGGCGAGGCCTAGGAAGGGGACGACGCAGAGCCGGGGAAGACGCAGTAGTGGAAGCCCGCGCGGAGAGGAGTACGAGGGTTCACTGGTTCGGCTGCGGTGTGAGGCTGCCGTCGCCGCAGAATAACAGGGGGTGTGGGTGAGTGGAGGGATGGCCTGGCCAGCGGTGGGAGTAGTATGGGGGCGGTGAGGCCTCCGCGGCAGCACAGCCGGCCACGGGAGGCAGGAGCAGGCGGCACGACCGGCGCTGCTTTGGGCGGCTGGACCAAGAAGACCAGAGGTTGAAGAAGCACTACGGCTGTTGGATGGACATCGTACGGTCACTGAAGCTAGAATAGTTTATATTGACTAAGTTGACAAAGCCCTTGGTACGCTCCAACTTAGTAGGCCCACAGGTCAGCCTCCGAAAAGGTGCGCCCGAGATGTCAGGGGGAGGAATCATTTTTTGGGCGGCCGAAGCTAAGAATATCCGAGATTGAAGAAGAAGCACGACATTCATTGGATAGACATCCAACGGCCACTGCTGCTAGAACCGTGTGTTGACTATAATAAGTTGACAAAGCCTTGCATACGCGTCAACTTATTTTTTTTAGGGGACGCGTCACTTAGTAGGCCCACAAGTGTGTGGCGGAGAACTTATAGCCCATTTGCGTTTTGTAAGAATGTACAGCCCATTTTTGAATTCTAATGGAATTTACAACAGCCCATTTATAGTTTGTTAAAAGTACAGCCCATTTTCTAGCTAGGACAACGATTAATAATTTCAACCAACTGTTGAAGACAGAATTCAATAAAATTTTCCACATTTTGATGGGATCCGAAATATTTTTATCCCAAAATTTCTAGTCAGATTAAATATAAATTTGTATTACATAAAAATCCAACGAAACATTGCGCGGGCAACAATGAAAATTTAAGATTTTCAAAATCCATAAATAATATTTTATAAACTAATTTTGTGTTTGGTGCATTTTTTATAGTTACTGCCTAGTTTTTATAATTACATCCCATTTATTATTTTTTAAAGCCCATTTTCCTGTTAAGCCTAATGCATCCCTCCTAGGAAAGATTTGCAGCCCAGCGGGGCGGAGAATAACAAGTTGACCTTGCCTGGGTATTCCTCAAAAAGACGTATAGCTGGGCTAGCCATTTTCATCTTGAAAAAATTAGTATCTGGGCTGGATATGTGGCCTGGGCTAGACGGGCCACAACCTGCCCAGTTAATACCCTACTCTCCTCTGAATAACAACGAAATCATCGCCAAGAAAAACTCTGCAGTGCTCACGCCTCAAAAACACAAATACTGCTCGAGCTGCTTGGTCCAGCTGTCGGCCGCACCTTGTGCAATTCTCTCATTTATATTGACTACATAGGTTGACAATGGTGTGGGACCGTGATGTGAGGAAACCAGGAGAAAGCACAAAAAATATAGTTGTACATAATAAGGAGGCACTTGCATACGTACGGCTATGGCCCTAGTGGGTCCCTAGTGTCATCCAGTCAAAATAAAGTCATCTCCTGAATCCTCATGTTTGTTGACGATGTTAACAATGCTCGGCGCCACGGCGAGCGCAACAACTCGAAGGACAACGGAGAGGGCCTCGCGGGCCCTACAGATGGTCTGATACAACGCCCGCTGCTCATTCAGGAAGCCAGGATCATCGGACGCCTATGAGCACCTTCGAGAAACTGAGACGGCATGAAACGGTAAGGCCGCGCTTGGGAGCTCTGGTTTATTTCAAACCTGTATTAACATACAAGTGTAATTTACTCGTCATCGGAAACAACACGTAAAATACAGGCGTAATGAAACCGAGGGCCCGAGGTCTGTAAGTAAAACCGGCGGGTTATGCGTGTAATTTGAGAGACCAGTGTATATTTTACGAGCACTGCTATATGGACGACATTACCAGATGATACATGCACGACATGCGTATCATGCCATCCATGGGCAAGGCTGAAACAGCAGCTAACGGCTGGATTAGCAATCGTCCGAGTGTCGTTCAGCGTTTTTATCGTGTGTGAAGTACTTCCGATATTTTACTAGTCGAAATCGACCAACCAAGCGCCTTCGCCCGAGACCATTTGCTTTAATTTACAAGCGTCAGTTTTACAAGCGGTTTTGGTTGGAAAACGACGATCCAATCACGGCCTAATATCATGAGTTGGTCGGAAGATCATATGGTTTCACGTCTAACCTACCCGACTTGTCGTATAGGCTATGAATGAAACATCAGACGATGAACTTCTTAAGCACGGAAACAACAGAAGAGGATGATCTTCTTAACAAGCAAATCACTGGCATTAGATCGACATGCAAAACAATACGAAGCATTATTCTCAGGAGGCACGGTGAACAGATCGTGATGCCGCATGCCACAACATTCCAAGCTCAACTTTGCAATCAAACACAAGGCCTGGCATTACATAGACAATATTCAGAACAAACTCTTAACACAGGAATATCTCAGCAGAGTAACTATTTACTTCTAAACTGAACACAGGAATAGGAAAAACCACTCGACGCTGCTCACAGCAAGGGTGTCCCACTCAAAAATATCAAATGCATGTCTTCTGGCTAACATCAATGAGCAAATTTTGACAAGGTTTTCCAATTCCAATATATTAAACTAACGTCTTCTTGCTAACATCAATGATTAAACTTTGATAAGTTTTCCCATTCAAAATATGTAATGCCTATGATCGTGGAGTCCTGTCGTAGCTTCTTGTACTTGTTTGGGCACTTTTTGCCCAGGGCACTCAACGTGTTGTTAAATTGCCAATGGTCTCTGCAGACTAGTCATGTCACCGGTGTCTAATAATACTCTGCAAAGCTTCTCGGTCAATCCTTCTGTAATGTATCGCAAACAGTGACTGCTTCTTTCTGCAAAGTGGAACGACCAACTGGACCCAGTAATGCAGCAGTTTGCCTTGGACACATTGGCTCCTTTTGTGCAGTTCAACTAAAATCGAAGTCGGAATAAAACCGAACTTTAATTTTGATATCCCTGTAAGCAACAATAGGTATAAGGGAAACAATTACTGAGAAATAACGGTTGATGACTTGTACTCCTAGAAGAAAAGCATCTACTGATCTACTTTATCTTAATGGGAAACAAAGCAGGAGAGTAGCAATTCTCCATTAGTGTGATTCATTCATATTGACTGAGACATTATCTTAACAATGCCTTGTTTCAACATGTATAAAGAACGACAAAGCAGAAAAGTACCATTCCTAAAACAATGCAACTGATTCATTTTAACAGAGACATTATCTTAACAATACCTTGGTTAAACATGTAGAAAGAACTACAAAGCAGGATAGTACCATTCCTAACAAGTGTTGCAGTTTTGAACTAAGATTCAGTAGTTAATTAATTCTGAGAGTGTCATTACTTAATTTTACCAGCGGCATTAGATTAACGAAAAGCATAAACAGTTCCAGGGGAGAGTGGGCGCAACAACAGTATGTGCTTCCATCTACTTATAAAGGGGGTGATGCAGAGTTTGTTGTAACAAAACAACAAGCATCATGTCTGGGTTGGTCCCATTTTTGTTCACTACTTAATGGGAAAAGACAGCAATACAATAGCTTCAATTCAACATTTATTTAAAACAGTACCAATACAAGTAGCACAACATCTCAAAGCACACTGCACAATCATGTGGATGAAGGCCTGTACTGACCTTTCATGAGACGGACAAGATAAAATACAAATCTGCCAACACGAATAGGAAATCCAATCTCGTTTTGTGCAGTTGCACTGAAATCAAGCAAAGTGTTTCGCGTAGCGAAGCAAAATGTCGCAATAGCAACAAGTTGAATAGATATCCCTATTTAAAAAGAGGCAAAAAAGGAATCAATTACTGGCTAATAAAGGAGGATGAAACATGTGGCCACAAAAATGGTAATCCCGCCAATCCCTAACAAGTGTTGCAGTTTTGAAATAAGATTTAGTAGTTAATTCTGAGAGTGGCATCAATTGCTGGCTTATAAAGGGGGTGATGCTGAATTTGTTGTAACAAAGCAACAAGCATCATGTCTGGGTTGGACCCATTTTTCTTCACTACTTAATGGGAAAAGACAGCAATACAATAGCTTCAATTCAACATTTATTTAAAACAGTACCAAAACATGTAGCACAACATCTCAAAGCACACTGCACATCATGTGGTTTAGCCCAAGATTTGAAACAACTCGCCACGAAGACTGGAAACAAATCTCGATCTCCTTTTGTGCAGTTCCACCAAAATTAAGCAAAGTCACCGGTGTGACATTCAAGTTGAACTGCACAAAACACTCTTAAAACATAAGTGTTTCGAGTAGCGAAGAAAAATGTCGCAATAGCAACAAGTCGAATCGATAGCCCTGTTTTAACAGAGGAAAAAAAGGAAACAATTACTTGTCGATAAAGGAGGATGAAACAAACGGTGATAGAAAGAAGCATCTAACTTATCTTGGATGGAAAATAAAGTAGGACAGTAGCATTTCTAAAACGGTTGCATTGATTCATATTAACAGAGACATTCTCTTGAAACAACATTCGTTAAAAAATGTAATTTACTTTTAACACTGGCATTGCTTCAATTTTCCGGCGGCATTATTTGTTCTCTTTGAACCTTCTTCCTATGTGAGGGCAGCAAATCTAGTCCTGCACAAACTACCCGACCCCCAGTTTCTTTCCCTTTTCAACAAAGAGATCGGTTCCTTACAGATGTGTGTACTGGGTTACCCTTTTTTTCCCTTTTCGACCTACAAAGCGGCTGGATAGCCAGTCTATACTAATTTCCGCCCCTCCTTTCCTCATTGAACCATGTCCTAGATTCTTGCTCCAGCCCACCGCACCCTTCTTTCCTCTTTGAACCAAGACCTAGATTCGACTACAGATCGAAAAAGATCCACATGCAGCTAGAGCAACGACGGTTTCAAAGAAACTTATACCTTAGGGTCGTCGGGATGTGGCAAGGCGTGCGAGGGGAGGCCGGATCTGCCCACACTACGTACGGCAGCGAGGAAGAAGGGGTCGGTGGCCCTACCACACATGCGCTGGGTGAAAGAGAACAGCGCAGCCGGTAGTGGATTGCCTCCCTCGCCGAAGGCGATAGAGTGAACGCTGCACCTCCTCCCCTTCCCGGTGCGACGGGACACGGACGCCTCCTTCACCAGCTGTGAGGGGGGAGAGAGAGACAAGAGGCCAATGCAGTCTTGTTTAGATCTGGTGAAGAGAGGGTGAGAGACTATGAATATAGCAAACCCTAGCAAATGAACGCTGAGCCTCCAGCGTGTAACATATATGTAGTGCGGCGAGCGTGTGGAGAGTGCAAACCCTTGCGAACAAGCGCTGAGGCTCCCTCTTATATATACTACTGTAGTATGGACTGAGCTCCGGTGCCTTCACTGCACCTGCTTTTGGCTGTATGATAGGTGAGCCAGCCACATTTTGGGCCCACCTGTCATAAATCCAAAGGCAGGTGCACTAAGTCAATGAAGCTGCGTCCATATAGTACTCTCGTGTATACGACTAATATATAATGGAGTGGTTTTCTTATTCTCTCCATAACAATCGTTTTAAATTGTGTAAGTACGAAACGAAACTCTTTATTTAATGTACATTGAAGAAAACTAGTACTACTTCCGATGAACTAACGATCCACGCCCACGCGTCCTGGTCGCACTTCCTGTCCTTCACGTGTGGTACACTACCCTCCCTTAAGTGAACAACCACACATGCGCCAAATTATCGGAAACGTGTGAGAGTGTGTACAAATAAAGATTTTTAATTTCAATTATCGGAAAGGTTTGAGAGTATTACAAAGTTTGACTTCAGTCAAATCTAATATGCGGAGTAAATAAAAAAGGAGGGCTACTACGTCCATCTAGGTTTTTAGTCCACACCACTTTTTAAATCAAAGTTAATAGCTGGACAAATAAAACTACAGGGGAGCTGGAGACAAAGTTGTGAGAAGGCTTAGAAATCAATACAAAACTTATGCTCTTAGTGCCAACGTCGATCCTTCTTTGAGGAAACATTTGGTTCATAGCCAATTGTGTGATAAAGTTGCACCAACGTGAAAGACGACTACGTCTCCAACGCAACCAAGGTGGACTGATGAAGGATATCATCTTTGTGCGTAAATAGCAAAGAGCACTGATGGAAGACAGCTTGTTTTTCATTGAAAATCGATCAGCTTCACCAGCCGACGCAACCATGAGCATCGATAGGTCATCGTGGTGATGCATCATCCATTTGGCATCAAGTTTGGGTGAGGCACCTTTGAAGTTCAAAAAATCCTCACTGTGGTCTGTTTCTTCTCAGTAAATAACATCTAGATGTGAATTAGACAAACTGATTTTCTAACGTACCAAGAAAGAAAACTCGATCAAAAACACGCCCCCACTTCCAGGTCGCGAGAGTCGTCGCGCACACACACATAGACATAGACATGCATATCCGTGTTTACGTAAAATTCCATTTCCATCTCCATCTCCAATCATATTTGTCCAACTGGCACATTATTTACGTTGTTAATTATATACGCAGCAATATTAACGTACAACATCTCTTGTTTGCGCACGTCCGGACCGCTGCCACGGCCGGTCCTGACCAACCCGAACCCTCTTCATCACCCGCGCGTGCTTCCCGCCCGAAACGGTCAGTGCCGCATTCATGCGTGGCCAGAGCGGACGCGACCTCTCACTGGCGCCGGCATTGAAGCGGCGCGCCGGCCGAGAGAGTGTCGCCCACGCCGCTTCCGGGTGCACGCGGCTGCTCCGCGTTCAAAGGTCGCAATAGCCGGCTACAACATGCATGTAAAAAGTTCTTGGGAGTCCGTGCTACAGCTAGCTGTCCTCCCCCAACTCGTCAATCTCTTCCAGTAGTGCTAGTACTCCATGGCGCGATCCATCGACAAGCAGGCGGGAAACTTATCGTATACTCGGTTTGCGGTGAGTGGCATGCCGAGCGACCGTGTGGGGTCGAGCCATGGAGGAGGGTGAGACACGAACACGGCAGACGTGATTTAAACGTTGGTTTTGCTCGATGGCGCGATCCAACGAAACGAAACGTTGGTTTCTCTCCGTTTCCATTTTTTGTCCGGAAAAACAGAAACTTTCCACTCCATTTTCATTCCTATTCCAAGGTTGCCCCGTTACAACATTCCATCAAATACAAAGGAAAACTAACATACATGCTGATGCATCTCAATGATTCACAAATCATAGCCAATATTTACTTCACAACTAAAGAAAAAAGTTGTGAGAGCGTGTACGAAAGAAAAACTACTGATGGGGTCACTACGACTTAAACCCTAAACCCTAAACATGATTTAATTTCCTGGCCAGGTAGAACCTGTCGAAGGAAAGACGGCTGGCACCCTCGGATCATACGATGCTTTTGTGCAGTTCCACTAAAATCGACCTGAGCATCCCTGATGGCAAAGATATTTAAGAAGTGTGATTAGAATAATAGTACTGGCACTAGTTCATGAGAAATAAACTCATCACAACGTCCCAGGGAGTACACATACGGCAGTGCAGCAAGCCGGCTCCAAAAGGAAGATGGACTACCTGGGACGTTGGGCTGTAGCTAGAAGGGTGGTTGGGACGCGGCATCGGCCCATACCGCGGTGACCCCCGATTGGGACGCACCGACTGTGGGTTTTCTCCCTCGTCGATGTCAACCGCGTCTACGTAGAACATTGTTCCCTTCCCCCAGCTGCGGGATCAGGCCCGTCGTTCTATGCTTGTAAAGAGAGCAACCTAAGCAAGCAGGCTTGTAGCTTAGGCTCCTGCTAGTGTATATATAGTGGTTTTATTTTTCTCTCCATATCAACCATTTTATATTGCGTACGTGTCATTCAAGAGTGAAATGATGGTTGCTTCTTCCGACTAACTTACTGTGTGATTTGACTGCTCCTTAGTGGCCCCTACACGTACTCCCCCTACGTGTATGCAACAGTCACACGTACACATGGATGCAAAAACGCGCGCGACGCCCTAATGCATGCATGTCCGAGCACACGACGGAACACACACGGTCACACTCAAGTGCTCAACCTACACGTGCATGCACACACATACTCAGTCAGGGTGAGCTAGTGACCGTATAAACACCAGAAAATATATATTGAGCGCAATGAGCGTATTATCAAGTCCACTGACCGTATTTTTACAAATATACAGTGACAGACAGTGTATTTATCTCGTTTGAAATTAAGCCATATTAACCGGAGAGGAGGCAGTATGGACTAGGATTACTTTGCTGTGTCCCGTCAACTTGCCGAACGAGGAGAAGGTTGCAGGACGGGAGAAGCTTGCGCGCGGTGGCTTGCAGGACAAGGAGAAACTTTTGACTAATGCAAGCTCTCCCTCGCTCAGGCGGTGGACGTGCAACAGTTAATTCGGTGTTAGATTGCCAGAAGCATACACTATACTACTAGTGCTATTATTGTTCGACTTCCCGAATGGGCGAACAGCCAAGCGCAAAGTTTACTAGTACTACTACTATAGTCTATAAAGGTACGTACTATACTAGTACTAGGAACCGGATGGAGGAGCGTCTGCACTCTTATTATAATTTTGAAATGTGATAAAGCAATCTTCTACACATTTGGTTCTCTTCGAGGGTTCTCGCATGTGATAATGGAAGTTGATTGCATGGAACACTCGCCACAATTCTCGCTTAATTCTGGCTCATATCCTGTTACAAATAGTAGCGCTCGGTAATATTTCCTCTTTTTTGTTATTCAGCATGTAAACAGGTCAGCAAACCTTGCGGCGCATCTTCGTGCGAACCGTGCTTGCTGCACTTTGAATGTGGCTGAGAGCTGGCTTGATGAAACACCTTGCTTCCTACTTCTTTTTTGCGGGGTACCTCGCTTCCTAGTGACCAGTGTCTTGGCTGATCGTCCTAAGAATGCTTATATATGAATAAAGCCCTCTCATTTACCCGCAAAAAAGATTAAGCCATATTAACCGGAAAGGAGGGAGTATGGACTAGCACTACTTTTTGGTGTGTCCTGTCAACTCGAAGAACGAGGAGAAGCTTGCAGGACAAGGTGAAGCTCGCTTACGCCTTTTGACTAATGCAACCTACCCTCGGTGGACATGCATCAGTCCATTTGGTGTCAGATTGTCAGAGGCATACACTATAGTACCCAACATGCGGAGTACCATCATTGTTCGACTTCACGAAGAGGCGAAGAGCCAAGCGCAATAGTACAAGTAGTACTACTACTATAACCGCATGGTGGAGCATCTGTACAATTTTTTTTTATCTCTGATAAAGTACACATTTATTCCGGAGAAGGGCGGAAAATGGCAGCCGAACATGTAATGAATGATATCGATCAACCAACCATGCTCGAATATATCTTGGCCTCCGTGCGAGCCCGTCTGTGTGTTCTCGCTCCTCGTCTCTCTCAAGGAACGGCGGGTTGGCTCTTTGCCGTCAATTGAGATCGGTTTGATCACACTCCTGTCCCACATGTCAGTGATATGCCAAGAGGAGGTGCGTTGACCGACTGGCCATACGCGTACTTGGTTTTGCACCTTCATACTACTCCTCCCTCCGTCACAGTTTACAGGGCGCGCTTCATTATGATGCATTTCTCTCAATGCATTTCCACCACCAGAGAAACTTTAGACGCGTTTGGTTTAATGCTCAATTAATTACGGCGTGGTAACCGCAATCAAGTCCACAATTTTCTCTCCATGTACTGTACTACTACGGAGTGGAGTAAGTGCATGCATGTGTGTACCCGGGGTGGAAGCACTGCATGCATGTGCGTACGCATTATTCCCTCTAGTAATAGACGCCGTGCTATAACTACCAATGCTACTTTTCAGGCCGATCGCTAGTCGCCTTGGTCCCACAGATTTTTCTCTTTTTCTGAAGTGCGCTGTATAAACAGTGACGGATGGAGTAGTATGAGCGGATTCAAAGAAGAGCATATTGATGGTTGCTTCTTCAGAGCAACTTACAGTGGGAAAGGTAGGGCTTATGATTTGACTGCTCATTACTCACTATTAATGCGGCGCAACGACCGGGCTGAGTCTCCCATGCGGTTGTGCACTACCCCCTCGGTTCTTAAATATACTCCGGAGTATTTATCTTTCTAGATATTTCAACGAGTGACTACTCAAATATTTGTCTTTTTAGAGATTTCAAATGGACTGGCACATACGGATGTATATAGACATATTTCAGAGTGTAGATTCACTCATTTTGCTACGTATGTAGTCACTTGTTGAAATCTCTAGAAAGACGAATAGAATATTTAGGAACGGAGGGAGTACACATACGAAGCAAAATGAGTGAATCTACACTCTAAAATATGCCCGTTTGAAATTTGTAAAAAGACAAATATTTAGGAACGAAGGAGTATAATTTTGTGCATGGCACATGGACCCGGATGATGCAGAGGCTTCTGGCAATGCTATCAAGCTTCCATCATTTGTTCTCATAATTGACGTACTATACAAATAATTTTCCAGCGACATGAAATTGTACAATGGTGTGAGCTTTCAGCTTTTGTTTCGCGTGTCTTGCCATCGATGCTCTTTCGGAAACAATAAAAAACTAACTTCCTTGCTAATGCATGTCAATTATTAGCAGATCAGAGCTAATAATTACATCACAACTGAAGACAGAGTTGTGAGAAGGTGTTAAATTAAAATTGATCCATGCTTTCATTGGCAGCAATGTCCCCCCAGCTCTGTCTAAATCAACAAGGCATGTTGGGAAAAAAGTAGCTGTCTGGAGCATGCAACATTCCGATCATTTTGTGCAGTTCCACTAAAATAGAGCTGAGCATCCCTGTTCTAAAGATATTAAGTGTGATTACGATAATAGAGGACTGTTGATGAAACAATAAACACACAAATAGAAGCCGGTCACCTTTGCAGTCTCTCTTAAGACTAACTAGTTGGAGAAGATTAGGCTCGGAGTTGGATGAGGAGGATAGAGCAAAACCAATCTCCCTTTGTGCAGTCGCACTGAAATGTAGAGACGTTGCCCGTGTGATATTTTGGTACAACTGCACAAAACACTCTTAAGAAAAAAGTGATTTGTGCAGTTCACCAAAAGGTCGCAATAACAACAAGTAGAAAGGAAACAATTACTTGCCAATAACAGTTGATGACACATGCGACGACAAAAAAGAAGCATATTCCTTGTCCTAAGGGAAGATAACAACACGGTTGTGTTTGTCTCAAACGGTGTGAGGACAAGAATGTAATATGGAAAGTACGCCGGACGAGCTATGTTTTGGGCAAAGAACTATGGAAGATCCACATGCAGCGACGTGGGAAGACTGGCAGTGGAGCAAGGTCGGAGGGGATACCTAGAGGTCGTCGGGATGTAACTAGGTGAGCGGCGGCGGGCGGAATCTGCGAGCAGGTGGCGTAGGCCCTGCCGCGCCGGAGCTTGGTCAGAGAGAACGGTGTGTACCGCAGAACGGGACGTGCTGCCTCGGCGCCGTCAAACGGAGAAATGATGCACTTCCTCCCTTTCCCCCGGCGAACAGGATGCGGCCGGATCAGTGACCAACGATGAGAGAGAGAGAGGCCACCGCACTCCCTTTCCCACGGCGGACGGGATGCGGCCGGATCAGTAACCAACGGTGAGAGAGAGAGGCCACCGCAGCCTTGTGAGATACTCTGAAGAGCGACAAACCAGGCAGGCAGGCTCCATTGTATATGTGAGCGGACTACCTTTTTCTCCATAAAAATCGTTTTATATTCTGTGTACGTGCCATTGAGTGCTATAACTTTATTTAAAAATAACGCGGCAACGCGTCAAGTCGAACTTTGTTTCGTGCACGCGTGGTACACGACCTCCCTAGGTAAACAACCGCTACAGGCGTTCAAATTAGCATGTGGGCTGCCATTTCGTAAAGAAATGAGCTCCACCGTGTACCCGCGCGGGTGTGGCTAGGCACGAAGCGTGAGTACGTGCACGGTGCACCTATTCTCTTCTTGTATACGTACACCACCTACGTGGGGTTGTGTGAGAGAGATACAAACCTAGAGAGATATAGTGTGTGGGTTCTTGAGAGTTTTTGGGGGGGTCAATCAAAAAATGTAACATATGCAATGTGTGTGAAATAGAGTCCTGGATATAACATATATATAGAGGGGGCGATCCACGAGAAGAGAGTGGAGGTATCATCGGCTTGAGGTGTCCATAGAATCAAAGAGAGGGATGATGTGTGTGTGTGCGTTTGATCGATAAAGAGTGCCATCGAATTTGTGTGTGCCCACGTCAAAGATATAGAGTGGCTGGCCTACTGGAACGTGAGATGGGACATGTGCAGTTTGTCTCTGTGGCATGGATACCTACCTACAGCGCTCGACTATCGGTGTGTGGTGGGGGAAGAGGGAGGCCCAATTAACTATAGAGGTACAATGGCTGGTATATGTGTGAAGGAGGAGAGAGGCCTACCTCATGTATTAAGGAGATCGATCTGCCTCATGTATTAAGGGAGATCGATCGGCATCCATGCATATGTGCAGGAGAGGAATAAGGTTGGGAGAGAGACAGAGCTAGAGTGTTGGAGGGGGTGGTAGTGGAGTTGCTTCTAACAAATGGTGGGATAGGCTTGCTAGACAAACGGAGGGCACGCCCGCAATATAAATAAGAGAGGAGATGGCTGCTTGTTGTCTGTGCACGTGCGTGTGAGAGACGGGTCAGGAGGCATGCACGAATGATGAGGGGGACGATGTGGCTGTGGTAAGCAGACGTAACTACATAGGAAGATCAATCGCCCTTTGTTAGAGAAAGGAGAGACATAACTTGTGAGGTACGTCGATCGATGGGGGGTAGTTAAAGTCGATCTAGGTATATGTTGGGAGATCGATCGGTATACATGCATGTGTGTGTTAGAAGAAAATGAGGCACGAGGAGAAGGATAGAGAGAGAGGGATGCATGTAGGAGGTGGTACGAGAGGCATACTATATCGAGGGGGGAGGAGTGTGCGAGTATGAGAACGATGAAAGAGTGGTGGGAGTGAGGCATGGACGGTGATAAGAGAAGAGGGGAAGCTTGTGTTTGTGCTAGGCACACTTGGCTAGAGAGGCATATCGATCGATGTGTGCCGTAAAGAAGGAGCTGGGGGGCCTACACACACCGTGGGTGAACGACCTAAAGTGAAAAGACGAATTTGCGCGATGGAGCTAGAGAATGCTGAGGGAGGGTGAGAGGGATGCGGGCGTGTGCATGCACAAGAGAAAGTTAGCGCTAGCTACAAAGATAAGAGGGTTGTGTGGGTGTAAAAGACGAATAGAGATCATATATACTTCATTATAAAAAGCGAATTCGGATATTTGAAGAATTTATCATAGTGTTTCAAACCGACGCATGTGTGAATATATATAACGGTGATACACATGGTGTGGTTATGAACATGTTATACTACATTTAATATATTTTATCTCTACTCTTATAAAAAATGGAGTTGTTGATGATGGTGTGCCTGCCATCCTGCATTATAGGTCGTCCGATTTATATCTGGCGGATAGCAAGGAAACTATGATGGTTGAAGTTGGCAACAATCATGATTGTAGATTCTTATTGAAATAGAGAAACGAATTCAAATTTAGTTCGAATTGCAGCGGTAGTATAGACATTTGGAATGCACTAAAATTTTGGTATGAGTAGGTTACATGCATTATACAGCAAGCGAAAAAAATTAATCGGACATAACATGGATTCATACTCCCTCCTTCCATCTATATAGGGCGTAATGAGATTTTTAAGACTGCCTTTGACTATTGACAAGATTAATAGTACATGACATGCACAATGTGAAAATTATATCATTGAAAGAACCTTTCACAGACGAATTTAACGGTGTCCTTTGTGTAAGTTGCATGTCATATATCATTGCTCTAATATTTGGCCAAAGTTAGCATCGAAAAACGCATTAGGCCCGATATAGATGGAAGGAGGGAGTAGCTTTGAATAGCATTTGTATAGTAAAACGGGGCAAGACTCTCTCTTTGTGTGGTGTGAATAGTTTTATTTTTTCCGTTTTCTTTTTGGTTGAGGGAAGTGTGAATTGATTTGGTACGTACAAGTACATTATTACTACACGTTAGGCTTGTCCCTAAAATTCAACCCGCGTCTTGTTATATCCCGAAAATTCAGATATCGTGCTCCCAAAACTGGCGCCTTCACAACCCGCGCTTTGCTATCCCGAAATTACAACGCGCGCGAAAACTCCCTCCAGCTGCCAAATCCCGACACGCGAAATCCCCCTTCTAACCCTGAGCCGAAAGGGCCGCTAGTTCAAATCGGTGGGGGGTACTTTTGTAACACACCCTACATTTTGGACAAGCGTGTCCCTAAGTCATGCTTCACCCCCTCCCATCGCCCCCTTTTCGCCATTCGAAATCCCAGGCCACCATAACCTCTCCGCTCCAGGCGCGAAACCCCACCCTCCTCCGTCCGCCACGTCACCGCTGCCCAGCCGGAGCCTCTTCCTCGACGATGTCGTCCATCGCAACAGCGCGACGTCCCTCGTCCACCTCCCCGGATGAGGATCCGTCGTCCATCTCGTCGTCCCGCCGGTTCAGCTGCCCCGTCCTCCACCTCCAAGGAGCTGCTCCGACGATCGCCTCGTCTATTGCGGCTGCTCCATCCCCACAGCGCCGCCTTAACCTGCTCCACCGGAACCGCAGCATCCTCACCGACTCCTCGGACCAAGCCGAGGCCTACTCGGCGCCACCAAAGAGGTTGTACACTCATCGCATCGCACCTTCTCCTTAACTTGACCTCCCGGCACCGACGGTGCTCCATCCCGCACCCCCATGGAGCGGCTACCTTGAAGCCGGCGCCGCGGGCGACATCTCCACGGCGGCTCTCCCCCAGTGCAAGGCCCCTTCGGCGGCGGCGTCCATACCAGCCGGATCTGCTGCTACTGCTCCGGCTCTCGCTCGCTCGCTCGCGCTGCTGCTGCTGCTGCTGGTCTCCCCCTCGCTCGTGCTGCTGCTCTGCTCCGATTAAGCAACACTTCAGTCGACTGAATCGACTTTTTGGTCAGTCGATTTTCAGGGGTTGGGGGGGCTCGCCGGAGTTAAGGAAGAACCACCCGCAGCGGGGACGGGGGCTCGCCGGAGAGGTACCCCACTATCTATCTTAGGGTTCGGGGTGGGGCGGGGGGCCTAAAGGGTTGGCCGGGGCGGCGGTGGCGAGTTGTTTCGGGGCGGCGAGGCGGCGCTGGGGCCGGCGGTTCGGCCGGTGGTGGCTGGCGGTTCAGGGGGGTGCAGGTTGAAGATGAACTGCAGGCCCTCCCTAAACTACATGTCAAGTGCCTCTCTGCTACCATTGCGTTCAGTTTTGACAGTAGCATTCAGATTCCACAGTAAATTTCAGTTTCGACAGTTAAGTTCAGAGTCAACAGTTTTTACCTCATCTGTTGTAGTCAGGTGGTTTTTGGTGATGTTAATTTTACATCCATTTTACATCATCTATTGGAGATGCTATTAGAATCCCACTTGAGATTGACGATGTCTATCTTGTGCTGCTTCAGCCTTGACGTCTTACGGCTCACCGGAGCTGCTCCAACGACAGAACGATCCATCACAACAGAGCAGTGCCCTGGACGCCGTGTACAGATTTCTCAGATCTTCCTCCACACCTCCGACAGCCACCTCTGCCTCAACTGCTTCAGCGACCAACCCAATGATGCTGAGGTTGACACGGCTATGGCAAAGAGGTTGTACACTTGTTGCATCACTTATTACTATACATTCACGTCGATCCATTAGGGCTATTTTGGTTCAACGGAAAAACGTCGATACACTGGTTGTTACCATCACTCTAAATTTCTGCATGCTCTCCTTACATAATCTCACCATAGTTTTTTCGTATGCATGTCAGATATTGTACACAGTCATGCTGAACATGTAGAGACAAAGAGAAGAGTTTTGCACGGCAATACAATGTCATGCAGACATCGCTCCATGGTGGGTTCAATGGCAAACCCTCCCCACCCCTCTCCAGATTGTGATTTAGAGGAAGATATCTGTTCTGAGGCGGATTCAGACGCCGCTGACCACTCCTATTTACCCCCAAGGTGTTTGCTCTACCTTGGCATGATGATGTTAGTCATATCATGCATATGTTGCCTTGGAGTGCCTACTTTTGACATCATATATGTCATCTGCTCAGTTTAGACATGTTCTGTAATGCCACCTGCTTAGTTTCTATATCATATATGGGAATTAGGCAGTCTCATGTCTTTTAGCCAGCCATAATATATGTGAAATGTGCAATGCCATCCTGTTTAACCAGGCATCATATATTTGAATGATATCTTGCCCATCCTTTTCTTCATTACATTTCCATTTGTCGACAATGTTTGTACATTAAACTACTCTTCCTGTGAATCAGCCATTTGGGTGGGAGATGGAAAAATCTGGAGTGAAAACAAGGCCTTCAGAGCAGACAGTGCGACCGGTCGAAGTAGATCTCTTGTTGGGTCCCGATAGCTCCTCAGAGATGGATTCAGAGACAGATGACCAGTCCTATTCCCCCACTGAGGTGTATGCTCTAACTTGGCACGGTTATACTGCTCATATCATGCATACGGTGTCTTGCATTGCATAGTTTAGACATCATATACACAATATTCAACACCATGTTCTTAGTTCAGACATCATATCGAATTCCCTCTGTTTAGCATATAAATCACATATGTGAATTAAATTATGCGATCCTGATTACTTAGATAACATGTAGGTGAATTATGTCATGCGATCCTGTTTAGTTATTCATCATATCTTTGAATTATGTTATGCTATGCTATCAAGTTTAGATATACATCATATATGTGAAATTATGTCATGCTACCGTTTTATTTAAACAATATACATGTCAACTATTTCATGCCCTCTTTTTTCCACACTATCTATTGCATCTGTCTCTCATACAATGTCTGTACATTCAACTATGTTTCCTGTTTATCAGCCATTTGAATTGGAGCGGGTGATGCCAGTATCTAGCGGACTAAAAACACGGTCTTCAAATAAAACAGTGCTACCTCTTAGTGGAGATAGCACCCCAGTTGTACATGCACAAGAACCAGCCCTACCACACATAACCCAAACTCTCGCAGATTGTACCCCTACTGCGATGGACAAAGAACCAGCTTCACCCAATCTAACCCCAACCCCAGCCGACAGTAACCCAGTTCCTGTTGACACAGCACCATCTCCACCACAGAGCTCCCAAACTAGAGCAGTTAGTAAGGCAGCTCTAGTGCCGAAAGGGCCAGTACTATCACGGCGAACCCCAACTCCACCAGTTAGTACGCCTATTCCTGTGGAGGAAGCTCAACCAGCTAGTCGTAGTTTAGCATCTATCGCATTTGATGTTGTCAAATCGTATGTGCGTATCTTCCCATCTTGGAAATATTATACTGAAGATGAAGGAAAATGCCAGTTGCAGGTGTTTGTCCAGGAGTTATGTGTAAGTAATGTTATTCATGGCAATTACTTTGCTTCGTCCCATACATCCTACCTCCATGATGGTTAAAATACAGCAAATTTTCCCATTTTTCTCTATAGAGGGGGACCGATTTGGAAACTCAGGATGAGGTAACCTGTGCTAATACCTCTGCTATCTTCAAGAATGCTTGGTGGCAGTATTGGATTTACCTGAAGAAAACGTACTTCACCGGCAAAGAAACTCATCAAATTCCCTTACTGTCGTGGAATTGTCACGGCAGATGTCCTCGAGCTAGGACTTAGTCGTGGAGCCATCGCAGCTAGGAAGCTTGAAGGGGTTAAGAGGGACAAGGAACACGAGGGTTTATACTGGTTCGGCCCCTTACGGTGAAGGTAAAAGCCTACGTCCAGTTTGATGTGGTATTGGTTAGGGTTTTGATGACCAGGGAGCTAAACTGCTATGCCTGGCTCTCGATGAGATCTTTCTTGTCCCTAAACCGCTGCCGGGTCGTCCCTTTATATAGGGAGGCTGACGCCCAGCAGCTCTCAGAGTCCCGGCCGGCTCATAAGAGTGTCCGGCTCGGACTCTCAACTATCCTTGCCTTACACTACAAGTTCTATTATAATGATGATTGTAACTATGGGCCTTAAGCCATATCCGGGTCATAAGCCCATCTTTGGCCCACCGTCTTCAAGCTTGTCGCCGGGCTTCTGGCAATGACCATTATGAGTAACCCGGCCCCTTCTGGCGGGTGACTCTAAGGCCCCAGATTGATTTTGAGCCGGCTCATGTCAATCTTCAATCCTTTCAACAGGAAACCTCCGGCTTACCATTGTGTGAAAGCCATAACCCGGCGTGATGTCATCCTCTGGACTCCGGGTAATCCGCCGTGACATCATCTTCCATTAAGTCTGTTTTTTATTCCACCAGATCCGCAACGGATCTTATCTTTACTGCCATCCCGAAAATCGAGGCGTTTTGTGGGGAGATAACCACGCCGCGGTCTCCTCGTTTCTCGCGCCCACTTATGAGCTCGCCCTTATAAATAGTCCGGCCCGACGGGCCTTCAGCCACTCCTCTCTTCTTCGTCTTCTTCCTCTGTCACCCAAGAGCTCGAACTCCGCCGCCGCCGCCGCGCCCCCGGTCTTCGTCAACCTTGGCCGCTGCATCACCCTGACTTGGTCCAGACAAACGGCGGCAACCTACGCATCTCTTCAGCACCGGTAAGTCCTCGCTACTCCATAGGGCAGATCCGCATTAGGGCTCCGTAGTTCTTCCTCTGTTCTTCGTAGTTCATCGCGGGCCTTCGGTAGATTTGATTTTTACCACCCTTTTTGATCCTAGACTGCCTAGGATTGCTGCGGTAGTTGTTTGGCACCCATTTCAAATGCAAGTAGACCTCTTTTTACTGCATAAAGGCCTCGTTCGAGCCCAAGAACTTCCCTCGCATCTGTTTTTAGGTCTAGAAACTTTTTCTTTTAGCCGACCGTTTTGATCCAAATTATTTACTGCAATGTGTGAAACCTGTTTTCACCACACTTAGTAAAAAACTGCACTCATTGAGTCATGGCGGTTTACATTTCCGGTTTAAAGAAACCGCGCGCCGTAGAACCTTCCGTCTCAAAGGAGACCATGCGCCATAGAATTTTCCGGCTCATCTGTGATAAGGCCGTAGACAATCGAATTACTCTCAATACTTCGGGCGGCTTAAATAACCCGGTGCACTTAGATATATGCCATTAGTCCCCTTCATAAGCCGCCACTTTAACATTGAACTGTAAATTTCCTCTGGCTTATAAATAAACCGGACGTTTCCTTTTATCATAGGCTACCGACTTTCACCATGCCTCCCAAAGCTCCTAAAGCCTCCATCACTTGCAATTGGATGAGGTCCAATGTCACCAACGAGACTTTAGCGGATTTTGTCAAGTCCGGTTACCTGCCCAAGAAGGACGTCATGTCCTACCGTGCCCCCGACCAATCAGAGGAGAGACCACAGCCAAGGGACGGGGAGGTGGTCATTTTTGCGGATCACATGAGTCGGGGCTTCGCACCGCCCGGCTCAAAGTTTTTTAGAGACGTGCTGAACTTCTTTGACCTGCGGCCACAAGATATAGGACCCAACTCGGTGTCCAACATATGCAATTTCCAAGTGTTCTGTCAGGTTTACCTTGGAGAAGAGCCCAGCCTGCTGCTCTTCAGAGAGCTCTTCTACCTGAACCGCCAGAACGAGTGCGCCAACGGGCCAAGTTTGGAACTCGGCGGAATCTCCATTCAGCGGCGGAGAGACTGCCTCTTCCCTTACGCCGAGCCTCCGAGTCACCCCAAAGACTGGAACCAGACGTGGTTCTATTGCCAAGACACGTCGCCGGCTGACGAGAGCCCGCTGCCCGGCTTTCGCCCTTCACGTCTGGAACCAACTCACCCTCTGTCTGACAAGTTGACTCAGGCGGAGCGCCAACCTCTGCTCCCCACCATAAACAAGATCAAGGCTCTCCTGGGCAATGGTCTCAACGGAATCGATCTGGTCCGAGTCTGGATCTCCTGGCGGGTAATCCCATTGAGCCGCCGCCCCGGCTTAATGTGCGAGTACACGGGCCGAAAGGATGACCCCCTGAGACACAACCGCAACGATCTTCCTGAAGATGTTGCTGAGGACATGACCAAGGCTCTCTTGAACGAGAGCCTGGCA
This sequence comes from Aegilops tauschii subsp. strangulata, assembly GCF_002575655.3. NCBI lineage: Eukaryota > Viridiplantae > Streptophyta > Magnoliopsida > Poales > Poaceae > Aegilops > Aegilops tauschii. The sequence continues at coordinate 419,419,639 of NC_053040.3, read as the reverse complement.
GATAGCGGGAGGACCGGGTTAGCCCCTTTCTGCAAGACCAACCCGGCCCCAGCGGTAAGCCGCTGATCTGAACATTTTATCTTTTTCTGTAGATAACCATCATCTGAATCTTTAAGAAATCATCCTTGTATTTTTCAGGCTGATGACAAGTTCTGGAAGGTCAAATATGACCATGAGGCGGCCAAGAAGGCCAGGAAGGCAAAGAAAGCCGCCAAGAGAGCCGCCCCTCGCAAGAAAGGAAGTAGGCCTACTGCTTCAGAGCTGATGCAACTAAGCGACAGCTCCGAGTCAGAGGTAACCCCTGAGCCTGTAAGTTCTTGTTGTATTTGTTGTTTTATTTCTGTCTGCCTTATTAATACTTGTTCATCAATAGGACGACACCGGAGCAAGTAACCCGGTGGTTGAAGAGGTAACGATACTTTCCTCCGACTCGGAGCCCTTGCCAAGGCTGAAAATCCGAAGGGTAACCCGGAAAGTAAGCTTTTCACATCCTTTAGCTTATCAAGACCCTCAATTTATTTTTAAGCGACAGGTTCATGAGAGCCGGCGGCACACCCGGACCAACAAAAACACTGACCTCTCCTCCGGGTTACCTGATGCATCGAGGAAACGCCGGACCGAGGTGATCTCAAAATTGTACCCTTTTCATCCTTTGGCAGGTGTTATACGTCAACCGCTCAACTCTTCTGACTCAAATTATCAGGAAACTTCCCCCTCTTCTGGCGACTCTATGCAGTCAAGCCTACCGGCTTTCAAGACCGTGCCCGGGTAATGATGATTATCTCATGTTGTACTTGTCTTTACTTACATTTTTGTGCTTAACCTTTCTGTCCTTTCAGTGCCCAGGCCAAGCTCACCAAGAGAGCGAAGAAGACCAAGCTGGTCGAAGAGCCGGATTTGCCTGAGCCGGAGGTAGGAGGTCAAGAACTGCCAGCTGCCTCCGCTCCCGAAGCCCCCGCTCCAACTGACAAGGCAACTGCAGAAGCTTCTGCTAACCCGAAGGCCTCCAGCTCGGCTCAACCAGCAGATGATCCGGACGTGGTAATCACCCGGACGGAATTTGTTGAGCCGGGGAGACCTACTGCGCTGGCCAAGTGCTCCGGCAAGGGGGAGTTGCTACAGCCCCACCGGGTTAATCTGGACCTTACTGACTACACCAACCTGAACATCGGAGAGATCGTCTCCGGCTTCGTCAGTCAAGTGCACAAGAGTCGGGATGCAGAGATCAGCATGGTGAACCAGATTCAGCAGAAGTCTGAGGTACCACTCTTCTTTCTTCTTGCTTAGTGTATAGTTATCTTGTTATTCTTACCATGCTCTAGCCCCCAAGTCTACGACTTATGATAGAATATGTTGTAGACTTAAGTTCCGGCTTACTCACTTGAACCGGCAATTTGTAGATAGAAACGTTCGATATGCATTAGCCCCCAAGTGCCAAGTGTCTTTGCTTGGAAAGTGCTTGGGACTTTGAAAATTGCATACTAACTGTTCATCCTATAACCCAAAAATTATGCAGGCTGCTTACAAGAAGTTGGAGGCAGACATCGCCGACCTCAAGACCCGTCTGAAGACGCAAGAGACTGAGACCCGGAAAGCAAATGCCAAATTTGTGTCCAGTATTGCTGCACAAGAAAAGCTGAAGACGGAGTTTGACGCTGAACGGAATGCTTGGGCCGAAGAAAAGGCTGCTCTGGTGACCTGGGCTGAACAAGCGGAGAAGGCCCTGACAGAGAAAACCGCCGAGCTCTCCGGTTTAAAGCGCCAAGTGTCCCAGATGGTTGCCGCAATCTTCGGTAAGTCATTTCACCGGCTTTCATCAAGTTTACCATCTTTATATCTCATAACTCATCCTTGTCGGCGGCTCATCTTATTCTGTTACACAGGTCCCAGAAGCGCCAACCTCAACCAAAGCGTGGTCACCAAGTTGAAGGCCGTGTACACCCTGGTGGAGCAACTCTACACCGGGTCTCAACGCGCCTTGGCCGTGGTGGCCCTATCCAATGAGGTGCCGACTCACCTGGCGGAAGTTCTTCGCCGGCTTGCCGTCCTTCCTCAATGCATCCAAGAGCTGCGACGGGCCTCTGCAAGAGCCAGAGCCATAGCGGCTCTAAGCCAGGCTAAGGCGTTCCTTCCAGAGCTAGACCCGGCGGACATCGCTCTGGGCTACCCTAGTTTGAAGGAAGACGGCACCGCCTTCGTCCAGAAGGACTTCGCAGCTTGCGTGAAGATCGTATGCCCGGTGGCCACTCTGATTGGCAATGATACAGATCTGACTAAGTATCAGTCGGGTTACGATGCAGAGAATCAGAGGATCCCCACTCCGCGCTATGAGGCCCTCAGCTTAATCCCGCCGACTCGCAAGCACACCTTCGCCCCGGAGATTGACCCGGCGGGGTTAATTGACGAAGAGGCTCAATTCGAAGCTCTGAGCGGCATCAACTGGAAGTCGTCAACTTTCCAGGTCTTGGGAACAGCCGGAGGAGAAGAGAGGGATGAGCCGGAGACTTCAACCCAGCAAGCATCGTAACTCTGCTGGCGGCTTATCAAACAATGCCTCACCCTTTTGGACTCAATGAGTCTTGTAATAGAGTAGGACCAACACTTTATCTTTGCCGTGCCATCGTGCACGCATTGAATGCTGAAGTCTATTGAAGTTGTCTCCTTTATATTTCTCCGGGTCGTAATCAATCACTTATTTTCCTTAAGCTCAAAATAGTTTCCTTCGACTATCCTGCATAGAAGGACAAATCACAAGTCTCTAGGCGGCTTACCGCACTGAGAATCATAGGTTTTAGATATATAACCCGGAATCTGAATCAAAAAAGACTGGTCCTCAATTATGTCCTTAATACAGTCGTAATAACACACTTAGCGGCCTGCAAGCATACTTCCGGTTTAAATAACCCGGGTAATAAGGTTGGTACCTCAATTCCGGCTTACCTGTCTGAATAACGCCCATTGTGTTCAACTAACACTGTAAATCAAAGTTAAGCCGACAAAGTGAGACCCAGTCGTACACACTTTGAAATAATCAGAAGAAACTTGCTATAAAGCAGAAGAACTTAGGGGCTTCCGGTTCGAATACGACCAGAGACCCGGCCCAAAGGGGTTATGCTAGGATTCGAATACGATCATATAGCCCCCAGTGGGTGTGGCGATGCCAATCAAGAGGGTACCGACAGCTATGTTCTCTTCGGTTCGAATACGACCCATGTTTGAACAGGAAGCCCCCAAATGACTTTAAGAATTGTTTAACGACGCTGATTCGAATACGATCCACGTCGGTTCCCAAAGGGGTTAAACTAAGATTCAAATATGATCAAAGAACACTCCCCAATGAGCTCGGCACTTTGCCAATCAAATGGGTATCGACAGCTATGTTCTCTTTGGTTCGAATACGACCAATGTTTGAACAGGAAGCCCCCAAGTGGCCTTATTGCCTACGGCTAGATTCGAATACGACCATAAGCCGGATCCTCCTTCAAGTTATCATGTAATCTTGCAATGAAAACAACACGTGCACATTTGGAGGAGAAAAAAGGACAGAGGTCCTTCTTTATTGCTTATCATAATATACACATGGCTTAGAGAAATATGTACATGATGAGAGCCGGTGGCTCAAGTGTAGTAAGGCCGAAGCTGAGCTATGTTCCACGGCCGACGGGTCTCTTCCTCCGACTTACGTGAATCTTTGTGCTCCCGAATGTCAATGAGGTAATATGACCCGTTGTGCAAGTTCTTGCTGACCACAAAGGGCCCTTCCCAAGGTGGAGATAGCTTGTGCGCATCGGTTTGATCTTGGATGAGCCAGAGCACGAGATCGCCTTCCTGGAAGACCCGGGATTTAACCCGGCGACTATGATAACAGCGCAAGTCTTCTTGGTAAATTGCTGAGCGAGCTGCTGCCACATCACGCTGTTCGTCCAACAAGTCAAGAGCATCTTGGCGCGCCTGTTCATTATCCGCCTCAACATAAGCCGCCACTCGAGGCGAGTCATGACGGATGTCACTGGGGAGAACTGCTTCTGCCCCATAAACCATGAAGAAAGGCGTGAAACCTGTAGACCTGTTAGGAGTAGTGTTGATGCTCCATAACACGGAGGGCAACTCCTCCACCCAACAACCCGGTGTCCGTTGCAAAGGGACCAAAAGCCGGGGCTTGATGCCCTTTAGAATCTCCTGATTAGCTCTCTCAGCTTGACCATTGGATTGAGGATGAGCCACTGAGGAAACATCAAGTCGGATATGCTCTCGTTGACAAAACTCCTCCATGGCGCCCTTGGATAAATTGGTGCCATTGTCAGTTATAATGCTATGTGGAAAACCAAAGCGAAAGATCACGTTTTTCATAAACTGAACCGCCGTGGCTGCATCACACTTGCTAACTGGCTCCGCTTCAACCCACTTGGTAAATTTGTCAACTGCCACCAAAAGATGGGTCTTCTTATCCTTGGACCTTTTAAAAGGCCCAACCATATCAAGCCCCCAGACCGCAAAGGGCCAAGTAATTGGGATCATCCTCAGCTCTTAAGCCGGCACATGAGCCCGTCGCGAGAACCTTTGGCAACCATCACACTTACTGACCAAGTCCTCTGCATCGGCATGAGCCGTCAGCCAATAGAAACCATGACGAAAAGCCTTGGCCACAAGAGATTTTGAGCCGGCGTGATGGCCACAATCCCCTTCATCAATCTCACGCAAAATCTCTTGACCTTCCTCAGGGGAGACACAACGCTGGAATGCTCCCGTAACACTGCGGTGATGCAACTCGCCATTGATAACAATCATTGACTTAGCCCACGGGGTTATTTGTCTGGCCAGAGTTTCATCCTCAGGCAACTCTCCCCGGGTCATGTAAGCCAGATAGGGCATTGTCCAGTCCGGTATGCTGTGGAGAGCCGCCACCAGTCGTGCCTCCGGGTCAGGGACAACCAAGTCTTCCTCTGTAGGCAACTTAACAGAAGGGTTATACAGGACATCCAGGAAAGTATTAGGCGGCACCAGCTTTCGCTGAGAGCCCAGCCGGCTTAGGGCATCAGCCGCCTCGTTCTTCCTGCGATCAATGTGCTCTACTTGGTAGCCCTGAAAGTGCCCAGCAATGGCATCAACTTCGCGGCGATAAGCCGCCATGAGAGGGTCCTTAGAGTCCCACTTGCCTGATACTTGTTGAGCCACCAAGTCTGAGTCACCGAAACACCTTACCCGACTCAAGCTCATCTCCTTAGCCATCCGAAGACTGTGGAGTAAGGCCTCGTACTCAGCTGCGTTGTTGGTACAAGGAAACATCAATTGTAGCACATAATGGAACTTATCACCCTTAGGGGAAGCCAATACGACTCCAGACCCCGAGCCCTCCAACTGCCTGGACCCATCAAAGTGAATAGTCCAATATGTGTTATCCGGCTTTTGCTCGGGCACTGGTGACTCTGTCCAATCATTGATGAAATCCACCAAGGCCTGAGATTTAACAACAGTGTGTGGCACATATTTGAGACCATGAGGTCCGAGCTCTATGGCCCACTTAGCTACTCTTCCTGTGGCCTCTTTGTTTTGAATGATATCACCAAGAGGAGCCGAACTAATCACAGTGATGGGATGACCCTGGAAATAATGCTAAAGCTTCCGGCTCGCCATGAACACACCATAAACAAGCTTCTGCCAATGTGGATACCGCTGTTTGGATTCGATGAGCACTTCGCTGACATAATAAACCGGCCGCTGAACCGGATGCTCCTTACCCTCTTCCTTGCGCTCCACCACCACGGCCACACTGATGGCTTGTGTATTAGCAGCCACATACAGCAATAAAGGCTCCTTGTCAACTGGAGCAGCAAGGACTGGGGGCTCTACCAGCTGCTTCTTCAAATCCTCAAAAGCGGTATTAGCTGCATCATTCCAGACAAAGTTATCAGTTTTCTTCATCAACTGATACAATGGCATGGCCTTCTCACCCAAACGGCTTATAAACCGGCTTAAAGCAGTGATGCGACCCGCCAAGGGCTGAACATCATTTATACACGCCGGCTTAGCCAGGGAGGTGATGGCCTTGATCTTCTCCAGGTTAGCTTCAATGCCTCTGTCAGAAACCAAGAAACCCAAGAGTTTGCCTGCAGGAACACCAAAAACACACTTGGCCGGGTTAAGCATCATCTTGTAAACCCGGAGATTATCAAAGGTTTCCCTCAAATCATCTATCAGGGTTCCCTCCTTTATAGATTTAACCACAATATCGTCCACATAAGCATGAACATTGCGCCCAATCTGGTTATGAAGACAGTTCTGCACGCAACGCTGATAAGTCACCTGTGCACACTTGAGTCCAAAGGGCATAGATACATAGCAGAAGGCTCCAAAGGGAGTGATGAACGTCGTCTTCTCCTGGTCCTTAACTGCCATTTTGATCTGATGATAACCGGAATAAGCATCCAAGAAACTTAAGCGCGCACAACCTGCCGTAGCATCAATAATTTGGTCAATACGGGGAAGGGCAAAAGGATCAGCCGGACACGCCTTGTTTAAGTCCGTGTAGTCACACACATTCGCCAAGTGTCGTTCTTCTTGAGTACGAGGACCGGGTTAGCTAACCACTCTGGGTGAAAGACTTCAACAATAAACCCAGCCGCCAAGAGCCGGGCCACCTCTTCACCAATAGCTTTCCGCCTCTCCTCATTGAACCGCCGAAGGAACTGCCTGACCGGCTTAAATTTCAGATCAACATTGAGAGTGTGCTCAGCGAGTTCTCTAGGTACACCTGGCATGTCAGAAGGTTTCCATGCGAAGATGTCCCTATTCTCACGGATGAACTCGATGAGCGCGCTTTTCTATTTTGGATCCAGATTGGCACTGATGCTAAACTGCTGAGATGAATCTCCTGGAACGAAATCAACAAGTTTAGTCTCAACAGCCGACTTGAATTTCATTGCCAGCTCATGCTCCATAGTTGGCTTTTTCAGAGAGGTCATATCTGTTGGGTCAACGTTGTCCTTGTAAAACTTTAGCTCCTCTGTTGCACAAACAGATTCTGCATAAGCTGCATCGCCTTCCTCACACTCCAGGGCCACCTTCCGGCTTCCATGCTCCGTAATGGTCCCATTATGACCCGGCATCTTGAGCTGTAAATACACGTAACACGGCCGTGCCATGAAATTGGCGTAAGCCGGCCGCCCAAATATGGCATGGTACGGACTTCTTATCTTGACCACCTCAAAGTTCAATTTTTCCACCCTGTAGTTGTGCTCATCTCCAAAGGCCACTTCCAACTCGATCTTGCCGACTGGATAAGCCGACTTACCAGGTACCACACCGTGGAAAATAGTGTTAGACTGGCTGAGGTTCTTATCAATCAACCCCATACGACGGAACGTCTCATAATAGAGGATGTTGATGTTGCTGCCTCCATCCATGAGCACCTTAGTGAACTTATATCCTCCCACCTGAGGAGCCACCACCAAGGCCAAGTGACCCGGATTATCCACCCGGGGAGGGTGATCCTCCCTACTCCACACTATAGGCTGCTCAGACCACCGCAAGTAGCGTGGAACCGCCGACTCAACAGCATTCACAACCCCCTTATGAAGCTTCTGATCTTGCTTACACAGACTGGTGGTAAACACATGATACTGTCCACCGCTAAGCTGCTTTGGATTGGTCTGATAACCCCCCTGCTGCTGTTGATGACCCTGGCCAGACTGCTGATTAAAGCCCCCTTGACCATTCTGAGGATTAGAATTTGAACCGCCGCCCGTGCCATGAAAGCCGCCGGCGCCTGAGCCGCCACCCGGGCCATTGTAATTCTTAAAGGCCTTCATGATTGCACAATCCTTCCATAGATGGGTAGCTGGCTTCTCTCTAGAGCCATGCCTTGGACAAGGCTCATTCAACAGCTGCTCCAGCGTCGGGCCTGACCCGCCGGCTCGGGGAGGGGGCCTCCCCTTGCGTCGCTGGTTATTACCTTGTGAGCTGGCGTTGGCTACAATCTCTATGCTGCCATCGGCCTTGCGCTTGCCTCCTCCTTGGTTTCCCGGGTTGTGCTGAGGACCCTTGCCATTGCCGTTCTTCTTTCCCTTCCCTGTCCTTTCCACATCTGAAGCGGGGTCCTTGGTACCATCAGAATCGGCGTACTTGACAAGAGCCGCCATAAGTGTACCCATATCATTGCAGTCGCGCTTAAGCCGCCCGAGTTACATCTTCAGGGGCACGAAACGACAATTCTGCTCCAACATTAAGACTGCAGAGCCGGCATCCATCTTATCTGATGAATGTATTATCTCCTTAACCCGGCGAACCCAATGTGTCGTAGACTCACCCTCCTGCTGCTTGCAGTTAGTCAAATCCACAATTGACATAGACTGCCTACAGGTATCCTTGAAGTTTTGGATGAACCGGGCCTTCAGCTCAGCCCAAGACCCAATGGAATTCGGTGGTAGCCCTTTCAACCAAGTGCGGGCAGTCCCATCTAACATCATGGTGAAGTACTTAGCCATGGCCGCTTCACTGACCTCCAGCAGTTCCATGGCCATCTCATAACTCTCGATCCAGGCTGCGGGTTGTAAGTCTGCCGTGTAATTAGGCACCTTCCTAGGGCCTTTGAAGTCCTTGGGTAGACGTTCATTGCGGATAGCTGGCACTAAACAAGGGACACCCCCAGTCCTGGTAGGGATACCCACGTCGACGGAAGTCGTCGGATAAGCCGGGGGAGTCTAGTAAGCCGTCAACTGAGGCACCTGCTCCGCCTCTTGCCACGCTCTGTCTTGTTCTGCTGCGTGAAAAGCTCCGTTATGAGCCGGGCCATGGCCAGGGGGCGGGTCATGGCGTCGGACGTTACTTGAGCCGGTCGCTGAGACCATGTGTCTGCTGTAACTCGGGCTCCGGCCTGGACGAGGGGTCGAGTGGATCCTGTCCCGGCTGTAGGAGTACGCGTCTTGCTGCGCCAGTGCTGTCTGAAGGAGTTCCCTGACCCGGCGGGTTTCAATAGCCGTCGGAGAGTCGCCGTCAATTGGGAGAGCCGCCAGCCGTGCTGCCGCGGCGACCATGTTCTCCAGCGGGTTAGCATAATGACCCGGTGGTATTGGCACGTACTGAGGCGGGGCAGGGTGCACCTGGGGAGGCCCCATCACTTGTGGCTGAATAGGGGTCCCAGACCCGGGCACTATGACCCCTGGCGGGTTACTAGACCCTGCACCTGGCTTGTTGAAGAGGTTTCGTGGATCGTAAACCGGAGGGAGCCGAGATTGGGCCTTCTGATGCCTCCTTCTCATGACCTCATTGGACGCGTTTTGATCCATCGTGAGCCGGAAAGACTGCGCCTGGATCAATTGTGTTTGCGCGTCGAGAGCCGCCCTCTCCGCAGCCATCCTGATCCCTTCCGCTGCCAGGTCCTCCTTAGCTTTCACTAGATCTAACTTTAATTGCGCCACCTCCGCATCATGCTGAGCTTGATCCGCCGGGTCAACCGCGGCAGTTAACAGGGCCGTCATCTTGTCCGTGAGATCCATCAGCACCTGAGCCGGAGAGGGCACCGGGTTTCCCGCTCCAGCAGCAGGGTTCTGAACAGGCTGTGCACCGGCCATAAAGACTCCAACCTGACTTGGCGGCTCAAACGGGTCCGGAATACTATCACCATCGGAACAACCCATGAGCCTGCCATCTTGAAGTTGATACAACGAGTTTGACTCATCTGTGGACGACTTGCCATCAGGGCCGGCGGCCGTCTCATCACCAGATCCAGATCGATCAGAGATCCCTCCATGGATACATCCCACAAAAGCATGCTTTAAGGCAGGCCGGGCCCGGGCGGGTCGTGCGCACTGAGCCGTCTCGATGAGATCAGCGTAGAGATCCGGCTTAGGGCCCGGCTTACCAATCTTGCCAATGAAAACATGAATTCCACCGAAGGGGACCCGGTACCCATACTCAATTGATGTAGAGCTTGCCGCGACGACTCTTGGTCATCCGGCCTACAGCGTATCCCTTGAGCCCTTCGAAGCTGCCCTTCAAGAACTCAAATCCACCGCGCGCTAGCCCCACGGTGGGCGCCAGCTGTCGTGGAATTGTCACGGCAGATGTCCTCGAGCTAGGACTTAGTCGTGGAGCCATCGCAGCTAGGAAGCTTGAAGGGGTTAAGCGGGACAAGGAACACGAGGGTTTATACTGGTTCGGCCCCTTACGGTGAAGGTAAAAGCCTACGTCCAGTTTGATGTGGTATTGATTAGGGTTTTGATGACCAGGGAGCTAAACTGCTATGCCTGGCTCTCGATGAGATCTTTCTTGTCCCTAAACCGCTGTCGGGTCGTCCCTTTATATAGGGAGGCTGACGCCCAGCAGCTCTCAGAGTCCCGACCGGCTCATAAGAGTGTCCGGCTCGGACTCTCAACTATCCTTGCCTTACACTACAAGTTCTATTATAATGATGATTGTAACTACGGGCCTTAAGCCATATCCGGGTCTTAAGCCCATCTTTGGCCCACCATCTTCAAGCTTGTTGCCGGGCTTCTGGCAATGACCATTATGAGTAACCCGGCCCCTTCTGGCGGGTGACTCTAAGGTCTATATCCTCAACACTTACGTTCTCCTGAGACACATTTACTGGACGATGACTGGGAACGCCTTATTCTGTACTGGTCCCGAACCAAGAATGTGGTAAGGTCTATGAGCTCATTTTCTATTTTTAAGTATTATATTCTTGCGTCTTACCGTACTCTGTTCATGTAGAACAAGTGCCTAAACCAGAAGAACAACTGTTCTAATTTAAGATTTCATTGCTATCATAGTTCAAAAAAGCGCTAGGCGTTAATTGTGCGTTTTGCCACCGCCTTGCGCTTTACTGACCAAAGCACATGCTTATGCGCAGTTATGCACAGATTATGCGTAGTTATGCGCAATGCGTTTTGCCAACGCCTAGAGCCTAGGCGTGCTTAAGCACTCGCTTAGGCACGCCTTTTTTAACTATGATTGCTTTGCTCTTGTATCACTGTATTTACTCATATAAACTTATTTTTAAATTGAAGGATGCAATCGAAACTCCAATGGCACAGCAGGTATGTTCACGCATGTTTCTTTAACAGGTTTGCTCTTATCAATAGCTCTGTTGATTTCAATTTCAATTGTGTATACAGTTGACTTTCATATCATGCAAATTACTAGCATCACAACAGAGCCAATAGTGTTGTTGTACATGTAGACCCGTGGTACCCATCTGAAATCTTGTTGTGCCGTGTAGTTTCCCACGCTTTGTATTCTTTCACTGCTGCTTTGTCTTGAACTGATATGATTTGAACCGTGTCTCTATTTTGATTTGGCAAGACAATGCAGTGACCATAGGACATAGATATATGTTTGTTTGATGCTTTTATTATGTACTAGTACTTGGCAATAGAAGACTTGGTAGTTTAATCCTGTCCACCTTACAAATGAACTGGTTCACCGAAATGAGTTTCATATACTAGTACATGCTAAACTTGTTATGTGTCTGCTTGTTTCTTCTTTTAGAATGCTGACAGAATATTGGGGAAGAGTGCCTTATTAAGCAATGGTAAAGGAAGTAATGCAGATAAGGTTCAGGATAGTGACACATCCTTGTTGGTCTCCAACAAAGCTGATAAAACAGCTAAGGAAGACTATCTTGAAGACAGCGAGACAACCCCAAAGTCCTGTCTTGGTTTAGTGTTCGAGTTACTGGCCACTACCGCTTGCACAAGCTATTCAAACTCACTGTCTGAATCAGTTCGTTTCTTGAGTCTCAACTACAAGCTGAAAGACATCGATCAGCTGTGCTGCGACAAGAACCGAAAGGACTGCAGAAGTCCTTGGAGCATTCAGATGCATACTTTCTGGTGCAACAACAAGCGTTGGAGGATTTTAGCACCAAACAGGACAAAGCTAATCAGCTTGCTAAGCTTATTGCCAGCATGGTGGATACCCAGGATAACGTTTCTTGAGCTCTTCTGAAGTTGTTTCAGTTATGCTCTTGTTTTGCTGCCGCGTTTATTTGCACTGGTGGCCAATTTTGACGGCCAGTGTATGTAATGTGCTGCTTTGTTCCCTATATTTGCACTGGTGGCGAACTTTGATGCCCAGTGGATGTAATATGTGTAATAGCGGTAATAGGCTAGCGTTAATTGCTTGCTTATTTATTTCCTTATTGTCTTGTTTAGTTGTTTACTTGTAGTCACTGCAGTTCTTTTTCTATTTTTTTCTAGTGGCCACAATAGCCTATTTTTGGTAACTAGGCCAAAATAATCATGGCAACACACGGACTGTTGTAACCATGGGCCTCGTGCAGGCCGTATGATCCATGGGCCTTCGTCCGGCCGTAGGATCCATCGGCCTTCTATACGGGCCTTAGGGTCCATGGGCCTTCTACGGGCCGTAGGGTCCATGGGCCTGCTACGGGCCGTACGATCCATGGGCCTTCTACGGGCCGTACTATCCATGGGCCTCATACGGGCCGTAGGATCCATGGGCCTTCTACGGGGCGTATCATCATTTTTCCAATCATGGGTCGTACTATTCGTGGACCATAACGGGCCGTTAATAGGCCGTATTTGATAACTCTATGAAAACAACCCAACGGGTTTTTTTGACATGAAAATGGCCCAACGTATTAACGGTCCGCAAACGGGCCGACTGTAACGACGGGCTGAATTTGGCCCAGAAGCAGAAAATGACAGTAACGGGCCGTATGTAACCGAATGCTGCAAATGAGCCCAAGAATCAATGGGCCCTGAGAAGGCCGAAAGATAACTTGGGCTGGAAACGGCCCAATGGAATAACGGGCTGTTAATGGGTATAAAGTGATACACTGTTCATTACGGGCCAGTTTCACCACGGGCCGTTAATGGGCCAAGAGTTACAAAGGTCCTCATATGGGCCGAAAGAAGTCATGGGCCACACATGGGCCGGAAGTTAAAACGGGCTGAATCATATTGTAAGGCCCAGATGACGCTACTGGGCCTAATTCGGATAGGGCGTAACGGGCCCTGGGTTAGCGGGTTGTAAATGGGCTATATGCGAACAGGCCGTTAACAGGCTTTCCGTGTGCCGGCCCGCCACCTTTTGACCAAGTCAAACGGGCCTTCCTTTTCATAGGAATGGGCCTCTATTGGGCCGTGCCACGTGTCGCCGTACCATAGGCGCCTTCGGTCCAATGAGCGGATGACATCTGTCCCAAGGGTGAGCCGACACGTGTTTCCTCCGGCCAATGATGATTTTACACGTAGAAAATCCCCATTGGTCGGGGCTGTTAACGGGTTATCGGATCCAAAACCCGACCCATAGCTCAACGGCGTTCCGTTATGGTGGATGCCATGTGTCGGTCACCCTTGACGAAAGCACTTCTGTGACGCGCGATTTATCATCATGGAAGTGGACACTTCCATGATGATAATTTTGGCAATGTCATGGAACACTTCTACGACAGCACAGGTATGACTATCTTGATTCTGTCATAAATTTGTCATGGATGTACATGCATGACAGAAAACGCGACCTACTGTGACAAACACGTATCATCACGGAAGTGTATTTTTTTGTAGTGCAGCCTGCCTCTGGCTGCTCCGCGAGGAAATGAAGGCACTGAGGGCCTGGTGAGGTGACGTGCGCGGGGCGTGCCGCGAGCCAGAGCTCGACTGCTCAGGTTTGTCGACGTGGCAGGGACGGACCCATGCACCAGAGCCGTGCCTGTGTCAGAAGGCCCCATGGGAGGTGACGATCGAGCAGGTGGTAATTGGGCAGATTAAACATGGAAGGCGAATCAGCATGGGTAAATGCAGAAAGATACATGCCACCGGGTCAGGCCCGAGCGGCTTGGGGAAGATGCAGCCCGAGGGCCGCCCCCAGCAAAGTAAGCTAAAGGCAGAAGAAAAGGATACACGCCACAGGGACGGACCCATGCGGCCTGGGAATAATGGAGCCCGAGGGGCGCTCCCGGCTAAACGAACTTGGAAAATGTCACCTAGTTCTGTTGACGAAGGAGAGTTGAGGCAGCTGAAGGCGTGCAACGAAGGGGTAGCTCCTCATGAGCCACCGGGGCCCTGAGCCTCGGGAGGCTCTGGGGACTCAGGTGGTTCCCTGAGGACCGTCTCCATCTTCGCCAGGACGGCGTGGTGCCAGGTCTCCTGAGCCGCCAGGATACGCCGCATGTTGCGTCGATAGGCTGACGACACGCTCGGCAGGCCAAAGGGCATGCGAACGTAGCTATGCGGTGGACCCTCACAGCGTCCCACGCGCGATGGCCAGAAAAGCTCTTGAGAAGCGGCCCTATTGAGCCCTGGAACGTCGATGCAGACGCGCAGCCCGGCATCCTCACCTGGATGGGGAGCTGCGCCTCGTGAGAGGCGGTCGTCGCGCATGGCCCTTGTGTCTTGTAATTCCTGAGTGGTCTTTTTGATGAACTCCTGAGCGGTGGGCGCTCCTTGCCCTGTGTTCTCGTGAGCGAGATGTGCTGCGAAGCATGCCACCAAGTGGTGCCCAAGCGCCTTCCTCATGATGTTGGCAAGGTCTGAGGCCCTCCAGAAGAGAGCCCCCGAGCCCTGCCCGAGGAGGGAGCTAGGCGCGCCTTCCTATGCGATGGAGGGAGGCGCGCCTGGAGCGGGCGCTGATCCTGACGAGGTTCCAGCCACGACGCCACCTTCCTGAGGTCCGGCATGGCGCAGCTTCTTCTTCTTGGGAATGGCCTCTGTAGGGCCATCACTTTTGCTGTCAGGGTCGTCGATTGCTGCAGCTTGGAAGGGGCGCTCGAGGGAGCACACCGCATCTCTCACTTCACATGGGACCGTGATGATTCCACTGCTTCCCGGCATGTTGAGAACGTTGTAGCCGTGGTGGGTGACGGCCATGAACTTGGCCAGGGCTGGATAGCCGAGGATGGCGTTGTAGGGCAGACGGATGTGTGCGACATCGAAGTCGATGAGCTCGATGCGGTAATTCTTGCGTTCTCCGAAGGTGACAGGGAGGCGGGCCTGCCCTATCGGCGTGGTGGAACCGTCGGTCATTCCTGAGAAAGGCTCGGTAGGCTGAAGCTGGTCATATGGGACTTGGAGGTTGTCGAACGTATCGACGGACAGGACGTTGAGCCCTGCACCACCATCGATGAGGGTCTTGGTAACTTGCACATTGTTGATGACTAGGGAGCACAGCATCGGGAGGGCGACAGCGGTAGCTGCGCACTTGAGCTGATCGGCCGAGCTGAACGTGATGGGGCACTAGGACCATCTGAGTGGGCGCGTGGCCTCGAGCTTGGGGAGGACTGCATTCACTGCACGAGCAAACTGCTTGAAGATACGCTGCGAGGCTGGGGCCTGGGCTCCGCCCAAGATGCAAGCAATAGCACGGGGCTCTTGGAAGCCCCCAGCCCCCTCGTCTTGATGGTGGTCGTCGTTCCTTCTTGGCGGTAGCGGCAACGGGGGAAGACCGGCGTTGCCCTGAGGACAGTCCTCGCGAGGCTGGTCTCTCCAGGCGCCCTCGCGAGGATGATCCTGCCAGCGGTCCTCACAAGGACGGTCGCGCCACTCCTGGCGCGGGCCACGGTCGTCCCAGCATCCGCCACCACGTCCCCCTCCTCGGCTGTAGCCCCGGTCGCCGCGTTCAGGGAGTCGACCGTAGCGTCCTTCGCGAATGGCTCTGAGCTCTTGACAGTCACTAGTGTTGTGGGTGTTCAGGTTGTGGAAGGCGCAGAACGGCCGGCTGTTCTTGGATGACTGGAGCTGATCTCTGCCTCGCTTGGTGTCGGGCTCTGCTGCGAGCACTGCTGCTTCCTTGCGCTTCACGTCCTTGGCCTTGGCCTTCTTCTCCTATGCGCCTGCTGCTGGCAGCTCGAGGAGGGAAAGGCGCCCCTCCTCAGCTCATGCGCACTTGGTTGACAGGTTGAACAGCTCCTGAGATGTGCACAGCTCCTCGTGGATGGCGAGCTCTTCCTTCATCTTGACGTCACGGACGCCGTCGGAGAACGCGGAGATGATGGCCTCGTTCGTGACCTTGGGGATCTTGAGGCGGGTGTTGTTGAAGCGCTGGATGTACTTCTGGAGGGTCTCTCCTGGTTGCTGCTTGATGCGGCGCAGGTCGCCCGCGGTCGGCGGGCGGTCGCGGGTGCCCTGGAAGTTGGCGACGAAGCGGTCGCGCATCTCGTCCCAGGAGGAGACCGAGCCTTGCGGCAGGTTCAGGAGCCAGGAGCGGGCACCATCCTTGAGAGCCATGGGAAACCAGTTCGCCATGACTTTCTCGTCGCCATTGGCCGCTTCGATGCTCAGCTCGTAGAGCTGCAGGAACTCCGCGGGGTCGGCGGTGCCGTCGTAGCGAGAAGGCAGATCCGGCTTGAACTTGCCCGGCCAGGCGACGCTACGCAGCTCGGGGGTGAAGGCGCGGCAGCCGGCCTTGGTCTCCGGGGCCCGTCTCGGAGGTGGAGCTTGGTCTTGATGAGGTCCGCGCGCCGCCACCGTAGGTAGCGCGCGTTCTTGGCGAGGCAGCGCGGGGAGTACAGGTGCAGCTTCTCGCGGCCGAGGAATCTCTTGGCAGCTTCTCTCTTCACGCGCGGGCACCCGGCGTGGTGCATCGCGCCGTGGGGCCGTGCATCTTGGCGCCAAGGCACAGTCTTGGGGCAGAGGTGGTGGAGGCGCTCCATGAGCCACGTCGCCCGTGGCGGGCGGAGGGCGAGGCAGAGAGTGGGACGGTGCCGGGGAGCCCCCTGTGGCGCGGACGAGCTCGGCGACGCGGTCGAGCCATTCCTCGTAGATATTGTCGACCGGGCAGTAGCGCAGGAGCTCGTTCGCCAAGATGAGCGCGGCCTGCGCGTCCATGGGAGCGCGACGTGCGTGGGACGAAGAACCGGCCGGGGTCAGCGATGGAGTGGCGGTGCGGCCGTCCTGCCGCACCGATGGGTGCAGCGAGGATGCTTGCTGCTTGTTCCCCGCCGGGCTGGTGGCGGCGTTGGTGGCAGGAGACGGAGAATGACGAGGTGGCCCGCCGACGGGAGCCGTCTGAGCAACGCGGGCGGTGAGGGCAGCCCGGCGCTCAGCTCGAGCACAGTGTGCGTCCTCCATGGAGGCGACGGAGCGACAGAGCGACAGATCAGCGGAAGGGAAGCTACGGCACACCCCTACCTGGCGCGCCAAATGTCGAATCTGGGGTTCCGGCAAAACCCTTAAGGTTCGAACTCTGGGGTGTGTGCGAAGTTCTTTCCCTCCTACCGATCTATGCCCTAGCTCGCTAAGATCTCGCGGACGAACTCGACGAACTCGCAACACAGAAAGACACGAGATTTATACTAGTTCGGGCCACCGTTGTGGTGTAATACCCTACTCCAGTGTGGTGGTGGTGGATTGCCTCTTGGGCTGATGCTGAATAGTACAAGGGGAAGAAAAGCCTCCTAAGGTTGAGGTGTTCTTGTGCTTGTCGAACTTGTGTGGGTGAGGACTCGATCCGTCCAGGCTTCGTTCTTTTCTACTGTAGTGGCTGGCTCTACTTATATAGGCCATGGTCCTCTCCCCAAATATTGAGCAGGAAGGGAGCCAACAATGGCGGGCAATTTGAAAGGGGACAGCTAGTACAAGCTATCCTGACAAAAGTGGTCTTCGCCTGCAAAAGGCTCTGGTGGTGACGCCGTCTTGGGCTCCATGGTGACCTCCGTCTTGCCATCCTGCTGGTCTTCGATCTCGTTGCACCAATATGGAAACCTTTGCTTGATGCCTCGGTACTCCGCGCCTGCGCCTGCCTCCTTAGCACCAAAGAGGAAGCAAGGACACTGCACGCTGGCGCCCGCCTGGCGCTCGCCTGGTGTCGATCGTCATGGCTCACGTCACGCGAGCCTCGCGGGGTTTGCCCCGCCTTGATATCTCCGCTCCTCGCGAGCCTGCCTGGCTAGGCCGCTCCAGAGGAGGTCTTGCGTCGGACGCCCCGCGAGGCTTGGCCCCTCGTGAGGGTCTTGAACGCCTTGTCAATGAAGATGGGTTGTATGGCCTGCTGGCTTTAGCCACGCCGTGGGCCGCAGGTAGGCAAGTCTGGGGACCCCCGTTCCAAGAACACCGACAGTAGCCCCCGGGCCCAAGGCTCGCTCGGGCTTGGCTTCGAGGCGAAGCCAAAGGTCAAGTACGGAGCGCCGCTGTCGGATCTGGGGTTCCGGCAAAACCCTTAAGGTTCGAACTCTAGGGTGCGTGCAAAGTTCTTTCCCTCCTACAGATCTACGCCCTAGCTCGCTAAGATCTCGCGGACGAACTCGACGAACTCGCAACACAGAAAGACACGAGATTTATACTGGTTCGGGCCACCGTTGTGGTGTAATACCCTACTCTAGTTTGGTGGTGGTGGATTGCCTCTTGGGCTGATGCTGAACAGTACAAGGGGAAGAACAGCCTCCTGAGGTTAAGGTGTTCTTGTGCTTGTCGAACTTGTGTGGGTGAGGACTCGATCCGTCCAGGCTTCGTTCTTTTCTACTGTAGTGGCTGGCTCTACTTATATAGGGCATGGTCCTCTCCCCAAATATTGAGCAGGAAGGGAGCCAACAATGGCGGGCAATTTGAAAGGGGACAGCTAGTACAAGCTATCCTGACAAAAGTGGTCTTCGCCTGCAAAAAGCTCTGGTGGTGACGCCGTCTTGGGCTCCATGGTGACCTCCGTCTTGCCGTCCTGCTGGTCTTCGATCTCATTGCACCAATATGGAAACCTTTGCTTGATGCCTCGGTACTCCGCGCCTGTGCCTGCCTCCTTAGCACCAAAGAGGAAGCAAGGACACTGCGTGCGCTGGCGCCCGCCTGGCGCTCGCCTGGTGTCGATCGTCATGGCTCACGTCACGCGAGCCTCGCGAGGTTTGCCCCGCCTTGATATCTCCGCTCCTCGCGAGCCTGCCTAGCTAGGCCGCTCCGGAGGAGGTCTTGCGTCGGACGCCCCACAAGGCTTGGCCCCTCGCGAGGGTCTTGAATGCCTTGTCAATGAAGATGGGTTGTATGGCCTGCTAGCTTTAGCCACGCCGTGGGCCGCAGGCAGGCAAGTCTGGGGACCCCCATTCCCAGAACACCGACAGTAGCCCCCGGGCCCAAGGCGCGCTCGGGCTTGGCTTCGAGGCGAAGCGAAAGGTCAAGTACGAAGCGCCGCTGTCGGATCTGGGGTTCCGGCAAAACCCTTAAGGTTCGAACTCTGGGGTACGCGCGAAGTTCTTTCCCTGCTACCGATCTACGCCCTAGCTCGCTAAGATCTCGCGGACAAACTCGATGAACTCGCAACACAGAAAGACACGAGATTTATACTGGTTCGGGCCACCGTTGTGGTGTAATACCCTACTCCATTGTGGTGGTGGTGGATTGCCTCTTGGGCTGATGATTAACAGTACAAGGGAAAGAACAGCCTCCTGAGGTTGAGGTGTTCTTGTGCTTGTCGAACTTGTGTGGGTGAGGACTCGATCCGTCCAGGCTTTCTTTCTTTCTATTGTGGTTGCTGGCTCTACTTATATAGGCCCTGGTCCTCTCCCCAAATATTGAGCGGGAAGGGAGCCAACAATGGCGGGCAATTTGAAAGGGGACCGCTAGTACAAGCTATCCTGACAAAAGTGGTCTTCTCCTGCAAAAGGCTCTGGTGGTGACGCCGTCTTGGGCTCCATGGTGACCTTCGTCTTGCCGTCCTGCTGGTCTTCGGTCTTGTTGCACCAATATGGAAACCTTTGCTTGATGCCTCGGTACTCCGCGCCTGCGCCTGCCTCCTTAGCACCAAAGTGGAAGCAAGGACACTGCGCGTGCTGGCGCCCACCTGGCGCCCGCCTAGTGTTGATCGTCATGGCTCACGTCACGCGCGCCTCGCGAGGTTTGCCCCGCCTTGATATCTCCGCTCCTCGCGAGCCTGCCTGGCTAGGCCGCTCCGGAGGAGGTCTTGCGTCGGCCGCACCGCGAGGCTTTGCCCCTCGCGAGGGTCTTGAACGCCTTGTCGATGAAGATGGGCCGTACGGCCTGCTAGCAAGTCTGGGGACCCCCGTTCTCAGAACGCCGACAGCAGGCAGGCAATTATGGGGACCCCCGTTCCCAGAATGCCGACAGTAACCCCCGGGCCCAAGGCATGCTCGGACTTGGCTTCGAGGCGAAGCCAAAGGGCTAGTGCGGAGCGCCGCGGGCCCCAATAGCCTGCGGCCTTGGTCGATGCGTGGCGGTTGATTGGACATGGGCGTCTCAGCTTCCCCATGCAGCCTTGATACTTGCGTGGCTAGGCGTCCACCGCGGTCTACACGGTTTCCCCCTCATTATTGCGGTGCACTCCCCCAATTCTTCCGCTTCCTCGAAGTTCAGCCCCTTCTCCCAATCCGATATGAGCTCAATCCTCCCATCGCCATGGCACCAGATCGAACGGAGAAAGGGGAGAAGCCCATGTCCTTTGCCAAACTACCTCCGGCCATTGAGCCTGCCGTTGGCTGGTCGCTGGTGCTCAATAAAGAAGCCATGGACAAGGTGCACCCCATGCTCGCCTCCAGCTTCAATGAGTGGGGAGGGACAGTGGCCTGGCCTGCGTCTCGAGCTCGTGTCGACAGGACAGCCACCAAGGTCCCATTCTTCATCGACGCCCTATGGGCTGGCTTGGTTCCTCCTTTCTCCACCTTCAACGCAGTGCTTGCCCATTATCAGATCCACATGCTGCACCTCGATCGCCAATCCGTGATCCTTCTTGCCGTTTTCGCCTTTGTTTGTGAGGCCATGGTGGGCATTGCTCCTTCCGTGGCTCTTCTCCGCCACTTCTTCTCGTTGCACCTGATTGATCCCCGGCAGCGCTCGGGATGCCTGAGCTTCCAGGCCGTGGCGGCGACGGCCGGCGCGGGGATCGACTTCGAGCTTCCACCATCCACGAGCGAGTTTCGGACGTGGTGGGTATTCGTTGATGTCGGTGTGCTCAGCCCCCTGCTCTCTTCTCCATCGGTGCCCGCCATTCCCAGCTCTGGTTGGCGCCACGAGAGGCTTGCTGATTCGCGCCTTGTCTCCGTCTGGCTCCGGCTGAAGAGGCTGAAAGACCTTGGCGTGACTGCGCCTATGGTGATGAAGGAGTTCGTCCGGCGCCGATTCGCTCCGCTTCAGCGCCATTCCCGACCAATGTGGGCCTTGCTCAACAGCAAGGACCACATGATACTTCAGGAGTCCGGGCTCCCCTTGAGGCGCGGCGGACGGTGCTCGAGGTCCTGACGGGCGTCCCGTTGCCAGACGACATGCCAGGGAAGAGTTGTCTTCTATACCGCTGCTTGAACAAGGTGGCATTTGTGGAGCAGATCCCCTCCTTTGATGAGTGGGGGCTGTGCCCACTCGCCCTTGTGGGGCCCCGTGAGAACCCCATCATCGTGGTTCCTCTTCTTGCCACCAGCCCCGATCTTGCCCCTAGAGTGGACGCTGGGGGGCAAGCACCGCTGGAGGCCGGGGGCGCGGGCGCCAAGGTGTCGATGCTGCTTGAGGATCCCGAGGTGTCATCCTCGGGAACCCAAGATCCTTGCCCTCAGGTGGCAGCTGAGGGGGCGACGCAGTCCGCCGCTCCTGAGACCGAAGCTCCTAAGGCCTCGGCTGGTTGTCGCGAGGCGGTGTCCAGTAGCTCTCTCCAGCCTGGCGCTCCGGAGGTCGTTTCCTTGGGCGCTTCTCTAGTTGCGCCCCGCGAGGGTCGCCACGTCCAGCGCTTTGGTCGGCTCCGTGTGGACTTTGACGAGCTCCGCAAGAGGAAGGGGTCCCCAAGCTGCAGCAGTGGTGCCTTCGGGCCGTTGAAGCGGAGGAAGTACATCGCCATTGATGAGTAAGTACCTTATCCGGAGGTCCAGTAGCGCTCTCCAGCCTGGCGCTCCGGAGGTCGTTTCCTTGGGCGCTTCTCTAGTTGCGCCCCGCGAGGGTCGCCACGTCCAGCGCTTTGGTCGGCTCCATGTGGACTTTGAGGAGCTCCGCAAGAGGAAGGGGTCCCCAAGCTGCAGCAGTGGTGCCTTCGGGCCGTTGAAGCGAAGGAAGTACATCGCCATTGATAAGTAAGTACCTTATCCCTGTCATTCCTCGTGTGCCGCTTCCCTTTCCAGATGGTGGTTCTTCAGGATCCCTTCCACTAAGGCCATGAAGTCTCCTGAGAGGCAGCCTCCGCTCGCCTCGTCTCTCCCGCTAACCTTGAGCGCCCCAGGCCTGCATGCTGCCCCTAGCGCGGGGCCAGCCGGAGAAGCAAGCCTGCCTGCGAGGCGCCTTGAGCCCGTGCCTTCACCGTCTCTCCTTCGCGGCCTTGCTTGGACCGCAGCGGGCGTGCCTAGAGCTCCTCTGACCATGGACGGCGGCTGGTTGGCTATGATCCTGGGCTCCTCTTCAAGTGGCGGGACTACACCAACCCAGGCCTCTTGCGGGGCTCGGTCAGCCATCGGGGGAGCGCCAGCCCCCAACCCCCAGGTGACAGGGGGCGAGCCACCTCGGGTCCCATCGACGGCCCTCGGAACGGAGGGCGGCATCAACCTCGCGCTCAAGTTTGAGCGCGAACGAAGCATTGTCCGCCACGAGGTCTTTCGAGAGGTGGTGGGTGCGATGAACCGGCTCGGTAGAGAGCTATCGGACGTAGACGCGTGCCTCGAAGCCGAGGGTCGTTGGCTGATGGAGGAGAAACATAAGCTGAAGGTGGCCATCAACCTCGGGCGCCTCCAGCGTGAGCTTGACAATGCGAAGGCCGAGGCATCTCTCGCGACCTCGCGGGAGGCCTGCTCCCGAGCCCTGGAGGAAGCCCGTGAGGCTGACCGCCGCCACGAGATCGCAGAGAAGCGGGCGCAGGAGCTCCAGGCTTGGAGTGCATCCTTGGAGCAGCAGGTGGAGGCGCGCCAAGCCGCTCTTGCATCGATGAGGGGGACGCCCGCCGAGGAGGAAGAGGTCCTGAAGCGTGAGGAAGCCCTGGCGCTGGAAGCCATGGAGCGCAGCCTTGAGCTGGAGCCGTTGGAGACAAGGGAGCGCCAAGTCGCCCAAGCGGAGGATGCCGTCGGTGCGCGCGAGGCCCGGGTTCAGGAGTAGGTCGACCGCCGCGTGGCCGAGGCTCGCGCGGATCTTGTGAGCAGGCACGACCTGGAGCTGAAGCTCGTTGCAGCCGAGTCTGCGGGCAGGACTGCTGCCCTCAAATCTAGGTTGACCGAGGCGGAACGACGCGAGGAGGCCGCCGCAGCCGCCCTGCTCTCGGCGTGGGCTGAACTGGCCTCCGCCCGCGCGGAGCTGCTTCCTCATCAGCAGCGGATCACCGACGCCGAGTCCATCGTGCGGCAGAACAAGGAGGAAGTGCTCCGACGACGGACGCTGGAGCGCGTGCATGCCCCCCATGCTTGAGGGCCTCAGGAATAGGGCCAACGCGGCGCTGGGCCATATCTGCGATGAGAACGCCCCTCATCCCCACGCGGACGACTACGCCAGTCACCTCCGCTTCTTCACTGAATGGTGACGCGCCTAGATAACCGTTCTGAGAGAGCTCGTCGGCTTGTTGAAGAGAGGAGCCGCATCCTGCTCGGGCACGCGTTCTCTCGTGTCTTCAGCCATCTCCAGGACACCTATCCCAATTTTGACTTCGACGCCGCCATTGCCCCAGTTTCGGAGGCCATCCGGGGCGACCTGGCGCGGTGGGTGGAAGACAATGTGGACGCGCTGGTCAGGGCCTTCGCTTCCGAGGACGACGCGGTAGTGGTCGCGGCAGACAAAGGCGACGTGGTCGACGATGACGATGGTGGCGCTGTCGAAGGTGATGGTGATGCCAGCGACGCGTCTGAAGGCGTCCCACGGGACGCGGCGAGCGACATGTCCAATTGATCCCGTGTATCCCTGCTATTTATCCTACACGCAAAAGCTCGGGCGCGGCCCCAGAGGTTGTAAGAGCATTTTGGGAGGGGGAGCCCCTCATGTAAACAGATTACTGCCCCTATTCTTTTGGGCCAAGCTGAATATGTGCCTTCATGAGCTCACGAGTCCCATGAAGAGTTTGCTGTTGTAATTTACCTTAACCTGGGCAGGTTCCTAACTGACTCATGAGGTTGTGAGTTCCTGAGGAGCCCCTAAGGAGCCTTCCGATCCACCTGAGAGGGCCTCGCGAGAGGCATGCGCCAGCCATGGCACGACCCGCGGGTGGTGCGCGTGCGTTATGCCCGGCCCCGCTTGCGAGGGGCTCGTGAGGGGGAGGCAATGAGCGCGAGCTCCGAAATAAGGCAAGAACCAGATTGCAAGAAATAGCACGAACAAGAAAGGCACCCCCGTGCGCATCAATGAAAACTCAACTCCAACTTAAATCCAAAGCCAAAAAGCAGGGCTACAGAAAAGAGGTTAAAAGCAAATGGCCGCGTCCGGCGCCTAGTCTAGTCTTCTTGTCTTCGAGTCTTCTCACCAGCGCGGAGCTAAGTGCTGCCACTAGGACGTGGAAGGGAGCCCCCTAGGCCCGAGGGCGGCACTCCTGAGGCTCCGGCGCGTGTACAGCCCCACTCATTATTACGTGAGAGTGTCACGAGCCGAGACCTTCACAGGCGTGAGCCTTAATTCATATCGCCAAGCGAGATCCCGACCTTGTGCCACCTCTACCACCGTTGGGACGACCGGAAACTAGGACGGCGCCAAAAGGGGCAGAGGGGACGCTAGCGGCGCCCTCGGCGACCACGGGTCCTCTGCCCGGGGAAGGCTCGCTGGCGCCTCCCCAGCAGAGGGCCTACCTCCGGGCAACGCCTTGCTCCGTACGACGCGGGAAGGGGCCTTGCTCCTGGCTCCTCCCACGCAACCCCCAGTGAGCCTCTCCTGGTGGGACGGATATCGTCATGCCGGAACTGTCGCCTGGCGCTGTGACCTGATTCACTTGCGATTCATGGTTAGCATAAGCCTGCCCCTGGGACATTAGTGGTACCCTATAGCTGTTGTCGACGGCGTGGTTGGCGGGGCTCTCGGGCGGCTCCTGGAAGGCCTCAGCTCCTAGCGCCTCCTCTTCCCAGCCTGGCTCAAGGAACGAGCCCGGGTCATCTTCCGACGTGTACTCCTGGTTCATCATGCGGGGCACGTAGGCCTCCGAGGCCGTTGCCCCGAAGACCTTGCCGAAGTGCCCCACGCTCCATGTCGCCCGGCCCATCACGCTGTCTTGAGGATGGTAAGGTAGTGCTCCGCTGGGGCCGTGTGCGGCAACGCTCGTGCCCGCACCCATCGGGGGTGGTGCAGGTGCGATGGGGCGCCCTCCGCTGTGGGTCGCGCTGATGTCGATGAGACCCCCGGGCGCACTCGAGGGGACGCGGGCGCGGCAAGGCCCGCTGTGGGAGCCGGCTGCTGCCTGGGGCGTGAGCTAGTAGCAGAAGGGCGGTGCTCCCGTGGCCGTTGCGTCCAGTAGCTCGGCGACGCGTTCCAGTAGTGTATCTCGGCCGCTCTCCATCAGTCGGCACCACAGCAGCTCCGGTGCCACCGTGAGTGCAGCCTGCATGTTCGCCTACTCCCGCCGGGTGTGCGGCGCCATCGCCGCGGCATGGCTTGCGGCCCTTGCAGCAGCTCGCGCCTGTCGCGGAGTAAGGGTGGATGGCGCCTGGCCGCGCCGCCTGCGCCCCGCAGCGTTACACTACAAAAAAAATACACTTCCGTGATGATACGTGTTTGTCACAGTAGGTCGCGTTTTCTGTCATGCATGTACATCCATGACAAATTTGTGACAGAATCAAGATAGTCATACCTGTGCTGTCGTAGAAGTGTTCCATGACATTGCCAAAATTATCATCACGGAAGTGTCCACTTCCATGACGATAAATCGCGCGTCACAGAAGTGCTTTCGTCAAGGGTGACCGACACGTGGCATCCACCGTAACGGAACACCGTTAAGCTATCGGGTCGGGTTTTGGATCTGATAACCCGTTAACAGCCCCGACCAATGGGGATTTTCCACGTGTAAAATCATCATTGGCTGGAGGAAACACGTGTCGGCTCACCGTTGGGACAGATGTCATCCGCTCATTGGACCGAAGGCGCCTATGATACGGCGACATGTGGCACGGCCCAACAGAGGCCCATTCCTGTGAAAAGGCCGGCCCGTTTGACTTGGTCAAAAGGTGGCGGGCCGGCCCACGGAAAGCCTGTTAACGGCTTGTTCGCATATAGCCCATTTACAGCCCGCTAACCCAGGGCCCGTTACGCCCTATCCGAATTAGGCCCAGTAGCGTCATCTGGGCCGTCCAATATGATTCAGCCCATTTTAACTTCCGGCCCATGTGTGGCCCATGACTTCTTTCGGCCCATATGAGGACCTTTGTAACTCTTGGCCCATTAACGGCCCGTGGTGAAACTGGCCCGTAATGAACAGTGTATCACTTTATACCCATTAACGGCCCGTTATTCCATTGGGCCGTTTCCAGCCCAAGTTATCTTTCGGCCTTCTCAGGGCCCATTGATTCTTGGGCTCATTTATAGCATTCGGTTACATACGGCCTGTTACTGTCATTTTCTGCTTGTGGGCCAAATTCAGCCCGTCGTTACAGTCGGCCCGTTTGCGGACCGTTAATACGTTGGGCCTTTTTCATGTCAAAAAAACCCGTTGGGCTGTTTTCATAGAGTTATCAAATACGGCCTATTAACGGCCCGTTATGGTCCACGAATAGTACGGCCCATGATTGGCGAAATGATGATACAACCCGTAGAAGGCCCATGGATCCTACGGCCCGTATGAGGCCCATGGATAGTACGGCCCGTAGAAGGCCCATGGATCGTACGACCCATAGAAGGCCCATGGACCCTATGGCCCGTAGAAGGCCCATGGACCCTAAGGCCCGTATAGAAGGCTGATGGATCCTACGGCCGGGCGAAGGCCCATGGATCATACGGCCTGCAGGAGGCCCATGGTTACAATAGTTCGCGTGTTGCCATGATTATTTTGGCCTAGTTACCCAAAATAGGCTATTGTGGCCACTAGAAAAAACAGAAAAAGAACTGCAGTGACTACAAGCAAACAACTAAACAAGACAATAAGGAAATAAATAAGCAAGCAATTAACACTAGCCTATTACTGCTATTACACATATTACATCCACTGGGCATCAAAGTTCGCCACCAGTGCAAATATAGGGAACAAAGCAGCACATTACATACACTGGCCATCAAAATTGGCCACCAGTGCAAATAAACGCGGCAGCAAAACAAGAGCATAACTGAAATAACTTCAGAAGAGCTCAAGAAACGTTATCCTGGGTATCCACCATGCTGGCAATAAGCTTAGCAAGCTGATTAGCTTTGTCCTGTTTGGCGCTAAAATCCTCCAACGCTTGCTGTTGCACCAGAAAGTATGCATCTGAATGCTCCAGGGACTTCTGCAATCCTTCCGCTTCTTGTCGCAGCACAGCTGATCGATGTCTTTCAGCTTGTAGTTGAGACTCAAGAAACCAAACTAATTCAGACAGTGAGTTTGAATAGCTTGTGCAAGCGGTAGTGGCCAATAACTCGAACACTAAACCAAGACAGGACTTTGGGGTTGTCTCGCTGTCTTCAAGATAGTCTTCCTTAGCTATTTTATCAGCTTTGTTGGAGACCAACAAGGATGTGTCACTATCCTGAACCTTATCTGCATTACTTCCTTTACCATTGCTTAATAAGGCACTCTTCCCCAATATTCTATCAGCATTCTAAAAGAAGAAACAAGCAGACACATAACAAGTTTAGCATGTACTAGTATATGAAACTCATTTCGGTGAACCAGTTCATTAGTAAGGTGGACAGGATTAAACTACCAAGTCTTCTATTGCCAAGTACTAGTACATAATAAAAGCATCAAACAAACATATATCTATGTCCTATGGTCACTGCATTGTCTTGTCAAATCAAAATAGAGACACGGTTCAAATCATATCAGTTCAAGACAAAGCAGCAGTGAAAGAATACAAAGCGTGGGAAACTACACGGCACAACAAGATTTCAGATGGGTACCATGGGTCTACATGTACAACAACACTATTGGCTCTGTTGTGATGCTAGTAATGTGCATGGTATGAAAGTCAACTGTATACACAATTGAAATTGAAATCAACACAGCTATTGATGAGAGCAAACCTGTTAAAGAAACATGCGTGAACATACCTGCTGTGCCATTGGAGTTTCGATTGAATCCTTCAATTTAAAAATAAGTTTGTATGAGTAAATACAGTGATACAAGAGCAAAGCAATCATAGTTAAAAAAGGCGCGCCTAAGCGAGCGCTTAAGCGCGCCTAGGCTCTAGGCTCTAGGCGTTGGCAAAACGCATTGCGCATAACTACGCATAATCTATGCATAACTGCGCATAAGCATGTGCTTTGGTCAGTAAAGCGCAAGGCGGTGGCAAAACGCACAATTAACGCCTAGCGCTTTTTTGAACTATGATAGCAATGGAATCTTAAATTAGAACAGTTATCCTTCAGGTTTAGGCACTTGTTCTACATGAACAGAGTACAGTAGACGCAAGAATATAATACTTAAAAATAGAAAATGAGCTCATAGACCTTACCACATTCTTGGTTCGGGACCAGTACAGAACAAGGCGTTCCCAGTCATCGTCCAGTAAATGTGTCTCAGGAGAACGTAAGGGAATTTGATGAGTTTCTTTGCCGGTGAAGTACGTTTTCTTCAGGTAATTCTGATACTGCCACCAAGCATTCTTGAAGATAGCAGAGGTATTAGCACATGTTACCTCATCCTGAGTTTCCAAATCGGTCTTTCTCTATAGAGAAAAATGGGAATTTTTTTTGTATTATAACCATCATGGAGGTAGGATTTATGGGACGAAGCAGTAATTGCCATGAATAACATTACTTACACATAACTCCTGGACAAACACCTGCAACTGGCATTTTCCTTCATCTTCAGTATAATATTTCCAAGATGGGAAGATACGCACATACGATTTAACAACATCAAATCCGATAGATGCTAAGCTACGACTAGCTGGTTGTGCTTCCTCCACAGGAATAGGCGTACTAACTGGTGGAGTTGGGGTTCGCCATGATAGTACTGGCCCTTTGGGCACTGGAGCTGCCTTACTAACTGCTCTTGTTTGGGAGCTCTGTGGTGGAGATGGTGCTGTGTCAACAGGAACTGGGTTACTATCGGCTGGGGTTGGGGTTAGATCGGGTGAAGCTGGTTCTCTGTCCATCACAGTAGGGGTACAATCTGCGAGAGTTTGGGTTATGTGTGGTAGGGCTGGTTCTTGTGCATGTACAACCGGGGTGCTATCTCCACCAAGAGGTAGCACTGTTTTATTTGAAGACTGTGTTTTTAGTCCGCTAGATACTGGCATCACCCGCTCCAATTCAAATGGCTGATAAACAGGAAACATAGTTGAATGTACAGACATTGTATGAGACACAGATGCAATAGATAGTATGGAAAAAAGAGGGCATGAAATAGTTGACATGTATATTGTTTAACTAAAACGGATAGCATGACATAATTTCACATATATGATGTCTATCTAAACTGGATAGCATAGCATAACATAATTCAAAAATATGATGAATAACTAAACAGGATCGCATGACATAATTCACCTACATGTTATCTAAGTAATCAGGATTGCATCATTTAATTCACATATGTGATTTATATGCTAAACAGAGGGCATTCGATATGACGTCTGAACTAAGAACATGGTGTTGAATATTGTGTATATGATGTCTAAACTATGCAATGCAAGACATCGTATGCATGATATGAGCAGTATAACCGTGCCAAGTTAGAGCATACACCTCAGTGGGGGAATAGGACAGGTCATCTGTCTCTGAATCCATCTTGGAGGAGCTATCAGGACCCAACAAGAGATCTGCTTCGATAGGTAGCATTGTCTGCTCTGAAGGCCTTGTTCTCACTCCAGATTTTTCCATCTCCCACCCAAATGGCTGATTCACAGGAAGAGTTGTTTAATGTACAAACATTGTCGACAAATGGAAAGGTAATGAAGAAAAGGAT
This sequence comes from Aegilops tauschii subsp. strangulata, assembly GCF_002575655.3. Classification (NCBI taxonomy): domain Eukaryota; kingdom Viridiplantae; phylum Streptophyta; class Magnoliopsida; order Poales; family Poaceae; genus Aegilops; species Aegilops tauschii. Next base: position 419,389,768 of record NC_053040.3, on the reverse strand, counting down.
GGGCAAGATATCATTCAAATATATGATGCCTGGTAAAACAGGATGGCATTGCACATTTCACATATATTATGGCTGGCTAAAAGACATGAGACTGCATAATTCCCATATATGATATAGAAACTAAACAGGTGGCATTACAGAACATGTCTAAACTAAGCAGATGACATATATGATGTCAAAAGTAGGCACTGCAAGGCAACATATGCATGATATGACTAACATCATCATGCCAAGGTAGAGCAAACAACTTGGGGGGTAAATAGGAGTGGTCAGCGGCGTCTGAATCCGCCTCAGAACAGATATCTTCCTCTGGATTACAATCTGGAGAGGGGTGGGGAGGGTTTGCCATTGAACCCATCATGGAGCGATGTCTGCATGACATTGTATTGTCGCGCAAAACTCTTCTCTTTTTCTCTACATGTTCAGCATGACTGTGTACAATATCTGACATGCATACGAAAAAAATATGGTGAGATTATGTAAGGAGAGCATGCAGAAATTTAGAGTGATGGTAACAACCAGTGGATCGACGTTTTTCCGTTGAACCAAAATAGCCCTAATGGATCGACGTGAATGTATAGTAATAAGTGATGTAACAAGTGTACAACCTCTTTGTCGTAGCCGTGTCGACCTCAGCATCATTGGGTTGGTCGCTGAAGTAGTTGAGGCAGAGGTGGCTGTCGGAGGTGTGGAGGAAGATATGAGGAATCTGTAGACGGCGTCCAGGGCACTGCTCTGTTGTGATGGGTCGTTCTGTCGTTGGAGCAGCTCCGGTGAGCCGTAAGATGTCAAGGCTGAAGCAGCACAAGACAAACATCGTCAATCTCAAGTGGGATTCTAATAGCATCTCCAATAGATGATGTAAAATGGATGTAAAATTAACATCACCAAAAACCACCTGACTACAACAGATGAGGTAAAAATTGTTGACTCTGAACTTAACTGTTGAAACTGAAATTTACTGTGGAATCTGAATGCTACTGTCGAAACTGAACGCAATGGTAGCAGAGAGGCACTTAACATGTAGTTTAGGGAGGGCCTGCAGTTCATCTTCAACCTGCACCCCCCTGAGCTGCCAGCCACCACCGGCCGAACCGCCGGCCCCAGCGCTGCCTCGCCGCCCCGAAACAACTCGCCACCGCCGCCCCGGCCAGCCCTCAAGGCCCCCCACCCTGAACCCTAAGATAGATAGTGGGGTACCTCTCCGGCGAGCCCCCATCCCCGCTGCGGGTGGTTCTTCCTTAACTCCGGTGAGCCCCCCAACCCCTGAAAATCGACTGACCCAAAAGTCGATTCAGTCGACTGAAAGTGTGGCTTAATCGGAGCAGAGCAGCAGCACGAGCGAGGGGGGAGCAGCAGCAGCAGCTGGGCGAGTGAGTGATCGAGCGAGAGCCGGACAAGCAGCAGCAGCACGAGCGAGCAAGCGAGAGCCGGAGCAGCAGCAGCAGATCCGGCTGGTATGGACGCCGCGGCCGAAGGGGCCTCGCACTGGGGGAGAGCCGCCGTGGAGATGTCGCCCGCGGCGCCGGCTTCAAGGTAGCCGCTCCATGGGGGTGCGGGATGGAGCACCATCGGCGCCGGGAGGTCGAGTTAAGGAGAAGGTGCGATGCGATGAGTGTACAACCTCTTTGGTGGCGCCGAGTAGGCCTCGGCTTCGTCTGAGGAGTCGGTGAGGATGTTGCGGTTCCGGTGGAGCAGGTTAAGGCGGCGCTGTGGGGATGCAGCAGCCGCGATAGACGAGGCGATCATCGGAGCAGCTCCTTGGAGGTGGAGGACAGGGTGGCTGAACCGGCGGGACGGCGAGATGGACGACGGATCCTCATCCGGGGAGGTGGACGAGGGACGTCGAGCTGTTGCGGTGGACGATGTCGTCGGGGAAGGGGCTCCGGCTTTGCAGCGGTGACGTGGCGGACGAAGGAGGGTGGGGTTTCGCGGCTGGGGCGGGGAGGTTATGGCGGCCTGGGATTTCGAATGGCGAAAAGGGGGCGATGGGAGGGGGTGAAGCATGACTTAGGGACGCGCTTGTCCAAAAGGTAGTGTGTGTTACAAAAGTACCCCCCACCGATTTGAACTAGCGGCCCTTTCGGCTCAGGGTTAGAAGGGGGATTTCGCGTGTCGGGATTTGGCAGCTGGAGGGAGTTTTCGCGCGCGTTGTAATTTCGGGATAGCAAGGCGCGGGTTGTGAAGGCGCCAGTTTTGGGAGCACGATATCTGAATTTTCGGGATATAACAAGACGCGGGTTGAATTTTAGGGACAAGCCTAACGTGTAGTAATATTGTACTTGTACGTACCAAATCAATTCGCACTTCCCTCAACCAAAAAGAAAATGAAAAAAATAAAATTATTCACACCACACAAAGAGAGAGTCTTGCCCCGTTTTACTATACAAATGATATTCAAAGCTACTCCCTCCTTCCATCTATATAGGGCCTAATGCGTTTTTCGATGCTAACTTTGACCAAATATTAGAGCAATGATATATGACATGCAACTTACACAAAGCACGCCGTTAAATTCGTCTGTGAAAGGTTCTTTCAATGATATAATTTTCACATTGTGCATGTCATGTACTATTAATCTTGTCAATAGTCAAAGGCGGTCTTAAAAATCTCATTACGCCCTATATAGATGGAAGGAGGGAGTATGAATCCATGTTATGTCCGATTAAATTTTTTCGCTTGCTGTATAATGCATGTAACCTACTCATACCAACATTTCAGTGCATTCCAAATGTCTATACTACCGCTGCAATTCGAACTAAATTTGAATTCGTTTCTCTATTTCAATAAGAATCTACAATCATGATTGTTGCCAACTTCAACCATCATAGTTTCCTTGCTATCCGCCAGATATAAATCGGACGGGCTATAATACAGGATGGCAGGCACACCATCATCAACAACACCGTTCTTTTATAAGAGTAGAGATAAAATATATTAAATGTAGTATAACATGTTCATAACCACACCATGTGTATCACCGTTATATATATTCACACATCCGTCGGTTTGAAACACTATGATAAATTCTTCAAATATCCGAATTCGCTTTTTATAATGAAGTATATATGATCTCTATTCGTCTTTTACACCCACACAACCCTCTTATCTTTGTAGCTAGCGCTAACTTTCTCTTGTGCATGCACACGCCCGCATCCCTCTCACCCTCCCTCAGCATTCTCTAGCTCCATCGCGCAAATTCGTCTTTTCACTTTAGGTCGTTCACCCACGGTGTGTGTAGGCCCCCCAGCTCCTTCTTTACGGCACACATCGATCGATATGCCTCTCTAGCCAAGTGTGCCTAGCACAAATACAAACTTCCCCTCTTCTCTTGTCACCGTCCATGCCTCACTCCCACCACTCTTTTCATCGTTCTCGTACTCACACACTCCTCCCCCCTCGATATAGTATGCCTCTCGTACCACCTCCTACATGCATCCCTCTCTCTCTATCCTTCTCCTCGTGCCTCATTTGCTTCTAACACACACATGCATGTATACCGATCGATCTCCCAACATATACCTAGATCGACTTTAACTACCCCCCCCCCATCGATCGATGTACCTCACAAGTTATGTCTCTCCTTTCTCTAACAAAGGGTGATTGATCTTCCTATGTAGTTACGTGTGCTTACCACAGCCACATCGTCCCCTCTCATCATTCGTGCATGCCTCCTGACCCATCTCTCACACGCACGTGCACAGACAACAAGCAGCCATCTCCTCTCCTATTGATATTGCGGGCGTGCCCTCCATTTGTTTAGCAAGCCTATCCCACCATTTGTTAGAAGCAACTCCACTACCACCCCCTCCAACACTCTAGCTCTGTCTCTCTCCCAACCTTATTCCTCTCCTGCACATATGCATGGATGCCGATCGATCTCCCTTAATACATGAGGCAGATCGATCTCCTTAATACATGAGGTAGGCCTCTCTCCTCCTCCACACATATACCAGCCATTGTACCTCTATAGTTAATTGGGCCTCCCTCTTCCCCCACCACACACCGATAGTCGAGAGCTGCAGGTAGGTATCCATGCCACAGAGACAAACTGCACATGTCCCATCTCACGTTCCAGTAGGCCAGCCACTCTATATCTTTGACGTGGGCACACACAAATTCGATGGCACTCTTTATCGATCGCGCGCGCACACACACACACACATCATCCCTCTCTTCGATTCTATGGACATGTCAAGCCGATGATACCTCCACTCTCTTCTCGTGGATCGCCCCCTCTATATATATGTTATATCCAGGACTCTATTTCACACACATTGCATATGTTACATTTTTTGATTGACCCCCCCCCCCCAAAACTCTCAAGAACCCACACACTATATCTCTCTAGGTTTGTATCTCTCTCACACAACCCCACGTAGGTGTTGTACGTATACAAGAAGAGAATAGGTGCACCGTGCACGTACTCACGCTTCGTGCCCAGCCACACCCGCGCGGGTACACGGTGGAGCTCATTTGTTTACGAAATGGCAGCCCACATACTAATTTGAACGTCTGTAGCGGTTGTTTACCTAGGGAGGTCGTGTACCACGCATGCACGAAACAAAGTTCGACTTGACGCGTTGCCGCGTTATTTTTAAATAAAGTTATAGCGCTCAATGGCACGTACACAGAATATAAAACGATTTTTATGGAGAAAAAGGTAGTCCGCTCACTATATACAATGGAGCCTGCCTGCCTGGTTTGTCGCTCTTCAGAGTATCTCACACAAGGCTGCGGTGGCCTCTCTCTCTCACCATTGGTCACTTATCCGGCCGCATCCCATCCACCGGGGGAAAGGGAGTGCGGTGGCCTTTCTCTCTCACTGTTGGTCACTGATCCGGCCGCATCCCGTCCGCCAGGGGAAAGGGAGGAAGTGCATCATTTCTCCGTTTGACGGCGCCGAGGCAGCACGTCCCGATCTGCGGTACACGCCGTTCTCTCTGACCAAGCTCCGACGTGGCAGGGCCTACACCACCTGCTCGCAGATTCCGCCCGCCGCCGCTCACCTAGTTACATCCCGACGACCTCCAGGTATTCCCTCCGGCCTTGCTCCACTGCCCGTCTTCCCACGTCGCTGCATGTGGATCTTCCATAGTTCTTTACCCAAAACGTAGCTCGTCCGGCGTACTTTCCATATTGCATTCTCGTCCTCTCACCGTTTTAGACAAACACAACCGTGTTGTTATCTTCCCTTAGGACAAGGAATATGCTTCTTTTTTGTCGTCGCATGTGTCATCAACTGTTATTGGCCAGTAATTGTTTCCTTTCTACTCGTTGCTATTGCGACTTTTTGGTGAACTGCACAAATCACTTTTTTCTTAAGAGTGTTTTGTGCAGTTGTACTAAAATGTCACACGGGCAACGTCTCTACATTTCAGTGTGACTGCACAAAGGGAGATTGGGTTTGCTCTATCCTCCTCATCCAACTCCGAGCTTAATCTTCTCCAACTAGTTAGTCTTAAGAGAGACTGCAAAGGTGACCGGCTTCTATTTGTGTGTTTATTGTTTCATCAGCAGTCCTCTATTATCGTAATCACACTTAATATCTTTGGAACAGGGACGCTTAGCTCTATTTTAGTGGAACTGCACAAAATGATCGGAATGTTGCATGCTCCAGACAGCTACTTTTTTCCCAACATGCCTTGTTGATTTAGACAGAGCTGGGGGACGTTGCTGCCAATGAAAGCATGGATCAATTTTAATTTAACACCTTCTCACAACTCTGTCTTCAGTTGTGATGTAATTATTAGCTCTGATCTGCTAATAATTGACATGCATTAGCAAGGAAGTTAGTTTTTTATTGTTTCCGAAAGAGCATCGATGGCAAGACACGCGAAACAAAAACTGAAAGCTCACACCATTGTACAATCTCATGTCGCTGGAAAATTATTTGTATAGTACGTCAATTATGTAAACAAATGATTGAAGCTTGATAGCATTGCCAGAAGCCTCTTCATCATCCGGGTCCATGTGGCATGCACAAAATTATACTCCTTCGTTCCTAAATATTTGTCTTTTTACAAATTTCAAACGGGCATATTTTAGAGTGTAGATTCACTCATTTTGCTTCGTATGTGTACTCCCTCCGTTCCTAAATATTCTATTTGTCTTTCTAGAGATTTCAACAAGTGACTACATACGGAGCAAAATGAGTGAATCTACACTCTAAAATATGTCTATATACATCAGTATGTGCCAGTCCATTTGAAATCTCTAAAAAGACAAATATTTGAGTAGTCACTCGTTGAAATATCTAGAAAGACAAATACTCCGGAGTATATTTAAGAACTGAGGGGGTAGTGCACAACCACATGGGAGGATCAGCCCGGTCGTTGCGCCGCATTAATAGTGAGTAATGAGCAGTTAAATCATAAGCCCCACCTTTCCCACTGTAAGTTGCTCTGAAGAAGCAACCATCAATACGCTCTTCTTTGAATCCGCTCATACTACTCCATCCGTCACTGTTTATACAGCGCGCTTCAGAAAAAAGAAAAAAAATCTGTGGGACCAAGGCGACTAGCGATCGGCCAGAAAAATAGCATTGGTAGTTATAGCACGGCGTTTATTACTAGAGGGAATAATGCGTACACACATGCATGCAGTGCTTCCACCCCGGGTACACACATGCATGCACTTACTCCACTCCGTAGTAGTACAGTACATGGGGAGAAAAATGTGCACTTGATTGCGGTTACCACGCCCTAATTAATTGAGCATTAAACCAAACGCGTCTAAAGTCTCTCTGGTGGTGGAAATGCATTGAGAGAAATGCATCATAATGAAGCGCGCCCTGTAAACTATGACGGAGGGAGGAGTAGTATGAAGGTGCAAAACCAAGTACGTGTATGGCCAGTCGGTCAACGCACCTCCTCTTGGCATATCACTGACATGTGGGATAGGAGTGTGAGCAAACCGATCTCAATTGACGGCAAAGAGCCAACCCGCCGTTCCTTGAGAGAGACGAGGAGCGAGAACACACAGACGGGCTCGCACGGAGGCCAAGATATATTCGAGCATGGTTGGTTGATCGATATCATTCATTACATGTTGGGCTGCCGTTTTCCACCCTTCTCCGGAATAAATGTGTACTTTATCAGAGATAAAAAATAAGAGTACAGACGCTCCACCATGCGGTTCTAGTAGTAGTACTACTCGTACTACTGCGCTTGGCTCTTCGCCTCTTCGTGAAGTCGAACAATGGTGGTACTCCACATGTTGGGTACTACAGTGTATGCCTCTGACAATCTGACACCGAATGGACTGATGCATGTCCACCGAGGGTAGGTTGCATTAGTCAAAACCATAAGCGAGCTTCACCTTGTCCTGCAAGCTTCTCCTCGTTCTGCGAGTTGACGGGACACACCAAAAAGTAGTGCTAGTCCATACTCCCTCCTTTCCGGTTAATATGGCTTAATCTTTTTTGCAGGTAAATGAGAGAGCTTTATTCATATATAAGCATTCTTAGGACGATCAGCCAAGACACTGGTCACTAGGAAGCGAGGTACCCCGCAAAAAAAGAAGTAGGAAGCGAGGTGTTTCATCAAGCCAGCTCTCGGCCACATTCAAAGTGCAGCAAGCACGGTTCGCACGAAGATGCGCCGCAAGGTTTGCTGACCTGTTTACATGCTGAATAACAAAAAAAGAGGAAATATTACCGAGCGCTACTATTTGTAACAGGATATGAGCCAGAATTAAGCGAGAATTGTGGCGAGTGTTCCATGCAATCAACTTCCATTATCACATGTGAGAACCCTCGAAGAGAACCAAATGTGTTGAAGATTACTTTATCACATTTCAAAATTATAATAAGAGTGCAGACGCTCCTCCATCCGGTTCCTAGTACTAATGAAATGTTAGTGCATGTCACATGCACTAATATTTTATCAGTTAGATCTTTGGTCAAAATTTAGCACGAATTACAATGGTGAGGAATAAACCAGGACGGAGGTACTACTAGTAGTAGTTTAGAAGCCCAAATAAATGAGTGAGGCGCCTTAATGTTACTCTCCACTATGACTAGTCTTATGGGAAAAGCTGGGGAAGCCGCCAAAAGAACTGGCCCTAGGAGTAGTAGCTAGGGATACTAGGAGTAGTAGCTAGGGATCGAGTGTGCGAGATGAACCGGAGAAAGTAAATGCAGAGAGATGAAATGCAAAAAAGGTGGAGGGATGTGATGGTTGCTTGTCCGTTTATTTTACCAGGCCACTTATTACTGGGAGTGGTTGGGTTTTGTGATATGACGGCTTTACTGCCGCGCCACGAGCGGGGCGAGACTCCCGTGCAGCACCGCCCTCTACACTAGTACTACATCGGTCGTGGTTTATCCCCCATTGAATTTGACTAAAGATTTAACTGACAAAATGTTAGTGCATGTCAACAAAAACAATATCGTTGGATTCATATTTGAACATAGTTTTCAATCATATAATTTTAGGTGATATGCATCATCATTTATCGTACTATATATAATGTTAGTTCAATTTTTGTTCATACTAATCTATAGTAAGGTGCCCGTGCGTTGCACGGAAGAGTGAAATGCATTGATCGGGGAGTTGTTTATTTTGACAAAGGATGTGGGGGTCATCTCATGTGTAACGGGTATCGATAGGTTTGTTCGGGTATTATTTCATCTCTAGAGCTCACAAACATCCGGGTGAAATAGATAAAAAAGTATCTTTTGCAAACAAAAGCATTCAACTGTTCAACCTGCATCCAAAACTTGTGAAGAAATAACCCTTATTGTGCTTTGCAAGAAATGATCTTCAAGAATTAGTTTTTGAGTATCCATTGTTATACATGTTGGCTATAGATGACATGGCACTTTATTATAGTCAACAGTTGACTATACTATTTAAGTATTAACCGCGGTCTCACCTATCTGACAGGTCACTGCGGTAAGTGGATAAATCTGCACGTCCATCGCAGGATCATACATCCTCCATGGTTCTCTGATGCCATTGAACACAAGGGCTTCATTTACGCTGTCGACTCCTTCTATGGCTGGACGTATTGCTGGCCTACTCCAGTCATCGCTACAAATGGCTGTTACAGCAGTATGTTACTTTCCTATGATATCATGATGGCTTGCTTATATTACTGTCCACATTTGCTGAAAAAATATTCATGCTCATAACATGCTGTTCTTAAGATTGACTAAATCAAGAGCCCTTTCTTATTTGACTCCAACTTGATATGATGTTGTAGGCCGCCTGGTGTCCCTACCCTTCCTAATCCCAGAACCTTTCAAAGAAAAGCGGCATGGCAGTTGCAGGTGGTTCCTGGCTCGATCAGACGACGGTGAAAGATTGATGATCGTGCGCACGTACCAGACGTGTTGTTTCGCGGAATACAATCACAGTCACTACAAGGTCTTTGAGCAGGATCCCAGCTTCTCTGGGCCTTCAGGAATTTTTGACTGGAGGCTGGTAAGTAGCCTTGGTACACACTCTCTGTTTGTCGGACTGAATTATCCGATTAACCAGGAGATAACCGACGGCAAGGATCATGATGGCAGCGCGGTTTCGTTCATCAGGCAAAACTGTGTGTACACAGCGTACCATGCGTCTCTGCATGCACCATACCCTGATATGTGACGCCACGCTCTGCAGCCCAAAGTTGGAGAGAGGGTCGCAAGTATCAGACTTCGACCTGCTGGTTGGAGTTTCCCCCGTCAGGCACCCATCTGGTTCAAGCCGTCAGCCAATCTCCACAGCTTAATAAATAGTAACGTCTAACTGAGCCAGTTAGTTAGATGCGTACACTTGGTGTAGTAGGATCTTTATTTAGTTTGATGCATACGCTTGTTCTTTTTTGGTAGCCCTTTTGTAATGATGGCTGATGTTTGGTTTGGAAGAGAGAGCTGCGTCTTCACTCTTCTGGCCTGCTTACTACTTCTGTTGCACCCCCAGCCCTGGTTGCTGCTGCTGTTGTTTTCAATGTACAATCAGTAGTATATTTCGTCTGTTGGTTGAATAAATGTGTTGTTAGAACGACAAACACAATGTTTTGGAAGTCGTTGCACGGTTCGATCCTTTAGTGCCCCGTACAGTACGTAGCGCATACTATTTTTTGTACGGAACACATTTTCCACTTGTTGATAACATGCAGCCCACTGATGAAGGCCCAATAGAGAAGCCCATAATTAACTGGAAGGGAGATTCTCACATGAATCCGGCCCAAGTACATGCTCATGGTCCCTAAACATAAATAAGTAAATAAATAAAGCTAAATGCTCATGCACCAGTTCTTTGGGAAAATAGGTAGCCCAGTATTTCTTTTTGAAGAATACCCAAGCTAGGCCTATTTGTTTTCTCCGAATTACTGGGCTGCAAATCTTTCAAGACGAGGAGGGATGCATTCCGGCCTGGCTTAAGAGTATGGTCAATGTCCGTTAAAAGTAATATCAAAAGGGGATGAAAATTCCAAAAAAAAATATAGCAAATGGGATATAAGTTTCTTTTTTTTGTTTTTGTTCTTCATTGATATCTTATACGTATTTCATTGGATTTAACATGACATAGTACTAATTTATTTTTAAATTTGTTTTAGTATGGCTATATATTTCGTTCCCCAGCAAAAATTTGCGAATTTTCAAAATTTCCCACATATTTAGTTAATTTTTTGACCCTGGTACTAACCAGAAAATGGCCAGCAATTCTAAAAATGGAAAACGGGCTGCCATAAATTCCATATGAATTAGAAAATGAGTAAAAATTATAAAAATAATAGCAAATGGGTTGTACACGCCACAGATTTCGAGACTGACTTGTTTACGCAAGGCTTTGTCAGTGAACACATGATTCTAGCAGCAGTGACTGTTGGATGTCCATCCAACGGCCGACGTGCTTCTTCAATCTCTGATCTTCCTGCTCCAGCCGCCTAAACTAGCGCCGGCGGGACTGCCTGCTCCCTCCTCTTGTGGCCTGCTGTCATGCCGCGCAGGCTTCCCTGACCCACCCTACTCCCTCCGCTGGCCTGGCCGCACGCAATCAACTGCCTCCTTATTACGCGAAAAAAATGATTCCTCCCACTGACATCTGGGGCGTACCGGTTGGGAGGCTGACCTGTGGGCCTACTAAGTTGACGCGTACGCAGGGCTTGTCAACTTAGTCAACAAACGATTCTAGCAGCAGTAACCATTGGATTTGAATCGAATGGTCCTGCTGCTTCTTCAATCGCTGCTCTTCTTGCACCAGCCGCCCAAACCAGCGCCGGGGAGACCGCCTGCTCCTGCCTCCAGTGGCCGGCTGTGTTGCCGTTGAGGCCTCATCGCCCCCTACTACTCCCACCGCTAGCCAGGCCCTGCGGTGACGGTAGCCTCACACCGCAGCCGAACCAGTGAACCCTCGTACTCCTCTCCGCGTGGGCATCCACTGCCGCGTCTTCCCCGGCTCCGCGTCGTCCGCTTCCTAGGCCTCGCCGTCGTCCACCGCCTTGGTGCTCTCGGCGCGGCGTGGTCAACGTGGTCAAAGACATTCCATCGGAAGAGTACTGTACGTGGAGAGACTGACAGCTGGGTCCACGGCCACAGCCCAGTTTTTTTGTGATTTGACAAGTAAGTCGCTTTGTCAGGCCTGTTGGGCTGCAAATCTTTCAAGATGAGGAGAGCTTTCATTCGGCTGGCCGAGAAAATGGCCCATCAGTAATGAGAAATGGGCTGTACATTTTTAAAACACATCAAACCGGCAATTAGTTTCAAATATCTTTTTTTCATTTCGAGATTTTAAATTACATTAATTTTTATGCGTGGAGAATTTGTTGGATTTTATATTGATATACATTTATTTTTAAAATAATTTTGAATGTGAGTCGAAATTTCGGGATTAAAAACAGTTCGGACCGCACCGAAATATGCAAAATTTTGTATAATTTTTTAACCATGGCCACAATATGGGTTATAATGCTAACAAAAAGAATATGGGCTCCAAAAAAACCTTAATAATTAGCAAATGGGCTATAAATTATTAGAAATAATGGCAGATGGGTTGTATGCAGTTTTCCACAGATTTGAGGCTTTCCTGAAAAAAGGTTGACGCACAAGCACTGACTGTTGGATGTTCATCCAACGGCCGTCGTGCTTCTTCAATCTCTGCTCTTCCTGCTCCAGCCGCTCAAACAAGCGCCGGCGGGACTGCCTGCTCCCTCCTCCCCGCGGCCGGCTCTACTGTTGCGCGGGCCTCACCGCCCCACCGTACTCCCATCGCTGGCCTATCCATCCCTCTACTCACCCACACCAGCTGTTATTCTTCGGCGACGGCAGACGAACCAGTAAACCCTCGTACTGTCGTACTGCCCTCCGCGTGGGAAACAACTGTCGAGTCTTCCCTGCCTCCGTGTCATTCCCTTCCTAGGCCTCGCCGTCGTCCACCGCCCTGGTGCTCTCGGCGCGGCCCGGTCAACGTGGTCAACGACCGACATGCATCTGAAGTGGACTGTACGTGGAGAGGCCGACAGCTGGGTCCACGGCCGCACGCAAGGAAATTCCTCCTTATTACGCGCAAAATAATGATTCCTCCACCTGACATCAGGGACCCACCGAAAGGGCCTCTGCATTTCGCAAAAAAATGTTACCGCCGCTGACAGCTCGGACCCACCAACTATATCTTCGCACGCAAGGAAGTGCCTCCTTATTACGCACAAAAAAATGAATACTCCCCCTGTTAGCTGGGACCCAGTATAGTGGCAGGCTGACTTGTGGGCCTACTAAGTTGACGGGGACGGAGGGCTTTGTCAACTTATTCAATATGCACGATTCTAGCTCCAGTGACCGTACGATGTCCATCCAACGGCCGTAGTGCTTCTTCAACCTCTGGTCTTCTTGCTCCAGCCGCCCAAACCAACGCAGGTCGTGCCTCATGCTCCTGCCTCCCGTGGCCGGCTGCAATGCGGCAGAGGCCTCACCGCCCCCTACTACTCCCACCGCTGGCCAGGCCATCCCTCTACTCACCCACACCGCCTGTTATTCTGCGGCGACGACAGCCTCACACCGCAGCGAAACAGTGAACCCTCGTACTCCTCTACGCGTGGGCATCCACTGTCGCGTCTACCCCGGCTCCGCGTCGTCCCCCTCCTAGGCCTCGTCGTCGTCCACCGCCCTGGTGCTCTCGGCGCGGCGTGGTCAACATGGTCAAGGAACGGCTTCCATCAGACGTGGACTGTACGTGGAGAGGCTGACAGCTGGGTCCACGGCCGCAGGAAGGAAGTGCCTCCTTATTACGTGCAAAATAATTATTCCTCCACCTGACAGCGGGGACCCACCGGACGGGCCACCGTATTTCGCGAAAAAACGTTTGCCCCTGACTGCTGGGACCCACTAGCTACATCTTCGCACGCAAGGAAGTGCGTCCGGGCAAAAAAATGATTCGCCCCCCTGACTGTTGGGACCCGCCAGCTACATCTCCGCAGGCAAGGAAGTGCCTGATAGTCGGGACCCACCTGGTCGAAGCGTACGTAGCATTGTCATTCTGGTCGCGAACGTGTACATACATATATACTGGTGGATGTGTAGAGGCGCGCACGTGTCGTAGTAGAGGCGCGTACGTGTCGTAGTAGAGGCGCGCACGTAGCATGTACACGTACGTATAGCGGCCAGGGTGCAAGAAAGAAAATACGGCCACGTATGTGTACATACGGGCGGGGTCTCGAATGCCTACTCGCGCATACGTACGGCCAGGGCTCGTGTACATGGCTGGGTCGGAACGGAGAAACAACATTGTCGTCGTGTTCATGGGGAGGCAACGGAATGCGTCGTGTTCATGGGGAGGCAACGGAATGCGTCGTGTTCATCGGGAGGCAACGGAACGCGTGGGAGCCAACCGGCTGGGTCAGAACGGAATGCGTGGTCGTGTTCATCGGGAGGGCTTGGACGGAACAGGCGATGGAAACGAGGCCTGGCGTACCGCACAACGGAGGAAATGGACCTCCTACGTTCGGAACGGGGTCCTGTTGATCGGGAGGGGTGTGGCATACCGCAAAACAGAGGAAACGGACCTCCTACGGTCGAAAGGGGGGTCCTGTTGATCGGGAGGGGTGTGGCGTACCGCAAAACGGACGAAACGGACCTCCTACGGTCGAAATGGGGGTCCTGTTGATCGGGAGGGGTGTGGCGTACCGCAAAACGGACAGAACGGACCTCCTACGGTCGAAACGGGGGTCCTGTTCATCGGGAGGGGTGTGGCGTACCGCAAAACGGGACTCCACGGGATACTGTTCATCTCCACCGTCGACCTCCTCCAGCCTCCACGGGCTCCTGTTCATCCAGCCTCCACCACGCGCTACTCCACCGGCTACTGTTCAACCACCCCTCCACGGGCACCCCTCCACCGTCTACTATTCATCTAGCCCTCCACACCACGGGGTCCTGTTCAACCACCCCTCCACGGGCACCCCTCCACCGTCTACTGTTCATCCAACCCTCCACACCACGGGGTCCTGTTCAACCACCCCTCCACGGGCACCCCTCCACCGTCTACTGTTCATCCAGCCCTCCACACCACGGGGTCCTGTTCATCCAGAGGCAACGCCACCGCTCACTGTTCATCCAACCCCCCCCCCCCCCCCCCCGCAACGCTCACTGTTCATCCAATCGATCGGCTTCAGTTAGCAGCAGTAGAGAAGGAATCGCTCGATCGGGTTCAGTTAACAGCCATTGATCGATCGCTCGGGTTCAGTAACGCGTAGCCTGCAGTGCAATCGCTCGGGTTCAGTTAGAGCCCAACGCCTCGCTCGGGTTCAGTTAGAGCCAACGCCTCGCACACACGCGTGTACGTGTACAAGAGAAACGCGCATCGCTCGGCCCCCGACCTCCCACCGTAACCGGGAACTCCCCAAAATTTTCCTCGCCCTCGCTTCTACCACGGTTTTTTCCGTCATGGACGGCCCAAAGAATGTCATGTAGCTGCGTCTCCGGCCCGCCCAGGACGAAAAGCCCATTTTCTGTCATGATTTTTTGTCATAGAAGTAGGAGCCCACCACATCTATGATGATACCGGGTTTTGTCACAATTATCGTCATAGAAGTGTCATATGTATGACAGAAAAAAAATTCGTTCGGCCCAAAATGTCACGGATGTGTCTTTTTTTTGTAGTGTTAGGTGGCGCTCGTGCCGCCTGGAGTGCGGGGTTGAGGTCTTCCTGGGTGGACGACGCCGCCCGGGCTGGCCAAGCTGCCCAACGGTCGGCGCTGGTTCTTGGGTCGCCGGACATCGGAACCATGGAGAGTCAGTGGATCTACTGGCGGAAGAGAGGCTCCGGCGCACCCCCTACCTGGCACGCTAAATGTCGTATTTCAGGTTCCGGCAAAACCCTCAAGGTTCGAACACTGGGGTGCGCTCGAAGATGTTTCCTCTCCCACGCTCTCGCACTCCACGATCTCACGGACTAGCTCGCCGAACCCAAAGAACACGGGGACACAAGATTCATACAGGTTCGGGCCACCGTTGTGGTGTAATACCCTACTCCAGTGTGGTGGTAGTGGATTGCCTCTTGGGCTGAGGATGAATAGTACAAGGGAAGAACAGCCTCCTGAGGAGAGGTGTTCTTGTGCTCGGTGAACTTGTGGGTGTGAGGATGAACTGAATGATTTCGAGACTAGTTTGAGACCCGTCCCCTCCTACTATGGTGGCTAGCCCTATTTAAAGGGGCCCTAGTCCTCTTCCCAAATATTGAGCGGGAAGGGATCCCACAACGGCCAAGTTTAAAGGGGGGCAGCTAGTACAGCTTATCCTGACAAAAGTAGTCTTCGCCTGCCAAAGGCTCTGGTGGTGACGCCGTCTTGGGCTCCACGGTGACCTCCGTCCTAGAGTCCTGCTGGTCTTGGCCTAGTTGCACCGATATGGAAACCTTTGTCTGATGCCTCGGGACTCCTCGCCTGCCTTGCCCCTTTAACACCAAAGAGGAAACGAGGACACTGCGATCGCTGGCGCCCGCCTGGTGGCCGCCTGGCCTTGATCGTCATGGCTTTCGTCACGGGAAACCTCGCGAGGTACCCCTTGCCTTGATCTCTCCGCCCCTCACAAGCCAGCCCGGTGAGGCCGCTCCCGAGGAGGTCTTGTGTCGTCCGCCTCGCGAGCGTCTTGAGTACTTGCTGGTGAAGATGGGCCGCACGGGCCCGCTTGGAGAGCCACGCCGTGGGCCGCAGGCAGGCAAGTCTGGGGACCCCCGTTCCCAGAACACCGACAGTGTTCACGTGAGTCCAGGAGACTATCATATGGTGTAAGACATATGGCCTCAACCTATCTTATAGTCTTATCCTATTATCTAGTATGTTGAGTAGATTGTGAGCTTATTATGCCTTGTGTTGTTTCACTTCATGCTCAATTCTATACCTTGCCCCCATGCTCATTGTCATTCATATTGTTGCAAGGATTGCCTAGTTTATAAAATATAGGGGGAGTGTTGATCCGAGTATGTTTGCAATGCAGTCCAAAGCATTTCTCTAGAGTGCACACATCTAGGGGGAGCCTGTCTATATTTTATAGATGTTGGGTTTGCTTATGCTTCATTTTATATCCCTATTTGCAAATCCCGTATTGTCATCAATCCACCAAAAAGGGGGAGATTGTAAGGGCATATTTCTCCCTAAGTGGTTTTGGTGATTGATGACAATTCATTTGCGGACTAATCGTTTGCACTGAGCATTTTAGATATCTCATGTATAGGCACAAGACGATTAGGTGCCCCTCGGAGCTTATCGAAGACGGCATTTTTCTGAAGGAAATATGCCCTAGAGGCAATAATAAAGTTATTATTTATTTCCTTATATCATGATAAATGTTTATTATTCATGCTAGAATTGTATTAACCGGAAACTTGATACATGTGTGAATACATAGACAAACAGAGTGTCACTAGTATGCCTCTACTTGACTAGCTCGTTGATCAAAGATGGTTATGTTTCCTAGCCATAGACATGAGTTGTCATTTGATTAACGGGATCACATCATTAGGAGAATGATGTGATTGACTTGACCCATTCCGTTAGCTTAGCACTTGATCGTTTAGTATGTTGCTATTGCTTTCTTCTTGACTTATACATGTTCCTATGACTATGAGATTATGCAACTCCCGTTTACCGGAGGAACACTTTGTGTGCTACCAAACGTCACAACGTAACTGGGTGATTATAAAGGTGCTCTACAGGTGTCTCCGAAGGTACTTGTTGGGTTGGCGTATTTCGAGATTAGGATTTGTCACTCCGATTGTCGGAGAGGTAACTCTGGGCCCTCTCGGTAATGCACGTCACTAAAGCCTTGCAAGCATTGCAACTAATGAGTTTGTTGCGAGATGATGTATTACAGAACGAGTAAAGAGACTTGCCGGTAACGAGATTGAACTAGGTATTAAAATACTGACGATCGAATCTCGGGAAAGTAACATACCGATGACAAAGGGAACAACGTATGTTGTTATGCGGTCTGACCGATAAAGATCTTCGTAGAATATGTGGGAGCCAATATGAGCATCCAGGTTCCGCTATTGGTTATGGACCGGAGACGTGTCTCGGTCATGTCTACATAGTTCTCGAACCCGTAGGGTCCGCACGCTTAACGTTACGATGACAGTTATATTATGAGTTTATATGTTTTGATGTACCGAAGGTTGTTCGGAGTCCCGGATGTGATCACGGACATGACGAGGAGTCTCGAAATGGTCGAGACATAAAGATTGATATATTGGACGACTATATTCGGACACCAGAAATGTTCCGGGCGATTTCTGAGAAAACCGGGGTGCCGGAGGGTTACCGGAACCCCCCCCCCCCCCCCGGGAGAAGTAATGGGCCTTATGGGCCTTAGTGGAGAGAGAGAGGGGCAGCCAGGAGGGGCCGCGTGCCCCCTCCCCCTCTGGTCCGAATTGGACTAGGAGAGGGGGGGCGGCGCCCCCCTTTCCTTCTCCCTCTCCCCCTTCCTTTCCCCCTCCTAGTAGGAGTAGGAAAGAGGGGAGTCCTACTCCTACTAGGAGGAGGACTCCTCCTCCTGGCGCGCCAACAAGGGCCGGCCGGCCTCCCCCTTGCTCCTTTATATACGGGGGCGGGGGGGCACCCCATAGACACAACAATTGATCTATTGATCTCTTAGCCGTGTGCGGTGCCCACCTCCACCATATTACACCTCGATAATATCGTAGCGGTGCTTAGGCGAAGCCCTGCGTCGGTAGAACATCATCATCGTCACCACGCTATCGTGCTGACGAAACTCTCCCTCAACACTCGGCTGGATCGGAGTTCGAGGGACGTCATCGAGCTGAACGTATGCTGAACTCGGAGGTGCCGTGCGTTCGGTACTTGATCGGTCGAATCGTGAAGACGTACGACTACATCAACCGCGTTGTGTTAACGCTTCCGCTTTCGGTCTACGAGGGTACGTGGACAACACTCTCCCCTCTCGTTGCTATGCATCACCATGATCTTGCGTGTGCGTAGGAAATTTTTTGAAATTACTACGTTCCCCAACAGTGGCATCCGAGCCTGGTTTTTTGCGTTGATGTCATGCACGAGTAGAACACAAGTGAGTTGTGGGCGATATAAGTCATACTCCTTACCAGCATGTCATACTTTGGTTCGGCGGTATTGTGAGATGAAGCGGCCCGGACCGACATTACGCGTACGCTTACGCGAGACTGGTTTCACCGTTGCGAGCACTCATTGCTTAAAGGTGACCGGCGGGTGTCTGTCTCTCTCACTTTAGTTGAACCGGGTGTGGCTACGCCCGGTCCTTGCGAAGGTTAAAACAGCACCAACTTGACAAACTATCGTTGTGGTTTTGATGCGTAGGTAAGAACGGTTCTTGCTAAGCCCGTAGTAGCCACGTAAAACTTGCAACCACAAAGTAGAGGACGTCTAACTTGTTTTTGCAGGGCATGTTGTGATGTGATATGGTCAAGACATGATACTGAATTTTATTGTATGAGATGATCATGTTTTGTAACCGAGTTATCGGCAACTGGCAGGAGCCATATGGTTGTCGCTCTATTGTATGCAATGCAATCGCCCTGTAATGCTTTACTTTATCACTAAGCGGTAGCGATAGTCGTAGAAGCATAAGATTGGCGAGACGACAACGATGCTACGATGGAGATCAAGGTATCGCGCCGGTGACGATGGTGATCATGACGATGCTTCGGAGATGGAGATCACAAGCACAAGATGATGATGGCCATATCATATCACTTATATTGATTGCATGTGATGTTTATCTTTTATGCATCTTATCTTGCTTTGATTGACGGTAGCATTATAAGATGATCCTTCACTAAATTATCAAAGTATAAGTGTTCTCCCTGAGTATGCACCGTTGCGAAAGTTCTTCGTGCTGAGACACCACGTGATGATCGGGTGTGATAGGCTCTACATTCAAATACAATGGGTGCAAAACAGTTGCACACGCGGAATACTCAGGTTAAACTTGACGAGCCTAGCATATAACAGATATGGCCTCGGAACACGGAGACCGAAAGGTCGAGCGTGAATCATATAGTAGATATGATCAACATAGTGATGTTCATCGTTGAAACTACTCCATCTCACGTGATGATCGGACATGGTTTAGTTGATATGGATCACGTGATCACTTAGAGGATTAGAGGGATGTCTATCTAAGTGGGAGTTCTTAAGTAATATGATTAATTGAACTTGAATTTATCATGAACTTAGTACCTGATAGTATTTTGCTTGTCTATGTTAATTGTAGATAGATGGCTCGTGCTGTTGTTCCGTTGAATTTTAATGCGTTCCTTGAGAAAGCAAAGTTGAAAGATGATGGTAGCAATTACATGGACTGGGTCCGTAACTTGTGGATTATCCTCATTGCTCCACAGAAGAATTACGTCCTGGAAGCACCGCTGGGTGCCAGGCCTGCTGCAGGAGCAACACCAGATGTTATGAACGTCTGGCAGAGCAAAGCTGATGACTACTCGATAGTTCAGTGTGCCATGCTTTACGGTTTAGAACCGGGTCTTCAACGAAGTTTTGAACGTCATGGAGCATATGAGATGTTCCAGGAGTTGAAGTTAATATTTCAAGCAAATGCCCGGATTGAGAGACATGAAGTCTCCAATAAGTTCTACAGCTGCAAGATGGAAGAGAATAGTTCTGTCAGTGAGCATATACTCAAAATGTCTGGGTATAACAATCACTTGATTCAACTGGGAGTTAATCTTCCGGATGATAGCGTCATTTGACAGAATTCTTCAATCACTGCCACCAAGCTACAAGAGCTTCGTGATGAACTATAATATGCAAGGGATGAATAAGACGATTCCCGAGCTCTTCGCATTGCTAAAGGCTGCGGAGGTAGAAATCAAAAAGGAGCATCAAGTGTTGATGGTCAATAAGACCACTAGTTTCAAGAAAAAGGGTAAAGGGAAGAAGAAGGGGAACTTCAAGAAGAACAACAAACAAGTTGCTGCTCAGGAGAAGAAACCCAAGTCTGGACCTAAGCCTGAGACTGAGTGCTTCTACTGCAAGCAGACTGGTCACTGGAAGTGGAATTGCCCCAAGTATTTGGCGGATAAGAAGGATGGCAAGGTGAACAAAGGTATATGTGATATACATGTTATTGATGTGTACCTTACTAATGCTCGCAGTAGCATCTGGGTATTTGATACTGGTTCTGTTGCTAATATTTGCAACTCGAAACAGGGGCTACGGATTAAGCGAAGATTGGCTAAGGACGAGGTGATGATGCGCGTGGGAAATGGTTCCAAAGTCGATGTGATTGCGGTCGGCACGCTACCTCTACATCTACCTTCGGGATTAGTTTTAGACCTAAATAATTGTTATTTGGTGCCAGCGTTAAGCATGAACATTATATCTGGATCTTGTTTGATGCGAGACGGTTATTCATTTAAATCAGAGAATAATGGTTGTTCTATTTATATGAGTAATATCTTTTATGGTCATGCACCCTTGAAGAGTGGTCTATTTTTGTTGAATCTCGATAGTAGTGATACACATATTCATAATATTGAAGCCAAAAGATGCAGAGTTGATAATGATAGTGCAACTTATTTGTGGCACTGCCGTTTAGGTCATATCGGTGTAAAGCGCATGAAGAAACTCCATACTGATGGACTTTTGGAACCACTTGATTATGAATCACTTGGTACTTGCGAACCGTGCCTCATGGGCAAGATGACTAAAACACCGTTCTCCGGAACTATGCACAGAGCAAAAGATTTGTTGGAAATCATACATACAGATGTATGTGGTCCGATGAATATTGAGGCTCGTGGCGGATATCGTTATTTTCTCACCTTGACAGATGATTTGAGCAGATATGGGTATATCTACTTGATGAAACATAAGTCTGAAACATTTGAAAAGTTCAAAGAATTTCAGAGTGAAGTTGAAAATCATCGTAACAAGAAAATAAAATTTCTACGATCTGATCGTGGAGGAGAATATTTGAGTTATGAGTTTGGTCTTCATTTGAAACAATGCGGAATAGTTTCGCAACTCACGCCACCCGGAACACCACAGCGTAATGGTGTGTCCGAACGTCGTAATCGTACTTTACTAGATATGGTGCGATCTATGATGTCTCTTACTGATTTACCGCTATCGTTTTGGGGTTATGCTTTGGAGACGGCTGCATTCACGTTAAATAGGGCACCATCAAAATCCGTTGAGACGACGCCTTATGAAGTGTGGTTTGGCAAGAAACCAAAGTTGTCGTTTCTTAAAGTTTGGGGCTGCGATGCTTATGTGAAAAAACTTCAACCTGATAAGCTCGAACCCAAATCGGAGAAATATGTCTTCATAGGATACCCAAAGGAGACTATTGGGTACACCTTCTATCACAGATCCGAAGGCAAGACATTCGTTGCTAAAAATGGATCCTTTCTAGAGAAGGAGTTTCTCTCGAAACAAGTGAGTGGGAGGAAAGTAGAACTTGATGAGGTAACTATACCTGCTCCCTTATTGGAAAGTAGTTCATCATAGAAACCAGTTTCTGCGACACCTATGCCAATTAGTGAGGAAGTTAATGATGATGATCAAGAAACTTCAGATCAAGTTATTACTGAACCTCGTAGATCAACCAGAGTAAGATCCGCACCAGAGTGGTACGGTAATCCTGTTCTGGAGGTTATGTTACTAGACCATGACGAACCTACGAACTATGAAGAAGCGATGGTGAGCCCAGATTCCGCAAAATGGCTTGAGGCCATGAAATCCGAGATGGGATCCATGTATGAGAACAAAGTATGGACTTTGGTTGACTTGCCCGATGATCAGCAAGCCATTGAAAATAAATGGATCTTCAAGAGGAAGACGGACGCTGATAGTAGTGTTACTATCTACAAAGCTAGAATTGTCGCAAAAAGGTTTTCGACAAGTTCAAGGTGTTGACTACGATGAGAGTTTCTCACTCGTATCTAAGCTTAAGTTTGTCCGAATCATGTTAGCAATTGCCGCATTTTACGAAATCTGGCAAATGGATAAACAAAACTGCATTCCTTAATGGATTTATTAAAGAAGAGTTGTATATGATGCGACCAGAAGGTTTTGTCAATCCTAAAGGTGCAAACAAAATATGCAAGCTCCAGCAATCCATCTATGGACTGGTGCAAGCATCTCGGAGTTGGAATATACGCTTTGATAAGTTGATCAAAGGATATAGTTTTATACAGACTTTCGGTGAAGCCTATATTTACAAGAAAGTGAGTGGGAGCACTACAATATTTCTGATAAGTATATGTGAATGACATATTGTTGATCGGAAATAATGTAGAATTATTCTGCAAAGCATAAAGGAGTGTTTGAAAAGAGTTTTTCAAAGAAAGACCTCGGTGAAGCTGCTTACATATTGAGCATCAAGATCTATAGAGATAGATCAAGACGCTTGATAAGTTTTTTCAATGAGTACATACCTTAACAAGATTTTGAAGTGGTTCAAAATGGAACAGTCAAAGAAAGAGTTTCTTGCATGAGTTACAACGTGTGAAATTGAGTAAGACTCAAAGCCCGACCACGGCAGAAGATAGAAAAAGAATGAAAGTCATTCCCTATGCCTCGGCCATAGGTTCTATAAAGTATGCCATGCTGTGTACCAGATCTATTGTATACCCTACACTGATTTTGGCAAGGGAGTACAATAGTGATCTAGGAGTAGATCACTGGACAGCGGTCAAAATTATCCTTACTGGAATAAGGATATGTTTCTCGATTATGGAAGTGACATAAGGTTCGTCGTAAAGGGTTACGTCGATGCAAGTTTTGACACTAATCTAGATGACTCTAAGTCTCAGTCTAGATACATATTGAAAGTGGGAGCAATTAGCTAGAGTAGCTCCGTGCAGAGCATTGTAGACATAGAAATTTGCAAAATACTTACGGATCTGAATGTGACAGACCCGTTGACTAAAGTTATCTCACTAGCAAAACATGATCACACCTTAGTACTCTTTGGGTGTTAATCACATAACGATGTGAACTAGATTACTGACTCTAGTAAACCCTTTGGGTGTTGATCACATAACGATGTGAACTATGGGTGTAAATCACATGGTGATGTGAACTATTGATGGTAAATCACATGGCGATGTGAACTAGATTATTGACTCTAGTGCAAGTGGGAGACTGAAGGAAATATGCCCTAGAGGCAATAATAAAGTTATTATTTATTTCCTTATATCATGATAAATGTTTATTATTCATGCTAGAATTGTATTAACCGGAAACTTGATACATGTGTGAATACATAGACAAACAGAGTGTCACTAGTATGCCTCTACTTGACTACCTCGTTGATCAAAGATGGTTATGTTTCCTAGCCATAGACATGAGTTGTCATTTGATTAACGGGATCACATCATTAGGAGAATGATGTGATTGACTTGACCCATTCCGTTAGCTTAGCACTTGATCGTTTAGTATGTTACTATTGCTTTCTTCATGACTTATACATGTTCCTATGACTATGAGATTATGCAACTCCCGTTTACCGGAGGAACACTTTGTGTGCTACCAAACGTCACAACGTAACTGGGTGATTATAAAGGTGCTCTACAGGTGTCTCCGAAGGTACTTGTTGGGTTGGCGTATTTCGAGATTAGGATTTGTCACTCCGATTGTCGGAGAGGTAACTCTGGGCCCTCTCGGTAATGCACGTCACTAAAGCCTTGCAAGCATTGCAACTAATGAGTTTGTTGCGAGATGATGTATTACAGAACGAGTAAAGAGACTTGCCGGTAACAAGATTGAACTAGGTATTAAGATACTGACGATCGAATCTCGGGCAAGTAACATACCGATGACAAAGGGAACAACATATGTTGTTATGCGGTCTGACCGATAAAGATCTTCGTAGAATATGTGGGAGCCAATATGAGCATCCAGGTTCCGCTATTGGTTATTGACCGGAGACGTGTCTCGGTCATGTCTACATAGTTCTCGAACCCGTAGGGTCCGCACGCTTAACGTTACGATGACAGTTATATTATGAGTTTATATGTTTTGATGTTCCGAAGGTTGTTCGGAGTCCCGGATGTGATCACGGACATGACGAGGAGTCT
Organism: Aegilops tauschii subsp. strangulata; assembly: GCF_002575655.3. NCBI lineage: Eukaryota > Viridiplantae > Streptophyta > Magnoliopsida > Poales > Poaceae > Aegilops > Aegilops tauschii. The sequence continues at coordinate 419,365,253 of NC_053040.3, read as the reverse complement.
CGAAATGGTCGAGACATAAAGATTGATATATTGGACGACTATATTCGGACACCGGAAATGTTCCGGGTGATTTCGGAGAAAACCGGAGTGCCGGAGGGTTACCGGAACCCCCCCCCCCCCCCCCCCCCCCCGGGGAGAAGTAATGGGCCTTATGGGCCTTAGTGGAGAGAGAGAGGGGCAGCCAGGAGGGGTCGCGCGCCCCCTCCCCCTCTGGTCCGAATTGGACTAGGAGAGGGGGGGCGGCGCCCCCCTTTCCTTCTCCCTCTCCCCCTTCCTTTCCCCCTCCTAGTAGGAGTAGGAAAGAGGGGAGTCCTACTCCTACTAGGAGGAGGACTCCTCCTCCTGGCGCGCCAACAAGGGCCGGCCGGCCGCCCCCTTGCTCCTTTATATACGGGGGCAGGGGGCACCCCATAGACACAACAATTGATCTATTGATCTCTTAGCCGTGTGCGGTGCCCCCCTCCACCATATTACACCTCAATAATATCGTAGCGGTGCTTAGGCGAAGCCCTGCGTCAGTAGAACATCATCATCATCACCATGCCGTCGTGCTGACGAAACTCTCCCTCAACACTCGGCTGGATCGGAGTTCGAGGGACGTCATCGAGCTGAACGTGTGCTGAACTCGGAGGTGCCGTGCGTTCGGTACTTGATCGGTCGGATCGTGAAGACGTACGACTACATCAACCACGTTGTGTTAACGCTTCCGCTTTCGGTCTACGAGGGTACGTGGACAACACTCTCCCCTCTCGTTTCTATGCATCACCATGATCTTGCGTGCGCGTAGGAAATTTTTTGAAATTACTACGTTCCCCAACATTTTCAATGTTTCTTTTCGGTGGAATTGAGTCATAGGAAAGTCGTACTATTAAGAGCGGGTCCGCTTCGGAAAGGTTAGGGTGGAATCAACACGTGCACATATGTTCCTTTGCACCACCTTTCCTTGCTTCATTGGAGCACCGTTTGTTCCCCTTGTCATTGCGAAGATGATGGCCTCCTAGTGCTACTGGTTTGTGGCGTGCGGTAGTACTGCTCAAGGGAGCAGTAGTATCGCAGTTGGCCACGGTAGTACTGCCCAGGGCAGCGGTAGTACCGCAGGTGCGGTAGTACTGCTCCTGGATCGCGGTAGTACCGTTGCCTCTGGCCCAGTACGGTGGCGTGAGCGGATGTAGGGGCAGAAGTAATTTTTTACTTCCGCACCCTACGCGGTAGTACTGCTCCCTGTGAGCTATAGTGCCGTGCCGGATTTTTGCACTGACCGAAACTCAGCGGAAGTAGCCACGGATGTAATTTTATTAGTCCATGCCTTCCCAGCCCAGGATGAGCCCTGCCTTGCGGTAGTACCGCAAGGGCGCGCGGTAGTACCGCTCCGGCGGTTCTACCGCCCGTTGCCTTGTGCAACAGGGCCTCACCTGGCTCCTGCCGTGCGAGCGGTAGTACCACACTTCCCAGCGGTAGTACCGCAAGCCTATGCGGTAGTACCGCATGTCGCGGGCTGAGTAGGTGGGTAACGGTTGGATTTGTCCTCACACTATATAAGGCGGGGTCTTCTTCCCCAAGTTGACTACCTCTTCCTCCCCCAAGCTCCATTGTTGCTCAAAGCTCCATTTTCGCCCGATCTCTCTCCCTAGCCAATCAAACTTGTTGATTTTCTAGGGATTGGTTGAGAAGGCCCCGATCTACACTTCCACCAAGAGAAATTTGATTACCCCACTAATCCCTTGCGGATCTTGTTACTCTTGGGTGTTTGAGCACCCTAGACGGTTGAGGTCACTGAGGAGCCATATTCCATTGTGGTGAAGCTTCGTGGTGTCGTTGGGAGCCTCCAATTAAGTTGTGGAGATTGCCCCAACCTTGTTTGTAAAGGTTCGGTCGCCACCTCCAAGGGCACCAATAGTGGAATCACGGCATCTCGCATTGTGTGAGGGCGTGAGGAGAATATGGTGGCCCTAGTCGCTTCTTGGGGAGCATTGTGCCTCCACACCGCTCCAATGAATACGTACTTCCTCTCAAAGGGAAGGAACTTCGGTAACACATCCTCGTCTTCACCGGCTCCACTCTTGGTTATCTCTTACCTTTACTTGTGCAAGCCTATATCGTGTTATATCCCTTGCTTGCTTGTGTGCTTGTTGTTGTTGCATGATATAGGTTTCTCACCTAGTTGCATATCTAGACAACCTACTTTGATGCAAAGTTTAAATTGGTAAAAAAAGCTAAAAATTGTTAGTTGCCTATTCACCCCCCTCTAGTCAACTATATCGATCCTTCAAGGTGTTCACACTTTTTCATTGTATCATCCATGCTTAGATTTATTTTCTTCTTTCTTCTTGTGTGTTTGAAAAACTTTAGAAAAACAAAAAAATAGTTGTAGTAGTTTACTTTCTATGCATGCTTAGTAGTAGCACTAAAAACAAAACCCAAAAAGATTTCCTTGTTCTTCTTTTGCTTGTTGGGAGCTTTCCCGTGTAAATAGTTTTTCTCGTTTTTGATTTTCCCTTTTATTTCCTTGTTCAAGAAAACCAAAAACTCCAAAAATATTTCAGTGTGTTTCTCTGAATTTCTTTTCTTTTTATTCGAGTTGTACCGAGGAGAAGAACACGATGAAAATGTTGATTGGCTCTCATATGAATAATTGTTGAACTAATAAAGAGCACATTTTACCTTGTCTTCTCCTTTTGAATAAAATGTTTGCATATTCCAGTTTAGTCCACGACACTCTTGCACTATTATTATTTTCATATCGTTCGGTTGTGCAAGTGAAAGGCAATAATGACGATATTCTATGAACTGGCCGTGGCAAAGAGAAACTGGTATGAACTCGACTTGTTCTGTTTGTGTAAATATGTTTAGCCTAGTATCCATGATTCAACACATTATGATTAAATGTGTTTGCAATGACAATTAGAGATTATAGTTTCTCATGCCATGCATAAGTAGCTAGGAGTGGATAATGATTTATCTTGGATATCAACATTGTGTTAAAATGATTGTGATGTAGTATGATGATATGGTATCCTCCTCTGAATGTTCGAGTGGCTTGACTTGGCACATGTTCATGCATGTAGTTGAATCAAAACCAACATAGCCTCAATGATATTTATGTTCATGGTGTTCATATCCTACTCATGCTAGTGTCCAATGTTACTTATGCATAATGCATGTTTACGACCATTGTTGCTCTCTAGCTGGCCACTTCTCAATCTAATTGCTAGCCTTCGCCTGTACTAAGTGGGAATTCTGCTTGTACATCAAAAATCTTAAACCCAAAGTTATTCCAGAAGAGTCCACCATACCTACCTATATGCGGTATTACCCTGCCGTCGTAAGTAAATTTGCATGTGCCACCTCTAAAAACTTCCAAATAACTTTCCTTTTTGTGTGCCTGGATCGTTCATGGAACGACAGGAGGTGGTCAGTATCTTCCATGCTAAGCGGCTTATTCTCAGGTCGAGTGTTTATTCACTCGCCATTGCACAAGAAAAGGGCGGTAATAGGGATGCCCAGTCCCAAACTGCAAACTGAAAAAGAGTTAATCTCTTAAATAATCAAACAAAAAACTCCCAATGGAGTCAAAACCTTTACTTCTATCACTTGGGACCCACCACTAGCGTGCTTAGCATGGAAGATATTGATAACTGATGGTCGTGAAGTGAATGAGAAGGGTGCATGTCCCAAAATATCATTTATCTCTGTTTTAAAACTTGAGCTCTGGCATGTCTGCAAATCACTGCTTCCCTCTGCGAAGGGACTATCTCTTTACTTTTATGTTGTGTCATCACCTTCTAAAATAAGCGCTAGAACCTGAGAGCACAGCTGTCATGACTTATGCATTGTGTGTAGCTAATGTTGGGTGCATCATGACTGGATCTTTTCTACCATGAATTACAATGTTTAGTCGCTGACTGAACTTTGGAGGTGCTCTGCATTTATGTTTTGCGGTCTCAGGGAGGGCTAGCAAGATACCACTATTGTCATATTATATCATGGTTGTTTTGACAACGTGTTGCCGTTTGAGATGCCTTATTATTGCTCGCTAGCTCATTATGTCCTTGATATGAGTAATATAATCTTTAAAAGTTATTGTCGGCATGGTTAGTTATAATGTTGGCTGAAAACCTGGGTGATGTTTAAGCTTATTTATGCAAACAAGAGCAAAAGAGTTCGTAAAAGTTTTTCTTTTTCACTTTCAGTTTATCAACTGAATTGCTTGAGGACAAGCAAAGGTTTAAGCTTGGGGGAGTTGATACGTCTCTAACGTATCTACTTTTCCTAACAATTTTCCTCTTGTTTTGGACTCTAATTTGCATGATTTGAATGAAACTAACCCCGGACTGACGTTGTTTTCAGCAGAACTACCATGGTGTTGTTTTTGTGCAGAAATAAAAGTTCTCGAAATGGAACGAAACATTGTGAGGATTTTTTATAGGATAAACAAGAATTTTTGGAGCCAAGACCTACCGGAGAGGGGCCCCTGGGTGGGCACAACCCACCAGGGCATGCTCCCCTCTCCTGGCATTCCCAGGTAGGTTGTCCCCACCTGGTGGCCCCGCAGACCTTGAAACTGACGCTATAAAATCCTATTTTTCCAGAAAAAAATCAGGGAGAAAGAATTATCGCGATCCACGAGACGGAGCCGCCGTCACCTCCTGTTCTTCATCGGGAGGCCAGATCTGGAGTCTGTTTATCTTCGTTCTTTGTCATCACCAACCCTTCTCCATCGCCAGTTCCATGATGCTCCCCATCGGGAGTGAGTAATTCCTTCGTAGGCTCGCTGGTCGGTGAGGAGTTGGATGAGATTCATCATGTAATCGAGTTAGTTTTGTTAGGGCTTGATCCCTAGTATCCACTATGTTCTAAGATTGATGTTGCTATGACTTTGCCATGCTTAATGCTTGTCACTTTGGGCCCGGGTGCCATGAACTCAGATCTGAACCATTTATGTTATCATAATTATATCCATGTTCTAGATCCGATCTTGCAAGTTATAGTCACCTACTACGTGTTATGATCCGGTAACCCCGGAGTGACAGAAACCGGGACTTCTTCCGGTGATGACTGTAGTTTGAGAAGTTCATGTATTCACTATGTGTTAATGCTTTGTTCCGGTTCTCTATTAAAAGGAGGCCTTAATATCCCTTAGTTTCCAATATGGACCCCACTGCCACGGGAGGGTAGGACAAAAGATGTCATGCAAGTTCTTTCCATAAGCATGTATGACTATTTACGGAATACATGCCTACATTATATTGACGAACTGGAGCTAGTGTCGTATCGCCCAAGGTTATAACTATCTCATGATGAATATCATCCAACAAGTCACCGATCCAATGCCTACGAATTTATCTTATATTGATTTTGCTAAGTTACTACTGCTATCATCACTGTTACACTTGCTACAAAATTACTGCTATCACTATTACCGTTACCGTTGCTACTGTTACTATTATCAAAACTATCAAACTACTTTGCTGCAGATAATTAATCTCCAGGTGTGGTTGAATTGACAACTCGGCTGCTAATACCTTCAAATATTCTTTGGCTCCCCTTGTGCCGAACCTATAAATTTGGGTTGAATACTCTACCCTCGAAAACTGTTGCGATCCCCTATACTTGCGGGTTATCACGCTGCGGCGATACACTTCTGAAACTTCTTGACAGGTATTTCAAGCTGCTCCTCCGTCCAAACGCACTTCCCTGTTTCAGGGTCCAAGGTTCCCCCAACCCCGAAGAACCAAGTCCTTGAACGGTCTGGCCAGTTCAATGTCTCTGGTTCGACCCCTTTAGCAAGCAGGTCATTCTCAGCCTTGTCCCACAACGACCGCGATTTGAGGTAGCCACCTGACCCCGTGCGATGGTGAAACTTCTTCTTTGCATCATTGTTCTTGTTTGTCTCTGACATCTTCTTACTCCTATCCTATGTCTTGTAGGCCACAAATGTGTGCCAGTGATCTCTTATCTTCTCAAATCGGTCGGTGAATTCTGGAGTCTTCCCTTTGTCGATATACGTTAATTTCAACTCATTCTTCCACCTCCTCAATAGATCTGCCATCTTCTTAAGAGTATGAGCCTTGACCAATGGCCTATAACTGGCTTATCCGGATCCTCCTCTGGCAGTAGGGTGAAATTTGCCTTCAGCGCTGTCCAAAGATCATCTTTCTGTCCATCGTTGACATAAGGAACTTGAGGGTCTACGTTCTTAGGCTGATTGCATAGCTGGATGCTGATCGGGATCATGTCCCTAACAATAGCCCCGCATTGAGTAGAAAATGCTTCCTTGGTCCGCCTGGGTACAATCGGTTGGCCATCGTTCGCGATTGCTGTGATCATGAACCTTTCATCCTGGCGCAACCTTTTCTTCGGGCCTCGTCTCGTTACCGAAGTTTGGCTCGATCCGGAGGGCTATAAAAGAAGAAAGAAGAGTTAATATATGTACATACGAAAAAAGTTAATGCATCAATTAGCTAGTCAGCATAGGCTTAATTAATATATATACCTCGCCGGACTTTGCAACACCTCCCTCCTTCGTTCGGTCACCGGAGCCCTTAGCACGGTCTCCTTCTTCCACCGGCATTCGGTCACCGGAGACATCATGATCATGTCCTTCCTCCTCCATTGTTTGATCACCGGAGCCTGCTTCACCCTCTCCTTCCAGACCATCGGTGTCACTGAGATATGACAAGGTATCACCTCTGCCGAGGATTATGTCCCCCAACAACTATTCTGTTTCCAAGTCTCTGTGCTCCAGAGTTTCTGCAAATATTACAACATGGAAATTAATATACAAACATGAGAGATGGATATATAAGTGGCAAACATAGACCTAGATAGCTAATCACAACAAGGAATATTAATTAGTGGCCTCGAAGGCCACGCTTCTAAGGTTTGGGGTGGCCTCGACGACAACACTCTTTTAACTTGGTAAATTTGGGTGGCCTCAGCAACACTTCTAGGGTTTGGGGTGGCCTCGATGCTTCTAGGGTTTGGGGTGGCCTCGATGCTTCTAGGGTTTGGGGTGGCCTCGACGCTTCTAGGGTTTGGGGTGTCCTCGGCAACGCTTCTTGGGTTTTGGTCGGACCGCCTCTCACATGAATGTCCAACGTCCGGACCGACAAGGGATTTAACAAAATGGCGCCATTATGGATGTGCAAAAAATGGTCCCTATTTTTCCTGATCTCATCTACCCTTCTATATGTCACGTTGTCTAGTGTCAAAGGATTCAAGAAAACCATGGCTTCATCATTAGCCGGAAGTAACAGGCGCATGATGGTATGAAGCTCTCCAAAATTATTTTGGAACGGAGTCCTGATAGGATAATTTGCTTTTTGGTACAAATTTCAGCAAGAGCCTTTCGAATATCGCTATTTGGAAGGCCTTTGCTGAACTTCGTATCAAAAAGCGAATTATCCTATCAGGACTCCGTTCCAAAATAATTTTGGAGAGCTTCATACCATCATGCGCTTGTTACTTCCGGCTAATTATGAAACCATGGATTTCTTCAATACTTTGACACAAGAGAACGTGCACATATAGAATGGTAGATGAGATCAAAAAAAATATGGATCAACTTAATTATGCACATCCATAATGGGGGCATTCTTGATAAATCTCTTATAAATCTCGAGAGAGTTTGTCGGGTAGGGGCGGGAGGGGGTAGGAGACCGACAACATTTTTTTCTAGGGTTTGGGTGTCCTCGACAGTTGGTCGAGCGAGAGGGGGGTGCTCCCGTGGTCTAAAATCGGTCTATGCACGATAGAAACATTTTACCTTAGTAACTTAGAAAAAAATGTTATCGAGGAGGGGTATATCGACCCCCCCTATGTCGAAGTTATCGGGGAGGGGGTATATCAACAACGACATACCCGATAAAAAATAAGAAGAGGAAGAAGAAGAAAAAAAGAGGAGAAGAAGAAGGAATAGAGGAGAAGAAGAAGAAAAAGAAGGAAAAAAAAGAGGAGAAGAAGAAGGAATAGAGGAGAAGAAGAAAAAATAGAATAATATTTCCTTCTTCTCCTCTATTCCTTTTTCTTCTCCTCTTCTTTTTCCTTCTTTTTCCTCTTCTTATTTATTTCTCCTCTTCTTCCTCTCCTCTTCTTCCCCTTCTTCTTCTCCTTCTTCCTCTTCTTATTTTCCTTTTTCCTCTCCTTCTTTTTCTTCTTCTTCCTTCTTCCTTCTTCCTAGATAAAACTTTTCAAAAAATGTAACTTTTGCATATATAAAAGGTTTTCTTCTTCCTTCTTCCTTCTTCCTTCTTCCTTCTTCCTAGCTAGATATATAAAACTTTTCTAAAAATGTAACTTTTGCATATATATAAAACTTTTTCTTCTTCTTCCTTCTTCCTTCTTCCTAATATATAAAACTTTTCTAAAAATGAAACTAACCTAAAATGCACTAAATCAGAGAACATACATAGATAATTTTCTAAAAATGTAACTTTTGCATATATGAACATATATACACAGAGAACATACATACATATATACATTTTTCTAAAAATGCAAAAAACAAATCATCATATATATATGAACAAAAAATCTGGAAAAAAATAGGACATATAATCATATATACACACATACATATAATCACACATATACATATAATCTGGAAAAAAATCATCATATATATAGAAGGCCGGCCGGACCGAAGGTGGCGGCGTCGTGGTCGGGGCAGGCCGCGGGCGCGGGGCGGCGTCGGGGCAGGGCCACGAGGCGGCCGGCGTCGAGGCAGGGGCCACGGGGCGATGGCGACGAGGCAGGGGGCACGGGGCGGCGCGTCAGGGCAGGGCAAGGGCGCGGGGCGACGGTGATGAGGAGCGGGCGGCGACGGCGCCGAGGAGCGAGCGGCACCGGTGGCCTCGGGGCAGCGACGGCGAGCACGGGTAGCCTGGCGGCGTCGATGAGCTCGGCATCCTCGGGGGGCAAATGGTCGATGAAAACTGAAAAATTCTTAAGTCCTGCTTATATACACAGAGCATTGGTCCCGGTTCGTGGCACAAACCAGGACGAATGCCACCCTTTGGTCCCGGTTCGTGCCACCAACCGGGACCAACGGTCTCTTTTCAGCAGCCCAAAGGGCGGGAAGCAGACATTGTCCCGGTTGGTACCACGAACAGGTACCAATGCACCCCTTTAGTCCCGGTTGGTGCTACCAACGAGGACCAAAGGCCTTGTGCTGCCCGTGGCCAAAAGTTTAGTCCCACCTCGCTAGTTGGGAGGGGCTCAAAGTGGTTTATAAGCCCCATAGCGGCTGCCCTCTCGAGCTCCTCTCAAATGCAGGCTTATGGGCCTAATCTCATGCTATGCTGCCTGTGGGCCTACTGGGCCTTCTGCGGGCCTGATTCCTGGCCCATGGTTGGGTTTCTAGTCGTATTCAGGCCGTGGTGGCCTAGTAGGTGGCATTTATTAATTTTTTCCAGTTTTTTTGTTTTCTTTTTTGCTTTATTTATTTCATTTTCTTTCTACTTACAGCAAAATACTTACTGTTTTTCAGTGATTCCTTTTTTCTTTTAGGTAATACAAATTATAAACTTTCTGTTACATTAGTTTCCCAATTTGAATAGTTTAAATTTGAATATTTTGCAATTTGTGTGAATCACTAGTTTGTGAATAACTTTACTATAAAAATAGATTTTTGAGTGATTCTTTTTCCTGCTATTTAATATTACTGTGTTTTATCATTATATTTAATTTGGTAATTTTTAGGTTATTTGAAATATCAATTTTAATCAAAAATAAATTTTGTTATTTTAGTTTGCTATTAAAGTTTCAAACAAAAAATTTCTTTATGCAAATTATTTTTGCTATTAATGTTTTGAACAAAAAATACTTTGATAATTTTAGTTGCATAAATTTTATATAATTTTAGTTTCAAAAATACTAGAGGTTTGTAAAAGCTTTTTAGTTGATTCCTTTTGCTATTAGAGTTCCATTAAAGTTTTCTAGTTCATTCTTTTTGCTATTAGAGTTTCATTAAAGTTTTCTTATTCATTCTTTTAGTTTATTATTTTTGCTATTAGAGTTTCATAAAAGTTTTCTGGTTCATTCTTTTTTACATTAGTTCATTATTTGAGCTAAATGACCCTGAAATTGAAGCACTTCAAATGAACTCTGAAGAGGTTGAAAATTGGCATGGTATCATCATTTCACCCACATAGCATGTGCTAAAAAGTTGAGAGGGTTACGGCAAAAACTGAATGCACTTCGTGTACAAAATGGACAATCTCTTTCGAAGTATCAAGGTTTCGGATGAAAACTCATCTGTTACAAAGGCATTTCATTTTTTTGAACTTATTTGAACTCCAGACTTTTTGTGTGTTAAAAATGCACCATTCAAAGCCACATCATCAATTTTCAACGCTTTCTGACTTCATTTGTTATTTTTCATGCATTTACTGATTTTTTAAGCTAAATAACCCTGAAATTGAAAAGCACCACAAATGAACTCTAAAAAGGTTGAAAGTTGGCATGGTATCATCATTTCACCCACATAGCATGTGCTAAAAAGTTGAGAGGGTTATGGCAAAAACTGGATGCACTTCGTGTACAAAATGGACAATCTCTTTTGAAGTATCAGGGTTTCTGACGAAAACTCATCTGTTACAAAAGGCATTTCAAACTGCAATGATATTCTAGATCAAAGGCATCATCATAATAGTTGTGGAGAGAAAGTCTTCGCTTGTGTCCTTTGCTTATTGCGCCGTAACCATGGATAATCTTAATCATTTAACAGGGTGCTTGGGTCAGCCTTGACTTTGAAGGGAGGAATTTCATGAAACTTTTCATAATCTTCAGACATGTCTGTCTTGCCCTCCAATCCCACGATGTCTCTTTTTCCTAAAAGAACTATGTGGCGCTTTGGCTCATCGTATGATGTATTCGTTTCCTAATCTTTTCTTTTTCTCGGTTTGGTAGACATGTCCTTCACATAGAAAACCTGCGCCACATCATTGGCTAGGACGAATGGTTCGTCTTTGTACCCAAGATTGTTCAGATGCACTGTTGTCATTCCGTACTGTGGGTTTACCTGTACCCCGCCTCCTGACAGATTGACCCATTTGCACTGTAACAAAGGGACCTTAAAATCATGTCTGTAGTCAAGTTCCCATATGTCCATTATCACTACTGTAGGAGGCTGCTAACGCGACACTACGATTATAGACCCTTCGACAAAACAGTGTGCAATGCCATAATCGCAAACAATGGTGTAAAAACTATCAAAAAAGGTGCAAAACGTTTGCGATGGAGGATGCATCAAACACGGTTCAGATTTTAGTTGCGTGTGCGATGTAGGGCATACGGTTCAGCTCAATTAACCATTTGCGATGAGGAGGAACAAAAGAAACGGGCAGCTAGATGAAGGTGTGTGCGATGTACAGCATACTGTTCACTCGGATGAACTTTTTGTGACTAGGAAACACAAAAGAAACGGTCAGCCAGATCAAAGGTGTGTGCGATACACGGCCTGCAGTTCACTCGGATGAACTGTTTGCGTTGAGACATGAGAACAGAAATGGTTCAAATGAACAAGATGTGCGTGATACGAGGCAAACAGGTATGTAATCGGAAACGTGTGCGAAGACCAATAACAACACAGACGATTACTGCTAACAAGCCGTGTGTGTTGTGCAAACAATTGTTGGTATACAATTGTGAGTGATTGATGAAAACATCACTGACGGGTTCCATTGTTTAGAACGTGTGCGATGTGATTTTGTTTGTCTGCACAACATCTACGCTCTGTCTACAGAGCATCAACATATATACTTAAAAAGACAGCATTGCATAACCAAATTAAGCATACAATTACACAAGTGACTACACACATAACATTTCCACACACCAAACAAAGCAATTACATGCATACTAAAGTAGGAGAAACGAGGATCTAATCATCTACTTATTGTTGCGATGATGCTTGCCATTGCTCTGCTTCCCGTTGGATCCCTGGCCGTTTTGGGGAAGGAGGCACTTCCTCATGTCAACGATCCGCCTGTACATGTCGTAGCTCATGTACGCCTCCTTGGCCGCGTACACGACATGAGCCTTGTCGAGTTTCTCCATCCAGGCCGAGTGCCAGGCACGCTTGTCCTTGTTGCACGAATCCTTCATGTCTCTGTAGTAGGGGTCGATGATGGCCTCGGCGAGGTGAACCAGTGAGTCCTTATCATGCTCCTTGCTGCCCCAGATCTTGTATTGGCCCTAGATGTCGACAAGATTCTGGCAGGCGATGCCCGAATTCTAGAGCGCCTTTACATCGTTGGTGATGTCCACCATAGCGAACATGTAGTGAGGGCTGTTGACAAACCTGGCGAAACGCTCACAAGGCCTTGTGGCCAGGCAGTAGTGGTAGACGAGGACGTGGTGGCGCACGCACATCTGGGCGACGGCGACCTTGGGACGAGACCCGGCATGAGCGCGGGTGTACTCGAGGTCGAACCTGACCACCTTGTACTTCTCCGCCGAAAGCAACAACTCCATGATGTGGATGGAGTGCTCCACCCAGACCGGGTCGTTGGTGTACACCACCGAGAGGTCCATGAACCTTCTGTGGGTGTCCACCTCAGCACGCATGGTGAACTGCTGCTCATCGTCGGCAGCCACTCAGAGCGCCATTGGAGCCGCGCGGGATACCCTCTAAGAACTTCTCGTGGTGGGTGTGCTTCTTGCAATGGTGGGGCGCGATCGAAAGGTTGAAGAGACACAAGGGTAGGTTAAATGGCCGCTGTAATAAATGGGGGCTGGCCGGCCAACAATCGTCATGTCTTGTCACGGCGATCATAGCGGGGGATTCCAGTGCATGCTTGACAACACCGCACCGCACGCGTGGGCTCGAAGGGGTGCCAAATGTATTGTCGGTGAGCCTGTTCCCGCGCTACCGCGCTGTTTACCGCGCAAGCTTCCCACCCGGCTAGTTTGGCCACACGTCGGCTAGAAGAGGGACAAATCATGGGCGTTCATTGGCAAAACACTGGTGCGCGTCGGTCCTAAACAAACGGTTTTTTACCCCTTTCCGCGACGACATTTGGAACCGTCGCCAAGTGAGTGTGGGCGATAGGGGGGTCCTTCCCACACGACCCAGAAACCATTGGGGATATGCCCTCCTGGCACACACGCTCAGCAAAATGAGGTCGTGTGCGACCGACGAGCACTCAAATACAGAAATACGTACAGTAGTGCTCAAAAATATACAATTATACAGGCAAAATCATTTCTGGTCGTAAGTATATCCCACACAGTCAGTCACCACTAAACGTTTCCGTTCGTATATACATCCCACACAGTCACTACAAGGAAAACGTGTGCGCAAGGTGGCGTAACGCAAATAGTTTTGAAGAAAATGCCATGTGTGATTGTTCATTGATCCAACACGGTTTATTCCTAGAAACTGTGTGTGTTGCCTTAGGTCATCGCCCACGGTGTTTCCTCATTAACTGTTTGCAATAGGAAAACCCAATTAGCAAGCTAATTGACCAATTAGCGGGCTAATTGTCCTATTATTAATAATCCATTTACTAATCTAATTGACATTCATATTAAGCACATAATATATTCCATTTCAATATTAAGGAAGCAGGATTTCATAATTGAAATACATCGGAGTACAACATGATATAGCTTTAGCACTCAGCTACCCCATTACACAACTGCACCAGTAGCAAGTTTCACATGCAACATCTAGAACCTTTTGAAATTAGCATCATAGACTGTACATAGAGAGATGCATCTCATCTGGAAAACTGCTGAAGCGGAAGGCGAATATTGAGCCTTCATTCATGTTGAAGGTCTTTGCAACTTTAGGCCAGTGCATGTGGATGATTCACCGTCCATCCTTCGACCACTTCAGGAACACTTCAATATTGAACCGTGGGTGTTGTATGAAAACTTTCCTCGCCTCCTGACCACAGAGGTGGTTTGAGAGGTAATCATCAGTGAAGCCTGAAAACAAGGATGTGCATAAATATCTTCTCTATATTGGAAATGGGGCAAAGGAATACAAATAGGCAAGGTATAATAGTTAGTACCACTTGTAAACCTCAGTGCTTCCCATTGTTTCCCTGCAACACATATAAGGTAGTTAGTCATCAGGTTAAGTAAGGGTTCGCATGCTATCAGTAAAATATGTTGATGATAAATAAGCACATTGCAGATTCATCAGATTAATTCAAGCCACATGGAAAACCCATTTATCCAAACCAAGCATGATTAGGAACTAGGAAATATAACACTTGTATATGTTTCTCATGTATTAAGTGCAGCCAAATTCGATTTATTCCTCACATGGTATACAATAACAGAATGCAGCCACAGCAATTGCACATCGCATTGCAGAAATGAACCAAGCTGTTAACTAAACACCACAACAAATGAACCAAACGTTAACTGGGCACCACATTGCATAATATTACATACTCCTAATAGAAGATCAGACATTTAACCAAACCAAGCATGCTTAACAACTTGGAAATATAGCAATTGTATTTGTTTCTCATGTATTTAGTACAGCCAAATTCGATTTATTCCTCACATGCTATACAATAAGAGAATGCAGCCACAGCAATTGAACATCGCATTGCATAATGGAACCGAGCAGTTAACTAAACACCACAACAAATGAACCAAACGTTAACTGAGCACCACATTGCACAATATAACATACTCCTAATAGAAGATCAGACAGTTAACCAAACCAAGCATGCTTAACAACTTGGAAATATAGAAATTATATTTGTTTCTCATGTATTTAGTACAGCCAAATTCGATTTATTCCTCAATAACATAATGCAGCCACAACAATTGAACATCGCATTGCAGAATTGAACCAAGCAGTTAACTAAACACCACAACAAGTGAACCAAGCCACAACAAATGAACCAAGTAGTTAACTAAACACCAATTGAACAATATAACATACTCCTAATAGAAGATCAGACAGTTAACCAAACCAAGCATGCTTAATAACTTGGAAATATTGCACCCTGAAGAATTGAACATCACATTTGCAGAATTGAACCAAGCAGTTAATTGAACACCACATTGCACGACATATAGAACATATACACTATAGCAGAAGATTGCATGGTGAAAGTAGATAGCACAATTCACTAGAATTTGTTAAGGAAAGGCAGTAGCTAGCAAACTGAACATGGGTCCTTATAGTGAGCTAATAAGACAAGCTACTCCTCATTGTCGGAGATATCGATGACGATTGGCTCCTTGGACATGGAAGAGGGCGAGGCCTCCGCATCGTGGGTGCCCTCATTGTAGTGGTGAGTTGCCTGAGCCGCTCCGGGCACCAACCTGCTGGTTCTCGAGATGAGGTAAGCACGTGCACGCTGAGAAAACACCTCGTAGTCTTCGTCGAAGGCACCGACTGTGGCCTCGAAAAAACGCCACGAACTGTCGTTTAAAGCAGCCAACCGCGTCACGGCATCGGCACGCGAGGCGTCAACGGTGGCCTCGACGGCGAGGTGCTCCTCCAAGATATGGGGGTCGTCACGAATGGCAGCCATCGCGACCTCATCCGCGCGTGCGGCCGCGATTTGCTTCTCCGCTGCCAAATGCTCCTTGAGGTCCTGGCTATACTTCGTGCACCATGGCTTAGGCCGACACTTATTTGGTGGTGGGGTCGGTGATTTGGGTGGAAGGTGTCGCGCTCACGCCGGCGGTCGGGGCATGTGGGATGTGGAAGGAGGACGAGGATGGGGGTCGGGTGTGGATTACCTGCCTGGATAGGCGAGGCCGAGCAGCATGAAGGAGGGTCGCCGGCGAGGAGGCGGCGGCGCTGCAAGCAAGGAGTGAAGGTTTCAACTTGGAAAAGAAGGCGGAAAGGGGGGAAATGTGGCTTTTGGTAAGGGGGCGGGGAGGTAGATATTTCCGCGGAAGCCGAAAATTTGGAATCGCTTCAGCCAAAAAACGGGCGCGCAAAGTGTCATCAGGCACGGTCCGAAGATATTTTGTGATGCATCTCACACTGTTGGTTATAATAAATTGTGTGGGATGTACTTGATTTTTCGTCTTGATTTGAATTACATAATGGGGTCACAGCGGCCATGGACGGTGTTTGAATTGCTAGACCTTTTATCTGCAGTGATCATAAAAGAATTGGAATTATTCAGGGTTCATTTGGACATTTTATGCATTAAGTGAGTTTTCAATGCATTTATGTGCATAATTCAAATTTGAAATACATGCGCATGCTCCAGTGCATATTGGTTGAAAAATCAAATCTTTGTCCTTGGGTGCATGCTTAGGTCCCATGCAAGAAATGGGAATGAATTTCAAACACCAGGGCACCGTTGATTGCCGGCAAAACATTGAGATGCCTGGTTTTTAAATTCTAGTAAATCCAAAATGTCGGATCACGGGTTCTGGCAAAACCCTCAAGGTTCGAACACTGGGGTGCGCACGAAGATCTCTCCTCCCCCTAAGCTCACACACTCCACGATCTCACAGCCTAGCTCGACAAACCCGAAGAACAAAGGGACGCAAGATTTATACTGGTTCGGGCCACCGTTGTGGTGTAATACCCTACTCCAGTGTGGTGTAGTGGATTGCCTCTTGGGCTAAGGATGAACAGTTACAAGGGAAGAACAGCCTCGCGAGGAGAGGTGTTCTTGTGCTTGGTGAGCCTGTGTGGTGGTTGAGGATGGAATGGCTCCGATCCGAGATGAGTTGCCTCCTACGGTGGTGGCTAGTCCTATTTATAGAGGCCCTGGTCCTCTTCCCAAATATTGAGCGGGAAGGGATTCCACAACGGCTAGTTTGAAGGAGAACAGCTAGTACAAGCTATCCTGACTAAAGGTGGTCTTCGCCTGCTAAAGGCTCTGGTGGTGACGCCGCCTTGGGCTCCACGGTGACCTCCTTCTTGCCGTCCTTCTGGTCTTGGTCTCGTTGCACCGATATGGAAACCTTTGCCTGATGCCTCGGGACTCCTCGCCTGCGCTTGCCCCTTTAGCACCAAAGAGGAAACGAGGACACTGTGCGTGTTGGCGCCCGCCTGGCCTTGGTCGTCATGGCTTACGTCACGGGAAGCTCGCGAGGTTCCCCTTTGCCTTGATCTCTCCGCCCCTCGCGAGCCAGCCTGGTGAGGCTGCTCCCGAGGAGGTCTTGTGTCGTCCGACTCACGAGGCTTGGCCCCTCGCGAGGGTCTTGGGTGTTTGCTGGTGAAGATGGGCCGTACAGGGCCACGCCGTGGGCCGCAGGCAGGCAAGTCTGGGGACCCCCATTCCCAGAACGCTGATAGTAGCCCCCGGGCCCAAGGCGTGCTCGGACTTGGCTTCGAGGCGAAGCCAAAGGGCAAGTGCGGAGCGCCGCGGGCCCCAACAGCCTACGGCCTTGGTTGACGCGTGGCGATTGATTGGACGTGGGCGTCTCCGCTTCCCCACACTGCCTCGGCAACCGCCCGACTTGACGAGTCCCTACTGCATACAAGGAAAAACCATCATTACCTGTGATCATGGGGATCACTGGTTGGCCTTCTCCTACTATAAATGAGGAGGGGGCGGAGCCCCCGTCGCCCGTCTCTTCCCGTTTCGCTTGCTCCTTCTCCCTTGCTCCATTGCCAGTAGCCACTCCCATGGCGCCTGTGGGGAGGTTCTCGGCCGCGGAGAAGGGGAAGGCTTGCCAAGAGGGGCCCGGCTCTCCGCCGCCCGAGCATGGGCGCGGCCGCCCCCAGAAGCACACCGCGACCCACGCCGTAGCCCCCCGCGGCCGCAGCGGCGCCCCTTCTCGTGGTAGGAGTCGCCCAAGTTGTGGCAGCCCCGTCGATGAAGGGAGGCGCGCCATGGTCGCACGGCCTCCCCGGCCTTTCTTCCACTCGGCGGAGGTGCTGCCGGAGTTCGTCGTGTGGTCGGAGAACCCGGCCGGCGCCTGGCTTCAGCTCCTGCTCTTCTTCATCGGCGAGTGATACGTCTCCAACGTATCTATAATTTTTTATTGTTCCATGCTATATTATATTCTGTTTTGGATGTTTAATGGGCTTTATTATACACTTTTATATTAGTTTTGGGACTAACCTATTAACCGGAGGCCCAGCCTAAATTGTTGTTTTTTTGCCTATTTCAGTGTTTCGTAGAAAAAGAATATCAAACGGAGTCCAAACGGAATGAAACCTTCGGGAACGTGATTTTCGAAACAAACGTGATCCAGAGGACTTGGAGTCCATGTCAAGAAAGCAACAAGGAGAGCACGAGGCGGGGGGTGCGCCTACCCCCCTCCCCCCCCCCCAAGCACGCCCTCCACCCTCGTGGGGCCCACGTTGCTCCACCGACGTACTTCTTCCTCCTATATATATACCTACATACCCCCAAACCATCAGAGGCATCCACGAAAACCTAATTCCACCGCCGCAACCTTCTGTACCCGTGAGATTATTTTGAGAGTCCTACAAAACAGCGTGGTAATTTGCTTTAATTATGATAGGCATTCAAGATTAGTAAAAAAAATTCTTATGAGTGTATTGAATACTATGAGAAGTTTGATGTTTGATAATTTTTTTGAGATATGAAGATGGTAATATTAGAGTAATGCTAGTTGAGTAGTTGTGAATTTGAGAAATACTTGTGTTAAAGTTTGTGATTCCCGTAGCATGCACGTATGGTGAACCGTTATGTGATGAAGTCGGAGCATGATTTATTTATTGATTGTCTTCCTTATGAGTGGCGGTCGGGGACGAGCGATGGTCTTTTCCTACCAATCTATCCCCCTAGGAGCATGCGCGTAATACTTTGTTTCGATAACTTGTAGATATTTTCAACAAGTATATGAGTTCTTTATGACTAATGTTGAGTCCATGGATTATACGCACTCTCATCCTTCCACCATTGCTAGCCTCTCTAATACCGTGCACCTTTGACCGGTATCATAAACCCACCATATACCTTCCTAAAAACAGCCACCATACCTACCTATCATGGCATTTCCATAGCCATTCCGAGATATATTGCCATGCAACTTACCACCATTCCGTTTATTATGACACGCTCCATCATTGTCATATTGCTTTGCATGATCATGTAGTTGACATCGTATTTGTGGCAAAGCCACCGTTCATAATTCTTTCATACATGTCACTCTTGATTCATTGCATATCCTGGTATTCCGCCGGAGGCATTCACAGAGAGTCATATTGTTGTTCTAAGTATTGAGTTGTAAGAAAATAAAAGTGTGATGATCATCATTATTAGAGCATTGTCCCAAGTGAGGAAAGGACGATGGAGACTATGATTCCCCCATAATTCGGGATGAGACTTCGGACTAAAAAAAAGAGAAAGGCCATAATAAAAAAATGAGAGAAAAAGAGAGAAGGGACAATGCTACTATCCTTTTTACCACACTTGTGCTTCAAAGTAGCACCATGATCTTCATGATAGAGAGTCTCTTATGTTGTCACTTTCATATACTAGTGGGAAATTTTCATTATAGAACTTGGCTTGTATATTCCAATGATGGGCTTCCTCAAAAATGCCCTAGGTCTTCGTGAGCAAGCGAGTTGGATGCACACCCACTTAGTTTCTTTTGTTGAGCTTTCATATACTTATAGCTCTAGTGCATCCGTTGCATGGCAATCCCTACTCACTCACATTGATATCTATTGATGGGCATCTCCATAGCCCGTTGATACGCCTAGTTGATGTGAGACTATCTTCTCCCTTTTTCTCTTCTCCACAACCACCATTCTATTCCACATATAGTGCTATGTCCATGGCTCACGCTCATGTATTGCGTGAAGATTGAAAAAGTTTGAGAACATCAAAAGTATGAAACAATTGCTTGGCTTGTCATCGGGGTTGTGCATGATTTAAATATTTTGTGTGATGAAGATAGAGCATAGCCAGACTATATGATTTTGTAGGGATAACTTTCTTTGGCCATGTTATTTTGAGAAGACATAATTGCTTAGTTAGTATGCTTGAAGTATTATTATTTTTATGTCAATATTAAACTTTTGTCTTGAATCTTTTGGATCTGAACATTCATACCACAATTAAGAGAATTACATTGAAAATTATGCCAAGTAGCATTCCACATCAAAAATTCTGTTTTTTATCATTTACCTACTCGAGGACGAGCAGGAATTAAGCTTGGGGATGCTTGATACGTCTCCAACGTATCTATAATTTTTGATTGTTCCATGCTATATTATATTCTGTTTTGGATGTTTAATGGGCTATATTATACACTTTTATATTATTTTTGGGACTAACCTATTAACCGGAGGCCCAGCCCAAATTGCTATTTTTTTGCCTATTTCAGTGTTTCGCAGAAAAAGAATATCAAACGGAGTCCAAACGGAATGAAACCTTCGGGAACGTGATTTTCGGAACAAACGTGATCTAGAGGACTTGGAGTCCACGTCAAGAAAGCAACGAGGAGAGCATGAGGCAGGGGGTGCGCCTACCCCCCCCCCCCAGGCGCGCCCTCCACCCTCGTGGGGCCCATGTTGCTCCACCGACGTACTTCTTCCTCCTATATATACCTACGTACCCCCCCCCCCAACCATCAGAGGCATCCACGAAAACCTAATTCCACCGCCGCAACCTTCTGTACCCGTGAGATCCCATCTTGGGGCCTTTTCCGGCGTCCTGCCGGAGGGGGCATTGATCACGGAGGGCTTCTACATCAACACCATAGCCTCTCCGATGATGTTGAGTAGTTTACCTCAGACCTTCGGGTCCATAGTTATTAGCTAGATGGCTTCTTCTCTCTCTTTGGATCTCAATACAAAGTTCTCCACGATTCTCGTGGAGATCTATTCGATGTAATCTTCTTTTGTGGTGTGTTTGTCGGGACCGATGAATTGTGGGTTTATGATCAAGTTTATCTATGAACAATATTTTAATCTTCTCTTAATTCTTTTATGTATGATTGGTTATCTTTGCAAGTCTCTTCGAATTATCAGTTTGGTTTGGCCTACTAGATTGATCTTTCTTGCAATGGGAGAAGTGCTTAGCTTCGGGTTCAATCTTGCGGTGTCCTTTCCCAGTGACAGCAGGGGCAGCAACGCACGTATTGTATTGTTGCCATCGAGGATAAAAAAACGGGGTTTATATCATATTGCATGAGTTTATCCCTCTACATCATGTCATCTTGCTTAAAGCGTTACTCTGTTCTTATGAACTTAATACTCTAGATGCATGCTGGATAGCGGTCGATGTGTGGAGTAATAGTAGTAGATGCAGGCAGGAGTCGGTCTACTTGTCACGGACGTGATGCCTATATACATGATCATACCTAGATATTCTCATAACTATGCTCAATTCTATCAATTGCTCGACAGTAATTTGTTCACCCACTGTAATACTTATGCTCTTGAGAGAAGCCACTAGTGAAACCTATGGCCCCCGGGTCTATTTTCCATCATATTAATCTTCCAACACTTAGCTATTTCTATTGCCATTTATTTTACTTTGCATCTTTATTTCTCTTTATCATAAAAATACCAAAAATATTATCTTATCATTTCTATCAGATCTCACTCTCGTAAGTGACCGTGCAGGGATTGACAACCCCTTTATCGCGTTGGTTGCGAGGTTCTTATTTGTTTGTGTAGGTGCGAGGGACTTGAGCGTGGTCTCCTACTGGATTGATACCTTGGTTCTCAAAAACTCAGGGAAATACTTACGCTACTTTACTGCATCACCCTTTCCTCTTCAAGGGAAAAAACAACGCAATGCTCAAGAGGTAGCTAGAAGGATTTCTGGCGCCGTTGCCGGGGAGATTCGCGCCAAGTCAAGTCAAGATTTGATTTCCCAATAACGAGCCATTTCTGGCGCTGTTGCCGGGGAGTCTACGCAAAAGTCAACATACCAAGTACCCATCACAAACTCTTATCCCTCACATTACATTATTTGCCATTTGCCTCTCGTTTTCCTCTCCCCCACTTCACCCTTGCCGTTTTATTCACCCTCACTTTTCCGTTCGCCTCTTTTTCGCTTGCTTCCTGTTTGCTCGTTTGTTGGATTGCTTGCTTGTCACTATGGCTCAAGACAATACTAAATTGTGTGATTTTACCAATACCAACAACAATGATTTTCTTAGCACTCCGATTGCTCCTCTTACCGATACTAAATCTTGTGAAATTAATGCTGCTTTGTTGAATCTTGTGATGAAAGATCAATTCGCCGGCCTTCCTAGTGAAGATGCCGCTACCCATCTAAATAGCTTCGTTGATTTGTGTGATATGCAAAAGAAGAAAGATGTGGACAATGATATTGTTAAATTGAAGCTATTTCCTTTTTCACTTAGAGATCGTGCTAAAGCTTGGTTTTCGTCTTTGCCTAAAAATAGTATTGATTCATGGAATAAGTGCAAAGATGCTTTTATCTCTGAGTATTTTCCTCCCGCTAAGATCATCTCTCTTAGAAACGATATTATGAATTTTAAGCAACTTGATCATGAACATGTCGCACAATCTTGGGAGAGGATGAAATTAATGATACGTAATTTCCCTACACATGGCTTGAATCTTTGGATGATTATACAAAAAAATTATGCCGGATTGAATTTTGCTTCTAGAAACCTTTTAGATTCGGCCGCGGGAGGCACTTTTATGGAAATTACTTTAGGAGAAGCTACTAAACTCCTAGATAATATTATGGTTAATTATTCTCAATGGCATACCGAAAGATCCACTAATAAAAAAGTGCATGTGATAGAAGAAATTAATGTTTTGAGTGGAAAGATGGATGAACTTATGAAATTATTTGCTACTAAGAGTGTTTCTTCTGATCCTAATGATATGCCTTTGTCTACTTTCATTGAGAATAATAATGAATCTATGGATGTGAATTTTGTTGGTAGGAATAATTTTGGTAACAACGCGTATAGAGGAAACTTTAATCCTAGGCCGTATCCTAGTAATTCCCCTAATAATTATGGTAATTCCTACAACAACTCTTATGGAAATTTTAATAAGATGCCCTCTGAATTTGATACTAGTGTTAAAGAATTTATGAATTCACAAAAGAATTTCAATGCTTTGCTTGAAGAAAAGTTGCCTAAGATTGATGAATTGGCTAGGAACGTTGATAGAATTTCTCTTGATATTGATTCTTTGAAACTTAGATATATTCCTCCTAAGCATGATATCAATGAGTCTCTCAAAGCCATGAGAATTTCCATTGATGAGTGCAAAGAAAGAACCGCTAGGATGCGTGCTAAGAAAGATTGCTTCGTGAAAGTGTGTTCTTCTAGTTTTTATGAGAATAAAGATGAAGATCTAAAAGTTATTGATGTGTCCCCTATTAAATCTTTGTTTTGCAATATGAATCTTGACAATGATGGGACTGAATATGATCCACCTTTACCTAGAAGGCGTTCCAAAAATTCGGAGTTTTTAGATCTTGATGCAAAAATTGATAAAAGTGGGATTGAAGAAGTTAAAACTTTAGATAGCAATGAACCCACTATTTTGGATTTCAAGGAATTTAATTATGATAATTGCTTTTGATAGATTGTATTTCCTTGTTGCAATCCGTGCTAAATTCTCCGCATGCTTATAGTCAACATAAAGCTTTTACCAAACATATCGTTGATGCTTTGATGCAATCTTATGAAGAAAAACTTGAGTTGGAAGTTTCTATCCCTAGAAAACTTTATGATGAGTGGGAACCTACTATTAAAATTTAAATTAAAGATCATGAATGCTATGCTTTGTGTGATTTGGGTGCTAGTGTTTCCACGATTCCAAAAAATTTGTGTGATTTGTTAGGTTTCCGTGAATTTGATGATTGCTCTTTAAACTTACACCTTGCGGATTCCACTATTAAAAAACCTATGGGAAGAATTAATGATGTTCTTATTGTTGCAAATAGGAATTATGTGCTCGTAGATTTTATTGTTCTTGATATAGATTGCAATCCTTCATGTCCTATAATTCTTGGTAGACCTTTCCTTAGAACAATTGGTGCAATCAGTGATATGAAGGAAGGGAATATTAGATTCCAATTTCCATTAAGGAAAGGCATGGAACATTTCCCTAGAAAGAAAATTAAATTACCTTATGAATCTATTATGAGAGACACATATGGATTGCCTACCAAAGATGGCAATACCTAGATCTATCCTTACTTTTATGCCTAGCTAGGGGCGTTAAACGATAGCGCTTGTTGGGAGGCAACCCAATTTTATTTTTAGTTTTTTTTGCTTTTTGCTTCTGTTTAGGAATAAATATTTGATCTAGCCTCTGGTTAGATTTGTTTTTATGTTTTGATTAGTGTTTGTGCCAAGTTAAACCTATAGGATCTTCTTGGATGATAGTTATTTGATCTTGCTGAAAATTCCAGAAACTTTCTGTTCACGAAAACAATTGTTAAATATTACCAGAACGTGATAAAATATTGATTCCAATTGAATCAGATCAATAAACAAATTATTTAGGTCTTCCTATTTTGGCTGAATTTTTTGAGTTCCAGAAGATTGCGTTAGTTACAGATTACTACAGACTGTTCTGTTTTTGACAGATTCTGTTTTTCGTGTGTTGTTTGCTTATTTTGATGAATCTATGGCTAGTAAAATAGTTTATAAACCATAGAGAAGTTGGAATAAATTAGGTTTAACACAAATATAAATAAAGAATGAGTTCATTACAGTACCTTGAAGTGGTGTTTTGTTTTCTTTCGCTAACGGAGCTCATGAGATTTTCTGTTAAGTTTTGTGTTGTGAAGTTTTCAAGTTTTGGGTAAAGATTTGATGGAGTATGGAACAAGGAGTGGCAAGAGCCTAAGCTTGGGCATGCCCATGGCACCCCAAGATAATATAAGGACACATAAAGCCAAAGCTTGGGGATGGCCCGGAAGGCATCCCCTCTTTCGTCCTCATCCATCGGTAAATTTACTTGGAGCTATATTTTTATTCACCACATGATATGTGTTTTGCTTGGAGCGTCTTGTATTATTTGATTCCTTATTTGTTAGTTTGCCACAATCATCCTTGCTGTACACACCTTTTGAGAGAGACACACTTGATTCGGAATTTGATAGAATACTCTATGTGCTTCACTTATATCTTTTGAGCTATATAGTTTTTGCTCTAGTGCTTCACTTATATCTTTTAGAGCACGGTGGTGGATTTGTTTTATAGAAACTATTGTTCTCTCATGCTTCAATTAGATTATTTTGAGAGTCCTACAAAACAGCGTGGTAATTTGCTTTAATTATGATAGGCATTCAAGATTAGTAAAAAAATTCTTATGAGTGTATTGAATACTATGAGAAGTTTGATGTTTGATAATTTTTTTGAGATATGAAGATGGTAATATTAGAGTAATGCTAGTTGAGTAGTTGTGAATTTGAGAAATACTTGTGTTAAAGTTTGTGATTCCCGTAGCATGCACGTATGGTGAACCGTTATGTGATGAAGTCGGAGCATGATTTATTTATTGATTGTCTTCCTTATGAGTGGCGGTCGGGGACGAGCGATGGTCTTTTCCTACCAATCTATCCCCCTAGGAGCATGCGCGTAATACTTTGTTTCGATAACTTGTAGATTTTTTCAACAAGTATATGAGTTCTTTATGACTAATGTTGAGTCCATGGATTATACGCACTCTCATCCTTCCACCATTGCTAGCCTCTCTAATACCGTGCACCTTTGACCGGTATCATAAACCCACCATATACCTTCCTAAAAACAGCCACCATACCTACCTATCATGGCATTTCCATAGCCATTCCGAGATATATTGCCATGCAACTTACCACCATTCCGTTTATTATGACACGCTCCATCATTGTCATATTGCTTTGCATGATCATGTAGTTGACATCGTATTTGTGGCAAAGCCACCGTTCATAATTCTTTCATACATGTCACTCTTGATTCATTGCATATCCTGGTATTCCGCCGGAGGCATTCACAGAGAGTCATATTGTTGTTCTAAGTATTGAGTTGTAAGAAAATAAAAGTGTGATGATCATCATTATTAGAGCATTGTCCCAAGTGAGGAAAGGACGATGGAGACTATGATTCCCCCATAATTCGGGATGAGACTTCGGACTAAAAAAAAGAGAAAGGCCATAATAAAAAAATGAGAGAAAAAGAGAGAAGGGACAATGCTACTATCCTTTTTACCACACTTGTGCTTCAAAGTAGCACCATGATCTTCATGATAGAGAGTCTCTTATGTTGTCACTTTCATATACTAGTGGGAAATTTTCATTATAGAACTTGGCTTGTATATTCCAATGATGGGCTTCCTCAAAAATGCCCTAGGTCTTCGTGAGCAAGCGAGTTGGATGCACACCCACTTAGTTTCTTTTGTTGAGCTTTCATATACTTATAGCTCTAGTGCATCCGTTGCATGGCAATCCCTACTCACTCACATTGATATCTATTGATGGGCATCTCCATAGCCCGTTGATACGCCTAGTTGATGTGAGACTATCTTCTCCCTTTTTCTCTTCTCCACAACCACCATTCTATTCCACATATAGTGCTATGTCCATGGCTCACGCTCATGTATTGCGTGAAGATTGAAAAAGTTTGAGAACATCAAAAGTATGAAACAATTGCTTGGCTTGTCATCGGGGTTGTGCATGATTTAAATATTTTGTGTGATGAAGATAGAGCATAGCCAGACTATATGATTTTGTAGGGATAACTTTCTTTGGCCATGTTATTTTGAGAAGACATAATTGCTTAGTTAGTATGCTTGAAGTATTATTATTTTTATGTCAATATTAAACTTTTGTCTTGAATCTTTTGGATCTGAACATTCATACCACAATTAAGAGAATTACATTGAAAATTATGCCAAGTAGCATTCCACATCAAAAATTCTGTTTTTTATCATTTACCTACTCGAGGACGAGCAGGAATTAAGCTTGGGGATGCTTGATACGTCTCCAACGTATCTATAATTTTTGATTGTTCCATGCTATATTATATTCTGTTTTGGATGTTTAATGGGCTATATTATACACTTTTATATTATTTTTGGGACTAACCTATTAACCGGAGGCCCAGCCCAAATTGCTATTTTTTTGCCTATTTCAGTGTTTCGCAGAAAAAGAATATCAAACGGAGTCCAAACGGAATGAAACCTTCGGGAACGTGATTTTCGGAACAAACGTGATCTAGAGGACTTGGAGTCCACATCAAGAAAGCAACGAGGAGAGCATGAGGCAGGGGGTGCGCCTACCCCCCCCCCCCCCCCCAGGCGCGCCCTCCACCCTCGTGGGGCCCATGTTGCTCCACCGACGTACTTCTTCCTCCTATATATACCTACGTACCCCCCCCCAACCATCAGAGGCATCCACGAAAACCTAATTCCACCGCCGCAACCTTCTGTACCCGTGAGATCCCATCTTGGGGCCTTTTCCGGCGTCCTGCCGGAGGGGGCATTGATCACGGAGGGCTTCTACATCAACACCATAGCCTCTCCGATGATGTGTGAGTAGTTTACCTCTGACCTTCGGGTCCATAGTTATTAGCTAGATGGCTTCTTCTCTCTCTTTGGATCTCAATACAAAGTTCTCCACGATTCTCGTGGAGATCTATTCGATGTAATCTTCTTTTGCGGTGTGTTTGTCGGGACCGATGAATTGTGGGTTTATGATCAAGTTTATCTATGAACAATATTTGAATCTTCTCTTAATTCTTTTATGTATGATTGGTTATCTTTGCAAGTCTCTTCGAATTATCAGTTTGGTTTGGCCTACTAGATTGATCTTTCTTGCAATGGGAGAAGTGCTTAGCTTTGGGTTCAATCTTGCGATGTCCTTTCCCAGTTACAACAGCGGCAGCAAGGCACGTATTGTATTGTTGCCATCGAGGATAACAAGATGGGGTTTATATCATATTGCATGAGTTTATCCCTCTACATCATGTCATCTTGCTTAAAGCGTTACTCTGTTCTTATGAACTTAATACTCTAGATGCATGCTGGATAGCGGTCGATGTGTGGAGTAATAGTAGTAGATGCAGGCAGGAGTCGGTCTACTTGTCACGGACGTGATGCCTATATACATGATCATACCTAGATATTCTCATAACTATGCTCAATTCTATCAATTTCTCGACAGTAATTTGTTCACCCACCGTAATACTTATGCTCTTGAGAGAAGCCACTAGTGAAACCTATGGCCCCCGGGTCTATTTTCCATCATATTAATCTTCCAACACTTAGCTATTTCTATTCCCTTTTATTTTACTTTGCATCTTTATTTCTCTTTATCATAAAAATACCAAAAATATTATCTTATCATTTCTATCATATCTCACTCTCGTAAGTGACCGTGAAGGGATTGACAACCCCTTTATCGCGTTGGTTGCGAGGTTCTTATTTGTTTGTGTAGGTGCGAGGGACTTGAGCGTGGTCTCCTACTAGATTGATACCTTGGTTCTCAAAAACTGAGGGAAATACTTACGCTACTTTACTGCATCACCCTTTCCTCTTCAAGGGAAAAACCAACGCAGTGCTCAAGAGGTAGCAGCGAGCTACCGGCCACAGGTCCAGGCGGGCTCTGGCAGCAAGCGGACGGCTGCTGCAGCAAAGCTTCCTGGGTCACGGTTGAGGTCTCCGTCACGGGCAACGCAGCCCTGGCCCGTGGCTGGCAGACGTTTGCCTACGCGCGCGGCCTGGGCAGGCAGTGCACCCTCCACTTCAAATACGATGGCAACGCGACCCTCTACGTGAGGGTGTTCGGAGAAGACGGCCGGCGCTTCGGGTGCTTCCCCGAGGTCAATGACGGCGACGAGGTGCTCGGTCTTGGCGACGGTCGCAGCGAGGGTGAGGATGGCCCTGCCCTCGGAGCAGGCCGCTGCTCATCCAATTACGGCGGTTCTTCCTCCGGCGACAGCTCCAGCAGCGGCGGCTACGACCATCCACCGCGCTGCCGTACCCGCTTCGAAGGTGGCAGCGGGTCGTCCCATCGCCGCGCTCCAGTGAAGCGCGAGGAGGGGTCTGGCTGAGCTCGGGAGAGCGCCATAGGCCCATCCTCGCGAACTGCCGCGGGAGCATGTGCCACTTTTGTTTCGCTTTTTCCTTCCTTCCTACATTAAGAGAGAGACAAGTATGGGGCCCCGCTGGGGCGTGTAACAACTATGATTTCCAAGTGGCTATGCTATGTTTATCTTTCCTATGTTATGTTGCAGCATCAACGTTTTATGTAGGTGCATAGGAATAACTTAGCTCGACACGCTCGAAGTGGTAGTTTCCGCCTAGTGAAGCATGTGTTAGTACCTGACGAGTCCTCCATGGCTCGGGAGGCGTTTGGGGACTACAAAAATTCATTAGGAAACTCTTACTCTCTGAGTTCTTCCGAGCCCTGGTCGCAGGCGCGGCCGACCATGACCCAGCGCCTCGCATCACGGTACCCGAGGGGCACGGATTAAGGGAGGTACACCAGCTTGCGAGCTCGAGCGAGGGTGCCTTGCGAAGAACAGGAAAACGCTCACGAGGCACCTGTCCAGCCCCCTCGCGAGGCATGCGAGGGAGAGAATGGGTCAAAACGAGGAACCGAGGGCAGAAGACAAGGGGGGAAAAGGGCAGGGAAACCAAGCAAGCAAGGAACACCGGAAAGCAAATTCTCATTAAAGAGGGGCAAGCCAACTGCGGAAAGCAAATGAAAAGCCGCGTCCGGCACCTAGTCTAGTCTTCTGTCTTCTCACGAGCGCGGAGCTAAGTGCTGCCACTAGGACGTGGGAGGGAGCCCCCGAGGCCCGAGGGCGGCACTCCTGAGACTCCGGGGCATGTACATCCCCACTCATTATTACGTGAGAGTGTCACGAGCGGAGACCTTCACAGGCACTGGGCCGTCTTCACAGGCACTGGGCCTTTCTTCATGGGTAGAACTTCCGGAGGTGCTGGATGTTCCAGGCGTTCTGGATGGGGATCCTGTCCTGCGTCTCCAGGCGTGCGGCGTCAGGCCTGGAGACATGGGCGACCCGAAACGGACCCTCCCACATGGGTGAGAGCTTGTGCAGCCCTTCCCTGGAGAGCACCCGCCTCAGGACGATATCACCCACCTCGAGCGTCCTGGAGCAGACGCTGCGGCAGTGGTACCGCCGCAGCGCCTGCTGGTACTTCACAGCTCGGAGCGAGGCTTCACGGCAGCGTTCCTCCCCCAGCACGAGGTCCATCCCCTGCATGGCATCCTGCTGCGTTTCATCAAACGCCAGGACCCGTGTGGAGCGATACCTGACCTCAAGTGGGAGAACCGCTTCTGCTCCGTAGACGAGGAGGAACGGGTCTCGCCTGTCGGCTTGGTGGCGGTAGTATGGATGGACCACAGCACGGACTGGAGCTCGTCGTGCTAGCCCCTGCCGCAGGCCTTGAGCTTCTTCTTGAAGGTCCTGGTCTTGAGGCCCCTCAGGACTTCCGCGTTGGCGCGTTCGGCCTGGCCGTTGCTCCTGGGGTGCGCCACGGAGGCGTAGCAGATCTGTGTTCCAAGGTTAGTGCAATATGTTTTGAAGAGATTGCTAGTGAACTATGAGCCATTGTTGGTGATGATGCGGTTAGGGACCCCAAATCGGCTTATGAGGCCCTTGATGAACTTGACTGCTGACCCAACTGGGATGGTGTGAACGGCTTCCATTTCCGCCCACTTGGTGAATTTGTCGATGGCGACATAGAGGTAGCGATAGCCTCCAGGCGCTCGAGGGAATGGGCCCAGGATATTCAGCCCCCAGACCGCGAACGGCCATGCGAGCGGGATAGTCTGGAGGCCCTGAGCTGGCTGGTGGATCTGCTTGCCGTGGAATTGGCAGGCCTCGCAGGATTTTATCAGTTCGACCGCGTCGCTGAGTGTCGTGGGCCAGTAGAACCCACTGCAGAAAGCCTTGCCAACCAAGGTGCGCGATGACGAGTGGTGCCCACAGTCTCCGCCGTGTATGTCAGCCAGCAAATCCTTCCCCTGTTCCCTGGAGATGCATCGCAGAGAAACATCATTTGGCCGCTTCCTGTATAGCTCATCGTCCTGGATGCAGTACGCCGTAGCCTGCCGGGCCACACGCTCCGCGTCTTCTTCCTTCTCTGGGAACGTGCCTTGCGTTAGGTATGCCTTGAACTCCTCGATCTAGCACCCCTCGTGAGGCTCGAGCTCAGGGAGCAGACGCGCTCCTGAGGTCGGGCAACAGGCGGGGGCTCTTGAAGTCGGCGGCGAGGGGAGTTCCTCCCGAGGCGGTGCAGGTTCAGCGGTTGGTGGGGCCGCTGAGGGCTTAAAGAGACGCTCCTCGAAGACACCTGGTTCCTGGGGCTGACGCTTTGACGCCCTCTTGGCGATCTCATCAGCTTCCTTGTTCGTGTCGCGGGGCACATGCTGCAACTCCAGACCCAGGAACTGCTTCTCCATCTTGCGTACATCCGCGAGGTACGCCTCCATGTGCTCGTCCCTTGGCTCGTACACCATGTTGGAGAAGTTGACGAGGAGCTAAAAGTCACCCTTGACGGTGAGGCGCTTCACTCCCAAGGCCGCTGCTGCTTTGATGCGGCGATCAAACCTTTGTACTCAGCAATGTTATTGGAGACCTTCTCGCCTTGCTGGAAGCAGAGCTGCACGACGTAGTAGAGATTGTCCTGGGTGGGCGAGATAAGCACTGCTCCAGCCCCCGCGCCCTGGCGCGCGAACACGCTGTCGAAGTACATGACCCAGCCATCCGGCGCCTCGCTCCCTGGCGTGAGGGATTAGTTCTCGCCCGCTTCGAGTTCCGGGGCATCGGTCCATTCTACCACAAAGTCAGCGAGTGCAGCCCCCTTGATAACCCTGGTTGTGCTGAACTCCAAGTCAAACGCTTGCAACTTGATGTTCCATTCGGCAACCCTTCCTGCGGCATTGGGGCTCCTGAGTACTCTCTCCAACGGATAAGCTGAGACGACCTTGATGGGATGACCCTGGAAGTAGTGGCGCAGCTTACGCGAGGCTACCAGGAGCGCGAGCAAGAGCTTCTGAGGCATGGGGTATCGTGCTCTCGCATCCCGTAGCACTATGCTGACGAAGTACACCGGGTGGTCAACGAGGGCGGAAGAGCTGGTGGAGTCTTTGGTTCTCGGGGCTGAGGTGTTTCCTGTGGATTTCCGGCTTCAGGGGCTTGATGACTTGCTGGGGCAGCCGTTGTCTCAGGAGCATTGCCTTGGTGTTGTGCTTCCTCGTCCGGCTTGGCGGCTCCCTTTGGCGGGCTCTTGACCTGGCGCTCCTCTCTGAGGGCCACCAGTGCCGCGCTAGCGGAGTGGGGTGTGGCAGACAGGTAGAGTACCAAGGGCTCAAGAGGACGAGCTGCCACCATCACCAGCGAGCTGGTCAAGTATCTCTTGAGGTCTTGAAATGCCAGGTCAGCCTCCGGGGTCCATTCGAACTGGCCTTTCTTCTTCATCAGCTTGAAGAATGGTAGGGCGCACTCCCCCAGCTTGGAGATGAAGCGCCCCAGCGAAGTTACGCAGCCGGCAAGCTTCTGCATCTCCTTGAGGGTTTGCGGTGGGCTCATGTCTTTGATCGCCTAACCTTCTCCGGGTTGGCCTCGATCTCCTTGTGGGACACGAGGAAACCAAGCAGCTTGCCGGAAGGGACACCAAACACGCACTTCTCCGGGTTGAGCCGCAATTCCACTTGGCGTAGGCTCGCGAAGGTCTCCTCCAGGTCTTGAATCAAAGTTCCCGCCTCCCGAGACTTCACCACAATGTTGTCGACGTAGGCCTCAGTGTTTCTGCTGAGCTGCTGCCCCAAGGCGATGTGCATCAGCCGCTGAAAGGTTGTTGCTGCATTGCACAGTCTGAATGGCATGCATGTGTAGCAGTACACCCCGCACGGGGTCAGGAAGGCCGTCTTCTCCACATCCTCCACCGCCATCTTGATCTGGTGATAGCCTGAGAACGCATCCAAGAAGCATAGCAGGTCGCACTCTGCGATGGAGTCAACAATCTGGTCGATGCGCGGTAACGGGAATGGGTCTTGTGGGCAGGCTTTGTTGAGGTTGGTGAAGTCAACGCACATGCGCTCCTTTCCTCCTTTCTTCGGCATGACAACGGGGTTCGCCAGCCATTCTGGGTACCGGACCTCGCGGATGACGCCTGCCACCTCCAGCTTGCGGGTTTCCTGAATGATGAAGGACTGCTTCTCTACGGACTGTCGCCTCGCCCTCTGCTTCATAGGGCGCACGTTGGGGCATACCTTCAGATGATGCTCAATCACTTCTCTCGGGACCCCAACTAGCTGCTTGGGCTCCCAGGCGAACACTTCCTTGTTCGCCCTGAGGAAGTCCACCAGCTCCCTTTCCTGATCTGGGGCGAGGTCGGCGCCTATAGTAAAGGTGGCGCCTGAAGCCCCGTCCTCGTCGACTGGTACTTGCTTCGTCTTGGCCTGGCCTTGAGTAAATTGATGCTTCTTCTTGGTCGGTGTAGCCCCCTTGGCCCGGGGCACGACCTTGTCGGCCGGGCAAGCTGCCGCTGTGGCCCTGAAAGCGACTTTGAGGGCAGCCAAGGCTTCCTCGGTGTCCCCGGCCACAGTGAGGACGCCCTTGCTCCCTGGCATCTTCATGAGGTTGTAGGCGGGATGAGTAGCTGCCATAAATTGCGCCAGCGCCGGGTACCCGAGGATGGCGTTGTACGGTAAGTCAATGCGGGCGATGTCGAAGTCGATTAGCTCAATGCGGTAGTTGTCGCGGGTGCCAAAGGTCACAGGGAGGCAGATCTGCCCCAGGGGGTTGGAGGAGCCGCCGTCGACCCCGGAGAAGGGCTTGCTGGGGCGGAGCCGCTCAAGCGGTACGTGAAGGAGGCTAAAAGCCTCCATAGAGAGCACGTTGAGGCCGGCGCCACCGTCGATGAGGGTCTTCCTAACGGCTACGCTGCAGATG
This sequence comes from Aegilops tauschii subsp. strangulata, assembly GCF_002575655.3. NCBI lineage: Eukaryota > Viridiplantae > Streptophyta > Magnoliopsida > Poales > Poaceae > Aegilops > Aegilops tauschii. Next base: position 419,331,470 of record NC_053040.3, on the reverse strand, counting down.
GTGGGCGTGCAAAGCATCGGGAGCACGCCCGAGCCGACGGTGGAGACCGGGTGATCCCCCGAGTCGAAGGTCAGGTCGGCCTTGGGCGCCGCGTAACCCGGGGGAGCCCCCTGCCGCGTGGAGGCGGCGCCGATCTGGCGGAAGAACGGCTTGGCGTGACGGTCCGAGGGCGGCGCCTGCGAGCCGCCGAGGAGAGCCGCAACGACGGGTGGTGCGGGTCCCCCGAAGCGCACGATGAAGAGGTCGCGCAGCTCCCCCCAGGAGGCCACAGAAGATCCCGGCAGATGGAGGAGACAGGCGCGCGGCACACCAGCGAGGGCCATGGGGAGCCAGTTGGCCATGACCTTCTCGTCGCCCCGGCCTCCAGGACGGCCTCCTCGTATGCCAGCAAGAAAGCCGACGGGTCTGCCGCGCCGTCGTAGCACGGTGGCATCTCCGGCTTGAACTTGGGCGGCCACTGCACCTACTGTAAGGCGGGGGCCAAGGCTCGGAGCCCCCTGGCCTCGCCATGGGCATCAGTCCTTGCAGCCGGAAGAGCGGCGGTGGCCATGGGGGTGAGGCGAGGTGGTGGAGGAGCGTGGATCGATGGAAGGAAGATTTCGGCGCACCACTACCTGGCGCGCCAAATGTCGGATCATGGGTTCCGGCAAAACCCTCAAGGTTCGAATACTGGGGTGCGCATGAAGATCTCTCCTCCCCCTAAGCTCACACACTCCACGATCTCACGGCCTAGCTCGACGAACCCGAAGAACAAAGGGACACAAGATTTATACTGGTTCGGGCCACCATTGTGGTGTAATACCCTACTCCAGTGTGGTGTGGTGGATTGTCTCTTGGGCTGAGGATGAACAGTTACAAGGGAAGAACAGCCTCGCGAGGAAAGGTGTTCTTGTGCTTGGTGAGCTTGTGTGGTGGTTGAGGATGGAATGGCTCCGATCCGAGATGAGTTGCCTCCTACGGTGGTGGCTAGTCCTATTTATAGAGGCCCGAGTCCTCTTCCCAAATATTGAGCGGGAAGGGATTCCACAATGGCCAGTTTGAAGGGGAACAGGTAGTACAAGCTATCCTGACTAAAGGTGGTCTTCGCCTGCTAAAGGCTCTGGTTGTGACGCCGCCTTGGGCTCCACGGTGACCTCCGTCTTGTCGTCCTTCTGGTCTTGGTCACGTTGCACCAATATGGAAACCTTTGCCTGATGCCTCGGGACTCCTCGCCCGCGCTTGCCCCTTTAGCACCAAAGAGGAAACGAGGACAGTGTGCGCGCTGGCGCCCGCCTGGCCTTGGTCGTCATGGCTTATGTCACGAGAAGCTTGCGAGGTTCCCCTTTGCCTTGACCTCTCCACCCCTCGCGAGCCACCCTGGTGAGGCTGCTCCCAAGGCGGTCTTGTGTCGTCCGCCTCGCGAGGCTTGGCCCCTCGCGAGGGTCTTGGGTGTTTGCTGGTGAAGATGGGTCGTACAGGGCCGCTGGTGGGGCCACGCCGTAGGCCGCAGGCAGGCAAGTCTGGGGACCCCCGTTCCCAGAACGCCGAAACAAAACTCGTCTGAAATTCATGAAACTTGGCATGCTATCATGGAGCGGCATCAACATGTCGTGGTACAAATTTGTCCCATTTGGGGCAGGTTTGGGTATATGCTTCTCACAAACCGGAGCTTCTCACAACAAGCATGATGGTTTTCGGTAGGGAACGTCCCACCTTTAGGGACGAAACGATATCCATTGCCTCTTATTGCTTTCAAGTTTTTTTCTCGTGTCAACATAGAACAACAAGAGTGTTGTGTGAATTTTTGTGATTTTTCGGGGTTCGTTTGGACATTTTTATGCATTAACGGAGTTTTCAATGCATTTATGTGCAAATTAAAATTTGAACTACATGCACATGCTCCTGTGCATATAAATTGGTTGGAAAATCAAAGCTATGTCCTTGGGTGCATGCTTAGGTCCCATGCAAGAAATGGGAATGAATTTCAAACACCAGGGCACCGTTGATTGCCGGCAAAACATTGAGATGCATGGTTTTTAAATTCTATTAAATCCAAAACTCGTCTGAAATTCATGAAACTTGGCATGCTATCATGGAGCGACATCAACATGTCATGGTACAAAATTTGTCCCATTTGAGGCAGGTTTGGGTATATGCTTCTCACAAACCAGAGCTTCTCACAACAAGCATGATGGTTTTTGGTAGGGAACGTCCCACCTTTGGGGATGAAACGATATCCCTTGCCTCTTATTGCTTTCAAGGTTTTCTCTCGTGCCAACATAGAACAACGGGAGTGTTGTGTGAATTTTTCTGATTTTTCAGGGTTCGTTTGGACATTTTTATGCATTAACTGAGTTTTCAATGCATTTATGTGCATAATTGAAATTTGAACTACATGCGCATGCTCCAGTGCATATAAATTGGTTGAAAAATCAAAGTTGTGTCCTTGGGTGCATGCTTAGGTCCCATGCAAGAAATGGGAATGAATTTCAAACACCAGGGCACCGTTGATTGCCGGTAAAACATTGAGATGCCTGGTTTTTAAATTCTAGTAAATCCAAAACTCGTCTGAAATTCATGAAACTTGGCATGCTATCATGGAGCGGCATCAACATGCCGTGGTACAAATTTTGTCCCATTTGGGGCAGGTTTGGGTATATGCTTCACACAAACCAGAGCTTCTCACAACAAGCATGATGGTTTTCGGTAGGGAACGTCCCACCTTTGGGGACGAAACGATGTCCATTGCCTCTTATTGCTTTCAAGTTTTTTTCTCATGCCAACATAGAACAACAGGAGTGTTGTGTGAATTTTTGTGATTTTTCGGGGTTCGTTTGGATATTTTTATGCATTTACTGAGTTTTCAATGCATTTATGTGCATAATTCAAATTTGAACTACATGCGCATGCTCCAGTGCATATAAATTGGTTGAAAAATCAAAGTTGTGTCCTTGGGTGCATGCTTAGGTCCCATGCAAGAAATGGAATGAATTTCAAACACCAGGGCACCGTTGATTGCCGGCAAAACATTGAGATGCCTGGTTTTTAAATTCTAGTAAATCCAAAACTCGTCTGAAATTCATGAAACTTGGCATGCTATCATGGAGCGGCATCAACATGCCGTGGTACAAATTTTGTCCCATTTGGGGCAGGTTTGGATATATGCTTCTCATAAACTGGAGCTTCTCACAACAAGCATGATGGTTTTCGGTAGGGAACGTCCCACCTTTGTGGACGAAATGATATCCATTGCCTCTTATTGCTTTCAAATTTTTTTCTCGTGCCAACATAGAACAACAGGAGTGTTGTGTCAATTTTTGTGATTTTTCGGGGTTCATTTGGACATTTTTATCCATTAACTGAGTTTTCAATGCATTTATGTGTATAATTCAAATTTGAACTACATGCGCATGCTCCAGTGACTATAAATTGGTTGAAAAATCAAATCTGTGTCCTTATGTGCATGCTTAGGTCCCATGCAAGAAATGAGAATGGATTTCAAACACTAGGGGACTGTTGATTGCCGGCAAAAACATTTAGATGCCTAGTTTTTAAATTCTAGTAAATCCAAAACTCGTCCGGTGCGCAGGTTCACCGGGAAGCGTGCGATATGTTCAACGCAGGATTTGTGCATCTCTTCAACGCAAAGGTTTAGTGAAGCAGTAAAGCGACAAAAAATAAACCAAAAAATATACGTGCTCCCACACGCCCTGTGTGTCGTGCGAGCAGGCGTGAGGTGATGGGACGCATGCGAGCAGTCTGCCGCGCAGGCATACCGAGAGGCATGCGTGCAGGTGTGTGTATCGACGAGGAGGCGTGCGAGTAGATGTGTGAAATGATGGTAGGAATGGCAGACGTCCGCCGCGCAGGCTCACCGGGAGGCGAGACAACTTTTGACCGCACCTGCCTCGCTCCCACTAGTCCGTATTAATTGTGCGCCCGAGCCGCCGGCCATAATAGGCGGCCACACCCCTGGTCCACAGTGGTCACCGACGTCTGGACTCTGGAGTGTATGACGATGCCGCCGAAGCGCACCGTCGGAGGGAGTGGCGACGCCGGGGCTGGTGAAGCACCCGCACAACGCGTCAAGCTGGCCACAGAGGTTTCCGTCGCCGCCGACGATGTCTCATGCGGGTAGCAGCATGACCTTGAATTCGTCGGCGCCGTCATGCCCCCCCCCCCCAGCTGGAGCCGGAGGTCAACAGCAACTCCGGCAACAACTGCGACTCCGACGGAAAACCGGTTAGTCACCTACATATATGTTTGTGCCTTTTTTCTTCCTGATCTTGGGAATTGATTTCGAATGTCCTACATGTTATGCCAATTTTTTCTTTCAGATTGGTATGAACACAAACGAGGCTCCGACCAGCGCCGCCGCTGGATGTAGATCTTGGACCCGACTGTGCGGCTAGAAGCGCCCCCCTGGACCTGAGGAACCAGTAGAATCTCCGGCGGACCGCATCAGCGATCTCCCGGACGGAATCCTTGGGGAGATCATCTCCCTTCTCCCCACCAAGGATGGCTGCCACACACAAGTCCTTGCATCTTGGTGGCGCACTCTGTGGTGCACCGCGCCTCTTAATCTCGACTATCGTCAGCTATCTGTCGATGATGATTCTGAACTCCCCGGAGCCATCATCTCCTCCCACGGGGGCTCCGTTCAACGCATCTGCATCCCGGCATGCTACCTGCTAGACATACCCTGCACGGTGGCCGCCTGGCAGACATCCCGTCAATTCGATAAACTCCAGCAGCTTGAGTTCTACCATGACTATGTATGTAACATACCACGAACCGATGTATCTGTGCCCTCACCACCGATGTCCATCACGTGGTTTTCCTCCTCTCTCAACACCGCCACCTTTTCCCGATGCCATCTAGTAGACAATCTGGTACAAATGCTTCGACTCCCACTGCTAAAAAAACTTGCACTTGTGGTGGTTGATCTGTCGGAGGCCGCACTGCACAGCATCATCCACTCCAGCTGCCCTGCCCTGGAGCGCTTGCTGCTTGTTTTTGCAATGGAAATTCATATCCGTTGTCTCAAAATAAAGTCGCCCCACCTTGTAAGCATGGGAAATTTTTTTGGACATGATCTCATCATCGAAGATGCCCCTTCACTTCAAAGGTTGATCCTTGATTCTGGTATAGTACCTTCGCAAATAACTATAGTCTCTGCGCCTAAACTGGAGACCTTGGGTGCAATTCGTGATCCTTTTAGATGGTTCAAAATGGTGTTTGGCTCCACACCTATTGAGGTACTATATATTATTCACGTAAACTTTTGTAATCTGCCTTTTTCATTTGTGTGCATAAGTTAAGTATCATCTTGGAGTACACTTTTGGTAATAATATTATGTTCTATGCTCAATGAAGAGCTTGTCTGTCCTATGAGTGGTGGTGAATTCTGTCAAGACCTTACATATCAGTATGTGGTGTTTTGATCTGAACACGATTATTGGCTTGCTGCAATGCTTTCCATGTCTGGAGAATTTGTATATAAAGGTGATGATTTCACGCACATTGAAAGCCCATATATAATGTACTATAATTAATCATTGAGCTATCACTCTTTCAACATAATCTTTTTAGACATTAACTGTTTTCAATCTTCATCTCTATTTAGGCACTAACACATGGAGAAAAAGGTATAACCAATCGATGGTTCAAGAAGCACCGGGATTTTCTCAGATCTCATGACATTCGTTTGAAGACAGTAACACTGGAAGGATATGCATCCAACAATGCAAACACTAGCTTTGTCACATTCTTCATGTTGAATGTGAGGGCACTATTGTCCGTGAGGATTAAGTTTTTCGACAAGAAATTTCTTACGGCTGCAAGTGTTGAACAACATAAAAAGAAGTTTCAGGTGGACCAAAGGGCTTATGATCATGCTCGGCTTCTATTTACAACAGCTTGTCATCATGTACCAGTAGAATTTCTGGCCGGGTATCTTGATTTTATGGATCAGACCGATCCATTTGATTGTGACTGCCGAAAACTTTGGTTGAGTTAGATGTCATTGTCAGTTCAATCTAGATTTTGTCTAAACCTGATGAGCAATTAATCCTCGTGCTTTTGTACTGTTTGTAAGCTGGAGTTAGATATTGTTTCCCTTTTCAACTCAGTTTTGACCCATATTTTCTTTCATACTGGGCCAATGGCTTGCCATTTCTTTCATTAAGACATAAATATTATAAGCATTCACAACATAGGGAAAGAACATCACTGTTACTGTTTGTCCAATTTGTGACAAGTTTTGGTACAAACTTCTTACAAACCAGAGCTTCTCTCAAAAAGGCTCATGGTTCCGAGAGGGACCTTGTCACCTATGTGTGCGAAACGACATACGCTGTCTCTTCCCGCCTTGATTTATTTTACAGAGGCAACATGCAACTATATATAGTAGTGTCGTCCTAAAAATATGAAATTATTCATGGTTTGTTTTTCTTTTTTATACATTATTTGAGTTTCCTAGGCATTTTGGAACATACTTTCGTGTGTGCAAAGGTCATGTGTGTACTAGCCACATATGTAATTCGATGTTCAATCTGTTTATGGAATCAAGTCCTTATAAGGTATAAGTACATGTGATGTTGTTCTGTGTGCAATGACATCGCACACGGACCCTCCTAGGGAACCCGTCGGTGATGATTTGATCAATCGCTGACAATTGTATACCACCAAGCGTTTGCCCACAACACACACGGCTTATTAGCAGCAATTGTCTGTGTTATTATGGATCTTCGCACACATTTCTGATTACAGACCTGTTTGCCGCGTATCACACACATCTTGTTATATCGAACCGTTTCTGTTCTCTCGGCTCAAAGCAAACAGTTCATCCGAGTGAACCGCATGCCGTATATCGCACACACCTTCATCTGGCTGACCGTTTCTTTTGTGTTGCCTAATCACAAACAGTTCATCCGAGTGAACCGTATGTTGTATATCGCACACACCTTCATCTGGCTACCTGTTTCTTTTGTTCCTCATCATCATAGATAGTTCATTGAACTGAACCATATGCCCTGCATCCCACACGCAACTAAAATCTGAACCGTGTTTGATGCATCCTCCATCGCAAACGGTTTGCACCTTTTTTGACGGGTTTTTTACATCGCCGTTTGCGATTAGTGCATCGCACACAGTTTCGTGAAAGGTTCTCTGATCGTAGTGTCGCATTAGCAGCATCCTGCAGTAGTGAAAAGCTTTGTAAAAACGAAGTGTGTGGAATGACTTCGGCCATAAGTTTACCCTTGGGTGATGAGGTCAAAGTTACACAGAAGGGTGATGATGGACACTCGAGTGCGATAATTAATTATGCGCTCTACAGTGCACACGGTGGAAGAAACCAACTGTGTGCAATAATGTCGAAGATCGCAGTCGAGTTAGCTATACAGATCATGTGCTGTGAGATCGACAAGGTAAACTGATTCGAGAATGGTTAATAAAATCTAAGACCATTGCATATTAAGGTCAAAATAGTGCTAGCAATATACGAGTCTCATACGATGCCATTTCAACGATTGTACCACAAAAGCTCGAAATGTTACAAGGTTCAAATTCCAGAGTTATATGGCTCAAATTCGAAGATTACAAGGTTCAAACTGATATTAGAAATGAAATTCAGCTCATCAGCTGCAAACGCTCACGTTGATCCGCTAAACATGGATATCAGAGAGGTTCAAACTAATATCACCGCTTCTAAGTCTGGTTTCGAAACCTCACAATTTTTGCAAAGGGGTCAGCCACTGAGAAGTCATGTATGGGGTTGACACGATGACTTCCGATTACTCTGTCATCTGAAGTTCCAAAATGAAATTCAGCATTTTTGGAGCCTACTCCATTCTGCCGCAGGCGCCGGCGTTGATCAACAAACCATTCATTTTTGCGAAATAAATGTAGGGCAAACCTCATTTCCTTCAGCACCCTTGCTCTGAGAACAAAGAACCTGGCGAATATAATCTCCGGTAAGGTCCCTCTATAGGAGTTCAAAGTAATTTCTGAGAGATGTAGATCTAGGCATTCGACGTGATTGTTATATTGTATCACATTATCCACCACTGGGCCTAATCTTATCTGCAAAAGAAGAAAATGTGTTAGTGTCTACATGAAATTTTGAACATTACTATAGGCCAAGCTATTTGGTTTGCAGGATTTGTAAAATGCACTAACATGCCATCTTCGATCTGACATTGATTAAAATGGGCATTTGATTACATTCTAGAAAAATGTAGCCTTCTTCACAAGAGGTTGGAGTGGATGAAAAGTTCCCTAAGAAAACTAGTACAGATGAATCCAAAGGAGAAATGCTTATTGATTGTAACCATATGGATCAAGCAACCAATATGGGGGGGACATGTATGTACTGAAATCCTCCAAAAGAACCTTCAGAAATCGTAGTACATTGTCATTGTAAACTTGGAAAAAGGTGTCACAAATTGAACTCCCTTATGGTTAACATTTAACAGGAAAGGAACATCACCTCGATATATAGCTTCTCCAGGCACGGAAAGCATCTTAGGAAACTGACAACTTGCTCTAGGTCGGGGCCGATAGATTCTAGTGCCAAGACCTTCAGTGTGCGCAGTTTCGGGGTCAAGCTTGTCGGAATCATTTTCTGGATGACAGACGAACAAACATCTTCAAACTTAGAAATAATGTTAATTTGTATAAGGAGAGGTAGAAGGCGGCTGTTGTACCTGAACGGGTGTGGATCTAATAACAAGTTCGGAGTATTTGTCACACGAGTTGCCCGCCACTGTCAATTTCGGCGCAGAAATGAAATTGATTCTTGTTGGACCTTCTTGATCAACTACAAGTAATGTCTCAAGTGCAGGTGTGTCCTCAATGACCATACCGTGGTACACATCTTGTGATGTCTTCCAGCCGCACCAGCAACACACATAAATAGTCCGGAGAGTCATGGAGGTGATGTGGAAGGTACTCAACCCATTGATCGCCTGAAGACAAAGGTACTTGAGTGCAGTACAGCCACGGAGCAGGCGCTCCATGTCACCCTTTGAGAGGCAGACGGCGACGAGCTCGAGGTGCTTCAGTCGTGGTAGAATAAGAGCAGGCGCGTATTAAGGGGCGGGAAATGGCAGTTCTTGAACTTCGCAACGCGTAGCATGGGCGCGAGACGGAGTGCGGACGTTGGCAGTGACCGCATATGCCCATCATCAAAATTGAGCTCCTCGAGCTGATCTAGGGTGGGGGATCGGAACTAGTCGTCAAGCTTGGCTCGGTCCTTGCCGTTGGAACGGAACTTGCCCATTCTAAGGCCTTTGGTTGGGCCAACGTGACTGTCGAGGATCTTGAAGAACGCATCCAAGCTTTTGCGATAGCCATGGCAGAGCTCATGGGTGTCGATGAGGTCGAGAGGGCTGGAGTTCCATAGGGGGCGCCACCGCCGGGAAAGGAGGGTTGTCTGCGCCGCATATTTGATTGGGAGGAGGGAGATGATGACTTTCAACATATCATCGGGGAGGCTGCTGATGAAGTCTAGGCCTGCTGGAGTCGCTTGCGGTTCTAGCTCGCCCCGCCTCCGCTTGTTGGCAGCCCCGTTCTCCACCTCTGGAGTCTCCTTGTCAGCGGCGCTTTCTGAGAGAAATGGGAGTACAGGGAATATTTAGTTAAAACAGGGCAATAGAAAAGTGTATTGGTAACTAGAAGTTATTAGGTAGGAATATAGTAAGAAAAGGGAATACAATTGGTTGCTTAAATACTACATAATTCATTTGACATTGCCGGGTAAGTCAACATGCAGATAGTTGAAAAGAAAACTTACTTCGAACAAAGTCTGGACGGATGATTTTGTCGGGGAAGTTAGCGTATATCTCATGACCAGGCCCTTTTATGTGCAGTGCAATTTTAGTGCCAGCTTTCAGTACATAAAACTTTGCAATTTCTTTCCAAAAGCCAGTGCCAAAATAGGAGTCGCCACGTTCATCAAGTCTTACAGTAGCAACGATTGTAAATCCATGGTTTGTGTCCAGTATGACATCCGTGGAGCCTTGATCTATGTAAAGGGAAAAATTGTGCACTACATAACCTATTGCATAACAAGGGATGTTCTGCAGAAAATGGTAGGATTGTTAAAGAAAATATGGTAACATGCAAATATGGGCCCAAATTGAAAGAACTGTACAACAGTTGAAATCGAAGGACAAAAATCTATAATTAAACAGATAGGGTAAACATGATATCATGGAAATGTGAGAGTAATCGAAAGAACAATACATCATTAATTTTCCTAATATAGAAAGAAGAGGGGGAAAATCCCCTTTGACGTATATGGTGCATGTGGCACCTTTTATCCAAATGTAGCAATATTTAGAATATGTTCAGGAAAGTAGGCCATGCCAACCGATTTAGGGTGAGATTGAATATACCGCATGCGTCCTCAAGTTATCTGGTACAGGGAGATGGAATCTCTGGCGGCGGTCGCAAAGTCCTGAAGTGTCGGTGCACTGTACATTCTATGAATGAAAGAAAACCGTCAAATCAGCTCGAATAAAAATGAATTCACGGCGATTTCCGTTGGGTGATTAAAGGAGGCAGATGAACTGGGATAAGAGATGAGATAATATCTTGTTAAATTAGTTACCTTGTCATCCATGAGAAAGAACCTTCAGTACGGCAGATTCCCCAACCGAGCGGAGCTGGGTCGACCGCGAGCAGCGTCAAGAAAGTCGATGGCGATAGGCGGCGGCAAGCGGAAGTGGCAAAATGCGGTGAGTTTTGCCGGCAGCCTGGCGGCGGCGACAGGCGGCGAGCTAAGTGTTTACCACCGCGATAGGCGGTGCCATGGTATAGACGTGGAGGAGCTTGTGCAGGTGTGAATGGGGAACGTACTGGAGGGGCCGAGGGGTGGCGGGCGGGGTGAGGGTTTTTGTGACGTGGGGATGGTGAGGGTTTTCTTTTTTCTTTTTGGAATTGGGTGGTGAGGGTTTTCTGTCCCACAAAGAATTTTGGGTGCGACGGTTTGCTAGAGCGAACCGTGTGTGATTGATGCAGCAGGCAAAATGAAAGTCATTGCACACGGTTCCAATTTTGGGAACCGTGTGTGATTGGTGTACTACCTCTGTCCTGGTTTATTGGTCCCCCGTTGTATTTTTTACCAAAATTTGGCAAAATATTTAACATACTCAGACATAGATAATAAGCGTACACGTACATAAGCATAGTTCAACCATAAGTACATAGTTCAACCGTCATTAAGCATACTCAAGCGTACATAGTTCGATCCATCCCACATCTCATCTCACATGCGGCCGGCACGATCCTGAAGCTTCTCCAGGTACTTGGCGTACGCGTCGTGCGCCACCCTGCGAGAATACTTCTGATTGAAGGAGCCAACAGCTAGTCCTCTTGCATGTGCCAGAACACTTAGATACACGTCATGAAGCTTCTGGTTGCAAAATGGGCATCCATAGCCGCCGTTCCAGGTCCTAATACGCCTGTTATGCATTCCTGCATAAAGCTCCCTCAGGATTTGCCTCTTGTACCTCCTCTGGCCATCTTCATCCTCGCTGTCCACATCGTCAGACAGCACCTATACAAATAGTAAAACAAATTGGGCATCAAATCAATGATTACATGCCGTGAAGTAGGATTAGGAATTTATGCCTATTTATTTATACATATCCAGAGATTATGGTTCGATTTTTAAGCACACTCGTCTATGTATAGACCAATCTTGAAGAAAATAATGGCACAAACATATGTAGGTCATTCAAAATCAATTGTCAAGCCCTGGCTAGGAATTATTAGCACGAACACTAATCCTAGTCAGATGACTAGCAGAAATCATTTGCACAGATGAAACAACTAATCACTTATCACCTGTGCCATTCAAACAATCAATACACTACACGGATCTAACGAAACTTACTCAGATTTCATGGATTGGGAGAACATAACCATAGGATTTCTATTCCAAAAAGGGGGAGGCAGGAGTAACCAGAGAAACCCTATGATCTATTTGACACATAAATGGGTATAGATGACTAACCAGCTGTCCGTCGTCGCCGGAGTGGTCGTCGGAGTCCGTGTGGAACTCCGCCTCCGGATTGGAAGCTCGACGCTGTCGACGACGTCAGGGTGCAGCGATAACTTGCCGGCGGTGATGGCAACCTCTGTCTCCATCTCCACGCCGTGCTCCGGTGCTTTAGCTGCCCCGGCGTCGCCACTCCCTCTGATGGGGTGCTTCAGCGCCATCCTCATACACTAACGGCTTTGAGGACTGAGAGCGGCGTCAAGGATGCAAGCGGGGAGAGAGGATTGCGTGTGCGTAGCGAGGATGGGGGGTGCGGCCGCTCGGGCGCACCATTAATATGGAGTAGTGGGAGTTGTGCGGGAGAGGCGGGCGGCGGTCAAACCGATGGCTCCCCTCCCGGTGAGCCTGCGCACCAGACTGCTGGTATGCCTACCAAAGTTTCACACAGCTACTTGCACGCCTCCCAATGACACTGCACAGCGAGAACGCCTCCGTCAATTCACACACCTGCACGCACGCCTCCCCGTCTGCCTGCGCGGTGGACTGCTCGGATGCGTCCCGTCAACTCACGCCTGCTCGCACGGCACACGGGTCGCGCGGTGGAACGTATATTGTTTTTCTATTTGGATGATTAATGCTGCCGCTTTATTGCTTAACCGAAGCATGGCACATATCCATTGTTGGTCTAACACTCATGGTTCGAATAAATAATCCATTTGGGATATTGGTTCCCAATTATTAATAATCTCTTGTCTGTAATTAGATAAAGATTACATCAAAACTGGTCTCAAATTTGACAAAAAAAAGCACAATGCCACTTTGTATTGGTGTCCATATGACAACACGATAAGTTTCATGAACTTCAAATAAGTTTTGGATGTACTAGAATTTAAAAATCAAGATTGTCAGTGTTTGAAATTTGTTGCACCGGGAGTAAACAGGCACCCAGTGAGACACATGTGTTTTTGCAATCCATTTAGGTGCACTATCACGTGTGCATGTAGCTCAAATTTGATTTTTGCACATTAGAACCATAGAAAATCAATCAATCAATGTACTAAAACATTTTGATGATCTCTGTGATTCTTTCGAAATTAAAACGTCCCTCCTTTGGTAACATGTATGTTCACCGCAGGATAATTAATTTAACATGCATCGTAGTTGCGGTGGATTCGCGGTGTGTGTGTGTGTGGGTGTGTGCGTCTAGGGGTGGCGGATGGCTCGCAGTACACTACGAGTTGTGAGCCACCGTGTTGGTTGGACGTTTTGTTAGGCAGGCCGGTGCCACATCAGAGTCGTGAAATCGTTATTTAAAACATTACACAACCCTTTCATACATAAATGTTTTGGCCACATGCAGTCGATGGTTGTCCTACACGACACTCGATACTTACATGTGACGCTTTCTATGGGCCCGTGAGGTCGTCGTCCATCACTTTGACGAACAGCCGACAGTGAGGTTAATTTGACCAGCAAGGTAGAATCTTTTTTGTTTGTGTTATGGTGGTATATAGTACGCGTCGAAGAGGTGGGAGGGCTAGCATATATACTATACGTACGCGTCCATGAACAAGTACACCTCACTTAGTGTCGAGACTTTTTCGTTACCGAGGCACGTGCCACATCAAAATTGTGAAATTGGTTATTCAAACATCACACAACACCTTTTTGGGCCACATGCATATCCTAGCTAGGACACTCATGTGTGACGCTTCCATCTGTGGGCCCATGAGGCCATCGTCGATGCATGCATGCATCAATTTGACCTACATCGGGAGAGGTTAACTAATTTCACCATTGATGAGGATTGTTTTGGGTTATACATATATTACGGCAGGAGCATATAGTATGCGGTGAAGAGGGGGGAAGGGGACCATCATATGTAGTACGCTTGGTATGAACCTCACTCTATGTGGGTGCATGGTTTACGGTTTTTGAGGCATGTGGCACATCAAAGTTGTGCATTTTGGGTATTCAACATATATATGTTTGGCGCACATGCAAAGCGGTGGTGGTTGTCCTCTCGCACCCACTTAAGCGGTTATTAGTGATATCGATGCTTTCCATCTGTGGGCCCGCTTGGTCCATCACTACTTTTTGCCTGACAACAAGAGAGGTTAATTTGACTTAGGAGGGGATTATTATTTTTGCTCTGGGATGACAAGCATGATACAGTTTGAGCACACACACATGCATGTGTATGCAAAAATCCCTCCCATCGAGTCGAAGTGGCTAGTACAACGACACATCATGAACCGATCTCGCTCTGTGTGGGGAGCTAGTGTACGATTTTTGACACACGCGCCACATCAATGTTGTGTATTCAAACATGCATGCACGCATCACCTCCATACATATGCATGTAGTGGTTGCCTTCGAACGATACACTCCCTCGCGTGGTTATCAATGACAAGCCTATATATTCATGGGCCCGCGTGGACATCCATGATCACCTTGACCAACAACAAGATAGGTTACCATGGCGGATTCTTCATTTGGTTCGTGTTATCGTAGTATAGGTCATGGTGAGATTCAGACCTAGTTAAGTTTGAGCGCATATACTATGCACACATACATGCATGAATCCCCGTTGTTGGCTTGAAGTGTGGTGTAACATACATATGCATCGTCAACCTAACCCTCACTCAATGTGGGGATTTCTAGTTCTAAATCACGGTGCCACATCAAAGTTGTTCCATTGTTACTCAAAAGCACACCTCTCCAGACATATGTTTGGGCCACATGCATGCAGTGGTTGTGTTCGGGGACTAGCTACTTGCGTGATTATTGGCGAGCTAGCCCATCTCCGGGGTCGCATGGACGGCCATCACTTTGACCAACAACAAGAGAGAGGTTGTACGACCAAGGTGGATTATTCTTGGTCCGTTTTACGATCCATCTTGGTGAGATATATGCCTCTCTGGCCCGCCGACTGAAAGTGTGTGTGTGTAGGGGGGGTTGCTACTTCGCACTTTGCTAGGTGAACCTCAATTGGGGGGCATGCATTCATAGCTTAGGATTCCCTTCGTGGCGACACGAGGGAGGTGGGGGGCTGCTAGCTACTTCGCACTTTGCTAGGTGAACCTCGGTTGGGGGGAGGGGGCATGCATTCATAGCTTAGGATTCCCTTCGTGCCGACACGAGGGGGGCTGCTAGCTACTTCGCACTTTGCTAGGTGAACCTCGGTTGGGGGGGCATGCATTCATAGCTTAGGATTCCCTTCGTGCCGACACGAGGGAGGGGTGGCTGCTAGCTACTTCGCACTTTGCTAGGGTGAACCTCGGTTGGGGGGAGGGCATGCATTCATAGCTTAGGATTCCCTTCGTGCCGACACGAGGGAGGGGGGCTGCTAGCTACTTCGCACTTTGCTAGGTGAACCTCGGTTGGGGGGCATGCATTCATAGCTTAGGAATCCCTTCGTGCCGACACGAGGGAGGGGGGCTGCTAGCTAATTCGCACTTTGCTAGGTGAACCTCGGTTGGGGGGCATGCATTCATAGCTTAGGATTCCCTTCGTGCCGACACGAGGGAGGGGGCTGCTAGCTACTTCGCACTTTGCTAGGGTGAACCTCGGTTGGGGGGCATGCATTCATAGCTTAGGATTCCCTTCGTGTCGACACGAGGGAGGGGGCTGCTAGCTACTTCGCACTTTGCTAGGGTGAACCTCGGTTGGGGGGGCATGCATTCATAGCTTAGGATTCCCTTCGTGCCGACACGAGGGAGGGGGGCTGCTAGCTACTTCGCACTTTGCTAGGTGAACCTCGATTGGGGGGAGGGGGCATGCATTCATAGCTTAGGATTCCCTTCGTGCCGACACGAGGGGGGTGGGGGCAAGCAATACCGTGCGCTTTGCGAGAGAGGTGCCACATCGAAGTTGCATTTGGTATTTGAAAATCAAACCACCCTTTTGATACATAAATTTGGTCCACATGCAAGTGTGTTCGTGTTCTGACCCTCTCCCGCGTCATTTTTCGCCAAATTTATAAACATTAGACAAGTCAGATGACGAACAGACACGGTTCACTCAAACTAAACGCGCGCCATGCCGGTGCACCTGTCACGCACACATCCGCACAGTACATTGGGCTCCACGAGGCTCCCCCTCTCAAAAATATCTGCCCGCCTCGAGGGTTTTTCTGTTTCATAACACACGGTTGTTCTCTTCGGACCGTGTGTGATGTTTCTTGTTCCCAATCCCGCCTGCATCCCTAGAAAATATCTACCCGCCTCGAGGGTTTTTCTATTTCATAACACACGGTTGTTATCTCCGGACCGTGCGCGATGTTTCTTGTTCCCAATCCCGCCTGCATCCCTAGAAAATATCTACCCGCCTCGAGGGTTTTTTCTATTTCGTAACACACAATTGTTATCTCCGGACCGTGTGCGATGCACTATCATCAAAATTTTCAATAACCCGGCATTTGAATCCCGCGTAGTAAAATTTTCAGTACCCGCGTCATTTCCTCAAACACCTCGCGCCCCCCTCCACACACACACCAAAACCTCCTCGGGCGTGCGCGCGCACACACACACACCCTCCCTCGCTCAAAACCCTAGCAAGGTCCCCGCCGCCGCAAGGCCTCCATTGTCAACATCTGCCGGTTTGCCCGTGCAGCTTACCCACCGATCTCCATACCCAGGCCGCCCTGAGTTTCTTAGATGACGCCTACCAAACGCCCCCTTTCCCACAGATCCCCATCCCCCACTCCAGAGCGTCGCACCCTAAGCCCGGCTACGCTTCCCGTGGAGCTCGAGGAGCGACTGGCCCAAAAGAGGTGTATAGCGGTCTCTTCGCCCGACGTCGCTGAGGAAGCTGACGACCATTACTGGCGGTAGGCACTCAAGCAGCAGGCTAGAGTATGTGGGCATGTCTCGGCCGCCGGCTACGACATCAAGGTCATCGACAGCGACGGCTGGAGGCGGGCTGTGTCACAGGTTAAGTGGCCCACCCCCAACCCCTCGGGTTCAACCGCTGTTGATCTCATCCATGGCCCCACCGCTGATCTCCTCTGGCTCGCTGTCAACAATTTGCCATTCTACATCGCCTCGAGCCCCTTTTGTCATTTCTGAAGGACACGTTCTGCGACGCTGGCTTGGGATCCACAGCTTCCAAGTCAGACCTCATCGACGGCGGCCACGAGGAGGGCACCCTCTCTGGCTCTTCCAAGGGGAAAGAGCCCATCTGCTCTTCCAAGGGGAAAGCGCCCGTCTGCGACATCAGGGAGGGCACCCTACAGCCGTGCTCTTCCAAGGGGAAGGAGCCCATCTGCGACAACATGGAGTGCATCCAGGGTCCGTGCTCTTCCCACGGGAACGAGCCCATCTGTGACAAGTGAGGAAACCCATGATTTGTTTTGCCGTGCCTCTTCACAGGGGGAAACCCATGATTTGTTTTGTCGAGTCCCTTTTGTAGTGTAGTGAGAATATGTCCAATTTTAATTGCTATAACTGGTTGTTTGCAGTATGCCTTGTTTATTTCAGTTGTTCACAATGTGATGCTCTATATGTGCAATTATTTACTGTGCAGTACATTTCATCAATCCAGTTTTAAACATACCGATAGGAATGCATATATTTGCTTGATGTTAAGCCTGTTATAGCTAGCATATGCCTCTTTTAAAGTATTTTGATTGTTCGGTTGTTTGTAGTTAGCATATGTTCAGTTTCAAATGCTATCTTTGGTTGTTCGTAGTATGCCTAGTTTATTCCAGTTATTCACAACGTGATGTTCTATATGTGCAAGTATGAACTGTGCAGTTCAATTTCATCAGTACCAGTTTCAACAATACCACTATGAATGACTACATCTGGTTGCTTCATCTTGTAGTTAACACGCCTTTTCATTTTTATTTAGCCATAACCAGTGTACTTAGACCGGCACAATACCAATTTGAATGACTATGTTTGCTTGTTGTTAAATGTTAGGCATGTTGCAGTTAGCACACCTTTCCACTTGTTTTGCTTTACTAGCGTGCTTAAACCTGCACACTGAAGCTATGTTTTGGAGATTATTTTGTCTGCCATGTATAATTTTGGTTGATGTTTAGCCTGTTGTGCTTAACATGCTTCTCGATGTACCTACACAGGACAATTTTGGGAACGACTGTTGTTTTCCATCGAGGTTAGTTTCATCCCGTGGCTTATATCTGCTCACTGTTCAGGATATCGGTAGCTGGTACCATATAGGCCGGCGGCTGATAAGGGACTAATAGGTGAATCGGACTTTTAACTGAATATATCTGCAACCCATTTTTTCGTTAGGTTAACTAGGGCCATATGTAATATATCTGAGGCTACATAGCAACATGCACTGTACTTAATGTCTAAATATGCAATCCTAGGCTACATAGCAACAAGGAAGAGTGTTACATTAATGTTCTAATGATGTCTAGATATACGTAGAAGAGCAGCAGTAGCAACAGCAACAACACAACCCTGTTTGGATACTCAACTTAGCTAGAGGTTAGAGTTAGTTTCTAGCTCATTACTAACCCTGAACTAACTCCATCCAAAGAGTTGTCTGAATGGCAAGGTTAGATTGACAATAAATGCACTAGGAGAACTAGCTCCAATTAGCACCTCTTGGGTTGGATAGTTTTTTGGGTGGGTTATAGATGCAACTAGCTCAAACTAGCCCTCATGTTTAGATATACTTTAGGGCTATTTGAGCCTGAACTAGCTCAAACTAACTGTAACCCATGGATACAGCAGTAGCTAATCAGCCAATAATTTGTAAGAATGAACTAAACTCCTTCCGGCCCATAATATAAGATGTTATTCATCTAATATGTGAGTATATTGGATGTTATAAGATACTCCCTCCGTTCCTAAATATTTGTCTTTTTAGAGATTTCAAATGGACTACCACATACGGATGTATATAGACATATTATAAATGAGTGTTGTACTACATCATTGTGCAATTGTTGTTTAGCTTCTAATATTAACTTGGTGCTTTTAGGTACATATGTCATTGGTAAAGATCCGTGTTTCGACCCTTTCTGCGTATGGGGCAATGAGATATCGATGAACCAGCATCAAGTGAGGAAGCTGATAAAGATTGTTAGTAAAATGGGTCCAAAGATGGCAATTAAACTATTTGTTTACACTTTATCTAAGACAACAGCGAACTGCAGGATGGTAAGTAAGAACTCTGCAACCTTCTTTTTACTGCCCATAATGAGTTGTGTTAGATGACAACGTCTGGATCTTTTTCCTTTGCAGTGGTTGCCAAAGCAGTTTACTCAAGATTATCTCTCAAACTACATGATTGGTGGGCATGCAAAGGTTAAAGTATTTCTACCAGAACACGATGATTATCTGGATGTTTTCATGAAGACCGTGGAGGATGGGCGGTCGGCCATCACAAGGGGTTGGACTAGAGTCGTGTGTGCCTTCTGCATGGAGGAGGGCACAATATGGGCATTCCGCTTCACCTTGTTCAGCAACCAGAATATATTTCGCCTCTTTCTTTACCGTCTTTAATAGTACAAGTATACAACTGTGGTTCATCATTCTTTATTTAGTTCTTATGTAATTCTTGAACATATGTACCTATGAATCGAATAATGCATTGGTTGTTTGAACCTGATGGATATGAATAAAGCTGTAGCATACATTCAAATTCAAATCCAAATCAGGTACAATTTGGAAAAACAGCAATTAAATTATGGTGAAATTACGCTCTCCAGGTTGTTACGGCACACACGGTTGGTAAAACACAAACGTTTGTGATATGCACCATAATCCGAGACGGTTCACAGAGAGGAAACGTGTGCAAGCATGCACACAGTTGTCGTTTGCAAAGCGTGTGCGATGTCAGACAATATCACAAACGGTGCGGGCAAACTAAACATTTGTGTTAGTTGCCTTATCGTACACGATTCGCAACCATGAACTATTTCTGATGAAGTATGCATCGTAAATGTTGCACCACAGAATAGCGTGTGCGACAGTTGTCGTGTACGACAATGTTGCGACGGTCCCACATTTCGTAATCCTGTCCGACACTCGTACGACGATTAGCTAATCTTCTTAACGGTGAACCGTTTGTGATGGGCCGCGCATCATACACATTCTATAATAGTGAACCATTTGTGATGGGCCGCGCATCATAAACGTAGCACCACAGAATACTGACTGCGATGGCAATGCGAGCAAAAACGAGTAGGAGTACTGTAGGGGCCCTATCCCTGACGGTTTCTGGGTCGTGTGTGAAGGACCCCCCTATCGCCCACACTCACTTGGCGACGGTTCCAAATGCCGTCGCAGAAAGGGATTAAAAATTGTTTGTTTAGGACCGACGCGTACCAGTGTATGTAACCATAATATGTGTTCTTTCCCCTCTTGGTTGTTGCATCAAAGCGGACACCGCTGTTTTGGTTGGTGCTCTTTTGATCTTGGGTGATCGTGTAAAATGTATTCCCATTTATCTCGTATCCTTTGTAAGTCAATACAGTCGAAGATGGTCCCCTGGCCAACGAGTATAGCTCATCAGAAACAGTGTTGTCACCTCTGAGACGTGTTTCCAACCAACTGCCGAAAGTCCTGATGTGTTCACATGTAATCCAGTCGTCACACTGCTCCGGGTGTTTGAAGCGCAGAATGTTCTTGTGTTCATCGACATACGCGGTCACCAAGGTAGAGTTCTATAGAACTGTGTAGTGTGCTTGAGACCAAGAATGCCCGTCCCTACATATTATTGAGTCCCCTCCTAGTGTGCCTTTTCCAGTCAATCACCCCTCATACCGCGATTGAGGGAGACCAATCTTCTTAAGGTCAGGAATGAAGTCAACACAAAACCCAATGACATCCTCTGTTTGATGGCCCATGGAGATGCTTCCTTCTGGTCTAGCGCGGTTACGGACATATTTTTTTAGGACTCCCATGAACCTCTCAAAGGGCCCAGAATGACAATCTCGTCGACTAGATGAACTAGGACGTGTGTCATGATATTGAAGAAGGATGGTGGGAACACCAGCTCAAAATTGACAAGACATTGCGCCACATCACTCCTTAACCTTTGTAGGATTTCTGGATCGATCACCTTCTGAGAGATTGCATTGAGGAATGCACATAGCTTCACAATGGCTAATAGAACTTTTTCCGGTAGAAGCCCCCTCAATGCAACCGGAAGCAGTTGCGTCATAATCACATGGCAGTCATGAGACTTTAGGTTCTGGAACTTTTTCTCTGCCATATTTATTATTCCCTTTATATTCGACGAGAAGCCAGACGGGATCTTCATACTGAGCAGGCATTCAAAGAAGATTTCTTCTCTTCTTTGATAAGAGTGTAGCTGGCAGGACCTTCATACTGCTTTGGAGGTATGCCGTCTTTTTTGTGCAAACGTTGCAGGTCCTCCCGTGCCTCCGGTGTATCTTTTGTCTTCCCATACACGTCCAAGAAGCCTAGCAGGTTCACTTAGAGGTTCTTCGTCACGTGCATCATGTCGATTGAAGAGCGGGCCTCTAGGTCTTTCCAGTAGGGTAGGTCCCAAAATATAGATTTCTTCTTCCACATGGGTGCACGTCCCTCAGCATCATTCGGAACAGATAGTCCGCCGGGACCCTTTCCAAAGATTACTTGTAAATCATTGACCATAGCAAGTATGTGATCAGCGGTACGGATGGCGGGCTTCTTTCAGTGATCTGCCTCGCCTTTGAAATGCTTGCCTTTCTTTCGACATTGATGGTTGGTCGGAAGAAATCGACGATGCCCCAGGTACACATTCTTCCTGCATTTGTCCAGGTATATACTTTCGGTGTTAACTAAACAGTGCGTGCATGCGTGATATCCCTTGTTTGTCTGTCCTAAAAGGTTACTGAGAGCAGGCCAATCATTGATGGTTACAAACAACAACACGTGCAGGTCAAATTCCTCCTATTTGTGCTCATCCCACACACATACACCGTTTCCATTACACAACTGTAAAAGTTCTTCAACTAATGACCTTAGGTACACATCAATGTCGTTGCCGGGTTGCTTAGGGCCTTGGATGAGAACTGGCATCATAATGAACTTCCGCTTCATGCACAGCCAAGAAGGAAGGTTATAGATACATAGAGTCACGGGCCAGGTGCTGTGATTGCTGCTCTGCTCCCCAAAAGGATTAATGCCATCCGCGCTTAAACCAAACCATACGTTCCTTGCGTCACCTACAAACTCCTCCCAGTACTTTCTCTCGATTTATCTCCACTGCGATCCGTCAGCGGGTGCTCTCAACTTCTCGTCTTTCTTACGGTCCTCTTTGTGCCATCGCATCAACTTGGCATGCTCTTTGTTTCTGAACAGACGTTTCAACTGTGGTATTATAGGAGCATACCACATCACCTTGGCAGGAACCCTCTTCCTGGGGCACTCGTCGTCAACATCACCAGGGTCATCTCATCTGATCTTATACCGCAATGCACCGCATACCGGGCATGCGTTCAAATCCTCGTACGCACCGTGGTAGAGGATGCAGTCATTAGGGCATGCATGTATCTTCTGCACCTCCAATCCTAGAGGGCATACAACCTTCTTTGTTGCGTACGTACTTGTCGGGCAATTCGTTATCCTTCCACTGCAGCAATTCCTGTACGGTACCGAGCTTTGTGTTGCCATCTTCGCAATTGGGGTACAACCCTTTTTTGTGATCCTCTAACATGCGATCGAACTTCAGCTTCTCCTTTTCACTTTCGCACTGTCTCTTTGCATCAACAATGACCCGGTGGAGATCATCATCGGGCACATCGTCTAGTTCCTCTTGATCTTCAGCTTCCCCCGTTGCAGCATCACCGTATTCAGGGGGCACATGGTTGTCATCATCCTCTTCTTCTTCGCTGTCTTCCATCATAACCCCTCTTTCTCCGTGCTTGGTGGGTGTGAAGGGTTTTCGAGTTAGAGCAAGACTTCGTATTCCCATAGCTAGGGCATGGACAACACATAAAACCATTCTGTTTGTTTGCCTCAGCCACTGCGAGAAAATTATGCATGCCCTCAATGTACTCGGAGGTGCGTCTGTTACCGTACATCCATTGCCGGTTCATCTGCGTGCACTATATAATAACAAACAATAATAAAAGTAAGAAAATTATACAAGTATCTATCTAAATCATACAAGTAAGAATTTTTTTCTTTTAGAAAGAAGATAAGAATAAGAGGCTCACCACGGTGGTGCCGGCGACGAGATCGGCGCGGGCGATCGACGGCGGTGAAGCCGGGGACGGGACATGACGGACCGGTAAACCTAGACAAATCTTGAGGAATATGGAGCTTGGAGGTCGAGCTTGGAGAGGAGAAAGCTTAAGTAGTATGGCTCGGACATTTCATCGAACACCTCATGTGCATAGGAGGTGAGCTAAAGCACCACAAAGCTCTCCCCTCGCCGGCCAGAAAAAACTGAGCAGTGGAGTGCTCTGTTCGCGGGCGAGGGGGTATATATAGGCACCTCATCGGTCCCGGTTCGTGGCTGGAACCGAGACTAAAAGCCCCCTTTGGTCCCGGTTCCAGCCAAGAACCGGGACCAATGATTGTGGGCCAGGAGCGAGGCCCATTGGTCCGGTTCGGGTCTGAAACCGGGACCAATGCCCCACGAGGCCCGGCCGGCCCCTTGGGCTCGCGAACCGGGACCTATGCCCCCATGGGTCCCGGTTCATGACTGAACCGGGACTAATGGGCTGGCCAGGCCTGGACCAAAGCCTTGTTTTCTACTAGTGGATGCTGGGGCGGCGGCCCTAGTGGAGATAGCGCGGTGCTCGTGGGCAGAGCCCGTGCCTTGGTGTTGCCCGGTCACCATGACCGTGTGGGCGGCGTGGTTGCCGGGGTGTGGCGTTCGGTGCCGGTGAGTGTTGGCCGAGGTGAAAACCTGTTCTATCTTCGGACGGACCGG
Source organism: Aegilops tauschii subsp. strangulata (assembly GCF_002575655.3). Lineage (NCBI taxonomy): Eukaryota > Viridiplantae > Streptophyta > Magnoliopsida > Poales > Poaceae > Aegilops > Aegilops tauschii. Next base: position 419,307,613 of record NC_053040.3, on the reverse strand, counting down.
CGATGGCAAAGATCGTTCCCTTCTTGAAGGCGTCATCGCGGCTCTCATTACCCGTCAGGCGGCTCCAGGGGAAACTCTAATCCTTGGATTGGGTGGTGGTGGCGCTCCGATGCCGTACCCTTCCTGAAAGCGCAGCCTTGGAGCACATGGTTCGTCATATGTAGCTTCACCTCTGCATGGTGGTAGTACTAGGGATGGTGTTGCCGCGCTCAGCGCCTTGTATCGTGCCATGGATGTGTGTGTGTTGCGGTGGCGTGGCGTGTGTTTGTACTGGATGCTTGTTGATTGGTGATTTATATACAAAGCGGGGCGAAAGCCTTTTTCGGTATTGTTTTGGAAAGCACTATATTACAGTAACATATTATGTTATCACTTCTCATTAACTATATGACACATAAGTAAAAAAATCGAAGTGCGCTATGTTACCGGCTAAGTTACTTTCACTATGGCTAGCCTTATCCGCGGGATTTGACGAGCAGTTCCGGCATGGCGGACCGGCGGCACTGTGCGGCGCGGCGCGCGCATGCATGCATGCATCATTCTATCCAGCCGCTCCCGCCTGGGGATTCGGCCTCCCACCTGTCCACGTCTGCCTGCCTACCTCCTCGATCCGCCCGCCCGCCTCGGGGTCCGATACGTCCCGCCTGCTCCTCCTCCCTCCTGCGCGCCCAGCCCGAACGAACGGAGGGTCGGTCGGAGTCTAGGGCCTAGCTAGAGGTCGTACTCGTAGTACGTTGCGCGTGGGAGTGAGAGCATCCAAAGGCATCCATCCGGTCGCTGTTGGCGGATGATCTAGCAAATCTCGCTCTTTTTTAGCTTGAGGGCCTTGGGGGAACTGGCCGCCCGCCCGTCGTCCCCGGTGGTAACAGGGGTCAACGTGCTGGGTCACCAAATCAGAAGCTGTAGGCGGGCTTTACCGTACACACGTGACAGCGCAACTACTCAGTTCTATACGCTTTTTGTAAGTGGGGAATTCAGGCTATTTTTGGTGGTGAAAACGGGGACATTTTGGGGGTAATTTAGTTCAGACTGTTTTCCTGTGGAAATGAGAAAGGAATTCAAATCATAGTTCAAACATAGACTTTTTTTTTCTTTTTTTTAAGAAGAAGAGTGGAACTTTTCTTCCAATATTTGTGCCCTCTACTCTGAACAAAGCCACTACACATCACTGACAAAACCTTTTCTTTTCAGAAATGGCAAAATCTTTTTTTATCCCGTTGTCACAATCCTCGGGGCCCATGGATTGATGGATATCAGGACATACCGTACCACCAGGCGCGACAACTATGTGTCGCCCATACCAGTTCCTAATTAAAATTGCCTATGGGCAATGACCAGCGGACCGGCCCATTTAGCACGGTTGCTCGCTGCCGCTCATGGTTGTCACATTAGGTTCGCTCGCTCTGGTTTACTTTGTTTTTCACATTTTCTATCTTTATTTTACTTTGATTTTATTTATTTTCTCAATGGTTTTTTTTCTTTTCTCTTTCTTTCTTTGCTATACTATGTTTTTTTTCTATTTTCTTTGCTTTTCTTTTTTGCTTCTTTGTCAGTGTTTATTGGTTATCTTCTTTTCAACGCATGTTTACCTTTTCTCAGTACACAATGAACATTTTTAGAACACACATGAAATATTTTTCTGATACACACTGGACATTATCGAATATGTGATGTATATTTAAAAAAATATGTTTCGAACACTTTTTTGCATGCATGGTAACATTTTCCAAATGCTCGTCTTACATTTATTTAATAGCAATAAACATTTTTTTACTACGCAAACATGGTATAAAAATTTTGTTCATTTTGTAGACAATTTTATATTTCGTTCATGTTTTTCCTTTTTATTTTTAAATTTGTGTTTACATTTCAAAATATTGTAATATATTCATTTCTTAATATTTCTTTAGGTATGTTTCAAAAAAAATTGCCGCAGGTTAAAAATGCTCATATAATGTAAAACGTTGTTCATGTAATTTGAAAAAAAAATTATATCATTCCCAAAATGACCTCGCTTTAAAAAATGTTTATATAATGTAAAATCCTGTTTGCGTAAATTTGGAAAAATGTTTCGTATCATTCAGAGAAATATTATGACATTAAACACTTAAAATGTGTCCATGTCATTTATGAAAGATGTATACTACTAAAAATATCAAGATGTAGCTAGAGGGGGTGGATAGGGACAACTACAAATTTTAATTTAGTACTAGCAATTATGGTGAGATAAACAATCTATGTGATGCTTGCAAGGTCAAATGACCAAAATAAACCACAAGGAGTTAAGGTTTAGGGTAACCGAAGACACCTAAGACGATGATGTGTTCTGATGTTCACTTCCTTGGAGGATCACCGTTGAAGGGATGAGTATTTTTACAGAGGCACACCAACACCACAAAGGGTCACAATATTCTTCTTAATATATCACCACCAAGGCGATTCCCAATCACTAGTGGTAGACCTTGAGGTGACCTTCAAATACTCGCAAGTCGTTTTAGGGGTAAAACACTAGTTGATTTCTCACCGAAGAACACCTACCACCTAGGAGTCTTCAATTTCCAAGAGTAGCAAGAGCAAAGGGGAAAAGCTCAAAACCAACTCAAATCACGAATTACTTTGGTCAAAAGAGAGAGGGGGGAATGGATCTATGTTCGGGTTAATCTATCTAGAAATCTTTGATTTGATGTCGGGATATGAGAGGGTGCCTTTCTTAGATCTAGTAAATGTACATGTGTTGGTCAATCTCCCTAGCAGGTGGTGAAGGGGTATATATTGGGCGAGGGGGAGAAGCTAGTCGTTTTAGTATGGGAATACACAGTCGGATAGTCCGGCCACCAAACTTTGCTTAAGTCAGCAGCCACACGCGGAGAAGAAGAGTGGCCCGGACAGTCCGACAACTTTTGACCGAATAATCTGCCCACCTAGAGAGGCAATGTCCGGACGTAGCTTGGACCTTCTGGTAGACTTCCCGACTACGATTCTGAGGTTATGTTACCCGGAGCGAATTAGCAAGATAGTCCGACTATCGCATGAATAACCCTGGACAATCCTGCTAGGTTTTCTTTGGCTTTTTTTGTGTGATAAGAGTTAGCCGGACAGTTTGACAAAAAACTGCCCAGATAAACTCGCTAGGTGGAAGTACATATGGCTTTGGTATTTTGCAACAGGAGTGTGTTTAGGCTTTTGGGCTTTTGGGAAAATATGCATGTAGTGATGATTGTGACCTATGCTTGTCATTTTCAAACCCCTCTGGCCCCCGCTTAGTAGTGTAGAACCCCTATAACTCAGAAATGAAAAGAGTAAAGCTATGCTTACTTTGTTATCGCATACGTCTTTGAGTCATTAGCACTTTTGGGGGTCTATGATCCATGACACGATGTATACATGGGACTAACACGTATAAAATTACTTAGCAAATGTATTAGTCCTCTATAAGTACATTATCATCAATATTAAAATATGATTAAGGGCGGCGTGATTGAACTTTCAAATGTGTGTTAGGAAATGTTCCCCGTCTATTTTGAACATGTTCAATGTGCATATGACAAAATGTTTAACATGTATTCAAAGAAAAATGTTCAATGTCTATTTAGAAAATGTTCAATATATATATATATATATGAAAAATGCGCAACCTGTATATAAATAATGTTTCATGTGCATTTGTTCAATATGTATTCAAATAAAATGATCAACGTGTATTTGTAAAAATCAACATGTATCTAAAAATGTTGGCGTGTATACGAAAAATCTTCAACTTGTATTAAAAAAACAATAGTATTTGAAAAAAAAGAAACAAATAAAAATAATACTCCCTCTATAAAATAATATAAGAGCGTTTAGATCACTAAAGTAGTGTTCTAAACACTCTTATATTAGTTTATGGAGGGAGTAATAATCAACAAATTAATGCACAGAAAAAGGAAAAAAACTGTCGGAGCCTTTCCAGAACTGGATGGAAGGTTTCCGAAATAGACTTCCACTTTCAGGCGAGACACTGTTTCATCTCGCAACAGGCGATTTCTAGCATTTGCGGTATCACCTCCCAGCCTCTTTTCTCTAGTGGGCTCGTCCCACCCGGGCCGGACCCAACTCTAGCTCGTGCTTTATAGCAGGAAAAAAGAACAATTCCACGCTGACGCGCAACGAGATCTGGGTCCACGCGTCCCGCCCGTTGCTCACCAGAAGCACAGTCTTCAGGTCTGCTGCTCACCGGAAGGCGTATATATAGGTGGGAGAGAAACTAGTCATTTTAGTACGGGAATTACACATTTGGACAGTCTGATCACTGAACTTTGTTTAAGTCAGCAACCAAAGACGGAGAAGAATAGTGGCCCGGACACTCCGACAACTTTTCCCTGGATAATCCGCCACCTAGAGAGGCAATGTGCGGATGTAGCCTGGAACTTTTGGGCTTTCCGGCTATGATTTTGAGGTTATGTTGCCTGGAGCCAATTAGCCACATAGTCCGACCATCGCTCGGAAAACCCTGGACAAACTCGCTAGGTGGAAGTACATATGGCTGTGGTATTTTGCAATGGGAGTGCGTTTAGGCTTTTGGGAAAATATGCATGTAGTGATGATTGTGACCTGAGCTTGTCATTTTCAAACCCCTCTGACCCTCGCTTAGTAGTGTAGGACCCCTATAACTCAGAGATGAAAAGAGTAAAGCTATGCTTCACTTTGTTATCGCACACGTCTTTGAGATATTGGCAGTTTTGGGGGGGGGGGGGGGGGGTCTATGATCCACAACACGATATATCCATGCGACTAACACGTATAAAATTACTTAGCAAACGTATTAGTCCTCTATAAGTACATTGTCATCAACATTAAAATATGATTAAGGACGTGATTGAACTTTCATGCATGTGTTAGGAAATGTTCCCCGTGTATTTTGAACATGTTCAATGTGCATTTGACAAAATGTTGAACATGTATTCACAGAAAAATGCTCAATGTCTATTTAGAAAATGTTCAATATATATCTGAAAAATGTTCAACCTGTATATATAAATAATATTTCATGTGCATTTGCTGAATATGTATTCAAACAAAATGATCAATGTGTATTTTTAAAAAAATCAACGTGTATCTAAAATTTCAGCATGCATACGAAAAATGTTCAACATGTATTTGTAAATAAAAAATAAAACAAATAAAAATAATAATAATCCACAAAGTAACACACAAAAAAAGGAAAAAGGAAAAATATGCTCGGAGCCTTTCAAAAACTGGATGGAAGGTTTCCGAAATAGACTTCCGCTTGGGGGCGAGATATCACGTCCCAGCCTCTTTTCTCTGGCGGGCTCGTCAAAACATTTCTCAAAAAAAAAAGCAGAAAAAAAAGTTCCCGCGGAGAGATCTGGGTCCACGCGTCCCGCCCGCTGCTCACCGGAAGCACGGTGGTCAGGTCCACGAAGCAAAAGAAACACACAAGGCAACAAGAAAGCGTGGGTCGGCGGAAGGAAAGGGTGAAGAAACCAGAGGAACCCAAGAAAAGGTAGGTGGCCTCCTTCCTAACCCAACCAACCCCGGGCGGCGGAAATAAATCGGCAATCCCCTGCGATTTACTGACGCTTCAAGGTTCAACTCCTCAGATTCGCAGCTTCGGGGGAGCGGATTGCTGGGCAAATGGGGTCCGGATCTTTCCTCAAGGTGCTCGTCAGCAACCTGGACGTTCTCGCCGGGTCAGTACCGCCTCTCTCCCTGATCTGCTCCATGTTCCTCTCTATCCTTGGACGGATTAGCTTCGTGTTCTTGGTAGCAATGGCGTGCCGGGCGGTGCTGTTTCGCTCGGGTCGGGGTGGTCGTTTTGCGCGCTGTGTCGTGACGGCTGGCTGAGGGGGAGCGTGCGCGAGCCGTGGCCGTGGTTTCTGGGCCGCGGGCTGTAGTGTCGCTGACAGTCTCGCCCCGAATCTTCAAATGTTCAGTGGTTTTGTGGTAGGAACCTCGATTGTTAGAGTTTATAGTGGGGAAATTTATCATATATGGTTGGATTTGGGCAAATAAATTCATGGCAGGGTTCAGGGTTTTTGGTTCGTCAGACATTACGACACACCAACAGAATTCAGACGACTGACTGCCAACGAAGCTCTGAAAGTTCCTACAGAACATTGATGTAATGAAGTAATCTTCTGGCTTAGGACTTCATCATATGTGACCTGTCTTCCGGCCTAGATTATGTAGATTCTTTTTTTTTTTCCTTTTTTGTGGGTCAATTATGTAGATTCGTTCCTCGGCTTCTTTGGCAAGACATGTCGTCGTGTATGGTTCCACAGAAGGATCAACATACAGTGAAAACCCCACATACAGTTAGTGCTTTCGATAAAAAAAATCCCTAGCATTTTACCAGTAGGGCTTGCTATTTAGAGTTTATGGTTTTACATCTTTTGCATAACTTACCAGTGCCCTCTGACGATGTTCCGTAAGACTGGGATATCCCCACATTATACTACCATAATAGTCAAGATAACACATCTTTATGTTTATATGGGACATTCGTGACATGGCTATGTCATATATGCCATCTACAGAATATGGCATTCTAGCTGCAGTTAGCGTTATTTCCATTAGTTAAGTTGCACTTACTAGTTACTTGGGTGCTGTAAATTGGGGAAACAGCTAATGCAGTCAACTTGTGGATTTTAGAACAGTTCTCATCCTGTATTAGTACTGATGAGGTGCTTTTATTTTTCTTCCAGGCCCATAGTTTCACTCGCTTATCCTCTGTAAGTAAATGTTTTCTCGTCAAGCAGATACAAACTTATCCTTGTCCTTCCATTTTGCCACAATTGTTTCTTTTTTTCCCCTTTTTTATTTAAGACTCGAATTGACACGTTTGCAGGTATGCGTCTGTTCGAGCAATAGAAACAAAATCTCCTATAGATGATCAGCAATGGCTCACTTACTGGGTGCTGTACTCGTTTATCACTCTGTTTGAGCTCACTTTTGCTGCAGTAATTGAATGGTAAAAGGCAGTTCCCTATCTCATTGGACTTTTCTTTTTTGTAAATCCTTCAGTACTTCCTTGTTACTATGATACTGTCTAATATAGTGGGATTAGTAGAGCGCGTGTCTTACTGTAATGATCACCTGGGGAACCTTATTTGTGACCTGCAATTTCTTTAAATAAATTTCTTTCCCCGTACCTTCTCTGCTTTGGTAGTATAAATATAATTTGTGATTTGCTACTATCCTCATGGCTGGGGATAGATTTATGTTAAGTACATCATGAGATGGATGGATATGCTTACTAGTTACTACAGACTAATGTTTGCGCTTTGCAGGCTCCCTTTCTGGTCTTATGGAAAGCTGTTTTTCAATTGCTGGTTGGTCTTGCCCTACTTTAACGGTGCTGCGCATGTTTATGAGCATTTTGTGCGGCCAATGATTGTGAACCAGCAAGTTGTAAACATCTGGTATCTTCCAAAAAAGGAAGGTTCGGATAAACCTGACGATGTAATTTCAGCTGCACAGAAATACATTGAACAAAATGGATCAAAAGCATTTGAGACTCTCGTTAACAAGGTATGGTCTATCTTATGTAAATTTTACAGTACTCGTTTATGAATATGGTGGCAAGTGGCCAGCAGTTCTTTGTGCAGTAAGAAGTGTCACCATTGATACTTCCTCAGCGATTAAAGTTGACTTTTGTAATGCATGATAATGTGATTACTGATTACAGAATTTTAGCATTAAGTGTCGAGGGTTCTATACTGCTGCATCTTACATGGTTATCTGATTCACTAGATGTCATGGTTATCCTATGAACCTTCAGATTTGGATCATAGAATGACTATCAAAATGACTATGTCACATCTAAACAATAGATTGTTTTTGTCAATACCGTAAGCTACTCTTTACAGAAAAGTGACCATTGGTAGGTTTAATGTTTTATAGGCTTGTCGTGGGTTTAGAATGTAGGTCCACTCGCCCTAGTAAGTTGGCTTATTAAGTTCAACAGTTAACACTAAACTTGCGGCAAGTGTTTTATCCCTTTGCTTAGAAGATGTACTCCGTCCATCCTGAGTATAGTGAACAACTGAACATTCAAAATTTGTTCATAAAATACATATTCCATTGTGACATAACTTCTACACTAAGGTACTCTTTACAGAAAAGTGACCATTGGTAGGTTTAATGTTTTATAGGCTTGTCGTGGGTTTAGAATGTAGGTCCACTCGCCCTAGTAAGTTGGCTTATTAAGTTCAACAGTTAACACTAAACTTGCGGCAAGTGTTTTATCCCTTTGCTTAGAAGATGTACTCCGTCCATCCTGAGTATAGTGAACAACTGAACATTCAAAATTTGTTCATAAAATACATATTCCATTGTGACATAACTTCTACACTAAGTTTTCCCTTGCATACCCGTCCCTTTGTCTATTTCCAGTAACCATTTATTAGTATGGTCTAGAGAATACAACTTCCCAAGGTAGCAAGTGTTTTTGTGGTATGACCTGATTAAGGGAGGTAACGCAGTTTCTACATGTGTTTTTGTTGGAGTATCATGTCTTCAGGGACGAATATAAACAAAGTGGAAATAAGTGCCCCAACTCAGTCCCCTTTTCTTTTACAATTAACATCCTTCTTGTTCACACCAGAGATGTTTTCAATTTCGCGTTTAGCATCTTTTTTGTTGACACCAGAGATGTTTTCAATTTCGTGTTTAGCATCGTTTTTGTTGTTCAATGCAACAGTGCAATATGTTCATGCGGATTAATCTTTGGCACTACCTAATTTTCACTCACAGTTTAAGACTACAAACGCAAGGCGCTCAATTTTGGAGGAGGTAGAGGCGGAAAGGAGAGCCAGGGCTGAACGAGAACTGGAAGCAAGGGATGTGAATCCATTCTTCCACCCGAATTACTGATTCTGGAAAGCTCTTCTGTTCAGGCATCAGGTGACACAATGTATGTTCACCTGATGTGCTGCTAGTTCTTTTTAGCTTATATACTATATTTAGCCCTGCATTTTGTGTGATTTCTCCTTCAGTGCCTTTAATGTAGGAATTGATCAGACCAGGTCGAGGGGAGAATTCTAGAGGATCGTATTTAGATTTGATATATTACATAGCTGAACAATTATGAAATCTTGTAAATAGGTTCTTGCTGGATGGTTGTATGAATCTGGACCATGTAATGGTTATGACTTTCTCATGGATGACTGAAATTTGTGTATGCATCATTCTGGCAGTCAGAATATTTCTCCAAGCAACATGTGTTGCAGCACTGGCAAATGAACGGAAAAAATGAAGGCAAATGGATTGAAGAAGCTGGCTCATGGGAACATACACTTGAATATTTCATTAAACCAAGCATCAAAACTTAGAAGTAAAACGTATTCTCCGATTTAGACATGTGAAATGAAGCAACATCTTCCACTGCAACTCTAGCCTACAAACACTATAACAGTAATGCATGGTCAAAATCTTGTCTGGACACAAAGCATGCTAAATTACTGAAATTCTCTCTGAAAGAACTATATATAATCTGAAGAATCATACAGCAGCGGATAATGACAGGCTGCGACCAGTTCTTCTATCTGTATGTACCACTAGGCTCCAAAATACGGCCAACCAAATCTGTTCAATATACGATACCAAATCAGGTACTATTCTGGCTTGGTTGCAAGCAGCTTCAACCCTGCGCCTTCTATACAATGCATGCCCCTGTCCATGTAGTTGCTTCTGTCAAAGTTGGTCACCGCATTTTTGCCGCGTATCTCGATGGCAGCAATATCATAAGCTTCTGCGGCTTCTTCCTCAGTTTCTAGTTCAAACACGAAAACAGAACATCAGGAAATTGAAATGGGATGCTGTCTTTCAGTTAAAAAATGAACTATTGATGAGAGTTCAAGGGGGCAAGAATTAGGGATGTGCATCGTACTGAAAGTTCCAAGGTAAATGTCTCTAGTTCCAGCAATCAGTCCTATGCGTGCCTGCCATCGACCATCTTTCTGCCTCCTGTCATAGGGACATGCTTACATGTGAGTTTTGAGCTGTTTTGAAGAAGAAAAGCTAGGTTTTTGAACAAGCTAAACAAAATGAAAAGGAGGCCACCTTGTAACTCCTCTGTAAATAGACGCCCCTCTTGAGAAGCAACTACTCCTCCTGCAGGACAAATCGACTTGTTATAAAAGTCATCATCTCACTGGAATACTGATCTGAAGAGTCTGAATTAATATACCCTTGATTTACCTTCTCAAGTATGTCACACATTCCTCTGGAGACATGTCTTGTATGTCCGCCAGTTCCTTCTCATATTCCGAAATCTGGAATAGTATTGACTCATGAGATCCACTTGTCCATAACTATATCGGTGGAAGCAAAAACAAGAAAAAAAAAACATACTGAGAAGTTCAGCTTTGTATTTAGTCCAAAGAATTTAAGAGCTGCAACATCATATGCCCTGGCAGCTTTTTGCTCAGTATCATAACTTCCTGCGTGGTAGAAAATTTGGAGAGAAAACAATCAGATCCTAAGCACAGATCCTTAGGCCCTAGGCCACAACAGAACGCCTAGCGCTTAATAATGCTAGGCGTGCGCTTAGGCGAATAGGCGCTAGGCGGTGGCAAAACGCACAATTAATGCCTAGCGCTTTTTTCCTTGAGAATAACAAAAGACATAATGTCAGGACTGAAATAAATAATGCTTACCTAAATAAACTGAAGCACCGCCGTATTTGAACACCATTGCAAGAAACCATCAGTAACCAATCAGAATATATATCTAATATAACAGTATATCTTAAAGAAACAGGAAATAACAAAGCTACAAGAAAAGGTTAACATGATATATGTTAAAACTCATGACAATTAAATGTTATGCCTAATTTTGAAACAATTCAAGAAAAGCTAGTATGTTATACTTGCTAAGAGATAACGTCCAAGACATAGATTTAAGGGGTCGTTTGGATCATAGTCCTGAGCTGCCGCACCAAAAATTTGGCGTTGATTGCTAGGGCGATCGGCCACTTGGTTGGAAGCAAAAAATTTGAAGCCATGCCAAAATATTGGCTGGCAGTTCAGCTTTTACGCCCACGAGTGGGCAAAACACTGGTGGCGGATTCCCTCGCCAATATATTGGCACACCAGCTATTGGCAGGGCGGGCGCGGGCGGGGGCGGGATCCAAACAGCCTCTAAGAGCCAAAACAGGAGGGACAGGGTAGTACGGTAGTGCCAGAACCAGTTAAGTTCATGAAGTTGGTATCAAACCCCCCACCTCATGGTCGGAAGGGAGACACACTGCCAACCTACCTACACTCCTGGACGGGATGTAAGAGGCAACATAGTTTGTATATTATCTTGTTACAACTATTACCACTTGACATTTTTAGCAATTGCTTCCTAACTAAAAGAAGATGCTAAATAATTTTCTTATACCCGATTGGTCAACCACTAAATTGATCTTCGACCAGTAAATCAGTGAATTGGTCATTTGACCGGCTAATTGTTCGGTTTGAGTTTTAAAAGTATGGCCTTATGGGACACAAAACTCCAGAATGATATGTTAGCAAAACAAGCACTCCTAAAGCCATAACGCATAATGCAAATTCTTACAGTAAACTTATGGAAGTCCAGGTTGACAAACAGGACATTATTCTTCCTGTCCTCATGCAAATTCAGGAGCTCACTATGGTGTTTAGTGATTTTGATATCATCTTTGTAAAGCAAGAAGCCAACTTGGTAGCGCATCTGACAGCTAAATTTTCTTCGCATTCTAGTCCGGTTTGTGTCTAGGCGTCCCAGGCCCCAGCTTTCTTAGCACCATGTACTCAGCAAGAATTTAACCTTGCTAACTTATCACTATAAGTTCCTGATTCTAAAACAAGGCACAATGCATAATGTACTACCCTCATGTCGAATAGAAGATAAGTCAAATTCAATAGGTACCTCTGCATGGCACAGTGCGATAGGATCTCACACCCCACTAAATGCATGCCAAATATAGTCTTCACTTAAACCAAAACAAGAAAACCTACGCACGGATACAATTCCTTGCAAAGCTATGTCTCTTTGTTTATTTTTATTGAGGAAAAAAATTAAGAGTGGAGTTCGAAGTTGCACGAGACCTATGTTGAGTCGGTACGCTTTTGCTGGAGATTGGTTAAATAAAGGATAACATTAATGCAACCCAAGAATGTAATGTCAGCACTACTAACTACCAAGTGTAGTGAATCAGATGGCGCAAAAAGGCATGATGATACAAATTATAAACTTGGACAAACAGAAAATTTCGTGACATGCAGAAACGATACAGTACTACCTTGCTGACACAGAAACTACGGGAAAAAAGATAACGTCACAAAGAAACCGCCAGTAAACTGGCATTTTCTTTTAACGAAAATGATAAACACGTGAGACACAATCTTCCATAATTTTTCCCTTTGAACTATATATATTGCCTACTACTCCCTCCGTCTTGACACTAGTGTAGTGTCAAAAATGCTCTTATATTATGGGATGGAGGTAGTATTTATGATACTTCCGGAGCTAATCAAACTATACGTCCTACTCTGTCCTTGTATTTGTTTAACTATTAGCCAGCCGAATTGCACATCATAAATTTTCTTTGTGATCCATATAGCAAGGTCTCCATCAATAGGGAAAGTAAGAATTATCTACCTATTTATCTCTAGTGTTTCTATGCCTACGCGTGGGCTGTGGCTCTCTCCTGCATGCATGCTGCCCTAGACCTAGCCACATTCTACAATGGACCGCCGCCGACGAGGCTATAAGCATAAACCGCCAAATATCACAAATGTATCCTTCACAAATAGATCACGGCACAGACATACAATGTATATAACTGCCCCTTAGAAGCTCCAAATAAAAGAGGCATACCTTGCTTTCCTTTCCTTCTCCGTCCTTCTACTCTGCAAGTACTGTCCCACAAATGAGCTTCATATTTCCCACTCCACCTATGCCTGCACAATTGATTAAGTTTGGTAAGCATCGCCATCTATGATTTGTTTAGTTAATATAGTGAAACACATTGTTGTGTTTCCACTGATCAAATACTAATTACAGGAACACAAAACCAAGCTTACCTGGTCACACCATGGAAACAAGATGAGCGGGAGCCAGGTGCTCGCACCGCAGTAATTGCAGAAGTAGAACCGGCGGTGCCCTTCTCCTCTCTATACTCCGCAACCGTCACAGGATTAATAGAATCAACAATTTCCTCAGACTCGTCCTTTTTGACAATGCTGAGAACTTGAACTCCCTTATAATTATCGCCACCATCCGCACAACCCTCATTTTCTGGCACAGTTACCAAAGCATCCTTCTCCCCGGCATGGTTCTCGCTATTCAAAGGGTCAACCGAGTGGCTCTTCACATCTGCACAGGCCTGAACTTCACCTTCATCAACCTCCTCATTCTTCGGGACCTTCTTCTGATCAGTGCCACTGGACTCATCTCCCTTCTGAGTGCTTGCATCGTTGGCCTCTGACTCCACTGCACAGTGCAAGACACCAATCTCCGTAGTGGCAGGGGCAATTGCAGGCAAGGAATTCAGATTGATGGAAGGGCTCCTCTCGATCTTCCGACCATCCCCAGATTCCCCAGCAGCTTTCTCCTCCACAAAACCGTTCATTTGCTGACCCTGACTAACTTCCTCCCCGGATTTCATCATCTATGTACTGGAGCAGAGACAAAAACAACTCCCAAAACCCTAACCTACCTATCAGCCTTCCTATTCACGAACTATCTGAAAGACGGGAAAGAGACACAGAGCATCCCAAACAAGAAAAAAGAATCAAACGGTTAGATCCCAACCAGGCAATCATTCCATCGCCCAGCAGAACTTCCTCTGCCGCTGCCAGAATCGGGAAAACAAGAAAGTACCTTGAGCCGCCTGCTCGCCGCGATCGAAAGATCCGGAGGCCTCCAGGGGGACGGGCCGAGCCGCGCGGCCAAGAAAGCAAAAGAAGAAATATCCCAGCGCGGATATTAGCAGCAACGGCGAGGCAGCGAAAGCTGGAAAAATCTATCAACGGAAATGGATACCGAGGCAGGAAATAAATATCGGGCGGGGTGGGGCGGCGGAATTGGGGAAGGAAACGACGAGGCCAGCGCGGGCGAGGGGCGGCCTAGTGCGGAGTGATGCCGGAAACAACAAACTAATCGCCGGTGGAGAAGGAGAACAAAAGATTTGGACAAATCGAGAGAGGAAACGCGGAGTGGGGGAAATCGCGGGGGTCCGGCGGATTTTATCTCGCGCTTGACAGGGCGCCGCCGCACTGGCGCTCTGAAACCATCGGATATTTGCTGGATCTTTTACTGCTACCACCTGCAGCGGTTTCTGGCAGCACTACACCAGGAGTAAAATACAGTAGAAAAATAAAATAGTGCTCGTTTTATTAATATAAATGGGGGATTTGCTGGTGATAGAAAATGGAGGTGATGTGGTGATGTGGGAGTTTTGCTTCGTGGACGACGCCCTCGTGATGCGTGCCAGGCTGGAGGAGCCTGGCAGTGGCAGTCCGTGCCTCGGAGGCCCCGTTCTGTGGCGGTTACACGTGGACGGAGAAAAATGTGTCGCGAGTGTGGAGAGAAGATCTGGGCCGTTCAGGAGGCATGAGGGCTGAGAGTGCGTGCTGGAACGTTCTAGCGGATGTACGGTGGGGAGCTGATCTCGAGGCCGACGGCCTCGACGGCTCGGAGCTGCGGAAGATTAGAGGGCTAAGATCCTGCGGCTGCGCGTCTTTGCTTGCTTATGTGATTTTATTTTACTAGCACAAGGCCCATGCGTTGCAACGGGGCATATAAATTTTAGTGGTTTGACATTGTGTTATAGCATAAAAGACCATGCGTTACAGCGAATACAAAATAAATAAGCGTGTGGTTACAAACCTGAAAATTATTTTACCAATCAAACAACTTCTATTATTTGGTGGTTCAAATGAATGGTGTCAAATACACATCAACATTGTCAACTAATAGAATTTGCAAATAATGCCAGCTCAGTAGTCATGTGGCATGTTCCCAATTGCAACAGAGAAGATTCTATTTTAGCTTGATACACGAAATTTACATTTTTTTTCTAGAAGAAATATTGCCTATAAATAAATTAAATAATAATGATAAACTTTAGCACAATGCAATGGTTCATATTTTTTAGTTTAAGATGAAGGACATGAAAGAGAAAACGATGACCATACTAAGGCTACAGGAAAGGCACACAAAGCATATCATACAGTTATTATATAACACCACGCCTTTAGACATTTCCAAATATACAAAACATAAGGTACTGAATTCTTTTACATAGACTGATATGACTCAAAAATACAATGGCCAATGAGAGGACAAAAAAGGCACAGGATTTTCTTTTGTACATCAATGCCAACTAAAAATAATAAGAATTGTAATTAAAGAAAAGCGACCAAAAAACTGTTAAGAGCATTTGTCTTGCACTCTGACTCAATGTTTTGCTGGCACATTTGCTCATGAACAAATTTGCTTTACTAACCCTCCTATAAAACTTTCAGCTGGATGTCGGTGCCACCGAACTACCCGCTCAATTTTAGGCTCAACTCCAACCAGCTCCATTCTAGGAATAGATGGATTTGTAGTTTTCGACTCCTACTTCAAAAAAGTTTGTTGGGCCTCTACTTTGAGTGAGAACCATACAGTCATACTGCAAACACATAAAAAGTAACGGTTGAAGTAATGCAGAATAATATTCTCAAGTTTAATATACACAGGAAAATGAAAATATCATTATAACAAACAAGGAAAAAGGTTGCCTCTATCCAGCTCAGAAAGTCATTTTACTTTTGAGAGCATCATCGATTTAATCTTTATTTTCTCAAGTGGATAACAATTCATCATTGTCACCAACTACACAATAGGAAATGTGAATAAAAAGACTGCAGTAAGAATTAAGGGAGAAGTCCAGGGAAGTTTAACCCCCACTCTCAAATGAGCGATCCATGTGCTTACTTTGCTTTCCATGTAGCTTCAAAATAATGTATTACCTGTTGTAGATTTTTACTCGTTCTCACTGCCATTCTACTGGAAATTCCACAAGGAAAATATATGCCTCCTTCTTTCATAGTAGTGAACGCTGAACCTGGACCATCAAAGAGAAGATAATTTCTCATCAAATTGCCCAGCACTGTAATGAGAAGAGAAGCATCCATAAAGTAATATAAACAAACCGAATCTGAATGTACCTCATCAAATGAAGGTGGCAGAAGTGTGGCGACCTAGCATAGATGTTTCACAGCCTCAAGGCTTGCAGAATCAGAGAAGTCAGAAGCCTGCTATGTATAATATGTAGGAATGTATTCTTACTTCATGAGTCTCTTATCTACTTTCCAGTAGGCAAATTTTTGTAAGCAGACTTATCTTACTTGAGAATCCTCGCTTCTTTCCAGATTTCTTGAGAAAAGTGACCCCAGTGGTAACTCTGAAGTTGATGAGTGCGCTAGGATGCTAAAAGATGCAGCTGAAAGCTCGATTCCATATTTTATTTAAAATAATAGTCAGTGCTATTACTTGCTGGTAGTGACTGCAAAAGCGTTTGAATTTTTCACTTTTTAGCACAAAACACAACTATAGAAGAGTACTGGGGAAAGTGACACCAGGAACATTAAAAATTGCAGGAGTACAGAGTAAAGAAGCCCTACTTCTAGATATTAGCTTATGCTGATAAACACAAAAATGAAATGATAATTGCTGCTAACCAAGGCAAGCCCAGCATCTTCTCCCTTCTTTAAAGCTTCATCTATCTCTGGGTCACCAGAGTGATTCTTTGCCCAATCCTGTATAGTTTATGGTCATTGGTCATCATAACATCTACATTTTAGCGCTGGGTAATGAAAACAGAACATGGTAAATTTACCTGAATATGTCCCACAAATATTTGTACGATGGATGTTAGTTTAACTCGAACCAATTGCACTAATAAAATAGAACACTTAGAAAGAAGGTAAAATCAGCCTCAGCAACAACGACTTTCACTAAGTAGAAGGACATTCCCTTCCCCAGCAGCCCCACACCAAGACCTCGAAGCGAGCTTCTGCTAAAAATCATAAAATGAAATGTGGCTTTACAGAAGATAATGATTTTCCATCAATGTTAGAATATCAGAACTTATCCAGTTCAAAGAACGGAAAGGTAAAGAAGGTGGACCTGTGGGAAAGATCAAGCCTTCCTCGGCAGTGCAGAAATAGTCGCAGTACACGCTCCCGCAGTGCACTGCCTAACACAAAGTTCTTTATTGCTTTCTCGGATATAGAGAATAACTAAATATTTCATATTTTTATATTAGGTTTTTAAAACATTTCTTCCACTCTCTAAGTCTCCACTAATTAGACTGAAATAGAGTCTAGTAAATTAATAGCCGATTTCTTTTTTTGTTCAGCTAGTACTATAACAAAATTCTGTAGATACCTTGGCAACAGTAGCGGAATCCTTAACACAAACCAGTAACCCAAGTACATGGTAGCTAAGAATATATAGGCGCTAACTTGGAGCAAGAGAACTCCTTTAGGTATTACCATTATTATTGTCAAGCACATCTACCAGAATCCTTTTTTAAGGGATAAACATGACAGTAGCCAATTTATTTAGTTCTCATTAGTAAATAAAAACAGGTACTAAAATAGTTATCCAGGAAGGGTAGCTTCCTAGTTGTAATCATACCTAATTGTAGAACTTCGGGTACGATTTAGTGTGAAGGACGCACCTTCTGACCTCCTGACCTCCAGCCAGAACAATCAAATTGATCAACATATTGGATTGGCCTGCTTGGGACGTAGCTAGTAAGTCTAGCTATCTTGATTGGGACGTAGCTAGTAAGCCTCATGAAATCAATCCAGTGGCCTGCTTGGGACGTAGCTAGTAAGTCTAGCTATCTTGATTGGGACGTAGCTAGTAAGCCTCATGAAATCAATCCAGTGGCCTGCTTGGACGTAGCTAGTAAATCAATCTAGCCGAAAACGTCCCAAGCACCAGGAGGAATCTGCTACTTAGTAATAAAATCGATCAGCAAAGATGGTATATGTTCAGATCTTGGAGAAGTATGGACAAATAGTTTACAGATAATCAATTTGTAGATTTCCTAGCTTATGCAGAAATACAATACATCATCTATCCAGGACCGGGAAGCAACACTAAATTATGGCATGATATCATTCACTTCTTTTTGTTGCCAATGAATACTAAATTGACCACTTGCTACTAACAAAACTGAGATTACCAGAAGCAGGTCCACCTGATCTCACGACGCTCGTTCTGCCGCCACCACGAAGGCAAGATTGATCCACCGCCTACAGGAATCCAAGGGAGAGGAGAGAAAGAGAGAATCGGTCGATGGATTCCGATCCGCCGTCCCGAACTCTACTTCCGCGCTCGCCCAACCTCGAGCGAGGTGGGTGCGCCGAGCGGGCCGGCTGCGAGCGCGACCGGCGGCACGCTGCGGCGGCGGGGGCGGGCAACGCGCGATGGCGGCGGGCGGCGCGCGGTGAGGCGGCGCGGGGCGGGGCGGGGCAGGAGGTGGCGGCTGCGGGGGTGGGGGGCGAGCGGCAGCGAAGGACAAGGCGGGGTGGGGCTGGAGGTCGAGATGGGATCGAGGAGGCAGGCCGTGCGGTGGTTGGGCTATTTTTTTTCCTTTCTCTCTCCAAACCGATTCGGGCTGACTTATGTTGAGGATTGCGGGTTGATTACTTAAAACTTCAGGGGCTTTTCTGCAAAATTGCTGACGACGTACGACCAGAGGAGGTTGGACGAAAAGTAAGAGGGGAGAGGGAACCTTACGTTTCTTTTAGGTAGTAGAGACTCTCCAAACCGATTCGGGCTGACTTATGTTGAGGATTGCGGGTTGATTACTTAAAACTTCAGGGGCTTTTCTGCAAAATTGCTGACGACGTACGACCAGAGGAGGTTGGACGAAACGTAAGAGGGAAGAGGGAACCTTACGTTTCTTTTAGGTAGTAGAGATTTGCGATGTGATTCATGTAATTTTTAAATGGTAAACGTTCCCAACTGGAAACTAGTTGAGGACAATACTTTTTAGATATTTTATCTGAAACTCAAAATCTATCTCCCAATTCTTTTTTTAAACCCTACATTAATTAATTAATAAAAGGGAAACCTTTCCAGACAGTGCGACCGGCCGACACGCCTCATCACGCGCTCAGCGCGAGCGTAGTGGGCCGCGTCTCCTTTTTTGTGGGCCCATGTAACCATCGTTCCTCCTCCCCTGATCCAATCTCCCCTTTTTTCACCTCAATGCCGCGAGCTCACCCTCCGTTCACCGCTGCCAAGTTGCGTGCCTCCACCGCCGCCTCCCCGCGCTCCGTCCCCACCCCCACCCCGCTCATCCGCCGACAACGATGCTGCGTTTTTGCTGCAACTGGTCTTGAGGAAGCTAGCACCGACGCTCGATTTTGTTGCAACCAGGACGACGGCGAGCGTCGCCAGCGGCGATGGCGCCTGACTTTTGCTACAACCAGATGTTTTCAAGTGTAAAATGTTGCAACCGGCGAAAACAAAAGTTGGAACGGGCATTCACGTTTGCTGGAAGCGTTTTTCGATTTTGCTTGAACCGCCTACCGGAGCTCTTGACACCCTCACCGGCGACGCCGTAAAATGTTACAACCGACCAAACAAAAGCTGGAACGGGTGTTCAATTTTGCTGGAAGCGTTCGTCGATTTTGCTTCAACCAACCCCTGTAGCTCTGATTTTGTTGCAACCGGCAACCGGCAAAGCTTCCACCGGTGAGTTTTTTTGCTTCAATGGCGACAGATGGAAGTGGCGACCAGGGATACGGCGCCGATGCGAGCGGCATGCACCTGGCGGCGAGGGTCGGCGAGGGCGCCGTGTTGCAACCATGGGTGCGGCAAGGTGCAACCGCTGTTGGCCGGTGCTACATAGGCGTGATGTCGAAGCGGTGACCCGCCATGGCGAGGAGCTGCAAAGAACATGACGGACGGCGATGAGGGATGCGAACGGCGGCGACGAGGTTGCAAGCGCAACGCGGGAAGGCTAGTGGTGTGGCTCGCTGTCGGGTGCGGGGGCGGCGCTCTCCTTCCTTCTCCTTTTCCCCCGTGCGGGAGGTTGATGATGGGTGCTGGAGAAGACGAGAGAGAGAGAGAGAGAGAGAGAGAGAGAGAGAGAGATCTAACGGTTGCGCGTGTAGATCAAACGGATCTGGCCAGACCGGCCGAAACTTTCGGCCGGTGCGCCGGCGCAGAGTGCTGCCCTTAATAAAAAGGTTATTATCATTCATTACAAAGATCTACTAATAAAGTTACAGATTTGCTATTTCACATCTAAATCTGAAATAGTATCTCACATCTAACTTTCTAACCACATGATTTAGACATCAAGATTTTCTTTGCTTTTTTTATTAATTTATCGTGTTTCTGTACACGTCACTAGTGAGGCGCCCGTCGTGGCAGTAGGCCGCTGTTTTATGGACTGATTTTGTCTCTCGTGCGTTGCCTCGTTGGCTGTTGTAGCCAGAAGTGAACAATTTTATTTTTATTTTTTCCTTTTTCTTCGTTTTTCATTTATTTTTGTTTCAAATTCGTAAGCTTTTAAAATTCATGATTTGTTATTTGTTATTTTTTCTTTTTTTTAAATTTTTTAAAATTCATGATTTTTTCATTGTTGTTAGTTGGTTGTCCACCATCAATCATGGGTTATCTTTTTTTCCTAGTTGCAAGTCTACCCTGAACTTGCAACTCAGGTTCGACCTTCTTTTGTCATAGTTGTAATCCCACCCTTGACTCGCAATTAGACTTTGATATTTTTTGTCTTAGTTGCAAGTCTATCCTTAAATTGCAACTGGACACAAAAAAAAATTGTTCCAGTTTTAAGTCCACCCTCGACTTGCAACTGAGACCCAACTTTTTTTGTCCGAGTTGCAAGTCACCCTCAACTCGCAACTGGAGCCTGATCTTTTTTAGTCCCAATTGCAAGTCCATCCTCGACTCGCAACTGGACCCGAATTTTGTTGTCCCGATTACAAGTCCACCATCGGCTCACAACTGGACTCGACCTTTTTCCCTAGTTGATAGTCTAACCTTGACTCACAACTGGGTCAACATTATGTCCCGGTTGCAAGTCTACCGTCGACTCGCAACTGGGCCAACCTTTTTTGTCCCACTTGCAAGTCTACCCTTGACTCGGAACTGGGGTCCGATCTCTTATTGTCCCAATTGCAAGTCCACCCTTGACTCGCCACTGGGTCTAACATTTTTTTGTCCTAGTTGCAAGTCCACCCTCGACTCGCAACTGGAGTGCGATATTTTTTGTCCCAATTGCAAGTCCATCCTTGACTCACAACTGGGCCCCATTCTTTTTTGTCCCAATTGCAAGTCCACCCTCGATTCGCAACTGGAATCCGACCTTTTATTTTCAGTTGCAAGTCCACACTCGACTCGCAACAGGGGCCCGACATTTTTTTGTCTAAGTTGCAATCCCTGCCTGCACTCGCAACTAGGGTCCGACCTTCTTTGTCCCAGTTGCAAGTCCGTCCTCAACTCGCAACCTAGGCCCGACTTTTTTGTCCCAATTGCAAGTCCACCCTCAACTCGTAAGTGGGGTCTGACCTTTTTTGTCCGAGTTGCGACAGAGTGGGTGCGTGACATTTTCGTGGGCGACAAACAAAAAAACACTAAGAAAACGAAACAAAACAAACAAACAATACAATACAATGGTGAGGCTTTATTTATCTGCTAATGTGGGATGATGTCATAGTTAGATTATCTCACATCTAAATGTGACATAGTCCAACCCAACTTTTTGAAATGCATGAACATTTCAAAATTTCAACATCTTTAGAATTGTACAAACAAACTTTTTATTGAAATTTTATTGCTAAAATGAAAATAGAATAAATTTATCCGTGTCTTCCAAAAAATGTCCAAACTCTAAAAAATGTTCGGGGATTTTAAAAAATTGTGCATGTTTAAAAAAAATTGAGAAGAAATTGTTCGGAATACCAAATTTTGTTCTTATTTTAAAAACTGAATTATAAAGTTATTCACATTTGAAAATAAATTTTCAAAATTTCAAAATTGTTTGTGTTTTAAAAAATATGGGGCATTTCAAAAAAAGAATCGCAAACTGTAAAAAAAGTTCCAAAAATATATTCAAACATGTTTTCTAATCTGGACGATGTGCTATGTTCTTAAATGTTTCCGGTTTACTAATTGTTAACAACAGTTGTTGGTTGGAGCGTAGGAGCTGCCATTTCCTAATATGGGGTCACGAGATCGATTTCTGTGTAACGCACACATCACCTGCATTTTTTTGTCATGCTTTTATCAAAAACAAAAAACAAAAAAGAGACTTAGATGTGAGACACCCATAAAGTTAAACTTTGCGATTTCGTGAGCTACCACATTGGCTAGCCGATTAATTTTCGCAATTCTAAAATTCTTGATCATCCTGGATATACCCAAGGCTCCTTTCTTCAGATCAATGAGGGGAGACCTGAAAACCTTCTCATTTGCAAGGAAAGAACGAACTGAAGCACAATTAGTCTCCAGAATAATGGACTGGTGAACGGTAATACCGATATAAAGACCTGTCAGGCATGCACGCAACTCAGCTTCATTCACATTGGAACACTGACCTAGAAAGTCCCACGAAGAAATAATAACTTCATCAGATGAGTTTCTAGCAACCACCCCAACATAGGCGGCATTAATACTCTCCACATAACTGGCATCGACATTGATCTTGATATAATTATCTAGGGGAGGTTTCCACAACACATGATCTTGTAATGGTGCGGAAACTGGTATAGCACCTCCCATTTTTTCTTTGCTTTTGTTACCAAGAACAATCTCAATAGTGTCGTCACATGACGTAAAAGAAGACCCATAATTGTCCACAAAAATTGCAGAAGCAGCAATGGATTCCTTCCCCTTTCTAAAAATGAAATCATTTCTCAGGTGCAAGGCTCGCCAGAAGAGAAACAAAATTTGCTCTCGCTATTGCAAGCTCAAATGATCCAACAAAACCAAAAGCCAATCTGCTCTTGAGAATTTGAAGAACTCTTCATCACGAATATTCCAAGACACTCTCAAAGCCAATCGTAAAAGCATGAGCCTTTGAACAAGTAACGAGAGCATGAGAAGTGCTTTCATCTTCTACTCCACAAATAGAGCACATATCTGAAGTAATCTAATGGTGTTTAACTCTATTAGTCTGGACCGCCAAGCTATGGAATGCGGCACGCCCTGAAAAAATCCTTATATTCCGAGCAATATTAGCCTTCCAAAATAGATTCCAAAGCCTTCTTTCTTCGTTTGTTTCGCCACTGCAAAACTCGATCAAGCTTGCTTAAGCAATCATCAAAAGAGGTTCCGTAAACGAAAAAACCATCCATGTATACCTCAACAATCTTTTCACAAAAATCAGATAATATAGCAGTCATACATCTTTCAAAGGTAGCAGGTGCATTGCATAAACCAAAAGGCATGTGTCTACAAGCATAAGTTCCAAAAGAACAGGTAAAAGTGGTTTTCTCTTGATCTTCTTTTGATACAGATACAACAACAACAACAACAACAAAGCCTTTAATCCCAAACAAGTTGGGGTAGGCTAGAGGTGAAACCCATAAGATCTCCCGACCAACTCATGGCTCTGGCACATGGATAGTAAGCTTCCATGCACCCCCGTCCATAGCAAGTTCTTTGGTGATAATCCAATCCTTTAGGTCTCTCTTAACGGACTCCTCCCATGTCAAATTCGGTCTACCCCGACCTCTCTTGACATTCTCCGCACGCTTTAGCCATCCGCTATGCACTGGAGCTTCTGGGGGCCTGGTTGAATATGCACAAACTATCTCAGACGATGTTGGACAAGCTTATCTTCAATTGGTGCTACCCCAACTCTATCTCGTATATCATCATTCCGGACTCTGTCCTTCCTCGTGTGGCCACACATCCATCTCAACATACGCATCTCTGCCACACCTAATTGTTGAACATGTCGCCTTTTAGTCGGCCAACACTCAGCGCCATACAACATTGTGGGTCGAACAGCCGTCCTGTAGAACTTGCCTTTTAGCTTTTCTGGCACTCTCTTGTCACAGAGAATGCCAGAAGCTTGGCGCCACTTCATTCATCCAACTTTGATTCGATGGTTCACATCTTCATCAATACCCCCATCCTCCTACAACATTGACCCCAAATATCGAAAGGTGTCCTTCTGAGGTACCACCTGCTCATCAAGGCTAACCTCCTCCTCCTCACACCTAGTAGTACTGAAACTGCACATCATGTACTTGGTTTTAGTTCTACTAAGCCTAAACCCTTTTGATTCCAAGGTTTGTCTCCATAACTCTAACTTCCTATTTACCCCCGCCCGACTATCGTCACCTAGCACCACATCATCCGCAAAGAGCATACACCATGGGATATCTCCTTGTATATCCCTTGTGACCTCATCCATCACCAAGGCAAAAAGATAAGGGCTCAAAGCTGACCCCTGATGTAGTCCTATCTTAATCGGGAAGTCATCAGTGTCAACATCACTTGTTCGAACACTTGTCACAACATTATCTTACATGTCCTTGATGGGGGTAATGTACTTTGCTGGGACTTTGTGTTTCTCCAAGGCTCACCACATGACATTCCTCGATATCTTATCATAGGCCTTCTCCAAGTCAATGAACACCATATGCAAGTCCTTCTTTTGCTCCTTGTATCTCTCCATAAGTTGTCGTACCAAGAAAATGGCTTCCATGGTCGACCTCCCAGGCATGAAACCAAACTGATTTTTGGTCACGCTTATCATGCTTCTTAAGCGGTGCTCAATAACTCTCTCCCATAGCTTCATTGTATGACTCATCAGCTTAATTCCACGATAATTAGTACAACTCTGAACATCCCCCTTGTACTTGAAGATTGGTACTAATATACTCTGTCTCCATTCTTCTGGCATCTTGTTTTCCCGAAAAATGAGGTTGAAAAGCTTGGTTAGCCATACTATCGCTATGTCCCCGAGGCCTTTCCATACCTCAATGGGGATACAATCAGGGCCCATCGCCTTGCCTCCTTTCATCCTTTTTAAAGCCTCCTTGACTTCAGACTCCTGAATTCTCCGCACAAAACACATGCTGGTCTCATCAAAGGAGTCGTCTAGTTCAATGGTAGAACTCTCATTCTCCCCATTGAATAGCTTGTCGAAGTACTCCCGCCATCTATGCTTAATCTCCTCGTCCTTCACCACGAGTTGGTCTGCTCTGTCCTTGATGCATTTGACTTGACCAATATCCCTCATCTTCCTCTCTCGGATCTTGGCCATCTTATAGATGTCCCTTTCACCTTCCTTCGTGCCTAACCGTTGGTATAGGTCCTCATATGCCCGACCCCTTGCTTCACTGACAGCTCGCTTTCTGGCCTTCTTCGCCATCTTGTACTTCTCTATGTTGTCTGCACTCCTATCTAGGTATAGGCGTCTAAAGCAATCTTTCTTCTCTTTAATCGCCTTCTGGACATATCATTCCACCACCAGGTATCCTTATCTTCGCTTCTCCTTCCCCTGGACACTCCAAACTCCTCCGAGGCCACCTTACGAATGCAAGTCGCCATTTTCATCCACACATTGTTCGCATCCCCTCCTTCCTCCCAAGGGCCCTCCTTAATGACCCTCTCCTTGAACGCCTGAGCTACCTCCCCCTTGAGCTTCCACCACTTCGTTCTAGCGACTTTGGCACGCTTATCCCGCTGGACACGAATCTGAATGCGGAAGTCAGCAACCACCAGCTTATGCTGAGGTACAACACTCTCTCCAGGTATCACCTTACAGTCTAGGCACGCACGCCTATCTTCTCTTCTCGAGAGGATGAAATCAATTTGGCTAGAGTGTTGGCCACTACTAAAAGTCACCAGATGTGATTCTCTCTTTCTAAAGAGGGTGTTAGCTACAATCATGTCGTAGGCTAGAGCAAAGCTTAAGACATCTTCGCTTTCTTGATTCCTGATGCCATAGCCAAAGCCCCCATGCGCCCCTTCAAAACCTGTGTTAGATGTACCTACGTGGCCATTGAGGTCTCCTCCTATGAAGAGCTTCTCGCTAATAGGTACACTCCTAACCATGTCTTCTAGGCCTTCCCAGAACTCCCCCTTGGTGTTCTCATTGTGGCCTACTTGCGGGGCATACACACTGATAACATTGAGAACTAAGTCTCCAACTACCAGCTTGACCAGGGTAATCCGGTCCCCACGTCTCTTGACGTCTACCACTCCATACTTGAGGCTCTTGTTCATCAAGATGCCTACACTATTTCTGTTTGTAGTCGTCCCCATGTACCACAGCTTGAAACCAGTACCCTCCACCTCCTTCGCCTTTGTCCCCTCCATTTGGTTTCTTGGACGCAAAGGATATCAACACCTCTCCTCACTACTGCATCAACTAGCTCCCAAAGCTTCCCTGTTAGAGACCCTACGTTCCAGCTACCAAAGAGAATCTTCCTAGGCTCGGCTAGCTTCCTTACCCTTCACACTCGTCAAGTCAAATGCGAAGACCCTTACTCATTTTCCACTACATCCGGGCACCGATGTAGCGCGCCACTAAGGATGCGACGAACCAATCCTCGCTCACTTGCCATCGTATCCGGATCAAGATACGGCGCGCCGCCGGGGGGTGACGGCCCGGCCCTTGCCCATTTTCCACCACACACGGGTTCCGTTGTGGCGCGTCGCTGAGAGGGTTACGCCCCAATGAAAATCTTTTGGATTTCATCTCCATAAGAGTGGCTGAGTTTTTACGTTGGCTCGCCGAGCCTATCACAACCCTCCTCCTTTACCCGGGCTTGGGACCGGCTATGTTGAGACAACATAGGCGGAGTACTTCTTTTGATACAGGTATTTGAGAAAAAACAGAATATCCATCTAGGAAATAAAAGTGTGTATGCTTGGATAATCTTCCTAACATTTTATCAATGAACGGCAAGGGGCAATGATCTTTTCTAGTAGCTTTATTTAATTTTTTGAAATCAATTACCATCCTATAACCAGTTACAATTCTTTGTGGGATAAGTTCATTTTTATCATTAGGAACAACAGTAATGCCTCTTTTCTTAGGAACACAATGAACGGGACTTACCCATCTACTATCAGCTCTAGGATAAATTATACCTGCCTCCAGAAGCTTTGATATTTCAATTCTTAACACGTCCTTCATCTTAGGGTTCAAGCGTCATTGATGATCAACGACCGGTTTACCATCAGGTTCCATATTAATCTTATGTTGACATAAAGTGGGACTAATGCCCTTAAGATCATCAAGAGTATATCCAATAGCAGCACGGTGCTTCATCAAAGTTTTAAGTAATCTCTTTTCTTCATACTCTAAAAGTTTAGCATTAACAATAACATGATATATCTACTTTTCATCAAGATATGCATATTCAGTGTATCGGGTAGTTTCTTTAATTCAAACACGGGGTCACCCTTAGGTGGGAGAGGATCTCCCAAAGTATGAACAACCAAATTATGCTTAAGGATAGGTGCTTGTTTAAACAATGTCTCATCTATTTCATTTCTTTCATTCATATGCATATCATTTTCATGGTCTAGCAAATATTGTTATAATGGATCAATAGGAGGTATGGCAATAGAAGTAAGACCAATAATTTCATCTTTACTAGACAATTCTTTCTCACGTGGTTGTTACTAAACTTGAAAAAATTGAACATATGAGATACATCACCAAATTTAACTCTAACCTTTTCTTTAACACAATCAATTTTAGCATTAACAGTATTCAAGAAGGGTCTACCAAATATAATGGGACAAAATTATCTTGTTGTGATCTAAGTACTAAGAAATCAGTAGGGTATTTGGTCTTAACACACAAGACTTCAACATTTCCATCAATCCCAAGCAGTGAAATAGTATCTTCGTTTGCAAGCTTAACAGTAACATCAATATTTTCAATCTCAATAAGTGCAATATCATTCATAATTTCTTTATATAAAGTAAAAGGAATATCACTCACACTGGCACCCATATCACATAAATCATGATAGCAATGATCTCCAGACTTACCAGAAACAACAGGCATGCCAACCATAGGTTTATTATTATCTAACATATCTTGTTCATTTCTAATAGGTTTAGCAACTCTAGCAGCCTCGGAACAAAAATAACTAACATGCCCATCAATATCATCAACCTAGAGATCTTTAACCATTGCAATATTAGGTTTCATATTAATTTTTTCAGAGGGTTTAGGTGTTCTAATATTACTCTTATGAACCATGGTTGTAGCTTTAGCAGGTTCCTTGATCCTAACACGGAAAGGGGGTTTGTCAATATAAGCAGTAGGCACAACTAGATCAACATTATAAATAATTGTTTCATCTTTAGCTCTAATAGGTTCCTCACAATTTTCTTCAATAGGTGCATGAAATTTAAACCACTTTTCATTAGGAAGATCAACATGAGCAGACAATGATTCACAAAAGGTAGCCACTATCTCAGAGTCAAGTCCATATTTAGTACTAAACTTATGAAAAACATTGTTTCCATAAAATATTTAACATAATAAAACTCAAGTTTTATACCTGACTCTTTACCTTTGCCGATTTCCCAATCTTCGGAGTTGCGTCTAATTCTTTCCAGAAGATCCCATTTGAATTCAATAGTTCTCTTCAAAAAGGAACTAGTAGAAGAAGTATCGAGCATGTATTGATCATCATGAGAAAGCCGAGCATAAAAGTTATGTATAGTTATTTCTCTTGAGAGCTCATGATTGGGGCATGTGTGCATCATACATTTAAGCCTCCCCCAAGCTTGAGTGATACTTTCTCCTTCATGAGGACAAAAATTATATATATAGTTCCGATCACTATGAACCAAATGCATAGGATAAAACTTCTGGTGAAATTCTAGCTTCAATCGGTTCCAATCCAATGTTCCAGTGTCATCCAATAGCCTATACCATGCCAATGCTCCCCCCAAAGATAAATGGAATACTTTCTTATTAACTCCATCCTCAGATAAACTTGCAAGCTTAAACAATCCACAAATTTCATCTATATGGATCAAGTGCATATCAAGATGTGTTATTACTCCTGCATAAGGATTAGCTAGCAGTTTCTCTCACATGCCCGAAGGAATCTCATAATAAATGTTTTTAGTAGGTTCAATAGGGTGAGGAGAAACTCTTATTGCTTTCGTTCAAGGTGAAGAAACCCTGAACAAACCCCTCAAAGGATTATTTTCCAAAGTGACAAGTGACCGTAAATTTCAGCACATAATAAAAATGTTTCCTTACCAAAGGCACTTCATTCTGTGGAAATGACGCCAGAAAAGAGTCTTGATGACCCACAAGTATAGGGATCAATCATAGTCCTTTCAATAAGTAAGAGTGTCGAACCCAACGAGGAGCAGAAGGAAATGATAAGCAATTTTTCAACAAGGTATTCTCTGCAAGTACTGAAAGTAGCGGTGATAGATAGTTTTGTAGGAAGGCAATTCATAACAAGTACTCCCTCCTTCCCAAAATATAAGGCGCTCTTGACTTTGCACGGTCTTTGATGCACGACTTTGATCGCTAATATATATCAAAGTACATGGATTGAGAATGTATAAATGGCATCGTTGATGTCGCTTGAAGCCACGTAGGTATTTCCCCAAAGAGGAAGGGATGATGCAGCACAGCGGCGGTAGGTATTTCCCTCAGATATGAAACCAAGGTTATCGAACCAGTAGGAGAACCAAGCAACACAACGTAAACAACCCGTGCACACAGATAACAAATCCTCGCAACCCGACGTGTTAAAGGGGTTGTCAATCCCTTCGGGGGTACGACGCCTCAAGATAGGCAAACTGACATGAGGTAAATTGTAGTAGATTGATAGATCGAACGCCAAACAAAGTAAATAGAAATAAAACGCAGCAAGGTATTTTTGTATTTTTGGTTTAATAGATCTGAAAATAAATGCAAAGGAAAAGTAGATCGCAAAGGCAAATATATGAGAAAGAGACCCGGGGGCCGTAGGTTTCACTAGTGTCTTTTCTCAAGAAAAATAGCAAACAGCGGGTCAACAAATTACTGTTGGGCAATTGATAGAACTTCAAATAATCATGACAATATCCAGGCAATGATCATTATATAGGCATCATGTCCAAAATTAGTAGACCGACTCCTGCCTGCATCTATTACTCCACACATCGACCGCTATCCAGCATGCAACTAGTGTATTAAGTTCATGGAGAAATGGAGTAATGCAATAAGAACAATGACATGATGTAGACAAGATCTATCTATGTAGAGATAGACCCTATATTTTTTTATCCTTAGTAGCAACAATACATACGTGTCGTTTCCCGTTCTGCCACTGGGATCAAGCACCATAAGATCGAACCCACTACAAAGCACCTCTTCCCATTGCAAGATAAATAGATCAAGTTGGCCAAACAAAACCCAAATATCGGAGAAGAAATATGAGGCTATAAGCAATCATGCATATAAGAGATCTAAGAAACTCAAATAACTTTCATGGATATAAAAAGATAGATCTGATCATAAACTCAAAGTTCATCGATCCCAACAAACACACCGCAAAAGAGTTACATCATAGGGATCTCCAAGAGACCATTGTATTGAGAATTCAGAGAGAGAGATATAGAGACGAAGCCATCTAGCTACTAACTATGGACCCGGAGGTATACAAAGAACTACTGACGCATCATCGGAGAGGCACCAATGGAGGTGGTGAACCCCATCCGAGATGGTGTCTAGATTGGATCTGGCGGTTCTGGACTCTGCGGCGGCTGGATGAATATTTCGTCTACTCCCCTAGGGTTTTGCGAATATTGGGGTATTTATAGAGCAACGAGGCGGTCCGGGGGGCACCCGAGGTGGGCACAACCCACCAAGGCGCGCTTGGGCCTCCTGGCGCGCCCTGGCGGGTTGTGCTCTCCTCGGAGCACCCCCAGGCGCAACCAGGACCCATTATGTTCCTTCTGGTCAAAATAAAATCTCCGTGGAGTTTCGTTGCATTTGGACTCCGTCTGATATTGATTTCCCGCGATGTAAAAACATGCATAAAATAACAACTGGCACTTGGCACTATGTTAATAGGTTACACTACAAAAAAAGACACATCCGTGACATTTTGGGCGGAACGAAAAAAATATGTCATGCTTATGACACTTCTATGGTGATAATTGTGACAAAACCCGGTATCATCATAGATGTGGTGGGCTCCTACTTCTATGACAAAAAATCATGACAGAAAATGGGCTCTTCATCCTGGGCGAGCCGGAGACGTAGCTGCATGACATTCTTTGGGCCGTCCATGACGAAATAACCCGTTGTAGAAGCGAGGGCGAGGAAAATATCGGGGAGTTCCCGGTTACAGTGGGTGGTCGGGGGCCGAGCGATGCGCGTTTCTCTCGTACACATACGTGCGTGGGTGCGAGGCGTTGGGCTCTAACTGAACCCGAGCGAGGCGTTCGCCTACTGAACCCGAGCAATTGCACTGCAGGCTACGCGTTACTGAACCCGAGCGATCGATTGATGGCTGTTAACTGAACCCGATCGAGCAATTCCTTCGCTACTGCTGCTAACTGAAGCCGATCGAACCTGCTGCCTCTGGATGAACAATGAGCGTTGTTGGGGGAGGGGTGGATGAACAGTTCCCGGTGGGGGGGGGGGATGAACAGGACCCCGTGGTAGTAGAGGCCGTTGCCGCTGGATGAACAGTACCCCGATTGATCGAGCCGGTTGGGGGTGGATGAATAGGACCCCGTGGAGGGCTGGATGAACAGGACAACCCCATGGAGGGCTGGTTGAACAGTAGTCGGTGGAGGACTGGATGAACAGTAGCCTGTGGAGGGGTGGTTGAACAGGAACCCGTGGAGAGGGCTGGTTGAACACTAGCCGGTGGAGGAGCACGCGGTGGAGGCTAGATGAACACGAGCCTGTGGATGAACAGTCATAGGTGGAGGCTGGAGGAGGTTGACGGTGGATGAACAGTAGCCCGTGGAGGCTGGAGGAGGTTGACGGTGGAGATGAACAGTATCCCGTGGAGTCCCGTTTTGCGGTACGCCACACCCCTCCCGATGAACAGGACCCCCGTTTCGACCGTAGCGCTCCAACACAAGTCTATTTCCTCTGTTTTGCGGTACGCCACATCCCTCCCGATCAACAGGACCCGCTTCGACCGTAGGAGGTCCAAGAGAAGTCTGTTTCCTCCATTTTGTGGTACACCAGACCCCCCAGATGAACAGGATCCCGTTTCGACAGTGGCCGGTCGAAAACAAGGCCGTTTCCTCTGTTCTGCGGTACGCCAGGCCTCGTTTCCACCGGCTGTTCCGTCCTAGCCGGTTGGCTCCTGATGAACAACACGCATTCCATTGCCTCCCAATGAACACGACGCATTCCGTTGCCTCCCCATGAACACGACGACGACGCAGTTTCTCCGTTCCTACCCAGCCATGTACACGAGACCTGGCCATACGTATGCACGAGTAGGCGTTCGAGACCCCACCCGTATGTACGTACGTGGCCGTATTTACTTTCTTGCACCCTGGCCGCTGTACGTACATGTACATGCTACGTGCGTGCCTCTACTACGACATGTGCGTGCCTCTACTACGACACGTGCCCTTCCTTACACGGCCACGGTTCATTGCTGCAGCCTGCAGACAGACCGATCGTATGTACGTACACGTTCGCGACCAGAATGACAACGCTACGTACGCTTCGACCAGGTGGGTCCTGACTGTCAGACACTTCCTTGCGTGCAAAGATGTAGCTGGTGGGTCCCAGCAGTCAGGGGGCGAATCATTTTTTTTGCCCGTAATATGGACGCACTTCCTTGCATGCGAAGATGTAGCTGGTGGGTCCCAGCAGTCAGGGGGAAATGTTTTTTTTCGCGAAATACGATGGCCCGTCCGATGGGTCCCTGCTGTCAGGTGGAGGAATCATTATTTTCCGTGTAATAAGGAGGCACTTCCTTACTGCGGTCGTGGACCCAGTTGTCAGCCTCTCCACGTACAGTACTCTTCCGATGGAAGTCGTTCCTTGACCACGTTGACCACGTCGCGCCGACAGCACCAGGGCGGTGGACGACGGCGAGGCCTAGGAAGGGGATGACGCGGAGCCGGGGAAGACGCGGCAGTGGATGCCCACGCGGAGAGGAGTGAGGGTTCACTGGTTCGGCTGCGGTGTGAGGCTGCCATCACTACAGAATAACAGGGGGTGTGGGTGAGTAGAGGGATGGCCTGGCCAGCGGCGGGAGTAGTAGGGGGCGGTGAGGCCTCCGTAGCAGCACAGCCAGCCACGGGAGGCAGGAGCAGGCGGCACGACTGGCGCTGGTTTGGGCGGCTGGAACAAGAAGACCAGAGGTTGAAGAAGCACTACGGCCATTGGATGGACATCGTACGGTCACTGGAGCCAAAATCATTCATATTGACTAAGTTGACAAAGCCCTCCATCCCCGTCAACTTAGTAGGCCCACAAGTCAGCCTCCGACTATGGTGGGTCCCAGCTAGGAGGGGGAGTATTCATTTTTTTGTGCGTAATAAGGAGGCACTTCCTTGCGTGCGAAGATATAGCTGGTGGGTCCGAGCTGACAGCGGGGGGAACGTTTCTTTTTTGCGAAATACAGAGGCCCTTCTGGCGGGTCCCAGCTATTAGGTGGAGGAATCATTATTTTGCGCGTAATAAGGAGGCATTTCCTTGTGTGGGCCCCTACTGTCAGCCTCTTCCGATGGCTGTTGTTTGTTGACCATGTTGACCTCGCCACGCTGAGAGCACAAACGCGGTGGACAAGGGCGAGGCCTAGAAAGGGAACGACCCGGAGCCGGCGAAGCCACCACAGCGGATGCCCACGCTGAGGGGAGTACGAGCGCTGACTGGTCGGCTGTGGGGTAAGGCTGACGTCACCGGAAAATAACAGGATGTGCGGGTGGGTAGAGGGATGGCCTGGCGGTAGCACAACCAGCCAGGGGAGGAGGGAGCAGGTAGTCCCGCCGACACTGGTTTGGGCGGCTGGAGCAGGAAGATCAGAGATTGAAGAAGCACGGCGGTCTTTGGATGGACATCCAACAGTCACTGCTCTGTGTTGACTAAGTTGACAAAGCCTTGTGTACGCGTACAAAAAATTTAGGACAGCGTCATCGTCAACCTAGTAGGCCCAGAAGTCAGCCTCCAAATCTGTGGAAAACAACGTACAACCCATTAGCCATTATTTTTAATAATTTACAGCCCATTTGCTAATTCTTAAGGATATTTGAAGCCCATATTCTTTTTATTAGGATTACAGACCATATATTCTGGGCACTGCTAAAAAATTCAACAAAATTTGCATATTTCGGTGGGGTCCGAACTCTTTTAATCACGAAATTTCGAGTCACGTTAAAAATAATTTTTAAAAATTATATCAAAATAAAATTCAAAAAACAATTCTCCGCAAAAAAATGAATGAAATTTAAAATCCTAACTAGCAAAATGCCCGTGCGTTGCACGGAACATGAAGATGCATTTGTGAGTAGTTTATCTTGTGGGAGAAAAGACGATATTTTAATGTAATTGCCAGTTGGCTTTGGTTTTTATAAGAGTAGAGAGTAGAGAAATCCAGAAAAAATGATATTTTAATGTAATTGCCGGTTGGCTTTGGTTAAAAAATTTACAGCCCATTTCTTAGAACTTATAGCCCATTTTCTGGGAAGCCCATTTCTTACTACTTACATCCCTCCTCGTCTTGAAAGATTTGCAGCCCAGCAAGGCTAAGAAAAGCAAGTAGGCCTCAATTTTGATATTCTCCAAAAAAAGAACCGGGCTAGCCATTTTCAGAAAGAAAAAAGATATCAACTGGGCTCGTCATGTGCTTAAATAAAAGCATAAGCATGGGCTAGACGGGCCACAGCCCCCACACAGCGCGCAGTTGAGCTCCGTCTCTGAAACTAAAAAAACAACTGGGCGAGCTGCTGGGTCCCTGGTGTTATCCGCTCGTTGTGTAATTTTCTCGTTTATTGACTACATTGACAATGGCCTGGGACCTAGTTGTCAAACAATTAGGAGGAAGTATTTTTTTGGCTTGTAATAACGAGGCACTTGCTTGCGTAATGCAATGACCCTAGTGGGTCCCTACTGTCAGCCTCTCCACGTACAGTCATCTCCTGATTCCTCTTGGTTGTTGACCATGTTGACAACGCCAGACGGCGGGGGCACAACGAGCGAACCAAGGTGGAGAATGACGGCGAGGCCTCGGACGGGAACGAACAGCAGCCGTGGAAGATGCAGCAGTGTAGTGGCAGGTGGAGGGGAGTACGAGGGCAACAACATGCAACTCAAGCTTACAAACGGTACAAAAAGCCCAAGGATTAATTGTTCATCAAATTTTTAGACAAAACCCAGATTGAACATGGTAGTAACATCTAACCCAACCACTCTTTTTCGCAGTCACAAACAAATGGATCGGTCTGATCCATAAAATCAA
Source organism: Aegilops tauschii subsp. strangulata (assembly GCF_002575655.3). Taxonomy (NCBI): domain Eukaryota; kingdom Viridiplantae; phylum Streptophyta; class Magnoliopsida; order Poales; family Poaceae; genus Aegilops; species Aegilops tauschii. Next base: position 419,272,175 of record NC_053040.3, on the reverse strand, counting down.
CATCCTGTGCAAAAAAAATTATTTCAGGATAACTACAACGTGTTGTAAATAGAAGCCGAGCACGTTTAGAAGCCCATTTGTCCACCTAAAACTTCTTTTTTTGCTGTTCAACGTGTCCGTCCGTGAGAAATCTCTTGCGGTAAAACTTAAGCCTCATGGACAATAGTAACCTCGCATTCAACATGAAGAATGTGACAAATCTTCTGTTTGCCTGGTTGGATGCATATCCTTCCATCGTTATTGTCCTCAAACAAATGTCATGAAAACTGAGAAAATCCTGGTGCTTATTACGCCACCGATTGGTTATACGTTTTTCTCCATGTGGTTGCAGTACCTAAGTAGACATGAAGATTTGAAAACAGTTAAGGTCTGAAAAAAGAGTATGTCGAAAGAGCAACAGCTGAACGGTTAATTCTAGTACAATATATACGGTCTTTCAATGTGCATGAAATCATCACCTTTATATATAAATTCTCCAGTGACGGAAAGCATCGCAGCAAGCCAATAATTATGTTCAGATCATAACTATACACTCCGATATATAAGATCTTGACAGAATCCAGCAGCATTGATAGGCTATCCATGGACGAAATCTTAATTGAGCATATAACATAATATTAGTACCGAAAGTGTACTCCAAGATGATATAAAACTTATGCGCACAAATAAAAAATGCAGCCAAATGTGTAGATGATAATATACAGTACCTGAAAAAGTGAGGAGCCAAACACCAACTTGTTGTGATTATCAAACGGAGCACTAATTAGACCCAAGGTCTCCAGTTTGGGCGCAGAGACGACAGTTATTTGCGAAGGTTTATAACAATAATCAAGGAGCAACCTTTGAAGTGAAGGGCATCTTCGATGATGAGCTGCTGTCCTTCAAAACAAATTCCAATGCTTTTAAGGTGAGGCGACTTTATTTGGAGACAACAGATAGGGATTTCTATTCCCAAAACAATCAGCAAGCGCTCCAGGGCAACTGGAGTGGATGATGCTTTGCAGTGAGGCCTCCGACAGATAAACCACCACAAGCGAAAGTTTTTTTAGCAGTGGGAGTCGAAGCATTTGTACCAGATCGTCTGGTAGATGGCACCGGGCGAAGGTAGCAGTGTGGAGAGAGGAGGAAAACCGCGAGATGGACAATGGTGGTGTGGGCACGAATTCTTAGTGTGTTCGTGGTATGAAACTTTTGTGGTAATGGTAGAACTCAAACTGTTGGAGTTTTCCGAATTCAGGGGATGTCAGCCAAGCGTCCACCGTGCCGGGTATGGACAGCAAGTAGCGTGTCGAGATGCAGAGGCGTCGAACGGGGCCCTGCTGGTGAGAGGAGACGATGGCTCTGAGGAGATCAAATTCAGGAAGGACAGATATCTGACGACAGTCGAGATTGAGGGGCGCGGTGCGCCATAGAGGGCGCCACCGAGTTGAGAGGACTTGTGTGCGGCAGCAATCCTTGGTGGGGAGAAGCGAGATGATCTCCTCAAGGATGACGTCTGGGAGATCGCTGATGTGGTCAACCGGAGATTCTACCGGTTCCTCAGATCCGGGTGGGGGGGGGGCTCGCCGCTTCTCCCCGCGATGCTGGGTGCGGGATCTACAACTGGCGTCCCCTCTGGCGGGAGCCTCATCTTCTTGGCGCTGGGGCCAGCCGACTCCATTTTCCTTGTGGGTGTCGCGCCGAGCTCACAAGTTTGAGCAGAGTAGCCAGAGACGAGCCTAGTGGCAGTGCAAGTGGGGAAGTGATGACCCACAAGTATAGGGGATCTATCGTAGTCCTTTCGATAAGTAAGAGTGTCGAACCCAACGAGGAGCAAAAGGAAATGATAAACGGTTTTCAACAAGGTATTCTCTGCAATCACTGAAATAATAGGTAACAGATAGTTTTGTGATAAGGTAATTTGTAAAGAGCAACAAGTAACAAAAGTAAATAAAGTGCAGCAAGGTGGCCCAATCCTTTTTGTAGCAAAGGACAATCCTGGACAAACTCTTATATAAAGAAAAGCGCTCCCGAGGACACATGGGAATTATCGTCAAGCTAGTTTTCATCACGTTCATATGATTCGCGTTCGGTACTTTGATAATTTGATATGTGGGTGGACCGGTGCTTGGGTGATGTCCTTACTTGGACAAGCATCCCACTTATGATTAACTCCTATTGCAAGCATCCGCAACTACAAAAGAAGTATTAAGGTAAACCTAACCATAGCATGAAACATATGGACCCAAATCAGCCCCTTACAAAGCAACGCATAAACTAGGGTTTAAGCTTCTGTCACTCTAGCAACCCATCATCTACTTATTACTTCCCAATGCCTTCCTCTAGGCCCAAATTATGGTGAAGTGTCATGTAGTCGACGTTCACATGACACCACTGGAGGAGAGACAATATACATCTCATCAAAATATCAAACGAATACCAAATTCACATGACTACTAATAGCAAGACTTCTCCCATGTCCTCAGGAACAAACGTAACTACTCACAAAGCATATTCACATTCATAATCAGAGGAGTATTAATATGCATATAGGATCTGAACATATGATCTTCCACCAAATAAACCAACTAGCATCAACTACAAGGAGTAATCAATACTACTAGCAACCTACAAGTATCAATCTCAGACTTAGAGACAAGAATTGGATACAAGAGATGAACTAGGGTTTGAGAGGAGATGGTGCTGTTGAATATGTTGATAGAGATTGGCCCCCTCCCGATGAGAGGAGCGTTGGTGATGATGATGGCGATGATTTCCCCCTCCCGGAGGGAAGTGTCCCCGGCAGAACAGCTCCGCCAGAGCCCTAGATTGGTTCTGCCAAGGTTCCGCCTCGTGGCGGCGGAGTCTCATCCCGAAAGCTTGCTTATGATTTTTCTTCGGACGAAAGACTTCATATAGGAGAAGATGGGCATCGGAGGGCCACCAGGGGGCCCACGAGGTAGGGGGCGCACCCAGGGGGTAGGGCGCGCCCCCCACCCTCGTGCCCAGGGTGTGGGTCCCCTCTGGTATTTTCTTCGCTCAGTATTTTTTATTATTTCCAAAAATAACTTCTGTGGAGTTTCAGGACTTTTGGAGTTGTGTAGAATAGGTCTCTAATATTTGCTCCTTTTCCAGCCCAGAATTCCAGCTGCCGGCATTCTCCCTCTTCATGTAAACCTTGTAAAATAAGAGAGAATAGGCATAAGTATTGTGACATAATGTGTAATAACAGCCCATAATGCAATAAATATTGATATAAAAGCATGATGCAAAATGGACGTATCAACTACCCCAAGCTTAGACCTCACTTGTCCTCAAGCGGAAGCCGATAACGATAAATATGACCACATATTTAGAGGTAGAGGTGTATAAAATATGGACATGAGGGCATCATGATCATTCTTATAACAGCAACATATATGAATATTGTCATATGATTTCTTATGCTCAAGTAATAATCTATTCACAATGTCAAGTTTGAATCATAAACTTTATTGAGAACCAGCAAACTATAAACTCAGTCATTGAAGCAATTGCAATTTATCATAACATTGGAAAGAGTCTATGTAAGAGCTTTTTAGCAAGTCCACATACTCAACTATCATTTAGTCTTTCACAATGCTAACACTCACGCAATACTTGTGGTTACGGAGTTTTAATCGGACACAGAGAAAGACAGGGGCTTATAGTTTCGCCTCCCAACCTTTTACCTCAAGGGTAATGTCAACAATAATAGTTCATGCTAACTTACATCCAATTGGGTATATGTATCAGGATCTTTCCAACATACTGTGCTTGCCAAAGGATAAAATGTAAAAAGGAAAGGTGAAGATCACCATGACTCTTGCATAAGGTAGAAGATAAAAGTAAAAGATAGGCCCTTCGCAGAGGGAAGAAGAGGTTGTCATGCGCTTTTAGGGTTGGATGCACAAAATCTTAATGTGAAAGAATGTCACTTTATATTGCCACTTGTGATATGAACCTTTATTATGCAGTCCATCGCTTTTATTTCTTCCACATCACAAGATCGTATAAAGTTTATTTCCTCCACACTAATCAATCATACATATTTAGAGAGCAATTTTTATTGCTTGCACCGATGACAACTTACTTGAAGGATCTTACTCAATCCATAGGTAGATATGGTGGACTCTTATGGCAAAACTGGGTTTAAGGGTATTTGGAAGCACAAGTAGTATCTCTACTTGGTGCAAAGAATTTGGCTAGCATGAGGGGGAAAGGCAAACTCAACATGTTGGATGATCCATGACAATATACTTTGTTTCAGATATAAGAAAACATAACCCATTACATTGTCTTCCTTGTCCAACATCAACTCTTTAGCATGTCATATTTTAATGAGTGCTCACAATCATAAAAGATGTCCAAGATAGTATATTTATATGTGAAACCTCTCTTTCTTTATTACTTCCTATTAATTGCAACGATGACCAAAACTATGTTTGTCAACTCTCAACAACTTTTAGTCATCATACTCTTTCTATGTGAAGTCATTACTCTCCATAAGATCAATATGATCTCTTTGTTTCTTTTTATTCTTTCTTTTTCTTTTATTCCCTCAAGATCATAGTAAAATAATCAAGCCCCTGACTCAAAAGTAATCTTTATTATATAGCTCATGGACTCGATTACATAAAGGGATCATAAAGCAAAACTCAAAACTAAATCATACCAAAAACTTTATTCTACTAGATCAAGATATTACTGAAAGTATCGAACTAAGAAAAACGGTAAAGATAGAGATGTGATGGTGATACGATACCGGGGCACCTCCCCCAAGCTTGGCAGTTGCCAAGGGGAGTGACCATACCCATATGATTATGTCTCCTTCTTCGGAGGTGATGGTGTGTGTAACACCCCCAAAATTTTGACCTTGTTTTATCAATTAAAATTTTGCCAGGAAATAAAACTTTTCCATTTGTCTAGATTTACTCTTTGATATTATGGGCTTTACCTCAAGTGGAACTTTCCAAAAGTTTTATTGGACTCATATGCCCTTTCTATAAAAACAATTATTTATCAATGGATTTATTTGCATAATTAATTTCCATGAACTTTAATGCCTTTAAAATGATCTTTCATAATTTTGGAGCCCCTTTTTGCACTACAACCTCTTGATAAATGCATTTAAAATTTTGCACCAAAATTTGGGGATGTCATGTGATGTTTCCACATCACTTTTATGCAAAAATATCTTGTGGTCATTGGAGATTTTGAGCTCTACATCAACTTTTCAAATCTGGTCCAGTAGGCATTTTTGCACTACAACCTATTTAAATATTCCTTTAAAAATTCTTCCAAAGGTTTGGAGATGTCAGTAGATGCATATAATTAAGTTTTATGCAAAAACCCAATGATGATCTTTGAAAGATTTGAGTGGATCAACCTCTTCTTCATTCTGGTCCAGTTTGGTGATTTGTACTGCAACCCTATTTTATTTTGCTCTAGTGCCCCTGAGCTTTTTCCTACCTTTAGCCCTCCTTGCAAAACCCTTGAGACCAGGAGATTGGACCCATTGGAGGATTTTAAGTGCCTGCAAGGAGCCCCTGTTCTTTCTGGCCAAAACTGAAGTTTTGCAAAACTTGCACTAGCAAGTTTCTGGTTTTGCCCAAGTGATCTTGCCATCATCTCCTACATCTAAAGAGACCCTGATCTGGAGATTTTGGCCACTCCAAGAGTTGCCTAAATGCCCTTGGCATTCTGTCGAACACTTAGTGTGCACAGTCAGTTTTGGGCATGTTTCCTAGTTTGCACTATGATCTTGATCCACTGACCCAGCAACCTTGTCCACTAAACTCCTGGCTATCCCTATCCTAGTCCTGTTGATTGCCAGCCTCACCCTCGCACTCTAGGCCGCCCTGGCATTTCGTCGAGTGTGTCCCGTGCGTGCTCTGGGCGCGCCCAGAGCGCACGTTTTGCACGCGCGCGCACTAAGCCGCCGCGTCGCACTGCCGCCCTCGTCGCGTCCCGTCCCTGGCCCCTGCTCGCCCGCTGAACCGCGCACTACCTCGCCCACTCCCCACGCCACCCCTGACGCCCTGCAGCGCTGCTGGCAGAGCTCTTGGCGGCACGCCGGCGTCGGCAGCGAGCCTCTGCCATGGACGGCGCCGCCCAAACCACACCAGCGCGCCAGCTGCCCCTATGAACAGCTCGATCTTATCCCGAAGCTCGCCGGCACGCGCTCGTCGCCGCCACGTCGCTCTGCAGCTACAGCACGGCTGTCGCCGGCGTTCTTATCCACAGCCGCCGCGGTCCGGCCTCGAGCGCCTATTTAAGGGATCCCCGAACTCGTTCAAGACCTCAGGCGACCTCCAGCCTCCCCTCTAGAGCTCCCCAAGCAGTGGATTGGCCGGGAGAGGCCATCTTCCCCAACTCCGGCCAGTTCGGCTGCCGCCGAGCTCCGGTGCAATACGTCGCAGCCAGGTTCTCCCCCGCCCATCCAACGCCACCAAGAGTCTCCCCATAGCCTTGCGGAGCTGCCTAGCGACTCAGCCTCGACCAAGGACCACCGCAGCCCAAAACTCACTCCACTCCCGTAGCCTCCGTCCGCCGCGGGACTCGCCGCCGGTGACCTCCTCCGTCCCCACCTGCCTAGCGCCCACCGAGAGGACCGCCTCGGTCTGGCCGATCCATCCTTGGCCTCAGGTGCCCTCGAGGAGCCGCCGTTCATCGCCGGCGATCACCGGAGCCCCGCTCCCGTTCGGGCAGAGAAGAGGAGGGAGAGAGAGGAATGGTCAAACCTGACCAGTGGGCCCTCTGGACTCACTGTCAGTGACTCGCGCGCCCGCCCTCTCTGGTTAAGTGATAGCGCAAAGTCCCGAGTACGTCTCCTCTGCTTCGAAAGCGTATTCTCCCCCGAAGCGTTTTCTTTTCTGGTTTTATTTTAAAAATAGAAGTTTGACTAATCTTTGACTGGCTATAACTTTTAAAATAAAACTCCAAATGAGTTGATTGTTTTTCCTACCTCTCTCAAATTTCATCTAGTTTATTTTAAGATTTATTTCAAAAATATTTGAGACAACTTTTTGTACTGTGTTTGAAATATTTGCTATTTGAATTTCTTTTTTTAAAATAGGAGATGGAGAGAAGAGAAAGCTTTCAAAAAGTGCATCCTTTGCATACTCTTGAAGGCAAGCATTTCTGAACTCTGGCATAATATTTTGTGTGGTGTTTTGATGCGGTTACAACACCACTTTGACTTGGAGCATACGTTATTTTTGCGTAACGGTAAAGTCACACACATGAGTGCATTTTGGAAATGCTTTACATTTGGTAATGGATGTGCTGGTGTTAGTGATCGTCCTCGTGAACTTCTCATGCTTACCGGAAGTAAGCCGGGAAAGTCGTGGTCTTGGGCAGACACGAGCTTATCCCTAGTCCCCCGTCGGGACGAGGGTGTCCGGTGCGACATGATGAGTTTTGATGAGCAATGACTCTGTCTGTCTATGGAAACATTTTTGGTTATGCCAATCGTTCGGTAAATACTTGGACTACCTGAGTCGGTCGTAGGACGAGTCTTGTTCAGCTTTTTTTTCTACTTGTTTTGTACGACCACTTGTCCCTGCCGCAGGTAGGGTACGGTTCAGTAAGTTGTCAACCCCTTACCAAAGCACACACCGTACAGAGAGGCCATGGTGGAAGATACCGGAGGCCTCCGGTAGGCATGCCACCTGGTCCGGGGGCATGGGTGTTTCCGGTTGGGACCGAGATGGGGGCACCCCTTAGAGCGCGCGAATATAAATTTGATCCCATGCTACGTCGAGGTTGTAGCCTCCCCACTTAGAGTTTTGCTTGGCAGGTGTCGTGGGTGATTCCAGACACCGGTGAGTTAAGCTGGTGTGTGCAGGTCAGGCGTGTTTTCAATTAAAAGGCCATAGGCGGAATTAGTCCCGATGGACTAAATAAATCCGTTACTCGTGGGAAAAGAGTACACCCTCTGCAGAGATTATATCTTTTCGGACAGCCCCATCCTTGTGTAAGGACTACAGTCTGAGATAGATCATAGTAACGGTATTCGGATGGAGACACGGCTTGACTAGATCATAGTAACGGTATTCGGATGGAGACACGGCTTGACTAGATCATAGTAACGGTATTCGGATGGAGACACGGCTTGACTAGATCATAATATCGGTTTTCGGATGGAGAAACGGCTGAACTAAATATTGTTTATGATTGTGGCACATATGGATTATGATCTTTATTGTTGTGGACTAACCATTTACATTATTTGGATTATTGAGTATCCCTAGGACGGTTTTACCTCCTGGATATTCACTGTGATTATTCTTATATAAGCCCTTTATGTGGTGTCGCTCAGATGCCCGACTGTGGCACGTTTGTTATTTAATTATCCTTTATAAGCCCTTTATGTGGTGTCGCTCAGACGCCCGACTGTGGCACGTTTGTTATTTTATTATCATTTATAAGCCCTTTATGTGGTGTCGCTCAGACGCCCGACTGCGGCATGTTTGTTATTTAATTATCCTTTATAAGCCCTTTATGTGGTGTCGCTCAGACGCCCGACTGCGGCATGGTTAATTTATTTACAATTTCTCGAGGAGTCATTTCAGACACTCGGTCAGAGCATTCTATTTTACTCCCATATTGCATGTTCATGTTCCTTCCCGCATGCGTGCATCTCGTATTTTCATTTAATTTGTGACAGACGTATAATCATGATTATTTCGGAGCATGATTATCCCTTGTTATATTGTACCCGTGTTCTAAATGTTTTGCGAGTACATTCAAACGTACTCACTGGCTTGTCCCTGGCTATTGTCTTGGCCAGATTTCGCGCATGGAGATAGCATTACGACGACAGCCCCGGAACCCTTGTAAGGGCGATAGTAGCCTCGCGAAGATAGGAGTTATCCTGGTCAGCTGTTCTCGTGGGAAATGGAGTCCCATAGACGCAGATGTACCACAAACCGCTTCCGCCATCAACCATTAGAAACCAAGTGTTGTACTCCTAGGCCACAATGGTCTTGTACTACATATTTTGTACTTTGCTTGGAATTCTTGTATCAAGTTGGTGCCTCATCAGCTAACAGTAATCCTGGGGTTGGTGAGCACAAAGGCCGTTTTTCTGGGAAATTAATATCCCGAAAATCCGGTCGTGACAGACTTGGTATCAGGGCCAGGCTGACCATTGGCTAATCCTATCTTAGCCAGGTCAATAAACCTAGGTTAACCAAACCACCAGACCTTAGCCTAACCCCGGCCAAGCTTCTCGCGTAAGATAGCCCCACAGTGACCCGACGCCTTTCGGCGGACGGTGCCCAACCTATCAGCTTAGCCCGTCGATCACGCGCCAGTGACCGACACCCAACCCGTCTCATTCGCAAGCGTGCGAAGGAAGACTCTGTCCCCTTTTCCTATAAAAAGAGCACACTAGCCACAGCACAGCACGGCCCTTTCCCCAAACCAAGCCACGATGCCTGGCCCCATTGTTCACAATGAGACCACAGCAACCAACCTTGGAGGTTTTGTGACTGTGCTCGCAAACCTCACCCGCCGGGCCTATGCGTTAGAAGAGCCTCCCGAATATGTTGTGTACCAAGGACCCATGTACGGTGAGAGCCGTCAGTACTGGGCCACTGTGCACATCTATGGTAGGGGTCTGTCGCCAGAACGCCCCTACAGGTTCACTGGAAGGACAACTTCCTTTGAGCCACAAGCCATCCAACTGGCAGCTCGAGAAGCTATAGTTCAACTCTGGCACTTGTCGCCCAGAGTTAACTGTCGCTCGTTCTACTACTACCCCAGTCGTGACGGGTATGGTAGGCCGCCCCAGGTTGCCAACGGAGATCACGAGACGGATCCGGCACTATTGCATCTGGTGCGCTACGTAAGCGCACTAGAGCAACTGTTCGATTAGGTCACCCTTGATCTGATCGCAACTCGTGGAGAACTGGTTCGCCGAGCCCCGGCGAGAAGAGAAGCGGAGCCCGATGCCGACAACCCAGTCGTGCTGTTCGGACACCCGATCGATCCCTTGAGGTCTGCCCCAGCCATCAACCAGAGTGCCTTGGTGTCCCCAGAAGCGCTTCATCGCCTTTTGGGAACCCATTCCAACGGGATTGTGGCCAGCAACCCCCGCGATGGTCATCACCACTTCCCCGACCCTGCAGCCCCTCAGCCTCAACCAGCAAATCCTGACGGAGAGACCCGTGGAGAAACCTCGGCATCCGCCAGGCCAGCCCACTTAGACATTAACGAAGTAGACTAAGCCGCTTGAGTAGTATCAAGCCTTAGTTTACCTCCGCCTTGTAATGGTGTGACTTTGTATCGCTTTTATTTAAATGCTGTCTGCTTGTGCGTCCCTATTTTGGAGTAATAGCTATGCATATGTACGTTGGCGTACAGTTGCATTTTTAAGATTCGGGCGCAGCTACCAAGACCAAACCCCGACGGCATCCACAGTAATCCGTCACACTTATGTGATATGTATATCTGTGGCTTTGACCCTAGAACAGGATCGACAACCAGTCACCCTTCGCACCGATGGATAACCCAGCCCCAACGCTATAAAAGGCCACCTCGTGACCTTGCCTAGTACCCCTCACCTTGTGCACTACGCTCACAGCCATTTCTTTGCCATGCCGACCCCCAGTATTTATCTAAGAACCCCAGATGCCACCCCGGGTAGTTTTGTTAAATTATTGTGGGACTTCACCTGCAGTACCATGAGTGCCACCCATCCACCCCAGTACGAGTTGCTCAAATCGAGGATCACTCCATCCACCTCGAAGTATTGGGCAGTGGTGCACATCCCTCCCGCATACCCAAACCAAGACCCAACGGAAGTTTCCTTCGTGGGGAAATCCATGCCGACTCCGCATATGGCCATAGAAGCTGCTGCGTACGAGGCGCTCACTCGTCTTCGTTTCGCGGTGCCCTATGCCAGCGAACAAGGATATTATTATTTCCCGAGTCGTGCAGCACCCGGAGAAGTTGCATCCTTTCCCGGTGGGCGAATTGAGAGAGATCCAGTACTGGCCAACCTTGCCCAGTACGTTATCGCGCAGGAGCGTTGAACTCAGCGGGTAATGGGTTATCTCCAGAGCCTCGCTGATTTAAATCCTCGGATCGCTATTGGCAGACCACTGAGGCCTGACCAGGAGAGGCGCATTCATCGACTGGTCAACCCGCTTCCCCCGATAGAAGAGGAGTGTGCCCCAGTACCAGAGGCGTTTTCCCAGGACCCTGTCTTTTTGCCGTTTTCTTTGTAAACGTCACCGCTGTGTTTATTATCCCAGTATTTATTTATGTGTTGTAACTTGTGCGTGGTACCCAAATTTGTGCTACGGATCGGATTTTTGGTTTCAATTATGTGGGCAATTTTGCTGCTATTGATTTTGTTTTAACTAGACTTTTTTTTTCGCTCGCGATAAATTTTTTGTAATGAGTTTTCTTTCCCCAAGTTGCTGCAGCGTATATATCTTCGCGACATAGATTTTTATTCGCGCAGCACCGTAACAGCAGACTCACAGCTACAACCACTCGACCTCGTGCACATTTTGCAAATCCTCGTACACATTGTTACACCTAACTGATCACACCTGAGTACTCCACAGTCTCAGTAAGAGAGATTTGTGAGTGATCATTCGGGCGCGAGTTGCCCCAGCACACCGACAACAGTTAGCACTCGATGCCGCACCTAATCCTCATGATCGCCGCCACCGCGAAGAGCTAACACTCGAGCGGCAGCATCACGACGATCATCCAGGATCATCGCGCACAAGAGCACGGATAACCCCAGCAGCACCGCCAAACCTCCACACATCAGGACCGCATACTAGTCCGGCATCGCCTCCGCCATTAGAGCCTCGCCCCGAGCTCCTGCTAACAGCAATGGAGGAGAGGAAGGAGGAGTAGAAGCGAGGCCAGGTGTGAGGAAGAAGAGAGGAGCACCGCGATCATTTATAGCTCGAGATCGATGGACGGTGGGCGAGGTCCACCAGCGCCACTCGTCGCTCGATCGCCGGTGTTCGGAGGCGAGTCCGCGAGCAGTGCCGACAAAGCACTGGCCCGCGAGGTGAGTGCACGCTGCCCCGGCAGCTAGCACGCCGCGCACTACCGCAGTACGGCCTAGATTCCCTACGAGCTAGGCATCGCCGGTGGAGGAAGCGCGGGAGAGCACGCGAGAGAGAAGAGGGAGCCCGAGGTAGAAGAGGAGGCCGACAGTGGGCCCCGGGTCCACCTGTCAGCCAGAGAGAGCACTGTGCTCTCGGGTGCGACCAGCGTGTTTTAGTAATTTAGAATTTATTCTAAATTACTGTATCCGCGTAGAAATATCCCGTTTTACTCGACCGTGGATTTTTCCACGCTACGCCAGTGTACCACACTGTGGTTTTACCCCACTAATTGCCCTCTCACTGTAGCCGCTTTGTTTTTGCACAGTTGAATGAATTCTTTTAGTAAGAGCAATGTTTGTTCAAAACTGCTTTTAACAAATCTCGAGGACGAGATTTTTCTAAAGGGGGGTAGTGTTGTAACACCCCCAAAATTTTGACCTTGTTTTATCAATTAAAATTTTGCCAGGAAATAAAACTTTTCCATTTGTCTAGATTTACTCTTTGATATTATGGGCTTTACCTCAAGTGGAACTTTCCAAAAAATTTATTGGACTTATATGCCCTTTCTATAAAAACAATTCTTTATCAATGGATTTATTTGCATAATTAATTTCCATGAACTTTAATGCCTTTAAAATGATCTTTCATAATTTTGGAGCCCCTTTTTGCACTACAACCTGTTGATAAATGCATTTAAAATTTTGCACCAAAATTTGGGGATGTCATGTGATGTTTCCACATCACTTTTATGCAAAAATATCTTGTGGTCATTGGAGATTTTGAGCTCTACATCAACTTTTCAAATCTGGTCCAGTAGGCATTTTTGCACTACAACCTATTTAAATATTCCTTTAAAAATTCTTCCAAAGGTTTGGAGATGTCAGTAGATGCATATAATTAAGTTTTATGCAAAAACCCAATGATGATCTTTGAAAGATTTGAGTGGATCAACCTCTTCTTCATTCTGGTCCAGTTTGGTGATTTGTACTGCAACCCTATTTTATTTTGCTCTAGTGCCCCTGAGCTTTTTCCTACCTTTAGCCCTCCCTGCAAAACCCTTAAGACCAGGAGATTGGACCCATTGGAGGATTTTAAGTGCCTGCAAGGAGCCCCTGTTCTTTCTGGCCAAAACTGAAGTTTTGCAAAACTTGCACTAGCAAGTTTCTGGTTTTGCCCAAGTGATCTTGCCATCATCTCCTACATCTAAAGAGACCCTGATCTGGAGATTTTGGCCACTCCAAGAGTTGCCTAAATGCCCTTGGCATTCTGTCAAACACTTAGTGTGCACAGTCAGTTTTGGGCATGTTTCCTAGTTTGCACTATGATCTTGATCCACTGACCCAGCAACCTTGTCCACTAAACTCCTGGCTATCCCTATCCTAGTCCTGTTGATTGCCAGCCTCACCCTCGCACTCTAGGCCGCCCTGGCATTTCGTCGAGTGTGTCCCGTGCGTGCTCTGGGCGCGCCCAGAGCGCACGTTTTGCACGCGCGCGCACTAAGCCGCCGCGTCGCACTGCCGCCCTCGTCACGTCCCGTCCCTGGCCCCTGCTCGTCCGCTGAACCGCGCACTACCTCGCCCACTCCCCACGCCACCCCTGACGCCCTGTAGCGCTGCTGGCAGAGCTCTTGGCGGCACTCCGGCGTCGGCAGCGAGCCTCTGCCATGGACGGCGCCGCCCAAACCACACCAGCGCGCCAGCTGCCCCTATGAACAGCTCGATCTTATCCCGAAGCTCGCCGGCACGCGCTCGTCGCCGCCACGTCGCTCTGCAGCTACAGCACGGCTGTCGCCGGCGTTCTTATCCACAGCCGCCGCGGTCCGGCCTCGAGCGCCTATTTAAGGGATCCCCGAACTCGTTCAAGACCTCAGGCGACCTCCAGCCTCCCCTCTAGAGCTCCCCAAGCAGTGGATTGGCCGGGAGAGGCCATCTTCCCCAACTCCGGCCAGTTCGGCTGCCGCCGAGCTCCGGTGCAATACGTCGCAGCCAGGCTCTCCCCCGCCCATCCAACGCCACCAAGAGTCTCCCCATAGCCTTGCGGAGCTGCCTAGCGACTCAGCCTCGACCAAGGACCACCGGAGCCCAAAACTCACTCCACTCCCGTAGCCTCCATCCGCCGCGGGACTCGCCGCCGGTGACCTCCTCCGTCCCCACCTGCCTAGCGCCCACCGAGAGGACCGCCTCGGTCTGGCCGATCCATCCCTGGCCTCAGGTGCCCTCGAGGAGCCGCCGTTCATCGCCGGCGATCGCCGGAGCCCCACTCCCGTTCGGGCAGAGAAGAGGAGGGAGAGAGAGGAATGGTCAAACCTGACCAGTGGGCCCTCTGGACCCACTGTCAGTGACTCGCGCGCCCGCCCTCTCTGGTTAAGTGATAGCGCAAAGTCCTGAGTACGTCTCCTCTGCTTCGAAAGCGTATTCTCCCCCGAAGCGTTGTCTTTTCTGGTTTTATTTTAAAAACAGAAGTTTGACTAATCTTTGACTGGCTATAACTTTTAAAATAAAACTCCAAATGAGTTGATTCTTTTTCCTACCTCTCTCAAATTTCATCTAGTTTATTTTAAGATTTATTTCAAAAATATTTGAGACAACTTTTTGTACTGTGTTTGAAATATTTGCTATTTGATTTTTTTTAAAATAGGAGATGGAGAGAAGAGAAAGCTTTCAAAAAGTGCATCCTTTGCATACTCTTGAAGGCAAGCATTTCTGAACTCTGGCATAATATTTTGTGTGGTGTTTTGATGCGGTTACAACACCACATTGACTTGGAGCATACGTTATTTTTGCGTAACAGTAAAGTCACACACATGAGTGCATTTTGGAAATGCTTTACTTTTGGTAATGGATGTGCTGGTGTTAGTGATCGTCCTCGTGAACTTCTCATGCTTACCGGAAGTAAGCCGGGAAAGTCGTGGTCTTGGGTAGACACGAGCTTATCCCTAGTCCCCCGTCGGGACGAGGGTGTCCGGTGCGACATGATGAGTTTTGATGAGCAATGACTCTGTCTGTCTATGGAAACATTTTTGGTTATGCCAATCGTTCGGTAAATACTTGGACTACCTGAGTCGGTCATAGGACGAGTCTTGTTCAGCTTTTTTTCTACTTGTTTTGTACGACCAGTTGTCCCTGCCGCAGGTAGGGTACGGTTCAGTAAGTTGTCAACCCCTTACCAAAGCACACACCGTACAGAGAGGCCATGGTGGAAGATACTGGAGGCCTCCGGTAGGCATGCCACCTGGTCCGGGGGCATGGGTGTTTCCGGTTGGGACCGAGAGGGGGGCACCCCTTAGAGCGCGTGAATATAAATTTGATCCCATGCTATGTCGAGGTTGTAGCCTCCCCACTTAGAGTTTTGCTTGGCAGGTGTCGTGGGTGATTCCAGACACCGGTGAGTTAAGCTGGTGTGTGCAGGTCAGGCGTGTTTTCAATTAAAAGGCCGTAGGCGGAATTAGTCCCGATGGACTAAATAAATCCGTTACTCGTGGGAAAAGAGTACACCCTCTGCAGAGGTTATATCTTTTCGGACAGCCCCATCCTTGTGTAAGGACTACAGTCTGAGATAGATCATAGTAACGGTATTCGGATGGAGACACGGCTTGACTAGATCATAGTAACGGTATTCGGATGGAGACACGGCTTGACTAGATCATAGTAACGGTATTCGGATGGAGACACGGCTTGACTAGATCATAATATCGGTTTTCGGATGGAGAAACGGCTGAACTAAATATTGTTTATGATTGTGGCACATATGGATTATGATCTTTATTGTTGTGGACTAACCATTTACATTATCTGGATTATTGAGTATCCCTGGGACGGTTTTACCTCCTGGATATTCACTGTGATTATTCTTATATAAGCCCTTTATGTGGTGTCGCTCAGACGCCCGACTGTGGCACGTTTGTTATTTAATTATCCTTTATAAGCCCTTTATGTGGTGTCGCTCAGACGCCCGACTGTGGCATGTTTGTTATTTAATTATCCTTTATAAGCCCTTTATGTGGTGTCGCTCAGACGCCCGACTGCGGCATGTTTGTTATTTAATTATCCTTTATAAGCCCTTTATGTGGTGTCGCTCAGACGCCCGACTGCGGCATGGTTAATTTATTTACAATTTCTCGAGGAGTCATTTCAGACACTCGGTCAGAGCATTCTATTTTACTCCCATATTGCATGTTCATGTTCCTTCCTGCATGCGTGCATCTCAGATTTTCATTTAATTTGTGACAGACGTATAATCATGATTATTTTGGAGCATGATTATCCCTGGTTATATTGTACCCGTGTTCTAAATGTTTTGCGAGTACATTCAAACGTACTCACTGGCTTGTCCCTGGCTATTGTCTTGGCCAGATTTCGCGCATGGAGATAGCATTACGACGACAGCCCCGGAACCCTTGTAAGGGCGATAGTAGCCTCGCGAAGATAGGAGTTATCCTGGTCAGCTGTTCTCGTGGGAAATGGAGTCCCATAGACGCAGATGTACCACAAACCGCTTCCGCCATCAACCATTAGAAACCAAGTGTTGTACTCCTAGGCCACAATGGTCTTGTACTACATATTTTGTACTTTGCTTGGAATTCTTGTATCAAGTTGGTGCCTCATCAGCTAACAGTAATCCTGGGGTTGGTGAGCACAAAGGCCGTTTTTCTGGGAAATTAATATCCCGAAAATCCGGTCGTGAGAGTGTGATATTGGGTAGTCGCACATCGAGCATAAGAGATCCTCCAACTTGCGGATAATGCCCTTTAGTGCAACGATATGCTCCTTCAACAAAATATTTTCACGTGTGAGATACTTGTTTTGTATACGAGCTAACTCAATCATCTTGAAAGCTTCGATCTCAGTTGGGGTAAGAAGATTGTGATCAAGTTGAAGGATGTCTTCTGTTGCCGGAACTTGGTCCTCCGTGGCCTTCTTGATCCCCTCATCCTTGTTGATCTCCATGGGTTCTTCCCTCTTCAGCTCTATCTTCATTAGCCAAGCATCGTTGTCACCATTGTTGGAGGAGGGGGACGACATGATGCCTGGCCTTGACAACCCTGACAGAAAACAGCTCGAAACAAGAACAGAGGATAATTGCGTGATACGGTGGTCAAAACCTTCGGGGGATTATATAATGAATTTTTATCGACCAAAATACGTATCGTGCAAGAAAACGGAGTCCAGAGAGCGCACGAGGTGCCCACGAGGCAGGGGGCGCGCCCTCCACCCTCGTGGAGGCCTCGTGTCCTTCTCGGACTGCTTCTTATTTTTTCTATTTTTCTAAATATCCCAAAACGGAGAAAAATTGCCATTAGAACTGTTTTGGAGTCGGTTTACTTACCGTACCACATACCTATTCCTTTTCAGAGTCTGAAATGTTCTGGAAAGTGTCCCTTATGTATTCCTCCGGGGTTACGGTTTCAATAACATTAGTTTCAACATTTATAGGATTACCTGAGATATAATGTTTGATTCTTTGACCGTTCACCACCTTCGGATTTGTGCCTTCGAAGTTGTTAATTTTTATGGCACCGGAACAATAGACCTCCTCGATAATGTAAGGTCCTTCCCATTTAGAGAGAAGTTTCCCTGCAAAAAATCTTAACCGAGAGTTGTATAATAATACATAATCACCTACATTAAACTCACACTTTTGTATTCCTTTGTCATGCCATCTTTTAACTTTTTCTTTAAACAGTTTGGCATTCTCATAGGCTTGGGTTCTCCATTCATCAAGTGAGCTAATGTCAAATAACCTCTTCTCACCTGCAAGTTTGAAATCATAGTTAAGCTCTTTAATATCCCAATATGCCTTATGTTCTAGTTCGAGAGGTAAGTGACATGCTTTTCCATAGACCATTTTATACGGAGACATACCCATAGGATTTTTATATGCAGTTCTATAGGCCCATAATGCATCATCAAGTTTCATGGACCAATTCTTTCTAGATCTATTGACAGTCTTTTGCAAAATTAATTTGAGCTCTCTGTTACTCAATTCTACTTGACCACTAGACTATGGGTGATAAGGAGATGCAATTCTATGATTAACATCATATTAGGAAGCATTTTACGGAAAGCACCATGAATAAAATGTGAACCACCATCAGTCATTAAATATCTGGGGACTCCAAACCTCGGAAAAATAACTTCTTTAAGCATCTTAATATAGGTGTTATGATCAGCACTACTAGTTGGAATAGCTTCTACCCACTTAGTAACGTAATCAACAACCACTAAAATATGTGTGTACCCATTAGAGGCAGGAAACGGTCCCATATAATCAAAGCCCCAAACATCAAATGGTTCAATAACAAGTGAATAATTCATAGGCATTCCCCGATGTCTACCAATATTACCAATTCTTTGACATTCATCACAAGATAAGACAAACTTACGGGCATCCTTGAAGAGAGTAGGCCAATAAAAACCGGACTGCAATACCTTATGTGCAGTTCTATCTCCAGCGTGGTGTCCTCCATAAGCCTCGGAGTGACACTTGCGTAGGATCTGTTCCTGTTCATGCTCAGGTACACAACGTCTAATAACACCATCTACTCCTTCTTTATAAAGATGTGGGTCATCCCAAAAGTAATGCCTCAAATCATAGAAAACCTTTTTCTTTTGCTGGTATGTGAAACTAGGTGGTATAAATTTAGCAACAATGTAATTAGCATAATCAGCATACCATGGAGCAGTATGAGAAGCATTTATGACATTTAATTGTTCATCAGGAAAGCTATCATCAATAGGTAGTGGGTCATCAAGAACATTTTCTAACCTAGACAAGTTGTCTGCAACAGGGTTCTCAACTCCCTTTCTATCAATAATATGCAAATCAAATTCTTGTAGCAAGAGAACCCATCTAATAAGTCTAGGTTTAGCATCTTTCTTTTTCCATAAGGTATTTAATAGCAGCATGATCAGTGTGAATAGTTACTTTAGAATCAACAATATAAGGTCTGAACTTATCACAAGCAAATACAACTGCTAAGAATTCTTTTTCAGTAGTAGCGTAATTTCTCTGAGCACTGTCTAGAGTCTTACTAGCATATTGAATAACATTTAATTTCTTATCAACTCTTTGTCCTAGGACAACACCTACAACATAATGACTAGCATCACACATAATTTCAAAGGGTAAATTCCAATCCGGTGGCTGAACAATAGGTGCAGAAATCAATGCTTTCTTAAGTATTTCAAATGCTTCTACACAATCATCATCAAAGACAAATGGTACATCTTTTTGTAATAGATTAGTTAGAGGCCGAGAAATTTTTGAGAAGTCCTTAATGAACCTCCTATAAAAACTGGCATGACCAAGGAAACTTCTTATACCTTTTATGTCCTTGGGACATGGCATCTTTTTGATAGCATCAACTTTAGCTTTATCCACTTCAATACCTCTTTCAGAAATTTTATGCCCCAAGACAATACCTTCATTAACCATAAAGTGGCACTTCTACCAATTCAAGACAAGGTTAGTTTCTTCACATCTCTGCAAAACTCGATCAAGGTTGCTCAAGCAATCATCAAAAGAGGATCCATAAACGGAGAAATCGTCCATGAAAACCTCACAAATCTTTTCACAAAAGTCAGAGAATATAGCCATCACGCATCTTTGAAAGGTAGCAGGTGCATTACATAAACCAAAAGGCATACGTCTATAAGCAAAAGTACCGAAAGGGCAACTAAAAGTGGTCTTAGCTTGATCATCAGCTGACACAGGTATTTGAGAGAAACCAGAATAACCATCTAGAAAGCAAAAATGTGTATGTTTGGATAATCTTTCTAGCATTTGATCAATAAAAGGTAAGGGGTAATGATCTTTTTTAGTAGCTTTATTTAATTTGCGGAAATCAATTACCATCCTATAACCTATAATAATTCTTTGCGGGATCAGTTCATCTTTATCATTAGGAACGACAGTAATACCTCCCTTCTTAGGGACACAATGGATAGGACTTACCCATTAACTATCAGCAACAGGATAAATTATACTTGCCTCAAGGATCTTTAATATTTCCTTTCTTACCACTTCTTTCATCTTAGGATTCAGCCGTCGTTGGTGATCAATAACTGGTTTGGCATCTTTCTTCAAATTTATTTTATGTTGACATAGAGTGGGACTAATGCCCTTAAGATCATCAAGAGTATATCCAATAGCAGCACGGTGCTTCTTCAAAGTTTTCAATAATTTTTCTTCCTCCTTCTCTGAAAGGTTAGCACTAATAATAACAGGATATATCTTCTTTTCATCAAGATAAGCATATTTAAGAGTATCAGGCAATGGTTTAAGCTCAAACACGGGATCACCCTTGGGTGGAGGAGGATCCCCTAGGATTTCAACAGGCAAGTTGTGTTTCAGAATAGGTCCCTGTTTAAAGAACACTTCATCTATTTCCCTTCTTTCATTCATAAACATATCATTTTCATGGTCTAGCAAATATTGTTCTAAAGGATCACTAGGAGGTACGGCAATAGAAGCAAGACCAATAATTTCATATTTACTAGGCAATTCCTCTTCACGGTGTTGTCTACAAAATTTAGAAAAATTAAACTCATGAGACATATCACCCAAACCAATAGTAACAACATCCTTTTTGCAGTCTATCTTAGCATTAACAGTGTTCAAGAAGGGCCTACCAAATATAATGGGACAAAAGCTATCTTGTGGGGAACCAAGAACAAGAAAATCAGCAGGATATTTAGTTTTCCCACACAAGACTTCAACATCTCTAACAATTCCAATTGGTGATATAGTATCTCTACTGGCAAGCTTAATGGTAACATCAATTTCTTCTAACTCAGTAGGTGCAATATCATGCATAATCTCTTTGTATAAGTCAATAGGTATTGCTAGAACTAGCACCCATGTCACATAAGCCATGATAACAATGATCTCCTATTTTAACAGAAATAACAGGCATGCCTACCACAGGTCTATGTTTATCTTTAGCACTAGGTTTAGCAATTCTAGCAGTCTCATCACAGAAATAAATAACATGCCCATCAATATTATCAGCCAAGAGATCTTTAACAATAGCAATATTAGGTTCAACCTTAACTTGCTCAGGAGGTGTATAAGTTCTAATATTGCTCTTACGAACCACAGTTGAAGCTTTAGCATGATCCTTTATTCTAACAGGGAAAGGCGGTTTCTCAACATAAGCAGCAGGAACAATAGGATCATTATAAGTGATAGACTTTTCTTCAACTTTAATAGGTGCAACTACTTTTACTTCTATGGGAGGATGATATTTAAACCACTTCTCCTTAGGGAGATCAACATGAGCAGCAAAAGATTCACAAAAAGAAGCTACTATCTCAGAGTCAAGTCCATATTTAGTGCTAAATTTACGGAAAACATCGGTATCCATAAAAGATTTAACACAATCAAACTTAGGTGTTATACCTCACTCCTTACCTTCGTCGAGGTCCCAATCTTTAGAGTTGCGTTTAATTCTTTCCAATAAATCCCATTTGAATTCAATAGTCTTCATCATAAAAGAACCAGTACAAGAAGTATCGAGCATGGTGCGATTGTTGTCAGAAAGCCGAGCATAATTTTTTTGAATAATCATTTCTCTTGAGAGCTCATGATTGGGGCATGAATATAACATTGACTTAAGCCTCCCCCAAGCTTGAGCGACGCTTTCTCCTTCGCGAGGCCAAAAATTATATATGTAATTACGATCACGATGAACAAGATGCATAGGATAAAACTTCTGATGGAATTCCAATTTCAATCACTTATAGTCCCATGATCCCATATCATCACATAGCCTATACCATGTCAATGCATCTCCCTTCAAAGATAAAGGGAAGACCTTCTTCTTGATAACATCATCGGGCATACCTGCAAGCTTAAATAACCTACAAACTTCATCCACATAGATTAAGTGTAAATCGGGATGCAATGTTCCATCTCCTGCAAAAGGATTAGCTAGCAGTTTCTCTATCATACCCGAAGGAATTTCAAAGTAAACATTTTCATTTTTAGTAGGTTCAGCAGGTTGAGGAGCAACTCTTTGCTCTACTGGTCGAGGTGAAGATACCCCGAACAAGCCCCTCAAAGGATTACTTTCCATAGTAACAAGTGATAGTAAATTTCAGCACACTATATAAATTTTTCCTTACCAAATTCCACCTACCAAAGGCGCTTCACTCCCCGGCAACGGCGCCAGAAAAGAGTCTTGATGACCCACAAGTATAGGGGATCTATCGTAGTCCTTTCGATAAGTAAGAGTGTCGAACCCAACGAGGAGCAGAAGGAAATGATAAGCGGTTTTCAGCAAGGTATTCTCTGCAAGCACTGAAATTATAGGTAACAGATAGTTTTGTGATAAGGTAATTTGTAAAGAGCAACAAGTAACAAAAGTAAATAAAGTGCAGCAAGGTGGCCCAATCCTTTTTGTAGCAAAGGACAAGCCTGGACAAACTCTTATATAAAGAAAAGCGCTCCCGAGGACACATGGGAATTATCGTCAAGCTAGTTTTCATCACGTTCATATGATTCGCGTTCGGTACTTTGATAATTTGATATGTGGGTGGACCGGTGCTTGGGTGCTGTCCTTACTTGGACAAGCATCCCACTTATGATTAACTCCTATTTCAAGCATCCGCAACTAAAAAAGAAGTATTAAGGTAAACCTAACCATAGCATGAAACATATGGACCCAAATCAGCCCCTTACAAAGCAATGCATAAACTAGGGTTTAAGCTTCTGTCACTCTAGCAACCCATCATCTACTTATTACTTCCCAATGCCTTCCTCTAGGCCCAAATTATGGTGAAGTGTCATGTAGTTGACATTCACATGACACCACTGGAGGAGAGACAATATACATCTCATCAAAATATCAAACGAATACCAAATTCACATGACTACTAATAGCAAGACTTCTCCCATGTCCTCAGGAACAAACGTAACTACTCACAAAGCATATTCATGTTCATAATCAGAGGAGTATTAATATGCATATAGGATCTGAACATATGATCTTCCACCAAATAAACCAACTAACATCAACTACAAGGAGTAATCAACACTACTAGCAACCTACAAGTACCAATCTCAGACTTAGAGACAAGAATTGGATACAAGAGATGAACTAGGGTTTGAGAGGAGATGGTGCTGGTGAAGATGTTGATGGAGATTGGCCCCCTCCCGATGAGAGGAGCGTTGGTGATGACGATGGCGATGATTTCCCCCTCCCGGAGGGAAGTGTCCCCGGCAGAACAGCTCCGCCAGAGCCCTAGATTGGTTCCGCCAAGGTTCCACCTCGTGGCGGCGGAGTCTCATCCCGAAAGCTTGCTTATGATTTTTCTCGGACGAAAGACTTCATATAGGAGAAGATGGGCATTGGAGGGCCACCAGGGGGCCCACGAGGCAGGGGGCGCGCCCAGGGGGGTAGGGCGCGCCCCCCACCCTCGTGCCCAGGGTGTGGGCCCCCTCTGGTATTTTCTTCGCTCAGTATTTTATATTATTTACAAAAATAACTTCCATGGAGTTTCAGGACTTTTGGAGTTGTGTAGAATAGGTCTCTAATATTTGCTCCTTTTCCAGCCCAGAATTCCAGCTGCCGGCATTCTCCCTCTTCATGTAAACCTTGTAAAATAAGAGAGAATAGGCACAAGTATTGTGACATAATGTGTAATAACAGCCCATAATGCAATAAATATCGATATAAAAGCATGATGCAAAATGGACGTATCAGGAAGAAGGAGGGCTGGTGTTTTCTGTAGGAGTGGAAGAAGAGGAGCAGGCGTTTTTTGTACGAGTGAGGAAGAAGGTGAGCGGGGGTTTTCTGGATGAGTGAGGAAGATGGGGAGCGGGGGGAATTGGGGCGAGACGGAAGCGTAAGTGGAAGCGAGGGGGAAGGAGGGTTTTCCTGGGATCGCCCCCTCTTCAAGAAATATGGGCTTCTCCTCGCGAAAACAAAAACAAATGGGCTTTAAGATGGATAGGCTTTTGTATCAGCCCAGTCGGCTGCCCATGTTTCGTACTGGAGGGCCTTGTGCTAGAGGCAGCCCGAGACACTCTCCAGCTTATTGCCCATTCGAAAGAGAAAAAGAGACGCCTCCAGCTTATGGCTACTCATCGGTAACCTTTTTCAACTTGGCATCCACCAAATTAGAGGATGCGGTACTGGATGCAGACACTCACACTGGTCACGTAGCGTGGCAAAGTGAGGTGTCAAATAACATGCCTACAATATACTTACTAGATTGTGAAGGTTCACAGGCTAGTCAACATTCACATTAAACTAAGCTTCAGAAGATACGGTATGCATACTGACATTCAGAAGAACAAAAGTTCAGCATGTTTTATGCATCTCAATGATTCACCATACTATAACCAATACAAAGCTGTGAGAAGGTGTGGAAATAAAGAAAATCGGTTGATGCTTCTCTGAGCAAAGGGCCTCCCTGCGCACGCATTAATTTCCTGGGCATGCTTGCTTCTTCTCAATGTTGCGAGCACTTTGAGCATGTTGGCAACTCCATAGCTAGCTAGCTGCCTCATCTTGCAATTGATGCTGACACATTTGCAGCAAACACATGAGGCAATAGAGATGACTCAACATGAGTCCATATTGTGCAGTTCCCCTGAAATCATCTTCATTGTCCCGAATCTGAAAAGATAGGAAAACAATAGCTATACTTAAACGGTGTTGCAAAACAGTAGCACATATCAATAGCTCGGCATGACAAAACACGATCATCTGGACGAAGGGGATACCGACCTGCCTGAGGAAGATTATATATAATTTCATAAGTCCTTGGTTGATTTCCACCTTTGGCTGCACTGCTTGTTTTCTCCTCCACACATGACATGATCATTCCGCACTGCAATCAGCAAGTCAACGTAAGAATAAGCTTATTTCATCTTACGGTGGTCATTGTACCTAGTTACAAATGTAGGAATACCTGGAGCACCATGAGGTTAGCTGACAGCAGGTAGATGCAGCCATATAAATTTTGTGCGGTGCTACCAAAATTGGGGTTTGTATCCCTTCCCGTTATGAGAATTCTTCTTGAAGTTGGTAGAATGTGACGGCTTGTTCTTTGCATCAAACTTGCCTTTCCCCGTAGATTTGTTCTTGTTGCTTTGGGGCTGGTTGGGCTGGAAGTTATTCTCGTGTACCATGTGGGCACTAGAAGCTCCCTCAGCGACCCGAGCACGCGTATCTTTTGCTCTCGCCTTCTCTTCAAAATCAAGAGTGCTAATGAGATCCAAAATGGAAAACTCATGTCTCTTGTTTTTCAGAGAAGTAGCAAAATCATTCCACGAAGGTGGAACCTTGGCAATGATGGTCCTAGCAACAAATTTGTCCGGCAACACACACTTAAAGTACTCAAGTTCCTTAGCGAGTGACTGTATCTCATGAGTCTGCTGAACAACAGAGCGCTCAACAGCCATCTTGTAGTCACATAATTGCTCCATGACGTACAACTCGTTGCCAGCGCCCGAGGCCCCAAACATGGCCTCGAGCGCAGCCCACATGTCTTTGCCGCTGTCAAACGACATATATGAATTCACAATGGAATCGTCAAGAACACTCAGCAGGGCGGCTTTGAAGAGGGTATCCATGTTCTCAAAAGCTTCCTGTTGTGTAGGATTAAGATCGCCCTCAGGCTTACCCTTAGTGGCGTCATAGCAGTACATGATCAGAAACCAATATACTGCTCTTGTGCACCACCTTTTATATTGCACCCCCTTAAAAGTAGGCGGCTTCAAAAGCGCAGCAAAACCACTTGGAGTAAATTGCCTATAATCAGGTTTTTGGATTGGATTGTTGAATATATGAGCAATTTACTATGAGATTTAATCCGAATCAACAGTAAATAGATCATGAGGACAATTGCAAATATGAAAGTAATGATGCAGACTAAACCAGGAGGACAGAATCACATAGGGCGTGTTTGGTTTCCTGGGCTCATCCGACCTGCGTCGTATGAGGGAGCTTGGCTGGGGCCGGCCTGGTTGAGCTCATGCAAGATGGAGTGGAAATGTGTGTTTGGTGTACTTGCATGACATGAGTCAGGCTCATCACAGATGTTGTTTGGTAAGCTGCATGAGGCCAAATGTTATGATGGATGTGGAATTTGATTCTAGGTATTTGTACATGTATGTAAAATAATTAGAAGATTGTTTTGGTGACATGCACTCCAACTCAGATATCTTTTCTGATTGAAGTAAACTAATATGATCAAATACAGATAAAAAATCATAATTTCTAGATCTTGCAAATTTCATATGAAGATCCTTTGAATCAAAGAGGCAGCTAAAAAGGGAAAGAATACAAATGAAAATCCATGTACTCCTATGTGTATTCCATTATCAGCATTCATGAGGTCCTATATTTTGCATATACACAAAATAGCAAGCTCCGAAGGCACTTTTTTACTGTCTATATATCTGCTCTAACTGCTGATCTATTGATTCCAACAACACAAATACAAAACAAAACTAGCTTGTCTCTCTTGTTCTTCTTCCTCTCGCTAGCTGATCTCTTGTTCTGCGTTTTCCTGATCAAATCAAAAGAAAAATATGCACAAATTACTCATGAAGTTAACCAAAAAAACATGCATAATCATCTCTAATCAATAGGATCTCACAGCTAGATCGGGCCTCTACAAAGCCAGCGGCCGAACCAAGCAAGAGATCGAGCTGCTCAACCGGCAAGGGCACATCGAGCAGGCCCCGTGCTTTCTCAGATGCGTGGATTTGGATGGTGACAACTCTCAGATCGGGCAGGCAGCCACGAGTGCCCGGCCAGTGCGTGTGCATACGTGGTCTACGTGTCGCCGGAGTCCCGTGCTTGCTCTCATGGCCTGGCGGGCGGCCGCGAGCGACGACGAGCAGGTCGCCAGAAGTTGGGGACGAGAGGGAGAGACTAGATCTTGGGACATGAGGGAGGGGAAAGAGAGATGGAGAGCTTTATCTTGGCACCGGCGAGGAGATGCGGCGGCGAAGGGCAGACGCAGCAGGGACGACGAGATCCAAACGCGTCGCACCAAGGAGAGAGCGGCGGAGAGCGGGGGGGGGGGATGCGAGCCGACGGGACCGGAAGAGGAGACCTAGGTTGCGACTTTGCACGCGCGGGGTGTAGGCGCAGGCCTGGCTCGCGGAAACGGCCGATCCCTGCGTTTCCGCTCAGCCTGGCTGGGGGCTCGATTTTGCATCGGTCGGGCCTGGCCCAATGAGAGGTGCAGCCTACCAAACATTAGAAAGTTGCATAGTGGATGCGATGCAGGTGCAAAACGAGAAACCAAACATGCCCATACTGTACAGCGGGAGCAGAACCGCTATGGGTGATGTTGTCACTCGTGTCGTTGATGAAGAGGTTACCAAGGTCGGGGAAGAAGGCTGTTGTTGAGGAAGTCGTCGCTGGCAGCAGTCACAGGAGTGTGCTCCCTAAAAACCTGATCGCCCCTCTCCCGTACAAGATCACGAAAGGCGGGGTTCGAAGGACTGCTGTCCCTTCTCGCGGTGCACGCCAGAAGGAGGGATGGAGAAGAATTGCGTGGCGGTGCTAAGATCTGGAACGGTGCGAAACCATATGATACAGCGGCGGCTAGGGTAGAGCCTGTCAGGTCGGTCGTGCGAGTAAGACCAAATATAATAGTAGGCCTTTGGCCCAAACCCCACATCCAAGTCAATAATAGCCCCACTATCCAAAAGAATCAGAAACGACTGAGTAATTAAGGCGTCCGTTAATTATTAATCAATGACTTAATAAATTTTCTGACTCACGCCACAGTTAGAGCATGGTTAATAGTATAGCCAACATCCAGCTATATGAAGTTGACACAACATCTAGAACCAACCTAATAGCCTGCTTACAATAGTTAGTCCCTTTAGTATAATACTATATCATTAATAATGGCCACACCCTTTGTCTCATAAAGTATGTGTAGTCTGAAATGCCGGGCGTGCAGCGGGCGGTGCCCTCGGTCGGCGCGCCGCTTCAACGGCGGAAGCAGTGAGAGGTCGCGTTGCCCTGACTTGCCATCAATGTGGAGCGGTGGGCTCAGCTGGCGCCGGGCGGGTAGCGCGCGCGGGAGGGGGGAGGGATTTTTGATGGGCCAAGAAGGTGAGATGCCAACTTGGGATCGGTCCGGACGGGGAAATATCATGTTCTCCCATACTCACTACTTTCATGCATATGACACTAGTCTATGTTAGTACTCCCTCCTTTCCGGTTTATAGGGATTATCTCAAAATCTTAGTTTTTCCATTTTATAAGGATCAATTTGGTTGTTCCCCATCACAAGTTTAGATTTCAAGGTGCATTAAATAATGGCATGCAAGTATTAAGAGAAAAGTGACCAATGCATGTACTTTATGCATGCATGCATTGCAATTAATACAATGGTAAACATAAATTTTTGAGGAAAACAAGAGCATTAATTGGGTGCTTTTGCAAATTACAAAAAGTATTCCACCACTCATCATCTACCTTGGTTGGTGAGATTTTCGAATTGAGCCCTATAAACCGGAAAGGAGGGAGCCCTATAAACCGGAAAGCAGGGAGTAGTACAGTAATGTTATGATGGCTTCATTTATTAGCTTGTAGACTCATCTTGTCTTGGGAAATGTTATGTTACAGTAACATATTATGTTACCACTTCTCATCGTTCTGCGAGTTGATGGGACACATCAAAGTTATTTAGTACGTACTCTCTCCAAAAAGGGCCGACCATGTCCATGCCTACCATCACGTGCTCGGTCATTGAGTGCATGCACTATTCACGTGCCATCGAGGAGGAAAAATATTGCGTAGCACTAGGTGCCATCGTAGTGCACAACTCACTTACGCACTGCTTATCTCCATTTTCTTGCATGACACGTGCACCTGGATGCTAGATGTCCCGCGTGTGGCAAAAGGATGAACAAAGCTCACATAAAAAAAGAGTGGAAGAACATAGATTCCCGACGACCGAGAAGGAGCAAGGAACCTCGTGGTGGAGCGTCTGCACTCATAATATTTTATATTATTCAGCGATATAAAATCAACCAATCATCTCCACAGTAGACCGAAAGAGTACGAAACACGTCAGCCCAGTGTAGTTACATAATCATACTACATGGCTAACCCACGCTATCACCATATTTCTTGGCCTCCATGCGACACCTAGCTCTAGTAATCCACCAGCCCATATTGCTTCTCGCTCCTCGTCTCTCTCAAAGTGTGGCGGGCTGGCGTTTTTTCTATCTATTGAGGTCGGTTAACTCATCACATGTTAGCGACTCTTGGGTGGGATGGTTTTTTTGGTGGGTTTGGGGCAACTTGCTCCAATTTAACCCTCATGTTTGGATACTTTAGGGCTATTTGAGCCCCAACTAGCTCAAACTAACTCTAACCCATGGATCCAAACAGGGCCAAAGTTAGTCTCACAAAACGCATTAAGCCCTATATACATGGATAGACGGAGTACATGATACTAGCAAACGCTCACCAGTAGTAGTAGTAGTTCATTGGTTGGTTTTGATTTTTGATTCAGTTGCTGTGTTGCTACCGTCCAATATTCGCATGTGGTTGTTTCTAGAATAAAAAAAGGAGGTACTCCTACTTATGTTACTCCCACTATGGCTAGCCTAAGGTTAGTAGGTGACCTTGCGCTTGGCTCTTCGCCTCTTCTGAAAGTCGAACAATAATGGTGGTACTATAGTAGTACTTCTGGCAATCTGACACCAAATGAACTGCTGCACGTCCACCGCTTGTAAGCAGAAGTTTCTCCTCATGCTGCGAGCCACTGCGCGCGCATTGGCGAGGGAGAAGGCATAGTAAGCAAGCTTCTCGCCATTCTGCGAGTTGACGGGACACATCAAAGTTATTTAGTATGTACTCTCTCCAAAAAAGGACTGACCATGTCATGGCTACTATCCCGTGCTCCGTCGTTGAGTACATGCACTATTCACGTGCCATCGAAGAGAAAAAATATTGCATAGTAGGAGTAGCTGCCATCGAAGTGCACGACTCACTTACGTACTGCTTATCTGATTATCTCCATTTTCTTGCATGACACGTGCACCTTGATGCTAGATGTCTCGCGTGTTGGCAAAAGGATGAACAAAGCTAACGTAAAAAAAGAGTGGAAGAACATAGATTCCCGACGACCGAGAAGGAGAAAGGAACCTCGTGGTGGAGCGTCTGCACTCATAATATTTTATATTATTCAACGATATAAAATCAACCAATCATCTCCACAGTAGACCGGAAGAGTATGAAACCCGGCAGCCCAGTGTAGTTACATCATCATACTACATGGCTAACCCATGCTATCACCATATTTCTTGGCCTCCGTGCGACACCTAGCTCTAGTAATCACCAGTCCATATCGCTTCTCTCTCCTCGTCTCTCTCAAAGTGTGACGGGCTGGCGTTTTTGCCGTCTATCGAGGTCGGTTAACTCATCACATGTTAGCGACTCTTGGGTGGGATGGTTTTTTTGGTGGGTTTGGGGCAACTTGCTCCAATTTAACCCTCATGTTTGGATACTTTAGTGCTATTTGAGCCCCAACAGGTCAAACTAACTCTAACCCATGGATCCAAACAGGGC
The DNA here is from genome assembly GCF_002575655.3 of Aegilops tauschii subsp. strangulata. Lineage (NCBI taxonomy): Eukaryota > Viridiplantae > Streptophyta > Magnoliopsida > Poales > Poaceae > Aegilops > Aegilops tauschii. Next base: position 419,241,539 of record NC_053040.3, on the reverse strand, counting down.
CAAAGTTTGTCTCGCAAAACGCATTAAGCCCTATATACATGGACAGACGGAGTACATGATACTAGTAAACGCTCACCAGTAGTAGTAGTAGTTCATTGGTTGGTTTCGATTTTTGATTCAGTTGATGTACTGCTGCCGTCCAATATTCGCGTGTGGTTGTTTCTAGAATAAAAAAGGAGGTGCTCCTACTTATGTTACTCCCACTATGGCTAGCGTAAGGTTAGTAGGTGACCTTGCGCTTGGCTCTTCGCCTCTTCCGAAAGTCAAACAATAATGGTGGTACTACAGTAGTACTTCTGGCAATCTGACACCAAATGAACTGCTGCACGTCCACCGCTTGTAAGCAAAAGTTTCTCCTCATGCTGCGAGCCACCGCGCACACGTTGGCGAGGGAGAAGGCATAGTAAGCAAGCTTCTCGTCGTTCTGCGAGTTAACGGGACACATCAAAGTTATTTAGTATGTACTTGTTGGAAATATGCCCTAGAGGCAATAATAAAATGGTTATTATTATATTTTCCCTGTTCATGATAATTGTCTATTGTTCATGCTATAATAGTGTTATCCGGAAATCGTAATACATGTGTGAATACATAGACCACAACGTGTCCCTAGTAAGCCTCTAGTTGACTAGCTCGTTGATCAACAGATAGTCATGGTTTCCTGACTATGGACATTGGATGTCATTGATAACGGGATCACATCATTAGGAGAATGATGTGATGGACAAGACCCAATCCTAACCATAGCACAAAGATCGTGTAGTTCGTTTGCTAGAGCTTTTCCAATGTCAAGTATCATTTCCTTAGACCATGAGATCGTGCAACTCCCGGATACCGTAGGAGTGCTTTGGGTGCCAAACGTCACAACGTAACTGGGTGACTATAAAGGTGCACTACGGGTATCTCCGAAAGTGTCTGTTGAGTTGGCACGGATCGAGACTGGGATTTGTCACTCCGTATGACGAAGAGGTATCTCTGGGCCCACTCGGTAATGCATCATCATAATGAGCTCAATGTGACTAAGGAGTTAGCCACGGGATCATGCATTACGGTACGAGTAAAGTGACTTGCCGGTAACGAGATTGAACAAGGTATTGGGATACCGACGATCGAATCTCGGGCAAGTAACGTACCGATTGACAAAGGGAATTGTATACGGGATTGATTGAATCCTCGACATCGTGGTTCATCCGATGAGATCATCATGGAACGTGTGGGAGCCAACATGGGTATCCAGATCCCGCTGTTGGTTATTGACCGGAGAGCCGTCTCGGTCATGTCTGCATGTCTCCCGAACCCGTAGGGTCTACACACTAAGGTTCGGTGATGCTAGGGTTGTAGAGATATTAGTATGCGGAAACCCGAAAGTTGTTCGGAGTCCCGGATGAGATCTCGGACGTCACGAGGAGTTCCGGAATGGTCCGGAGGTGAAGAATTATATATAGGAAGTCCAGTTTCGGCCACCGGGAAAGTTTCGGGGGTTATCGGTATTGTACCGGGACCACCGGAAGGGTCCCAGGGGTCCACCGGGTGGGGCCACCTATCCCGGAGGGCCCCATGGGCTGAAGTGGGAGGGCAACCAGCCCCTGGTGGGCTGGTGCGCCCCCCATGGGCCTCCTCTTGCGCCTAGGGTTGGAAACCCTGGGGGTGGGGGGCGCCCCACCTGACTTGGGGGGGAAGTTTCCCCCCTTGGCCGCCCCCCTGTAGATGGGATCCCAGGGCCGGCGCCCCCCAGGGGGCCTATATAAAGGGGGGGGAGGGAGGGCAGTAGCACCCTAGCCCCTGGCGCCTCCCTCTCCCTCCCGTGACACCTCTCCCTCCCGCTTGCGCTTGGCGAAGCCCTGCCGGGATCCCCGCTACTTCCACCACCACGCCGTCGTGCTGCTGGATCTCCATCAACCTCTCCTTTCCCCCTTGCTGGATCAAGAAGGAGGAGACATCGCTGCTCCGTACGTGTGTTGAACGCGGAGGTGCCATCCGTTCGGCGCTCGGTCATCGGTGATTTGGATCACGACGAGTACGACTCCATCAACCCCGTTCACTTGAACGCTTCCGCTCGCGATCTACAAGGGTATGTAGATGCACTCCTTTCCCATCGTTGCTAGTAAACTCCATAGATGGATCTTCGTGATGCGTAGAAAATTTTAAAATTCTGCAACGATCCCCAACAGTGGCATCAAGAGCCAGGCCTATGCGTAGTTACTATGCACGAGTAGAACACAAAGCAGTTGTGGGCGTAGATGTTTTCAATTTTTCTTGCCACTACTAGTCTTATCTTGTTTCGGCGGTATTGTGGGATGAAGCGGCCCGGACCGACCTTACACGTACGCTTACGTGAGACAGGTTCCACCGACTGACATGCACTAGTTGCATAAGGTGGCTAGCGGGTGTCTGTCTCTCCCACTTTAGTCGGAACGGATTCGATGAAAAGGGTCCTTATGAAGGGTAAATAGAAATTGGCATATCACGTTGTGGTTTTACGTAGGTAAGAAACGTTCTTGCTAGAAACCTATAGAAGCCACGTAAAAACTTGCAACAACAATTAGAGGACGTCTAACTTGTTTTTGCAGCATATGCCTTGTGATGTGATATGGCCAAAAGGATGTGATGAATGAGATATATGAAATTGATCATGTTCTTCTAATAGGAATCACGACTTGCATGTCGATGAGTATGACAACCGGCAGGAGCCATAGGAGTTGTCTTTATTTTTGTATGACCTGCGTGTCATTGAATAACGCCATGTAAATTACTTTACTTTATTGCTAAACACGTTAGCCATAGAAGTAGAAGTAATCATTGGCATGACAACTTCATGAAGACACGATGATGGAGATCATGGTGTCATGCCGGTGACGAAGATGATCATGGCGCCCCGAAGATGGAGATCAAAGGAGCAAAATGATATTGGCCATATCATGTCACTATTTGATTGCATGTGATGTTTATCATGTTTTACATCTTATTTGCTTAGAACGACGGTAGTAAGTAAGATGATCCCTTATAACAATTTCAAGAAAGTGTTCCCCCTAACTGTGCACCGTTGTGAAGGTTCGTTGTTTCGAAGCACCACGTGATGATCGGGTGTGATAGATTCTAACGTTCGCATACAACGGGTGTTAACGAGCCTAGCATGTACAGACATGGCCTCGGAACACACGCAATACACTTAGGTTGACTTGACGAGCCTAGCATGTACAGACATGGCCTCGGAACACGAAAGACCGAAAGGTCGAGCATGAGTTGTATAGAAGATACGATCAACATGGAGATGTTCACCGATCTTGACTAGTCCGTCTCACGTGATGATCGGACACGGCCTAGTTAACTCGAATCATGTTTCACTTAGATGACTGGAGGGATGTCTATCTGAGTGGGAGTTCATTGAATAATTTGATTAGATGAACTTAATTATCATGAACTTAGTCTAAAATCTTTACAATATGTCTTGTAGATCAAATGGCCCACGTTGCCCTCAACTTCAACTCGTTCCTAGAGAAAACCAAGCTGAAAGATGATGGCAGCAACTATACGGACTGGGTCCGGAACCTGAGGATCATCCTCATAGCAGCCAAGAAAGATTATGTCCTAGAAGCACCGCTAGGTGAAGCACCCATCCCAGAGAACCAAGACGTTATGAACGCTTGGCAATCACGTGCTGATGATTACTCCCTCGTTAAGTGCGGCATGCTTTATAGCTTAGAACCGGGGCTCCAAAAGCGTTTTGAGAAACATGGAGCATATGAGATGTTCGAAGAGCTGAAAATGGTTTTCCAAGCTCATGCCCGGGTCGAGAGATATGAAGTCTCCGACAAGTTCTTCAGTTGTAAAATGGAGGAAAATAGTTCTGTCAGTGAGCACATACTCAAAATGTCTGTGTTACACAACCGCTTGTCTCAGCTGGGAGTTAATCTCCCGGATGACGCGGTCATTGACAGAATCCTTCAGTCGCTTCCACCAAGCTACAAGAGCTTTGTGATGAACTTCAATATGCAGGGGATGAAAAAGACCATTCCTGAGGTATATTCAATGCTGAAATCAGCGGAGGTGGAGATCAAAAAGGAACATCAAGTGTTGATGGTGAATAAAACCACTAAGTTCAAGAAAGGCAAGGGTAAGAAGAACTTCAAGAAGGACGGCAAGGGAGTTGCCGCGCCCGGTAAGCCAGTTACCGGGAAGAAGTCAAAGAATGGACCCAAGCCTGAGACTGAGTGCTTTTATTGCAAGGGAAGTGGTCACTGGAAGCGGAACTGCCCCAAATACTTAGCGGACAAGAAGGCCGGCAACACCAAAGGTATATGTGATATACATGTAATTGATGTGTACCTTACCAGTACTCGTAGTAGCTCCTGGGTATTTGATACCAGTGCGGTTGCTCATATTTGTAACTCAAAACAGGAGCTGCGGAATAAGCGGAGACTGGCAAAGGACGAGGTGACGATGCGCGTCGGGAATGGTTCCAAGGTCGATGTGATCGCCGTCGGCACGCTACCTCTACATTTACCTACGGGATTAGTTTTAAACCTCAATAATTGTTATTTAGTGCCAGCTTTGAGCATGAACATTGTATCAGGATCTCGTTTAATTCGAGATGGCTACTCATTTAAATCCGAGAATAATGGTTGTTCTATTTATATGAGAGATATGTTTTATGGTCATGCCCCGCTGGTCAATGGTTTATTCTTAATGAATCTCGAACGTGATGTTACACACATTCATAGTGTGAATACCAAAAGATGTAAAGTTGATAACGATAGTCCCACATACTTGTGGCACTGCCGCCTTGGTCACATTGGTGTCAAACGCATGAAGAAGCTCCATGCAGATGGACTTTTGGAGTCTCTTGATTACGAATCATTTGACACGTGCGAACCATGCCTCATGGGTAAGATGACCAAGACTCCGTTCTCCGGAACAATGGAGCGAGCAACCAACTTATTGGAAATCATACATACTGATGTGTGCGGTCCAATGAGCGTTGAGCTCGCGGTGGCTATCGTTATGTTCTCACTCTCACTGATGACTTAAGTAGATATGGGTATGTCTACCTAATGAAACACAAGTCTGAGACCTTTGAAAAGTTCAAGGAATTTCAGAGTGAGGTTGAGAATCAACGTGACAGGAAAATAAAGTTCCTACGATCAGATCGTGGAGGGGAATATTTAAGTCACGAATTTGGCACACACTTAAGGGAATGTGGAATAGTTTCACAACTCACGCCGCCTAGAACACCTCAGCGAAATGGTGTGTCCGAACGTCGTAATCGCACTCTATTGGATATGGTGCGATCTATGATGTCTCTTACCGATCTACCGCTCTCATTTTGGGGCTATGCTTTAGAGACTGCCGCATTCACTTTAAATAGGGCTCCGTCGAAATCCGTTGAGACGACACCGTATGAATTATGGTTTGGAAAGAAACCTAAGCTGTCGTTTCTAAAAGTTTGGGGATGCGATGCTTATGTCAAGAAACTTCAACCTGAAAAGCTCGAACCCAAGTCGGAGAAATGCGTCTTCATAGGATACCCCAAGGAAACCATTGGGTATACCTTCTACCTCAGATCCGAAGGCAAGATCTTTGTTGCCAAGAACGGGTCCTTTCTGGAGAAAGAGTTTCTCTCGAAAGAAGTGAGTGGGAGGAAAGTGGAATTTGATGAGGTGATAGTCACCCCTTCCGAACCGGAAAGTAGCGCAGCGCGGGAAGATGTTCCTGTGGTGACTACACCGATTGGGGAGGAAGTTAATGATGATGATCATGAAGCTTCGGATCAAGTTACTGCTGAACTTCGTAGGTCCACAAGGACACGTTCCGCACCAGAGTGGTACGGCAACCCTGTCCTGGAAATCATGTTGTTAGACAACGGTGAACCTTCGAACTATGAAGAAGCGATGGCGGGCCAGGATTCCGACAAATGGCTAGAAGCCATGAAATCCGAGATAGGATCCATGTATGAAAACAAAGTGTGGACTTTGACAGACTTGCCCGATGATCGGCGAGCGATAGAAAACAAATGGATCTTTAAGAAGAAGACAGACGCGGATGGTAATGTTACCATCTATAAAGCTCGACTTGTCGCTAAGGGTTATCGACAAGTTCAAGGGGTTGACTACGATGAGACTTTCTCACCCGTAGCGAAGCTGAAGTCCGTCCGAATCATGTTAGCAATTGCCGCATACTATGACTATGAGATAGGGCAGATGGACGTCAAAACGGCATTCCTTAACGGCTTTCTTAAGGAAGAATTGTATATGATGCAGCCGGAAGGTTTTGTCGATCCTAAGAATGCTAACAAGGTATGCAAGCTCCAGCACTCCATCTATGGGCTGGTGCAAGCATCTCGGAGTTGGAACATTCGATTTATGATCAAAGCGTTTGGGTTTACACAGACTTATGGAGAAGCCTGTGTTTACAAGAAAGTGAGTGGGAGCTCTGTAGCATTTCTCTTATTATATGTGGATGACATACTATTGATGGGAAATGATATAGAATTCTTGGAAAGTATAAAGGCCTATTTGAATAAGTGTTTTTCAATGAAGGACCTTGGAGAAGCTACGTATATATTAGGCATCAAGATCTATAGAGATAGATCAAGACGCCTCATTGGTCTTTCACAGAGTACGTACCTTGACAAGATATTGAAGAGGTTCAATATGGATCAGTCCAAGAAGGGGTTCTTGCCTGTATTGCAAGGTGTGCAATTGGGCACGGCTCAATGCCCGACCACGGCTGAAGATAGAGAAAAGATGAGTGTCATCCCTATGCCTTGGCCATAGGGTCTATTATGTATGCATGCTGTGTACCAGACCTGATGTAAACCTTGCCGTAAGTTTGGTAGGAAGGTACCAAAGTAATCCCGGCATGGAACACTGGACAGTGGTCAAGAATATCCCGAAGTACCTAAAAAGGACTAAGGATATGTTTCTCGTTTATGGAGGTGACGAAGAGCTCGTCGTAAAGGTTTACGTCGATGCTAGCTTCGACACAGATCTGGATGACTCGAAGTCACAAACCGGATACGTGTATATTTTGAATGGAGGGGCAGTAGCTGGTGCAGTTGCAAGCAAAGCGTCGTGGCGGGATCTACATGTGAAGCAGAGTACATGGCGGCCTTAGAGGCAGCGCAGGAAGCAGTCTGGATAAAGGAGTTCATTACCTACCTAGGGGTGATTCCTAATGCGTCGGGCCCGATGACTCTCTTCTGTGACAACACTGGAGCTATTGCCCTTGCCAAGGAGCCCAGGTTTCACAAGAAGACTAGGCATATCAAGCGCCGCTTCAACTCCATTCGTGAAAGTGTTCAAAATGGAGACATAGATATTTGTAAAGTACATACGGACCTGAATGTAGCAGATCCATTGACTAAACCTCTCCCTAGAGCAAAACATGATCAACACCAGAACTCTATGGGTGTTCGATTGATCACAATGTAACTGGATTATTCACTCTAGTGCAAGTGGGAGACTGTTGGAAATATGACCTAGAGGCAATAATAAAATGGTTATTATTATATTTCCCTGTTCGTGATAATTGTCTATTGTTCATGCTATAATTGTGTTATCCGGAAATCGTAATACATGTGTGAATACATAGACCACAACGTGTCCCTAGTAAGCCTCTAGTTGACTAGCTCGTTGATCAACAGATAGTCATGGTTTCCTGACTATGGACATTGGATGTCATTGATAACGGGATCACATCATTAGGAGAATGATGTGATGGACAAGTCCCAATCCTAAGCATAGCACAAAGATCGTGTAGTTCGTTTGCTAGAGCTTTTCCAATGTCAAGTATCATTTCCTTAGACCATGAGATCGTGCAACTCCCGGATACCGTAGGAGTGCTTTGGGTGTACCAAACGTCACAACGTAACTGGGTGACTATAAAGGTGCACTACGGGTATCTCCGAAAGTGTCTGTTGAGTTGGCACGGATCGAGACTGGGATTTGTCACTCCGTATGACGGAGAGGTATCTCTGGGCCCACTCGGTAATGCATCATCATAATGAGCTCAATGTGACTAAGGAGTTAGCCACGGGATCATGCATTACGGTACGAGTAAAGTGACTTGCCGGTAACGAGATTGAACAAGGTATTGGGATACCGATGATCGAATCTCGGGCAAGTAACGTACCGATTGACAAAGGGAATTGTATACGGGATTGATTGAATCCTCGACATCGTGGTTCATCCGATGAGATCATCGTGGAACGTGTGGGAGCCAACATGGGTATCCAGATCCCGCTGTTGGTTATTGACCGGAGAGCCGTCTCGGTCATGTCTGCATGTCTCCCGAACCCGTAGGGTCTACACACTTAAGGTTCGGTGACGCTAGGGTTGTAGAGATATTAGTATGCGGAAACCCGAAAGTTGTTCAGAGTCCCGGATGAGATCCCGGACGTCACGAGGAGTTCCGGAATGGTCCGGAGGTGAAGAATTATATATAGGAAGTCCAGTTTCGGCCACCGGGAAAGTTTCGGGGGTTATCGGTATTGTACCGGGACCACCGGAAGGGTCCCGGGGGTCCACCGGGTGGGGCCACCTATCCCAGAGGGCCCCATGGGCTGAAATGGGAGGGCAACCAGCCCCTGGTGGGCTGGTGCGCCCCCATGGGCCTCCCCCTGCGCCTAGGGTTGGAAACCCTGGGGGTGGGGGGCGCACCACCTGACTTGGGGGGGAAGTTTCCCCCCTTGGCCGCCGCCCCCCTGTAGATGGGATCCCAGGGCCGGCGCCCCCCAGGGGGCCTATATAAAGGGGGGGGGAGGGAGGGCAGCAGCACCCTAGCCCCTGACGCCTCCCTCTCCCTCCCGTGACACCTCTCCCTCCCGCTTGCGCTTGGCGAAGCCCTGCCGGGATCCCCGCTACTTCCACCACCACGCCGTCGTGCTGCTGGATCTCCATCAACCTCTCCTTTCCCCCTTGCTGGATCAAGAAGGAGGAGACGTCGCTGCTCCGTACGTGTGTTGAACGCGGAGGTGCCGTCCGTTCGGCGCTCGGTCATTGGTGATTTGGATCACGACGAGTACGACTCCATCAACCCTGTTCACTTGAACGCTTCCGCTTGCGATCTACAAGGGTATGTAGATGCACTCCTTTCCCCTCATTGCTAGTAAACTCCATAGATGGATCTTGGTGATGCGTAGAAAATTTTAAAATTCTGCAACGATCCCCAACAGTACTCTCTCCAAAAAAGGGCTGACCATGTCATGGCTACCATCCCGTGCTCCGTCGTTGAGTACGTGCACTATTCATGTGCCATCGAGGAGAAAAAATATTGCGTAGTAGGAGTAGGTGCCATCGAAGTGCACGACTCACTTATGCACTGCTTATCTGATTATCTCCATTTTCTTGCATGCCACATGCACCTTGATGCTAGATGTCTCGCGTGTTGGCAAAAGGATGAACAAAGCTCACGTAAAAAAGAGTGGAAGAACATAGATCCCCGACGACTGAGAAGGAGCAAGGAACCTCGCGATGGAGCGTCTGCAAGGAACCTTGCGCGTTTTCCCCTGTTTTTTGCCGCCTCCCACCTATAAACAAATAAAAGAACATGAACTCTTCGCTAACCAGTAGAGACGATACATCAGGATGCTAAGTTGAAGATATTTTATTAGTTTATATTGATAACCACGCAAGAAGCCACACATGTACTGGACGCATGCATCCACGCATGTACACACGCCAACGCACTAACTCATGCCGATCCAACTCATGCACATACGCGCACAACATGGAGCACACAATGCACGTACACAACACATGCATGCACACACACTCGGCCGCAGAATGCACGTGAATAACACATGCACGCGAACACACTTGGCTACATGGAGGCGTGCGCCATCTGCGGCGACGTCCGGTTCGTCGTGCTATGGCAAAGCTCGCACACAACGGCGCCTACACATCTCTTGCAGCACCTCTTTGTCGTCGTTGCTCAACGACTAGCCGGAGACGAAGACGACCGCATCCTCGGCCTTAGAGCTAGCACCGATGGAAAAGCACGCACGCTGCATGCACACGTGCAAGTACGGAGTGCCCACGATGTGGTGCGTCCCCAGTCGCCTCTACTCCTTTTGCGCATGTTGTCTATGAAGGCGGTTGCATGCCTAATGATGATGTGGGTGAGATCTTCTAGGACTCAGATGACGACGAGGAAAATTATGGGGGGGGGGTGTCTCCAACAGTGTTCCTCGGCTCGCACCTCTTGCATCACGGTGGTCGAGCTTGGAGTCATTCATCTGGTAGACGTGGCATCTCAGATCTGGACACAAGGTGACGTACACCGTCAAGGTCCATGGTCAAGGGGGTCAGGGCGGACGCGACCTCTCACTGCGTCCGCCATTTGAAGTGGCGCGCCGGCCCAGGGCGCCGCCCGCTACACTCCCAGTTGTACTCGCCTCCTCGCCGCATTCAAAAACCTACATTTAAACCCGCGTGGAATGCGAGAAACCAACTCCGGCCACACACGTCCGTTCAGGAGCAGGACACCGGCCAAGCTCCTCCTTCCACCATTTTGTCCACTCTTTCGGCGGCATCCGACGAGCAGGAAGAGCAGTTCTCTGGCATAAAAGTCGTCTGGGTGGCCCGCCGAGCCCGGCAGCTCACTTCTCCACCTACCTCGCCTAGCCCGTCGGAGGCAGTTGCCGCACTAAGCCAACGCGTGGTTCCACAGCTGGCCTCTCCAATACAGCTCGAGGAAGAGTGCCGACTTGCTCCATGCCGGCTTGTCGGGGAGCACGGCGGCACGGGCATCGTCGCTGCCCTCGACGCCGCCGCGTCGTACAGCGCCTCCAGTGCCCCCGACTGCGCCATCCGCCGTCGACGCGCGCATAGCCGCGACATGCAGGCAGAGATAGAAGCCGCCGCGGATGTCGACGAGGTGATATGGCTACGCGGATGTGGACGAGGTGACGGGCAGCACGTCCCTGCCCGCCGCCATCATCGAGGAGAAGTAGAACACGGGAGGCCACCGCCGATTGTATCCCATGCAGGCCACCGCCGAGGCGACGCCGGTGAATACAGCCGGTGTCTTGCTCTATTCTTCTTCTGCTGGATGCTGGAGGAGGACAAAGAGATTGGGCGGCAACCATTTAGATTAGGTATTTTAATTCTACCAGGCTGGTTGTAATAGGAGTATTATAAGTAGTATCATGCATGCCAACTACTCCCTCCGTTCTTAAATATAGGAGTATTATAAGAGCATGGTTAATAGTATAGCCAGCTGATGGCTACATGACATTGCCACGTCATCTATAGCCAACCTTGTAGCCTTCAAGTATAATACTCCCTCCGTCTAGGTGTGTAAGTCATCTTATGAAAACCAAATAATCCTAAAACACTTAGGCGCGGTGCATTAACTTCTACCTCATTTCTTGTTTCTTGACATATCAACCAATAAGAGATGTGGGTGTGCATGCTTTTAGTGACTTGAGACTACCAAACACGACATGCAGTGGTTAGTTCATTGCATGAAATGCTATTAATTAGCAAATAAACATTAAGTTCTCTCGTTTCCCCCTCCTCCTTGGTCACGGTGCACAAACTAAAAAGATGTGATATTTCATCAATACATGGCCCACCTTCCACTCTCACATACTGCACAGGAGCACATGTTGCAGCTGGCTCTTATTTTGTAGCCGGCTCATCTTCTCTCTCCTCTTCTGTCCCCTCCATGTCAGCAGAAAAATAATATTTTAACCCTTACAACCTGCTTACATAAGCTTATTATACTTGCTCTAAGACGAGGGAGGAAAACATCTACATCCGCAGGGGACGTGGCATTGGCTATTGGGCGGCAACATGCGGTCATCCGGGTACGCCATAAAGGATACGAAGGGGCATCCTATATCAGCAAGGACCAACTTCCCTACCGATAGCTCATCTAACAGAACTCCCAAGTTAACTGTGCTGAGGCTGGTGTAGTCATGCGATGGGTGACTGGATGGGAAGTGGAGTTAATATCGAGGTCTTTGTTTTGTAATTTTTGACATTTTTTTGTTTTTTGAACACATGTTAATCAAAGGTTTTATGAACATAACGCATCCCAAGACATATATGCTTACGTGGCATGGAGTTAATGAGGAGAGAGGTGTTTGTAGTAACATAATATGTTACCGTAACATAACGCACACCAATGCAAAATGAGTCTACAACATAATAAATGAAGGCTTGCATGACACTACATTTATGTTACTACCCACTATGATGATAGTAACATAAACTAGCAACATGCATATGTTACTAGTCTAAATTATTGCCCACTATGACTAGCCTTACTAGTCTAAATTAACCATGACTAGTCTAGGGGTAACATGGTCTTTTACATGTCATTTAATAACCTCTAGGGAGGGACTAGGGACTTTTTAGTCCCTGAAAACAAATAGAGAGGGACTTCTTAGGGACTAGGGACTTTTTAGTTGGGACTAGAAAAAGTCCCAACTTATGAACCAAAAAGGGCCTAAGGGGAGTGGGATCTCATGCAAGAGCCTAGCTATATGCGGATTCCTATACAAATAGAATAAATGTGAAGAAAGAGAAAGACAGAAGGTTGAAAAAAGCTAGTAATGTTATAGCCAACCTTGTAGCCCACACTACTATATGAGTGACTATAAATGATGGCTATACATGACATGGCAGTTTCTTATAGCCATCAGCTGGCTATACTATTAACCATGCTCTTAGGCTGGTGATAGTGCAGAGTAACTTAGACTAGTGTCATGCATATGACACTAGTCTAAGTTACTAGTACCTCCATAATGCAAAGTAACATAGTAGTAGTGTCATACTACCTCCGTCCTGGTTTATTGGTCCCCATTGTATTTCGTGTCAAATTTTGACCATAGATTGAACTAACAAAATGTTCATGCATGTCACAAAAAATTATATCATTGAAAACTATGTTCAAATATGAATCCAACGATATTATTTTTGTTGAATGCATTAACATTTTGTTAGTTAAATCTTTGGTCAAAATTTGGCACAAACTACAAAGGGGACCTATAAATGAGGACGAAGGTAGTACTAGTTGGCTTCATTTATTACCTTGTAGACTCATCCTCTCTTGGAAAGCGCTATGTTACATTAACATATTATGTTACTCTAAACACATCTCTCCTCATTAAATACATGCCACATAGGCAAACTTGTCTTGGACTGCGCTATGTTACTACCTATGTTACTCCCACTATGACCAGCCTTAGTAGGTGACCTTGCGCTTGGCTCTTTGCCTCTTCCGGAAGTCGAATGAACTGCTGGCAATCTAACACCAAATGAACTGCTGCACGTCCACCGCTTGTAAGCAAAAGTTTCTCCTCGTGCTGCGAGCCACCGCGCACGCGTTGGCGAGGGAGAAGGCGTAGTAAGCAAGCTTCTCGTCGTACTGCGAGTTGCCGCGTGTTGGAAAAAGGATGAACAAAGCTCACGTAAAAAAAAGAGTGGAAGAACATAGATTCCCGATGTCCGAGAAGGATCAAGGAACCTTGTGGTGGAGCGTCTGCACTCATAATTTTTTATATTATTCAGCGATATAAAATCAACCAATCATCTCCACAGTAGACTGGAAGAGTATGAAACACGGCAGCCCAGTGTAGTTACATCATCATACTACATGGCTAACCCACGCTATCACCATATTTCTTGGCCTCCGTGCGACACTTAGCTCTAGTAATCCAGCAGCCCGTATCGCTTCTCGCTGCTCGTCTGTCTCAAAGTGCGACGGGCTGGCGTTTTTGCCGTCTATTGAGGTCGGTTAAGTCATCACATGTTAGCGACATGCCAAGAGCATTCTAAAAAATTTACTGTACTCTATTGTTATTCCAAGAAGAGGAGGCGCTTTGACCGACGGACCAAACGAGACAGGTGTGCCGTGCCGTGAGTGGGTCCAGTTTCTCGTTTTGAACTTGTTTGGTGTAGTAGTAACACTTGGTTTTGACTATTGATAAGATTTTATATAGGGCCTAATGTATTCTTCGAGGATCCGTTTGACTATTGATAAGATTTTATATAATTTGAAAATTATATCATTCGAAGATCCTTTCACATTTCGTTTTCAAAAAGAAAAAAGATCCTTTCACATACGAATTTGACTCTATGCTTTGAGCAACTTTCATGTCCTATACTGCTCCTGTGTTGATACTCTAACTTAGCTAGAGGTTAGACTAACTCATGACTAACCCTGAACTAACAGTAGCCAAAGAGGTGTTTCGGTGACAGGGTTAGATTGACAATAAATGCACTTGATGGTTGCTTCTCCCGAGCAACTTATTACTCTGGGAATATGGGAGTACCAGCGGATTCAAGGAACAGAGAAATGATGGTTGCTTCATCCGAGCAACTTACTGTGGCGAAGGTGGGGCTCTGTGATTTGACTGCTCACTAGTGATTACTACTGCGGTGCAACGACCGGGGTGAATCTTTCCCTGCAGTTGTGCACTCAATATTGCTGCATGGCAGGTGGAGCCGGATGAAGGATGTCCCACATGTCAGCGAAACGAAGTTGAATTGTTTCTGGCATTGCTATCAATCCTTCCGGATTTGTTTATATGTACGCATAATTTTAATGAAATTGTATTGTGATGCTATGAAGGTTTCAACTTTGGTTCCCGCAGGAAAAAAAGGTTTCAACTTAGGATTCATGTGTCCTCTTGCCTCAAGACTATCTCGTTACAACATTCCATCAAATACAAATGAAACTAGCATGGCTGATAATGCATCTCAATGGTTCGCAGATCAGCGCCAATATTCACATCACAACTGAAGAAAAAGTTGTGAGAAGGTGTACAAATAAATAAAAATATATAATTGATCGATGTTGTTCGTAGGCATGGCTCCATTTCCTGGGCACAGTGTTCATTGCTTGGTAGCTAGTTTCACCCAGCTCTCTAGCCAAAAAAGAGGTGTACGGAGGACACCACAATCCGATAATTTTGTGCAGCTCCACTAAAATCGAGCTGACCATCCCTGTTTGCAAAGATATCCAGTCAATGTGATTACAATAATAGTGGAACTATATGATGAAACATAACACACACAAATAGAAGCCGATCACCTCTGCGATCTCTCTTTAGGACTAACTACTTGCTGGAGAAGATTAGGCACGGAGTTGGATGAGGAGGATAGCAAAACCAATCTCCCTTTCTGCAGTCCCATAGAAATGTAAAAAAGTTGCCTGTGTGACATTGTGGCGGAACTGCACAAAACACTCTGAAGAAAAAAGTGATTTGTGCAGTTCACCAAAAGGTCGCAATAGCAACGAGGTGAAATGGATAGCCTTGTTTGCAAAAAAGAGGTAGAAATGAAACAATTACTGGCCAATAAAACGAGTTGAAGACACATACACCGACAAAAAAGAAGCATATTCCATGTAATAAGGGAAAGATAGCAGCATGGTGGTTTATCAAAAATGGTTTGAGGATGAGATTGCAAGATGGAAAGTACACCGACCGGGATACGTTTTAAGCAAACAACTAAAGAACATCCACATGTAGCAACGTGGGAAGATGGGCAGTGGAGCAAGGCCGGAGGAAGCTGTACCTGAGGGTCTCCGGGATGTTACTAGGAGGGCGTCGACGCCCGAGATCTGCCCATACTGCAGCAGCGAGCAAGTGGCAAAGGCCCTACCACGCGGGAGCTTGGTTAGAGAGAATAGCGGGTACCGCAGATCGAGACGTGCTGCCTCAACGCCATCAAACGGAGAAACGAGTCACATCCTCCCTTTCCACCGGTAGAGGGGATGCGGCCGGATCACTGGCCAACGGTGAGAGGGAGAGGCCACTGCCGCCTTGTGTGAGATGGTGTGACGAGAGAGAAACCCCGGCAGGTAGGCTCCGTTGTATATAGTGGAGCGGATTTTCCATTTTCCCCATGGCAATCGTTTTATATTCTGTACGTGGCATTGAGGAATGGACTATGCTTCGGTGCCTTAAGGCACCTGCCTTTGTGTCCATGACATGTGGGCCCAACAGGTGTCTGCCCACATGTCAGTGACACAAAGGAAGGTGCCTTTAAGGCACCGAAGCTGCGTCCTTGAGGAATATATAACTTTATTTAATACTAACACGTCAAGTCGAACTTTGTTCCGTCTAGGCGTGGTACCCGACCCTCCTTCGAGTAAACAACCGCTACACGCGTCAAATTATCACGTGGGCTGCCTTTTCGTACAGAAACGAACTCCACCGTGTACCCGCGCGGGTGTGGCCGGGAACGAGACGTGAGTACGTGCGTCTTGCGTGCACCTCTTCTTTAGGTGCAGGTATGTACGTGGGTGGGTGTGAGAGAGATGGTTTGTGCGAAACAGAGGCAATGTGTCGATGAAATCTCAAACAAAAAACGTAACATATGCAATGTGTGTGAAACAGAGTCATGGATATATCATATATAGAGGGAGCGATCCACGAGAAGAGAGTGGAGGGATCATCGGCGTGAGATATCGATAGAATCGAAAACAGGGAAGTGTGTGGCTGCGCGGTCAATAAAGAGTGCCATCGAATTTGTGTTAGCCCATGTCAAAGATACAGGGCGACTGGCCTACTAGAATTTGAGAGGGCAGAGGTGCAGTTTTTCTCTGTGGCATGGATACCTACCTACAATGTTCGACTATCGGTGTGTGTGTGTGGGGGGGGGAGGGGGTAGAGACCTAACTATAGAGAGGTAGATTGACTAGTATATGTGTGGAGAAGGAGAGAGACCTAGCCATGTATAAAGGGAGATCGATCGACATCCATGGATATGTGTAGCAGAGAATAAGGTTGGGAGAAAGACAAAGGTAGAGTGTCGGAGGGTTGGTGGTGGAGTGGCGTCTCACAAATGGTGGGAGAGACCTGCTAGACAAACAGAGGGTACGAGTGCAATATCAATAAGAGAGGGCCGGGGATCTATGTCTGTCTATGCACGTGCGTGTGAGAGACGGGTCGGGAGGTATGCAAGGATGATGAGGGGAGACAATATAGTTGTGGTAAGCATACGTAACTACATAGGAAGATCAACCATCGTGTGTCCGAGAAAGGGAGAGACATAACTAGTGAGGTAAGTCTATCGGTGCGTGGGGAAAACGAATTATAGTCGACCTGGCTATTTGTAGGGAGATCGGTACGTATACATGCATGCATGTGTGAGAAGCAAATAAGGTCCGGAGAGACAGACAGGGAGTGCGGCTAGGAGGTGGTGCGAGAGGCCTACCATGTCGAGGGGGAGGAGTGTGCGAGTATGAGATCGATGAAAAGAGGGGCGGGAGTGTGCACCTGCGTGGAACCGTATTGGACATAGGGGGCATGGATGGTGAGAAGAGAAGAGGGGAAGTATGTGTTTGTGGTAGGCACACTTGGCTAGGGAGGTATATCGACCGGTGTGTGCCGGAAAGAAGGAGCCGGGGGGCCTACACACACCACGGGTGAACGACCTAAAGAAAAATAACGAACATGCGCGATGGAGGGGACACCAAGGGAGGGTGAGAGGGGGGCGGGCGTGTGCATGCATGATAGAAAGTTAGCGCTAGCTAGCTACAAAGAGAAGAGGATTGTGAAGATGTTAAAGACGAACAGAGATCATAATTCATTATAAAAAAGTGGATACGGATACTTGAAGAAGATATCATAATGTAGAACATTGATTATAATTTGGGCTAATGCGTGGCTTTTGCAGCTCAGAGCTAAATACTTGTCATAATGTAGGGGGCGGGGCACTATACTTTGTGTGATAAACACGGTGTACGTATGGAACACGGTTTAGATTATGAATATCTAGTTAGTACATCAAATGTACTATTATTTGGAATCAACATCAAGTGTATTAAAAAAATTGAATTCGTGTTCATATAGTACACATAGTTCATATCTATCTCTATAGTAATCATGTGGTGTGTTGTTAAGGTAATACACGAATGATGGTTGAAGTTGGCCACAATCATGATTGTAGATTCTTATTGAAATAGAGAAACGAATCCAAATTCAGTTCAAATTGCAGCGGTAGTATAGACATTTGGAATGCACTAAAATGTTGGTATGAGTAGGTTACATGCATTATACAGCCAGCAAAAAAATTTAATTGGACATAACATGGATTCATACTCCCTCCTTCCATCTATATAGGGCCTAGTGCGTTTTTTAAGACCGCCTTTGACTATTGACAAGATTAATAGTACATGACATGCACAATGTGAAAATTATATCATTGAAAGCTCATTTCACACACGAATTTAACGGTGTGCTTTGTGTAAGTTGCATGTCATATATTATTGCTCTAATATTTGGTCAAAGTTAGCCTCGAAAAATGCATTAGGCCCTATATAGATGGAAGGAGGGAGTAGCTTTGAATAGCATTTGTATAGTAAAACGGGACAAGACTCTCTCTTTGTGTGGTGTGAATAGTTTTATTTTTTTTTTCATTTTTTTCATTGAGGGAAGTGCGAATTGATTTGGTACGTACAAGTACAATATTACACGTTAGGCTTGTCCCTAAATTTCAACCCGCGCCTTGTTATATCCCGAAAATTCAGATAGCGTGCTCCCCGAACTGGCGCCTTCACAACCCGCGCCTTGCTATCCCGAAATTACAACGCGCGCGAAAACTCCCTCCAGCTGCCAAATCCCGACACGCGAAATCCACCTTCTAACCCTGAGCCGAAAGGGTCGCTAGTTCAAATCGGTGGGGGTACTTTTGTAACACACCCTACATTTTGGACAAGTGCGTCCCTAAGTCATGGTTCCCCCTTCCATCGCCTCCTTTTCGCCATTCGAAATCCCAGGCCGCCATAACCTCTCCGCTCCAGCCGTGAAACCCCACCCTCCTCCGTCCGCCACCTCATCGCTGCCCAGCCGGAGCCTCTTCCCAGATGACGTCGTCCACTGCAACAGCTTGACGTCCCTCATCCACCTCCCGGATGAGGATCCGTCATCCATCTCGTCGTCCCGCCGGTTCAGCCGCCCCGTCCTCCACCTCCAAGGAGCTGCTCCGACGATCGCCTCGTCTATCGCGGCCGCTCCATCCCCACAACGGCGCCTTAACCTGCTCCACCGGAACCGCAGCATCCTCACCGACTCCTCGGACGAAGCCGAGGCCTACTCGGCGCCACCAAAGAGGTTGTACACTTCAGTTGACTGAATCGACTTTTGGGTCATTCGATTTTCAGGGGGTGGGGGGCTCGCCGGATTTAAGGAAGAACCACCCACAACAGGGAGGGGGGCTCGCCGGAGAGGTACCCCACTATCTATCTTAGGGTTCTGGGTGGGGCAGTGCTCGCCAGTGGGGGGGGGCCCGGTGGTGTGGCGTTGGCGTGGGGATCGCCGGAGAAAAAGCTGGGCACAGGGGGGCAGGGCTAGAGGGCTGGCCGGGGCGGCGGCGAACCGGCGGTGGGGATTTGTTTCGGGGCGGCAAGGCGGCGACGGACCGGCGGTGGGGAGTTGTTTTGGGGCGGCGAGGCGGCGCGGGGTTCGGCAGGTGGTGGCTGGCGGCTCAGGGGGGTGTAGGTTGAAGATGAACTGCAAGCCCTCCCTAAACTACATGTGAAGTGCCTCTCTGCTACCATTGCGTTCAATTTCGACAGTAACATACAGGTTCCACAGTAAATTTCAGTTTCGACAGTTAAGTTCAGAGTCAACAGTTTTTACCTCATCCGTTGTAGTCAGGTGGTTTTTGGTGATGTAAATTTTACATCTATCACTTTTGTTAATGCATTTTACATCATCTATTGGAGATGCTATTAGAATCCCACTTGAGATTAACGATGTCTGTCTTGTGCTGCTTCAACCTTGACGTCTTACGGCTCACCGCAGCTGCTCCAATGATGGAACGATCCATCACAACAGAGCAGTGCCCTGGACGCCGTCTACAGATTCCTTAGATCTTCCTCCACACCTCCGACAACCACCTCTGCCTCAACTTCTTCAGCGGCCAACCCATTAATGCTGAGGTCGACACGGTTACGGCAAAGAGGTTGTACACTTGTCGCATCACTTATTACTCTACATTCATGTTGATACATTAGGGCTATTTTGGTTCAACAGAAAAACATAGCAATAGGAAATTTTCCTATGGCACTCTACTATTCAATTATTCATGCATTTTGTTGAAAGCAATGGAGCAAAACATCCACCTGGACCTACTTTTCAAATTCTTATGCATGAAAACAAGACCTAGTGCATTAATGGCAGAATAACATTCTAACTATACACGCTTTTATATGGTTTCACTTTATTTTGGCCATGTTTCTTTGCATTCCTCTGCTCTTCCAATTCCTGTGAACCAAACACCCAAGTTGACGGAAATCCTGTGTTTACAAATGCTCTGTTTACCATGTGCATTCCTATCCTATTCTGGTGTTTTTCCTATCCCCGCGTTTTTAGTATCATGCAAGCCAAATGAGCCCTTACAGAATTACTACAGTTACACGTAGGTGTCGAAGGAAACTTTGTGTGGTTTGGCCTGCTCCTGCCGCAACGTCGTCCACCTCACCTGAGCTGCTCCATCAACAGAAGCATCCACCAAACCAGAGATCACGACTCCTGACTGTCTTTCACCACCTCAGATCTCCTTCCCTGCCGCCGGCACCCACCGCAACAACATCACCATCATCGACTCAGTAGATGAACCTGAGGAGTACACGGGTCCACAAGAGAGGTCGCACTCTTTTGTTTCTGCTTATGTTATGCATTGCTTAAAATTACCTCTTAGACCCCAAGTCAGGTCCAAATTAATGTTCAAACTTGAGTTCTAAATTAGTTGTGGGGCACATATCGAGGCAGCAATGAATAGTATCTTTGTCTAATATCTGCTTCACCTAGGGTATGCCTATGTTGTTCATCTTGGGTGGGAAACAAATAGTAAAGCAATCATCATCTGTCTTTTTATTAAATTAAAGCAATGACCGGCCTGCTATCATTATTTTTGGATCCATCCACTGGTTGTTACCATCACTCTAGATTTCTGCATGCTCTCCTTATATAAACTCACCATATTTTTTTTGTATGCATGTCAGATATTCTACACAGTCATGCTGAACATGTAGAGAAAAAGAGAAGAGTTTTGCGCGGCAATACAATGTCATGCAGACATCGCTTCATGGTGGGTTCAATGGCAAACCCTCCCCCCTCTCCAGATTGTAATCCAGAGGAAGATATCTGTTCTGAGGCGGATTCAAACGCAGCTGACCACTCCTATTTACCCCCAAGGTGTTTGCTCTACCTTGTCATGATGATGTTAGTCATATCATGCATATGTTGCCTTGTAGTGCCTACTTTTGACATCATATATGTCATCTGCTTAGTTTAGACATGTTCTGTAATGCCACCTATTTAGTTTCTATATCATATATGGGAATTATGCAGCCTCATGTCTTTTAGCCAGCCATAATATATGTGAAATGTGCAATGCCATCCTGTTTAACCAGGCATCATATATTTGAATGATATCTTACCCATCCTTTTCTTTGTTACATTTCCATTTGTTGACAATGTTTGTACATTAAACTACTCTTCTTGTGAATCAGCCATTTGGGTGGGAGATGGAAAAATCTGGAGTGAAAACAAGGCCTTCAGAGTAGACAGTGCTACCTATTGAAGCAGATCTCTTGTTGGGTCCCGATAGCTCCTCAGAGATGGATTCGGAGACAGATGACCAGTCCTATTCCCCCACCGAGGTGTATGCTCTAACTTGGCACGATTATACTGCTCATATCATGCATATGCTGTCTTGCATTGCATAGTTTAGACATCATATACACAATATTCAACACCATGTTCTTAGTTCAGACATCATATATGCGAATGCCCTCTGCTTAGCATATAAATCACATATGTGAATTAAATCACACGATCCTGATTACTTGGATAACATGTATGTGAAATATGTCATGCGATCCTGTTTAGTTATTCATCATATCTTTGAATTATGTTATGCTATGCTATCCAGTTTAGATAGACATCATATATGTGAAATTATGTCATGCTATCCGTTTTAGTTAAATAATATACATGCCAACTATTTCATGCCCTATTTTTTCCACACTATCTATTGCATCTGTCTCTCATACAATGCCTGTACATTCAACTATGTTTCCTGTTTATCAGCCATTTGAATTGGAGCGGGTAATGCCAGTATCTAGCGGAGTAAAAACACGGTCTTCAAATAAAATAGTGCTACCTCTTGGTGGAGATAGCACCCCGGTTGTACATGCACGAGAACCAGCCCTACCACACATAACCCAGACTCTCGCAGATTTTACCCCTACTGCGATGCACAGAGAACCAGCTTCACCCAATCTAACCCCAACCCCAGCAGACAGTAACCCAGTTCCTGTTGACACAACACCATCTCCACCACGGAGCTCCCAAACAAGAGCAGTTAGTAAGGCAACTCCAGTGCCCAAAGGGCCAGTACTACCATGGCGAACCCCAACTCCACCAGTTAGTACGCCTATTCCTGTGGAGGAAGCACAACCAGCCAGTTGTAGTTTAGCATCTATCGCATTTGATGTTGTTAAATCCTACGTGCACATCTTCCCATGTTGGAAATATTATACTGAAGATGAAGGAAAATGCCAGTTGCAGGTGTTTGTCCAGGAGTTGTGTGTAAGTAATGGTATTCATGGCAATTACTTTGCTTTGTCCCATACATTCTACCTCCATGATGGTTATAATACAGCAAATTTTCCCATTTTTCTCTATAGAGAAGGACCGATTTGGAAACCCAGGATGAGGTAACCTATGCTAATACCTCTGCTATCTTTAAGAATGCTTGGTGGCAACATCGGAATTACCTGAAGAAAACGTACTTCACTGGCAAAGAAACTCATCAAATTCCCTTACGTTCTCCTGAGACACATTTACTGGACGATGACTAGGAACGCCTTGTTCTGTACTGGTCCCCAACCAAGGATGTGGTAAGGTCTATGAGCTCATTTTCTATTTTTAAGTACTATATTCTTGCATCTTACTGTACTCTGTTCATGTAGAACAAGTGCTTAAACCTGAAGAACACCTATTCTAATTTAAGATTCCATTGCTATCATGCATACTGCTTTGCTCTTGTATCACTGTATTTACTCATACAAACTTATTTTTAAATTTAAGGATGTAATCGAAACTTCAATGGCACAACAGGTATGTTCACGCATGTTTCTTTAACAGGTTTGCTCTTATCAATAGCTCTGTTGATTTCAATTTCAATTGTGTATACAGTTGACTTCTCATATCATGCATATAACTAGCATCACAACAGAGCCAATAGTGTTGTTGTACATGTAGACCCGTGGTACCCATCTGAAATCTTGTTGTGCCGTGCAGTTTCCCACGCTTTGTATTCTTTCACTGCTGCTTTGTCTTGAACTGATATGATTTGAACCGTGTCTCTATTTTGATTTGGCAAGACAATGCAGTGACCATAGGACATAGATATATGTTTGTTTGATGCTTTTATTATGTACTAATTGGCAATAGAATACTTGGTAGTTTAATCCTGTCCACCTTACTAATGAACTGGTTCACCGAAATGAGTTACATATACTAGTACATGCTAAACCTGTTATGTGTCTGCTTGTTTCTTCTTTTAGAATGCTGACAGAATATTGTGGATGAGTGCCTTATTAAGCAATGGTAAAGGAAGTAATGAAAATAAGGTTCAGGATAGTGAGACATCCTTGTTGGTCTCCAACAAAGCTGATAAAATAGCTAAGGAGGACTATCTTGAAGAAAGTGAGACAACCCCAAAGTCCTGTCTTGGTTTAGTGTTCGAGTTACTGGCCACTACCGCTTGCACAAGCTATACAAACTCACTGTCTGAATCAGTTCGGTTTCTTGAGTCTCAACTACAAGCTGAAAGACATCGATCAGCTGTTCTGCGACAAGAAGCGGAAGGACTGCGGAAGTCCCTGGAGCATTCAGATGCATACTTTCTGGTGCAACAACAAGCGTTGGAGGATTTTAGCGCCAAACAAGACAAAGCTAATAAGATTGCTAAGCTTATTGGCAGCATGGTGGCTACCCAGGATAACGTTTCTTGAGCTCTTCTGAAGTTGTTTCAGTTATGGACTTGTTTTGCTACCGTGTTTATTTGCACTGGTGGCCAATTTAGACGGCCAGTGTATGTAATATGCTGCTTTGTTCCCTATATTTGCACTGGTGGCGAACTTTGATGCCCAGTGGATGTAATATGTGTAATAGCCGTAATAGCCTAGCGTTAGTTCCTTGCTTATTTATTTCCTTATTGTCTTGTTTAGTTGTTTGCTTGTAGTCACTGTAGTTCTTTTTCCGCGTTTTTCTAGAGGACACAATAAACTAGGCCACAATAACCATGGCAACACACAGACTGTTGTGACCATGGTCCTGCTACCTGCGTAGTGACCATGGGCCTTCCACGGGCCGTAGGATCCATGGGCCTTCCATGGGCCATAGGATCCATGGGCCTTCTATGGGCCGTAGGATCCATGGGCCTTCTATGGGCCGTAGGATCCATGGGCCTTCTATGGGCCGTAGGATCCATGGGCCTTCTACGGGCCGTCTAATCTATGGGCCTTCTACGGGTTGTATAATCGTTTCGCCAAACATGGGCCGTACTATTCGTGGACCAATGACGGACCGCAAAATGGGCCTTAAATGGGCTAGAGTGGAAATCGTTTGTTTTATGGCCCGACCATAACGGGCCATTAATAGGCCGTAATTGATGACGCTACGAAAACAACCCAACGTGTTAATGGGGCACAAGCAGGCCGACTGTAACCACGGGCTCAATTTGGCCCACAAGCTGAATAGGCCAGGAACGGACCGTAAGTAATTGAATTCTGGAAATGAGCCCAAGAATAAATGGGCCCTTATAAGGCCGAAAGTTAACACGGGTTGGAAATGACCCAATGGAATAATGGGCCTTTAATGGGTATAAAGCGGTGCACTGTTCATTACGGGCCAGTTTCACCACGGGCCGTTAATGGGCCAAGAGTTGCAAAGGGCCTCATATGGGCCGAAAGACATCATGGGCCATACATGGGCCGGAAGTTACAATGGGATGGAATCATATTGGACGGCCCAGTTGAAGTTACTGGGCTTAATTCCGATAGGCCGTAACGAGTCGTGAGTTAGCGGGCCATAAATGGGCTATATACGAACATGCCATTAACAGGCTTTCTGTGGGCCGGCCCGTTACCTTTTGACCAAGTCAAACAGGCCGGCCTTTTCACCGGAATGGGCCTCTGTCGGGCCGTGCCATGTGTCGACGTATCATAGGCGCCTCCTGTCCAGTGAGTGGATGATATCTGTCCCAGCGGTGAGCCAACACTTGTTTCCTCCGGCCAATGAGAATTTTACACGTGGAAAATCCCCATTGGCCCGGGCTGTTAACAGGTTATCGGATCAAAACCGGACCCGATAGCTTAACAACGACCCGTTACGGCGGATGCCACATGTCGGTCACCCTTGACGAAAGCACTTCCATGACGCGCCATTTATCTTCATGGAAATGGACACTTCCGTGATGATAATTTTGGTAATGTCATGGAACACTTCTACGACAGCACATGTATGACTATCTTGATTCTGTCATAAAATTGGCATGGATGTACATGCATGACAGAAAACGTGACCTACTATGACAAACACGTATCATCACAGAAGTGTTTTTTTTAGTGTTAGTACCAAAAAATGATATAAAATGACTAAAAAATGATTCCAAAACATCCAAGATTGATAATATAACAGCATGGAACAATAAAAAATTATAGATATGTTGGAGACGTATCAATCATCATATTTGTCTTGCAAAATAGTTTTGGTACATATGTCTGTATACTAATTTTATAGACATACAATACGCGACAATCATAGTCAAAGTTTTTTAACAAAGACCAGTAAAGTCAATCGACGCCTTATATTTTGGGAAGGAGGGAGTAACAAGTAGCAATAGTAACAAAGGTGCAACAAGGTAGCCCAATCCATTTTTTAGCAAAGGACAAGCCGGAATGTTCTTCTTATAGTAAGTGATACGTCTCCAACGTATCTATAATTTTTGATAGTTCCATGTTGTTATATTATCAATCTTGGATGTTTTATAATCATTTTATAGTCACTTTATATCATTTTTTGGTACTAACCAATTGACATAGTGCCAAGTGCCAGTTGCTATTTTTTGCATGTTTTTTACATTGCAGGAAATCGATATCAAATGGAGTCCAAATGCAACGAAACTCCACAAAGAATTTTTATGGACCAGAAGGAACGTAATGGGCCCTGGCTGCGCCTGGGGGTGCCCCAAGGGGGGCACAACCCACCAGGGCGCGCTAGGAGGCCCAGACGCGCCCTGGTGGGTTGTGCCCACCTCGGGTGCCCCCTGGACCGCCTCTTTGCTCTATAAATACCCCAATGTTCCAGAAACCCTAGGGGAGTCGACGAAATATTCATCCAGCCGCTGCAGAGTCCAGAACCACCAGATCCAATCTAGACACCATCTCGGATGGGGTTCACAACCTCCATTGGTGCCTCTCCGATGATGCATGAGTAGTTCTTTGTAGACCTTTGGGTCCGTAGTTAGTAGCTAGATGGCTTCCTCTCTCTCGCTGAATTCTCAATACAATGGTCTCTTGGAGATCCATATGATGTAAATCTTTTGCGGTGTGTTTGTTGGGATCGATGAACTTTGAGTTTATGATCAGATCTATCTTTTTATATGCATGAAATTTATTTGAGTTTCTTTGATCTCTTATATGCATGATTGCTTATAGCCTCGTATTTCTTCTCCGATATTTGGGTTTTGTTTGGCCAACTTGATCTATTTATCTTGCAATGGGAAGAGGTGTTTTGTAGCGGGTTTGATCTTACGGTGCTTGATCCCAGTGACAGAAGGGAAACTACACGTATGTATCGTTGCTACTAAGGATAAAACGATGGGGTCTATCTCAACATAGATAGATCTTGTCTACATCATGTCATCGTTCTTATTGCATTACTCCATTTTTCCATGAACTTAATACACTAGATGCATGCTGGATAGCGGTCGATGTGTGGAGTAATAGTAGTAGATGCAGGCAGGAGTCGGTCTACTAATCTTGGACGTGATGCCTATATAATGATCATTGCCTGGATATCGTCATGAGTATTTGAAGTTCTGTCAATTGCCCAACAGTAATTTGTTCACCCACCGTTTTCTATTTTTCTCGAGAGAAGCCACTAGTGAAACCTATGGCCCCGGGTCTTCTTTCTCATATATTTGCCTTTGCGATCTACTTTTTCCTTGCATTTATTTTCAGATCTATTAAACCAAAAATATAAAAATACCTTGCTGCTGTTTATTTCTATTTATTTTATTTGGTGTTCGATCTATCAATTTATTACAACTTTTTCCCGTCCGCGCACCGTTTTTGGCGCCGTTACCCGAAAGGGATTGACAACCCCTTTAACACGTCGGGTTGCGAATGGTTGTTATTTGTGTGCAGGGGCTGTTTACATTGTGTTGCTTGGTTCTCCTACTGGTTCGATAACCTTGGTTTCATATCTGGAGGAAATACCTACCGCCGCTGTGCCGCATCATTCCTTCCTCTTTGGGGAAATACCGACGTAGCTTCAAGCGGCATCAGTAAGCAAAGCGTTCTCGAGGAATTATCGTCTAGTCACTTTCATCATGTTTAGTTGATTTGCTTTCGCTACTTTGATAATTTGATATGCGGGTGGACTGGTGCTAAGGTGTTGTTCTTACTTGAACAAGCAACCTTCTTATGATTATCCCCTCTCGCAAGCATCCACAACTATGAAAGAAGAATTAAGATAAATCTAAACATAGCATGAAACATGTGGATCCAAATCAGCCCCTTACGGAATAACGCATAAACTAGGATTTAAGCTTCTATCACTCTCGCAACACATCATCTACTTATTACTCCACAATGACATCCCTTAGGCCCAAGTATGGTGAAGTGTCATGTAGTCGACATTCACATGACACCACTAAAGGAAGAATAAAATGCATATCATCAAAATATTGAACGAATACCAACTTCACATGATTACTTATAACAAGACTTCTCCCATGTCCTCAAGAACAAAAGTAACTACTCACGAATCATATTCATGTTCTAGATCAGGGAGGTATTGAATATGCTTAAGGATCTGAACATTTAATCTTCCACCAAATAAACCAACTCAAGATGTAATCAACACTAGTAGCAACCCACGTGTACCAATCTGAGGTTTTGGGACAAAGATTGAATACAAGAGATGAACTAGGGTTTGAGAGGAGATGGTGCTGGTGAAAATGTTTATGAAGATTGGTCCTCCCATGATGAGAGGATCGTTGGTGATGTCGATGGCTTCGATTTCCCCTTCCCGGAGGGAAGTTTCCCCGGCGAAACCGCTCCGCCCGAGAGCAAAAGTGCCTCTGCCCACGTTCCGCCTCCAGATGGTGGCGCTTCATCCCAAAAGTATTCTTGTTATTTTTTCTAGTGCAAATAGCCTCATATAGAAAACGATGTGCACCGAAGGCTTGCTGGGGGCCCACGAGCTCATACAGCGCCCCCCCTGAGCTCGTCTCTCCTTGGTGGCCCCCCTTCTGGTAATTCTTCCGCCAATATTTTTTATATATTTCAAAATAATTCTCCGTAAATTTTATTGTCATTCGGTGTTGTGTAGAATAGCTATCTCTGCTATAGCCTTTTCAGGTCCAGAATTCCAGCTGCCGGCAATCTCTCTCTTCATGTGAAACTTGCAAAAAATGAGAGAAAAGGCATTAGGATTACATCATAAGGTGGAATAATAACCCAAAACATAATAAATAACATTAGGAAAACATGATGTAAAATGGACGTATCATGGACTCAATGCTTTCACACTCGGATTCATCCAGGGAATCCTCATGGATACAAGTGAACGGATCGAGGGCGGGCTCATGGGGCTCGAGCACCACCACCTGCTCGGCCACGACCTAAACAGGCACGGTGTGCTTGACCCAACGTTGGACCTGCGAATGCCCGGAGCGCTTGTGATGGCGTCCAGCAGGAAGAAGGGGTGCCGCCCGGTATGGGACCGACGGCTGCCGAAGAAGGACTCCGTAGGAAGACACATGGAAGTGTGCCGCACCACAGGTGGGCAACGACTCCGCGGCCAACGGGGCCTCCTGGAGCCATGTTGAGTCGTCAGTGATGAAGCTGAGGGCGCCGAATCAGATCTTGCGCTGAGGACCATCTCACCGCTGAGGGTCATGATTACTACAACGCCCTCTCGCCTTAACCGCACCTGCCTTTGGCTGCATGACAGGTGAGCCACCCACCTGTCATACACGCAAAGGCAGGAGCAGTAAGTCAATGAAGCTGCATCCCTCCCTCGCCCATGAGCGTGGTGGCTGGAAGGACTAGGAGAAGCTTTCATTCGCTACACGCTCTCCCTCCCGCACGCGGTGGACATGCAGTAGTTCAATCAGTGTCAGATGGCCAGAAGCATACTGTAGTACTCCTCCACAGCAGTAGTACTCCATCATTGTTCGACTTCTCGAAGAGGCGAAGAGCCAAGCGCAGCCTGGACGCTCGTGTGGCAGTTTCATGTGTAGAGTAGTCTAGGATAGCGTGTACCGTGCCTGTAAGCTTAAAATCGTTGGGGTCGGCTCCATGCTTTTATTTTATTAATAATCTTCTGGCTCTACCTGTCATCCTGGTGATTGTAGTATGCATGCTCATGTGGTCAAGACATGTTTAATTTGTGGTGGGGTAAATGTTAGAGGTTGCAGCAAATGGAGTATTGTACACTGCGGGTCTTTCAACCAAGTTTAGAGGCAACCATGTGGGGCCAGTGTTATGATGTGTCGCATCAACTCGTACAACGAGGAGAAGCTTGATTTTACTACTACACGCCTTCTCCCTCGCCCATGCGCGCGGTGGCTCGCAGACGAGGACAGGCTTTTGCTTATAGTACTACAACAAGCTATCCCTCCCGCTCGCGGTGGACGGACATGCAGCAGTGGATTCGATACTGTAGAAGCAGTAGTAGTAACATCATTGTCCGTCTTCTTGAAGAGGCGAAGAGCCAAGAGAACCCGAACGTGGCAGTTGCGAACCTTGGAGCATGCATATAGCCAGGCTCTTGCATGAGACAAAATTGCTATGTGAGCCCACTATTGTAGTACTTGCTAGTATAGCCCTGTAAACCAGAAAGGAGCATTTGCCTTTCTAGAGATTTCAACAAGTGACTAGACTACACTGAGACGGAGTACATATGGAGCAAAATGAACGAAGTCACCACAGGCACCTCGTCTTCGACGGGAACGTCTCCTGACATGCGATAGATGCGAGCGGCAGTCACCTCCATAGGTGCTTGAATGCCAAGGAGGGAGAGGGTAGCGGTTCCCGAGACGTTGAATGGTCAATGATGCATCCGCAATTACATGCAGAGGGAATTAATTGGAGAAGAAGAATAGAGCCGGCACGATGTGAATGCAACAGAGTTTGGATTCTCATATAAAGGCGCCCCACCACTCCAATCCATCTACTGCTAGTCACTGCGCAACACTGCTCACTCCAATCCAAGACCAAGTGACCAGAAGCCAGAAGCACCTATGGAGGCGATGGACGCGAGCGGCAGTCGGCTGTGCCAAATCATCCAAGGTGCCGGCCTATGGCCTCGCACTGCCCAACGTTTCCAGACGGTGCTCGTGACCACCGGCGTCGTAGCCCTCGCTGACGCCGGCTTCGCCTCTCGCATGGACGACATGATGGTCAACTCTATCCGCAAGTTCATTGCCGTCAAGAAGCGCGCGGACGACCTTGCCGTACTGCCCCAGCCCGCGCGCCCAGGCTCCTCATTACCTGCCACCCTCGTCGGCCTCCATGGTGATGAACTCTTTCAAGCCCTGGTGGCCCTGCAGGTGCCGGAGGTCGCGACGAAGAATGTGCACCTCGAGGCCGCACTCGCCATGCAGCGCCTCGCCATGCAAGAAACCGTCGACCTGCACATCCACGTCTACGAGGAAATCGTCTACATAGGCCACAACAAGGCCAGCGAGGACAGAAAGACGTTGGCCTTCTTCCAGCGGCTGGAATCTTTGGATGCCATTGTTCAGAAGCACGTCGACCTGGCCACGGAAGTCGCTGCTACTTTGCCGCCATTCGGTGGGCCGGCGCCCTGAGTCGAGGAGGTGGACGTCGTTGATGGATGCATCTCTTCTTCTTGCCTCCTGTAACTAGCACTGCATCGCGTCATGGCCTTAATGTTTTATTAGTATAGTACTCCCTCCGTTCCCAAATATAAGGCTTTCTAGAGATTCCAGCAAGTGACTACATATGGAGCAAAATGAGTGAATCTACACTCTAAAATATGTCTACATACATCCGTATGTTGTATTCCATTTGAAATATCTAAAAAGGCTTATATTTAGGAAGGGAGGGTGTATATGGCATTTTTATTCCAGTCTTAACGTTTTCACTGTGAGGTGGGGCCGCAGTTGAGCAAACCGATCATCGGCAAATCCCCACCCCGCCCACCGGGCGTCGGCTGAGTTTAGAATTAGAAGAGAGAAATGAGGGAAAAGAGCTAGCTATAGCACGGACGCTATTGTCAGATGGGACTCGTGTTGATAGAATAGGAGTACTGAGCACTCGTACCTCTTTTTTTGAGGGAAAAAGTAGTGTATGTCAAGTACTACCACTAGTTGGGTGCGTGCGACCTATACCTGTCATCACTTTAGGTCTCCATTTCGAACCGCAGCTACGCTTCATCGTACATATTTTTTCACGTATTTATCCTCCTATAGCTATATGTACTCCTAGGCTATTTCCACGTGCTCCCTTTCGCCGACATGTGGGACATAGTGCATCTGGGTTGTAGTGCATGCACGACTCGGAGCATATGCCGGGGTACTTTACATTTCAGACCTCACGAATTACATGCAAACCCCCCATAGAAGAATAAATAAATAAATGAATTACTACATGAAACCGGATTATTTTCGTAGAAATCGGAGCACATTCATCAAATTTTGGACATAACACGTTTATAAAAAACTACCGGATCTAAACCAGTCTAAGGGCCTCTTTGATTCGCAGGATACTGAAAACACCGGTATGGGGAAAGTATGATGGCTATGAACCGTGACGAGGAGAACTCTAACTCAGTTAGAGGTTAGAGTTAGATTCTAACCCTGAACTAACTCTAAACCAAAGAGGTGTATGGATGGCAGAGTTTGATTGACAATAAATGTTCTTTCTCAATCATTTGACTACTTTGGACCCTATTTCCTGCTGGATTTGGTGTGGCCGCCTCTTGTTTGGCCTCCTCCCGCTCACAATTGACATAAACGAACCATCTTTACAAATCAAGCATGCAAAACATAATAAATTTTACTTTGTCCATACAAATGAGATATCCCACTTAAACATACAAGTCCTCAATGAAGCTTCACAAAAACAATACACTCCATGAAACAAAGCATGAGCTAACTCATCACAGAAGTCATTCACGATAGGGAGGGAGCCCGGAGCCCCTCACGCACCCAGGGAGGAGCTCGTCATCGTCGCTATGGAGGAAGGCTTTGTAGAGCCCAAGCCCCGGGAACCCCTCTGACGCCGGCGCTTGCGAGTTGAGGTCGACACCGGCATGGGTAGCAGGGCCAATTGCCGATGACTGTGAACCGAATCTTTGGGCCTCTAGAAATAATGCAAGCCTGGAACTGAAATACCTAGAAAGGTGAACTGAATCTTTGGGCCTCTAGAAGTAATGGAAGCCTGAAACTGAAATACCTAGAAAGGTGAACTGAATCTTTGGGCCTCTAGAAATAATGCAAGCCTGGAACTGAAATACCTAGAAAGGTGAACTAATTCTTTGGGCCTCTAGAAATAATGCAAGCCTGAAACTGAAATACCTAGAAAGGTGAACTGAATCTTTGGGCCTCTAGAAATATTTATTACCTCGTCAAGCAGCATCAAACAATTCCATGCGTGCACCACAAATCTATACCAAGTTTAATCAGGATCTACTTTTCCAAATCAGAATTAGCGCTAGAGTGAGCAAGATCAATGATATGGCTGTGAGACAGAGAAGGAACGAACAAACTCACCCCTCTCGCGACCTCCCTGGTAGATGCGCCGCCGCCACGCACGATAGAGGGAGAAAAATGACCGGTGAAGGGGGAGCGGGGCGAGCTTCAAAGGCCGGAGGGGAGGGCGGCCGGAGGAGGCTGGCGGAGGCTGGAGGGAGATTGCGGCTGTCGGCGTCCTGGGAACGGGGGTCGCCAGACTTGCCTGCCTGCGGCCCACGGCGTGGCTCCACCAGCAGCCTGGTACGGACCATCTTCACCACCGAACACTCAAGACCCTCGCGAGGGGCCAAGCCTCGCGAGGCGGATGACACAAGACCTCATCGGGGGCGGCCTCACCAGGCTGGCTCGCGAGGGGCGGAGAGATCAAGGCGAGAGGCACCTCGCGAGGTCCCTGTGACGCAAGCCATGATGACCAAGGCCAGGCGGGCACCAGAGCGTGTAGCGTACCCGTTTCCTCTTTGGTGCTAAAGAGGGAAGCACAGGCGAGGAGTCCCGAGGCTTTAGGCAAAGGTTGCCATATCGGTGCAACAAGACCAAGACCAGCAGGACGGAAGGACGGAGGTCACCGTGGAGCCCAGGACGGCGTCACCACCAGAGCCTTTGGCAGGCGGAGACCACCTTTAGTCAGGATAACTTGTACTGGTTGTCTCCCTTCAAAATTTGCCGTTGTTGGATCCCTTCCCGCCTACATTTGGGGAGAGGACCAGGGCCTCTATAAATAGGACTAGCCACCACAATAGGAGGCAACTGACCTAGGGTCATTCAGATAATCCTCAACCACACAAGCTCACTGAGCTCAAGAACACCTCTCCTCGGGAGGCTGTTCTTCCCTTGTACTAGTTCTTCCTCAACCCAAGAGGCAATCCACCACCCCACACTGGAGTAGGGTATTACACCACATTGGTGGCCTGAACCAGTATAAACCCCATGTCCTTTGCACTGCGACTTCGATGTGTGATACGTCTCCAACGTATCTATAATTTTTGATTGTTCCATGCTATATTATATTCTGTTTTGGATGATTAATGGGCTTTATTATACACTTTTATATTATTTTTGGGACTAACCTATTAACCGGAGGCCCAACTCAAATTGCTGTTTTTTTTGCCTATTTCAGTGTTTCGAAGGAAAAGGATATCAAACGGAGTCCAAACGGAATGAAACCTTCGGGAACGTGATTTTCGGAACAAACCTGATCCAGAGGACTTGGAGTCTACGTAAAGTGATCAATGAGGAGAGCACGAGGTAGGGGGGCACGCCCACCTCCCCCAGGCGCGCCCTCCACCCTCGTGGGGCCCACGTTGCTCCACCGACGTACTTCTTCCTCCTATATATACCCATACACCCTGGAAACATTATATACGGAGACAAAACCCTAATTCCACTGCCGCAACCTTCTGTACCTGTGAGATCCCATCTTGGGGCCTTTTCCGGCGCTCCGCCGGAGGGGGCATTGATCACGGAGGGCTTCTACATCAACACCATAGCCTCTCCGATGATGTGTGAGTAGTTTACCTCAGACCTTCGGGTCCATAGTTATTAGCTAGATGGCTTCTTCTCTCTCTTTGGATCCCAATACAAAGTTCTCCTCGATTATCTTGGAGATCTATTGATGTAATTCTTCTTTTGCGGTGTGTTTGTCGAGACCGATGAATTGTGGGTTTATGATCAAGTTTATCTATGAACAATATTTGAATCTCCTCTGAATTCTTTTATGTATGATTGGTTATCTTTGCAAGTCTCTTCGAATTATCAGTTTGGTTTGGCCTACTAGATTGATCTTTCTTGCAATGGGAGAAGTGCTTAGCTTTGGGTTCAATCTTCCGGTGTCCTTTCCCAGTGACAGCAGGGGCAGCAATGCACGTATTGTATTGTTGCCATCGAGGATAAAAAGATGGGGTTTATATCATATTGCATGAGTTTATCCCTCTACGTCATGTCATCTTGCTTAAAGCATTACTATGTTCTTTTGAACTTAATACTCTAGATGCATGCTGGATTGAGGTCGATGTGTGGAGTAATAGTAGTAGATGCAGAATCGTTTCGGTCTACTTGCCGCGGACGTGATGCCTATATACATGATCATACCTAGATATTCTCATAACTATGCTCAATTCTATCAATTGCTCGACGGTAATTTGTTCACCCACCGTAATACTTATGCTCTTGAGAGAAGCCACTAGTGAAACCTATGGCCCCCGGGTCTATTCCCCATCGTATTAATCTTCCAACACTTAGCTATTTTTATTGCCGTTTATTTTTACTTTGCATCTTTATTTCTCTTTATCATAAAAATACCAAAAAATATTATCTTATCATATCTATCAGATCTCACTCTCGTAAGTGATCGTGAAGGGATTGACAACCCCTTTATCGTGTTGGTTGCGAGGTTCTTATTTGTTTGTGTAGGTGCGTGGGACTCGAGCGTGGCCTCCTACTGGATTGATACCTTGGTTCTCAAAAACTGAGGGAAATACTTACGCTACTTTACTGCATCACCCTTTCCTCTTCAAGGGAAAACCAACACAGTGCTCAAGAGGTAGCAAGAAGGATTTATGGTGCCGTTGCCAGGGAGTCTACGCACAAGTCAAGACATACCAAGTACCCATCACAAACTCTTATCCCTCGCATTACATTATTTGCCATTTGCCTCTCGTTTTCCTCTCCCCCACTTCACCCTTTCCGTTTTATTCGCCCTCTCTTTTCCGTTCGCCTCCTTTTCGCTCGCTTCTTGTTTGCTCGTGTGTTGGTTTGCTTGCTTGTCACTATGGCTCAAGATAATACTAAATAGTGTGACTTTACCAATACCAACAACAATGATTTTCTTAGCACTCCGATTGCTCCTCTTACCGATGCTGAATCTTGTGAAATTAATGCTGCTTTGCTAAATCTTGTCATGAAAGATCAATTCGCCGGCCTTCCTAGTGAAGATGCCGCTACCCATCTAAATAGCTTCGTTGATTTGTGTGATATGCAAAAGAAGAAAGATGTGGACAATGATATTGTTAAATTGAAGCTATTTCCTTTTTCGCTTAGAGATCGTGCTAAAGCTTGGTTTTCGTCTTTGCCTAAAAATAGTATTGATTCGTGGAATAAGTGCAAAGATGCTTTTATCTCTAAGTATTTTCCTCCCGCTAAAATCATCTCTCTTAGAAACGATATTATGAATTTCAAGCAACTTGATCATGAACATGTTGCACAAGCTTGGGAGAGGATGAAATTAATGATACGTAATTGCCCTACACATGGTTTGAATCTTTGGATGATTATACAAAAATTTTATGCCGGATTGAATTTTGCTTCTAGAAATCTTTTAGATTCGGCCGCGGGAGGCACTTTTATGGAAATCACTTTAGGAGAAGCTACTAAACTCCTAGATAATATTATGGTTAATTATTCTCAATGGCACACCGAAAGATCTACTAATAAAAAAGTGCATGCGATAGAAGAAATTAATGTTTTGAGTGGAAAGATGGATGAACTTATGAAATTATTTGCTATTAAAAGTGTTTCTTCTGATCCTAATGATATGCCTTTGTCTACTTTGATTGAGAATAATAATGAATCTTTGGATGTGAATTTTGTTGGTAGGAATAATTTTGGTAACAACGCGTATAGAGGAAACTTTAATCCTAGGCCGTATCCTAGTAATTCCTCTAATAATTATGGTAATTCCTACAACAATTCTTATGGAAATTTTAATAAGATGCCGTCTGATTTTCAGACTAGTGTTAAAGAGTTTATGAATTCGCAAAAGAATTTCAATACTTTGCTTGAATAGAAATTGCTTAAAGTTGATGAGGGTGCTAGGAACATTGATAGAATTTCTCTTGATGTTGATTCTTTGAAGCTTAGATCTATTCCACCTAAGCATGATATCAATGAGTCTCTCAAAGCCATGAGAATTTCCATTGATGAATGCAAAGAAAGAACCGCTAGGATGCGTGCTAAGAAAGATTGCTTTGTGAAAGCGTGTTCTTATAGTTTTTGTGAGAATAAAGATGAAGATCTAAAAGTTATTGATGTGTCCCCTATTAAATCTTTGTTTTGCAATATGAATCTTGATAATGATGGGACTGGAGATGAGCCACCTTTACCTAGAAGGCGTTCAAAAAATTCGGAGTTTTTAGATCTTGATGCTAAAATTGGTAAAAGTGGGATTGAAGAGGTCAAAAGTTTAGATATCAATGAACCCACTATTTTGGATTTAAAGGAATTTAATTATGATAATTGCTCTTTGATAGATTATATTTCCTTGTTGCAATCCGTGCTAAATTCTCCTCATGCTTATAGTCAAAATAAAGCTATTACTAAACATATCGTTGGTGCTTTAATGCAATCTTATGAAGAAAAACTTGAGTTGGAAGTTTCTATCCCTAGAAAACTTTATGATGAGTGGGAACCTACTATTAAAATTAAAATTAAAGATCATGAATGCTATGCTTTGTGTGATTTGGGTTCTAGTGTTTCCACGATTCCAACAACCATGTGTGATTTGTTAGGTTTCCGTGAATTTGATGATTGTTCTTTAAACTTGCACCTTGCGGATTCCACCATTAAGAAACCTATGGGAAGAATTAATGATGTTCTTATTTTTGCAAATAGGAACTATGTACCCATAGATTTTATTGTTCTTGATATAGATTGCAATCCTTCATGTCCTATTATTCTTGGTAGACCTTTCTTAGAACGATTGGTGCGATTATTGATATGAAGGAAGGGAATATTAGATTCCAATTTCCATTAAGGAAAGGCATGGAACACTTCCCTAGAAAGAAAATTAAATTACCATATGAATCTATTATGAGAGCCACTTATGGATTGCCTACCAAAGATGGCAATACCTAGATCTATCCTTGTTTTTATGCCTAGCTAGGGGCGTTAAACGATAGCGCTTGTTGGGAGGCAACCCAATTTTATTTTTGTTTTTTTTGTTTTTTGCTTCTGTTTAGGAATAAATCTTTGATCCAGCCTCTGGTTAGATTTGTTTTTATGTTCTAGTTAGTGTTTGTACCAAGTTAAACCTATAGGATCTTCTTGGATGATAGTTATTTGATCTTGCTGAAAATTCCAGAAACTTTTTGTTCACGAAAACAATTGTTAAAAATTACCAGAACGTGATATAATACCGATTCCAATTGCGGCAGATCAATAAAAAATTTATTTAGGTCGTCCTATTTTGGCAGAATTTTTAGAGTTCCAGAAGTTTGCGTTAGTTACAGATTACTACAGACTGTTCTGTTTTTGACAGATTCTGTTTTTCGTGTGTTGTTTGCTTATTTTGAAGAATCTATGGCTAGTAAAATAGCTTATAAACCATAGAAAAGTTGGAATACAGGAAGTTTAACACCAATACAAATAAAGAATGAGTTCAATACAGTACCTTGAAGTAGTGTTTTGTTTTCTTTCGCTTACGGAGCTCACGAGATTTTCTGTTGAGTTTTGTGTTGTGAAGTTTTCAAGTTTTGGGTAAAGATTTGATGGATTATGGAACAAGGAGTGGCAAGAGCCTAAGCTTGGGGATGCCCATGGCACCCCAAGATAATCTAAGGACACCAAAAAGCCAAAGCTTGGGGATGCCCCGGAAGGCATCCCCTCTTTTGTCTTCGTCCATCGGTAACTTTACTTGGAGCTATATTTTTATTCACCACATGATATGTGTTTTGCTTGGAGCGTCTTGTATAATTTGAGTCCTTGCTTTTTAGTTTACCACAATCATCTTTGCTGTACACATCTTTTGAGAGAGAGAGACACATGATTCGGAATTTATTAGAATACTCTATGTGCTTCACTTATATCTTTTGAGCTATATAGTTTTGCTCTAATGCTTCACTTATATCCTTTAGAGCACGGTGGTGAATTTGTTTTATAGAAACTATTGTTCTCTCATGCTTCACTTATATTATTTTGAGAGTCCTACAAAACAGCATAGTAATTTGCTTAAATTGGGAAATTAGTCCTAATATGCTAGGTATTCAAAATTAGTAAAAACTTTCTTATGAGTGTGTTGAATACTAAGAAAAGTTTGATGCTTGATGATTGTTTTGAGATATATGGAGGTAGTGATATTAAAGTTGTGCTAGTTGTGTAATTGTGAATTTGAGAAATACTTGTGTTGAAGTTTGCAAGTCCCGTAGCATGCACGTATGGTAAATGTTGTGTAACAAATTTGAAACATGAGGTGTTCTTTGATTGTCCTCCTTATGAGTGGCGGTCGGGGACGAGCGATGGTCTTTTCCTACCAATCTATCCCCCTAGGAGCATGCGCGTAGTGCTTGGTTTTTGATGACTTGTAGATTTTTACAATAAGTATGTGAGTTCTTTATGACTAATGTTGAGTCCATGGATTATACGCACTCTTACCCTTCCGTCATTGCTAGCCTCTTCGGTACCGTGCATTGCCCTTTCTCACCTTGAGAGTTGGTGCAAACTTCGCCGGTGCATCCAAACCCCGTGATACGATACACTCTATCACACATAAACCTCCTTATATCTTCCTCAAAACAGCCACCATACCTACCTATTATGGCATTTCCATAGCCATTCCGAGATATATTGCCATGCAACTTTCCACCGTTCCGTTTATCATGACACGTTCATCATTGTCATATTGCCTTGCATGATCATGTAGTTGACATCGTATTGTGGCAAAGCCACCATGCATATTATCATACATGTCACTCTTGATTCAATGCCCATCCCGGTACACCACCGGAGGCATTCATGTAGAGTCATACTTTGTTCTAGTATCGAGTTGTAATCATTGAGTTGTAAATAAATAGAAGTGTGATGATCATCATTCATAGAGCATTGTCCCAAAAAAAGAGAAAGGCCAAAAGAAAAAAAGAAAGGCCCAAAAAAGAAAAAAAAAGAAAAAAGGGGCAATGCTACTATCTTTTTCCATACTTGTGCTTCAAAGTAGCACCATGATCCTTATGATAGATAGTCTCTTGTTTTGTCACTTTCATATACTAGTGGGAATCTTTTTGTTATAGAACTTGGCTTGTATATTCCAACAATGGGCTTCCTCAAATGCCCTAGGTTTTGTGAGCAAGCAAGTTGGATGCACACCCACTTAGTTTCTTTTGTTGAGCTTTCATACATTTATAGCTCTAGTGCATCCGTTGCATGGCAATCCCTACTCCTCGCATTAACATCAATTGATGGGCATCTCCATAGCCCGTTGATTAGCCGTGTTGATGTGAGACTTTCTCCTTTTTTGTCTTCTCTGCATAACCCCCATCATTATATTCTATTCCACCCATAGTGCTATATCCATGGCTCACGCTCATGTATTGCGTGAAAGTTGAAAAAAGTTTGAGATTACTAAAGTATGAAACAATTGCTTGGCTTGTCATCGGGGTTGTGCATGATGAGAGCATTCTTGTGTGACGAAAATGGAGCATAACCAAACTATATGATTTTGTAGGGATGAACTTTCTTTGGCCATGTTATTTTGAGAAGACATAATCGCTTAGTTAGTATGCTTGAAGTATTATTACTTTTATGTCAATATTAAACTTTTATCTTGAATCTTTCGGATCTGAATATTCATACCACAATTAAGAGGGTTACATTGAAAATTATGCTAAGTAGCATTCCACATCAAAAATTCTGTTTTTATCATTTACCTACTCGAGGACGAGCAGGAATTAAGCTTGGGGATGCTTGATACGTCTCGACGTATCTATAATTTTTTATTGTTCCATGCTATATTATATTCTGTTTTGGACGATTAATGGGCTTTATTATACACTTTTACATTATTTTTGGGATTAACCTATTAACCAGAGGCCCAGCCCAAATTGCTTTTTTTTTGCCTATTTCAGTGTTTCGAAGGAAAAAGGATATCAAACGGAGTCCAAACGGAATGAAACCTTCGGGAACGTGAGTTTCGGAACAAACGTGATCCAGAGGACTTGGAGTCTATGTAAAGCAATCAGCGAGGAGAGCACGAGGTAGGGGGGTGCGCCCACCTCCCCCAGGCGCGCCCTCCACCCTCGTGGGGCCCACGTTGCTCCACTGACATACTTCTTCCTCCTATATATACCCATACACCCTGGAAACATCATATACGAAGCCAAAACCCTAATTCCACCGCCGCAACCTTCTGTACCCGTGAGATCCCATCTTGGGGCCTTTTCCGGCGCTCCACCGGAGGGGGCATTGATCACGGAGGGCTTCTACATCAACACCATAGCCTTTCCGATGATGTGTGAGTAGTTTACCTCAGACCTTCGGGTCCATAGTTATTAGCTAGATGGCTTCTTCTCTCTCTTTGGATCTCAATACAAAGTTCTCCTCGATTCTCTTGGAGATCTATTTGACGTAATTCTTCTTTTGTGGTGTGTTTGTCGAGACCGATGAATTGTGGGTTTATGATCAAGTTTATCTATGAACAATATTTGAATCTCCTCTGAATTCTTTTATGTATGATTGGTTATCTTTGCAAGTCTCTTCGAATTATCAGTTTGGTTTGGCCTACTAGATTGATCTTTCTTGCAATGGGAGAAGTGCTTAGCTTTGGTTCAATCTTGCGGTGTCCTTTCCCAGTGACAGCAGGGGCAGCAAGGCACGTATTGTATTGTTGCCATCGAGGATAAAAAGATGGGATTTATATCATATTGCATGAGTTTATCCCTCTACATCATGTCATCTTGCTTAAAGCATTACTCTGTTCTTTTGAACTTAATACTCTAGATGCATGCTAGATAGCGGTCGATGTGTGGAGTAATAGTAGTAGATGCAGAATCGTTTCGGTCTACCTGCCGCGGACGTGATGCCTATATACATGATCATACCTAGATATTCTCATAACTATGCTCAATTCTATCAATTGCTCGACAGTAATTTGTTCACCCACCATAATACCTATGCTCTTGAGAGAAGCCACTAGTGAAACCTATGGCCCCCGGGTCTATTCCCCATCATATTAATCTTCCAACACTTAGCTAGTTTTATTGCCGTTTATTTTTACTTTGCATCTTTATTTCTCTTTATCATAAAAATACCAAAAAATATATTATCTTATCATATCTATCAGATCTCACTCTCATAAGTGACCGTGAAGGGATTGACAACCCCTTTATCGCGTTGGTTGCGAGGTTCTTATTTGTTTGTGTAGGTGCGTGGGACTCGAGCATGGCCTCCTACTGGATTCATACCTTGGTTCTCAAAAACTGAGGGAAATACTTACGCTACTTTACTGCATCACCCTTTCCTCTTCAAGGGAAAACCAACGCAGTGCTTAAGAGGTAGCAATGTGCTGAGCCTTGAGATCGTGGTGAGAGCGTGAGCTTGGCGGAGGAGAGATCTTCATGCGCACCCCAGTGTTCGAACCTCAAGGGTTTTGCCGGAACCCGAAATCCGACATTTGGTGCGCCAGGTAGGGGTGTGCTGAAGCTTTCCTTTCATCGATTCACTCTCCACCGCTCCATCGTGCCCATGGCTGATGCACGACGAGCACGCACCGAGCGTCGGGCCGCCCTCGCCGCCCGTTTCGCTCAGACGGCCCCTGTCGGCGGGCCTCCCCATTGTTATCCATCACCCACCGCCAACGCCGCCACCGGCCCGGCGGGAAACGAGCAGCAAGCGTCCTTGCTGCACCCCTCCGTGCGGCGGGACGGCCGCACCGCCACTCGATCGCTGACTCTGGCTAGCTCCTCGTCTCACGCTCGTCGTGCGCCCACGGACGCGCAGGCCGCACTGCTCATGGCACGCGAGCTCCTACGCTACCGCCCCGTCGACGACCTCTACGAGGACTGGCTGGACCGCATCGCCGAGCTCGTCAGTGCCGCTGGGGGCTCGCCTGCCCCTCTCTCTCTCGCTACCTCGCCCTCCTCCAGCTGCGGGTGACGTAGCCCACGGGGCGCCTCCACCACCTCCGCACCAAGACGGTGCCCTGGCGCCAAGGCGCGCGGCCCCCAGGCGCGACCCACCGCACCGGGCGCCCGCGCGAGAAGAAGGAGGATGCGAAGAAGTTCCCCGGCCGCAAGAAAACGCCCCTGCGCTCCCGACGCCACCATGACAAGAGCGTGCACCGCCCGCGGTGGCGGAGCGCAGGCATCAAGGGCAGGCTCCGCCTCTGCCGAGGGCCCCGGTGGCCACTGTAGGCTGCCGCGCCTTCACTCCAGAGCTGCATAGCATCGTCTGGCCGAGCAAGTTAAAGCCAGACTTGCCTCCTCGCTATGACGGCACCCCCGACCCTGCGGAGTTCTTGCAGCTCTATGAGATGAGCATCGAGGCTGCCAACGGCGACGAGAAAGTCATGGCGAACTCGTTCCCCGTGACTCTCAAGGATGGTGCTCGCTCGTGGCTCCTGAACCTGCCCCCGAGCTCGATCCCCTCCTGGGGTGAGATGTGCGACCGCTTCATCGCCAACTTCCAGGGCACTCGCGACCACCCGCCGGCCGCGGGTGACTTATGCCGCATCAAGCAGCAGCCAGGAGAGACCTTGCAGAAGTACATCCAGCGCTTCAACAACATCCGCCCCAAGATCCCCAAGGTGACAGACGAGGCACTCATTTCCGCGTTTTCCGAGGGCGTCCGCGACGTCAAGATGAAGGAGGAGCTCGCCATCCATGAGGAGCTATGCACGGCTCTGGAGCTGTTCAACATGGCAACCAAGTGCGCAAGAGCTGAGGAAGGGCGCCTTGATAACCCACAAGTATAGGGGATCAATTGTAGCCTCTTTCGATAAGTAATAGTGTCGAACCCAACGAGGAGCTAAAGGTAGAACAAATATTCCCTCAAGTACTATCGACCACCGATACAACTCTATGCACGCTTAACGTTCACTTTACCTAGAACAAGTATGAAACTAGAA
Organism: Aegilops tauschii subsp. strangulata; assembly: GCF_002575655.3. Lineage (NCBI taxonomy): Eukaryota > Viridiplantae > Streptophyta > Magnoliopsida > Poales > Poaceae > Aegilops > Aegilops tauschii. The sequence continues at coordinate 419,197,730 of NC_053040.3, read as the reverse complement.
GTACTTTGTAGGTGTTGTTGGATAGGTTTGCAAGATAATAAAGAGCGCATAAATAAAAAGCTAGGGGCTGTTTAGAAGAAGACACAACTAAGCTAGTTTTAGTAAAGAGCTTTTTGTTACGAGAAAGTTATTTGTCCCTAGGCAATCGATAACTAGACCGGTAATCATTGTTGCAATTTTATTTGAGGGAGCGGCATAAGCTAACATACTTTCTCTTCTTGGATCATATGCACTTATGATTGGAACTCTAGCAAGCATCCGCAACTACTAAAGATCATTAAGGTAAAACCCAACCATAGCATTAAAGCATCAAGTCCTCTTTATCCCATACGCAACAACCCCCTTACTCGGGTTTGTGTTTCAGTCACTCACGCAACCCACTATAAGTGAATCATGAACATATTGCAACACCCTACAGTGGGAATCCCTCACGCTTGTGCGACACGGAGAGCATAGGACAGCACCAATAATAAAACATGCAACTCAAACCAATCACGATCATCAATTAACCCATAGGACAAAACGGATCTACTCAAACATCATAGGATAGCCATACATCATTGGGAAATAATATATAGCGTTGAGCACCATATTTAAGTAGAGATTACAACAGGTAAAAGAGGGGTTACACCGCTGCATAGAGGGGGGAAGAGTTGGTGATGATGGCGGTGAAGTTGTTGGTGTAGATTGCGGTGATGATGATGGCCCCGGCGGCGTTCCGGCGCCACCGGAAGAGAGGGGAGAGGGGCCCCCTTCTTCTTCCTTGACCTTCTCCCTAGATGGGAGAAGGGTTTCCCCTCTGGTCCTTCGTCTCCATGGCCTAGGAGGGGCGAGAGCCCCTCCAAGATTGGATTTGTCTCTCTGTCTCTCTCTGTTTCTGCGCTCTCAGATCTGGCCTTTCACCGTTTCTTTTATAACCAGAGATCCGTAACTCCGATTGGGCTGAATTTTGGACACGATCTCCATCCGGATGTTAGCTTTCTTGCGGCGAAAGAAGGGCTCCAACCGCCTTACGGGGTGGCCACGAGGGTTAGGGGCGCCCCCCTTCCTCGTGGCCCCCTCGGGCATTGTCTCGCGTTGATTCTTCTTCCAAAAAATCACATATATTCCAAAAAGAATCTCCGTCGGTTTTTATTCTATTTGGACTCCGTTTGATATGGATTTTCTGTGAAACAAAAAACATGCAACAAACAGGAACTGGCACTGGGCACTGGATCAATATGTTAGTCCCAAAAATAGTATAAAAAGTTGCCAAAAGTATATAAAAGTTGTAGAATATTGGCATGGAACAATCAAAAATTATAGATACGACGGGGACGTATCACACATTTCCCTCCTCGAACTCCCTGCTACCGACCCAGAGGGGAAGAAAGCCAAGGCCAAGGACATGAAGCGCAAGGGGGTGGCCGTGCTCGCGGCGGAGCCAGACACGAAGCGCGACCGGGACCATCCCGAGTCATCCAAGATCAGCTGTCCGTTCTGCGCCTTCCACAACGTACACAGCCACAACACCAATGACTGTCAAGAGCTCAGAGCCATTCAAGATGGACGCTTTGGTCAACGCCCCGAGCGCAATGACCGGGGCTACGGCCGAGGAGGAGGACGAGGCGGAGGACGCTGGGACAATCGCGGCCCCCGCCAGGAGTGGCGCGACCGGCCTCGTGAGGACCGCTGGCAGGACCAGCCTCGTGAGGGCGCATGGAGGGATCAGCCTCGCGAGGACCGCCCTCAGGGCAATGCTGGTCTCCCCCCGTTGCCACCACCGCCAAGAAGGAACGACGACCACCATCAGGACGAGGGGGCTGGGGGCTTCCAGGAGCCACGTGCTATCGCCTGCATCTTGGGCGGAGCTCAGGCCCCAGCATCCCAATGCATCTTCAAGCAGTTCTCTCGCGAGGTGAATGCAGCCCTTCCTAGGATCGAGGCCATGCGCCCGCTCAGGTGGTCCAAGTGTGCCATCACATTCAGCTCGGCGGACCAGCTCAAGTGCGCGGCGACCGCCGGCGCCGTCCCGATGTTGTGCTCGCCCGTCATCAGCAACGTCCAAGTAACCAAGACCCTCATCGACGGTGGCGCAGGGATTAACGTCCTGTCCGTCGAGACATTCGATAGACTCCAAGTGCCATACGATCAGCTACAGCCTACCAAGCCTTTTTCAGGAGTGACCGACGGCTCCACCACCCCGATAGGGCAAGTTCGCCTCCCTGTCACCTTTGGCCAGCGCGACAACTACCGCACCGAGCTCATCGACTTCGACGTCGCCCACATCCGTCTGCCGTACAATGCCATCCTTGGGTACCCAGCGTTAGCCAAATTCATGGCAGTGACCCACCACAACTACAACGTCCTCAAGATGTGAGGAAGCGGTGGAATCATCACGGTCCCCTGCGAAGAAAGAGATGCGGTGTGCTCCCTCGAGCGCGCCTTCCAAGCTGCAGCAATCGAAGACCCTGACAACCAAGGCACCGTGTACCCCTCTGAGGCCATCCTCAAGAAGAAGAAGCAACTACTCCGCACAGGGCCTCAGGAGAGTGGCGTCTCTAGTGGCACCGCCTCAGGATTAGCGCTCGCACCTGGGGCGCCTCCCTCCCTCGCTTAGGAAGGCGCGCCCGGTGCCCTCGTCGGGCGAGGCTCAGGGGCTCTCTTCTGGAGGGCCTCAGACCTAGCCAGCATCACGAGGGAGGCGCTCGGGCACCACATGGAGGTGTGCTTTGCGGCACGTTTCCCTCTGGAGGGCACCGAGCGAGGAGCGCCCGGCGCTCAGGAGTCCATCGTCAAGGCCACTCAGGAACTACAGGATGCAAGAACCATGCGCGGCGACCGCCGCCCACCTGGTGCAGCTCCCCATCCAGGCAAGGATGGCGGGCTGCGCGTCTGCATCGACATCCCAGGGCTCAACAGGGCCGCATCTCAGGAGCGCTTCTGGCATTCGCGCGTTGGGCGGTGCGAGGGTCCACCTCACAGCTATGTTCGCATGCCGTTTGGCCTGCCGAGCATGGCAGCTGCATTCCAGCGCAACCTACAGAGCATCTTGGCAACTCAGGAGGCTAGGCATCACGCGGTCCTGGCGAAGATGGAGACGGTCCTCAAGGAACCACCTGAGCCCCCAGAGCCTCCCGAGGCTCAGGGCCTTGATGGATCATGAGGAGCGACCCCTTCATCACGCGTCTTCGGCTACCCCAACACTCTCTCGACAATGGAACCAGGTGACATTTTCCAAGTTTATTCAGCTGGGAGCGCCCCTCGGGCTGCATCATTCCCAGGTCGCATGGGCCTGTCCCCGCGGCATGCATCCTTTCGCATCTTCAGCTTACCCTACTGGGGGCGCCCCTCGGGCTGCATCATCCCCAAGACGCTCGGGTCCGTCTCAGTGACATGTATCGTTCTCGCATTTATCTAAGCTAGTTCGCTTCCTCTCATGAGTTATTTATAGTCATCCTTTGCTTGATTGTCACTCACCGCGTCCGCCCGCGTCGCCGATCGGCCCCTTGCTCACCCAGCAACGGGGGCTACTCATGATGGCACGGCGCTTGTGCTCGGGTCCGTCCCTGCAACGCTGACAAATCTGAGCGATCGAGCTCTGGCTAGCGGCACACCCGCGCACGTCACCTCACCAGACCCTCAGTGCCTTCATCTTCTTGCGGAACGACCAGTGGCAGACCGGTAAACGTGGTTGCATTTGTACCCCTCCTCGCGCTAACCTGCAGGAACTTCCTGAGGGCAATAGCGGGTGGCCCCGCGGGCTCCCTCCTTTCCCATGCAATTCGCTCGCACGTTGAAAGGGGGCCCCTGAGCATCGTGACTCAAGAGCTCTTACTGTCTCTCCAGCCCTCACCCCCTGGCCTTGACCACGGCATCGCGACCTGGCATACCAGCGGCGGCTGGGCTTGCTCGAGGGCCGGGACCCGAGGATGTAGAGCACACGGAAGAGTGTGGGAAAGAGGGGGAGTCTCGCACGGGCCTAACCTGGCTATACTATGGTCGCCGGCGCACAAGGAGTCTGGCGCCACGCAAGGAACCGACTCTGGACTACCAAGATAAGTTCCGCACTCTAGTCAGCCGAGCGCCGCGGCATAGGATTCCCATCTCTTGCAGCCCTGTTGCGGCGACATCGCCTCCCTTTCCCACCTTTAGGTAGCTGCTTGCATGCTAAAGGGGACCTCTTGAGCATCGCGCCTCAGGAGCTCTAACTGGACCTCGGGCCGCCCACCTCCTGGCCTTGACCACTGCATCACGACCTGGCATACCAGCGACGGCTGCAGCCTGCCTGGGGACCGGGACCTGTCGGCATAGAGCGCCAAGCTGCTGGGAAGTTGGAAAGGGGAGACCGAGCCAAAGCAGGACACGCATTTGTAAATCTTCATAATAAGGACGATATCACAAAAAGCATTACAGACACTTTACACGCTCCCCATGGGGTCCATCTCGATTCCTTGCAGGGAACAAAAGAAGGAAGTTTCTACGAGCCCTATCTACACGCGCCAACGCCGCCGACACCATCATCAATAGTGGGCCACGGGAGGCCGGCGCCAACCCCATCCAGATCAGCGACGGCGGCGGCCGGACGCTGCGGCTGCTCTCCGGGCACGGTGCGAGCTCGGAGGCACGTAGTTGTCGTCGCTCGTCTCCGGAGTCTCGTAGGGCTCGGGAGAGTCGCAAGACTCCCAAGCGCCACCGTTGCTGCCGGAGGAACCGTCGGCGAGGCCAGCGGCAGGCCTTGCCCCCGCCGCAGCGCCGTCTTGACGACCCCCTCCAGGGTGGCACTCCAAGCGGCGGCCTTCCTCGTCGAAGACCTTGAAGAACATCGTGGAGGCGCCGTCATACTCGAAGTGGATGGCGAGGGCGCCCTCCATACGGCAAACCCAGGTGACCTCACCCCAGCCGCGAGTCATGAAGATCTTGCCCAGGGGGATGACCTCAACTTCTGCCCCTGTCGCTGTGGTGTCGCACTCAGTGTTCTGCACCCAAAGCTTGAGGGGACCCCTCAGCGGCATCTCGGCGGAGAAGAACTGCGGGAAGCGAATCCAAGTGCGCGGAGGCATCGCCGCCCACATCACGAGTTTGCGCGAGGAGCCCTCAGCGTGGGTTCCTGGGGCGATGGCGCGCGCCACCGCGGCGCGGCGACCGCGGCCTCGACGTGGACGGCGTTGGTCGCTGCCTCTGCTTCCGGAGCCCTCGGCCTGGGCATACAAGAGCAGGGGATACCCGGGGGGAGGCCGCTCACACCAAGGCCTCGACACCTCTGGCCTCACGACTACATCGCGGCGGCGGGCCAGCCTCTTCTTCGGCGGAAGTGGCCCTGGCTCGTTGCGGGGGGCTTTTCCCTTTTCTGCGGTTGAGAACCTCCGAATCGGCGCCATGGGAGTCGCTGTGAGCGATGAACCAATGGAGGAGAAGCGAACGAAGCAGGAAGAGATGGGTGACGGGGGCTCCGCCCCCCTCCTCATTTATAGCAGGAGAAGGCCAACCGGCAACCCCCACGATCACAGGTAATGATAGTTTTCTCTGCATGTATCAGGGACTCGTCAAGTCGGGAAGGTGCCGAGGCAGCGTGGGGAAGCGGAGACGCCCACGTCCCATCAATCTCCACATGTCAACCGAGGCCGCAGGCTATTGGGGCCCGCGGCGCTCTGCACTTGCCCCTTGGCTTCGCTTCGAAGCCAAGTCCGAGCGCGCCTTGGGCCCGGGGGCTACTGTCGGCGTCCTAGGAACGGGGGTCCCCAGATTTGCCTGCCTGCGGCCCACGGCGTGGCTCCACCAGTGGCCCGGTACGGCCCATCTTCACCAGCGAACACTCAAGACCCTCACAAGGGCTCAAGCCTCGCGAGGCGGACGACGCAAGACCTCCTCGGGGGCGGCCTCACCAGGCTGGCTCGCGAGGGGCGGAGAGATCAAGGCGAGGGGCACCTCGCGAGGTCCCTGTGACGCAAGCCATGACGACCAAGGCAAGGCAGGCGCCAGAGCATGCAGCGTACCCGTTTCCTCTTTGGTGCTAAAGAGGCAAGCGCAGGCGAGGAGTCCCGAGGCATCAGGCAAAGGTTGCCATATCGGTGCAACAAGACCAAGACCAGCAAGACGGCCGGACGGAGGTCACCGTGGGGCCCAGGACGGCGTCGCCACCAGAGCCTTTGGCAGGCGAAGACCACCTTTAGTCAGGATAACTTGTACTGGTTGTCTTCCTTCAAATTTGGCCGTTGTTGGATCCCTTCCCGGCTACATTTGGGGAGAGGACCAGGGCCTCTATAAATACGACTAGCAACCACAGTAGGACGCAACTGATCTGGGGTCATTCAGATCATCCTCAACCACACAAGCTCACTGAGCTCAAGAACACCTCTCCTCAGGAGGCTGTTCTTCCCTTGTACTAGTTCTTCCTCAGCCCAAGAGGCAATCCACCACACCACACTGGAGTAGGGTATTACACCACATCGGTGGCCCGAACCAGTATAAACCCCGTGTCCTTTGCTCTGCGAGTTTGATGTGCTGAGCCTTGAGATCATGGTGAGAGCGTGAGCTAGGGGGGGAGAGATCTTCATGCGCACCCCAGTGTTCGAACCTCAAGGGTTTTGCCGGAGCCCGAAATCCGACAGCGGTGGGAGGAGAGAGAGGGCGAGCGGCGGAGCGGCGCTTGGGCAGGCGGCCCGATGGGGAACAGAGAGGAGTCGTGTGAGGGGGGGGGGCGGAGGGAGCGATCTGGTGCGGGCAGGGGAGATTTTTTTAGTTCTCTTTTAGTGGGCTCGAGGAGAACTAACCCAATTAGAACCTCTCCATCGGGCTAGTTTTTTTAGCTGGGTTAGAGCAAACTAGATCAAACTAACCCATCCTGTTTGGATAATTTGAGGCTATTTCAACCCAAACTAGCTCTAACTCAGGGATCCAAACAAAGAGGAGTGGTACTGTACATGCTACGGTCTGGACCGTAGCACATTGTTTTTTATGGCCATATCAGCACATTGTTTTCTACTGTTGGTTCACTGGGCTACCGTGGTTCGCACTCCTCCGACGTGAGTGGTAGTACTACTAGTATATACCACATAATTCTTTGCTCCTTCTTACTACTACGTACTTCACCGACATGTGGGAGAGCCAGCATCCAGGTTAACGTGTCATGCACCAGATTAGAGTGCCGAACGGAAGGGGGGCATCACCCCGGTCGTACCGCCAGTAATTCATGACTATAGTGAGTAGTCATATCACAAGTCTTTCCAGCAGTAACGCGCCGTCAAATTGCACAGCCCGACCTTTCCAGCAGTAAGTAAGTTGAATCCGCTACTCCCTCACCGTCCTCGCCTCTCTGTCAAACCGCCTACATGAAAACTGCCACGCGTACTGCCCGGGAAAAGCCCCGCACTCAACTTTTAACTATGCGAAAATAGTTCAAGCTTGTTCGTTCTATATAAGTACTAGTACTGTATGTTTATTCACCCGTGGGGTTGTTCAATGAATGGAGGGCCGGGGAGCACAAGTGAACAATACTACTATTAGTAGTAGTAAGTAGGAGTCATACAGTTAGTCACCTTAAATAGAGAGTTTCTTTTCTTTAATGCCACATACACAAATTGAAACGCTTGTTGTGGAGAGAAAAAGATAATCATTCCACTATATATGTACGCAGGGGCCTGAGCGCTTGCTTTACTAGGGTTGCTCTCTTCATTCTCTCATCCTCTCCAAATCTAAACAAGACAGCAGTAGCGACATTTTCTCTCTACTCACCGCTGGTCACAGATCCGGTCGGATCCCTTCGGCTGGTGTGTGTAGAGGACTAGGTGCATCGTTCACGCGGTTATCGCCGGCGAGGGAGAAAACCCACAACTGCCGGATGGGCCCAATCCTCTGCCCGTGCCGTTCTCTCCGACACACCGCCAGCTCGGGAGGTCCTCCGACCCTTCTTCCTCCCCGCCGTATTGTGCGCAGATCCGACCTACCGCCACCGACATCCCGACGACCCTCAGGTATAAGTTCTTCGAAAGCGGCCTTGCTCTACTGCCCCAGCTCCCCACGTGTCTGCATGTGCATCTTTTTCTACTTCCATCAGCTCTTCCAAAGCCACCTAAATTTTTAGTATTATTAGAGGTAAAGCTACTTCATGCATTCGAATCTAGGACTTGGTTCAAACAACGAAGAAAGGGGGAAAGTTATAGCATGAATCTAGGACTTGATTCAAAGAGGAAATAATATGGTGAAAGTAGTAGAGACCGGATACCCAACCGGTCTCTTGGTTGAAAAGGGAAATAATGGGAAAACACAGTACAAACTGGATAAGGAAAAGATCTATTATTGGTTGAAAAAAGGATAGAAAGTGGCGGCTGGTGGACAAGTCAACAGAGTATGTCCAGGATTAGATTTGTTGCCCTCACATAGTAAAAGGTCTCCAGGATTAGATTTGCTGCCCTCACATAGTGAAAGATCTCCAGGATTAGATTTGCTGCCCTCACATAGTAAAGGGTCTCCAGGATTAGATTTGCTGCCCTCACATAGTAAAGGGTCTCCAGGATTAGATCTACTGCCCTCACATAGTAAAAGGTCTCCAGGATTAGATTTGCTGCCCTCACAAAGCATGAACAAACTCGGCATAACCACTTTATGCCTCCTTGTAGGTACATTGTGCTAATGCGTCCACTGTCGCATGTCCTTATACCAACCTTTTGCTGTTGTTAATGTAAGGGCGCATGTAAAATGAAGCGATCACACAGTTACCTTAAGGACATGTCTAACCAGTGTTATTGTTAATCTAATGCCTCCAGTGATATGATGCAATTAAACTATGTTACAAATGGTACTCTTGATGTTTTCCCCAGTATGATAAGTTGCTCCTTTACGCTGCTGAGTGTCCTGGTGTCCCCACGGTCCCATGCCCTTAAACCAACTCTTTAGCTGTTGTTGATTTGCTGTATCTGGTAAACAAGCAATGCCACCATTAAAGTAATCCCATATTTGATGAATGTCATTGTTGATCGTAATGCTTCCGGTAACATGAAGCATTGCCGATGTTTTAAAATTTCTACTGTCCTTGCATGATTGCCATGAACATAATTAAGATGCTTCTTTTCATTTCGTGTATGTTTCGTATATTCTTATTGACCAGCAAATGTTTACTTTCTATCTTTTGTGCAAATAGGGATATCCATTTCACCTTGTTCCTATTGTGACCTTTTGGTGAACTGCACAAAACACTTTTTTTGGAATGAGTGTCTTGTGCAGTTCAACTAAAATGTCACGTGGGCAACATCTCTCAATTTTGGTGGAACTGCACAAAATGGTGATTGGAGTTTCCAAAATCTCCGTCAAATTCTGCTGGTAATCTCGTGCAACATTTTATTAGACTTTGCAAGATGAGCCGTCACTGTCACCACAATGGCACTTTATTTTAGTGGAACTGCACAAAAGGATAAGCAAATTATATTTGCACCTTACATGAGCCGGACATCCAACCTTAATGTTCCTCAATTTTAGTGCAACTACTAAAGAAGAACCTGCCAGCTCACGAGAGCAAGTACTTCTTGCTAGCTAAACGATGCAATCTTTGCTTCATTTCAGGTGAACTGCAGAAAAAGGCGCATGAATTGAATCATGGAACTCCAGGCAGGCCTCATCCGAGTGGAGCTGGAGGTTGAGTTCAAGGAGTGCCATTATTATAGTAATCATGCTCTTCTTATTTGTGTTGTGCAAATAGGAATACTCAACTACAGATGTTGTGACGGTCAAGAGCATTCGCCAAGTTCTTCGATTGTATGACACGGCTAGCCAAGATGGATTTAATCCCGATATTCACTTTATCAAAAGGCTCTAATGGGTTGGTTCTGAATCTTGCAAGCTGGGAATCAATGAGACATGTAGGCATCTTTGTTGTACTTATTATTTGAATCTTATTTGTTGGTTCTAAATCTTGCAAGCTGGGAATCAACGAGATGTGTAGGCATCTTTGTTGTACTTACTATTTGGATCTTATTTGTTGGTTCTAAATCTTGCAAGCTGGGAAACACGGCATGATGATGCAGAGGACAACAACCATAACAAACAGTTCAAACTTTGTAGTATTATCTGTGTGAAAGTGCGACAAATGTGTTGATCGTGTGCATCTTGAGAATAATAATTCTAATTGTTGTGCATGTTGATCCTGTGGCACTAATAGAACGAGCCAATGCATTGCTTGTTCTAAGTATAAATTTCTATTAAAGCTAATTAAATTTAAGTAAAGTGACCACTATCTCTTGTTATCATAGTACCAATATAGACCCGCTCGTGAACCGACGTGTGGCCGGAGTAGGTTTCTTAATGGAGGCGTTTGAATGCGCCGAGGGTGCATCTTCCGCTGGGCGTGCAGCAGGCGAGGGAGGGGTAGTAACTATTATAGCCTGTACACACTCAGTTTACTGTTGAATCCAGTTCCCCAAGAGCTGAAAAACGAACTGCTGCCGCCTACCCACTCGTTCACTTGAAGAGACTCCAATGGCGATCCGAGGGCTGAGCCTGCTGGATATGGACTTCAGCAAGGAGTTCCCCTTTGAGTTTGCCGTTCAGTCCTATGACTGCACCAAGTTGAATGTGATGTACACCAACTGAAGGAAATATGCCCTAGAAGCAATAATAAAGTTATTATTTATTTCCTTATATCATGATAAATGTTTATTATTCATGCTAGAATTGTATTAACCGGAAACATAATACTTGTGTGAATACATAGACAAACAGAGTGTCACTAGTATGCCTCTACTTGACTAGCTCGTTGATCAAAGATGGTTATGTTTCCTAGCCATAGACATGAGTTGTCATTTGATTAACGGGATCACATCATTAGGAGAATGATGTGATTGACTTGACCCATTCTGTTAGCTTAGCACTCAATCGTTTAGTATGTTGCTATTGCTTTCTTCATGACTTATACATGTTCCTATGACTATGAGATTATGCAACTCCCGTTTACCGGAGGAACACTTTGTGTGCTACCAAACGTCACAACGTAACTAGGTGATTATAAAGGTGCTCTACAGGTGTTTCTGAAGGTACTTGTTGGGTTGGCGTATTTCGAGATTAGGATTTGTCACTCCGATTGACGGAGAGGTATCTCTGGGCCCACTCGGTAATGCACATCACTATAAGCCTTACAAGCATTGCAACTAATGAGTTAGTTGCAGGATGATGTATTACAGAACGAGTAAAGAGACTTGCCGGTAACGAGATTGAACTAGGTATTGAGGTACCGACGATCGAATCTCGGGCAAGTAACATACCGATGACAAAGGGAACAACATATGTTGTTATGCGGTCTGACCGATAAAGATCTTCGTAGAATATGTAGGAGCCAATATGGGCATCCAGGTCCCGCTATTGGTTATTGACCAGAGAGGTGTCTCGGTCATGTCTATGTAGTTCTCGAACCCGTAGAGTCTGCACGCTTAACGTTCGTTGACGATATAGTACTATGAGTTATGTATGTTGGTGACCGAATGTTGTTCAGAGTTTTGGATGAGATCACGGATATGACGAGGTGTAACGCCCCGGATCCGATGCGCCAGGTGTCTGCCAGTTATTCGTCGTTTTTGCCATGTCGTTTGCTTGCGTGTTGCATTTTGCGATGTCATCATCTGCATTTCATCGGCATGCTTTTCAAAACTTGCATCCGTTCGGGTCCTTCCGGTTCTCCCCGTTGTCCGTTCTGAGTCCAGACCACTCTCGCACGCGCCCGTCGCCCCTCTCAGTCCTTGTTTCGTGAGTGGGAGAAAAACGTTATCGGAATGGGTCGAGATTTGCCGAGTGGCCTTGGTATAGTACCGGTAGACCGCCCGTCAAATTTCGTTCCATTTGGAGGTCGTTTGATGCCCCAACGGTTAACCGCGTAGCCCGAAACCCCTCTCTCTTTGCAGCCCAACACCCCTCCACCACAGCCCACTAGCCCATCCAAACCCCCTCCATCCTCTCCGCCGTTCGATCACGATCGTGTGGGCGAAAACCGCACCTCATTTGGACACTCCTAGCTCCCTCTACCTATATATAGGCCCTCCCCTTCCATTTTAGTGCAGATGAAACCCTAGCCCCGCTCCTTCGCGCCGCCGGACGTGTCCGCCCGGCGCCGGACACGACCACCGCCACCTCACCCCGGCAATCCCCCGCCGCCACATCAGCGCCGCCGCCTCCCTCCTCCACTCACGCGCCGCCACGTGGCCTGCCGGCCACCTCTCTCCTCCCCGCATCCGCCGCGGCCCTCCCGGCCCACGCGCCGTCCACCGCTGCCCGGGCGCCTCGCCCCGCGCCCCGACTCTCAAGCGCCACCCCGCGCCTCCCCTTCATCGCGCCCGGCGCCTCCCGCCGCCGGAGCCGCAGCTCCGCGCCGCCGCCTCCTTCCTCGCCGCGGCGAGCTTGCCCGCCACCGCCTTGCTCCTCCGCCCTCCTCGTCGTTCGCCTCCGCCGCCGCGCCCTCCGCCGCCTCGCCTCCCGCCCGTCGTCGCCGGCCTCCGGCGAGCCGCCGTCATCGGACCCGGACCCGTCCCCGATCTGGATCCGGTCGGGGTGGACCAGATCCACTGGTCCCCCCATCCAAACAGGCGCCCGCGTCCCGGATCTCCCTGTCCCGCTTCGTCCCGTCTAGATTTTTCGGAGTGGTAAATTTCTGCCAAGTCCCGAAATTGTTGCATTATGTTTCTCTGTTCTTCATGCCATAACTTCGTGCTCGGTGCTCTGATTCATGCGTGTAATATGTCAAAATGTTCATCATAATATGCTCTTCATTTTGTGCCATTCTGCCATGCTTGTTTGAGATCATCTTGATGCCCTAATCATTGTTGCAAGAGTGCCATATGATGTTAACTGCTGTCTGTTATAAGAACTTGGTGATTTGTCTTTTTCATTGCATTTTATGTGTGCATCCTATGAGCATGAGCTCTATATGAGTTTTGAACTACATCATGCCGTCTTTACAGGGGTGCTTGTCTTGTAGTTTTGTGATCTATGTGGTGACTAGCACAAGCATGCAAAGTAGCCTCCCTGATGTTGCTGATTTCTGTGACTTCGTCATTTCTGCTAAGTCGGTAGCTGTAACATTGTGATGCCATGTAAACCTGCTGTCGCCATGAGTTCTATGCATAATCTAGAGATGTTCACTAAGGGTGTTTTGTTATAAATGTTATGCGGTATCCATCCATGCCCTTGGTTGAATTTATAGCCTGCTGTAGATTGTTGCAAACTTGCTCTTAAATTGCTAAATAATGTTGCTGTCAGCCTATTAACATGAAATTCAGTTTTGACATGTGTTTTGCTAGTGATCCATGCACCCTATGAACTTGCTCTTGCCATTCCTAGCTTCATAATTATGCTATCTTACTGTTAGATGCCTTCACATGCCATGAAATGCTTTGTGATCAGTGATTTGAGCTTGCAAAGTTGCCTTCATAATTCTGTTTATGCCATGCTCAGTTTTTCTGCCAAGTCTGAATCTGTTTATAAAACTTGCTATGTTTACATGGGTGCCATCATATCTTCTGTACCTTTTTGGATCGTGAGCAGTAAGGGACTTTTGTTCTATGCAATTAGTAGATTCCTGACATGCCTTTGTTTGCCATGATCTGTTCCTGTAGCATGTTGTTTGATAGCTCTAAACTTTGCAACCTAATGTTATTTCTGCCATGTCCAGTAATTTCTGCCAAGTCTGTGAATCTGTTATTATTTGCAATATTTCCATGTCCTTTTGAGCATGTTCTAGTGATTTCTGGAGATATCTCAGTGTTCATGTTTTGTCATGGTTTACCTGTACATCACGTCCATGCCTTATTTTTCATGTTGGGGTGCTGTAGCATATTGTTTTGGTGCTAGCAAGATGCCTAGTTGCTGTTTGGGACAGATTGTTGTTATATTTTGTTTGGATTGTATGTGTTGCAACATTGCTCCGTTTGGAGTGTGCTCTATATGAAACTTGCTTAGTTTTGCATCTAGTTTTATGTTACCTTGTTGCATCCTTGTTTTGAGGTGTTTGCTTGATGTTTGAATGCATTTTGCATCAATGCCATGTTTAACTTGTTTTGCTCATATCTTCTAGGCCGTAGCTCCGAACTAAATGAACTTTATATGTAACTTGACTAGAATTTCGTGTAGATCATCTTGGTGCATCTTAACTTGCTGTTTAACAACTTAAACATAAGATTTATTCAGATCTGGACCAATTTCGAAATTTGCATATGAGGACTTACCGGTGTGTTATATGTTAGTACCGGCCTCATTTAAACTTGCTTTGATGTGTTGCTCTTGTATGCATCATCTCTTGCCATGAGTAGCTTCATATAGCCTTGTCATGCATCATACTTGATTGAGCATCATGCCTTGTTCATGTGTGGTGTGTTTACCATGTTGTGTGCTTCTTCTCGATAGTTCTCGTTTCGTTGCGATCGTGATGATTCGTTCGACTACGCTTGGTTCGTCTTCGTGGCTTCATCTTCTTCATGGACCCGTTCTTCTTCCTAGCGGGATTTCAGGCAAGATGACCGTCACCTTGGATCTCACTACTATCGTTGCTATGCTAGTTGCTTCGTTCTATCGCTATGCTGCGCAACCTATCACTTGCTCTTCAAGCCTCCCAAAATGCCATGAACCTCTAACCTTTTTTTCACCGTTCCTAGCAAACCGTTGTTTGGCTATGTTACCGCTTTGCTCAGCCCCTCTTATAGCGTTGCTAGTTGCAGGTGAAGATGAAGATTGCTCCTTGTTGGATTATGTTTATGTTGGGATATCACAATATCTCTTATTTAATTAATGCATCTATATACTTGGTAAAGGGTGGAAGGCTCGGCCTTATGCCTGGTGTTTTGTTCCACTCTTGCTGCCCTAGTTTCGGTCATACCGGTGTTATGTTCCTTGGTTTTGCGTCCCTTACGCGGTTGGGTGATTTATGAGACCCCCTTGACAGTTCGCTTTCAATAAAACTCTTCCAGCAAGGCCCAACCTTGGTTTTACATTTTCCTCACCTAGCCTTTTTCCCTTGGGAGTCGCTCTCCCGAGGGTCATCTTTACTTTAACCCCCCCGGGCCAGTGCTTCTCTAAGTGCTGGTCCGAACTGAGAAGACTGTGGGGCCCCCTCGTGGAAACTCGAGGTCTGGTTTTACTCGTAGGATATCTCATCCGGTGTTGCCCTGAGAACGAGATATGTGCAGCTCCTATCGGGATTGTCGGCACATCGGCGGCTTTGCTGGTCTTGTTTTACCAATGTCGAAATGTCTTGTAAACCGGGATTCCGAGACTGATCGGGTCTTCCCGGGAGAAGGAATACCCTTCGTTGACCGTGAGAGCTTATAATGGGCTAAGTTGGGACACCCCTGCAGGGTATAAACTTTCGAGAGCCATGCCCGTGGTTATGTGGCAGATGGGAATTTGTTAATGTCCGGTTGTAGAGAACTTGACACTTGACTTAAATAAAACGCATCAACCGCGTGTGTAACCGTGATGGTCTCTTTTCGGCGGAGTCCGGGAAGTGAACACGGTTTTTGGGTTATGTTTGACGTAAGTAGGAGTTCAAGATCACTTCTTGATCATTGCTAGTTTCACGACCGTTCCGTTGCTTCTCTTATCGCTCTTATTTGCGTATGTTAGCCACCATACATGCTTAGTCGCTGCTGCAACCTCACCACTTTACCCCTTCCTTACCCATTAAGCTTTGCTAGTCTTGACACCCATGGTAATGGGATTGCTGAGTCCTCGTGGCTCACAGTTTACTACAACAACAGTTGTAGGTACAGGTTTTGCGATGATCATGACGCGAGAGCGATGTTTCTTGTTTTGGAGTTCTTCTACTGCTTCTTCTTCGATCAGGGGATAGGTTCCAGGTCGGCAGCCTGGGCTAGCAGGGTGGATGTCGTTTGAGCTTCTGTTTGTGTTTCATCCGTAGTGGGATGTTGATCATATGTATGATGTATTGATGTATTCTTGCGGCATGTGTATGCCTTGTTTGTATCCCCATCCATTATGTAATGTTGATGTCATGATATCCACCTTGCAAAAGCGTGTCAATATGCGGTTCTATCCTTGGTGGGACCTTCGAGTCTCTTTAGGATAGTATCGCATATTGGGCGTGACACGAGGAACTCCGGAATGGTCCGGAAGTAAAGATTGATATGTGGATAGTAGTGTTTGATCTCCGGAAAGGTTCCGGAATCCATCAGAAGGGGTTCCGGATGTTTCCCGAAATGTTTGGGCGCAAGAACACTTTATCTGGGCCAAAGGGGAAAGCCCACGAGGTTTTTGGAAAGCGTAAAAGGAAGTTTTGCGGAGTCCGGGGGCCAGACGCCAGGGTCCCTGGCGTGTGGGTCCAGACACCGGGAACCCTGGCGTCTGGCCCTGGAGTCCGAGAAGGACTCTTGCCTTTCGGGTGAAACCGACTTTGTGGAGGCTTTTACTCCAAGTTTCGACCCCAAGGCTCAACATATAAATAGAGGGGTAGGGCTAGCACCCAAGACAGATCAAGAAACACCAAGCCGTGTGCCGGCAACCCCGTCCCCTCTAGTTTATCCTCCGTCATAGTTTTCTTAGTGCTTAGGCGAAGCCCTGCGGAGTTTGTTCTTCACCAACACCATCACCACGCCGTCGTGCTGCCGGAACTCATCTACTACTTCGCCCCTCTTGCTGGATCGAGAAGGCGAGGACGTCATCGAGCTGAACGTGTGCAGAACTCGGAGGTGCCGGGCGTTCGGTACTTGGATCGGTCGGATCGTGAAGACATACGACTACATCAACCGCGTTGATAAAATGCTTCCACTTACGGTCTACGAGGGTACGTAGACAACACTCTCCCCTCTCGTTGCTATGCATCACCATGATCTTGCGTGTGCGTAGGATTTTTTTTTGAAATTACTATGTTACCCAACAGTGGTATCAGAGCCAGGTTTTATGCGTAGATGTCATATGCACGAGTAGAACACAAGTGAGTTGTGGGCGATATAAGTCATACTGCTTACCAGCATGTCATACTTTGGTTCGGCGGTATTGTTGGATGAAGTGGCCTGGACCGACATTACGCGTACGCTTATGCGAGACTGGTTCTACCGATGTGCTTTGCACAGAGGTGGCTGGTGGGTGTCAGTTTCTCCAACTTTAGTTGAACCGAGTGTGGCTACACCCAGTCCTTGCGAAGGTTAAAACAGCACCAACTTGACAAACTATTGTTGTGGTTTTGATGCGTAGGTAAGAACGGTTCTTGCTAAGCCCAGTAGCAGCCACGTAAAACTTGCAACAACAAAGTAGAGGACGTCTAACTTGTTTTTGCAGGGCATGTTGTGATGTGATATGGTCAAGACATGATGCTAAATTTTATTGTATGAGATGATCATGTTTTGTAACCGAGTTATCGGCAACTGGCAGGAGCCATATGGTTGTCGCTTTATTGTATGCAATGCAATCGCCCTGTAATGCTTTACTTTATCACTAAGCGGTAGCGTTAGTCGTAGAAGCATAAGATTGGCGAGACGACAACGATGCTACGATGGAGATCAAGGTGTCGCGCTAGTGACGATGGTGATCATGACGGTGCTTCGGAGATGGAGATCACAAGCACAAGATGACGATGGCCATATCATATCACTTATATTGATTGCATGTGATGTTTATCTTTTATGCATCTTATCTTGCTTTGATTGACGGTAGCATTATAAGATGATCCCTCACTAAATTATCAAAGTATAAGTGTTCTCCCTGAGTATGCACCGTTGCGAAAGTTCTTCGTGCTGAGACACCACGTGATGATCGGGTGTGATAGGCTCTACGTTCAAATACAACGGGTGCAAAACAGTTGCACACGCGGAATACTCAGGTTAAGCTTGACGAGCCTAGCATATAATAGATATGGCCTCGGAACACGGAGACCGAAAACTCGAGCATGAATCATATAGTGGATATGATCAACATAGTGATGTTCACCGTTGAAACTACTCCATCTCACGTGATGATCGGACATGGTTTAGTTGATATGGATCACGTGATCACTTAGAGGATTAGAGGGATGTCTATCTAAGTGGGAGTTCTTAAGTAATATGATTAATTGAACTTAAATTTATCATGAACTTAGTACCTGATAGTATCTTGCTTGTCTATGTTGATTGTAGATAGATGGCCCGTGCTGTTGTTCCGTTGAATTTTAATGCGTTCCTTGAGAAAGCAAAGTTGAAAGATGATGGTAGCAATTACATGGACTGGGTCCGTAACTTGAGGATTATCCTCATTGCTGCACAGAAGAATTACGTCCTGGAAGCACCGCTGGGTGCCAGACCTGCTGCAGGAGCAACACCAGATGTTATGAACGTCTGGCAGAGGAAAGCTGATGACTACTCGATACACTACAGGAAACAACTATTTTGCCGTCTGCCATGGCGGACGGCAAAGGCTCGAACGGCGGACGACAAAGGCCTTTGCCGTCAGCCGTGGACGGCAAAAGGCTCCGGCAAAGTAGGCTATGGTAAACAGGTCCTTTGCCGTCTGCTTTTTATGGCGGACGGCAAAGAGTCCTTTGCCTACAGCGGCGGACGGCAAAGAGGAAGGACGGCAAAAATACTGGACGTCCGCCAGCGTTAGTCCGTTAGGTGGCTAACGGCGGCATTTGCTGTCCGCCAGCGGACGGCAAATTTGAGCGCCTCTTTGCCGT
This sequence comes from Aegilops tauschii subsp. strangulata, assembly GCF_002575655.3. Classification (NCBI taxonomy): domain Eukaryota; kingdom Viridiplantae; phylum Streptophyta; class Magnoliopsida; order Poales; family Poaceae; genus Aegilops; species Aegilops tauschii. The sequence goes on along the minus strand of NC_053040.3, from coordinate 419,179,117 downwards.
CCGCCAGTTGACGTCAGCAATGCGTCAGCGCCCGCTGTTTTTTGCCGTCTGCCACGGCGGACGGCAAAGGCAAAGTCTTTGCCGTCAGCTTAGCTTTGCCGTCCGCCACGGTAGGCAAATTTGCCAAATGGTCCATCCCTCAGGAAGCACAGGTGGGCGCCACGTGCCCCCTTTGCCGTCTGCCACCGATGGCAAAGGTGTCTTTGCCGTCCGCGGCGGACGGCAAAGAGCCTGCACTGCCTCTTTTTATTCTGTTTTTCTTATATCCAACAATTATCACAGGAAATATATCACAACAAATATATCACAGGAGCCAGCACATATATATCCAACATAATAAATATCCAGCACATATATATCCATACATACATAGTAGGTTGCACATAGTTCCATCGATCCATACATATTACAATATGCAAAGTTTCATCATAGCAATCTAGTTTCATCATAGCAAGCGAGCAGAATACAAGAAGTGCATCAAAGGAAAAAACAAGCAATCCATCATAGAAAGCTGGCTTCCGTGAAGTGAACGAAACCTGCAAAATGACAAATAAGAAAGTTAGAAAAAGAAGACTAGAAGAAGAATTAGACTAGAAGAAAAAGAATAGAAGAAGAAGAAGAAGACTAGAAGAAGAAGTATATGCCATTTATTAGCTAACTTAGGTGAACTGGATCATTTATGAGCTAAATTAGTTGAAATGGATCGTTTATGAGCTAACTTAGGTGAAATGGATCGTTTATTAGCTAACCTAGGTGAAATGGGTCGTTTATGAGCTAACCTAGGTGAAATGGGTCGTTTATGAGTTAACCTAGGTGAAATGGGTCGTTTATGAGCTAATTATGCAATTTTTGACATAAGTTAGCTAAGTACATATCGTTTTAGAGCTAACTTAGGTAAAATGGATGGTTTATGAGGTCAGTAAGCTTATTAAGTCATTTTGGAGGAAAAGAAGCTAACTCTAGGTCATTATGGTAAGCATATTGGAGGAAATAAAGCTAAGTCTAGGTCTTTATGCATTTGTTAAGCAAAACACTAGAGAAACATACCGTGATCAGGGAGGTGTAGGAGCGGGGTGGCTAGTGCCGCTACCTGGAGAAGGATCGTGCGATGCGTTTCTGGAGTTAAGCTGCACCAAAGATCATTTCCAATGTCTCGTTAGCATTATGACACTCAAATGTTAAGACTAGCAAGTAATGTCCATTCAAATTAAACTCACCGTGCTCCCAGGAGCAATCACTGGCATCGGCGGAGCGGGCTGACCGGACTTCTCGCACACAGACTGCACATTTGGTTTTCAGAACAGAGTCATACTAGTTAGTAATGAGACTCAAATGTTAAGACTAGAAGTAATCTGCAGAAGAAACTTACCACAAGGAGCTCGTACATGGCCCTTGCCTGCATGTCATTCCGTGCCCTCTCCTCCTCCATCATCTTTCTCGTCCTCTCCTCCATCTCCTGCTGCCTCTCCGCCGCCTCCGCCAGAAGTTTCTCCGTTCTATCTCTCTCAGTCTGTATAGCAGCCTGCAACACCACTCACATGACCATTTGTAATCATTGATGGAAGCGCACACAATGTAATGGAGAAAGATAACTGAGTACGTATCACTAACCTTAATGAGGAAGGCGCCGTAGCAGTCACCCTACCTCCTCTCCCGCGACCACGTGCCCCACCTCCTCTCTTCCTACCTCGTCCCCTGCTGGGCACTGCGGTCGATGAAGAAGGGCCCGGCGGTGTGGACATACTGTCCAGCAACGCTCGGCGGAGAGGTGCGTCTGGAATCGAAGACCTCAGACCACGCGCCGACGAAGAAGGGGCCTTGGCGCGCTCCCGACCAGCGCCCACCATCTTTCAACACCTGCCATGACAAACAGTAAACGAAATTAGTACAACATAAAAAAAGACCGACATGAATAATAATATGTGTATCACTTAAGTGTATCATCATCAAGTACAACATTACAAAATTTAATACCTGACACTACTAATAATCTTGATCAGTATCATCAATAAATGCATAATCATCATCATCACTATAATCAATGACGGGCTCATAGGGTTCAGTGGCATCAACATGTGCAAGGCCACCTTGACGTAATCGGTCAAGCAATGACAGGTCATCCGCAGCAGTAACCTCTTCTTGTTCCGGCTCTTCTTGTTCCTCCTCTGGGGTGATGTCGGATTCACTGTCGCTGTCTACTTCAATGTTTTGGGGTGAAGTATAGCGGTTCTTGAAACGCTTTTTGGAAAGACGTGTCTCTTGGAAGAATTCTCCTTCATATGTCTCTGGGTTAATGTGAGGTTCATAATCCTCTTCCTTTGGGGGAGATAGTCTAGCACGTGGCGGCACTTCATAAACGACATCCCAACCTTTCAGATTTGGATTAGTTTGGCAGGCCCACGGTAGATAGAATACTTGGGTCGCCTATTGAGCCGTAATATAGACATCAGGAACATCTAAATGGGTGCTTTGGTTGATTTCAACTAGCCCTATATGTTCATGAGTCCTTCTAGTCTCCTTCGGCTGAAACCAATAACATTTGAAGACTACGACATTCGGTGGGTTTTCACCATAGAATAGAAGTTCATAAATTGCTTCAACTCTCCCATAATACTCGGTACCTCCTTCGCCGATAGCAGATACACAACAATTTGTAGACTTTCGGTCGGCCATAGATAGCTCTTTGCCATAGGTACGAAAGCGATACCCGTTGATGTCGTATTTGTCAAATGAACGGACCTTATAGTCAAAACCATTAGCGACTTGTCTCAATTCGGCGTCCATAGACTCTGAATTAGCCTACAAGTTTAATATGAAAGGATTGTTGCATTACACACAAATTAGCGAATGAAACCGGGATAGCCGCCTACAAATTAGCCTACAAGTCTAATAGAAATTACCGTTTGTTTGAACCAAGAGATGAAACCGGGATAGCCGCCTCCTTGCTTTGCGAGAAGCTCATACTCTTCGACAGAATCCTTTTGGATCACCGCTCCATACGAGAATAAGGCGACGTATCGACTGTATGAAATATCCAGGAATAAGAGCAGTTCAAAGGAAATAGAAGTTGCGAAACTATGTACCGAGAACTTACTCGATGTACGGCCGCACTTCTATCAGGTTGTTGAAGATATACAACGAAATGGTCCGCCATTGTTCGTTATCCAAAGATACTGGATTTGAAACACTGGCTGGTGCGAGATTCCCTTTGAATAGGCTGAGGTTGGATCCACCCTTTTTAGGGTCGTCAGCATTGTACCGAGGCTTCGGATTATGCAAATGACGATTTTTGGCTTCGTAGTGTGCTGTCACGAAGTTTGCCGCCTCCTCAGTGATGAATGCCTCAGTCATCGATGCTTCAATTCTACGTTTATTTTTACATTTTTGTCGAAGCGTCTTCTGCATCCTCTCAGTTGGGTCGCACCAACGATTTTGCACGGCCCCCCCCAATCTTGCCTCGGTCGGGAGATGCAAAATCAAATGTTGCATTGGATTAAAGAAGCCCGGTGGAAAGATCTTCTCTAACTTGCAGATCAACTCCGGCGCCAAATCTTCCATTTCTTCTAGCACGCCAGGCGATAGTTCTTTCGCACAAAGAACACGGAAGAAATAGCTGAGTTCTGCCAGTACTAGCCATTCATCCTCAGGGATGAAGCCACGCAACATCACCGGCATTACCCGCTCAATCCATATGTGCCAATCATGACTCTTGAGACCAAATATCTTCAATTTATCAAGACTGGCTCCCCTCTGTAGATTCGCTGCATACCCATCGGGGAACATCAACTGCATTTTCACCCACAAGATAATTTCCCTCATAGCTGGCCTTCCAAGATTGAACCATGCCTTTGGCTTCGTCCAGTTCTGCTTTCCTTTCGGTTCTTTCATGTTTTGTAACGGCCTATCACATAGCGCCTCCAGATTGACTCTAGCCTTAGTATTATCCTTTGACTTCCCATCTATGCCGAACAATGTACCAAAAAGTGCCTCGGCGATATTCTTCTCAGTGTGCATCACGTCGATGTTGTGTGGGCAAAGGAGGTATTTGAAGTAAGGCAGATCCCATAAGCATGTTTTGTGAGTCCAGGCGTGCTTAGAATTATACCCCTTGAAGTACCCTGGACGCTCTGGATCTGGCTCGAGAGCGTTTAAATGGTCCAGGGTCTGTTGGCCTGTCAAAGCAGGTGGTGCAAAGTTTTTGACAACTCTACCTCTGATGAAGTTCTTCTTGTCTTTCCTGAACTTATGGCGAGGATTCAGGAACTGTCTATGCATGTCGAAGCAAGAAAACTTGCGACCGGCCTGAAGCCAACGAAACTCAAGAGATCCCTTGCATGTGGGGCACGGGAACCTTCCATGCACACACCAGCCAACGAATAGCGCATACGCCGGCAAGTCATGCGTCGAGTACATGTACCAGACACGCATTATGAAGTTCCGTTTGCTATAGGCATCGTATGTCTTGAACCCATTATCCCAGGCTTCTTGCAATTCGTCCTTAAGCGGTTGCATGTAAGCATTCATATTTTCCCTCGGATAGTTGGGCCCTGGAATTATCAACGTCAGGAAAATGTTCTTTCTTTGCATAATCTGTCCGGGGGGAGATTGAGTGGAAAGACAAATACGGGCCAACAACTGTATTGGGCTGCCGTCATACCAAACACACTGAACCCATCCGTGCTGATGCCGACTCGAGGATGCCTCGGATCTGCCGCTTTGTCACCATGTAATTCATCAAACTTTTTCCATGCAACACCATCCGATGTGTGTACAATCATCAGATTCCCATCTGCATCTAGTTCGGTTCTTTTGCCCGTTTTGTGCCATGTCATCTGTCTGGCCGTCTCTTCGACCATGAAAAGACGTTGAAGTCTTGGTACGATTGGCATATACCGAAGAACACTAACGGGGATTTTGGTCTGTGTCTTCTCACCCATACCGTTGTCTACCACAACATACCTGGAAGACTTGCAAATGGGACAATAGTTCAAGTCCGCATAGTCAAGCCTAAACAAGACACATCCTTTCTCACAGGCATGTATCTTATCATAGGGCATCTTCAGTGCACGGAGGATTTTGTCCGACTGGTACACGTTTGCAGGCATTACATGGCCTTTGGGTAGAAAGCGTCCAAATACTGTCATCATTGCATCGTAGCATTCTCTGCCCAAGTTGAACTGAGCCTTCAGAGCCATTACTTGTGAGATGGCATCCAACTGACAAAGCTCAGTGTGCTCATGGAGCGGACGTTTTGAAGACTCCAACATTTCATTGAAGGCCTTTGCAGATTCCTCCATCTCCTCGTCCGAATCCCGAGCATCATCAAAGTCTTGCACCATGTTTTCCATCCCGGTACCATGCTCGTCGGTGTGACGACGATCCACCTCAGCTCGGTCACGTTGGGCAGACTCACCATGAAATGTCCACACCGTATAATCGGGCGTAAAACCACTCTTCTGCAGGTGTTTGCCCATTTCAGCCTCTGTCCTCTTTTCCCAATTGCCGCACCGTAAACAGGGGCACCAGGTTTTCCTCTGGCCATTTGCAAATGCGGCTCGCACAAACCCCTTGGTTTTTGTGAACCATTCAGTGCTCCATTTGTTCTGACCAGTGTGACCGGTGTACATCCACGCACGATCACTCATCTTGACTTTCAGAGCTACTAGACACACAACAAATATATATATATATATATAATTCACCATGTATATATTCATCAGTTGATCTACTTTGTCAATTTTATTACGTCCATGCAACCTACACTCTAATAGGTAATGATAGGTCCTAATCCCACCCGAGTATGTTTAGATTGGGTTCATTTTCCCATGCTATGCTCCGGATCCTACACAAAATTTCGGCAGCACCTCCCCGCTGTTCTCCTGATACACGTCTCTGCAATAAACAGAGAGGATGTGTACCCGGAGAACAACAGGGGAGGCACTGACGAAATTTATGCGTCGGATCCGGAGCAAAGCATATGGGAAAACGAACCCAATCTAAACATACTCGGGCTGTCCATGGATAGCGTTGGACAATTCGAAAGAATCAAGGTTATAAATATGCAAATGCATGCATATTTATAACAATGACGCTTTCGAATGGGAGACACATATTGGTTACGCATACTGATGATTCAAGACACATATGTAGCTAGCTATCAAGTTTCATCGGAATAGATCAAATAATTAATGGGGGAGGAGGACATGTCATTTGTGCTCACCCACGAACGAAGGGGCAGAGCTCGTCAAACGCACGACGAGGTCGTCGAACACCAAACCTCGCAGCGATGAAACAACTGCACTTTTAAAACTACCCGATCAACACAATTATATATGATGTTTTTCATAACAAAATCGAAAGATATATGACCTAACTAATAATTCACAAATATATGACCCCGTCGGCTTCTGGAAGGCCAAAGAACACCTTTTCGGGAGGTGTCGGGGGTCGAGGTGTCGTGTCGGTCTCGGGGTGCCGTGTCGGGGTCGGGGTCTCGGGGTCGGGGTGTCGGGATGGGGTGCCGGGTCGGGGTCGGGGTGCCGTGTCGGTGCCGGGGTCGGGGTGTCGGGTCAGGCTCAGGGTCGGGGTCGGGGTCGGGGTCTCGGGGTCGGGGTGCCGGGTCGGGGTCGGGGTGCCGTGTCGGTGTCGGGTTGTCGGGTCAGGCTCGGGGTCGGGGTCGGGGTGTCGGGTCGGGGTCGGGGTGCCGGGTCGGGGTCGGGGTGCCGTGTCGGTGTCGGGGTCGGGGTGTCGGGTCAGGCTCGGGGTCGGGGTCTCGGGGTCGGGGTGTCGGGTCGGGGTGTCGGGTCGGGGTTTCGGGTCGGGGTGCCGTCTCGGGGTCGGGGTGTCGGGTCGGGGTGCCGGGTCGGGGTCGGGGTGCCGTGTCGGTGTCGGGGTCGGGGTGTCGGGTCAGGCTCGGGGTCGGGGTCTCGGGGTCGGGGTGTCGGGTCGGGGTGCCGGGTCGGGGTCAGGGTGTCGGGGTCGAGGTTGGGGTCGGGGTGTCGGGGTCGGGGTCTAGGGGTCGGGGTGTCGTGTCGGGGTGCCGGGTCGGGGTCGGGGTGCCGTGTCGGGTCGGGGTTTTTTCCTCTTTTTTCTTTTTCTTCTTCTTCCTATTCTTCCTTTTCTTCCTCTTCTTCTTTTTTCTTCTCCTCCTCCTCTTCTTCTTCTTCCTTTCCTTTTTCCTCTTCTTCTTCTCCTCCTCTCCTCTTTTTTCTTCTTCTTCTTCTTCTTCCTCTTCTTCTTTTTTCTTCTCCTCCTCCTCTTCTTCTTCTTCCTTTCCTTTTTCCTCATCTTCTTCTCCTCCTCTCCTCTTTTTTCTTCTTCTTCTTCTTCTTCCTCTTCTTCTTTTTTCTTCTCCTCCTCCTCTTCTTCTTCCTTTCCTTTTTCCTCTTCTTCTTCTCCTCCTCTCCTCTTTTTTCTTCTTCTTCTTCTTTCCTCAAACTAAACTAAACCTAAAACTAAAACTAAACCTAAAACTACAACTAAAACTAAATCTAAACTAAAACTAAAACTAAAAAGGAAAAAAACAGAAAAAAAATAGAAAAAAACAGAAAAAAGGGGGGCTCACCTGGGGGGTGGAGGAGGCCGGTGAAGGAGGGGGCGGGGCGGTGGAGGAGGCGGCCTGGGGCGGCAGGGGGGCGGGCCTGGGGCGGCGGGGGGCCGGGCCCTGGCGGTGGGGCGCGGGGCGGCGCGGGGCCGGGGCGGGGGGGGGGGGGGCGACGGGGCGGTGGGGGCGACGGGGGCGACGGGGCAGCGGGGGGCCGGGCCCGGGCGGTGGGGCGCGGGGCGGCGGGGGGCCGGGGCGGGGGGTCGACGGGGCCCCGGGGCGGCGGCGAGCCGGGGCGGCGGGGGCGACTGGGCGGCGGCGGCGGCGGGGTGGGAGGAGAGAAACGGCGAGGGAGAGACGAAGTGAGTAACGGGCGGGGGGTACGGGCCGTTAGGTAGTGAGCTCTTTGCCGTCCGCCCCTCTTTGCCGTCTGCTTTTTTGTCTCTTTGCCGTCTGCTAGCGGACGGCAAAGAGGTGGCCCATTAAGTTTTTCCCAAACGGGCGGGTGGTGGGGGCCACCTCACTCTTTGCCGTCCGCCAGCGGACGGCAAAAATTCTTTGCCGTCTGCTGGCAGACGGCAAAGAGCTGGCAGATGGCAAAGAGCTTCTTTGCCGTCTGCTTTTGGGTAGCTGATGGCAAAGAGCTTCTTTGCCGTCAGCTAGCAGACGGCAAAGAGCTGGCAGATGGCAAATTAGCTGATTCCAGTAGTGATAGTTCAGTGTGCAATGCTTTACGGCTTAGAACCGGGACTTCAACGACGTTTTGAACGTCATGGAGCATATGAGATGTTCCAGGAGTTGAAGTTAATATTTCAAGCAAATGCCCGGATTGAGAGATATGAAGTCTCCTATAAGTTCTACAGCTGCAAGATGGAGGAGAATAGTTCTGTCAGTGAGCATATACTCAAGATGTCTGGGTACTGCAATCACTTGATTCAACTGGGAGTTAATCTTCCGGATGATAGCGTCATTGACAGAATTCTCCAATCACTGCCACCAAGCTACAAGAGCTTCGTGATGAACTATAACATGCAAGGGATGGATAAGACGATTCCCGAGCTCTTCGCAATGCTAAAGGCTGCGGAGGTAGAAACCAAAAAGGAGCATCAAGTGTTGATGGTCAATAAGACCACCAGTTTCAAAGAAAAGAGCAAAGGGAAGAAGAAGGGGAACTTCAAGAAAAACAGCAAGCAAGTTGCTGTTCAGGAGAAGAAACCCAAGTCTGGACCTAAGCCTAAGACTGAGTGCTTCTACTGCAAGCATACTGGTCACTGGAAGCGGAACTGCCCCAAGTATTTGGCGGATAAGAAGGATGGCAAGGTGAACAAAGGTATATGTGATATACATGTTATTGATGTGTACCTTACTAATGCTCGCAGTAGCACCTAGGTATTTGATATTGGTTATGTTGCTAATATTTGCAACTCGAAGCAGGGGCTACGGATTAAGAGAAGATTGGCTAAGGACGAGGTGACGATGCAAGTGGGAAATGGTTCCAAAGTCGATGTGATCGCGGTCGGCACGCTACCTCTACATCTACCTTCGGGATTAGTTTTAGACCTAAATAATTGTTATTTGGTGCCAGCGTTAAGCACGAACATTATATCTGGATCTTGTTTGACGCGAGACGGTTATTCATTTAAATCAGAGAATAATGGTTGTTCTATTTATATGAGTAATATCTTTTATGGTCATGCACCCTTGAAGAGTGGTCTATTTTTGTTGAATCTCGATAGTGGTGATACACATATTCATAGTATTGAAGCCAAAAGATGCAGAGTTGATAATGATAGTGCAACTTATTTGTGGCATTGCCGTTTAGGTCATATCGGTGTAAAGCGCATGAAGAAACTCCATACTGATGGACTTTTGGAAAAACTTCATTATGAATCACTTGGTATTTGCGAACCGTGTCTCATGGGCAAGATGACTAAAACGTCGTTCTCCGGAACTATGGAGGGAGCACCAGATTTGTTGGAAATCATACATACATATGTATGTGGTCCGATGAATGTTGAGGCTCGTGGCGGATATCGTTATCTTCTCACCTTCACAGATGATTTAAGCAGATATGGGTATATCTACTTAATGAAACATAAGTCTGAAACATTTGAAAAGTTCAAAGAATTTCAGAGTGAAGTTGAAAATCATCGTAACAAGAAAATAAAGTTTCTATGATCTGATCATGGAGGAGAATATTTGAGTTATGAGTTTGGTCTTCATTTGAAACAATCCGGAATAGTTTCGCAACTCACGCCACCCGGAACACCACAGCGTAATGGTGTGTCCGAACGTCGTAATCGTACTCTACTAGATATGGTGCGATCTATGATGTCTCTTACTGATCTACCGCTATCGTTTTGGGGTTAGGCTTTAGAGACGGTCGCATTCATGTTAAATAGGGCACCATCAAAATCCGTTGAGACGACGCCTTATGAACTGTGGTTTGGCAAGAAACCAAAGTTGTCGTTTCTTAAAGTTTGGGGCTGTGATGCTTATGTGAAAAAGCTTCAACCTGATAAGCTCGAACCCAAATCGGAGAAATATGTCTTCATAGGATACCCAAAGGAGACTATTGGGTACACCTTCTATCACAGATCCGAAGGCAAGACTTTTGTTGCTAAATTCGGAATTTTTCTAAAGAAGGAGTTTCTCTCGAAAGAAGTGAGTGGGAGGAAAGTGGAACTTGATGAGGTAACTGTACCTGCTCCCTTATTGGAAAGTAGTTCATCGCAAAAACCAGTTTTTGCGACGCCTATACCAATTAGTGAGGAAGTTAATGATGACGATCATGGAACTTCAGATCAAGTTATTACTGAACCTCGTAGGTCAACCAGAGTAAGATCCGCACCAGAGTGGTACGGTAATCCTTTTCTGGAGGTTATGTTACTAGACCATGACGAACCTACGAACTATGAAGAAGCGATGGTGAGCCCAGATTCTGCAAAATGGCTTGAAGCCATGAAATCTGAGATGGGATCCATGTATGAGAACAAAGTGTGGACTTTGGTTGACTTGCCCGATGATGGGCAAGCAATTGAGAATAAATGGATCTTCAAGAAGAAGATTGACGCTGACGGTAATGTTACTGTCTATAAAGCTCGACTTGTTGCAAAAGGTTTTTGACAAGTTCAAGGGATTGACTACGATGAGACCTTCTCACCCGTAGCGATGCTTAAGTCTGTCCGAATCATGTTAGCAATTGCCGCATTTTATGATTATAAAATTTGGCAAATGGATGTCAAAACTGCATTCCTGAATGGATTTTTGGAAGAAGAGTTGTATATGATGCAACCGGAAGGTTTTGTCGATCCAAAGGGAGCTAAAAAAGTGTGCAAGCTCCAGCGATCCATTTATGGACTGGTGCAAGCCTCTCGAAGTTTGAATAAACGCTTTGATAGTGTGACCAAAGCATTTGGTTTTGTACAGACTTTTGGAGAAGCCTGTATTTACAAGAAAGTGAGTGGGAGCTCTATAGCATTTCTGATATTATATGTGGATGACATATTGCTGATTGGAAATGATATAGAATTTCTGGATAGCATAAAGGGATACTTGAATAAGAGTTTTTCAATGAAAGACCTCGGTGAAGCTGCGATATATTGGGCATCAAGATCTATAGAGATAGATCAAGACGCTTAATTGGACTTTCACAAAGCACATACCTTGACAAAGTTTTGAAGAAGTTCAAAATGGATCAAGCAAAGAAAGGGTTCTTGCCTGTGTTACAAGGTGTGAAGTTGAGTAAGACTCAATGCCCGACCACTGCAGAAGATAGAGAGAAGATGAAAGATGTACCCTATGCTTCAGCCATAGGCTCTATCATGTATGCAATGCTGTGTACCAGACCTGATGTGTGCCTTGCTATAAGTCTAGCAGGGAGGTACCAAAGTAATCCAGGAGTGGATCACTGGACAGCGGTCAAGAACATCCTGAAATACCTGAAAAGGACTAAGGATATGTTTCTCGTTTATGGAGGTGACAAAGAGCTCATCGTAAATGGTTACGTTGATGCAAGCTTTGACACTGATCCGGACGATTCTAAATCGCAAACCGGATACGTGTTTACATTGAACGGTGGAGCTGTCAGTTGGTGCAGTTCTAAACAAAGCGTCGTGGCGGGATCTACGTGTGAAGCAGAGTACATAGCTGCTTCGGAAGCAGCAAATGAAGGAGTCCAGATGAAGGAGTTCATATCCGATCTAGGTGTCATACCTAGTGCATCGGGTCCAATGAAAATCTTTTGTGACAATACTGGTGCAATTGCCTTGGTGAAGGAATCCAGATTTCACAAGAGAACAAAGCACATCAAGAGACGCTTCAACTCCATCCGGGATCTAGTCCAGGTGGGAGACATAGAAATTTGCAAGGTACATACGGATCTGAATGTTGCAGACCCGTTGACTAAGCCTCTTCCATGAGCAAAACATGATCAGCACCAAGGCTCCATGGGTGTTAGAATCATTACTGTGTAATCTAGATTATTGACTCTAGTGCAAGTGGGAGACTGAAGGAAAATGCCCTAGTGGCAATAATAAAGTTACTATTTATTTCCTTATATCATGATAAATGTTTATTATTCATGCTAGAATTGTATTAACCGGAAACATAATACTTGTGTGAATACATAGACAAACAGAGTGTCACTAGTATGCCTCTACTTGACTAGCTCGTTGATCAAAGATGGTTATGTTTCCTAGCCATAGACATGAGTTCTCATCTGATTAACAGGATCACATCATTAGGAGAATGATGTGATTGACTTGACCCATTCCGTTAGCTTAGCACTCGATCGTTTAGTATGTTGCTATTGCTTTCTTCATGACTTATACATGTTCCTATGACTATGAGATTATGCAACTCCCGTTTATCGGAGGAACACTTTGTGTGCTACCAAACGTCACAACGTAACTGGGTGATTATAAAGGTGCTCTACAGGTGTTTCTGAAGGTACTTGTTGGGTTGGCGTATTTCGAGATTAGGATTTGTCACTCCGATTGTCGGAGAGGTATCTCCGGGCCCACTCGGTAATGCACATCACTATAAGCCTTGCAAGAATTGCAACTAATGAGTTAGTTGCGGGATGATGTATTACAGAACGAGTAAAGAGACTTGCCGGTAATGAGATTGAACTAGGTATTGAGATACCGACGATCGAATCTCGGGCAAGTAACATACCGATGACAAAGGGAACAATGTATGTTGTTATGCGGTCTGACCGATAAAGATCTTCGTAGAATATGTAGGAGCCAATATGGGCATCCAGGTCCCGCTATTGGTTATTGACCAGAGAGGTGTCTCGGTCATGTCTACATAGTTCTCGAACCCGTAGGGTCCGCACGCTTAACGTTCATTGACGATATAGTACTATGAGTTATGTATGTTGGTGACTGAATGTTGTTCGGAGTTTTGGATGAGATCACGGATATGACGAGGAACTCCGGAATGGTCCGGAAGTAAAGATTGATATGTGGATAGTAGTGTTTGATCTCCGGAAAGGTTCCGGAATCCATCGGAAGGGGTTCCGGATGTTTCCCGAAATGTTTGGGCACAAGAACACTTTATCTGGGCCAAAGGGGAAAGCCCACGAGGTTTTTGGAAAGCGCAAAAGGAAGTTTTGCGGAGTCCAGGGGCCAGACGCCAGGGTCCCTGGCGTCTGGGTCCAGACGTTGGGAACCCTGGCGTCTGGCCCTGGAGTCCGAGAAGTACTCTTGCCTTTCGTGTGAAACCGACTTTGTGGAGGCTTTTACTCCAAGTTTCGACCCCAAGGCTCAACATATAAATAGAGGGGTAGGGCTAGCACCCAAGACAGATCAAGAAACACCAAGCCGTGTGCCGGCAACCCCGTCCTCTCTAGTTTATCCTCCGTCATAGTTTTCGTAGTGCTTAGGCGAAGCCCTGCGGAGTTTGTTCTTCACCAACACCGTCACCACGCCGTCGTGCTGCCGGAACTCATCTACTACTTCGCCCCTCTTGCTGGATCGAGAAGGTGAGGACGTCATCGAGCTGAACGTGTGCAGAACTCGAAGGTGCCGTGCGTTCGGTACTTGGATCGGTCGGATCGTGAAGACGTACGACTACATCAACCGCATTGATAAAACGCTTCCGCTTACGGTCTACGAGGGTACGTAGACAACACTCTCCCCTCTCGTTGCTATGCATCACCATGATCTTGCATGTGCGTAGGAATTTTTTTGAAATTACTACGTTACCCAACACCAACGATCTGGACTCGGTGAAGCTCTGCCTCGCCGAGTTCAAGCAGTACCTACAGGACGAGAAAGCACAAGGTCGCAGGACTAGACCTTGTGCCCATCCATTCGTCTCCTGACAGACACCAGCGGATCGCCGTCGCCCAGGTATGTGTGCGGGACGAGGTTCTCATCTACCATTGCTGTAGGGCCATCAGAGGTTCTGGAGCACTCGCCCATTTCATCGGCAGCGCCGACTGCACCTTCGCTACGGTGGAGAGAAGGAAGAACGCGACGATTCAGCCACCTAGTGCAACAAGCTTGTCGACATCCAGAAGCAATACAAGATCATTGGCAACGGGCAGGAGAAGGACACCATGGTTGACCTTGCCGAGACCATCATCGACCCCTGATACGCCAACATGAAAGAAGACAATGATACCAAAGGACCTGAACACATGGGAGGTACCTCTGAGTCTAGCCTACATAACCTACGTGGCCAAGGACGCATACGCATGCTACGACATGTACAGGCGGATCTTGGACATGAGGGCATGTCTGCTTCCCGTAACCGACGAGTACATGGACAGCCGCAGCGTCATGATCAAGCGTGCCAGGAAGGTCTAGATGTTGTACTTTATCTGTTTATAAGCACCTTTATCATCTGAGTGTTTCATGCATTAGCCTATGTGTCGTAATTATATGTTTTGTCTGAAATATTTCTTTTAAGAACCCATTAACCTGTTTGCTTTTTTTTAGTGGCTATTTGCTTATGTATGTAACTAGTTCACTCGTCCGTTTAAAAAAAACTAGTTCACTCAGCTGTCGTGCTTTGAATCTCCTTCCTCCTAACATATTCCCCTTCTCAGGTGGACCCATCAGGTCTCGTACACAGACATATGGGACCAACCACCTATCCATTTGTATTTCTTTATTTTGTTCAATCTTTCGTCCTCTTCCTATACAGCGGCTGGCCATCATAGCCTATGGCGTTGGCCAGGCCATCCCTCTACTCCCACACATTGTCCGGTGGCGGCAGCTCCACCGGCCCACCCTGCACCCGAACAAGTCAACCCTCGTACACCCGTCCGCCTCCGTCTTCCCCCGCTCCGGTTCGTTCGGTCTGAGGTCTCAACGTCGTCCTCCGCCTTGGTGCTCTCGCCGCGGCGCCGCCATCTATCATTCCCACCATGGTTGGCAAAAAAAGAGGAATCGGGAGACAACTGTTCGTCGAGAGGCTGACAGTCCCGGGCCCACCAGGTCCATGGCCTAGGTTTTGTTGTTTAACATGGGCAGCCCACGACATGTTTCAACATTTTTTGGATCCAGCAGGTATCAAGCGGCCTCTGGGCCTCCCAACCTAGCTTGTCTGTAACATCAGCAACCCAAGTTATGTTTGTTTTTTCAAGACGATGCACAGCTCAGTTTTATTTTTCTATAAGAATGCAAAACTGAACCTATGTTTTCTATAAGAATGCAAAACTGAACCTATATTTATATCTTATTTTATTACATATATATATATATATATATATATATATATATAATAGAAACAACATAAGGTTCCGTTAAACCTGTCATTCGTCCAACCATTTTATAGACCTTCCCACTTCCTTTATTTTTCGTTTTTATTAATCCTATATCTGAATTTTCTCCCACTTTCTTTTTCGATGTAAACTAAGTTTTCTCCCAGTACTTTTCCCTAGAACCAACTCAACTATCCCACGTCTAGCCTAAAAAAAATACCCCACGTCCTATTAACTCATCAAATTAAGATGTTTTATTTCGTAAATTGAAAGTTCTTACAAATAATAATTATTATTTATATATAACTTGGCAACATTTCTCCGTCCAGCCCAACATGATAATTTCACCCAGCCCGGCAAGTCCGCGGATTTCGAGAAAAATGCAAATGGGCTCTAAATTCTACCATATATATAAACGGGCTGCATAGATGCTACATCATTGTTTCACCCAGCCCACAAATGGACTAAAAAACAAATGGACTGGCTGACATGTGGGTCAGTAGGTCGAAGCCTAAGCAAGGCGTTGGATTTACATCCAACGGTCGACATTCTTCTTCAATCTCTCATCTTCTTCCCCCAGCGCTGCCGGGACCGCCTGCTCTAGCCTCCAGCATCCAGCAGCGTTGTTTTGCGCATCTCATCAAAACACTACCCCGCCAACGGCCAGGCCATCCCTCCACTCCGCACCTCCTGTTACTCTCTGCCGAGTGTAAGCCCACCCCGCACCCGAACATGTCAATTTTCTCCTCTCTGTCTGCGACTCCACTGCCGCGTCTTCCCCATCTCCGGGTCGTTCCAGTCTGGGGCCTCGGCGTCGTCCACCGCCTCTCCTCAGTCGGAAGAGGACTGTACGTGGAGAGCCTGACGGCTGGGACCCATGAGGTCCATGGTCGCACGCAAAGAAAGTTCCTCCTTATTCAGCTGTTTCCTCCCCCTGACAGCTGGGACCCACCGGCTGTATCTTCGCACGGAAGGAAGTGCCTCCTTGTTATGCGAAAAAAACCATTCCTCCCGATGACAGCTGGGACCTGGCAGGTTTGGGGGCTGACTTGTGGGCCTACCAAGCAGACGTGTACGCAGGGCTTTGTCAACTTAATCAACAAATGATTCTAGCAGCTGGACCGTTGGATGTTAATCCAACAGCCGTGCTCCTTCTTCAACCTCTGTTCTTTGCTCCTGTTTGCCGTGGGCGGCAGTGCTGCCGCGCACCCGAACCAGTCAAGTTTCCCACTCCTCTCCATCTGCGACTCCACTGCTGCGTCTTCCCCATCTCCGGGTCGTTCCAGTCTGGGGCCTCACCGTCGTCCACCAGCCTTTGTGCGCTCGGCACGGTGTGGTCAACATGGTCAACAACCGAGATTCATCTGAAGATGACTGCACGTGAGAGGCTGACAATGGGGATGCACCACGCCCATGGACGCATGCATGCAAACTGCATCCTTTTTACCCTAAAAAATAATGTTTTCTCCCCTTGACTGTTGGGACCCACCAGCTACATCTTCGCATGCAAGGAAGTGCGTCCTTATTACGGGCAAAAAAAATCCCCCCTGACAGCTGGGACCCAGCAGCTATATCTTCGCATGCAAGGAAGTGCGTCCTTATCCTCCATGACAGCTGGGACCCACCCGGTCGAAGCGTACGTACCGTTGTCTGTCTTGTCGGAACGTGTACGTACATACTGGTCGATCGGTCTCTCTGCAAGTATGAATCGTGGCCGAGTAAGTAGCGGCACATGTGACAGTAGAGCCCCCCACGTAGCAGTTCAGGCTGTCTCGTCTAAACCGTGTACATGTACATACAGCCGCATGCCAAAAAATACGGTCACGTACGTACATACGGGCGGGGTCTCGAACGCCTACTCGCGCATACATACGGCCAGGGCTCGTGTACATGGCTGGGTCAGAACAAAGAAGCTGCGCAGTCACCGTGATCATGGGGAGGCAACCGGCTGGGTCATAACGGAATGCGTCGTCGTGTTCATCGGGAGCCAACCAGCTTGGACGGAATAGCCAATGGAAACAAGGCCTGGCGTACCGCAAAACAGAGGAAACGGCCTTGTGTTCGACCAGCCACGGTCGAAACAGGAACCTGTTCATCGGGAGGGGTCTGGCATACCGAAAAATGGAGGAAACAGACTTCTCTTGGACCTCCTACGGTCGAAACGGGGTCATGTTGATCGGGAGGGGTGTGGCATACCGCAAAATGGAGGAAACAGACTTGTGATGGAGCGCTACAGTCAAAACAGGGGTCATGTTCATCGGGAGGGGTGTGGCGTACCGCAAAACGGGACTCCACGGGATACTGTTCATCTCCACCGTCGACTACCTCCACGGGCTACTGTTCATCCACCGTCAACTGCCTCCACGGGCTCCTGTTCATCCACCGTCGACCTCCTCCAGCCTCCACCTGCGACTGTTCATCCACGGGCTCCTGTTCATCCAGCCTCCACCGCTCCTCCACCGGCTACTGTTCAACCAGCCCTCTCCACGGGGTCCTGTTCAACCACCCCTCCATGGGCTACTGTTCATCCAGCCCTCCACTAGCTACTGTTCAACCAGCCCTCCACGGGGTCCTGTTCATCCAGCCCTCCACGTGGTCCTGTTCATCCACCAGTTCGATCGATCGGGGTCATGTTCATCCAGCGGCAACGGCCTCTACTACTATGGGTTCCTGTTCATCCGACCCCCACCGGGAACTATTCATCCAAACCCCCCAACAACGCTCACTGTTCATCCAGAGGCAGCATTGATTGGCTTCAGTTAGTAGCAGTAGCGAAGGAATCACTCGGTTTCAGTTAACAGCAAGGGATCAATCGATCGCTCGGGTTCAGTAACGCGTAGCCTGCAGTGCAATCGCTCGGGTTCAGTAGGCGAACGCCTCGCTCGGGTTCAGTTAGAGCCCAACGCCTTGCACCCATGCGCTATGTGTACGAGAGAAACGCGCATCGCTCGGCCCCCGACCACCCACCGTAGCCGGGAACTCCCCGATATTTTCCTCGCACTCGCTTCTACCATGGTTTTCTCCATCATGGATGGCCCAAAGAATGTCATGCAGTTGCGTCTCCGGCCCGCCCAGGACGAAAAGCCTATTTTTTCATGATTTTTTGTCATAGAAGTAGGAGCCCACCACATCTATGATGATACCGGTTTTGTCACAATTATCGTCATAGAAGTGTGATAAGTATGACAAAAAAAATTTCGTTCGGCCCAAAATGTCACGGATGTGTCTTTTTTTGTAGTGTAGATGGTTATTCTAATTTTTCTCAAATACCCGTGTCACAAGAGGATCAAGAAAAAACTACTTTTACATGCCCTTTTGGTACCTTTGCTTATAGACGTATGCCTTTTGGTTTATGCAATGCACCAGCTACCTTTCAAACATGTATGCCTGCTATATTCTCTGATTTTTATGAAAAGATTGTTGAGGTTTTCATGGATGATTTCTCCTTTTACGGAGCTTCTTTTGATGATTGCTTAAGCAACCTTAATCGAGTTTTGTAGAGATGTGAAGAAACTAATCTTGTCTTGAATTGGGAGAAGTGCCACTTTATGGTTAATGAAGGTATTGTCTAGGGGCATAAAATCTCTGAAAGAGGTATTGAAGTGGACAAAGCTAAAGTTGATGCAATTGAAAAGATGTCGTGTCCTAAAGATATCAAAGGTATAAGAAGTTTCCTTGGTCATGCTGGTTTCTATAGGAGATTTATTAAAGACTTCTCTAAAATTTCTAGGCCTCTTACCAATCTCTTGCAAAAAGATGTTCCATTTGTTTTTGATGATGATTGTGTAGAAGCCTTTGAAATACTTAAGAAAGCCTTAATTTCTGCACCTATTGTTCAACCACCTGATTGGAACCTACCATTTGAAATTATGTGTGATGCTAGTGATTATGCTGTTGGTGCTATTCTAGGATAGCGAGTTGATAAAATATTAAATGTTATCCATTATGCTAGTAAAAATCTAGATAGTGCACAAAGAAATTATGCTACTACTGGAAAAGAATTTTTAGCAGTTGTATTTGCTTGTGATAAGTTCAGTTCTTATATTGTTGATTCTAAAGTAACTATTCACACTAATCACGCTGCTATTAAATACCTTATGAAAAAGAAAGATGCTAAACCTAGACTCATTAGGTGGGTTCTCTTGCTACGAGAATTGATTTGCATATTATTGATAGAAAGGGAGCTGAGAACCCTGTAGCAGACAACTTATCTAGCTTAGAAAATATTCTTGATGACCCACTACCTATTGATGATAGCTTTCCTGATGAACAACTAGCTGTCATAAATGCTTCTCGCAGTACTCCATGGTATGCTGACTATGCTAATTACATTGTTGCTAAATTTATACCATCTAGTTTCACATACCAACAAAACAAAAAGTTTTTCTCTGATTTAAGACATTACTTCTGGGATGACCCACATATTTATAAAGAAGGAGTAGATGGTGTTATTAGACGTTGTGTACCTAAGCATGAAGCAACAAATCCTAGGCAACTGTCACTCCAAGGCTTATGGAGGACACCATGCTGGAGATAGAACTGCACACAAGGTATTACAATCTGGTTTTTATTGGCCTACCCTTTTCAGAGATGCTCGTAAGTTTGTCTTGTCTTGTCTTGTGATGAATGTCAATGAATTGATAATATTAGTAGACATTAGGAAATGCCTATGAACTATTCACTTGTTATTGAACATTTCATGTTTGGGGATTTGATTATATGGAACCTTTTCCATCCTCTAATGGGTATACACATATTTTGGTTGATGTTGATTACGTTACTAAGTGGGTGGAAGCTATGCCAACTAGTAGTGTTGATCATAATACTTCTATCAAAATGCTTAAAGAAGTTATTTTCCCGAGGTTTGGAGTCCCTAGATATTTAATGACTGATGGTGGTTCACACTTTATTCATGGTTTTTTCCGAAAATTGCTTGCTAAGTATGATGTCAACCATAGAATTGCATCTCCATACCATCCTCACTCTAGTGGTCAAGTAGAGTTAAGTAACAGAGAAATAAAATTGATCTTGCAAAAAACGGTTAATAGATCTAGAAAGAATTGGTCCAAGAAACTTGATGATGCATTATGGGCTTATAGAACTGCTTATAAGAACCCTATGGGTATGTCTCCATATAAAATGGTTTATGGAAAAGCATGTCACTTACCTCTTGAACTAGAACATAAAGCTTATTGGGCAATTAAAGAGCTCAATTATGATTTCAAACATGCCGGTGAGAAGAGTTTACGTGACATTAGCTCACTTGATGAATGGAGAACCTAGGCTTATAAAAAATGCTAAGTTGTTTAAAAAAAGTTAAAATATGGCATGACAAAAGGATACAAAAGCGTGAATTTAATGTAGGCGACTGATACGTCCATTTTGCATCATGTTTTCCTACTGTTATTTATGATGTTTTATGCATAATAATGCTTTTTGGAGTAATTATAATGCCTTTTCTCTCATAATATGCAAGGTACACACAAAGAAGGAGAATTCCGGCAGCTGGAAATCTGGACCTGGAAAAGCTACGTCGGGCTACCTATTCCGCACAACTCCAAACAAGATGAAACTTTACGTAGTGTTTTTATGGAATATTTGAATAATATTGGAGCAAATAATTACCAGAGGGGGCCCACCAGGTGGGCACAACCCACCTGGACGCGCCAGGGAGCCCAAGCGCGCCCTGGTGGATTGTGCTCACCCAAGCCCACCTCCAGTGGCCATCTTCTGGTACATAAGTCATTTTTACCTAGAAAAAATAGAGGGAGAACTTTCGTGACGGAGCACCGCCGTCGCGAGGCAGAACTTGGGAAGGAGCCCTTTTCCCTCCTGCGGAGCGATTCCGCTAGGGGAACTTCCCTCCCGGAGGGGGAAATCATCGTCATGATCATCACCAACAACTCTCCCATCTTGGGGAGGGCAATATCCATCAACATCTTCAACAGCACCATCTCCTTTCAAACCCTAGTTCATCTCTTGAGTTCAATCTTTGTACCGGAACTATAGATTGGTGCTTGTGGGTGACTAGTCGTGTTGATTACATCTTGTAGTTGATTACTATATGGTTTATTTGGTGGAAGATCATATGTTCAGATCCAATATGCTATTTAATACCCCTCTGATCTTGAGCATTTTTATCATTTCTGACTAGTTACTTTTGTTCTTGAGGTCACGGGAGAAATCATGTTGCAAGTAACACTACTAGAAAAAGGCTTACTAGTGGCGCACCAGTTTTGCCTACTAATGGCGCACTACTGGTGCGCCACTAGCACCACGCCACTACTATTTTTTACTAATGGCGCACCACTGGTGCGCCATTAGTATCTGGTATACTAATGGCGCACCAGGCAGTGCGCCATTAGTATAGGCCACGGTGCGCCATTAGTATGCCTCCCAGTGGGCATGTGCTTTGCCATACTAATGGCGCACTGCTGGGTGATGCGCCATTAGTATCCTTTGGCATACTAATGGCGCACATTTGGGCGATGCGCCATTAGTATGTATATTAGGGATTTTTTTCTTTTCTAATATTTGCACAGATTACAAAATATATTATTGGACAGAATATAAACAGCACCACACAGCAACAGCAGATCCATCGAATACAATAGAAGATTAGTCTCCGAATACAATTCATCATATAAGTCTCTGAATTCAAAAGACCGAACAAAGATAGAACATTACAAGTCTCGAGACCGCGAGTAGCGAGTTTGTCGAAAGTAATACTAATCCTAACAAGTCCTACTAATCATCATCATACAACTTCTACTCGTTATTAAGGACCTAAAATACCCTATTTAAGGTAAAATAGCATAAAACAATATAGACCCTGACTCTCCATTATGGAGAATGGAGATCATCCTGTCTCCAATTCTTGCGCGGCGCTTCCTGTTGCTTCCAAGAACCTCCTTACGACTGTCCATACATTTTTCCATTCTCTGATTAGCATGTCTCCAGTTCTTCTAGAAATCCGGTATGGACAGTTGAGATTCGTAGGATGACCTGGATATAAGTTCAAAATTTGAAGGCTGCCATTCTGATACATCAAATGAGGCACACAATCCTCTGGGATTCTCTGTTGAAAAACATAGTAATAACTTCATAGTTAGCAATGATGTACTAGTTTTAGAAGTATGCAAAAGATGCACGGATGTCGTAATAGTAAAAAATCTTACCAGGGTATCTCCATGGTAGTTACCGTAGTTCAACACGTGCACTAGTGGCACGTATTGACCATAATGTTGAGGAGTTTGATTGTAGATATTGTAATTCTCAAGATCAGTACAAAATCCGACCAGATGATTTTTCTCCTGATAAGTTAACTCGGAGCCATCGGTGTAGTGGGTTTTGTCTACCATTTTCCGCACATTTTTTGAACAATCAAAATAAGCTGTCAATGGAAATAAGTTGTCAACTATTTTGAAATAAACAATATAGATTAGTTAATAATTAACTATGTTTGACAAACTCACATAGCGGTAGAACTGGAGGCGTATCAACAAGGACCCAAATGTCCATATTGTCTTGGTCGATGCCAGGATCACCAAGATCCATGGTGACAAGCATACCCTCATCAAAACCATACATCTTGCAAAATGCTTCCCAATTTTTGCAACCAAAATGGGTTACGCTCTCAGCATTATACAGATTTACTTCAAAGTCCACATCATGATGTGTCCTTAGGTGAATTTTCTTTGTTTCAAAATTTTCATGATCTTCAAAATCCATCCTCTCCAAGACATAGCGTCTTGCATGGCATGGGATAAACTATACTCGAATTGTAAAAGATGAAATTACACGTTGGAATAGTTGAAGTCATGCTTAATTATGAAAAAAACACTTGTCGTTGTTGCGTACCGTTTCAAATTCGAAGGTCTCCTCGAGCTTAATGCTGAAGCGCCGATCATCATCCAGGTGAGGCCTGTCGCACAGACCTCGACCGTCGTGGCACCAGTCGCACTCCCCCGAGAGACTTTCGTCGTTCGATGACGACATTTCCTATGTTCATAATTCAAAACTACATCATCTCTGTTGGGTCCAATAAGATAATCCACAGTGTGGTGAAAACACGCCCATCCAAATAGAATATGTGGTATGGGCTTTTTTAGTAGGTCATCCTACCAGATTAGGGTTTATCGATGACGAGCAACTGACATTAGTAATAACTATGAGTAGATATCACACTTCTATATGTATAACACAAGAGGCAGTTGATCCTACTTAATTAAGTACTAAGATACCCCGGCCCATGCATTAGTCGGAAGTGCCCCATATGTCCTATTTTTAGCAAAGTCATGCTAAAATTCACGGAAAATTTCAGCATGACCTTTGCTGAAAATAGGACATACGGAGTACCCGAATTTGCCGGAACGGAAGTTAATCGACATTCCGGCAAACTCAAGGGCCTCTCGGGGTACCTGCAAAATCATCACGACACGATGGTCGGAGACAAAACCCAGCAAACTAGCACCACAATGTGCCTCTACTTTCATATGGATGAAAAGGCCACAGACCATATGGTCCTCTACTAGCATATCTTCAACACTCCAATTTCTTTCAGTTTTGGCAGTTTATGTGCCTTTGGTAAGCATTATATTACAAAAAAAAGATATGCAGTACTATACAATATCCATAACCAGAAAACAAGACATGCATAGGCTATATTTGAAACAAGATATTCTGCCACATCACAAAATACTACTACTACTACTGCATATGATTCATGCCCTAAGCACAATATACTACTACTACTGCTGCATCATATCATAGGAAATAATTGCCACTGATATCATTCCAGCCTCTCAAGTGGAAGATGACCAGGCTAACTGAATTTAGTTTCAGTAAGGTTTTTGTAACATCCCAAATTTTCAATTTGGTATGTTATACATAGATCATCATTGCATATCATGTTTTATTGCATTTTGACAAATCCTTGATAAATCCTAAGCAACTCAAGGACCCTCGGAGAGAGTTGGGGATTTTCTCAATTTTTCATATTTGATTTTCATCCAATAATAAGACGAGGATTTTGGTTTTAATTATTTTCTCTCCGGAAAAATATTTCATTCTGAAAATAAACGAGAGGAGAAAATATGACTTCTCCAAAACAATCGAAATACTGGAGGAAAAATGTTAAAATCATTTATTGGAATTTATTTGGGTTTTATTTGCAATTTATATTGCATTAAATTTTTTTGCATGTTTCAAAATATTTATTTTGTGTTAAAAAATGTTCACCCTATTCTAGATTTTCTAACCAGACGGGGAAAATTTATTTTATATTTTTTTGATTTTTATTTATTTTTCTGTGAATTATTCTCCGCGATATTTTTTTTTCAAAAAAAATAGTGTGCGCCGCTGGGCCGAGCCCAGCCGAGCGCCAGGCCGCCGGCCCACCCCGTCGCCCTCTCCTTCCTCCGCACGGGAGAGCGCCGCCGCCGTGTCCTCCATGGACATGGGACCGAGCCGCCGCCGGAGCTTGCCCCCTCCTCCAAGCTTGCTCCCCCCCTCTTTATATACCCCTCAACCCCCCCTCTCTCTCATCCCGCCGCCGCCGCACTCGGGAGCCGCCGCCGCCGCACTTGCCCGCCGCCGGAGCCGCCCCTTGCACCCCCCGAGCTCCGCACCCTGCACCCCCTCGCCGCCCCTCCCCCGAGCGCCGGAGCCCCACCGGAACCCCCGCCCCGACGAGGTACTGCCTGCCCCGTTCAACGCCGGTTTTGTTTTAAAAAAAACCCTTCGTTTAAAAAAAACCTAGATCGGTTTTTTTCGGTTTTCTTATTTTGCGAGCGTTTACCGAACCGTTCGTTTTAACGAACGCGTTCGTCGGTTTTTCTCTGTTAACGAACGTCCGTTCTTTAACCGTTCGTCCGTTTTTCTTTTTCGCCGGATTTTTCTGCGATTATCTCAGATTCGATTTCTGATCGAATCTTCGATTCTGTTTAACTTCTCGCTCGTTTATCGGAATCAGGCGATTCAAGAGCCTAGAGTTTTGTCTCGAAATTCTCTTTCCGTTTAACCTACTCAAACAAGTTTTTGCTACAGTAAAATTTGACCTAGATCCAGATTAGTAAACGAAGCTTCTTTCTTTCGCAGTTTGACTTTCGTTGTTTCTTTCGAGTTGATTCTTTTGCAAACCGAAGTTCTTAAGTTGAACTTTCTGGTTGATCTTTTATTCGAGTTTTACCTATGCATTAGATGAGTACTGATTGTATGCTTGTTTGTTTGCGATAGAGTACCCGGAGTGTGCCGCTTGTTACTTCGAATCGCTAGGTTTTGCGGATCATCAGCAAGGCAAGTAACACTTTGATCATACTTTTCATTACCCAGTTTTATTGCATTAGATAAATCCTCAAACATTGCATGGTTAGGATCTAATTAAATTGTGGGTATTGGGAAGTAGTTGAGGTAGAACCTATTACCTGTATTCTTATCAAACCCTTGGGAGTTACTTCTACGTTTGCTATTATATTGCCATGCTATGCTCGTAGACGTGGATTGGGTTTGAGTGAAATTCATGACAGATGTGAGATTGTTAATAATGGTTTACTTAAGGTGGCAACTAAAACTCACATCTGGGTGGATTGAGGTACCTGGGTATTCCAGGATTGCCTGTTTTTCTTTTGGACCGCCACCCAGGTTCAAAGGGATCATAAGATTATTCATGCTAGAAACTTCCGTGTGCAGCCGCAAGCTATTATGGGCTCTAGCATAGTTGATTAAGTTGTGTGAACTCTTACAGTGGTAGACTAGCAGATGTAGGGGAAAGTAGGTGTAACTGTCTACCCATACGTAAGGTGCAAACACTTCCGAAAGACTGTGTCTTGGTCATCCGTTACTCAAACACCATGTAGTGCGAGTAATCCAACGGAGGAGATCGAGTCTTGTGGGGAAAAGTGCACAAACCTCTGCAGAGTGTACAAACTAATCATGGTTAGCCGTGTCCCCGGTTATGGACAACTTGAGTATCTAGTACTTGGATTATCATGTGAATCTCATCACTATGTTACGTCTAATTAATTTTGTTGGGTTATTGATGACATTTAATTGGGATTGAGATGCTGTCAACCATCTCAATGTTTCACAACCACCATGATAGTTAAATAAAACTTATTCCTTTGAAGTAGGATAAAATTGGCTTTTCCTAAAAATTGTAACCATAGAGCTTTCCACCAGCCATATTTGCATGTAGTATAGCCTTATTATTGTTCATTATTCTCTATGTGTTACTTTGCCAGCATATCCTATGTGCTGACCCGTTTCCGAGCTGCAACGTTTCATGTTGCAGATTTTTCAGACGACGAGTAAGGTGCCTTAGGTCGTGGTCTTATACTCAGTGATGCCGCTGGAGTTGATGGACTCACTTATCTTCCAAGTCTTCTGCTGTTATCGTTTTAGATGGCCTTAAGCCATGTTTATCATACTTAATCTCTTTGGAGATATTCGATGTAATAAGTGTGTGATTGCTACTCTGTTATAAATCCTCCATTTGTACTGTGCGTGTCAGCATTACTGATCCAGGGATGACACTGGTGCACAGCAGCACAGACCATTTGAGGTCTGGTCGCTACAAAGTTGGTATCAGAGCACACGCTGACTGTAGGACATGACCACTAAGATTAAGCCCTAGAAAGCTTCTCTCTTCTCATTTCTAACCCCTCTCCACTTTCTACTCTTTTAGGAATGGCGAATGCAAGGAGCAAGTTCATGCAACCAGATGAAGACACGCCGTTTGGTCGACACTTGAAGGAAGTCACCAAGTACTTGAACATAGGAATACCAAGCATCACCGGAACCTACAACGCCACATTACCTGAAGAGGAGAGCTGGAAGATCCTAGTTCTTATTCCAGGAAGGACGTTTGTGCCAGTTACTGAACCCATAAGATTGGTTTTCGAAGCACCAACTTGGAGTTTAGGGAAGAGCATGGCCGCACACATCGCCATGGGACGCATTGGAGAAGTCTACCACCAGGAGCTTAAGGTTACAATTTACCAAATTTGTGGACGCCGAGACGTGCAATGGGAGATGATCAGAACCAAGAAGGATGGATCAATTGCAGCTTTCATCCAGGAGCAAAACCAACACATTCGTCGTCAGGAGAACCAGATGTGCACGGACAAGGAAGAGCTGAAGAAGGCATTGACGAAGATCAAGGAGCTGGAGGAAGAACTCAAGGCTACACGCGAGGATTATTTGGAAGAAATCAACGCACTAGTAGGGAAGAATGACGACCTGGAGAAGAAGATTGGAGTATTCATGGGAAATCCAGTGCCAAAAGCAGAAGTCGACGAATGCACCTGTCCGGATAACTACATTATTATCGACGACACCGACTCAGAACCAAGTGAAGATGACTTTGTTGACGAAGCTGGAGCAGACATCATGGAGTCTTCAACGGATCAGAATTTCTAGTAGACCACCATATCAGTAGTAGTTTTCCCCCATTTAATAGTATAGTTCAAGCACTTTGTAACGCTAGTTAGATCGATTGTTTTGCCTTGTTTGAATTGATTGAGTGATATTGATTGATTTGTCTCATGAGCATATGGGTAGTGTTTTCTCTCTAGACCTCATTCTATTCTTAACTCTCATCTTTTCTAAACCTATCAGATGCCTCCGAGACGCGATACCGGATTTGTTTTCCCACCGGAGATCACCCAGTTGATTCAGCAACAGAATGCCCTGATGCAAGTGTTAGTGCAGAACCAAGGCAACAACAACAACAACAACAACCCACCGCCACCGCCACCTGTTGATCACTTAGCCCGTTTCTTAAGGCTAAACCCGCCGATGTTTTCCAGTAGCACCGAGCCGATTGTTGCAGATGATTGGCTCCGCAAAGTTGGAAGGGAGTTGACCACTGCAGGATGCACAGATGCGGAAAGAGTGCATTTTGCCGCACATCAGCTTGATGGACCCGCAGCATCATGGTGGGAGAATTATACAGCCACGCACCCTATTGAAACTGTCACATGGGACCAGTTTCAGCAAGCATTCCGTACAGCTCATGTTTCAGCAGGAGCTATGGCTATGAAGAAGCGTGAGTTTCGCAACCTACGCCAAGGAGGACGCACCGTAGGCCAGTATGTGGAGGATTTCAGTAAGTTAGCACGTTATGCACTAGATGACGTTGCTACAGATGCAGCCAAGCAGGAGAAATTTTTGGAAGGGCTGAATGATGAACTGAGTATGCAGTTGATGGTAGCAACCTTCAACAACTACCAGGAGCTGGTAGATAGAGCTCTCATGATTGAAGGGAAGCAACAGCAGATTGAAAACGTAAGAGGAAGTATGGACAAGGGAAGTACAATTCTGGAGCCCAGCAGAAGCCACGATTTGCCCCGAAGCTGGGAGGACAGTTTCAGCATACCCATGGAGGAGGTAGTTCGCACTACCATAATGGCACCAAGAATGGTAATGGGAATGGAGGAGGCAACGGACAGAACCGCACCAACCCATCTACCCCAGCCAAGAGGGATCTGAGCCAAGTCACTTGTTTCAAATGCCAGAAGAATGGACATTATGCCAATGAATGTCCTGAAGCCCAAAATGGAAATGGCAATGGAAGCTCTGGGAAAAAGCCGAACCCGTTCAACAAAGGACACGTGAACCACGTGAGCGTGGAGGAGGTTGAAGCACAGCCTGATGCAGTAATAGGTAAGTTTTTGGTTAAGTCATTTACTGCAACCGTTCTTTTCGATACTGGTGCATCGCATTCATACATATCAAGGGGATTCGTGAATAAGTTTAAGATGTCCACCAAAGTTCTCAGAAACCCTATGTTAGTAACCTCGCCAGGAGCAGAGTATATGGCCACCCAAGGATGTTTTCAGATACCATTGGCCATTGGTAGGCATGTTTTCCCCTCAGACCTCATAGTTTTGGAGTCGCAAGGTTTGGATGTGATTTTGGGAATGGATTGGCTATCGTTGTATGGAGGAAACATCGACTGTGCCAGCAAGACGATTTTGCTTACCACCCCGGAAGGGAAAAGGATCAGGTATGTATCCCGGCATATGCCGAAGAGGACTCAAGTAAATTCCTTATCAGGAGTTGTACAGGAGAAAGTACCAGTGGTGAAGGATTATCCGGATGTATTTCCAGAAGAGTTGCCAGGCATGCCACTAGATAGAGACATTGAGTTCTTGATTGAACTTTTGCCAGGCACAGGGCCAATATCTAAGAGACCGTACAGGATGCCAGCAAAGGATTTGGAGGAAATCAAGAAGCAGATCAAGGAGTTACTGGATAAAGGCTATATTCTCCCAAGTTCGTCACCTTGGGGATCACCAGTACTTCTAGTGGAGAAGAAAGATGGATCGCTGAGGATGGTTGTTGATTACCGTGGATTGAATGAAGTGACAATCAAAAACAAGTACCCACTGCCGATGATCAATGATTTGTTTGACCGCCTGCAAGGAGCTAAAGTATTTTCCAAGATCGATCTACGATCAGGATACCATCAGTTAAAGATTCGAGAGCAGGATATACCCAAGACGGCATTTACCACCAGATATGGATTATATGAGTATACCGTTATGTCATTTGGTCTGACTAACGTACCTGCCTATTTCATGAACCTGATGAACAAAGTGTTTATGGAGTTTTTGGATAAGTTCGTCGTGGTGTTCATTGATGATATTTTAATCTTTTCCAAGGATGAGGAAGAGCATGAGGAGCATTTGCGATTGGTACTTAAGAAGCTCAGAGAACATCAGTTATATGCCAAGTTCAGCAAGTGTGAATTTTGGTTGAAGGAAATTGGATTCCTTGGACATGTTATTTCTGGAGAAGGAATAGCAGTAGACCCTGCCAAGGTTGACACAGTGACAAGTTGGGAATCACCCACGACAGTTGGAGAAATCCGGAGTTTTCTTGGACTTGCAAGATACTACCGGAGATTTATCGAGAATTTCTCAAAGATTGCTAAGCCCATGACTGAGCTATTGAAGAAGGACACCAAATTCAATTGGACTGAGGAATGTGAAGCTAGTTTCGAAGAGTTGAAGAAACGATTGGTTACATCACCGGTGTTGATTCTGCCAGATCAACGCAAGGATTATGAAGTTTATTGCGACGCTTCTCGTCGAGGACTTGGAGCAGTGCTTATGAAAGAAGGAAGAGTTGTGTCATATGCTTCACGACAACTTAAACCTCATGAAAAGAATTATGCTACGCGTGATTTGGAATTAGCAGCCGTGGTGCATGCATTGAAGACATGGAGACATTTTCTCATCGGAAACCATTGTGAGGTGTATACGGATCACAAGAGTTTGAAGTATATTTTCACGCAGAAGGAGTTAAATCTCAGACAGAGGAGATGGTTGGAGCTTATTAAAGACTATGATATGAGATTGCATTATCACCCAGGAAAGGCTAACGTAGTAGCAGACGCGTTGAGCCGCAAGAGTCATGTCAACACCCTCATGACAGGAGAGATACCTCAGGAATTAGCCGAGGACCTTCGCGAGTTATGTTTGGAGATAGTCCCAAGAGGCTATTTAGCGACATTGGAGATTCAGTCTACCTTGATGGAAAGGATCAGAGAAGCTCAGAAGACAGACAAGGAGATTGAAGAGATAAAGGAGAAGATGAGCAAAGGAAAAGCCAAGGGATTTCATGAGGATGAGCACGATACCTTGTGGTTTGAGGACCGCGTATATGTACCAAATGATCCGGAGATCAGGAAGTTGATTTTGCAAGAAGCCCATGATTCACCGTATTCGATTCACCCAGGAAAGACGAAGATGTATTTGGATTTGAAGAATATTTTCTGGTGGACCGGAATGAAGAAGGATATTGCGGAATACGTAGCAGTTTGTGATGTATGTCAGAGAGTGAAGGCAGAGCATCAGAAGCCAGCAGGATTGCTACAACCATTGCCGATACCCGAATGGAAGTGGGATAAAATAGGCATGGATTTTATCACTGGATTACCCAGGACTCGTTCAGGCTATGACTTAATATGGGTTGTAGTCGACCGTTTGACGAAAGTGGCTCATTTCATTCCAGTGAAGACCACTTACACCAGTGCTAAGTTGGCAAAGATATACATGACCAGGATCGTATGTTTGCATGGAGTTCCGAGGACCATTGTATCAGACAGAGGAACCCAATTTACCTCGAAGTTTTGGAAGCAGTTACATGAAACATTGGGAACCAAGTTGGAATTTAGTACAGCTTTCCACCCACAGACAGATGGACAGACCGAGAGAGTCAACCAGATTTTGGAGGACATGTTGAGAGCATGTGCATTAGATTATGGATCCAGTTGGGACGACAATTTGCCATATGCGGAGTTTTCTTATAACAACAGTTATCAGACCAGTTTGAAGATGGCCCCTTTCGAAGCCTTGTACGGAAGGAGGTGTAGAACACCGTTGTTATGGGACGAAGTTGGAGACCGTCAGTTGTTTGGACCAGATTTGATTAAGGAGTCTGAACAGAAAGTGAGGTTGATTCGCGATAGGCTCAAGGTAGCCCAGTCCAGACAGAAGAGTTATGCTGATTCTAAACGAAAGGAGACAGTTTACGAAGTCGGAGACCGAGTTTATCTTTGAGTATCACCACTTCGAGGAGTGAAGCGCTTTGGAGTTAAGGGAAAGTTAGCGCTCCGTTTTATCGGACCATACAGAGTTGTGGAACGTATGGGAGAAGTTGCTTACAAGCTGGAATTTCCCGAAGAATTGTCTGGAGTTCATGATGTATTTCACGTTTCCCAGTTGAAGAAGTGCCACGCAGAGATGGCTGAGATACCATTGAGAGATACTGTGCCACTGGAAGCTATTCAGCTAGAAAGTGATTTGACCTATGAGGAGAAACCAGTCAAGATTCTTGAGTATGCCAGCCGACTTACCCGCAACAAGGTTATCAAGTTTTGCAAAGTTCAGTGGATTCACCACACGGAGGATGAAGCCACCTGGGAGCGAGAGGAAGATCTACGGAAAGACCACTCCCACCTGTTTTCTAGCCAACCCGAATCTCGAGGGCGAGATTCATCTTAAGGGGGGGTAGGTTTGTAACATCCCAAATTTTCAATTTGGTATGTTATACATAGATCATCATTGCATATCATGTTTTATTGCATTTTGACAAATCCTCGATAAATCCTAAGCAACTCAAGGACCCTCGGAGAGAGTTGGGGATTTTCTCAAATTTTCATATTTGATTTTCATCCAATAATAAGACGAGGATTTTGGTTTTAATTATTTTCTCTCCGGAAAAATATTTCATTCTAAAGATAAACGAGAGGAGAAAATATGACTTCTCCAAAACAATCGAAATACTGGAGGAAAAATCTTAAAATCATTTATTGGAATTTATTTGGGTTTTATTTGCAATTTATATTGCATTAATTTTTTTTGCATGTTTCAAAATATTTATTTTGTGTTAAAAAAATGTTCACCCTATTCTAGATTTTCTAACCAGACGGGGAAAATTTCTTTTATATTTTTCTGATTTTTATTTATTTTCTGTGAATTATTCTCCGCGATATTTTTTTAAAAAAAAACAGCGCGCGCCGCTGGGCCGAGCCCAGCCGAGCGCCAGTCCGCCGGCCCACCCCGTCGCCCTCTCCTTCCTCCGCACGGGAGAGCGCCGCCGCCGTGTCCTCCATGGACACGGGACCGAGCCGCCGCCGGAGCTTGCCCCATCCTCCAAGCTTGCCCCCCCTCTTTATATACCCCTCAACCCCCCCCCCTCTCTCTCATCCCGCCGCCGCCGCCGCACTTGCCGCCGCCGCCGCACTCGGGAGCCGCCGCCGCCGCACTTGCCTGCCGCCGGAGCCGCCCCTTGCACCCCCCCGAGCCCCGCACCCCGCACCCATTCGTCGCCCCTCCCCCGAGCGCCGGAGCCCCGCCGGAACCCCCGCCCCGACGAGGTACTGCCTGCCCCGTTCAACGCCGGTTTTGTTTTAAAAAAACCCTTCGTTTAAAAAAAACCTAGATTGTTTTTTTTCGGTTTTCTTATTTTGCGAGCGTTTACCGAACCGTTCATTTTAACGAACGCGTTCGTCGGTTTTTCTCTGTTAACGAACGTCCGTTCTTTAACCGTTCGTCCGTTTTTCTTTTTCGTCAGATTTTTCTGCGATTATCTCATATTCGATTTCTGATCGAATCTTCGATTCTGTTTAACTTCTCGCTCATTTATCGGAATCAGGCGATTCAAGCGCCTAGAGTTTCGTCTCGAAATTCTCTTTCCGTTTAACCTACTCAAACAAGTTTTTGCTACAGTAAATTTGACCTAGATCCAGATTAGTAAACGAAGCTTCTTTCTTTCGCAGTTTGACTTTCGTTGTTTCTTTCGAGTTGATTCTTTTGCAAACCGGAGTTCTTAAGTTGAACTTTCTGGTTGATCTTTTATTCGAGTTTTACCTGTGCATTAGATGAGTACTGATTGTATGCTTGTTTGTTTGCGATAGAGTACCCGGAGTGTGCCGCTTGTTACTTCGAATCGCTAGGTTTTGCGGATCATCAGCAAGGCAAGTAACACTTTGATCATACTTTTCATTACCCAGTTTTATTGCATTAGATAAATCCTCAAACATTGCATGGTTAGGATCTAATTAAATTGTGGGTATTGGGAAGTAGTTGAGGTAGAACCTATTACTTGTATTCTTATCAAACCCTTGGGAGTTACTTCTACGTTTGCTATTATATTGCCATGCTATGCTCGTAGACGTGGATTGGGTTTGAGTGAAATTCATGACAGATGTGAGATTGTTAATAATGGTTTACTTAAGGTGGCAACTAAAACTCACATCTGGGTGGATTGAGGTACCTGGGTATTCCAGGATTGCCTGTTTTTCTTTTGGACCGCCACCCAGGTTCAAAGGGATCATAAGATTATTCATGCTAGAAACTTCCGTGTGCAGCCGCAAGCTATTATGGGCTCTAGCATAGTTGATTAAGTTGTGTGAACTCTTACAGTGGTAGACTAGCAGATGTAGGGGAAAGTAGGTGTAACTGTCTACCCATACGTAAGGTGCAAACACTTCCGAAAGACTGTGTCTTGGTCATCCGTTACTCAAACACCATGTAGTGCGAGTAATCCAACGGAGGAGATCGAGTCTTGTGGGGAAAAGTGCACAAACCTCTGCAGAGTGTACAAACTAATCATGGTTAGCCGTGTCCCCGGTTATGGACAACTTGAGTATCTAGTACTTGGATTATCATGTGAATCTCATCACTATGTTACGTCTAATTAATTTTGTTGGGTTATTGATGACATTTAATTGGGATTGAGATGCTGTCAACCATCTCAATGTTTCACAACCACCATGATAGTTAAATAAAACTTATTCCTTTGAAGTAGGATAAAATTGGCTTTTCCTAAAAATTGTAACCATAGAGCTTTCCACCAGCCATATTTGCATGTAGTATAGCCTTATTATTGTTCATTATTCTCTATGTGTTACTTTGCCAGCATATCCTATGTGCTGACCCGTTTCCGAGCTGCAACGTTTCATGTTGCAGATTTTTCAGACGACGAGTAAGGTGCCTTAGGTCGTGGTCTTATACTCAGTGATGCC
This sequence comes from Aegilops tauschii subsp. strangulata, assembly GCF_002575655.3. Lineage (NCBI taxonomy): Eukaryota > Viridiplantae > Streptophyta > Magnoliopsida > Poales > Poaceae > Aegilops > Aegilops tauschii. Next base: position 419,144,323 of record NC_053040.3, on the reverse strand, counting down.
GCTGGAGTTGATGGACTCACTTATCTTCCAAGTCTTCCGCTGTTATCGTTTTAGATGGCCTTAAGCCATGTTTATCATACTTAATCTCTTTGGAGATATTCGATGTTATAAGTGTGTGATTGCTACTCTGTTATAAATCCTCCATTTGTACTGTGCGTGTCAGCATTACTGATCCAGGGATGACACTGGTGCACAGCAGCACAGACCATTTGAGGTCTGGTCGCTACAGTTTTCAGTAAAGCCAAATTAATTGCCACTGATATCATTCCAACCTCTAAAGAGGCTTGACTATATGTCTGTGTTCTGTCTACTCCATTATCTCTAGCTGAACTTGACAGTTGACACAGATGCAACCTCATATAAAATATGTGTTGGAAACACTTGAGCTTTATTACAAAGTAGAAGATTTTGCAACATAACCACTTATATTCACTGAAATAAACACTGAAATAACCACCACTTATATTCATCAACATAACCACTGCCAATCAGAGATGGGGGACAGGGGAGAGGGAGGGCGGACGCCGGCAGCCGAAGGGGCGGGAAGGGGATGAGCATACCTGCGCTGGACGCAGGTGGGTAGGGCTGGAGCTCGCCCCGGTTCTGCTCGATGATGGAGTTCGTCCGATCCTGCAGAGAGAAGGGAAGGTGGAGGAGTCAGGAGGGAATGGAGGGGAGGAGGGAGGTCGAGGTGGACGCCGGCGGGTCAGGAGGGATTTACCTGGCCGCCGCTCGATTTGGCGCGTGGAAGACGAGGTTGGGCGGCGGGTAGACGCGGGGGCGGCGGCGCGGGGGAGCTGCAGTGGTGGGGGGCGCGGGGGCGCGGGGGCGGCGGCGCGGGGAAGCTGCAGTGGTGGGGGCGCGGGGGAGCTGTAGTGGTGGGGGGCGCGGGGGCGCGGGGGCGGCGGCGCGGGGGAGCTGCAGTGGTGGGGGAGCGCGGGGGCGGCGGGGGTCGGGGCGGCGGCGTCGTGGGTCAGGCCGGTGAGCGCGCGGGTGGACTGGCGAGGGAGAGGGAGGAATTAGCTAAGGGGGGAAACTTACTAATGGCGCACCCGGAAGCGGTGCGCCATTAGAATGTTTTTTTACATAGCAATGGCGCACCCAGGACGCGTGCGCCATTAGTAAATTTTTTTTATGTAGCAATGGCGCACCAGCCAGAGGTGCGCCATAAGTAATTTTATTATTATTATTTTTTGGTGCATCTAATAATTTTTTAGAAATTGAATATGAATATGAAACAGTAATAATTTATTATTTAAAAATATCATCAAATTTATTATTTGAAAATATCATCAAATTTGTTATTTGAAAATATAATCAAATTTGTTTTTTTTTGCAATTTTAGTTGCATTCGTTTGTGACGGTGGAGTGGGCCGGGGAGGGTGCGGGGGGTCGTCGGCGGCGGTGGAGCGGGCCGGGGAGGGTGCGGTGGGTCGTCGGCGGCGGTGGAGCAGGGGAGCTAGGGTGCGGTGGGTCGTCGGCGGCGGTGGAGCGGGGGAGGGTGCGGTGGGTCGTCAGCGACGGTGGAGCAGGGGAAGGGTGCGGTGGGTCGTCGGCGGCGGTTGGAGCGGGGGAGGGTGCGGGTGGTCGGCGGCGGCGGCCGGTGGAGCGGGGTAGAGGGTGCGGGGGGTGCTCGGCGGCGAGGGGGACCAGATCTGGCGAGGTGGGATAGCGATCGAGATGGAGGGGGATCGAGATAAAAGTGTCCATGAAATATACACTAATGGCGCACGAGGGAGCAGTGCGCCATTACTAGCTTAAACTAGTAATGGCGCACTGCCCCAGGTGCGCCATTAGTAGTTTTGCAAAAAGTAAAAAGTAAAAAAAAAATTGTAGTGGCGCACTATGTTGCTGGTGCGCCATTACTAGTTAGAACTAGTAATGGCGCACTATGGCCTGGTGCGCCATTAGTATGTCTGGAAAAATAAAAAAAATTGTTACTAATGGCGCACCGTGTGTCCGGTGCGCCATTAGTGTATTTCATACTAATGGCGCACTAGCACATGGTGCGCCACTGCTACATAGCAATGGCGCACCACATGTCTGGTGCGCCATTAGTGGCCATTCCATCTATAGCCCTTTTCCTAGTAGTGTAATCATGTGAACTTGATATGTGTTCGATATTTTGATAGTATGTATGTTAGGATTCCCTTAGTGGTGTCATGTGAACATCGGCTACATGACACTTCACCATATTTGGGCGTAAGGGAATGCATTGTGGAGTAGCTATTAGATGATGGGTTGCGAGAGTGACAGAAGCTTAAACCCTAGTTTATGCGTTATTCTGTAAGGGACCGAATGGATCAAAAAGTTTAATGCTATGGTTAGAATTTATTCTTAATACTTTTCTCATAGTTCCAGATGGTTGCGAGGGGGTTAATCATAAGTAGGAGGTTTGTTCAAGTAAGAACAGCACCTAAGCACCGGCCCACCCACATATCATATTATCAAAGTAGAACACAAATCCAACCAACATGATGAAAGTGACTAGATGAAATTCCTGTGTACCCTCAAGAACGCTTTGCTTACTATAAGAGACCGTTTTGGCCTGTCCTTTGCCTCAAAAGGATTGGGCTACCTTGCTGCACTTTTGTTACTACTATCATTACTTGCTCGTTATAAATTATCTTGCTATCAAACTACTCTGTTACTTACAATTTCAGCACTTGCAGACACTACCTTACTGAAAACCACTTGTCATTTCCTTCTGCTCCTCGTTGGGTTCGACACTCTTACTTATCAAAAAGAGCTAAAATTGATCCCCTATACTTGTGGGTCATCAAGGCTATTTTCTGGCACCGTTGCCGGGGAGTGAAGCGCCTTTGGTAAGTTGAATTTGGTAAGGAAACATGTATATAGTGTGCTGAAATTTACTGTCACTTGTTACTATGGAAAACAATCCTTTGAGGGGTTTGTTCGGGGTATCTTCACCTCGACCGGAACCACAATTAGCTACCCCTCAACCTACCGCACCTACTGAAAATATTGAATATGAAATTCCTTCGGGTATGACAGAACAACTTCTAGCTAATCCTTATGCAGGAGACGGAACCGAACATCCTGATATGCACTTGATATATGTGGAACAAATTTGTGGATTGTTTAAGCTTGCTGGTTTACCCAGAGATGAAGTTAAGAAGAAGGTTTTACCATTATCTTTGAATGGAAAAGCATTGGCATGGTATAGGCTATGCGATGATATTGGGTCTTGGAATTGGAATCAATTGAAATTGGAGTTTCACCAAAAAAAATTATCCCATGCATCTAGTTCATCGTGATCGGAATTACATATATAATTTTTGGCCTCGTGAAGGAGAAAGTATCGCTCTAGCTTGGGGGAGGCCTAAGTCAATGTTATATTCATGGCCCAATCATGAGCTCACAAGAGAAATTATTATCCAGAATTTTTATGCTCGACTTTCTCATGATGATTGATCCATGTTTGATACTTCTTATGTTGGTTCTTTTGTGAAGAAGACTATTGAATTCCGGTGGGATCTTTTGGAAATAATTGAACGCAACTCTGAAGATTGGGAACTCGATGAAGGTAAAGAGTCAGGTATTAAGTTTAAGTATGATTGTGTTAAATCTTTTATGAATACCGATGCTTTTCAAAAGTTTAGCACTAAATATGGACTAGACTCTGAGATGGTAGCCTCCTTTTGTGAATCATTTGCTACACATGTTGATCTCCCTAAAGAGAAGTGGTTTAAATATCACCCACCTATTAAAGTAGAAATTAAAGAATCGGTACTAGCTAAAGAGGAAACTATACTTTATAATGTTGATCCAGTTGTTCCTACTGCTTATATTGAGAAACCACCTTTCCCTGTTAGGATAAAGGAACATGCTTGAAAGTGCATGTAGCCCCTAAGTGTGGTTTTGGTAATTGAATGACAATCTCTATGGACTAATGTTTTCAGCGAGATATATTTGAAGGTTTTGTCCATAGATGGTGCCTCAAGGATATTGGATGGAATCAAGGATGAAGTCCATATATATGAAGATAATGCCTCAAGGATATTGGATGGAATCAAGGATGAAGTCCATATAGATGAAGTTATATTTGCTCTAAGCTTTGGTATTAAATGACAATTCCTATGGAGCATCAAGTGCATTGGATCTTATATGAAGATATGTTCCATAGTGATGCTTGAAGTTCTTTGGGTTGTTTTGTGAAGATTGCCATCAAAGCATCCGAAGAAGTCCTCATGGTATCCCTCTCTGGATACCCCATGCACACGGGCTTATACCGTGCGCACGGGGTCGAGTGTCAACTCTCTGGATACCCCGTGCTCACGGGGCCTAGGTGTTGGCTCTCGAGATTCCATATCCAGCGAGGTTTCAAGTTGGTCTTCTGAGGATCAAGGCTTGAGAGAATAATCAAAGAGAAGAATTCGAGTTATGGTTTCAAGACAAGATCATGGTGAGCTCATGTGTTGGGTTTCGGTTGATCAAGCCTTGAAGCAAGCAACTAGAGTGAAGAATTCATTATGCCTCTCAAGACAAGATCATGTTGATCAAGTCTTGAAGCAAGCAACTAGAGTGACGAATTCATTATGCCTCTCAAGAGTTTGGGATGGAGTTTTTAGAAGGGCAAGTGGTGACCAAGATGATATTCATAGTGGAACTTGATATGGTCATGAAAGAGTCTTTGGTGATATTGTCTTGAAGCAATGAAGTGAAATGAAGAGTTCATTGTGGCTTTCAAGAAACCAAGATGGAGCTTGAAGTAAAGATATTGGTTGACCAAGATGAAGCTCGAAGAGTATATCTAAGTGGTCAACTCACAAAGCACAAACAATGTACCATGTGAGATCAAGTGATCTAGTGGTATGGTAAGTAATTGTGAATTGTGCTTTGTTACCTAACCCATGCTATATGTTTGTTATGTCTATGTGGGTTAGGTGTTTCTCATAGGCTTGCATCAAAACGAAAGATCTCGTGTAGCCTATGTGTGGATGACATCAAGTGGTGATGGTCATCGGATTCGAGGAGTCCAAGTGCAAGATGAGATGACATCAAGTGGTGATGGTCATCGAGTTCGGGGAGTCCAGGTGCAAGATGAGAAGCCGGAGGTTATATGCTTTGAAGCTTGCGGTCCACATCATGATAATGTGCATGTGAAGATGGGCTTGAGATAAGGCTTCCCTCATTGCATCATGAGGAAGCAATTCGAGTATCTTCACCAAGTGGTCGTGGACAAGAAAGGGATTCCAACTTGAGGCAAGCATTAAAGTCATCATCAAGCTCAAGTTGAATGTGCAAGGCAAAGGTATACCTTAGCTAGGTTTTCCTAGTTTTGCCGGTCTCATAGTGCTTGGTGGGAGACCGGATTATAGGTTTGATAGCCGTACTATCAAGAGGGACTCTCGGGCAAGTAGCTTGATCACGTCGCATGTAGAGAGCTCAAACCTTTGCATTACTTGCATCATTCTTTCTTGTTGATCTTGGGTGGTTCTCTATGTGAGGACCTTGGGCTTTTCCATAGCTTCAAAACGAGCCCAAGATCATCGAATTCGGAGTCCGTATGCCCAAGTTATCGATGTTTTAGTGGGCTGCTGCTGGCTGTCCTGGGGACCTCGTGTGCACGGGGTCTTTGACCCCCGTGCGCACGGGGTGTCCAGAATTCTGGGTACTCCATGCACACGGGCTCGTACCGTGCAAACGGGACCCCGTGCACACGGGGTCTCAACCCCCGTGCACACGGGGTGCCCAGGAAATGCCCGTTGGAGCCCCAACGGCTAGTTTCTGAGTTTGACTATTTAAGGGCCCTTCCCTCCCACCGGTTGGGGGTTGGTTCTTACACTTTCAAAACACCATTTTGAGCCTCTCTACACCTCTCCCAAAGCCCTTTCTCCCCTCTATGTGAAGGGGGATTTGTGGATGGATTTGTGAGCCATTTGTTGATCATATCCATTGCATCCCCTCTCCTCAATCTCCTACTTTCAAAAGTGCATCTTGTGAGATTGAGAGAGTGTGTTGAGCATTTGTTGCTTGGCATTGTATTGCATTTGTTGCATTGGTTTGAGCTCCCCACATCGATTAGTTCGAGTTAGAGTCCGTGAGTTTATTACTCTTGGAGGTTTCGGCCTCCTAGACGGTTTGGTGATATTCATTGTGAAGATTGTGAAGAGGCCTATGTGGCCAAGGTTCCCCCGGAAGCTTCCTCTTGTGGTGTGCTCCGGGGAAGGGTGTTGAAGTGGCCTAGGTGGTCAAGTTCCTCCGGAAGCTTCCTTGCTTGTGGTGTGCTCCGGAGAAGTTTGTAAAGGTGTGGTGGTCGCCTTCAAGACCAACCCCGAGTGAATCGAGGCTCATCCGTTGGGGGTGACTCGAAAAGGAGAATACGGTGAGTCACTTGGTGACGCCCCGGAGCTTTGGCTTCGGCACCGCTCTAACGGAGATTAGCACTCTCACGAGTGTGAACTTCGGGATAAATCCGCGTCTCCGACTCACTTGTGGTTATCTCTTACCCACACCCTTTACTTACCGCAATTCATACTTGCTCATATTGATATATCTTGTGCTAGTTGAATTGTTTAGTTGTTCCTACATTTCCATATCTTGTGATATAGTTTGTGCTTGCTAGTTTCCTTAAGTGCCTATCTTGTTTAGCATAGGTTGTTGGTGCGCTTAGTTGAGCCTAGCATATTTAGGATTTGTGCTTGAAAGGTATCCGTTTAGTTTAATTCCGCATTAGGATAAAGCCAAATCCGTAACAGTTTTAAAACGCCTATTCACCCCCCCTAGTCGTCATCTAGATCCTTTCAATTGGTATCAGAGCTTTGGTCTCTCCTTGCTAGGCTTCACCGCCTAGAGAGTAAAGATGTCGACTAGTGGTATAGTGCATGATGACACTTTCTGTTTTAGTGGCACAAACTATCACTTGTGGAAAATTCGCATGCTCTGTCATTTCTGGGCCATGGGTCCAAATTTTGTGTGAATTGTTCTTGTAGGGGCTTCTCCATGGAAGGATGAACTTTTTCCATCTATTAAGGAAAATGATGATATGCTTTGTGGGTATGGTGCAAAGAATGCCTTAATCCGGTCTATATCCCTCGAAGTGTTTGAGTCAATTATGACGTGTGCGTCGGCTCATGAGATGTGGACAAAACTTGAAGAAATATATGGTGGGTCCAATCTTGATGAGGTCAATCATATTTCGGAGGTGTCTCTTGAGGAGTTCTCCACATCTTCATATCATGAAGAACTCCATATTGCTTCTTCCTCCGTGTGCTTGGACATTTCAACTTCTTCCACCTCACCATCATATGACATGTCCCAAGGTAATGACATGTTGAGTGGAAATATAATTTGTGATGATGATGTTGTGCTCAACATTGATGATCTTTCATGCATAAATGCTAATTTTGTAGCTTCTTTGGACTTGAACACATCTAGCAAAAATGACATACATTCTTGTGTTGATAGTCCTTACATATCATATAGAGATTCCTTGAATACTTGTTGTGATGATATGCTTGATTCTCCTTGTTGCCATGGTATCTATGCTTCTATTTCCTCTAGTTTTTGTTTGACTAACCATGTAGAGGAAATAAGAGAAAATGGTGCACACATCACTAATGGAGAATTTGCTAGAAGAGCAAAGAAGGAAATCACTATGTTGGAGAGGAAATGCTATGAGTGTCAAGAGGATGGACATGGATATCCTACTCTTGATGATGAAGAATCTCCCTCTCCAAAAGAATCATCATCAACCTCGGATGTTCACATGTGCCTCATGGCAAGAGGTACTACCGAGGTATCATCTACTCTTAGTAATGATAATGATGAGAGTGATGATGAATGTGATAGGGATATGAGTCAAGAAATATATGAAATTGGTAATTCTCTTCGTGGAGTAAATAAGAACACTTATGAGATATTTAAAGATCTTATTACTCATTTTGGAAAGTGTAATGATTTACTTAACGAAGAGCAAGAACAAAATGATAAACTTGATTGTAACCTTCTTGATGCTCTAGAAACTCTTAGAGACTTAGAATCTTCCAAAGAAGAGATTGAAGTTGCTCATGATAAACTTAAAGAGGATTTTGAGCACCTTGACCTTGGCTACAAGAATGTCAAAGGAGAGCTCGCCAAACTCTCTAAGTCTTATGAGGAACTTCAAGCTACTCATGTGAAGTCTCTAGTTTCTTCTAGCTCCTCTCATATTGTCAATGATGCTTGTGCTACTAACTCTACTTCTTGTGAAGCATCTATCTTGAAGGAGAATGTTGAGCTACGGGCTCAACTTGTTTTGCTAACTAGCAATTATGGGAAATTAGAAGAAAGTCATGAAAAGCTCTCGGGCTCTCATGATGACCTTCTCATCTCCCATGAAAGGCTAAAGTTAGCTCATGAGGCTATTGTGACTAAGGTAACATCTTGTGAGCCTCATGTGGACCATTAGCACTATTTCTACTCAAAATGCTTTATTGACATGTGCTAGTCCTAGTGATTCATCTAGACATATTATTCCCAATTCTTGTGATGAATTGCTCTCCTTTCCTTGTTGCTCTAACAATGAAGTTTCTACTTCCTCTAGTACTTTTGTTGATACTAACCTTGTAGAGGAAAACAAAGAGCTCAAGGCCCAAGTCACTAATTTGAAGAAAGACTTGGAAATGTGTCATGAAGGAAATTCCACTCTCAACACTATCTTGAGTGTTCAAAAATCCCCTCATGACAAGGGTGGACTTGGTTTCATCTCCAACAACAAGAAGTCCAAGAAAAAGAAGAAGGGACAAGACCAAGTCAAGAATGATGCAACATTACATGCTTCAAGTGCAAGAATGTTGGACACCATGTGAGATATTGTCCATTGAAGAAGAAGGCTTCAAATGTGAAGCAACAAGGGAAGCGGCCTCAAGTGAAATCTCAAGGTCAAGGCCACTACCAATGATGAACCAAGATAATGCTCCCCAAGTTGAGAAAATAAAGAAGAAGAGAAGGGGGAGCACATGTTGCTATAATTGTCGTGAGAAGGGACACATATCCTCATCTTGTCCCAACGGTAACATCCCTAAGCCTCCTCTAGTCAATGATCATTATTCGCTTAGGAAGGATGTTGTTGGCAATTTGTTTGCCAAGTTTGTTGGCGCCCAAAGTGGCTTGGAAATGGAAAAGGCCATTTGGGTTGCCAAGCCTATTGTGACTAACTTCTTAGGACCCAACTTGGTTGGGTACCATCAAGCTCATACTTGATCAATAGGTGTGTGGATGACATTGGAGATTTGGCTAGTTCATAAAGAAAAGGATATCCACCATTTATTTGTTCGAGCCAAGTCATGTGGATTATCTTCATATTATCTATCCAATGTTCCTCTTTGCGGTAACTTGTATTTATATTGCTTACATTGAAAGTTGCTTGCCCCTTGCATGCTTAGGTTTTGTATCTAGCATGTGCATCTATATGTTGTGTTTCTTAGTATGCTTGATTTGTGTTATCTAGCATGTGTAGGTTGCATTGCACATTATATAGTGGTGTTTGCTGTTTTGAGCCTGTATTGTATCATGATTGGCTCTTGCAAGATATTAGTGGATCATCACATTATGGGGGAGTGTTTTGTTGTGTGCACATCACAAACCCAAAATGTGAATATGAGAAATGCCACATAGTATTGATATTCAATCTTATCTAGTCACTATGTGGTATGTCAAGCTCATTTGAAATTCAAATTCTCAGAGTATCCACTAATTATCTCTTGTTGGTTGTTATTTACCTTTGTTGCGTGCTTCGTCGCGGTGTCCTGTGATGTTCTTCAGTAAGTTTCTGGACACCCCGTGTGCACGGGGTCTCTGACCCCCGTGCGCACGGGGTACCACGAAACTTACTGGACACCCCGTGTGCACGGGGTCCTGGACCCCCGTGCGCACGGGGTGGGTGAAAATCACTGGACACCCCGTGCACACGGGGTCCTAGACCCCCGTGCGCACGGGGTGGGGTTTTTTCTCTGGACACACCGTGCGCACGGGGCTGACCTAGCCCGTGCGCACGGGGTCCTATGGGCAGAAATGTCCACCCGGCCAAGTATGCTTTATTTATCTTTCTTTGCTTTGGAGTTGTTGATGATCCTGTGCATCTTCCTAATCTACCCCCGAGTGTTAATTCCAAATACCATTTGTATTCTCTTACAATTGGTATTTCCTCATGTGGTAGAACCTTATGATCATCTTCTTCTCGGCTTGTGCTTCAACTTGCCTTATCTCACTGCTTGTGCTATCTTTTATCTACTTGAGTAAGATAAGCCTTTGAGCATGTGTGTATTGTATATCCTATATGCTCTTTGGTTTTTGCTTAGTTCATATGTTGTACTTTGTGTGCGGTCCTGTGTGGATTCGTCACTTTGATATAATTTGGACAACTTGAATACTTTGTGATATTATCGGAGTATTCTTCGGTTAATTGTTCTTTTGTCCAAATTGTATCTCTCTGGATCTTGGTAGGCATGAGCATGCATATTTATCTATATTCTTCTTCATGCCTTGCTTGCTACTTGATCCTCTATGTAGGGTAAACTCCATAAAATCATTAATGGTTAAAAGTGTGCATGAACTTCAAGTTCATATCCTTTTGCACATATTTAATGTGGAGTTTGCCCTATATATTGTGGTTGTCCTAACTACTTCGGACCCAATATGTTTGGGGACCAAATTGTACCTTAATGTGTTTTAGGTACTGTGGAGAAGCATTGGATGCTTGGCTTATTCACAAGGAAGGTGGAGACACCATGGGAAATTATTAGAGCCAAGCTTGGTTGGTTCTTTGATTTGAGGGAGAAGATAAATGAAAACCCGATTCGGTTGTAAGTGTTTCATTCTCATCAATTCAACCCGGTTAACATAATTTGGGTCTTTTTGTTGGATATGCATCAAACTCCCACACTTACTGTATTCTCAATAAATCCACGGGATGTATTGAGGAAATGGTGAATGTGGAGTGTGATGAGAATAACAGCTTCCATACGGAGCAATTTGTTTCAAGTGTTGTAGGTGATGAGGCTCCTTCCCAAGCTACAAGTACAATGGGGATTGGTCATATTCTTCCACAAGAAACACCCCTTGTCCATGTAGAAGAAGAAGGAGTAAGAGCCCCTCTTGTGGATCCACCACAAGGGAAGTCATCACCCCCAACACAAGAGCAAGATGCTATGGGAGATCGTTTACCTATCCAAGAACAAGATCAAGTCCCTCATGTTCATGGGCTAGATCAAGGGCCCCTTGAACCAATGCTCTCTCGGTAACAAGTACTTACTTCATGCATTTGTTTAAATTAGAGTCAACATTGTGTATGTTGCATCATGGCATGTTTAGTACTTGTTGAGTTTGTGTTTCTTGCAACAGCTTAAACCTCCTTATTGCATTTATGAGACTTTTGAGAAGAAGCATATCATGGGGATCTATAAAACCATGCTCATGGTTCACTTATCCCAAATATGCCAATTAAGCAATTTATTGCATACCAATTCCTCAAAGTGCTCTTATGTGCAATATTGATAAAATTGCAAGAAACAATCTTTCTGGTTGTGGTATTTGCTCTCATGCTTAGTAATTCATTTTTATGCAAATGAGATCAGTTTGCGCCATGTGCCATGGGACAAAGCCCTACGCTAAGATCAAGTTTGTATAAATAATGGATTCATTCTTGGATATCATGTTCTTATCTTTTGTATCTTTTTGTGTGTGCAAGTTTCTTTGTGGATGCTCATCTTGATGATTATTGGCCATGTAAGAAACTTATACACATGAGAAAGTGCATATCCCTCTTTGATATCCTTTCGTTTCCTTGCCGGTCCTTGGAATTGTCTCTTTTTATTCTTTGGTGGATACGGTAAGAGGTTGAGTAGTGAGTGCTTGTATGTATTGCATATATCATTGCACTCATGAGTTGTTGGATATATTTTGGACCCTTGCTTAGTCAAGTGATGATCCTATTTTGTGCACGTTGTATCCAAGTACAAAACTAAATAATGCACAAATCATGGGGAGCTTCTCTATGTTCTTTAGAACACTCCTATGCTCATATCATAATATCTTTTTGGTGCATTTTATGGATCCTCAATATAGTGTGAATTTCTTCATTTGTTCGTAACTGGATATGTGCATTTGATTCCACTCACAATATGAGAAATGCACAAATTAAGGAGGAACTCATACTATATTGGTCTTCTAGATTTTTTCTCCATTTTGGCACTTGTTGCCAATGGGGGAGAAGTTTAGAGGGTTTAGGTGAAGTAGGTTGGTTCATGCATATCTACATTTGTTGTGGTTGTTGCATGGATGTGTATATAGAGGAAACTCCACCAAGTTCTTCCATGCATATATTGTGGGGGAGTTTGCTCTATATAGTGTGGTTCTACTAGCATCAAATTCTTGTGTAGTATTTCGATGCTAGTACAACCGGTTTTGATAACATCAACTATCTTTGTGATATTTGAGGCTATCAAAACCACCTCAAGTATTCAATTAATTCTCGGATAGATTGCATACTTGTTTTAAATTCATTATATAAACCCTCTTGTTGAGATTGTCATCAATTACCAAAATGGGGGAGATTCAAAGGGCATGTAGCCCCTAAGTGTGGTTTTGGTAATTGAATGACAATCTCTATGGACTAATGTTTTCAGTGAGATATATTTGAAGGTTTTGTCCATAGATGGTGCCTCAAGGATATTGGATGGAATCAAGGATGAAGTCCATATATATGAAGATAATGCCTCAAGGATATTGGATGGAATCAAGGATGAAGTCCATATAGATGAAGTTATATTTGCTCTAAGCTTTGGTATTAAATGACAATTCCTATGGAGCATCAAGTGCATTGGATCTTATATGAAGATATGTTCCATAGTGATGCTTGAAGTTCTTTGGGTTGTTTTGTGAAGATTGCCATCAAAGCATCCGAAGAAGTCCTCATGGTATCCCTCTCTGGATACCCCATGCACACGGGCTTATGCCGTGCGCACGGGGTCGAGTGTCAACTCTCTGGATACCCCGTGCTCACGGGGCCTAGGTGTTGGCTCTCGAGATTCCATATCCAGCGAGGTTTCAAGTTGGTCTTCTGAGGATCAAGGCTTGAGAGAATAATCAAAGAGAAGAATTCGAGTTATGGTTTCAAGACAAGATCATGGTGAGCTCATGTGTTGGGTTTCGGTTGATCAAGCCTTGAAGCAAGCAACTAGAGTGAAGAATTCATTATGCCTCTCAAGACAAGATCATGTTGATCAAGTCTTGAAGCAAGCAACTAGAGTGACGAATTCATTATGCCTCTCAAGAGTTTGGGATGGAGTTTTTAGAAGGGCAAGTGGTGACCAAGATGATATTCATAGTGGAACTTGATATGGTCATGAAAGAGTCTTTGGTGATATTGTCTTGAAGCAATGAAGTGAAATGAAGAGTTCATTGTGGCTTTCAAGAAACCAAGATGGAGCTTGAAGTAAAGATATTGGTTGACCAAGATGAAGCTCGAAGAGTATATCTAAGTGGTCAACTCACAAAGCACAAACAATGTACCATGTGAGATCAAGTGATCTAGTGGTATGGTAAGTAATTGTGAATTGTGCTTTGTTACCTAACCCATGCTATATGTTTGTTATGTCTATGTGGGTTAGGTGTTTCTCATAGGCTTGCATCAAAACGAAAGATCTCGTGTAGCCTATGTGTGGATGACATCAAGTGGTGATGGTCATCGGATTCGAGGAGTCCAAGTGCAAGATGAGATGACATCAAGTGGTGATGGTCATCGAGTTCGGGGAGTCCAGGTGCAAGATGAGAAGCCGGAGGTTATATGCTTTGAAGCTTGCGGTCCACATCATGATAATGTGCATGTGAAGATGGGCTTGAGATAAGGCTTCCCTCATTGCATCATGAGGAAGCAATTCGAGTATCTTCACCAAGTGGTCGTGGACAAGAAAGGGATTCCAACTTGAGGCAAGCATTAAAGTCATCATCAAGCTCAAGTTGAATGTGCAAGGCAAAGGTATACCTTAGCTAGGTTTTCCTAGTTTTGCCGGTCTCATAGTGCTTGGTGGGAGACCGGATTATAGGTTTGATAGCCGTACTATCAAGAGGGACTCTCGGGCAAGTAGCTTGATCACGTCGCATGTAGAGAGCTCAAACCTTTGCATTACTTGCATCATTCTTTCTTGTTGATCTTGGGTGGTTCTCTATGTGAGGACCTTGGGCTTTTCCATAGCTTCAAAACGAGCCCAAGATCATCGAATTCGGAGTCCGTATGCCCAAGTTATCGATGTTTTAGTGGGCTGCTGCTGGCTGTCCTGGGGACCTCGTGTGCACGGGGTCTTTGACCCCCGTGCGCACGGGGTGTCCAGAATTCTGGGTACTCCATGCACACGGGCTCGTACCGTGCAAACGGGACCCCGTGCACACGGGGTCTCAACCCCCGTGCACACGGGGTGCCCAGGAAATGCCCGTTGGAGCCCCAACGGCTAGTTTCTGAGTTTGACTATTTAAGGGCCCTTCCCTCCCACCGGTTGGGGGTTGGTTCTTACACTTTCAAAACACCATTTTGAGCCTCTCTACACCTCTCCCAAAGCCCTTTCTCCCCTCTATGTGAAGGGGGATTTGTGGATGGATTTGTGAGCCATTTGTTGATCATATCCATTGCATCCCCTCTCCTCAATCTCCTACTTTCAAAAGTGCATCTTGTGAGATTGAGAGAGTGTGTTGAGCATTTGTTGCTTGGCATTGTATTGCATTTGTTGCATTGGTTTGAGCTCCCCACATCGATTAGTTCGAGTTAGAGTCCGTGAGTTTATTACTCTTGGAGGTTTCGGCCTCCTAGACGGTTTGGTGATATTCATTGTGAAGATTGTGAAGAGGCCTATGTGGCCAAGGTTCCCCCGGAAGCTTCCTCTTGTGGTGTGCTCCGGGGAAGGGTGTTGAAGTGGCCTAGGTGGTCAAGTTCCTCCGGAAGCTTCCTTGCTTGTGGTGTGCTCCGGAGAAGTTTGTAAAGGTGTGGTGGTCGCCTTCAAGACCAACCCCGAGTGAATCGAGGCTCATCCGTTGGGGGTGACTCGAAAAGGAGAATACGGTGAGTCACTTGGTGACGCCCCGGAGCTTTGGCTTCGGCACCGCTCTAACGGAGATTAGCACTCTCACGAGTGTGAACTTCGGGATAAATCCGCGTCTCCGACTCACTTGTGGTTATCTCTTACCCACACCCTTTACTTACCGCAATTCATACTTGCTCATATTGATATATCTTGTGCTAGTTGAATTGTTTAGTTGTTCCTACATTTCCATATCTTGTGATATAGTTTGTGCTTGCTAGTTTCCTTAAGTGCCTATCTTGTTTAGCATAGGTTGTTGGTGCGCTTAGTTGAGCCTAGCATATTTAGGATTTGTGCTTGAAAGGTATCCGTTTAGTTTAATTCCGCATTAGGATAAAGCCAAATCCGTAACAGTTTTAAAACGCCTATTCACCCCCCCTAGTCGTCATCTAGATCCTTTCAATTGGTATCAGAGCTTTGGTCTCTCCTTGCTAGGCTTCACCGCCTAGAGAGTAAAGATGTCGACTAGTGGTATAGTGCATGATGACACTTTCTGTTTTAGTGGCACAAACTATCACTTGTGGAAAATTCGCATGCTCTGTCATTTCTGGGCCATGGGTCCAAATTTTGTGTGAATTGTTCTTGTAGGGGCTTCTCCATGGAAGGATGAACTTTTTCCATCTATTAAGGAAAATGATGATATGCTTTGTGGGTATGGTGCAAAGAATGCCTTAATCCGGTCTATATCCCTCGAAGTGTTTGAGTCAATTATGACGTGTGCGTCGGCTCATGAGATGTGGACAAAACTTGAAGAAATATATGGTGGGTCCAATCTTGATGAGGTCAATCATATTTCGGAGGTGTCTCTTGAGGAGTTCTCCACATCTTCATATCATGAAGAACTCCATATTGCTTCTTCCTCCGTGTGCTTGGACATTTCAACTTCTTCCACCTCACCATCATATGACATGTCCCAAGGTAATGACATGTTGAGTGGAAATATAATTTGTGATGATGATGTTGTGCTCAACATTGATGATCTTTCATGCATAAATGCTAATTTTGTAGCTTCTTTGGACTTGAACACATCTAGCAAAAATGACATACATTCTTGTGTTGATAGTCCTTACATATCATATAGAGATTCCTTGAATACTTGTTGTGATGATATGCTTGATTCTCCTTGTTGCCATGGTATCTATGCTTCTATTTCCTCTAGTTTTTGTTTGACTAACCATGTAGAGGAAATAAGAGAAAATGGTGCACACATCACTAATGGAGAATTTGCTAGAAGAGCAAAGAAGGAAATCACTATGTTGGAGAGGAAATGCTATGAGTGTCAAGAGGATGGACATGGATATCCTACTCTTGATGATGAAGAATCTCCCTCTCCAAAAGAATCATCATCAACCTCGGATGTTCACATGTGCCTCATGGCAAGAGGTACTACCGAGGTATCATCTACTCTTAGCAATGATAATGATGAGAGTGATGATGAATGTGATAGGGATATGAGTCAAGAAATATATGAAATTGGTAATTCTCTTCGTGGAGTAAATAAGAACACTTATGAGATATTTAAAGATCTTATTACTCATTTTGGAAAGTGTAATGATTTACTTCACGAAGAGCAAGAACAAAATGATAAACTTGATTGTAACCTTCTTGATGCTCTAGAAACTCTTAGAGACTTAGAATCTTCCAAAGAAGAGATTGAAGTTGCTCATGATAAACTTAAAGAGGATTTTGAGCACCTTGACCTTGGCTACAAGAATGTCAAAGGAGAGCTCGCCAAACTCTCTAAGTCTTATGAGGAACTTCAAGCTACTCATGTGAAGTCTCTAGTTTCTTCTAGCTCCTCTCATATTGTCAATGATGCTTGTGCTACTAACTCTACTTCTTGTGAAGCATCTATCTTGAAGGAGAATGTTGAGCTACGGGCTCAACTTGTTTTGCTAACTAGCAATTATGGGAAATTAGAAGAAAGTCATGAAAAGCTCTCGGGCTCTCATGATGACCTTCTAATCTCCCATGAAAGGCTAAAGTTAGCTCATGAGGTTATTGTGACTAAGGTAACATCTTGTGAGCCTCATGTGGACCATTAGCACTATTTCTACTCAAAATGCTTTATTGACATGTGCTAGTCCTAGTGATTCATCTAGACATATTATTCCCAATTCTTGTGATGAATTGCTCTCCTTGCCTTGTTGCTCTAACAATGAAGTTTCTACTTCCTCTAGTACTTTTGTTGATACTAACCTTGTAGAGGAAAACAAAGAGCTCAAGGCCCAAGTCACTAATTTGAAGAAAGACTTGGAAATGTGTCATGAAGGAAATTCCACTCTCAACACTATCTTGAGTGTTCAAAAATCCCCTCATGACAAGGGTGGACTTGGTTTCATCTCCAACAACAAGAAGTCCAAGAAAAAGAAGAAGGGACAAGACCAAGTCAAGAATGATGCAACATTACATGCTTCAAGTGCAAGAATGTTGGACACCATGTGAGATATTGTCCATTGAAGAAGAAGGCTTCAAATGTGAAGCAACAAGGGAAGCGGCCTCAAGTGAAATCTCAAGGTCAAGGCCACTACCAATGATGAACCAAGATAATGCTCCCCAAGTTGAGAAAATAAAGAAGAAGAGAAGGGGGAGCACATGTTGCTATAATTGTCGTGAGAAGGGACACATATCCTCATCTTGTCCCAACGGTAACATCCCTAAGCCTCCTCTAGTCAATGATCATTATTCGCTTAGGAAGGATGTTGTTGGCAATTTGTTTGCCAAGTTTGTTGGCGCCCAAAGTGGCTTGGAAATGGAAAAGGCCATTTGGGTTGCCAAGCCTATTGTGACTAACTTCTTAGGACCCAACTTGGTTGGGTACCATCAAGCTCATACTTGATCAATAGGTGTGTGGATGACATTGGAGATTTGGCTAGTTCATAAAGAAAAGGATATCCACCATTTATTTGTTCGAGCCAAATCATGTGGATTATCTTCATATTATCTATCCAATGTTCCTCTTTGCGGTAACTTGTATTTATATTGCTTACATTGAAAGTTGCTCGCCCCTTGCATGCTTAGGTTTTGTATCTAGCATGTGCATCTATATGTTGTGTTTCTTAGTATGCTTGATTTGTGTTATCTAGCATGTGTAGGTTGCATTGCACATTATATAGTGGTGTTTGCTGTTTTGAGCCTGTATTGTATCATGATTGGCTCTTGCAAGATATTAGTGGATCATCACATTATGGGGGAGTGTTTTGTTGTGTGCACATCACAAACCCGAAATGTGAATATGAGAAATGCCACATAGTATTGATATTCAATCTTATCTAGTCACTATGTGGTATGTCAAGCTCATTTGAAATTCAAATTCTCAGAGTATCCACTAATTATCTCTTGTTGGTTGTTATTTACCTTTGTTGCGTGCTTCGTCGCGGTGTCCTGTGAGGTTCTTCAGTAAGTTTCTGGACACCCCGTGTGCACGGGGTCTCTGACCCCCGTGCGCACGGGGTACCACGAAACTTACTGGACACCCCGTGTGCACGGGGTCCTGGACCCCCGTGCGCACGGGGTGGGTGAAAATCACTGGACACCCCGTGCACACGGGGTCCTAGACCCCCGTGCGCACGGGGTGGGGTTTTTTCTCTGGACACACCGTGCGCACGGGGCTGACCTAGCCCGTGCGCACGGGGTCCTATGGGCAGAAATGTCCACCCGGCCAAGTATGCTTTATTTATCTTTCTTTGCTTTGGAGTTGTTGATGATCCTGTGCATCTTCCTAATCTACCCCCGAGTGTTAATTCCAAATACCATTTGTATTCTCTTACAATTGGTATTTCCTCATGTGGTAGAACCTTATGATCATCTTCTTCTCGGCTTGTGCTTCAACTTGCCTTATCTCACTGCTTGTGCTATCTTTTATCTACTTGAGTAAGATAAGCCTTTGAGCATGTGTGTATTGTATATCCTATATGCTCTTTGGTTTTTGCTTAGTTCATATGTTGTACTTTGTGTGCGGTCCTGTGTGGATTCGTCACTTTGATATAATTTGGACAACTTGAATACTTTGTGATATTATCGGAGTATTCTTCGGTTAATTGTTCTTTTGTCCAAATTGTATCTCTCTGGATCTTGGTAGGCATGAGCATGCATATTTATCTATATTCTTCTTCATGCCTTGCTTGCTACTTGATCCTCTATGTAGGGTAAACTCCATAAAATCATTAATGGTTAAAAGTGTGCATGAACTTCAAGTTCATATCCTTTTGCACATATTTAATGTGGAGTTTGCCCTATATATTGTGGTTGTCCTAACTACTTCGGACCCAATATGTTTGGGGACCAAATTGTACCTTAATGTGTTTTAGGTACTGTGGAGAAGCATTGGATGCTTGGCTTATTCACAAGGAAGGTGGAGACACCATGGGAAATTATTAGAGCCAAGCTTGGTTGGTTCTTTGATTTGAGGGAGAAGATAAATGAAAACCCGATTCGGTTGTAAGTGTTTCATTCTCATCAATTCAACCCGGTTAACATAATTTGGGTCTTTTTGTTGGATATGCATCAAACTCCCACACTTACTGTATTCTCAATAAATCCACGGGATGTATTGAGGAAATGGTGAATGTGGAGTGTGATGAGAATAACAGCTTCCATACGGAGCAATTTGTTTCAAGTGTTGTAGGTGATGAGGCTCCTTCCCAAGCTACAAGTACAATGGGGATTGGTCATATTCTTCCACAAGAAACACCCCTTGTCCATGTAGAAGAAGAAGGAGTAAGAGCCCCTCTTGTGGATCCACCACAAGGGAAGTCATCACCCCCAACACAAGAGCAAGATGCTATGGGAGATCGTTTACCTATCCAAGAACAAGATCAAGTCCCTCATGTTCATGGGCTAGATCAAGGGCCCCTTGAACCAATGCTCTCTCGGTAACAAGTACTTACTTCATGCATTTGTTTAAATTAGAGTCAACATTGTGTATGTTGCATCATGGCATGTTTAGTACTTGTTGAGTTTGTGTTTCTTGCAACAGCTTAAACCTCCTTATTGCATTTATGAGACTTTTGAGAAGAAGCATATCATGGGGATCTATAAAACCATGCTCATGGTTCACTTATCCCAAATATGCCAATTAAGCAATTTATTGCATACCAATTCCTCAAAGTGCTCTTATGTGCAATATTGATAAAATTGCAAGAAACAATCTTTTTGGTTGTGGTATTTGCTCTCATGCTTAGTAATTCATTTTTATGCAAATGAGATCAGTTTGCGCCATGTGCCATGGGACAAAGCCCTACGCTAAGATCAAGTTTGTATAAATAATGGATTCATTCTTGGATATCATGTTCTTATCTTTTGTATCTTTTTGTGTGTGCAAGTTTCTTTGTGGATGCTCATCTTGATGATTATTGGCCATGTAAGAAACTTATACACATGAGAAAGTGCATATCCCTCTTTGATATCCTTTCGTTTCCTTGCCGGTCCTTGGAATTGTCTCTTTTTATTCTTTGGTGGATACGGTAAGAGGTTGAGTAGTGAGTGCTTGTATGTATTGCATATATCATTGCACTCATGAGTTGTTGGATATATTTTGGACCCTTGCTTAGTCAAGTGATGATCCTATTTTGTGCACGTTGTATCCAAGTACAAAACTAAATAATGCACAAATCATGGGGAGCTTCTCTATGTTCTTTAGAACACTCCTATGCTCATATCATAATATCTTTTTGGTGCATTTTATGGATCCTCAATATAGTGTGAATTTCTTCATTTGTTCGTAACTGGATATGTGCATTTGATTCCACTCACAATATGAGAAATGCACAAATTAAGGAGGAACTCATACTATATTGGTCTTCTAGATTTTTTCTCCATTTTGGCACTTGTTGCCAATGGGGGAGAAGTTTAGAGGGTTTAGGTGAAGTAGGTTGGTTCATGCATATCTACATTTGTTGTGGTTGTTGCATGGATGTGTATATAGAGGAAACTCCACCAAGTTCTTCCATGCATATATTGTGGGGGAGTTTGCTCTATATAGTGTGGTTCTACTAGCATCAAATTCTTGTGTAGTATTTCGATGCTAGTACAACCGGTTTTGATAACATCAACTATCTTTGTGATATTTGAGGCTATCAAAACCACCTCAAGTATTCAATTAATTCTCGGATAGATTGCATACTTGTTTTAAATTCATTATATAAACCCTCTTGTTGAGATTGTCATCAATTACCAAAATGGGGGAGATTCAAAGGGCATGTAGCCCCTAAGTGTGGTTTTGGTAATTGAATGACAATCTCTATGGACTAATGTTTTCAGTGAGATATATTTGAAGGTTTTGTCCATAGATGGTGCCTCAAGGATATTGGATGGAATCAAGGATGAAGTCCATATATATGAAGATAATGCCTCAAGGATATTGGATGGAATCAAGGATGAAGTCCATATAGATGAAGTTATATTTGCTCTAAGCTTTGGTATTAAATGACAATTCCTATGGAGCATCAAGTGCATTGGATCTTATATGAAGATATGTTCCATAGTGATGCTTGAAGTTCTTTGGGTTGTTTTGTGAAGATTGCCATCAAAGCATCCGAAGAAGTCCTCATGGTATCCCTCTCTGGATACCCCATGCACACGGGCTTATGCCGTGCGCACGGGGTCGAGTGTCAACTCTCTGGATACCCCGTGCTCACGGGGCCTAGGTGTTGGCTCTCGAGATTCCATATCCAGCGAGGTTTCAAGTTGGTCTTCTGAGGATCAAGGCTTGAGAGAATAATCAAAGAGAAGAATTCGAGTTATGGTTTCAAGACAAGATCATGGTGAGCTCATGTGTTGGGTTTCGGTTGATCAAGCCTTGAAGCAAGCAACTAGAGTGAAGAATTCATTATGCCTCTCAAGACAAGATCATGTTGATCAAGTCTTGAAGCAAGCAACTAGAGTGACGAATTCATTATGCCTCTCAAGAGTTTGGGATGGAGTTTTTAGAAGGGCAAGTGGTGACCAAGATGATATTCATAGTGGAACTTGATATGGTCATGAAAGAGTCTTTGGTGATATTGTCTTGAAGCAATGAAGTGAAATGAAGAGTTCATTGTGGCTTTCAAGAAACCAAGATGGAGCTTGAAGTAAAGATATTGGTTGACCAAGATGAAGCTCGAAGAGTATATCTAAGTGGTCAACTCACAAAGCACAAACAATGTACCACGTGAGATCAAGTGATCTAGTGGTATGGTAAGTAATTGTGAATTGTGCTTTGTTACCTAACCCATGCTATATGTTTGTTATGTCTATGTGGGTTAGGTGTTTCTCATAGGCTTGCATCAAAACGAAAGATCTCGTGTAGCCTATGTGTGGATGACATCAAGTGGTGATGGTCATCGGATTCGAGGAGTCCAAGTGCAAGATGAGATGACATCAAGTGGTGATGGTCATCGAGTTCGGGGAGTCCAGGTGCAAGATGAGAAGCCGGAGGTTATATGCTTTGAAGCTTGCGGTCCACATCATGATAATGTGCATGTGAAGATGGGCTTGAGATAAGGCTTCCCTCATTGCATCATGAGGAAGCAATTCGAGTATCTTCACCAAGTGGTCGTGGACAAGAAAGGGATTCCAACTTGAGGCAAGCATTAAAGTCATCATCAAGCTCAAGTTGAATGTGCAAGGCAAAGGTATACCTTAGCTAGGTTTTCCTAGTTTTGCCGGTCTCATAGTGCTTGGTGGGAGACCGGATTATAGGTTTGATAGCCGTACTATCAAGAGGGACTCTCGGGCAAGTAGCTTGATCACGTCGCATGTAGAGAGCTCAAACCTTTGCATTACTTGCATCATTCTTTCTTGTTGATCTTGGGTGGTTCTCTATGTGAGGACCTTGGTCTTTTCCATAGCTTCAAAACGAGCCCAAGATCATCGAATTCGGAGTCCGTATGCCCAAGTTATCGATGTTTTAGTGGGCTACTGCTGGCTGTCCTGGGGACCTCGTGTGCACGGGGTCTTTGACCCCCGTGCGCATGGGGTGTCCAGAATTCTGGGTACTCCATGCACACGGGCTCGTACCGTGCAAACGGGACCCCGTGCACACGGGGTCTCAACCCCCGTGCACACGGGGTGCCCAGGAAATGCCCGTTGGAGCCCCAACGGCTAGTTTCTGAGTTTGGCTATTTAAGGGCCCTTCCCTCCCACCGGTTGGGGGTTGGTTCTTACACTTTCAAAACACCATTTTGAGCCTCTCTACACCTCTCCCAAAGCCCTTTCTCCCCTCTATGTGAAGGGGGATTTGTGGATGGATTTGTGAGCCATTTGTTGATCATATCCATTGCATCCCCTCTCCTCAATCTCCTACTTTCAAAAGTGCATCTTGTGAGATTGAGAGAGTGTGTTGAGCATTTGTTGCTTGGCATTGCATTGCATTTGTTGCATTGGTTTGAGCTCCCCACATCGATTAGTTCGAGTGAGAGTCCGTGAGTTTATTACTCTTGGAGGTTTCGGCCTCCTAGACGGTTTGGTGATATTCATTGTGAAGATTGTGAAGAGGCCTATGTGGCCAAGGTTCCCCCGGAAGCTTCCTCTTGTGGTGTGCTCCGGGGAAGGGTGTTGAAGTGGACTAGGTGGTCAAGTTCTTCCGGAAGCTTCCTTGCTTGTGGTGTGCTCCGGAGAAGTTTGTAAAGGTGTGGTGGTCGCCTTCAAGACCAACCCCGAGTGAATCGAGGCTCATCCGTTGGGGGTGACTCGAAAAGGAGAATACGGTGAGTCACTTGGTGACGCCCCGGAGCTTTGGCTTCGGCACCGCTCTAACGGAGATTAGCACTCTCACGAGTGTGAACTTCGGGATAAATCCGCGTCTCCGACTCACTTGTGGTTATCTCTTACCCACACCCTTTACTTACTGCAATTCATACTTGCTCATATTGATATATCTTGTGCTAGTTGAATTGTTTAGTTGTTCCTACATTTCCATATCTTGTGATATAGTTTGTGCTTGCTAGTTTCCTTAAGTGCCTATCTTGTTTAGCATAGGTTGTTGGTGCGCTTAGTTGAGCCTAGCATATTTAGGATTTGTGCTTGAAAGGTATCCGTTTAGTTTAATTCCGCATAAGGATAAAGCCAAATCCGTAACTGTTTTAAAACGCCTATTCACCACCCCCCCCCTCTAGTCGTCATCTAGATCCTTTCAATGCTAAAGTGTCAATTGTGGTCAACAAAAGTTATATCAGAACAGCTAAACCTGATGAACAAATTAACGTAGAGCCTAGCGTTGCTATGGTTAAAGATCTCTTGGAAGAAAATATAGATGGGCATGTTACTTACTTCTGTAATGAAGCTACTAGAATTGTCAAACCCGATAAAACAGATAATCATAGACCGTTGTTGGCATTCCCGTTGTCTCGGTTAAAATAGGAGATCACTGTTATCATGGTTTATGTGACATAGGTGCTAGCGTAAGTGCTATTCCTTACACCTTATATCAAGAAATTATGAATGACATAGCACCCGCAGATATAGAAGACATAGATGTTACTATTAAACTTGCTAATAGAGATACTATTTCACCAATTGGGATTGTTAGAGATGTTGAAGTCTTGTGTGGGAAAATAAAATACCCTGCTGATTTTCTTGTTTTTGGTTCCCCACAAGATGACTTCTGTCCCATTATCTTTGGTAGACCTTTCTTGAACACTGTTAATGCTCAAATAGATTGTAAGAAACAAACTGTCGGTGTCAGCTTTGGTGATGAGTCTCATGAGTTTAATTTTTCCAAGTTTAGTAGAAAGCTTCATGAAAAAGAATTGCCTAGTAAGGATGAAATAATTGTTCTTGCTTCTATTGTTGTGCCTCCTACTGATCCTTTAGAACAATATTTTGCTAGACCATGAAAACGATTTACATATGCATGAAAGAAATGAAATAGATGAGATTCTCTTTGAACAACGTCCTCTGCTTAAAAAATGCCTATTGAAACTCTAGGAGGTCCTCCTCCACCTAAAGGTGATCCTGTGTTTGAATTAAAACAATTACCAGAAACTTTGAAATATGCTTATCTTGATGAAAAGAAGATATATCATGTTAATATTAGTGCTAACCTTTCAGAACATGAAGAAGGAAGATTATTGAAAGTTCTAAGGAAGCACCGAGCTGCTATTGGATATACTCTTGATGATTTACAGGGCATTAGTCCCACTCTATGTCAGCAGAAGATTAATATGGAACCTGATGCTAAACCCGTTGTTGATCACCAACGTCGGTTAAATCCGAAGATGAAAGAAGTGGTAAGAACAGAAATATTAAAACTTCTGGAAGCAGGTATAATCTATCATATAGCTGATAGTAGATGGGTAAGTCATGTTCATTGTGTTCCTAAGAAAGGAGGTATTACTGTTGTTCCTAGCGATAAGAATGAACTTATTCCACAAAGAATCGTTACAGGCTATAGAATGGTAATTGATTTTAGAAAATTAAACAAAGCAACTAGAAAAGATCATTACCCTCTGCCTTTTATTGATCAAATGCTAGAAAGATTATCTAAGCACACACACTTTTGCTTCCTTGATGGATATTCTAGTTTTTCACAAATACTTGTTTCTCAACCTGATCAAGAAAAGACCACTTTCACTTGTCCCTTTGGAACTTATGCTTATAGACGTATGCCTTTCGATTTATGCAATGCACATGCTACCTTTCAAAGATGTATGACTGCTATATTCTCTGATTTTCGTGAAAAGATTGTTGAGGTTTTCATGGATGAATTCTCTATTTATGGGAAGTCTTTTGATGATTGTTTAAGCAATCTTGATCGAGTTTTGTAGAGATGCGAGCAAACAAATCTTGTCTTGAATTGGGAGAAGTATGGTTAATGAAGGTATTGTTTTGGGCCATAAAATTTCTGAAAGAGGTATTGAAGTGGACAAAGCTAAGGTTGATGTAATTGAGAAAATTCCATGTCCTAAAGATATCAAAGGTATCCATAGTTTCTTAGGTCATGCTGGTATCTATAGGAGATTTATCAGAGACTTTTCTAAAATTTCTAGGCCTCTTACAAATCTTTTGCAAAAGGACGTTCCTTTTGTTTAGAAGCCTTTGAAACACTCAAGAAAGCCTTAATTTCTGCACCTATTGTTCAACCACCCGACTGGAACTTGCCTTTTGAAATTATGTGTGATGCTAGTGATTATGTTGTTGGTGCTGTTCTAGGACAAAGAGTTGATAAGAAACTGAATGTTATTCATTATGCTAGTAAAACTCTAGACAATGCACAACGGAATTATGCAACTACTGAAAAATAATTTCTAGCAGTGGCGTTTGCTTGTGATAAATTTAGATCTTACATTGTTGATTCAAAAGTAATTGTTCACATCGATCATGCTACTATTAAATATCTTATGGAAAAGAAAGATGCTAAACCTAGACTTATTCGATGTGTTCTCTTGCTACAAGAATTTGATTTACATATTACTAATAGAAAAGGAGGAGAGAACCCCGTAGCTGATAACTTGACTAGGATTGAAAATGTGCTTGATGACCCACTACCTATTGATGATAGTTTTCCTGATGAACAACTAGCTGCAATAAATGTTTCTAATAACACTCCTTGGTATGATGACTATGCTAATTACATTGTTGCTAAATATTTACCACCTAGCTTTACATACCAAC
Organism: Aegilops tauschii subsp. strangulata; assembly: GCF_002575655.3. Taxonomy (NCBI): domain Eukaryota; kingdom Viridiplantae; phylum Streptophyta; class Magnoliopsida; order Poales; family Poaceae; genus Aegilops; species Aegilops tauschii. The sequence continues at coordinate 419,117,657 of NC_053040.3, read as the reverse complement.
AAAAGATAAAAATTCTTCTATGATTTAAGGCACTACTTTTGGGATGACCCACATCTTTATAAAGAAGGAGTAGATGGTATAATTAGACGTTGTGTACCTGAGCATGAATAGGGACAAATCCTACAGAAATGTCACTTCGAAGCTTATGGAGGGCATCATGCTGGAGACAGAACTGCTCACAAGGTATTGCAGTTTGGATTTTATTGGCCTACTCTCTTCAAGGATGCATGTAAGTTTGTCTTATCTTGTGATGAATGTCAAAGAATAGGTAATATCGGTAAGCGTCAAGAAATGCCTATGAATTATTCACTTGTTGTTGAACCATTTGATGTTTGGGGATTTGATTACATGGGACATTTTCCTTCCTCTAATGGGTATACACATATTTTGGTTGTTGTTGATTATGTTACTAAATGGGTTGAAGCTATTCCAACCAGTAGTGTTGATCACAACACCTCTATTAAAATGCTTAAGGAAGTTATTTTCCCAAGGTTTGGAGTCCCTAGATATTTAATGACTGATGGTGGTTCACACTTTATTCATGGTGCTTTCCGTAAAATGCTTGCCAAGTATTATGTTAGCCATAGAATTGCATCACCATATCATCCTTAGTCTAGTGGTCAAGTTTAACTTAGCAATAGAGAAATAAAATTAATTTTGCAAAAGACTATCAATAGGTCCCGGAAGAATTGGTCTAAGAAATTAGATGATGCACTTCGGGCTTATAGAACAGCATACAAAAATCCTATGGGTATGTCTCCTTATAAAATGGATTATGGAAAAGCTTGTCATTTGCCTCTTGAGTTAGAACATAAAGCATATTGGGCAGTCAAAGAACTCAACTATGATTTCAAATATGCTGGTGAAAAGAGGTTATTTGATATTAGCTCATTAGATGAATAGAGAACCCAAGCTTATGAAAATGAAAAATTATTTAAAGAGAAGGTTAAAAGATGGCATGATAAAAGAATTCAAAAGCGTGAGTTTAAAGTTGGAGAATATGTTCTTTTGTACAACTCTCGTTTTAGGTTCTTTGCAGGAAAAATCCTCTCTAGAAGGACCCTATGTTATCGAGGAGGTTTATCTACCGAAGGTTGTTAATGGTAACGAATAAAACATTATATCTCAGGTACGCCCATTAATGTTGAAAGTAATATTATCCAAACATTGACACCGAAAGAACACATAAAAGAGTCCTTCCGGAACACTCCAGAATCGTGAAAAAAGAGTAGGTACGTGATACGGTAAGTAAACGGACTCCGAAAAATCTGCAAAAATATTTTTTTGCCAGTTTTGGAATATTTAGAAAATTAGGAAAATAATAAACAACCAGGAAGGTCACTCTAGTGGGCACAAGACACCAGGCGCGCCCAGGTGGGTTGTGCCCACCTGGGGCACCTTCCAGACTCCGTTTTTCTTCCGTTTGCTTGTTTCCCAAGATAAAAAATCTTTATATACCCCCCAAAACCATTGCCACTGTATCACGGAGAAATCTTCTGTTCTGTTTTCTTGTTGTTTCTCTGATAGATCTAAAAAATATGTCGTCCCAAGACTCTGAGGGTGAGAGCTATGTTGCTGATTTCATCGCAAACCCCAAGTCTTATGGGGGTGTGGAGCACTATAGCCGGACCTCTGAAGAGGATGAAGACGAATCACTTCCTCCTCATTTCAAAAATGAAAGTATGGAGGCATTATGTAAGAGGATAATAAACTCGAGATGCAGAACGATGAGTTGAGGATAGATAATTTTATCCTTCGGAGTAAGTTGGATGAGAAGAAGAGCAAGGACAAACCCTCTACTTCATCTTCATCACTACCATCATCTTCTTCATCACCGAAAGAAAATTGAGTATCGGGTATGGGCACTCCCCTTGGCTTCCGCCCAGCTTGGCGGAGGTGCCCCAGTATCGTATCACCCCACTATCTTTTGCCTTTACTTACTTTAGTTCGATCTTTTGCTTTAGATGAATAAAAGTTTAGTTCGGTCCTTTCTTTTCGAGAGCTTGCTTAGTGATCTATCTTTGTAATCGTGTGCGAGATATATAATAAAGTTTAGTTTGAGTTTTGCTTTCTTTACTTTCATGTTGCAATAAAAAGAAAGGAAATAAATTTAAAAAACCATATGCTAATCTTATGGTAGGTGATAACACCACATAAGGAAAAGTATAAGTAGGAAATTTTATTAGAGATTGACAAACATAGCATTGGTCAATGATGCAACTCATGAAAGAATTAATAAGGGAAGAGAAGATTCACATATAAATACACTATCCTAGAAATCTTTTGTAATTGTGAGCCCCCATCAAATTATTATATGCCAAAATTGTTGACGTTGGACAAGGAAGACAACGTAATGATTTATGTTTGTTCATATTCACATAGAAGTTATATTGTCATAGATCCTTTAACATGTGGTGCTTGGCCCCTATCTTTGCTAGCCAAAAATTCCGCACTAAGTAGAGATACTACTTGTGCATCCAAAAACCCTTAAACCCAAATCTTATTTTCAAGAGTCCACCATACCTACCTAGGGATTGAGCAAGATCAATAAGGCAATAAAAATTGCTTCTAAAAGTGTGAGATCATTTAGTGTAAGAGAAAATTGAGCGTTGTACGAACTTGTGATGGTGAAGAATAAAAGCAACAGACTTCATAATAAAGGTTGCCATCACAAGGAGCAATACAACGTGACTTTATTTTGCACTAAGGGGTTGAGCATACAAACAAATAAGAGCATGGCAACCTCTGCTTCCCTCTGCGAAGGGCCTATCTTTCACTTTTATGCAAGAGTCAAAAAAATTCTCTCTGTTCCTTTTTATTTTTCTCCTTTGGCAAGCATCATGTGGTGAGGAAAGATCTAGGCACATATGTCCAGTTGAATATGGGTGGCATAAGTTATTATTGTTGATATCACCCTTGAGGTGAATACGTTGGGAGGCGAAACTATAAGCCCCCATATTTCTATGTGTCCGATTGAAACGTTTTGCTCAAGTGTATGCGGTGAGTGTTAGAAATCATAGAAGACTATATGATGGTTGAGTATGTGGACTTGCCTAAAGGCTCCGATACGTGACCCTTCCTGAAAAGATGATGAATTGTAGTTGCAAAGTTGACTGAGAACACAGTTTGTTGGTTTCTAATAGAGTTTATGCTTTATACTTCAATTGTGTGATGAATTGTCACTTATTCATGGGAAGTCTATGATAAAAGTTCTATGATAAAAGTTTTATGTCTAAATTTGTTGCTGTTATAATAATCTACATGATACTTCTATGTCCGTATTTTGTTTTTATCGACACCTCTCTCTCTCTAAGCATGTGGACATGTTTTTCGATTTCGGTTTTCGCTTGAGGACAAGCAAGGTCTAAGCTTGGGGGAGTTGATACGTCCATTTTGCATCATGTTTTCCTACTGTTATTTATGATGTTTTTATGCATAATAATGCTTTTTGGAGTAATTCTAATGCCTTTTCTCTCATAATATGCAAGGTACACACAAAGAGGGAGAATTCCGGCAGCTGGAAATCTGGACCTGGAAAAGCTATGTCAGGCTACCTATTCTACACAACTCCAAACAAGCTGAAACTTTACAGAGATTTTTTATGGAATATTTGAGGAATATTGGAGCAAATAAGTACCAGAGGGAGCCCACCAGGTGGGCACAACCCACCTGGGCGCGCCAGGGAGCCCAGGCGCACCCTGGTGGGTTGTGCTCACCCAGGCCCAGCTCCGGTGCCCATCTTCTGGTATATAAGTCATTTTGACCTGGAAAAAATAGAGGGAGGACTTTCGGGACAGAGCGCCACCGTCTCGAGGCGGAACTTGGGTAGGAGCACTTTTGCCCTCCGACGGAGCGATTCCGCCGGGGGAACTTCCCTCCCGGAGGGGGAAATCATCGTCATCGTTATCACCAACAACTCTCCCATCTTGGGGAGGGAAATCTCCATCAACATCTTCAACAACACCATCTCCTCTCAAACCCTAGTTCATCTCTTGAGTTCAATCTTTGTACCGGAACTACAGATTGGTGCTTGTGGGTGACTAGTAGTGTTGATTACATCTTGTAGTTGATTAGTATATGGTTTATTTGGTGGAACATCATATGCTCAGATCCAATATGCTATTTAATACCCCTCTGATCTTGAGCATGTTTATCATTTGTGAGTAGTTACTTTTTTCTTGAGGTCACGGGAGAAATCATGTTGCAAGTAATCATGTGAACTTGATATGTGTTCGATATTTTGATAGTACGTATGTTGTGATTCCCTTAGTGGTGTCATGTGAACGTCGACTACATGACACTTCACCATATTTGGGCCAAAGGGAATGCATTGTGGAGTAGTTATTAGATGATGGGTTGCGAGAGTGACAGAAGCTTAAACCCTAGTTTATGCGCTATTCCGTAAGGAACCGAATGGATCCAAAAGTTTAATGTTATGGTTAGAATTTATTCTTAATACTTTTATCATAGTTGCGAATTCTTTTGAGGTGGTTAATCATAAGTAGGAGGTTTGTTCAAGTAAGAACAACACCTAAGCACCGGTCCACCCACATATCTTATTATCAAAGTAGAACACAAATCCAACCAACGTGATGAAAGTGACTAGATGAAATTCCCGTGTACCCTCAAGAACGCTTTGCTTACTATAAGAGACCATTTTGGCCTGTCCTTTGCCTCAAAAGGATTGGGCTACCTTGCTGCACTTTTGTTACTACTATCATTACTTGCTCGTTATAAATTATCTTGCTATCAAACTACTCTGTTACTTACAATTTTAGCACTTGCAGACATTACCTTGCTGTAAACCACTTGTCATTTCCTTCTGCTTCTCGTTGGGTTCGACACTCTTACTTATCGAAAAGAGCTACAATTGATCCCCTATACTTGTGGGTCATCAGCGACCATGTCTTGCTATACAATTTTCGTTTAAGATTTTTTGCCGGAAAACCTCTCTCTAAGTGGGAAGGGCCTTACGTTGTCGAGGAAGTTTATCGTTCCGGTGCCATCAATATCAACAACGCCGAAGGTGGTAAATGGGCAAAGAATCAAGCATTATATCTCAGGTACTCCCATAAATGTTGAAACCAATATTATTAATACCATAACACCGGAGGAGTACATAAGGGAAACCTACCAGAACGTTCCAGATTCCCGAAAAGGAATAGGTATGTGATACGGTAAGTAAACAGACTCCAAAAGCTTTCCAATAGCAATTTTACTCCGTTTTGGAATATTTAAAAAGTTAGCAAAATAAAAAGTAGTCCGAAAAGTGCACGAGGAGGCGACAAGCCTTGGGGGCGCGCCTCCCAGGCTTGTGGTCACCTCGTGTGCCCTCCGGACTCCGTTTTCTTGCAGAAATACTTCTTTTGGTAGGTAAAAATTCATTATATAATCTCCCTAAGGTTTCGGCCATCGTATCACGGCAATATCCTATGTTCTTGTTTCGTGCTATTTTCCTGGCAGATCTGAAAACATGTCGTCACAAGATTCGGATGGAGAGAGCTATGTTGTAGATTATATCGCAAACCCAAAAGTTTATGGGGATGTGGAGCATTATGGTTGGACCACGAAGGAAGAAGAAGATCATGATTTGAAGGGAAAAGACGAGACAAGCTCAGATGAAGATGAAATCCCACTACCTCAACCTGGGGACATGCACGTGGAATTCAAGAAGTCAAGTCCTCCTAATAAAGCAAAGAAACCTAAGATCCAATTTATCCCTTTTAGTCTCCTGTGGGAAAACAAGCAGGAATTATGCAGAAAGGTACTAAGGCTTGAGCAGGAGATCGAGACTTGAGGGGGGAAATTCCGTCCTCAAGTGTAAGCTGAAGACGGAGGGCAAGCTTCCCACATCATCTACGCCTTCAACACCATGACTTCCAAAGAAGGAGACTTGAGTACATGGGGGTATGGGCACTCCCCTTGGCTTGTGCCAAGCTTGGGGGAGGTGCCCCGGTATCGTATCACCATCACATCTTTACCTTTATTGTTTTTCTTAGTTCGATCCTTTTGGTTATATCTTGATCTAGTAGAACAGAAGTTTTTAGTATGATTTAACTTTGAGTTTTGCTTTGTGATCTATCTATGTAATTGAGTCCGTGAGCTATATAATAAATAGTAGTTTTGAGTTTAGGGCTTTTCTTTCTTACTTTGATCTTGAGAAAAAGAATAAAAGAAGTAAAAGGATTATATAATGATCTTATGAAAAGTGATTACTTCACATATAAAGAGTATGATGAATAAAATTTGTTGAGAGTTGACAAACATAGTTTTGGTTATTGTTGCAATTAATAGGAAGTAATAGAGAAAGAGAGGTTTCACATATGAATATACTATCTTGGACGTCTTTTGTGATTGTGAGCACTCATTAAAATATCACATGCTAAAAGGTTGATGTTGGACAAGGAAGACAACATAATGGGTTATGTTTTCTTATATCCGAATAGAAGTTATATTGTCATGGACCCTCGAACATGTTGAACTTGCTTCTCATCCCATGCTAGCTAAATCTTTTGCACTAAGTAGAGATACTAATTGTGCATCCAAACATCCTTTAACCCAGTTTTGCCATGAGAGTCCACCATACCTACCTATGGATTGAAAAATAAGATCCTTCAAGTAAGTTCTCATCGGTTCAAGCAATAAAAGTTGCTCTCTAAATATGTATGATCTTTTAGTGTGAAGAAAATAAGCTTTATAAGAACTTGTGATGTGGAAGAGATAAAAGCGATGGACTGCATAATAAAGTTATTTATCACAAGCTTCAATATAAAGTGACGTTCTTTTGCATTAAGATTTTGTGCATCCAACCATAAAAGCGCATGGCAACCTCTCCTTCCCTCTACGAAGGGCCTATCTTTTACCTTCTACCTTTATACAAGAGTCATGGTGATCTTCAACTTTCCTTTTTACACTTTTTCTTTTTGGCGAGCACTATGTATTGGAGAAAGATCTAGATATATATATATACCCACTCGGATGTAGGTTATCATAAAGTATTATTGTTGGCATTACCCTTGAGGTAAAAGGTTGGGAGGCGAAACTATAAGCCCCTATCTTTCTCTGTGTCTGACTGAGGCTTTGATCTCATAAGTATCGCGTGAGTGTTATCAATTATAAAAGACTAAAAGATGGTTGAGTATGTGGACTTGCTATACAAAAGCTCTTACATTGACTCTTTCTGATATTATGATAAACTGTAATTGCTTCAATGACTAAGATCATAGTTTGTTAGTTTTCAATGAAGTTTCTGATTCATACTTTACTTTGTGAACGAATTGCTACTTTAGCATAAGAAATTACATGACAATATATGTTGTTGTTCTAAAGATGATCATGATGCCCTCATGTCCATATTTTATTTTATCGACACCTCTATCTCTAAACATGTGGACATGATTGTCGATTTCGGCTTTCGCTTGAGGACAAGCGAGGTCTAAGCTTGGGGGAGTTGATACGTCCATTTTGCATCATGCTTTTATGTTGATATTTATTGCATTATGGTCTGTTATTACACATTATGTTACAATACTTATGCCTTTTGTCTCTTATTTTACAAGATTTACATGAAGAGGGGAAATGCCGGCAGCTAGAATTCTGGAACGGAAACGAGCAAATCTGAGAGACCTATTCTGCACAACTCCAAAAGTACTGAAAATTTACGGAGAATTATTTTGGAATATATAAAAAATATTGGGTGAATAAAATACCAGAGGGGACCCTCCAAGTGGCCACAAGCATGGGGGCCGCGCCCTACCCCCTAGGCGCGCCCCTAGGGCTTGTGGGCCCCCTGGCAGGTCTCCGCTGCCCATCTTCTGCTATATGAAGCGTTTTGACCTGAAAAAAATGAGAAGGAAGCTTTCGGGATGAAGCGCCGCTGTCTCGAGGTAGAACCTGGGTAGAAGCAATCTAGGGCTCCGGCGGAGCTGTCCTGCCGGGGAAACTTCCCTCCGCGAGGGGAAATCAAAGCCATCGTCATCACCAACGATCCTCTCATCGAGAGGGGGTCAATCTTCATCAATAGCTTCACCAACACCATCTCCTCTAAAACCCTAGTTCATCTCTTCTATTCAATCTTTGTCTCAAAACCTCAGATTGGTACACGTGGGTTGCTGCTAGTGTTGATTACTCCTTGTAGTTGATGCTAGTTGGTTTATTTGGAGGAAGATCATATGTTCAGATCCTTAATGATATTCAACACCCCTCTGATCTTGAACATGAACATTCTTTGTGAGTAGTTATGTTTGTTCCCGAGGACATGGGAGAAGTCTTGTTATAAGTAATCATCTCAATTTGGTATTCATTCGATACTTGATGAGATGTATGTTGTCTTTCCTCTAGCGGTGTTATGTGAACATCGACTACATGACACGTCACCATGATTTGGGCCTAGGGGAAGGCGTTGGGAAGTAATAAGTAGATGATGGGTTGCTAGAGTGACAGAAGCTTAGACCCTAGTTTATGCGTTGCTTCGTAAGGGGCTGATTTGGATCCACATGTTTCATGCTATGGTTCGATTTATCTTAATTCTTCTTTCGCAGTTGCGGATGCTTGTGAGAGGGGTTAATCATAAGTGGGGGGCTTGTCCAACAAAGGACATCACCCAAGCACCGGTCCACCCACATATCAAATTATCAAAGTAACGAACACGAATCATATGAGCATCATGAAAACTAACTTGACAGTAATTCCCATGTGTCCTCGGGAGATCTTTGCTTTATATAAGAGTTCGTCCAGGATTATCCTTTGTTAAACAAAGTATTGGGACACCTTGCTGCACCGTTGTTACACTTGTTACTTGTTACCCGTTATAAACTATCCTATCATAAAACTATCTGTTACCGATAATTTCAGTGCTTGCAGAGAATACCTTGCTAAAAACCGCTTGTCATTTCCTTCTGCTCCTTGTTGGGTTCGACACTCTTACTTATCGAAAGTACTACGATAGATCCCCTATACTTGTGGGTCATCGATTATGATCAAGGGTTCCACTTGCCTGTATTAATGAATCTTCAATCTCATAATCTTGATCGTGTTACTCTTCGCTCTTCGTACAATCTATCCTAAGTAAAGAGCAATCATAAACAAACATACAACACAATCAAACATACAACAGGTGTTGTGCATGGTGTCCGTGTCATTGTGTTGTGAGATCATGTGTCAAAGTTAACTCATAAGAGTTTGGAAAACAACATAGTGGTTGTTAATTGGAATACATGTGACATAAACGTTCACATCCAAGTATCAAGTAAATGTTCATCACATAATTAAGAAGTATGTGATGTCAAGTTGTGGTTGCCAGATTCTAGAAAATAATCTAATAACAAAGTCATGGTCTTATGGAACATGGATCGCCAAGTTCATGTTCAAGTTTGAATGACAATTCAAACTTGTTGACCTTTCATGAGCTTGAATACACTAAGGTCTGAAAATGATAACTTGGTATGGCTTCCTATTCAAGTTGGAATTGGATTAGGGTTCAATTCATTTGAATTCAAATTGAATTGAGTTCACAATTTGATTTGGTTTCACTAAGTTAAATTGAATTATGAATACTTTCATAATTTGATTTGTTGAAGCGCTGGATGTACTTCTGCACGGTTTCCCCTGGCTGCTGCTTGATGCATCACAGGTCACCCGCGGCACGCGGGCGGTCGCGAGTGCCCTGGAAGTTGGCGACGAAACACTCTCGCATCTCGCCCTAGGAGGATATCGATCCCGCGGGCAGGTTTAGGAGCCACGAGCCCGCGCCATCCTTGAGAGCCATGGGAAACCAGTTCGCCATGACCTTCTCATCACCGTTGGCCGCCTCGATGCTCAGCACATAGAGCTACAGAAACTCCGCAGGGTCGGGGGTTCCGTCGTAGCGCTGAGGCAGGTCGGGCTTGAACTTTCCCGGCCAGACGATGCCGCGTAGCACGAGAGTGAGGGCTCGGAGCCCGCGGTGGTCACGGGAGCCCGTCGTGGAGGTGGAGCCTGGTCTTGGCGCTCATGCCTTACGTCATATGAACCTCGCGAGGTGCACCTTGCATAAATATCTCCGCTCCTCGGGAGCCAGCCTAGTGAGGCCGCCCCCAGGGAGGTCTTGGTGTTGTCAGCCTCGCGAGACTTGGCCCCTCACGAGGGTCTTGGGTTGTTGTTGCTGAAGTTGGGCTGTACCGAGCCGTTGACCGAGCCACGCCGTGGGCCGCAGGCAGGCAAGTCTGGGTACCCCCGTTCCCAAAACGCCGACAGAAATCATCATCAT